>NC_080194.1:23712500-24962500 GCF_030028045.1 Hippopotamus amphibius kiboko | reverse complement strand
ATTTATGTGTGTTACGCTTTTTGTTATTGGCGCTGTCGTTAAAATTACTAATGTGAGATTGGTTTTCCTCTTGAGCTTTAAAGACCTGAAGCATGAATCCAGTTGTTTAGAGGAGACAAAGCAATAAGGCAACTAGGTCTCATTTTTATTTCTGGATGCGCTTGTGTACCATGGACGGATAACCTCAGTTCCCTGAAAATGAAAATTAGACCTGCTCACTAACTAATTCTCTTGACTCAGTTTGGCGTCTACCGCATCCTGTGGGGACCCGTTCCAGGGTATGGGAAACGCCAGTTATATCCTTGCATCTGCTGTTATTTTAATGGTATCAACAGCTGACTTTACCTGAATGCTTATGACGTGCCAGTTTGAAAGCATTATGTTTCATCTTCACATCAGTCTGCTTGCAGCAGGTCATGTCATTACCCCTATTTTACAGATGAGGAAAGTAAAATTTAGGGGGTTCGGTAAGTTATCAAAGTCACACAGAAAGTGGAAAGACCAGGATTTGGGTCCAGGTAATCTAACCCCAGAGCCCTCACTTTAACACTGTGTTACATCTCTCCCTGCCCCCTCCCCACCCCGAATTCTGGTACTTAACGTGATTGTTGAGGCTGCTTTTTAAAATCTTACATTTCAACCATTGCTCCTGGCCTTTTGCCTCTTGTTGCCCTTGTTGCATCCGAACAGAAATAGAATCTCCTCCTCATGAGAGCTAGTATTTCTTTTTCATTGAATTCTCAGTTAAAGCTAAAGGGATGCCCAGACGGCGTTTCTCTCTCTAGTCATGTAATAAGTAGGTGCAGAATGTTTGCTTGCTGTCCCACTCTCTTTAGGCTCCAGGTGTCTTTTCTAATCAGTTAACGTTTCTAAAAAGCTTATACATGGGGAGGCCCAACTCAGGATCTGCCAGGCTGTGGGGAGGAGCCACAGGGCAGCTCCTTCTCTATAGAACAAGTTAGCATGTTACCCAGACTTGGTTCTGGGGGACCTACGTTCGTCCCTGCATCTCCTAGCCGTGTGTCTTAGTCTGCTCAGGCTGCTGTTACACGTCACCGTAAACTGGGGGACTTAGAGATTTATTTCTCACAGTTCTGGAGGCTGGGGAGTCCAACGTGCGGGTACCCACACGGTCAGGTTCTGGTGCGAGCCCTCTTCCTGGGTTCCAGGTGGCTGTGTTCTTCCCGTGGCCTCACATGGTGGAGAGCAGAGAGGAAGCAGGCTCTCCCGTCTCTTCTCCTAAGGCACTAATCCCATTACAAGGCCTCCACGTTCATGACCTCATGACCTCCCGGAGACCCCACCTCCAGATACCGTCACACTGGGATGACAGCATGTGTATTTGGGGAGTGGGGGACACCAGCATGCAGCCCCTAGCACCGTGCTGGAGAGTGACTGCTTTCCCTGACAGCATGAGGCCCAAGTCAGATAGACCCAGCCCCCCCACCCCCACCCCCACTGCACAGGTAAACTGGGATCCCTTTTTTTTTTTTTTTTGAGTGTCATGCAAAGTCCATACACAGGAAGAGAAGGGGGTGGGGAGCCTGGAGGAAACCTGAAATCTGGTGTTTGTTCCCACGATGTGCTTAGTTCTGTAAGAGAGAGAAAACAGGAGCTAGCTGGTTTCCTATCTAATTGGAAGCACATGCCCATCCCAGGAATGATCTCTTATCAGTCCCAGATGATGAAAGGAGGTGGCTTTGGGGAGGTGGGGGGCGGATAGGAAGAGAGGAAGAACTGAAGAATGAGGGCGTGTCTCCCCGCCCTGAGGGCCATGTTGGGCACAGGGCTTCCAGGTTGACCGAAGCCAAGGTCTGGCTTCCCATCAGGGTCCTATCCCTCACCTGGAGTTTCTTTTGGATGCACTTTGTTTCTGATGAGGCTGATAAAAGGATGGTCTTCATTTTATTATTTGCCTAACACTCCTCCTTGCCTTCCACTCACCCCACTTCCCCACCCCTAGCCTTGAGCACAATCTTGATAAACGTTTTAGCTGATCAGGCACCACCAGGGGTAGCAATGAAGTCTGGTTGCCAAAAGAAACTGCCCTGCCTACCCCTCTGGCTGAGTAGGACACCTCTCCCAGAGCTCTAGAAATAGGTCTCCTGTTCAGGTGCAAACATTGGTTGAACACCTGCCAGAGCCAAACACCTTGGTAGGCAGCAAGGATGCTGAGCAGGGTGGGAAGGAGCTTATGGAGGGAACTGGTACAGGGATGAAGGATTTCCATGAATGTCTACCTTTGACCACTGTATTGCTTCTTGGCATCCCTGGTGAGCCTCAGGTATTTAGGCCTATTCTACTTGTGGGAGGCATTGAAGCATAGTGCCAAAGAGTGCAGTTTTGTGGTCAAACCTACCAGACACCATTTTTACCGTTTATTATGTTACCTGGGCCAAGTATTTAATCTCCATGACCCTGTGTTTCCTTATTGGTAAAATGGGGTCGTTCTTCCCTACTCACAGTGCTTTGTGGATTAAATAAAGTCATTTCCAGTCCTTTGCTACCTAGCATGTAATCAGTGCACCATAACTAGTTGATAGGGCAGTGTTGGTGGTTTGGGTTGATCTGGGCTTGCTCTAGTGAGTCTCACAGAGTTGATCTCTACATGACCATCTCATGGAGAGGAATCAGTGTGGCTCGTAGTTCAGTCCTCTCTGCCCAGCTGCTGAAAAGCAGATGCCGTGGAGATGAGAGATTTAGCATTTAATCATCTTGTCTAGCAAAAGCGTCCCTGATTATGTGCTCCGCGCCCCCCCACCCCCACCCCAAGGTTCTGAGCATGTGCACACAAGCTGCCATCTTCCCCTGGGAGGGCCATCTTCTGCTCCCAGTCTTAGAAGTGGTTTGGGGGAGAAGAACGGCTTTCTTCCCATCAGCACATACAACGCGTGGAGCTGGGATGCACGCACAGATTCTGTTTCAGGAACGACAGTCTTACTACCCTGCCTGCTCCGCTGTGCACATGTAGGAGGAACTGATCATGGCTCCCACAGCAGCAGGAGTTTTCTTCTGCCTCTTTGTTACACCTCTTCCCTTAAACTTCATTTTTTTTTCTTTTTTTTTTTTCTTTCTTTTTGTTTCCCCCCCCCCTCGAGTCCCCCCCCCACCCTCCCCGCCCCAGTCCTCTAAGGCATCTTCCATCCTCGAGTTGGACTCCCTTTGTTATACAACAACTTCCCACTGATTATTTTACAGTTGGTAGTATATATATGTCTGTGCTACTCTCTCGCTGCGTCTCAGCTTCCCCTTCACCCCCCGCCCCCTCCCATACCTCGAGTTCTCCAGTCCATTCTCTGTATCTGCGTCCTTGTTCTTGTCACTGAATTCATCAGTACCATTTTTAGATTCTGTATATGTGAGTTAGCATACAATATTTGTCTTTCTCTTTCTGACTTACTTCACTCTGTATGACAGACTGTAGTTCTATCCACCTCATTACATATAGCTCCATCTCATCCCTTTTTATAGCTGAGTAATATTCCATTGTATATATATGCCACATCTTCTTTATCCATTCATTTGTTGATGGGCATTTAGGTTGCTTCCATGTCCTGGCTATTGTAAATAGTGCTGTAATAAACATTATGGTACAAGTTTCTTTTGGGATTATGGTTTTCTTTGGATATATGCCCAGGAGTGGGATTACTGGATCATATGGTAGTTCTATTTGTAGTTTTTTAAGGAACCTCCAAATTGTTTTCCATAGTGGCTGTACCAACTTACATTCCCACCAACAGTGCAGGAGAGTTCCCTTTTCTCCACACCCTCTCCAACATTTGTTGTTTGCAGATTTTGTGATGATGGCCATTCTGATTGGTGTGAGGTGATACCTCACTGTGGCTTTGACTTGCATTTCTCTGATGATGAGTGATGTTGAGCATCTTTTCATGTGTTTGTTGGCCATCATAAACTTCATTTTTTAAAAAAGCAACCTGTGTGTATCAGAGAACCCACCTGGGTCCTCTGTCATTTTGTAACTGTTGTTTGGACACAGAACGATCGTGGGAAGTGGAATCCCTCTTGCAGAGGAGCTGTTGGAACCTTCTGGCACTCTGGGGGATGCAGGGTGTAAATGATTCGAGGTTGACTTGCCGCACTCTCCTCTCTCTGCTTTTTCTTGATGAGGCGGGCACCTCGGGGCAGCATCTGTTGTGGTACCTGCAGCTGTTCCGCCTGAGCCAGACCCAGCTCTGCAGCAGAGCGATGCTAACGCACAGACAGCAGCTGCTTCCAGGCTGGGCTTGAGAGAAGTTCTCCTGACGCACAGGGTGTTAACAGTAATGAACTTCAAAATGTTAGCCAGCGACTTGTGTCCCTGTAGACTGGAAGCTACTCTCTGCTTTTCAGCCAGCTCTGCTCTCAGCCTCCCTGATGAGTGCCTCCTTGCTGGAGGACAGGACCAAGTCCAAGGTTCATAGTGTGACATTTGAGGCTGGCCCCGCCTGCTTTTCCGCCTTATTTCCTCTCACACTGTCCCCCCAAGCCCCAGCATACATTGGCCCTTTCTCTCCTCTATGCTTTTTTGCAAACTTCCCTCCACATGACACCTCTGCCTCCTACCGTCTTGCCCTCTACTCACATTCTCATTCCACATGCCACATCTTGCTCTGGGGTCGCTTTTATTTGGAACCTTCCCTGACCATTCCAGCAACTCCAAGGTCATTATTTTCCTTCTTTGAATTACTTCTGACCTTTCATATTCTTTTATCAATGCATATGTAATTTAGATGTCAGCTAGGGTCAATAAGCCCCTTAAGATCTAGATAAGATTGAACTAGAATCCTGTGATAGTCTTTTTGGGCTGCCTTAAGAAAACACCACGGACTATAAGCAACAGAAATTTATTGCTCATTTATTACTCCAGTTCTGTAGGCTGGAAGTCCAAGATCAAGGTGCCAGCCTGGGCGGGTTCTGGTGAAAGGCCTCTTCCAGGTTGCAGACTGCCGACATCTTGCTGTGTCCTCGTGTGGTGGAAGAGGCAAGCTAGCCCTCTGGATCCTCATTTATAAGGGCATTAATCTCATTCATGAGGGCTCTGTCTAATGACCTAATCACCTCCCAAAGGCCTCACCTCCTAAAACTACCACATTGGGCATTACGATTTCAACATGTGAAGTGGGGTAAGGAAGGACTCAGAAACACAGACATAGCACATCCCTTCTTCACTTTGTGAAGTCCAGTGCCCTCACCTGGATTGCTCAGGTATCTTAGAATCTCATGGTCCTGTTTGACTTTGAAATCCTGTATTTACAATTCAGTCTGAATTAATTCGGTTTATGGGTTACTTCATCATCCCAAGGGATGTTTTGGTTCCCTCGTGGGTGGATCCAAATGAAGCTTTGTTTTTTACCTTACTTCTCATCCATCACACATTCATTCATGGCCTTTGTTTGTAAGGCAGACTCTGCTGAAAATTTCAGAGGGATGGAGGGGGTTTGCTTTGGAGCAAGCAACTGTCCAATCCCATTCGCAACAGAACTCAAGTTTTAAAGCACAGTGTTCATGTAGATTCCTTCTGACACTTGAAAGAAGTTACTTGGTCTCCATCCGGTTTTCCCATTTGGTCAAGTTAAGGAGCCGTCCTTACTAGGGAGTAATGGTGATGAGGTAGAGGGTGACATGAGTTGGCTTGAGGTTTATGGTGGATTCTGATGGCTTTTCATATGCCAACATCCTTTATTCACCATGTCAGCTGCCCTCAAGGCCTTCAAGACCTCTTTCATGTCTCAGGAAACTTGGCACAACCTGCAGCCATTTGAAGGATGGGTCACTTCCATCAGAGTAGCACCTCTAGGTTCCGACTCAAGGAAGAGAATCTGTTGTTGACCACCCCTGGGAAACTAGAGCTGTCTCAATTAGTCCAAGACTGGGGGTGTTTTAGTCTTGGGCCCACAGATGTCTCAGAGGTACCCTAAGTGTAAGATCTTTGTCACAGATGCTTGGATGAAGCAGTTTCTCTTCTCGAATATCCCTTAAGGAGGTGATGAATCCCTCTGCCAAAACCTGTCTTGCTTCTTTGGAAATGTTGATCTCCAACTCTTGTGTGTTGATTTTTGTCCAGCTCTCTATTGCTACTTTAACCTAGACCTGCCTAATTCCTTCCTCATTTGTCTGATTCTTTTTTATACCATAGCTTGTTTTCTTTATGGCAGTGTCCAATTCCTTTATGAATCTATGCTAAGCAGAGAGGATGAGAAGGGGAACTGGCATGCATTGAGTACTTACAGCAAGTTGGACATTAAGTCCCATTCCAAGTTTACAGCTATCCCATTGGGTACTTTACTGTTATTCCAAAGTGACAAATACAGAGCACAAATCTCAGATTATAAGACTGGCCCAATGTCATGTCCATATTTGTATGGAAGAAGCTTATATATTACCCGTTGTACCACACGACCTCACAGAGGACCAGATTGCCTACATCATTCAAGGTTGTGGCCATCCCATCCAATACTTTGCTTTCTTGCCTCTATAAAGGCCCTGTGCTGTCCTGAAAAATCTGTGGTCTGGTCCCAGGTCAGGGCAGTGGGGCCTCTCTAGCAACTCTGAAAGGAACGCATCTTTTCCCTTCTCATTGCTTTTTGCTTCCCTGTTCTTTGCCAGTTCCCCACTGTGACCTGTGTTACCCTGCACCACTTAAAACTGTTGCTATGACATCATCCTGGAATGAGTCCATAATCCTTTTCCAGACCTATCTGTGGGCATAAAGACTCCTGCAGAGTCCAGCCCAGAGGAGCCCCACGTCTGCACCTGCAGCAGCTCTGCCATTGGCTGTGAGTCCTCAGATAACACTGTCCGTCTTGGAGGGCTTGCAGGATACCGTTTGCGTTGGAAGCAGAACTAAGAGGTACCAAGATCCTATTGCTGGACCTCCTTAATCAGTTGAACTGGCCACCTCTGGTCCCCAAACACAGGCACTGGCACTGCTGGTTTTGTACCCCACTCTGTGTCTGTCTTCATGGGGTGAATATCTTCACCAAACAAGATGGGATAAATTACCAGAGGGGCAAATCCTCCTAATGCAGTGGGAAGTGAGGCCCTCCCTTCACCACTTTTGGGGGGGGATAACTCACCCCCTTCCTTCTCTCCTAGCTCCCAGTTAAGGAATTGAGCCAGCTTCTTCTTAACTGTATAAATTTTACAGTCCTCTCACACCAGCTCATGTTCTCTGTTTACTCTACAACCATCTTTCTTGCTCAGCCAACAAGAAAAAGTTTGAAGTGTTTGCCTGCTTCTATCTAAAATGCTTCCAGACTGCAGACTTCTTTGGTGCTTACAGATGTGTGTGGAAAGAGAAGCCTGAAAGCTTTATGAGTTGAAAATTCAGACTTATCACTAGATCTAATGCTGGTCGGCTGAGGTTCTAGTGGCTTTTAAACACTGCTAAGTGGGTTTTAGCTGAAGGATATAACTAAATATTTCATCATTTATTCATCTTTCAACTTTAATGATTGGAAAGAGTCTGCTTAGTAGTCCCTGACCCAAAATTCTGATTTGGGGAGTCATAGCCTTAACTCGTTGGGGAATGGGCCATGACATCTTTAGACACATTACCAAAGATTAGTCTGCTGCCTTTATTTCCCAAACCACCCAGAAATGAAGTGTTTTATTTAAAGGGAAAAATGTGTGCTTGTCTTTAGGCTAAGAGATTCCTGCTCATTTTACAGAAAGATTGTATGATTTTATCCACCTACGGGGCAGAGGAGCTGGGCTTCGGACTCAGCGTAGTGTCTACAGAGACAGATTGTCAGGTGTTGAGGGAAAATATACGTCTGAACAAATGTTCCATCCAGGCCATAATTTTTCATTGCAGATGAGTTGGGTTCTGAGGTAGCAGTTTCTTTTCTGACCATCAGAAAACATATCTTTTTCTTGATACTTACATCCCTAGATAATGGCAAAAAATCATTTTCAATATCTGTCAAAAGAGATGCACACACAAAGTTAACAGTTTAGAGTCTTAACAGGCCTTTATGTTCCACCCTTGATAGAATTAGAGATGACAGGGTTTGGCCCTATTGAAAAGTGAAATTAACCATCCAAGAGAAAAAAGGAAGATGAGCTTTGTATTTTTTTTGGCCATGCTATGTGGCTTGTGGGATCTCAGTTCCCCAACCAGGGACTGAACCCAGGCCATGGTAGTGAAAGTCCAGAATCCTAACCACTAGACTACCAGGGAAATCCTGAGCTTTGTATTTCTAATCAGGAAGCATATTCATATATTTCTCTCCATGCTCAAAGGAAAACTGCTCACACTTTGCTTTCGGACTTTACTGGGGTCATTGCTAGCCTAGATGTTTGTGGTGGTTCCACTAAGTCCTTGGACTGACAAACCACCATAGACCTGATGTCTTGAATGGTTTCTCTTACCTCCTGCATGGCTGCAGTTCCTTCCGAGATATTGCTGTTCTCCTGAGACTGAAGCCATTACTCTGTTGCTTTTGCATTTTAGACTTCCAGGCCCTACCGCGAGGGTATCCGCTGCAGGCAGCGAGGCCAAAACACGCGGAGGGTCAGCCACTGCTAACAACCGACGGAGCCAGAGCTTTAACAACTATGACAAGTCCAAACCAGTCACCTCCCCACCCCCACCATCAAGCATCCATGAGAAAGGTAAGCTACCTTCTTGGGGGTCCTTTCTGGCATCTTCCTTTATAGCAAATCCAGTTCCTTTGGGTGAGTGTGGGGTTGCGCATAGAGTGATGGGAACAGTTCACGAGGACGTGCTTGGCTGGCAGGAACTTTCTTAGCAGAGGTGTGAGTAAGGTGGGGGAAATATTACATATTCATATTTGCCAGCAGGAATAGCTGTGTTTGTCTGGGTGGAGTCCAGAAGACACGTAGAAGCAGTATAGCATTTGCAATTTGAAAATAGATTTTCATAGGACATGCTCTATACAGGAGGTGGCTTTCTAGAAATGCAAGCTTCTTGGGGCATGCATTTTGTGAGCGGGTAAGCTTTTTACCCATCAGAAGGGATATGAGGGGAGTTAGGAACAAAGGGGGTTTTCACCCTTTAAAAAGTCAGAAATGTGGATTGGCTACATGAATACCTGGGCTACACATAAGGAGTAGGGAGCATTCCTCTTGGTGTTCTGATAATGTAACTCTTACCAAAAAAGGATATGATTTTTTATTATACATAGTACTGTGCTTTTAGGTTGGAGGGGAAAGGTAAGTAGCCCTGTGGGGACTCTTTCACAAAACGTAGTAAAACAAACAGTTGCCTGCTGCAGTCTGTGTCTCCTGAGACATTGGAGAAATAGGGAAATTGAGACCACTCAGAAGATTCTTCAGTAATAGGCAGAACCCTCCCTTATTCCTCCCAGGCAAAGTGGTCTAGACTCCTTAGCGGGGCATGCCCGGGTTCCTCGGAAGCATTTCCTGCCTGCTAGTGTGGAAGCTTCCTAGGGCTTGTTCTGGATGTGCCCCTCCTCCCTGGGACTCAGGAGAGCAGCCTCCCGCTCCCTAAAGTGCCCCAGGGGACTGGGCGGCCCTCCCACCGTGAACGAGAGCAGAACCTCCCCCACCCCCACTCCTCCAGCCCAGGATAACTTGGTCTGATGGAGCTGGGCTTTCCCCCACGCCCACCCTCTCCTGGAATACTGGAGGAGACACGAAGAAATTCATGTAGGGCTGACGTATGTATAGCAGAAGGTTTCCCCGACAAGGCATGGGGAACTCTGCACCTAGCACTAAAGCTATAACCAGAATGTCTCAACCAGTCCTGGCTCTGATCCAGCCTTTGGCTTCTGCCTCAGGCAAACCATTTTTCTTCTTCTTTTCTTTTCCCACCTCCCTTCTCCCTCCTCCTTTCCTTTTCTTTACCATACCCAAGTGTATTCTTGTTAAAAGTGTGTTTAAATTATAAAAATAATGAAAGCTTATAAAATGGTACAAGTTTATATCAAATAAAAGTTCTCCTCTGTATGCTCCCTGAAGGATACCAGTGTAAACCATTCTATGCCTATCCTTCCAGATACATTTATATATATATGTAATATAGAAAAGAGCTAAATTTTGTTGCGTACCTACTGTGTGCCTCATTGAATTCCCCCAAATCGTGTTCTTAACCCCATTTACTAAGGACGAAACTAGGGTAAAGAGAGGTTAAGTAGTTGCTGAGGTCACAGCAGAGACTGTGAGAACTGGAGCTGGACCTGAACCCAGGCACTTTGGTTCCAGAACCACAGTTAATACTGTGCTTTTCTTGGAAGTGGAAAAGAAATGCTCGAAGCCTTGCCACTGAGAGCTGGTTAGAGATGTGCGGGTTGAGAGAGCGGGGAGAGAGGAGAAGGTGTTGGGGAAACCTGTGCAGGGCCCTCTGCTTGGCCAGCCTGCCCCTGTCCCATAGTTCTTTGGGGAGAATAGACATAAACAAGTCGGAAGGATGGGTATGAGGCCAATGTCCAAAAAATTGAGAAAATAAAGTTTCCCTGTGGAGGGAACACGTGTGGGAGGGTGCAGGGTTGGTGGCTGGACCTGTGTCCCAGAGCCCACACAGACCCAGGGCCGCTCAGGCAGCCGAGCCAGGGGCTCCCCACCAGCACTGGGACAGCCACCAATCTGCCTCTGTCCTGGACAGGTGTTGCCATGTGTGTCCCAAGCAGACAGCCCGGACGGGGGCTGTGAATTCTAATAGAGGTATTTTCCGTGGGAAAGACTTCGGTGTCAGAAGGAACGGAAGTCATACTTGTTGAGCAGATAATATTTGCCAGGGACTTTGATTTTCGCTATATTACTTGATCTGCACAAACATTCCATGAGGTAAATATTAACCCAATTTTACAGATAAAGAAAATGAAGCTAAATAAGATTTAGTAACTTGCCCTCCCTGGTAATTGAGTGCTGGAATTCATACCCAGGTCCGACTCCCTGATTTGAGCTCTGGTTCTGTTCTGTCCCCTGGGGTATCTGTGGGGAGTGTCAAGTGAGGAAATACGCATGAGATGATGCACTCAAAATCCTATAAGGATTTGCAATGGTAAAAATAACTGACGGTGGTTCAGGTGCGTGGGAGGTGCATTTACTAGCCCTCTGCTATCCTGGGGAGCTGAGGTAAAGCAAGATTGGGGCAGGCCTGGGGTTTTCAATTTTATTTATTTATTCGTTTATTTATTTTGGCTGTGCCGAGTGGCTCATGGGATCTTAGTTCCCCGACCAGGGATTGAACCCAGGCCTTGGCAGTGAAAGCGCTGAGTCCTAACCACTGGACTTCCAGGGAATTCCCAGGCCTGGGAATTTTTTACTAATACTTTTGCACTGCCCCGAAGTGAAGGGTCATGTGATTTTTACCTTCAGAGACTGTCGTAATTTCTTCCCCCTTTCTTCGTGGTCCCTGTGTTTCTCCCTTGAATCTGACCTTGGCTGCAGACTAAGGTAGGCAGCTTACGTGCAAAACATATTTTGTGGTGAGGGAACAGAAATAACTCAGCCACCTGGTCATGTAAAAGACAACAGGTACTTGGGTGCATAAGATATCATCCTTCACCTGGAAAAATCTTGGAGAGTGAAACTCTGAGCAGATGAATTGCAGTTCAGTGTGAGGGGTGTATACTTGAGATGTGGACTGCTTTCCCATGAGGTCAAGTCCATGATAGAATCTCATTACCTGTCCTTCCCTGAAGCTTTCCTGTGAGTCAGTCAGACCCAGACTGCGCTGTGCTCTGGCATTTCATTCTCAGGTGAACTGACTCACAGGCTTTTCTGTGTGACCCATTGACCCGGGAATTCCAGTCCTAGGCGTTGATCTAATCATATCAGTAAGTTCAGTGAGGAAATTCATTATTCTGTCAATAAATGACAAAGATATTTCAGCACTTAGTCCCAATTTTTAAAAAGGATTAAGAGGAATAAGAGGAAATGATAATAGGCAACTTTCGAAAACCCCAGAGCCCTTCATACTTTGTGGGGAAATACTAAAGCATTCCTCTTAAAATCACATCCAGAGAAGCAAATCCCCTTTTGTCATCATTACTGAATTTACTTCTGATTATACCACACAATCAACTGAGATGTAAAGCAGAAGAAAACTAACGAGTAGCACTTCAGAGCTAGAAAAAAACTTCTGGACTCACACAGTTCATTCCCTTGTAAGGTGACCAAGTACATAGTTGATACACAAAACCCAGAAACGTTCTGTACGGCAACACGATCTATTAGTTTTCCTAAAGGCTCAGATGTTGCAGGTTTGGAGGAAAGTCTGCAGAGCCTCAGCCTTTAGGAAAACCTGCTAGTTGTTCATTGTGTCATTATCACTCTCATGGTTTAGGTCTACCTTTGGATTCGCACGCGTGCAGGCAACAACCAGGCAGAGCCTTGCCTGGCCTGCAGGAGGTGTCGGCAGGATTGGCTGAGAAACGTCTGTCCTCTGTCGAGGGATGGCTGCATGCACGGCGGCCCTTCATTTCCTCTGTGGACTCCGAGTGGTTCTAGGGCTCCATGCCAGAACCACAGATTTTCAGGGAGAGGAAATAGCTGTTCTTTTTCAACATTTGTGACATGATCTGTTTTCTTTTCCTTCCATTCCCTCACTTACATCTTCTGAATGAGTTAACACTGCCAGAAATCTAATACCTTTCTAAAATATTTAGTCCATCATACCAATTTGGAATGTTTAGTATTCCTAGACTGAATTCTGTGCATGTGGAAGATATTCTTTTTGGAATAATGTTTTCTTCATTTTATAGAAAGCATATCTTTACTATATTTTCAATACAAAAATTATATTAAAATATTCAGACAGCACAAATTTATTAAAAGAAAAAGAACCCTATATAATCCCACCTCCCAGACAAAACCACTGTTTACCACTTAGTTTATATTCTTCTGTATTTTTTCATGCATATACTATCACATTTTTTGTTTTTTTAGTCTTTTTAAAAATATTTCCTTTCTTTTAAATCAAAGTATAGTTGATTTATATACTATAACAGTTTGATAAATTTTTCCTAATATTTACTCTTTGCCAGGAACTATTTGAAGGGCTTTATAAATAATATTTAATTCTTACAGGAGCCTTATACATATACACACACAGGTATATGACATTTTAAGTCTTATAAATAAAATCAACAAGTATGGACAGCCTTTTTTCATTTTATTTTTTTAATTATTATTTTTTTTAATTTTTGGCTACACCAAACGGCATGTAGGATCTCAGTCCCCCAACCAGGGATCGAATCTGTGCCCGCTACAGTGGAAGTATGGAGTCTTAACCACTGGACCACCAGGGAAGTCCCTTGGACAGCCTTTTTTATAGGTCATTCTCTCTTCATAAAATAGTTGCATAGTACTCCGTGGTATGAATTTACCTTAATATTTTTAATCACTTTCATTTAGGCTGCTTCTAATTTTTTGATATTTAGATGGTACTGAGGTTAACATCCTCGTATGTCTTTTTTGCACGTATACAACCATCTCAGTGGAATTGCTACACTGAAGGGTGTATGCACATTTTACAGTTGTTTTAACAGTACCAAATTTTGCTCCCAAATGGTTATCCCTATTTATAATTCCCAGCAACAGTGTGGGAGAGGGCTAGTTTCTCTCCACACTTAATACTTTTATTTTCATTCTTTTGGGCAAAAAATACTTTGTCTTAGAAATGAAGCAAATTACTTTAAGAAGCTGAAATAACAAGGTCATTTGCTAAAAACTGACTTTTTATTGACACTTTGCTGAGAGTCACAACTAGTGGGTTTGAAATCAAGCTCACTACTACCTGGCATGACCTCCTTCAAGGTACTTCTCCAGGCCTCAGTTTCCCCCCCGTAAAGTCCACTGTGAAGCGTGAATGAATTCTTCAGTTTTCACTGGCTGTTTGGCTTTGCATGATATGAGGCCCATCAGCGCTTTCTGGTGGGTTCTTTCCTCAGGTCTTCATTCTCTGGGCCACTTTCTTCCTCTTTGTTCACTCCTGCCTGTTGTGGGCAGAAGAGGAGAGCCAGACGTGGCCGGAGACAGAGTTTTACAGCCTTCAGCACGACGTCATGTCTGAGTAGTATTGGGGCCATTGATTTAGAACCTCTATAAATTGTCATTCTGAGGTTGGCAAAGCAAGTTCTGTATCAGACTTAGTGATTGGGAGGGGGAAGCACGAAGAAATTGCCCATGTCCTACCACTAATCAAGATGCTGACCTAAAATTACAGTTTACACTAGATGGAATTGATTCAGTGGTCCATGTCATGCGGAAGAGAATATGGTTAGGGTGCCCCTGTTTCATGTTGTTTCTTGCCTTTATTTGTCACCATTTGTGCCCAGCATTGGGCTGGTTGTAGTGACAGTGAGGACTGGGTGCTAGACAGCCTCGGGAGGGGGTGGTTCTCACTTGTCCTATAATAGGGCTGTGCTCAAAATCATGAGGAAAGAGATCCGCTTAGCCAGAAGGCTGGGGAGGACATCAGAGAGGTGGTATCATTTGCCCTGATTTCCATCTGAAGATTTTTGCTGAGAGCAAAGGAAGGGAGGCTGGGAAGGAATGACGCATCCACTCTTCTGATTAGGTGTTAATCTGGGAGGACCTGCGTTGTGTTCACTGTATTAATGACCTCACATCCCATGGCGGGCCTGTAGGGGGAAACTTCTGCAAGATATTTCAGTGGTGGGGTAGGGCCTCCCTTGGTCATTAGGGGACCTCTGCCATTCCACAGCTGTCACCCCAGGCAAGGGGAGAGCTTGGGGACCCGTCTGTGCTCATGGGTGATAGTCACCTTGGTTTGGGAATCAGCTGTGACGTCACCATGACCCTCCAGCCTGAAGCCATATAATTGTCTGAGGGCTTAAAAAGCCCTCTCAGAGGTTTAAACCAGGGTATCGTTGCGTTTAAAGACGTCTCTGGTGCTGTTGAATGAATCAGGTCCCACTGTTTGCCGCTTACAAAATCAGTTCTCACAGATGTTGATAGAAAGGAAAGGTGCCTTTAACCAGGATGCTGGCAATCTGGGGGCATCAGCGTCCCCCAAAAACCGCCTCTGAAGATTCCGCTTGGTCATGAAAGCTTTTAAAGGGAAACAGGGATATAATCTCAGTTAATCATTGAGATGGGGTCAGAGCCGTCCCCACCTCCACTGTGTGCAGACTTATCGACTCCTTGTGATCTTCCTCTAGACATTATCTTGGTCACACAGTTTGTTCGGGAGATTACTGAAGGGGAAGCTAAGGAAGAGATCTGGTCATCTATGAATTACTTATTCTTCATTTCTACTTCTTTGATCTGTGGAAAGCACTGACAAGTTAGGCAAGGTATTGTGTGACCAGAAGATTTGAAAAGTGCGCTTGGACCAGAGATGAGTAGAGCATGGGGGTGCCTGGTTTAAAAGTTAGTTATAATGCAGCTTTGCTAAAGTGACAAAGGAGCTTCCTGTTGAGGACAGTTTCCTGCAAAGAGCTGCTTACACTGGGGGAATCACCTAGAAATGGAACTCAGTGAACAAGCTGTTGAGTGTGGGCAGGCAGGATGAAATAGATGCTTCCAAACCTAGGGACCTCTTGTAGCCCTGGAGGGGAAAAGAATGTCTGGCAAGTGTTTACACTGGTTGCACCAGTCTCTTGGGCCAGAATACAGTTATCTCAGGATAAAAGATCTGGGCCCTGCAATGAAAGAGAAAATGTTTACCTTGAAGGCAGCCAACTGAGTTTGAGTTCTGGCCCTGCCGCTTCCCAGGAGTGTGGCTTTGGGCAAGTGCATTGCTTACTGCGTGCTCAGAATCACACTCAGACCATCACAGGCCACACCCTTCCCCTCCGCAGGGGACAGACAGGAATCACAGGTTGTGGGCAGGGCAGTGCGGGCGTTTCTGTTCCATAGGAGTAGAGAGATAGCAGTCCACGCAGCATCTCGGGGCTAACACTCCCCCCTCCCACCTCCGGTGACAGCTCAGGTGTGAGGGAACAAGACCCACACGGGACAGGTGTAGGAGTACTCTAGCTTAAAAGCCATGTGTCCCAGGAAAGTCAGTATCTCTTATAACAGCTACATATGCAAAGCTGCCGTGGTTCCCATGAGGCTCGGGCCCCATCGGTAGAGTCACAGCACTCAGAGGAGCCCCAAAGGATGGTGGCGCTCAACAGGTATTTCTTCTTCCTTTGCAGCTCTTGTCCATCCAGATGTGGTGTAACTATCCAGGGTCATTTTTGTCTTGAGCAGTGTTGCTTAGGAACATAGCTGACATTCTATCTTTATCAAGTTTCCAGGGGAACAGAGATAGAAGGTTCACCCAAGGGCAAATTCTCATGCAGAAGGGAAGAAAGTTTTGTTAATCCTTTTCCAACAACAAGTCACCTCACCTCTCAGAGATTCAGTTTATTTATCTATGAAACAGCAATAGGCCGCTCTAGCCCTAGTGATGGGAGAAAGTCAGATGTGTTTTTTCCCATTTTTTGTAGAGCTCGATTCAAATTTTCTTTCCTTGTCACCTCTGTTGGTTGAAGGTGTTTCTACGAAGGGTATGACTCGTTTCCCAATAGCCGGAGTCTGTGCACATCATGGGTGTCGTTTGCATAGCTTGAAGCAATTTTGATCTTTCTAAATCTTGTGTAGTCAGTTGGTTTGCTGTCTGTTTCTGGTGCCCTTTCACAAATGGAAGGGTGGAGGTTGTGGCTCCCACAGTAAAGGCAGGTTTCATTTTTCTAGTTTGCATTTTACACCCTGGTTCCCTCTTGTTCTAAACAAATTATTGCCATTTAATTAAATGATAATAAGTCCTAAAGCACATGGCACCTCTCTCCAAAACAGTGCCTCCGCGGTAACAATTTTACACTCCGACACAGCATCTGCAAATTGCCCCAGTGTGATGGAAGAGGGAACAGGTCCCACGTGGTAGCGCTCTGTTAAGTGTGAGGCACACAGCTCACGTCCCGTGATCTGGCGGGACGGTGAATTCAAGACTCTAGACCATTGTTTCTCAAGGTGTGATGAGTGGGCTGCCTACACCAGCATCCCTTGAGGTAATTGCTGAAAACAGAAATCCCAAAGCTTTACAAACCTAGTCCTCCTCATTCAGATTTCTGAGTTAGAATCTGAAAGTCTACATTTTGCACCCTTATTGTTCTTCCAACACTGAAGTTTGAGAACCCCTCCCCTAGGAGGACTTCTTGGTCCCCTTTGAAAGGGCATGCTACCTTCTAATTGCCCTTCAACTCTCAGCAACTACTTTATAGTGTGTTGTTATGGGGAATGGAGATAAACATGGTAAGACACCCAAACTAATGCCTGGCGTATAGCAGGGGCTCGATGCCTGGGAAACCATTTCCATTGGCATGTACGTGCATTTTGTTGTACACATATTTACATTTATTCTCAGAGTCAGCGACTTATACGGGGTAGACTTAGCTACTTGCTTTGTATCTTTTGGTTTCTTGCTATTGCCTCACTGATCTCTAGTGAAGCTCTTAACTTAAAAAAATGCTCAATGCTACCTTGTTTCAGTTGAGCTAATAGAAAATAAGGAAATGGGGCTTCCTAGGTGGCCCAGTGGTTGAGAATCCGCCTGCCAATGCAGGGGACACAGGCTCAGTCCCTGCTCCAGGAAGATCCCACATGCCGCGGAGCAACTAAGCCCGTGTGCCACAGCTATTGAGCCTGTGCTTTAGAGCCCGTGAGCCACAACTGTTGAGCCCATGTGCTGCAACTACTGAAGCCACACGCCTAGAGCCTGTGCTCTGCAACAAGAGAAGCCATGGCAATGAGCAGCCCGCGCACCACAACGAAGAGTAGCCCCCACTCACCGCAACTAAAAAGAAACCCCGAGCACAGCAAAAAAAAGACCCAACACAGCCAATTAAGTAAATAAATAAATAAATTTATTAAAAAAAAAAGAAAAGAAGGAAATGGATTTGGATCCCACACTTAGGCTGGAAATATAAAAAAGAAAGTTGTCCTGGTGGGATCTAGATACAGTAGCAGAGGGAACACCATGCAAGGAGGTGGTCTGAGGGGGAAGTCAGCTCACCCTTTCCCTGATTGGAGAACCATCTTCTGGCTCTTTCTCTACCCGCACTTGGATGGAGAGCGTGGTGTTACTTTATGAGTATAAGAGCACTCTCCTCTTCAGAGGACAGATGAGCACTAGCAGAGCTACCTGGAGAGGAGCCTGTGGGATGATCCTTCCTTCCCATGCTCCAGCATAGCTTTGGCCCTTAACTTCTAGCATTAAACTAAAGTCAAACACGAAGGTGAACGAACTCTCGCTGGCCACCTTCAGAGCCATTTTCTTGATCTACCGTGTAACTCAGAAGAGCCATCAGTGGAGGAGATGCGTCACTCCCTCTAATGTGTAAAACTAATAACCTTTGATGCTGAAGCCATCCTTTTCCAGGGAGCAGAATAAGAATATAACCATGTTTGCTTTTCTCTAAATATGGGTGTGAGCAGCTGAGCTCATGGTTCTGCTGTATATCCTTTCTTGAAAATACAATAAACCTGACTTTTTCTAACAGGATGAATGAGTCAAGAAAAAGAAATCATTTAGGAAGATGAAATGTCTATCTGATTAGTCTTTTGTCAGGGACCGAAAATGACTGGTTGACATTCATCTGATCTTCAGGTGATAAATCTCAGCGTTTCTTTAGCTTCCATCTGCTACGTGGAGAGTGTCACAGATACATGAATTCAGTTTAATTTCAAGGATCAGTGATAGGGGAAAGTATTTATGTTTCTGGGGGCTCCCCTAGGAATTTTTATCCAGGTGTCATCTGCAGTCAGGTCTTAGTTTAGTTGTTCATTTAGATGTTCTTTTTTTTAAAAAAATATTTTCCTTCTCCAAGTTAGATATTTGACAGTGTTTATTAGCATGGGAAGATAAATACATGTGGGGATAAATGAGATTAACTTTTCTATGAGCATGTGTGGCCTGTATTCACAATGCAAAGCAGAGAATACTGGTCAGAATAGGGAGAGTTCCTGAACAATAAAACAATAGCTCGCGTAGCTGCGTCAACTCGATGAGGAGTTTCTTGTGAACACGTGTGCGGCTGCCTCTGTGCTGAGGACGTGGTATCCTCAGGCTTAAATGAACTTAACAGATAAAATGCCTGTTTCTCAGCTATAGCTTGCCTTCTGCAAGCGTCTGAATGTGTGCATTTAATTAGGATAACCAACACATAACCCACATGTCCGGGAACCATCTTCTGATGACGGTGGCAGATGAAGGGTCATATTGAGGATATTTGTCTCCAAGATAATGGTCACCGTCCATCTCTGTTGTGGTGAGACTGATGCATGGGCCTTTAGCAGGTGTCACCCCATGGAGATAAATGGTCATGCTGCACAGTGGTTTATACCAAGGCATTGTGGGCACAGTTTACGTTCTTAGTGTCCCGGGAGCTCCTGCCATGATTTCTTAGTGCAGCTGCATTCATTCATGTGATTGGCAAGCCTCCCCAAACTTTGTGGATATTCGACAGTTATTAGCTGCTGATGGAAATCAGCAGCCTGGCCTACTTCCTTCATAAGAGCAAAGGTAAAGAAGGCCTCTCCACACCTGGTGCTCCCTCTGCTTTTTTCAAAATGGGAGAATCAGAGCATTTTTATGAAACGTCAAAAGGAGTAGGGAATCAGTGACCTGTAGTAACTCACCTTGGGTAAAGCAAGGATACAAAAAAAAAAAATGTCCTTTGGCTCAGAACAGTCCAGGACGGTGAGTCTTTGCTGCCCCCTACCGCCCAGGTTCTGTATTGTATCCGAGTAGAGCCTTGGTTTGCAGCCTGGCATTCTCAGGATGCTCTGGGAGGAGGTTGCCTCCAGACTGTCCCAATGTTTTCTTCCAGACAGAGCCTTCCCACATTTGTTTCCACAATTTGGGAGAAAGTATGTGGACTGAATAAAACCCACATCAGGTTCAGGTGGCAAGGTGGAAAAGCTTTCTCTCCAGTGGTGAGGAATTGACAGCAGGCCTGAGCTGGAATCAGTCTTCACAGGGCTGTCCACGCTCTCATTTCAGTGGGCCACCAGCCGTGGATTCAAGAGTCAGGATTAGCCCTAAGGATGAGGATCTCTGAAGGCACTAGTTGATTTTTGCTGCACGTGAAGTTATGTTAGATTTGACTGCATGTTTAAGAGGCAGGTAATTCCAACCAGACTGTACAGTATAGAGTAAATGAGTCTCTCCCTTCCTATTAGGCTGCATATTCATGTACTTGGAACTCAATCTTTCATCTGTCCGCACATCATCGGGCCTCTCCTCCGCCTCAGGCATCACGGTAGTCACTGAAAATTCTAAAGTGAAAAAGCAGGTAATGATCGCTGCCCTCATGGAACTTACAGTCTGGTGGAAGAGACAGCTATTACACACAACACAGGTGATCTCATTACGTTGTGTGATGCCTGCTCTTTTTAGAAGGTTAGGTGCCATGAGGGAGAATAAAGACGGATGAACCGAATTCTCTGGATTAGGTAGAACCGCATCAGGATGTGAGACCCAGAGAGAAGTCTGCAGAGGTCTGCTTTGTTCAGAACATCCATTCTCCCACCCAACGGTTAGAAACAAAGATGTTTCAGGAGACAGTTTTATGGCCAGAGACCCGTTTTCTTTTAAAAATAAAGGTCTGTATCCTGGGCCAGCTCTTTTTCTCCCTCTAGCCACAGAGAGCAGAACTAAAAAATTACAAGGAGGCAAACTTTGGCTTCATTTGAAACAAGAACTTTTTCCCATCTATCTTCTCATAGTTGAATAGGCTGTTTTGGGTGTAGGGAGTTCCCTGACCCCAGAGGAACAAATACAAAGGCTCGATGATCCCTCACTAAGGTTACTAGAGGGGGGTTCTTACATTAGCTGGTAGATTGGCACAGATATTCCCTAAGATCCCTTGAAAATATAGGATTTGGTTAGCCCAGGCAAAGGGGAAAGTTGGTGTGATTTTAGTAGGTCCTGGTAATGACACATGCTCCCCCACAGTTTGTTGGAGTTCCCAAAACCCCTCCTTTGGATTGGTTCCTTTGAAGGTGTTCATTCATTCCAGCAATGTGTTTTTATTCTTTGTGCTGCTTAGTCTGTAGGGTTCATTACTGAACAAAGATCGCGTTTCATGCAGATAACAGCCTGTGTACAGTTTGCGATGACCTCCTTTATTCCATTCACATTCTTGGGGATGATTTCTCCCTTAACTTCAGATGAGTTGTCTTGCCAAACTCTTGCTCTGAGGCCATCAGAGAGGCTTCAGGCAAGGATCCCTGCCACATGGAAGTAGCCGTGGCCACTGAGCGAGAAGTCACTGGTGCCTGGCTCCAACCATTTAACACTTGAACTCATGTCCTTGCTCTCTCCTGAGAAGTGCCATATACACGTATCTTCAGGCAGGTGTCCATGCAGAATTAGTTTTTAAAGTCTATTTCATGTAGGTGCTGTAGAGGGCAGCATTCATTAGGGAAAACGAGGGAGAGAGTCTGCCTTCTAGGAAAGAATCTGGGCCCTGTTTGTAAAGATTTCTGTGCACCTGCAACTCATTCTGTCCTATTCATGTGTGAATGAGGCTCTGGCCCTTCGGTAATAATCTTAGTGAGCCAGGATTACTTTGCCTCATATTAAATTCATCTGGTCTCCAGGCAATACCAGTGACTACCTTTCGGGGGCAGAGTGACTTTTCCAAATAAGACTTGTGCTAGGGTGAGGCGTCTGACCCAGATCACCTGACTCCAGGCTTTCGCTCTTTTAGCCAAGTTCTAAGTCATTTTGGTCTCGAACCCTCCCATCAGAAATAGTGATTATTTCCCCGGGAGCATCTTCAAATGCCTGTGGAATGTAAACCTCGTTGGAGCAAACCTTCTTCCAGACTTTAGCCTTGATAAGGTTGGTGAAGCAGGTTCTGACTTGTGTGACTCCTGTATCCTCCAGCCCTAAAAGTTCTGGTTTCAAATAATAGCTATTATTTCTTGCAAGGCTACAAGTGGATGGGACAGCTCTGCTGAGGTGCGCCAGGTTCCGGTGGTCCTGGTGGGGCTTGCTCATGCATCTGAGGCCATCTCAGTGGTGTGCAGGATGCTGGCTGGTCTGTATGGCCTCAGCTGAGCCAAACCAGCTTTCTCTACTGGTCTTTGGTCCTCCAGCAGGCTAGGCCAGGCTGCTCTCATGATGGTGGGCACGTTCTGAGACAGGGCTGATGTGTGCAAGGCCCTTTAACACCTGAGCTCTGAAATGTGACATCAGTTCTCTTCTGCTTCATTCTGTTGGCCAAAGCAAGTCACACGGCCTGCCCAGATGCATGAAGGAGGGAGGTGCTTCGAAGTCACATTGCAGAGCATGCAGGATCCAGAGAGGCGTGGAGACCTAAGGCTGTTTTGCAATCAATCTCCTGCACTTATAAGTTGGACCCAGTATATGTATATATATATTGGTGGATTGATTTCACTTGTTGAGGTAATAGCGTATTTACACTGCAATCACATGAAAATGAGAATCCTCTGATCTCATTAAAGATAAGCTGGGAGCATGTAGCTCTGAGAACTCTCAGTGGGGAGACTGGCTGAGGCATCCTTGTCTGTTCAGTCCCACAGAAGTTCTTTCTGACCAGCAGACACAGCCATTCATTGCAGGCATGCACCCCCACTTGCTTTATTAGACCCCCTTTGGCCAAGGTAGGAACTATCTGTTAAAGTAGCAGCCTGCAAAACAGGTCTGGCTCTGCCTAAGCCTGTTCTCAGGCCTCTGGCATCCTTGGTCTTCAGATCCCCTTGCTCCTCTGAGATTTCTTTTCCATACCAACTGGCACAAGTTGTCATGTAATGAAGATGGTCTGGATGCCAGTCTGGGAGGTCTGGTCCTAGCAACTCCACTTGCTGGCTGTGTGACTTTGATGGCTTAACATCTCTGAACTTCCAATTCCTCGGCTCTAAAATGGAAATGAGAATGGTACCAACTGCAAAGTTACTGGGAGGATTACATGAGATGAAACATAAGGGGAAAAAACACCCTGAATTTTGGACGTAATGTTTGTTGAGTGTGTGAATTCATGAATGTACGGCATCAGAAATGACCGCAAGGGTCAGAGTAACCACAGCAGCTGAACAGAGAATGCCAGAGAGCCAGTTCTCTGCGCCTGGTCTGTTGCTGAGGATCAAAAGTCTAAAGCACCCAGGGCACCACCTTAGCTGCACCTCCATGGTGAAGGATGTTTTTGAAAACCAAGGGACCAAGCAACACAGGGTGTCCTTGCCTGAAAGAATAGCTTATTAGTAAATGAACTCTTGTCATAGCTTGGTGAATATCCACCTGGTTCTGTTTTGCTTCTGGTATCTTAGAAATTTAACTTACTGATTCTTGAAATCCCCCCACTGCCACTCATTGAGGGAGGGGAAATTCAAGACAGAAGTATTGATTTAGACAAGCAGGCACATTGGATGAAGCATTCATTAGGTTGTCTTTTTATTTTATTTTTTTAATAAATTGGCTACTAAAGAAGAAGAAAGAAGATATATCTTTCAGCAGAGTTTTAAACAGAGAACATTAGCCAGTGCTCCTCTAAAACAATTTTAAAAGGTCATGATGGATGATTTTTGCAGTGTTTTGGAACAAAGGACCCTTGGATTAGTAAAAGGTTCTTTTTTCTGAATGTGATTCTATTTTTCCTTTTGTTTGTCCATCATCCTTCAGTCTGGTCTCTCTGATCTTCTTAATGCATCCAAAACCGCAATTTGAAATAACCTGCAGCCCTGCTCTGGGGAGCCAGTGACTGAAGCATCTTTGGACAATAAGAGGAAAGACATTGTAGCTGAACTAGTGAACAGCCCAAGGAAAAGGGTAGAACGCAGAGCCTGGGCTCCCTTCTGTCTGGGCATGCCAAGATGCTGTGGCTCTGGCCTTGGGGTGTCCGTCAGCCTTAGTGGTCACGTCTTGGCAACCAAAGTAGCCACTGCTGGCCGGAAACTGATCAGGACTGTTCACTCTCATTAAGGGGTCCCTCAGATCACCTTCTGGCATGAAACGCTTCAGAAATCACCAAACGGCTGAGGTAGAGGCTGGATTCCTTGAAGTGCTTCCAAAGGCTTTGGCATATCTGCCTTTTGGATGAACTTCACTAAACAGAGAGCTTTTCAGGACGGGGTCCTGGCCGGGGGAGTTCCCTGGGCACCCAGCATAACACTGGGGTGGGGGCAGGAAGGGTGGGAGGAGGAGATTGGCTCTTCCTGGCACACCACTCCCTCCCTCCCTCCTCTTCCCCCACTTCCCTTCTTCTTTCTCCTCCCTTCCCCCCCCCCCCCCCCCCCCCCCGTCGCGCTCTCTCTCACCTTCCCTCTTCATCTGCAAAGGTAACTTTTCAACACCAAGAGGAAAAGACATTTCGGAGAGAGTGGGCTTGGAGTTAAGGAGCAAATGCCTGTGTACCCTCTGGGTCAGCACTGTCCAACAGAACTTTCTGCAGTGATGGTGGTATTTCACATCTGTGCTGTCTAATGTGATAACCACTAGCTACGTGGGGCTGCCAAGCACTTGAAATGTGGCTGGTGAGAGTGAGGAACTGAAGTCTTAGTATATTCAATGTTAATAATTTAAATCGCCACATGTGAGTGGCTACAGTATTGGACAGCACATCTCTGGCTAATGGTTCAGGGAGCAACCAGGGGCTCTGCTGCTAAAGTCCATCGTGAAAAAGTGGCTTCCTGGTCACAGAACACCATTGTATGATTCCATTTGTGTGAAATGTCCAGAGTAGGCAAATCTATAGCAACGGAAAGTAGGTTTGTGGTTGCCGGGGCTAGGGGTCGGGGTGGAGGCGTACAGAGGGTCAGGGGGAGTGACTGCTAATAGCTTTGAAGGTTGTTTTTTGTTTTTTTCTGTAATAAAATGTTTTAAAACTAAGTTGTGGTGATAGTTGCACAATTTCGTAAGTATACTAAAAACCAGTGGCTTACACACTTTAAATGGGTGAATATTATGGTCATGAAGTATATCTTAACAAAATGGTTGTAAAAAAATGCCTTCCTTTCTTGCCATATTCGAGTAGATGTTCTGACCTCAGCTCTGCTCTGACTCACTGGTGGTTGTGGTTAAGTACCTCCCCCTCTTGGGCCTCAGTTTACTCTCAATAAGATAAGGGCATTGCCTTTGCCACAAGGGTAACACAGAAGAGAACTCCCTGTCCTTCTTTCCCTGTATCTATTTAACTTAATGCAGATCAGATGGGCTGATCCCTGGGATTGGGAATGAACTCCCTTCTTCTAGGAACCCAATTGCAGAAGCTCCCCCAGTTCCTGGAGAGCCCTAGGCAGTAAGCAGAGCTTTGAGGCAGGTAACAGAGGGCCCTGCTCTGTCCGTTCCCTCTGGAGCCACAGTGTAGAAAGCCTTTGGTGCTGGATTAGGAATTTTAAGAAATGGCTGAGATATTTATCTTTTTGTCTTTGATCCAGATAAAAGCAGATTGTAACTTTGAGTTGTCATTTGCTGTAATGCACAGAAACAGGTTTCCATCCCCTTGGCAAGCATAGATTCCCAGAAGGCAAGGGAGAGATTCCTGGTTGTAAAATGTCGTGCAGCTTTCTGTGGTTTGTGGTTAGGGGATCCTGTGGCGTCTCTGGGAAGTCCGTTTCTTCAGGAGCAGGCTTGCACTGGTCTTTTTCTTCTCCCACTTCTCATGTGGGCTTTTGTAAAACAGGCTTGTCAAAGGGTCCAAAATCAGTGACATGAGAGGAAGTCCCTGTCGTCCCCCTCCTCCTCTTCTTCCTTGCTGTCAGGAAGCCTTACACGTGTGTCAGCAGGTAGCTGTTACAAAGACCTGCCTTATAAATAACTTTCGGGCCTGCTTTTAGTGTAGGTCAGGTGGTGGACTCTGAACAGAAAAGAACCTCCTAGCGATAGTGATTAAGATAAAGGTCATGGTAGCTGCTGGTTATTCAGGTTTTCTTACGTGCCTGGAGGTGTTTTAGGTACTTAGCACCACTACCAGGGAGTGTCAGTAGTATCTGATCCATTTCACAGATTCAGACACTGAGGCTCAGAGTGGTGAAATGAGTTGCCTACATCATGCTGCTAGCAAGGGCCAGAGTGGAGATTTGAACTAGGATCTGCATGATTTCAAAGCTGGTATTTTGCTTTTCACCATCATGATCTCATACAAGTTATGAGAGCATAACTCACCAATCATTGAGGCCCCTTTTTTGTGTCAGGTACGGGCAAATTACTGGAGATGCAACTATGACCAAAAGCAACAAATGCCAGATAACTACATAGAAGGAGAGAGTATTTATTCTACGCAGAGGGAACAGCTTACAGAAGGAGGGGGTGCTGGGACGGCGAGAGAGAGCATGGCGGGATCAAGAGAACAGAAGTTGAGAGCTTTGTGCGTGTATCTGTCCGAAGCAGGCAAAGTGACCTTCTCAGTTCTATCCAGCACATCCGTGCTAGACTCCAAGTTCTATGCAGGCAGGGAACATGCCTCATGTTCAATAAATCTTTGTTGAAAGAACAGATGGTGGATAAAATGGGATCAGAACCCAGGTTTCCTGAATCTGTTTAATGTCCTGGGCAGTCTTCTTACTCTGAGAACTCTTGGACAATTCCAAATTGGCCTTGGACAGTGGGTGACTGTGATATTGTGATTTATAATAAGAAATCCTTATTTGGTCTTCATCCCAGTTTTTGGCACAGAGCTCCTAAAATTCCTGGAATGTTCTAAGCAGTGAGAGTGGTGAAGGTGTCTTTTGTTATGTTATTGAGGTGACTTTGGACCACGCCTAAGGGTGGGGGCCAGTAGCCATTGAACCATGTGATTAGAGGGTTGGAACTTTCAGTCTCACTCCTTGACCTCCGGGGAGGGGAGAGGAGCTGGAGATTGATTTCAAGCACCAGTGGTCAAGGATTTAATCAATCATGCCTCTGTAATGAAGCCTCCATAAAAACACAGCAGGACAGGGTTTGGAGAGCTTCCGGGTTTGGTGACCATATGGAGATATGGGTAGGATGGAGGTCATGGAAGCTCCTGGTCTTTTCCCAGTACCTTGTCCTAGGCATCTCTTCCATCTGGCTGTTTCTAAGTTGTATCCTTTTATAATAAACCAGTGATCTGGTAAGTAAAATATTTCTCTTAAGAGTTCTGTGAGCGGCTCTAGCAAATTAGTCAAATCCAAGGAAGACGTCATAGGTACCTTCAATCAGAATGTAGCTGGTCAGTCAGAAATGCAGGCTTGTGACCGATGGTTGAGGTTGGTAGAGGGTTGTGGGTGGGAAGCCGTCTTGTGGGATTGAACCCTTAACCTGTGCAATCTGACACTAACTCCAGGTAGACAGTGTTAGAATTGAGTTGAATTGCAGGACACTCAGCTGGTGTCAGAATTTCTGGGAGTTGCGGGGGAATCCCGCCAACACACACACACACATACACACACACACAGACACACACACACACACACACACGCACACACACTGGAATTAGTAGTAGAATCCTTTTAATGACCTAGTGTACCTCCATGGGCCAGCAGAAATCAATTTTTGTAACATTGTGGCATGAGAAATCCAGCCTGGGGACAGAGCTGCCCAAGGAGCTTTGCTGACCTGATGGGCTTTCAGTAGAAGAGAAGGCACATCATGGTCCAGTGATAGTTTTATTTGTGGACACAGGGACCTGACCGAGCTGGGTGGTGATGAAGTCCTGGGCCAGCTAAATCCCAGGGAGTTTCAGTGTCTGTGAACACACGTGATGACTTCTGCAGCCGCCATGGCGATCCCGATGGCTAAGATGGTGGGTTGCAGGTATTTCATCAGTGAATTTCTGCTCAGTTAGATCTCAGCTGAGTAACTTCTTTTGGTGCTTACATTCTAATTTCTAAGCAAAATGTCATGTTTGGTAGTAGGTCATTAACTTTATCTCATTAAATAAAGATTAGGGAACTGTCAAAAGCAAGATGAGCTAGGGCCAATGTTTTTGAGATAGAAAAAGTAGGAGCGGAATTTATATCTGGACTCTAGGACATTTTGCCTCTTTATTTGCAAAAAAAGTGATTCTCGTGCATTTCTGTATCTCTTGAAAAAGGCTGCTCTGCTTTCAAACACCCACAGCATGGAGCAGATCTTTATGTTTCACTTAAACACATTTGGACTTCAATGTCTATACCACTGGCTACTAAAATGTTAAGTGAAACAGAAGAAATATGTTTAAATGTGGTGTTTTTAGTATGCCTGACTCCTTATCCACTCCATGAGATTGGTCACTGTTGATCTTTGTGTTCCTGTAACCTGGCGCAGAAGAGAGGTTTATTAAATGAAGTACTGCCTCCTGCAGAGGTATTTACCTTGTTTATTGAAGTATCGTTGATTTACAATATTGTGTTAGTTTCAGGTGTAGGACAAAGTGATTCAGATATATAAATATATGTTTTTTCAGATTCTTTTCCAGTATAGGTTATTACAAGATACTGAATATAGTTCCCTATGCGATGTAGGACCTTGTTTATTTTATGTATAGTAATATGTGTCTGTTAATCCCATACTCCTCATTTGTCCCCTGCCTTTCTCCTTTGGTAACCATAAGTTTTCTATGAGAGTCT
The DNA here is from genome assembly GCF_030028045.1 of Hippopotamus amphibius kiboko. NCBI lineage: Eukaryota > Metazoa > Chordata > Mammalia > Artiodactyla > Hippopotamidae > Hippopotamus > Hippopotamus amphibius. The sequence goes on along the minus strand of NC_080194.1, from coordinate 24,934,024 downwards.
GTTTCGGTTTTGTAAATAAATTTATTTGTATTATTTTTTAGATTCCACATATAAGTGATACTATGTATATGTCTTTTGCTGTATGACTTACTTCACTTAGTGTGATGTTCTCTAGGTACATCTATGTTGCTGCCAATGGCAATATTTCATTCTTTTTTATGACTGAGTAATATTCCATTTTACATCTCTCTCTCTCTCTCTCTCTCTCACATCTTCTTTATCCATTCATCTGTCAAAGGATGCTTAGGTTGTTTCCATGTCTTGGTTATTGTAAATAGTGCTGCTGTGAACACTGAGGCCCCTGTATCTTTTCAATTAGAGTTTTCATCTTTTCCAGATATATGGCCAGGGAGTGGGATGCTGGATCGTATGGTAGCTCTGTCTTTATCAATAATTTTCTAAGGAACCTCCGTACTGTTTTCCACAGTGGCTGTATCAATTTATATTCCCACCAACAGTGTAGGAGTGTTCCCTTTCTGGAGGGTCCATTTTAAACACCCATCTTCATGAAGACCATCCCATTAGTTTAGCTGGAAATCCTCACCCTTGGAAACATGGCCCTGTGGGTGTCTCTTCCTAACCCTGGAATAGTTTCCTAGGGACCCAGACTGTGTCTTCCTTCTCTCTATATCCTGCCTGCCTTTCCAAGGAATATCACTTTGTACATTTGCTCACCCAGCATGTTTGCCTCCAGACTGGCTTCCATGAGCTAAAAATTTATTGGCATCTCAGAGGGAAAGAAGATGAAACAGACACTTTGAGTGCATAGTTTTATTTAAGACAGGGACAGGGCATGTAATCTGAGTTGTCGAAGGGAACCCATGCATTCCTGGCTGCTATTTTGAAACTCTCCTCCTAAATTGATATCCTTCAGGTTTATTTGGTTTAACTCCTGCTCTGGAAGTTGGCTTGTTTCTGTGCATCAGAGTTGTCATGAAAGCAGCTCCTCCAGGATTCCAGCTGGACAGCTGCGGAATAGCTGGCATTTTTCTCTCCTTCACTCTGTATTGACAGCAGGTTTGAATCACCCTGCCCTGTTTTCTGTAACATAACCAGGCCAGAAATCATTTGAAAAACATTTACAATGCCTAATTTGATCTTCTTTTCAATGAGAGAGTGATGTTGCCTGGTACATTTTATGTTTTTTTGTTTTTGGAGATGTATTAAGAACATACAAGGACCTCCCTTTTCTGCTCTTCCTATTTCCTGCTGATCAGCATGGGAATGGGGGTCCTTTCACAGTTGGGAAGATCCCATCTGCCCTCTGCTTCTACCCACGTCCTTGAACGTTCTTGGAGAAAGCTGTCCACTCATTGCTTTGCTGCTGGGTACCCCAGTTGGGTCTTTTTCCTTCCTGTCAGCTGGCTCTCTGGCTGGCTTTCTTAAGCTCACCCAAATGCCTGGCAGGGCTCTTCCTCTTCATACAGAGACAGTCAAAAGTTCTCCAAATGGTAAGCTAGTCACATGTAAAAACTTAGCCAGAGCTGCCTGTGTGTGCCCCTGCCCAGCTGCAAGCCAAGTTCACGCCTGCCTTTCCCTGAGAAGGAGGACTTTGAGGCACAGAGGAGACGGAGGCAGGCAGCCCCAGCTCCAGGTCCAGATCAGCTACTCGTTCAGAGAGTGACCTTGAGCAGTAATCATGCTCTCTGGGCCTCAGATTCCTCCTCTTTCAAAAAGGGCATCACACCAGCTGACCCAGCACTGCCTTTCAACTCTAATGTACTTGGATCGCGGGATGGCTGCCTGCCGCAGGGGGCCTGCCTCTCTGCCTTTCTAGTCCCTTGGCCTTCCTTACCCTCCTGTAGGTATTGCCTAGTCTCCAAAAGCTAATAATGCTCCGGATAACACTTTCTCTTGTCAAAGCCAGAACAAGAGCTTCATCCCTGGAAGTGCCATTAACTTGGATACCAGCTGTGGGCATGCCGAGGCCAGCACGTACCAGCTCATGAGAGCCGACTTCAAAATTTTTAGAACTCTCACAAGGTTGTTGATGTCACGTCAACAGCTTGACGGCTGCCGTGGCGGGAGTATTTACACCACGAAATCAGCACACGCTGTAAGACAGAACTTTTTTGGTCTTCTTCAGAGTTGTTAAATATTCGCTAGCCAACCACAGAGATTCAAGTGAAACTGACCTGCCAGTTCACAGGCGAAAGAAGACCCAGAGTCCTTCCTAGTCTTTCTGGAAGTGTCATGTTTTGCTGATTTTGTTTTGTTGGGGTGAGGGTGGGATTACATTACCTAGTTGTTGGTCAGTATTTGTTCCTGGTTCCTGTTTTGCTGAAATACTTGAGCTTGTAGATCACAGATCTTCCCATCCTATGTGCAGTATCCCTCTCTTGGCACTGAAACTACCCCAAATCATTCTGTCCTCAAAAGAGTGACCCAAGGCTTCAGGCACAGATTTTTCCTGAAAGTTTAGGACCATGGAGGGGTTATAGTGTTGCAGTCTGAACACCTGCAAGTTGAATATTGGATGTTCCTGTTCTTAGAAGTCCTTCAGCTTCCCCACCACTGGGAATTTCTCAGTGACCACATTTTATTTTGTTTTTAAGACTCCAGCTTCCTCCTATATTGTTCTGTTCTCCTCCTCCTCTCCCTTTCCTATGCTGAGCAGTTGACCTCTGTTTTCTTGTCTCCTTCCAGACGGTGCCCCAGAGCCTCATTTTCCACACTCAGGGTGGCCCGTATCCAAACTATTTCCTAAACAAAGCTTCTAAGAGGAGCTCTGGTACCAGCTGTTACAATGCTACTGTTTTTTCACCTTCCTCCCTCTCCAAACTTGTAGCTAACTGCCTCCAGTTAACAATTCGTTTGGGCCTCTCGCCTTCTGAGATGGCCCACGCTCTGTCTGTGGAGTGTGTTTCTCCCAGGGCCGCTCTCACCTTCTGAGATAGACCACATTCTGTCTATGGAATGTGTGTTTCTCTAAAGAAATCCACTTCTTTAAAAAAAATTTTTTTTAATTAAAATTCATTTTAACTCAATGCTGGTACACAGCATTGCTGTGCTAGTTCAGTGCATTCATTTGGTGGGTATTTATTGAGTTTGACTTTCTACCAGCCATTGTGGTTTCACTGAGTGCATCAGGGACTTAGTTTTTGGTGGGAAGGAGCCTGCAATCAGAAGTTATCTAATTTTCATAAAGAAGAAAAATGTTCTTTGTTTTTTCCATAAAGAAAAAACGTTTTCATAAAGAAGACTTTTGTTGAGAAGGGGGGACTTGTCAAGTGAACCTTGGAATGCTTAATTACCATTTCCCCTCTGTGTTTGTCCATTTAGAGGGAGCTGTCTGCCGTCTCACTTGAAGCTTCTGCCTTATGGAACAGTTCGCAGTTTCCTGCAGGGGCCTTTATTCTCTCAAGTGTGCAGCCTTTGTCGGTGCTGCTCTCTGTCTGAAATGCTTTCTGCCCTCCTCCTTCCTCACTCTTTTCCCCACCAAGTTTCTACTTCACCTTTTAGGTTTCAGCTCAGACTTTGTTTCCTCTAGAAAATTTTTCCTGGGCTGAGTTTGGAACCCCTTCTCTGTGTTCCCACAGCACCCTGCCCTGATTCTCTGGCCATCTTCATCATGCTCTGTGGTTATCTTGTCCACCCTTCATTTGCAGGTGGGGACTGGGCCTTATTCTCTTTTCTGTCCATTGCCATCACAGAACTTGGTATCTAGAGACTTTAGGTAAATAGTTGTTGGTAGAGTAAGTGAATGAGTGAGTGACTCAGCTATAGAATAATTATTTACAGTTCAGACACTGGGAGCAGTAGATATGTACATGTCATTTAACAGTGGACAAGCTACATAATCTTTCCAAGCCTCAGTTTTCTCATCTGTAAAATGGGGATGTAGCAGGATCTACTACTTAAGGTTATTGTGAGGGGTAAATTGGGCAATACATTGCTGTTTACACCATATGTGGTCAGTAAGCTATTGAGTTATTTTTAATGATTAAAGTCATGAAGAGAAAATGATAGTGAAATAAACTGGTATTTTTAGTATATCTACCAACAAGCAATGACTTTCAGCATTTAATTGAAAGACAAATTATCCTCTTTCCAAATAACATCTAAAGCTATGTGTGTGATTCTTCAGTAATGGATACTGATGTTTGGAAATGCAGCTTGAAGCGTCACATGGAGTTTTCTATTAGACCTAAGTACTAAGGAAGTGAAACCAAATCAGTATGCATTGAAACATAAAAGTCTTTGTTGCTGTTAACTGACTTAAGTACAAAATACAGTTAGCTAGTGGGAAGCTGCTACATAACACAGGGAGATCAACTTGATGATAGGTGATGACTTAGAGGGCTGAGATAGGGAGTGTGGAAAGGAGTCGTGGGAGGGAGGGGATATGGGGATATATGTATAAATACAGCTGATTCACTTTGGCGTACAGCAAAAACTGGCACAACAGTGTAGAGCAATTATATTCCAATAAAGAGCTTTTTAAAAAAAAAGAAAATACAGTTAGCTAGAATATCTCTTTTCAGCTATTTAAAGCATTTGTAATTAGCATCTTTGTGGTAACTGACCTAATGATGTTTATCTAACCCTCAGGTTAGATAATGCATGCATTCAACCACTTAATCAAGCAACATTTATCCTGTATCAAGTAAATGGAGATAAAAAGATGAGTGAAACAGTGCCCCTGGCCTTGAGGAATTAATATTCTAGAGCAAGGTCAGCAAACTTTCTCTTAAATGGCCAGATAGTAAATATTTGGGGCTTTATGGGGCATAGGGTCTCTGTTACAAGTACTTACTTCTGCCATTGTAGTGAGGAGGCGGCTATAGATAATGTATAAAAGAATGAGCATGGCTGTGTTTCAATAAAGCTTTATTTACAAGGTTGTGAACATCAACAGCAAGGACCTACTGTATAGCACAGGGAACTGTATTCAATATCTTGTAATAATCTATAATGGAAAAGAATCTGAAAAAGAATATATATACATGAATCACTTTGCTGTACACCTGAAACTAACAACATTGTAAATCAACTGTACTTCAATTAAAAACAAAAAAAAGATTTGGCTGTCAGGCCCTGGTTTGCTGACATCTGTCCTAGAGGAGAAAGGTACTTAGATTGAGCTAAGTCTGGACCAAGCTAGGTCAGCACCAAGGGCTAAGACCTGTGAAGGACAGAGGATGGGGAGATGAGAAGAGGATGAGTTGGGCTGTGACCCTTACAGGGAGAAATGGGTTATGGAAGTGGGGTGCTGGGTGAGGTAAAGAGCAAATCAAGGCCAGGAGGAAGAGATGCGTGGCTTGATGCCAAAGCAGGCAGTGCTGGTGTAACTAGGGATCAGCTGTCCCTGACCTACACTAACCAGCCCAGATACTGGCAAAGACCTCCCTGCTCCTGGGAGATCTGATCAGATAGCCAGGATCCCACCTCAGGATTTCTGCAAGTTCTCGTGGACCGTTCCCCCGCAGCTGACAATGGGAAGGTTGTCTCTGTTCCACCCGCACCCTGAACACAGAAGTCTGTTTCCTTGTGGGCTTCCAGGAGAGATCCACTCACAGCAAGCATTTCCAGTTTTTTAGTAGCTTTTGTGGCAGTTTATGGTGATGTCACATGTTGCACGTCGTGTGTCCCCTAGCTTGCTTGTCTGCCCACTTCTTTCCCCTCTTTTACTCTTTTTGATGGAACCAAACAATTATTTCCTTTTTCTTCTGTAAGACATACAGGTTCCCCTAGGACTTGAGCCTCTGACCCAAGTCGCTTATTAAGGAATTCTACCAGAGACAACTCTCCCATCCTAACAGAAATTCTGGTGTTCCCATTACCCTAACAGACAGTGGCCTCCCAGAAATCTTCTACTACCCACTGTTCATCCCACCCCACCCCCTGCTCCATAGCTTTGGTAGCACAGGCCTATTAATTTTTCAAAGGAGAGTGAGGGTGGGGCAGCCAGCTGTAACCACCGTGTTGGACAGGCCTTGGCTTCAATCTCACCTTTGCATTCACCTACTGTGTGTTTTCAGGCCAGTGACTCAGTCTCCCTGAGCCTGATTTACTGTTCTGTGAAATAGACTTAACACTCCTCTCCTTGTTGGGTGGTTGTGAAAATTCAGGAAAAGAACCTGGTTGCCAAACTCGGTCCCAGTTGCTGTGCGGCTGATGCTAATTGTCTTTTCCTGCCTTCATTTCCTCTTTCAGTCCCAGATTGGGCGTATGAACTTGTGTTTGGGTCTCTGTCACTCATTTATATCTTTGTTATTGCACTGCGTGTCTCTTGGTAGAGGAAGTTTAGCCATTTGCCTTGAACTTGTGGCTTCTGAATTGACAGCTGGGAGGGACTTGATCAATAAGTGGTTTGATGTTATTCAAGACCATCAACTTTGTTTTGGCTTGTCAGCCAAATTTGGGAAACAGGCGTGTCTGCATGTCTGCTTTTTCCAGCCTGGACTGGGAGGTGACTTGTCAGAATCCTTCATCGTGGAAATAAATTCAGTACGTGCGCTAAATGGAGGGAACGTACGTGTGCTGGGTGAGCAGGGAAGAGTAACATGCTGACTGAGTTACATGTCCTATTTTTCATTATGCCTGGAGGCAATGGCTTTGCCCTCAGAACTCCTGGTTGTGATTAGTACCATGAGTGCATTTGGCTGACCAGATTTTACCCTGATCAAGTGGAGAATCTGTATATTTTTATTTTGATCATTTGGTTTGGGTGCCTGGACACTTTATTTCCTTTTAATACTTTATGAAGAATGAAATTCTAAAAGTTCTATGCAAGGGTGACAAAACATGGCTTGAATGACTTCCGGGATGGCCTCTCGCTCCCAGACTGAGGGAGGAAACCCCACTTTGCCTTCCAGAGTTCCATAAACATTCCCCTATCACGGTGCTTTCACACTTTGTTGTTACTTCTGCATTATGGTCTGTTTCACCCGTGAAACTTAGGACCCCTTAAAGGCAGAGATCTTACGTCCATCGCTGTATCTCCAGCACCTGGGAAAGGACTCGGAGTAGAAGAGTCAAAAATGTTGATGGAATGGGGTGGGATCAGATGGATGGAGGAACAGACACTACATGTTGTGGTTGTTTTAGGATTCCAAGGAGAAACACCACCAAATAGCTTTGAGCCTCAATCAAATCCCTGGTTACTGTACCTCCAGAATTCATTATTCAAGATGACAAAGAGCCCCTGGAACAACATTTAATAAGCTTTGGCATGTGTAAGTGTGCGCTAAAAACCTCCAGGCTGGTTCGTGAGCGAGCCTGGTTTCCACATTACGTCCCATAGCCCTGCACGCGGCTAAGAAGCTTCTTGAATCCTTTTCACCGTCATTCATGTGAAGAGCCCTTTGAGTCTTACAGAAACAGAGCAGATGTTGCCAGGAGTGTCTGAGTCATCACGGCAGACAGTGAGAGCTGTGTATTAACTGGGCTGCCTCCAGTGAGCCCGGTGAGGTGGACGAGGCACACAGGCCAAAGCCTGCCTTGCACGGGGCCCTGGTTCAGAGAGGGAAAGAGTGGGCTTGCCCGTGACCTGCAGTCAGCCTGGATGGGGCCATGGGAAGCTCCTTGCAATCCATGGGTACTTTGCCATGCACAGGGCCCAGGAAGGGCAGTTTTTTCTCCCTCTATAAAATCGGGTCAGGAAGAGCTTTTAGGGTGCCGCCTGGTCCCCCTCTGCTCATGGAGGCCAGCAATTCCACCAGTACTGGTTCCAGCTACCCCTTACTTTAAGAAGGCCCAATATCAGCAGGGGGATGAAAGTGAATATGTACGCAGATATTTTTGCAGAATGTTCTCCCATCATTGCTTCTTTGCTTCTCATAGCGAAAGAAGAGAGCTTCAGTCACCATCTCCATTTAGTTAAGAACATGGACTTTAGTTTCAAATTCTTGATCTGTTACTTCCTAGCCATGACCTTGGGCAAGCTGCTAACCTCTCTGAGCTGCAGTAAACCTGCTTCATAAGATGCTTATGTGTGAAGTAATGAAATCATTAATTAAATGAATTTGGTAAATGAAATTAAATATTTAGTGCACTTAGCACAGTACCTGGCACTTGGTTAGCACTCCGTAAATGGTAGTTAGGATGTTGGTTTTATTTTTACTGAGAATAAGCTAGAGTTCGATTAAACTAAATGGCTAGGTCAAGGTTACCAGGCTATCGAGTTGGCCTTGACCCTATCCATAGAGTGCTGTGTTTTCCCTATCCTAAGGGTGGTGTGAGTAGCACAGAGCAGAATAAAACAATTACCTTGTCGTTCTTTCCACCGCATCGTGATTCTCTTGTTTTTAAAAGATGTCTTAGCTTTACGGCAGAGTTAACTAGATTCATCTAAATGAGTGCTCCGCTTACAAAAACTCAGTCTACCCCCAACTTGTCATAGCCAGGCCTGTTGTATAAAACAAAACAGACACCTGGAGGAAATTGCTTCCCGATTTGGGTGAATAAAGCTGATGCGCAGTCCTTAGGGACATTTTCTACCTCAGTGTATGTCATTTTTTTTTTCAGAGGAAAAATTCTGTTTTTCCATTAAGAAGACAACTGTCAGGTGAAAAGGCTCAGAAGTCTGGTAGAGCTGGGTGTAGATCAGTGACGGCCACGAAGCCCTGGAATTATTTGATCTATCTGATACCACATGTCTGCATATTTGGCAGAATCAGGATAAATGACTGCTTTTTTTCCCTCCTGTTCCTGCACTTTTGGCATAATACAATCATAGATAGTGAATAATAGTCCAATTCAGCTCTCAGTTTCTGCATTGATTCCCCTGGAGAAATACAATAAGCTAGTTCTTTGGTTGGCTGCTGATTTTGATTGGCAGAAAAAATAACAGCAGAAAGATTACATTTTGCCAGCACCCTAAATTCTGAAGAACAAAAACCATACTTAAGTTATCACCCGGCTGTTTGACATCCCCATTTTTTAAAAAGAACCTCCCGGAGAGAAAAATTCTCTTTTTCCTCTGGTAAGAAGTTAAAGGTCAGAAAATTTCACTGTAACATCTCTGAAAGCTGTTGATGGAAGACTTGATGAGAACGCCATTGTCTTGTACCAAAAGAGGAGCACGTACCAGAAGAGTCCAGTTTAGGATCTCATCTTCAGGTGGATAGACTGGAAGTGTAGCTGAATTGTGTAGACTTTGAAATAAAGTTGCCTGGCACTAATCTTTGATCTTGAGGCACCTAAAGCTTCATGCCTCAATTTCCTCATTGGTAAAATAGCATCGTTATTACCTATCTCATTGGATTTTTAATACAAATGAAAAAAGTCAATACAATAAAAATACTTTCTAGCGCAGTTTCTGCACTGGCTCCATCAATGTTGGCTGTTACTCTCATTAATATAGGATTATTAACATTGTTGCAGGGTTTTTGGTTTTTTTTCTCATGGAAACCTTTTGTCAAATAAAATCTTACGTGTGAAAAGCGCTGTTCTGGTAGAAGTGGAGCAGAGAACATATAAAAGCAGGTTGGCTCAACTCCGCTTTTCCACAATTGCTGCCAACATTCCCTTCCCCGCCCTCCCCGCTCCTTGGCCGTGGAGCCCTGAGCTCCCACCTTCCAGTGCTGTCGTGGGTCCTTGACCTCTCGCTGTCCACAGAGCACACCTGAGTCACGGGGCTGCCCTGACAGGTGTTGCTTTAACCCTTTTTGATGGTTCACGGTCAGTGGGCAAAAAAAATCAAAGGGAGAGGAAGCCATCTTAGTAAGAAGGTTTCTTCCATGTTTGCCTTTTCCCAGACCCTGTCTTCTCCAAGCTGAATGTCGCCTTCCTTTCGGCCACTCCTTGCTGAGAGTAGTTTATGGTCACCCTCAGATCCTAGTTCTTATCCTGGGCGAGTTAAAAATGTCTCAGCGTGTTGTAGTAAGACCCAACGGGTGGCCGTCACAGGGGAGCTAGTTAGACCTCCAGCTGTGCGGCTCCATCCCCAGAGATTCTGAAGCGGGAGGTTTGGGGGTAGGGCCAGCAAAGTTACTTTATTTAGCAAGCCCCAGAGTTCTGAGTTCAACAACAGCTGTGCCGTTTACTGATTGGGAGACCTTGGAGAAGTCATTACCTGCCCAGGGATCTGTTCGCTTTTGGGGAAATGAGTGACATAAAGTAGCGGATCTCTAAGAAGCCTTTCCAGGTCCAAACTTCTAAAGATTTCACCTTTCTAGCTCTGGTCTGTGCTGTGTGCAAGATCCTTACCTCCCTTGTTCTGAATGTCGTTCCTGTGTTAATACAGTCTGAGATCACATCAGTTTTCGTGGCTGCTATGTGTCAGGACTGAGTCACAGTGAGCCTGTTGATAGAAATCTTTTTAGACATCCCCCTGCACAACCATGACTGCTGCTTCCTGTTTTCATGTAGCCTTTTGGCTTTAGTACAGAGCCTTATCCTAATCCTTTTGAAATAAAAGGGAACAGGTACATATTAAGGATATTTAGTGTTCAGACTGCATATCATGAAAGCATTCCACAATCTACTAGATTATAACTTCCCAGGGGGAGAAAAGGTACATCTTCTTCCTTCTCCTTTGCGCATCTCTCCTGATTAGTAACTATTACCTGCTGGATAGCAGTCTTATCTGCTTTGGGTTATGTACCCATTTTCTGCCCCCCCTCCATTAGGACAGTTTACCAGAATGCATCCTATGATAGGCTGTTTCCTTAAGCTATCCCAGAAAATCAATTTTATGGCAAAAAATAGGTTTAGGATTCATAGTATCCCATTATCATTTTGGATATTCCCAGTGCAAGTGAGCATATTAAAGGCTCTGAGAAGTCCTGCAGACAAGAGGACTGACTACTCTTTGGCTCTTTGTTTTCTAAACTTACTGAACCTGGAACCCCTTCTCTCTGTTACTGCCTGTTTATATTGTCTAGTAGAAAGCATTCTGGTTTAACACTGGTTTGGAGGCTCCTGTTTTGGCGTGCCCACCCCTTGCCTCAAGAGACAGCAAGAAGATTGGGCTGGTATCTTAGGCGAAGAGAGCCTATAGCATTCTTTAACCAGCTCCATCTTAGGGAGATGTATTTATAACAGCATACAACCATTGCACTCTGCCAAAGAGCTGTTAGCTGTGGACAGTGACCTCCTGCGAGAATGAGATGTGCCCCCTGTAAAGTGTTTATCGTCTCTGTGAAATTTCATACACCCTTGAAGCAAGGGAGAAGGTTTTCTACGGCCAGTTTTGTACTTTCTTATAGCCATATATGGTACAAGATAGAGAAATGGCTTGACCAATTAAAACAAAAACTTTCTCCTGAAACAAATTGCTTGGGATTTTGAACAAATAAGTTCAAGAGAGAGGAAAGAGTTGTTCTGAGGGTGGTATGGCTTCAAGAAAGGAAAGATAAAGAATAGAACCGCTTTTTATGTTTAAAGTATCTTCCTTCAAACGTCAGCAGTCAAAGGATTTGTCTCCTTACCCAGCAAAGTGGAAGGATTTACAAATATGTGCAGGACACACAATTTGATGTAAAGGGTGCAAGGGAGGGAGAAAAAGATTTTAAGAATTTATTCTCTTTCTAAGGTGTTATCAAGTCAACCATAAGCCCTACTATATACTACTATTTTCAGCAAGTTAACCTTTGTTTAGCTTTCCCAGTTCTTTATGGCATTAAGTAGGATTTGAAAATATACCTTGTAAAACTGGAGAAAATGTAGTGACAACTATGTAGGAAAATGGTACTCTCTTATTTTCTTTTACTGCCTTTTAGCTCCATTTAGAGAAACAAATGACCTCATTACCCATAGTTTCACTTGGTTTTATCCAAAATAAGCCACTGAAGAGAAAGAATTACCTTGTCATATATGAAAAAGAAACACAACTGTAAAGGCACCAGCTGTCAAGGGCCTCTTCTTCATTTCCTCTGGGGTGAGAGTCACGGAGGTAAACTGGGAACCTGGTGGCTCCTTCAGGAACAAAGATGGCTTCAGGCCACTAGGATAATGCACTTTTATGTTCTGCACATTCATTTTTGGTCTCGCCCTCATAGGGTATTGGCGTATTTGTACATAATCTTTTTGGTGACCTGGTATAGCAAAATTTTCACCATTCATAGAAGAAAAAGCATTAAAAGCATTACCAAGGATTCCAGTCTTCTGAGTTCACTCAGTTGTACAGAGAACAACTGATTAATCAGCCAAGAGCGATAAGCCAGGCACGCCTGATTTTATCTTGAGCCATATGGAGGGAACCAGTGTGGGCAGTAGTTGTTATTTGTTTATTGATTTCTGGGTACCTGTCAGTGCATCACTTTCGCTAAGTGAAGTGAGCCAGCCATGAAAGGACAAATGCACGAATTTCCAACAAGCATTTCTGGGACCTAGTGCATCAGCCATTAATGTGAGTAAGCAAAGTGTGACCACTCACTACAACGTAGGGCAGCAAGTGTCAGGACCCCAGAGAAGGCCTGGCAGAGCCTTCCGTCTTTTTAGATGAAAAGAGATGCCTACTGGTTTGGGGGTTCGGGAGGTTTCCTAGAAGAAATGGCATGAAAGGTAGGCGGGGTGGAAGGTAGGGATGTGAGGCAATGAGGGGGACAAGGAAGCATCCCAGTCAGAAGAAACAGCTTGACCGAAGAGTCAGTGATGGCCATTTTCAGGAGAAAAAGCCTAGTGTAATTTGCTTCCCTGCTGGAATTTCTTAAAAAGGATCACTATTCCATTGAAGCAGATCTTGTTTTTTCAAGCTAGAATAAAATAATACTACATAATAAGGTAATATTCAAAACTATGTAATTTCATGTCATTCATTAACCATCAAACTGGCAGATAAACTTTAGTTTAACAATCATTTATTGAGGCCTTAATGTGTGCCAGACCCTGTGCTAAGCTCTGGAAATACAGTAGTAAACCCCTCACCTGTTTAGGCCATATGGTGGTCAGAATACTTGCAGCCAAATACAATCTTTTTTTTTTTTTTTTTTTTCTTCCTTTGTGAGAATTCTTGCCTTTCCCCAGCTCTGGGCAACCACCTTATACCTCCTGTCTCTGAATTTGACTACTTGAGGGACCTCCAAACAATATTTGCCTTTTGTGACTGGCTTATTTCATTCAGCATAATGTCTTCAAGGTTCATCCGTGTTGTAGCAGGTGTCAGAATTTCCTTCCTTTTGAAGGCTGAATTAATACTCCATTGTGTGTGTGTGTGTATACACCATACTTAGCTTATCCATTCATTTATCCAAACAATATCCATTGTTTACCCATTGATAGACACTTGGGTTGCCTTCCCCTTTTGGCTATTATGAATACTGTTGCTGTGAACTTGGGTGTACAAATATTAGTTCAAGTCCCTGCTTTCACTTCTTTCAGGTATACACCCAGGAGTGGAATTGATAGATGATATTCTGTGTTTAACTTTTTGAGGAACTGCCATTCTGTTTTCCACAGTGGCTGGACAATCTTCCATTCCCACACCACTGCACAAGGATTCCAATTTCTCCACATCCTCACAAACACTTCTTTTCTGGCTTTGTTTGTTTGTTTGTTCTTGTTTTTTGTAGTATTTTAACAATAGCCATCCTAATTCGTATTAAGTGTTATTTCATTGTAGTTTTGATTTGCATTCCCTGGTGATTAGTGATGTTGAACATCTTTCTGTGTGTGTATTGGTTGTTTGTATATCTTTGGAGAAATGTCTATTCAAATCTTTTACCCATTTTTCATTCAAGCTGCTGTTGAGTTATATGAGTTCTTCATATATTCTGGATATCAAGTCCTTATCAGATGTATAATTTGCAAGTATTATCTCCCATGGGTTGTTTTTTCATTCTGTTGATTATGTCCTTTCATGCACCAGCTTACCTTTTTTTTTTTTTTTTTACTCGTGCTTTTTGTGTCATATCCAAGAAATCATGGCCAAACCCAGTGTCGTGAAGTTTTTGCCCTGTGTTTTCTTTTAAGAGTTTTATAGTTTTAACTCTTACATTTAGGTCTTTGATCCATCTTAGGTTAATTTTTGTATGGTATAAGGTAAGGATCCAGCTTCATTTTTTTTGCACATGGATATCCAGTTTTCCCAACACATTTGTTGAAAAGACCATCTTTACCCCATTGAATATTCTTGAAAATTAATTGACCACATATGCAAAGTTTTATGGCCTCTCTCATCCGTTGGTCTATATGACTGTCTTTGCCAGTACCACACTGATTTGATTACCATAGCTTTGTAGTAAATTTTGAAATCAGAAAGTATGAAACCTCCAAATTTGTTCTTTTTCAGGATTGTTTTGGCTATTCAGGGCCTCTTAAGATTCCATCTGAATTTTTGTATGGATTTTTCTGTTTCAACAAAAACATCATTGAGATTTTGATAGGGACTGACTTAACAGAGAAACTTTAAAAAAATATTTATGTAAATCATCATTCTTTTTCTAACTTGGATATTTTAGGAGCCTATGGAATTGTAGACCTAAAGCGATCCTTAGAGAATATGAATCCAAAGCCCAGCTTCCTCTACACCATGCCCTTTCCTTTTCTGTACACTTTTCTTGGTAGTTTTCTTGACCCCCTTCTCCATCTTTCTGTACCTCCAAGGATCCTCTCCAAGAAGAGCTGGAGAGAAACTGTGCCCTTAACATTAGACACTGATCACAACAGTGTTGAGAAGGCTCCTCGGGCCAGGCTCCAGGAATCCTGCAGAACCACTAAGTGGGTTGAGCGAAGTTCATTTATATGCCCCTCTGTGGTCTGGTGGCTAATACAGTTGTAAAGAAACTGACCTGAGCAACTCTGGAAGCAATCTCCAGCCTGTATGGTTAGAGTCCATGCACTAAAAAAAAAAAAGAAAAAAAAAAAAAACTGGTTTCAATTATCCTAACAAATTTGAATGCTCAAGATTGACACCTTGACAAATTATAGGAAATGGTTATCATTTTCCCATTCCCAATGATCAGGCCTTTTCCTGAAGGCGATGAAGAGGATTTAGGAGAGAACCATCCCCAGGGCAGGTTTAAAATCACAATAGGGTGACAGGAGCTGAGGTCAGCTGGTCTCTAACATACTCCCTGGGTGCCTGCTGCCATCCAGACCAGACCACCAATGTCTCCCTAAGTAGGAAGCTGGGGACAGAAGGGACTGGGGGCCAGTGTTGTCCCCTGTGAAGGGAGAGAGGAAGAAATGCTTATTTATCTGCCTTGGACAGTATTTTCATTTAGAAAGTATTTCAGTTACTGTCAGGGAAGGTTAAGGCTGGTTGCCAGAAAAACCAAACTTTTCCCCTCCCCACAGGAGGATTAATGGTCTCCCTAAACTCTTAAAAAAAAAAAAAAAAAAAAAAAGCCTTTTCTCTTCTTCAAAGGCCTCCTGTTTCTGCAGTATTTCAAATGAGACTTTTCCCTTTTGCAGTGGTTTGTCAGTTGGTCATGGGCAAGCCTGGAGAACTGGCCTTTTAAAGCTGAGATGTTCAGGCTACAGGGTGTGGTCCACTAGTGGATCATAAAATCTGTTTAGGGGCCCTGTGATCAGCATTTTAAAAAATGGACTAGGGCAGAATATACCAGCAGCATCTATTACGTATAGTAAGTCGATATTTTTTAATTTTACGTATGGATGTTTGGGATGTTTACAGGGTGTGATGTAATATGTTATTCTTACTATGTTTAGTGGTCCAAAACTTAAGACCGTTATTCTTAAAATTACCTTTGGCTAAACAAAGGCCTGGTCATGTTCCCAGATCTGGCCAATTCTCAGCAAAATGTCATGCTAAACAAATACATATAAATAAATACAGCTCTAAAAGTAGCCATTTCAGATTAGTTTTTGAACCTAGTCCTTATTTGGGCCTTCTGATTTAATTTCTCTTTGGTTGATTGCATTTTCCAAAAGAATAGATTGAGAATAAAGCAAGTATTATTAAAATACTCATATTGATATTTTACATATAAGTATTTCTGATTTAATGGAACAGCATTTCCCCAACTTTAGTCTTTCACAAACCTTCTGCATGGTTTTTGCCAAATCAGTGAACCACGTGTGTTCTTGTTTTATATTTTCCTTAAATCAACTCAAATTAAATCTACATTTGCCATCTATGAAACTGTTGATTTCTATACGGGCTACTTGTCTTTTCTGATGTGCAATAAAATAAATATGTAACTTTTAAAATGTAAAAATATTTATTCACATGACATCAAAAACGTTCATCTCACCACCTTCCGTGGCCCACATACCGTTATTGGGAGAACACTGGTGGTCAGAACGTTTCTTTTGAGCTTTCCTCCTTTCTCAGATTCCTTTGTTCTAACAAAGGTTCCTATACATGAGACAAGAAACTAGAGCTGTTAGTCATTAGAGAAAAAAGTGTTCTAAATTTTAAAGAACTCACCCTCCCCTCCCTCTCCCACATTTATTTTCATAGAATACTAGCATTTTTGAATTCACTAACAGCTCATTCAAAGTTGAGTATACCTTGACCCAGCCAGTTTTCTGCATTTATTGGTAAGCATCCCAAGAGAACCACACGGGGGAATGATTGACGTTAAAAGGACACCTGTGTGTCGCAGCACAGGGTAACCATAGAACTTAGCGAGTGAACTTAGTTGCGTTCTTGGGCTCCAGCCTCATAGGGCCTCTTGGAGGTTTGAATGCAAACAGAGCTGAAAGGACCCTATGGACAAAGCTCATCCTCTTTCTTACAAATGGGGCGACAGAGGCTTAGAGGGGCAGAGTGATATACCTGGGGTCACACCTTCAGCTGGTGCAAAACTGGAGGCTTGGGCTGCCTGCTCACACCTCTCCTGCATGTATCTCACTATCCCAGAAGGCTGGTAAGGAAAGTCTCGTGCTGGGATTCACAGAAGCCTGGTATTAGAAATGGCTGCCTTCTACTTCAGCCAGGACCTGAGATCACTGATGTGACACCCTAGGGATGACAGAAACGTGTCAAGTTCACCTCGACCAGACCACTCATGACCAGGAGCCCCTTCACTGTTGAGGGGATTTCTGGCTATGACATGATTTCAAAATATTGTTGATCTGATCTCAGGTGCCCTGCTGCCCCGTAGCCCTACTCAGGGAACTTCTGTTCTAGAAACCAAATTCAGAATCATCCCCAAGGACACCCTCTTACAGCTATAATGAGTAGCTTTGAAATGTCCCCATGATCCTATAACCAGGGGAGCCCAGGCAAAATACCACGTGGAAATTCTGAAGCTCTGAGTCCAGATCCTGAGTTTGGACGGAAAGGTTTTAATAAAGCCCTAATGACTAATCACAAATTTTGAGTCGCTCTTGCCTTAAATGTGACTTGCAAGTGTCAAAACTACCGACCAGCAATTCAGAAACCATTTAGTATTTTCTATGCTCTGGCAGGCTTTGGGACACAAGGGTGAGCGGGGGTGGGGGTAATCTCTGCCCTGGAGGAATTCACAGACCAGTGGAATGACAAACCAACCCATAGCAGCTCCTCTGAGAAGCTTTCCCAAACTCTCTAGGGAGAGTTAGGAGATCCCGATGCTTGGGTCTCCGGGGACCGTGCACAGCCCTTTAAAGCCTTGACATTGTTTCTGT
The DNA here is from genome assembly GCF_030028045.1 of Hippopotamus amphibius kiboko. Taxonomy (NCBI): domain Eukaryota; kingdom Metazoa; phylum Chordata; class Mammalia; order Artiodactyla; family Hippopotamidae; genus Hippopotamus; species Hippopotamus amphibius. Next base: position 24,916,561 of record NC_080194.1, on the reverse strand, counting down.
GCTCTGTTCTGAGGTCTGCTGCCCCTTTGGACAGTGAGTTCCCAGAGGGCAGGGGCTGTATCTTACTCAACTCTGCATTCCCAGAGCCTGTTGTATGTAGGTGGCCCTACAAATGCTTTTATAAAAAAGGGAGGTATGGATAGTGTCCTGGGAAAACAGAGTAGGGAGAAATACCAGGTGATGTGATGCAAACCAGGCAGTTCATTCTGCTCGAGGGGCTCAGGTAGTTTGACAAAGGAAGAAAGCATTTGAACTGGGGTTTGAAAGACAGGTAGGAGTTTCTGGGAGCTGTTTGGGGACAGCCTGAGAAGTGACTGTGTGTCCATCATGCCTACTTTGTGTGGGCCCCTTCCCTGCACCTGGCACCTTTCCTAAAGGAGACACATCTTTGGTTGGTCTGCACATTTCTCTTAGACAAGCCAGGCATCTGTCCTTAGGTAGTTAGTAACAACTGATTTCTAGCTGTGTGTGTTAAGGTTTAAAAAACACAGAAATGCTCGGCAGGGGTACTTCTTGTTCAAACCATTTCAGGCGAGCTTTATAAGAGTTCCAAGGAATGTGTGGGAGCAAAGAAGTCACACGGATCCATGTACTTCTGCTCAGTGGGGAGAATGCCTGCAACTTCTTTAGGAATGAGGGGCGTACCTCTGATTGTCATTTGTTGTAGCTCCTGTAAGGACAGCCTGCCCCCAAAGCCCCTTTTCTTTTGTCTGTCTGTCTGTCTTTCTGTCTGTCTGTCTTTATTTTTTTGGCTGCTTTGGGTCTTCCTTGCTGCGCAAGGGCTTCTCTCTAGTTGCAGCGAGCAGGGGCTACTCTGTTGCGGTGTGCAGGCTTCTCATTGAGGTGGCTTCTCTTGTTATGGAGCACGGGCTCTAGGCATGTGGGCTTCAGTAGTTGCAGCATGCAGGTTCTATAGTTGTGGCATGCAGGCTCTAGAGTGTGAGGGCTTCCGTAGTTGTGGCTTGTGGGCTCTAGAGTGCAGCCTCAGTAGTTGTGGTACAAGGGCTTAGTTGCTCCGCGGCACGTGGGATCTTCCTGGACCAGGGATCAAACCCGCGTCCCCCTGTATTGGCAGGCAGATTCTTAAGCACTGCACCACCAGGGAAGTCCAAACGCCCTTTTCTTTATGGCTTCTTTGCTACCAAATGATAAAATATATTTATTAATTTTGTTAATTATCATCTGTTCCTCGCTGCTAGAGCGTAGTCTCTGTGAAGGCAGGGATCTTGGTGTTGTCATTGATGTATCCCAAGTGCCTAGAACAATGTGTGGCATCTACTAGGTGCTCATAGAATACTAATATGAATGAATATATTGAATGAACAAATGAACAAATACTTCTGCCCCAGTCCTGAGCCCAAGTAAAAGGAAGGATAGTTGTCCCGAGAGAGTGGAACTCAGAACTGGAGGGTCACCAGTATTTCCTCCAGGGAGCTGGCCTCTGGAGCGTAGGCTGCCTCCTTTCCAGTGGTTGGGATGGTTCGTCCCTTACCATGGATGTCATGAACGTACCCAAGCAATAGAAAAGGCGATGCCCCCAAAGTACTCTAGTCATTGAAGTGGCTGTTGTTTAAACGTGTTCTTTATCCCAGGAGGTAGCTATGATGCAGTCCCAAAGAACACTGTGTCAGGAGACCTGGGTCCAAATCCCAGATTTGCCCATTTCCAGCGATGTGATTGAGGGTCAGTCATTGGCTCTCCCCGAGCCTTAGTCTTGTCAAACAGGGGCAGTAAGTAAGCCCCTCTTCACAATGTGCCTAGCGCTGCACCCTGTGACACCCAGGAGGCCCTCCATGAGCAGCGTTCCGCCCAAGGAGACCCTTTGAAGGGGTGGGTGGGTTCCGTGAGCCTGTTTCCCAGGCAGTCCCCGGCTTACCCCAGGAAAAGATCCAGCAATGCCCCGTGAGTTCTGTTAGGGAGGATGGTGCAGCAGCCCCTGCTCCAAACCCAAATCCCCAGTAAGTCAGGAAGATGTATGTGTTTTAAAACACTGGGAGGTCTGCGTTGGATCACCCTGGAGCCGTGGCTTCCCAGAGCAGCCGAGAGTGCAGGGAAGCTGTTCTTCTGCCGGGAGCTCTCCCGGCTCGTGTCCCACAAGGGGCTGACTTCCCTCGGCTTTGGCGGCCGTTGACTTTTAAATCATAAAAAGCCGCTCTATATACAGTTTACTCTGTTGCTCGAAGGCGGCAGAACATAGGTATTTAAAAAGAAGAAAAAAAAAAGAGCAGAAGAAGCAGCCGTTAATCCCGCCAGGCTTCTGGGCACTGGAGCAGTTGCGGATGACAAAAGTTAATTAGAAACATGAGCAGTTTAACCGAAAACACTTGTGACAATTGGAAGGACAGCCTCTCGGGCTGGAGAAGTTTTCCTAGGGAATCACTGCGGGAGAAAGCGGCTGCTGCTGGGTAAGTCACCAGTGTCACCGTGACTTTGCAGACACAGACGCTGCATCCTGTCTGCACCGGGCGGGCGTGGTCGTGAGTGGGTGCGGGCACTGGGCTTAGCCGTGTCCCTGCCACCTTCCCTCTGACAGCTGCCCTGATGTGGGGAGTGGAGCTGCGTGGCTCTGAGTGCCGCCTGCGGGAGGAAGAGCACTGCGGTGTTCACGTCTGCGATCTGGGCCACCTCGGTGCCTAGCAGTGAGCCAGTTTGGAACCCGCCCTTCTCAGAATAATTCCAGTTCTTTGGAAATATTTTGAGGCTTTTCTGAGAAAAGAGTCTGGCTGGGGAACTACTCCCTGAGCGCCAAGGGGGAAGCCTTGACTTTCAGATAACCTGCGTGTTTTCCTGCCTACGGTGAAGCCTCGTGCCCAGTTCGTACTCTTAAGCTCAAAAGCCTTTTTTATTTTAACTCCAGCCTGCATCATGTTCATAACTCTTTAAAAGTACCAACATAGGAAAAACATATTTGCTTTGATGGGATTTAGCAACTTCTGTGGGTAATTTTTCTTATGTAAAGATTATGCTTGGTTTCTCTTTTCCTGATTTTTTTTTTTTTTTTTTTTTGGTCTGTTCTGTTTTAATGTCTGTGCTACATTGTTTTCTTAAAGTTAGATAAGTCTCAATTGTTTCACTTAACTAGGAAACAGGATTGTGGGTTGAATCATTCAAAACAGGAGATGTTTTCTACATCATTCCTACACCATCACAGTGGTGGTGCAGATTTGTTTGTTTTCCTGTCAACGTATGTGCTTAATATTGCCTTGTGCGTGTTGATGTTAAGGTCAGCGTGCATTCACACAGCATGTACCAAAATGTGAAGGGGGGCGGGCGGAGCATGTGAACAGCGCGTGATGGAGAGCAGGAGAAAGTCAGGATGGAGTTTAAATTGAGCCACAGGTAATGCACGAAGCAGGTAATAGAGCTGCAAGGCATTTGGGTTGGAGCGATTGGCCGTGTAGCTGTGGCCGATGCCCCTTCGTGATGGGTGCAGGTCCATGGGTGTATTTCAGGTTTCCTTCTCTTCCCTGTCTTCGCAGAGCCTTTGGCGAGCCAGGCCTCCTCCCACCTCGGAATGAGCGAAGATGCACCTGCAGCTTTGGAGGGCGGCGGCTGCGTCCCTGCTAGTTGTGGAGCCTCCTCGGCCATCCCCCAGCCCGGCACAGCCTCCAAACCCTGGCGTAGCAAGTCAGTCAGCGTGAAGCACAGCGCCACGGCCGCCACGCTCTCAGTCAAGCCGCCTGCATCCGAGCCCCCCAGGTCTGCCCCTGAAGCCCTGAAGCCAGCCCCCAACAATCAGAAGTCCATGCTGGAAAAACTAAAACTTTTCAACAGCAAGGGGACTTCTAAGGCAGGTGAGGGCCCAGGGTCGCGGGACACGAGCTGCGAGCGCCTGGAGATCCTGCCCAGCTTCGAAGAGAGCGAAGAGATGGAGGCCGGAGGTCGCCCGCTGTCTGCGGCAGGCCCCACCTCCAACAGTCCCAAGATCGCGCTTAAGGGCATCGCCCAGAGAACTTTCAGCCGGGCGCTGACCAACAAAAAGAGTTCCCCGAAAGGCAGTGAGAAGGAAAAGGAGAAACAACAGCGGGAGAAGGAGAAGGAGAAAAGCAAGGACCTCGCCAAGAGGGCCTCGGTGACAGAGAGGCCGGACCTCAGAGAGGGGCCGAGAGAAGACCCCAGTGGGGCAGCGGTGACTGAGATGCCAAAAAAGTCCTCCAAGATCGCCAGCTTCATCCCCAAAGGGGGGAAGCTCAACAGTGCCAAGAAGGAGGCCCCGGCCCCTTCCCACAGTGGAATACCAAAACCAGGGATGAAGAGCATGCCCGGGAAATCCCCAAGTGCCCCCACGCCTTCCAAGGAGGGGGAGCGGAGCCGGGGTGGGAAGCCGAGCTCGGGGCTCCCCCAGCAGAAGCCCCAGCTGGACGGCAGGCACTCCAGTTCCTCCTCCAGCCTGGCGTCCTCGGAAGGAAAAGGCCCAGGAGGGACCGCCCTGAACCACAGCATCAGCAGTCAGACTGTCAGTGGGTCCGTTGGGACGACCCAGACCACAGGAAGCAACACTGTCAGTGTCCAGCTACCTCAGCCCCAGCAGCAATACAGCCACCCCAACACTGCCACGGTGGCGCCTTTCCTGTACAGGTAGGAGTGGCCGTCCCCCCTGCCCTGCCAGGGGCCGTGGGCAGAGGAGCCTTGCTGGTGGATTCCGGGTCTTTGAGGGCAAGGGTCGGGACTGCGCTCCGAGAACACTGAGGCAGACAGCTCAGGTGCCACGTGATCCGCTCCTAATAGAGGTGTACACAGTGTGCTTGAGGGACAGTTAATTCAGCGGGGCTGCGGGGAGGTCAGAAAGCTAAACAGGACTTCCTAGGTGGCGCAGTGGTAAGGAATCCGCCTGCTAAGGCAGGAGACATGGGTTCGAGCCCTGCTCTGGGAAGATTCCACATGCCACGGAGCAACTAAGCCTGTGCGCCATTAAAAAAAAAAAAAAAAAAAAAAGACACAATAAAAAAAAAAAAAGAAAGAAAGCTAAACAGTGGAAGTAAAATGTGAGTTGGTCCCCGGATGAGGAGGAGTGGCCCAGGCACATGGGGACCCAGGGGCTTTGCAGAGGCAGCAGCAGATTGAGCAGAAGCCAGGAGGGTGGTTTGCTATCACTCAACAGGCTCCAACGTCAGTCCTAAAGCATCCTGAACGTACTTTAAACAATGAAAAACACAAGACCACCTTGCTGAGTAACTGACACTTCTCACAGAGGTGCTTATCTTAAAATTCCAGACCCTCATGGTTTCTTACCCCATCACATGTATCAAATATTTTTTCTTTTCTTTTCTTATTTATTTATTTATTTATTTATTTATTTATTTATTTATTTTAAGCTCTTTATTGGAATATAATTGCTTTACACTCTTGTACCAGCTCTTTTCTTTTTTTAAATTAAAAATAAACTTTTTGAGGGGCTGCGCTATGTGGCTTGCGAGTTACCGACCAGGGATTGAACCCAGGCCACGGCCGTGAAAGCCCGGAATCCTCACCACTAGGCAACCAGGGAACTCCTTAAATATTTTTTCAGTCCCTGCTCTGTGCTGGGATTTTTCAAGGAGAGAATAGGATGAGGGAGAAGGGTAGCAGTAAGGAGGGACTTGTAGAAAAACCAAAGAACCTGGGATGTATTTGGGGAGACAAGCCTGGGTGTTTGTGTGACTGTTCGTTATCAGTCCCTCGGTCTGTCTTCTCTGATGATGCATCCATAGGACCACGGGAGACCACGTGGGGCCAGGTGCTGTTGCTCTGGGTGGTTCTGGCCTATGAGAGCCTCTGGTTACACCACACACCTGTGCAGGATGGAGGACGCCCGCTCCAGGTGCTGCTGGATACATGCGATGAGTCCTCCCCGGCAGATGGAAGCCTCCCAGCCCTGCTGTTGGGGGTTCCCAGAGCCTCGTTCACAGTGCTCAGCTTGATCCTGTGCTCCAGACGTACAGGGCAGTGGGCCACACGGCACAGCTGAGTGGCAACTAATACCTCTGCATAGCACAAGGAGACTGATGGCTGAATGTCACCGTCTAGGCACTTACTTTACAGCTTCTACCCTAAGTATCTGCACGTACACACCTGTGCACACACTCATACACCTATAGGTGCGGATGTACATCATGGACAGTCACACGTGAGGACACAAGTACACGCTCATACATAAAACACACGTGCACATATTCACGTGTGTATTTACATACCTGTTCATATGCACAGACTCAGGCCCATACTGTCAGCTTCCTCTGTTTACATGGTGCCCAAAGAATTAGATGTTTCCTCTATTTCTGCCTGAGGTGAGTTCTAGTAGGTTCTGCTACCATTCCTGCCAAGACCCGATAGAAAGTCTGGCTGAAGCAATTGATTTCAGAGTCAAGCCCGCAGCGTCCAGCCTGTGAGGGAATGTCAGGCTCCTGAGGAGAAGCTCACCTTCCCCTTCAGGGAGGGTCATGCTAGACCTTTGTAAATGGGAGACAGTCCTCTTTGTATTGAAGCAAGTCATCAGCTCAGCTAACCGTCCTGAGAGGGGTGCCAAGGCTTAGATAACGACTCAGGACTTGTCTCCATGCTCAGCCTTTTATACAGCTGTTCTCTGAAGCACGGAGGTAACTGAATTGCTCACCGTGAAATTTTTATCATTGCAGTTACATGCATGGTCTTGAGGTCACGCAGATTCAAGCTTCCGTTCCAGATTCTTGATTTGCATGTTCAGAATTAAAATATGTGACAGTCTGAGCACCATCGATCCCACTCCACCCCACCCCCACCCTCCACCCCGGGTCTGATTTTTTTCTGGCTCTAATTACGAGAGTGAGTCAGAAATTATCCGCACTCCAGTTATATTAAAACTTCTATAAATTCTACAGCCAGAGTGTGGATCTTTTTTGACTCACCCTTGTATTTGAAAGATTCTAAAACATTTAACCTTTTTAAAAAAAATATTTCGAGATTTTTCTATGAGAGGAAAAACTCTAATGATAAAGAACGAACGTCTGACAAACAGAAGGAGGGAGAAAACGTCCCGTGTGTCTGTCAGGCTGCGTTTTAGTGTTTATGCTCGCCCTGTGTGATGTCCTTCTGGCTCCTCTGAAGTGCCTTTCCTCTCCAGGTGAGCCAGGGAGGAGGCTGGAAAGAAGAGCACTTGGTTAGGAGCAGGATGCCTGGATTCTGTCTTTTATTAGTCTGTGAGTCCTGTGTGGCCTTGGGACCTGATGCAGGCACGGCTGTTGAGTATGCACCACGTGTGTGCAGAGACTCAGCTCATTTAATCATTCTCACAACTCCATGAGCTAGCCACCTTTTTTATCCCCATTTTGCAGATGAGCAAACTGAGGCCTACAGTATTTAAATAACTTGCTCTAGGTCAAAGAGCTGATAGCCAGAAAGCTAGCGTTTAAAAGCCAAGTCTGTCTACCTAGAGGGACCAAGTTCTTAACCACAAAACAGTCTTGACTCTAAATCACTGCCTCACTGTGAGCCTCTCTGTAAAGTGAGGCGATAGGACTAGATTAGAGGATTTTAGAAAATGGTTTAGACTCCCTTTGTGCTCTAAGATGTTCTCTCTCAAGTTTACAGCTCACTGTATATAACTTACAGAGCTCTCCCCAGAACCTCTCCATGTTCGTGATGTTACCAAGGGAAAAAAGGAAGATAAATCACTTCTGAAAAATAACTCCGAATGGATTATAGAAGGCACACTGGACACCTCTATTGCTTTACACTTTACTAAGTGCTTGTGTGTTGTCTCACCTGTGATTTTTGTAGCAGCCAGGGAAGGTCGCTGTTGTAATCCCCTGATATCCAGCTGAGGGCAAGACACTCACCGAGGTGCAGTGACTTACTGAGATGTGCATGGCTATCAAGTTACAGACGCCAGACAGCAGCCAGCTCAATGTTCAGACTCCAAGTCTAATGCTCCTTCGAGTACCCGGCATCTTCCTAGACTTAAAAACTTCTCACTTACCCATTCAGCACACCCTGCCTGAGTGCCTGCTTGGCATATGAATTGGAACAGATCGTGTTCTTCTGTGCACACATCAAAAGAGCCAGCCTTAGGCTTCAGAGGCTCTTAATGTAGTGTAGGGAAGGCTTATTAATTAGGTCATACTGTAATAAGTAGGCATCAGGAGAACAGAGACGCACAAGAGGTGGAGCCACCCGCTGGCCGAGGGTTGGGGAAGGCTTCCAGGCCAAGATGACACGGGGCCTGTGCCTGAAAGGCAGATTAGGAGCAAACTAAGGAAGAAAGAGGAGAAGGGCCTTTAGGCAGCGGGCACAATGATTATAAAGACAAAACTGTTACGGGCCGGGTGTGATCTGGGAATGGAAAGCAGCCACTTGTGGGTGGAGCACAGGGCAGGGCTGTGTGTAAAGGGCAGGAGTGGCAGGAGATGGGGCTGGAAATGAAGGTAGAACCCCACGACATAGGGCATCTTCTACCCACAGTAAAGACTTTACACCTTAGTCTGTGGGCAGTGGGAAACCATCGGAGGCCTTTAATCAGAAGGTGACAGGATCACATCGGTATCACCGAGATCAGTGGAGGACAGAATGGGGAGTGGACCAGACCCAGGAACGGTTTAGAACAGAGGTCACGGTTCAGATGCCTGCTTGAGCCCACAGAGGTAATACACGTGAGTAGCTCAGAGTGAGTGGGACGCTGATAGAGGGAACCCCACGCCTCGCTAGAGGGGGCTGCCACCACTTGTCACCAGCAGGTGGTGGCCTGCAAGAAAGTGAGCTCAGTCCTCCCAGACTTGTTTTTACTGGGAGAAGGCAGAAATCCAGATTTTTTTGTGAAATCTCCCAATTTTTAAATGTGGAATGAATTCAAAAGTTTTAAAAATACTGCGCAGACCAATAATCAGTCTGTGGGCTGGTTTCTATACCTGGCTGTCATTTGCAACCTCTAGGCTGGAGGCAGCCTACCTGTCCACAAAGTGCTTCTAGGGCCTGGGCAGACATGGCGAGAGCCTGGATTCTGGTCAAAGGAAGGAGAGGAGCGCTGAGAGCATGAAAAGCCTCTAAAGGTAGAGATGGCAGCAATGGGGAGCTGACGGCCTCAGCAGGGAGGCAAAGGGGGGGCGGAGCATAGATGGATGATGTGGGGGTTATCAGTACATCCCCCACTGTCTACTTTAGTTGCTGTTCTTGGCAAACACTTTCTTCGCAGGGAGTGAAATCTGATTGAATTAGCTCAGGATACTAATGAATTAATAACGTTCCACCCAGGGTTATGTGTCTGAGTGTAATTATATGTTTGCATGGCATGCCTAAATAAGCAGAGGTAATTGTGGCAAGAGCACATTGCATGAAGCAGTTACCTCGATTTGCTCGACAAATAAGGGCATGGAGAAGGTTTGGGGAAGTACAGATTTCAGTCAAGTGTTAAAATAATGATCAATGAGACCTTTCATCTCAGAAGCTCTGAGCTCTGAATCAGACCTGGAGGGCAAACACACCTGCTTGGCACCCACTCCTGACTGGTTGTACAGTCATCTTTCCAGAGACAGCCATGTCAGGAGGATCTGGGGGGGCCCTGGGGACTGTCAGTGGAGTCAACTTCATGCTTGGCTTGCTGGCGTCGCTGGTGACTTAGAAGTGGCTCTTTGGCACAGGTTAAACGATCCAAATCACCGGGTACTCGCCAGCATTTTTCTGGCCAGACCTCGCTCCCTGAAGGGGTTGCAGAGAAGCGTTCTCCAGTGAAGGATTGCGGACCCTCCATTTGGGTGATGAATATTTCATCTTTTACAGTTCAGTGGCTCTCTCTGTTTCTAGGACATTGCTCCACGTGCACCAATGAATTATTTAGCCTCCGTCTGCTGGTCTGCTCTGTTCTAAAGCTTCTTGCCAGAGGAGGGGATAGTGGGGGCACAGTGGTCCAGATGTGGTAGTTACCGCCTGTGACAAGCGTGTCTGCTCTGGTTTGTGTGTGAAGGTCCCAGACAGACACCGAAGGGAATGTCACTGCCGAGTCCAGCTCAGGGGGTGTGACCATGGAGCCCAGCCACTACACCAAGAGTGGACAGCCTGCCCTGGAGGAACTCACTGGTGAGTATGGCGCTCTGGAAATTCCATGTCTCTTGGTGGTGAGGCCTCCCGTGCAACCAGCTGCTGGAAGGACCCGAGCCCAGCTTGATGTGAAGTTACTTCACTGTTGCCTTGATTGATGAGCCAGACAAACTGATTTTCTGTCTTACCATCTTCCTTCTCTTTCTCGCCTCTTCTCTCTCTCTCACGATCTATGCCCTCCTCCCCAGTATTATAAATTAGCCTTTTACCTGTTGGCACATTCTATTTTAAGGTATACTCCTCTCCACTCATGCAGGGGCTCTGGGCTGCTCAGATCCTTCATTCTGAATGTCCTTGTTCACTCTTGAGATAGAGTTGCTTTCCAAAAAGACTTGGAACTCTAAAACGTATTGACTTTCAAATTTCCTTTATGGAAGCACTGATTGAAAATTGTTCTGTGTATCCTCAGAACACTTGGAAAGAAGATTTCAGCCTGCTTCTTTTACCAAAAACAAAAACAAAAACCTAAACCTTATTTAAGTGTCGCCTAGGCAAACAATGATTAAAGGGTTAATAGATAAAAACATAAAGTCTGCAATTGTCATGTGGTTCATTCCACAAATATTTATTAGTGTTATCTGCCACATCCTTAATGTGAAGAAGCAAAGGTAGCACCAGGATTAGAATTCCTCCTGCAGTGCGTCCCGAGCTCGCACCTTCTCTGTCCCTTGCCCCTGTTCCCAGCTCTGTGCCCGGGGTTCCAGCAGCTTCTCATCAGGGAAGTGCATGGTAAACCACGTATTTAGCAGCGGCGGTGTTATTCTTCACATATCTTACCACTGCCAGAGCTGGGTTAAATATTGAATCCATGTTTAAAATCCATTTATTTGGCTAAATATCCATGACCCCACCATACTGATAGCCACACTACAGCTGTGGCGTTAGTCTGCAGCTCATAGGATTGACTCGTATACCCATTTGACCATTCGCTCTGAGTATTCATTTCAGAGGATCTGAGTGATTTAACTCTTTCCTTCTGGTTCTGCTGGCTGGGCACTGTGACGGGGCAGAGAGGTTTCAAGCCATTTGTAAGTGATCCATCTTATCGTGGTTCAGGGCCCCACATTTGGGATTGATTTTATGTTTCCTTCTCTCCCAGGTTTAGCTCCCTTGCATAGGAGGACATGGATAGCGCAGGAGAGGGGTGTGGAGTTTAATGACTGCTCAGGTCTGCACACACATTCCAGCGTGTGTTCGCACGCACACACATCAAAAGAGCCAGGCCAGTGATTCCGAGGCCGGCGCGGATCAGATGTGTGTCTCGTGGAGGAGTGTGGGTTCATGGCAGACACTGCGGCTCAGTGAAATTCACATCTGAGGAGCAAAAGCGGCAGCCAAAGACTATTCCACATAACACTTACATTTCAGAGGGACAGATGGCAGCCTGTGATCTTTTCACTCCTTTTTCTTTTCCTCCCCATGTCTCCCGTGCATCAGGACAGTAAACCAAGTAAGAGCTCAGAAAGCCTGAGATGCTGCCAGTTAGTTTGGGGACCAGACCTGTGCAGCCAGTCGTGCCTAATCAAGCACTCTTCGGTGTGAAGTCAAAGGGTGTTAGTTGCTAGGGAAAATTTCTGCATCAGGGTGACTTGTCCTTACATTCAAGCAGTGGAACTCACATGTGCGGCTGTACCACGTGTGTGGCTGTACAGTGAATAATTTTGTGGAGACAGTACAGAGTAGCTTGTATGTATGAGGTTGAATTCAGCTTACGTACAGCTGATCCCTTGAAATGACAACAAATGGGTGTATTTAGGAAGGGACGTTTACGAGGCTATTTAATCAATTGCTTAGTTCTTCCCCCTTACTTATGCAAGTAGATGGATCTTCCCATGGTGCTCTGTCATTTACATAGCATTACAGGTGAGACATGCATCTTGGATTGTAGCATTAGGAGGAACCACATCTGCCTGTTATCCAGTCCATAAATTCCTTCTGTCATTCACTGACAAATTGTCTTTCAGTCTCTGCTGGAATACTTCCTGTGACGGAAAGGCTCTTTCTTCATGAGGCAGCCCTTCTGTATTTTGTTGGCGTTAACTGGTAATGGAGTCTTTTATCCTTCCATTTCTAAATCTCTGGATATCATCCAGCCTCACAGACAGTTTCCATTCTTTTCCATATAGCAGCGTGTCTCCTGGGCTCCCTCTTCCAAGTGAAAATCCCCGGTTCCATCCACGTCCCACATGTAACACCCTGGCATCCCCACCTCTGCTCTATTTGGTCAGAATGTGGTGTTCTTTCCACCATGGCCAGTGGCTCGAGGGAGCACGGCCCTTGGCAGATGCAGGAGAGCCACAGGTGTACATGGACTAGTTCATTCAGTTTTCAATTTCTCCGTATGTGGGCTGAAAGGGCCCAGCCATACCCATCAGGGCATGGTTGTGTGTTTATCTTGTTCAGGCTGTGGGTTGGTAGGCAGATCTTACACTAAGGCCGTCTTCCAAGCAGGCAGAATCAGCAGTTCAGAACGTGATCATCTGAACAAAGCTGGTGGATTCCTGGTTTGTGTTTCTACGTTGCTCTTGGAATCTGGTGTACATAGAGCTCCAAGGGGAGCAGATATTTCCTAGTGGCACCCCTCAGAGGAAAACAGGACACTCAGGTTCAGCAAGCCCTCATTTTATGCCAGGTGTATCATGTGTCTTCTAATCTGATTGTATCATGTGTCTTCTAATCTAATCCGCCTAACCTTGAGGAAGGGGTTTTACCCCCATTTTACAGATGACATTCAGAGAGAGTAAGTGACTTGTCCAAGATCAAGTGACTAATAAGCAGCAAGGCTATGATTCAGACCTTTTATCTGTTGGAATGCAAAGGGTATCCTTTTTCTTCAGCCCTACACTGACCTAACATCTTTTGGACAATAAAATTTCTTGAGCATCTATAGATTTGTGTGGGGGTTACCAAGAATAAAGGTGAGATACCACCCCATATCAAAGATCTTTGAATTTCTAAAGGAGAGTTAACAGCGGCAGATGTGTCCTTAATAGAGACCTGGGTAAATACAGGCACACCTTGGTGATATTGCAGGTTTGGTTCCACACCATTGCAATAAAGCAAATATTGCAATAATGCAAGTTACACAGATTTTTTGGTTTCCCAGTGCATACAGAAGTTCTGTTTACACTACACTGTAGCCTGTTAAGTGTATAATAGCATTATGCCTAAAAAAAAAATAAATGTACATACCTTAATTGAAAAATATTTTATTGCTAAAAAAAATGCTAACCATCATCTGAGCCTTCAGTGAGTCATAATTTTCTTGCTGGTGGAGAGTTTGAAATATTAGGAGAATTACCAAAATGTGACATAGAGACATGAAGTGAGCAAATGCTGTTGGAAAAATGGCGCTGATAGACTTGCTCAACGCAGGGTTGCCACAAACCTTCAATTCGTAAAAAATCACAGTGCCTGCGAAGCACAAAAAGCGAAGCACAGTAAAACAAGGTGTGCCTATAAATAGAGTTATTATACTGTTGTGCGTGATTAAGTTAATTAATGAAGGTAATTTGAAAACTGGTGCCTAGACTTAGCTTCATAATAAATGTTCCCTGCAGGGCCTGGAGCTATCCAAAGGATCAGTACCTTTTTGGCAGCCTTTACACAGATAAAATGTGGCCAAATTGGCAGTAAGAGATATTTAATTGATGGCCCAGGAGATAGATGCAATTACCTTCCTCCAAGGCCATTAGGGGAAGGTAAAGCAGACATTCATCTCTGCTTTCGTTTAAAAACATGTACATACATATATGTATTGTAAAGAACTGGATGAGAAATGCAGGTTTGACCACTTTTTAGATAAGAGAAAAATGCCTTCCAAATTTCTCTTGGTTAGAAGTGGGAAGAAAACTGAAAACACTGGCCTTTTCAAGGATAGAGAGTTTGCTATAGCAAATTATTTCCATACAATCAATCATTTAATCCATTCCCCAGCCTCCAGGTACCCCCATGCTGAGAATAAGCTGAGAAGCGGTCATGTGTCTCAGAAGGAGAGTTAATTCTATGACATTTCTTAGCCACCTGTTGCCCTATTAATGACAATTGCTGGAAGTTCTACTTGGTGTCTTCTGTAAGTCCCACTTGCTGTTGCCCGTGTGTACTGTGTTTTCGGAGATTTCTTTAGAACTATGGCTCAGTACTTGAAATAGTTATCAGCTTTTAAAGACTCCTGAAATTACTCCTGAAATTACTCTGGGGGGAAGATGTGTGATTCCTTTAATCACTATTGTAGTTATTTAGCTCTTCTTCTTTCCCCATAAACCCAAACAGAGCAGAATAGCCAGACAACCCGAGGTGAGGCTTCTCTGAGAGGAGATGAGGCTTCCTAGTGTGTAGCCTGTTTCTTCGGGGATGTTTGTGCCAGCTTGACCTCTCTGGGCCAGGTATTTAGCGGGAAATGTTGCCCAGGGAATGGCAGTCCTTTGTCCCCCAAAGGGAAGCCTGAATCGTCTCGAATGCTCCCCGGTCTGCAGCACCCGCTGGCGTGAGTTGATGTTTTCGGTGGGTGCTGCACTGAGGGATCTCCATTTAGTCCCTGCAGTAGTCCTTTGAGGCTGGTACTATCACTGCCTTCGTTTAGGACCGTGGTATCTGAAGGATGGAGAGGGTCAGCACCTTCCCCGTGACCACTCAGGCAGGCAGTAGAGGAGCCAGCACTTGAGATGACGTAACAAATCAAACAAAGAAAAAGGCAAACCTCTCTCTGTAGAAATAGTCATGATTAATAAATGCAGATCTTTTAGCCACTGCAAATTAACCATCTATAATGTAGGTGATAGTAGACCACAGCCCCTGTCACCCATGGTGAGAAAACAAAAGGCCTCCCTTACTTCTGCATGGGTGGAAAATGATTCCTGGGCAGGGGTAAGACCTAGCATGTGCATGTCTTTATGGGAGACAGTGTGAACATGTGTTTAATGTCTCAGACGCGGCGCTTTGCTTCTCCCACAGGCTAGGCGTCACCTGTTGCCGGAGGGACCTGCAGGGGGAGGAAAGACTTCTCTGTTTAGGTTTAACACCTTCCTTTGGGTATCCATCCACCCATTCATTCATTCTCAAGTCTTTCTCAGGCACCTGCGATGAGCCAGGCCCTGAGCAGGGAATGTGGTTGTGGACACGGACGCCATTGCTGTTCCCATGAATCTCCCCATGAATCTCCCCATTCATCGGAGAACCAAAATAGTCTTAACCTTTGTCTCTCCAGGGGAAGATCCCGAGGCTCGGCGACTGCGGACAGTGAAGAACATCGCTGATCTGCGGCAGAATTTGGAGGAGACCATGTCCAGTTTACGGGGAACTCAGGTTACACACAGGTACCTGGAGCGTGAATCGCTTTCCTGCACCAGATAGTAACTTGATTTTCACACAGCTGTTCCTGCCATGGTGTGTTCCCGCCACAGCAAAGGGTTAACAACGGAATAGATACCCTTGATCATCGCCAAATGTACTGGAATTCACCAAGCATGCCATAGGGCGTGCAGAAGTGTCAGGAACAAACCTCCGTAGAGACAGATTCCTCCCCAAAGCAGAAGGTTGCTAAATCCATTTCCACAGAGGATATTGCAGACCAGCTGCATTTAAATTTCCCTTTGCTTGCATTTTCCAAAATGATATTGTGCTGTCGAAACGAGCAGGTGAACTATATTTGACCTGCGTGATAAAGTGAATAGCTCGAATTCCTACCCGGTCTTCTGATCCCCAGCACTCTGTAACGTTGTTAGTCATGCACGTGTATAAAACACATACAGAAATATTTATAAAAACGTAGGATCGTGTTTAAACCATGATTTCGTTGGATGAACTCTAGGATTACACTGGAAACATTTATCAGTTTCTTTTCATTGTTGAGCAAGAAGGTGATGAGGATGCAGCCCTGGGACATCCTTCGTGATTTGGGCAGAAGCAGGTTTTATGGTTTGTGTTTGGCCTTGATGATCAAGGTAAAGGCCCAGTTATCCCTGTGAGCTCCTGGGTCGGGGGGGGGTCTCCTTTGCTTCTCCAATTTCAGTCTTTTTGACAAATGAATACAGCAAGAAGACTGCCAGTCTCTCCCTCTGCCAGCAGCATTGGCAGGTCCGGGTTAAGCACCATGCGTTCTTAAAGAAGACCAGGGCCCAAACCTTAAGGGTTCCCAATATGAGAAAAGTCAGGCAGGCTGCTCCCAGGATTGGAGGGAAACCAAAACAGCTGAGGCATCAAATTGGTCCTTCCAGAGGAGCCTACACCGGGGGGTGGGTGGTGATGGTGTGAAGCCTGGTGCTGGACCCCGCCACTCCGTGATTGGATAAACATCCCTCTTTCCACCATCATCACTGAAACTGATTTAATATAGGTTACAACAGTTTGGTGGATTTCTTGGCTTGGGCTAGGTTGGTGATCATGACAGGAAGGAAGTCTTCCATGCTTTCTTCTTCAGGAAAGACTCTCACTCTCTCTGCTCAGTTATAAGACCCTAGTGTATCTCTGCATCTTGATGGTATGGGAAGACACGCAGGGCCAGAAAGACAGCGAACTGACTGCAAGAGAGTCTTCTGAGGGCCAGGGACGAGCTCAGTCTACTGGCAGATTCAGACTCAGATAGTTTCATGGGTCTCAAGCCCAGGCATTTACTACTCTTTTCTGGCCTTTTGCCCCCAAAGTTTAATTGTCATTTTGAACAACATGTGGGAGAAGCAAGAGAGTGGGGGGAAGGGATGTTACAGAGTTAGAAAATCAGAGTTCACCCCACCTGCTTGGTCCAGAGAGAGCTGAGGATGTGAAATGCGGTCTTAGGACCTCTGGAGTGGACAGGTGCACCCTGCCTTTAGGAAAGGAGAGCTGAGATACGGCATCCTAAGAGAAATGGGCAGGTGGCTACTTTTATACCCCATTTTTATCAGTCTGGAATTTTCTACTTCTTTTCCTGGACTGGCAAGAAGATTTCAGGAGTTAAGATCATTTATTTAAAGTAATTGTTAGTGGGTATCTTGTACCATGTTTTAGGGGGAAAGTCTCTGCTGGGCTTCTCAGAGTGTCACATAGATGTGCAGCTTCGTCTTTTCATTTTTAACAACAGAGCTGTACTGGGTATGTTGGTACCTTATTTTTTGATCCTCCTTTGTATATGGGAAATATTTCATAATTCTAAAAGAAAATTAAAGAGAATGTAAACAGCAAAGACTACTAGGCATATTTGGGTCTAACCCAGGGCCGGTTTTATGTTTTTAGCACATTGGAAACCACGTTTGACACTAATGTCACCACGGAGATCAGTGGACGCAGTATCCTCAGCTTGACGGGCAGGCCCACTCCCCTGTCCTGGAGGCTCGGCCAGTCCAGCCCTCGGCTCCAGGCGGGAGATGCCCCCTCGATGGGCAACGGGTACCCACCCCGAGCCAACGCCAGCCGCTTCATCAACACAGAGTCAGGCCGCTACGTGTACTCTGCCCCCCTGCGGAGGCAGCTAGCCTCCAGGGGCAGCAGCATCTGCCACGTGGACGTCTCGGACAAGACGGGAGACGAGATGGACCTGGAGAGCATCAGCATGGACGCCCCTGGCTACATGAGTGACGGGGACGTTCTGAGCAAGAACATGCGGGCGGACGA
This sequence comes from Hippopotamus amphibius kiboko, assembly GCF_030028045.1. NCBI lineage: Eukaryota > Metazoa > Chordata > Mammalia > Artiodactyla > Hippopotamidae > Hippopotamus > Hippopotamus amphibius. The sequence goes on along the minus strand of NC_080194.1, from coordinate 24,898,930 downwards.
CATCACGAGCGGGTGAGTACCTGGGCCGTCTTTCTTTTCGCGGAGTAGGGGAAGGTGTGGCCCCTGCCTTCTCCTCTGCGGGGCTTATTGAAGTTCTCTGGGGGAGAGCAAGCGGCCTTCCTCACGTCCTGTCCATGTCGAAGGCTGTGTGCTGCAGAGGGGAACCTTCTGGGCTGAGAGACACAAGACCTGGGCTGCAGTCCAGGCTTGGCAGTAACTCGCTGGGCAGTTCCAGCCAGGCTGCACTGGCAGCCAGAGTGACATACGTGACAACAAACCATATTGTGTCAGTGCTTTAAAGCAAACTTTACGCTTAGGGTGGAATCCAGACTCCTGAGCCTGGCCTACCTGGCCCTACAGGATCTGGTCCTCACCTGCCTCTTAGAGCTCATCGTCCTCTACTCCCTTTGCTTCTGCTGCTGCAGCTGGTTGTTCTGTTCCTCAGTCTCCTCAAGCCCTTTTCTGTCTCAGGGCCTTTGCACTGTTTCTCTGTCTTGGTTCTATTGCCCGGATCTATTCCCCTGGTTCCTTCTGGCTGCTCGGCTAGCATCTCTTTGGAGGGGCCCTCCTTGACCCTTCAACTTGAAGTTTTTTATGTGACCTGCCCCATGCCTAGTTTCCATCACCGTGTCTTCTGCTCATTTGGAAGCTTATCACTGTTTAAAATTATCCTTAGGATGGGTTTATATTTTATTGTTTCCCCACCCATTCCTGCTTACAACAACAAGCGCCGTGATGCAGGGACATTGTCTGGCTTGCTCACTACTGAATCCCCAATGCCTTGTACACGTAGGAGCTTATAAACATTGCTGAGTTGGCGCGCACGTGGCTCGATGGATGAAGGAGCAAACCCAGCCTCCCCGTAATATGCGAAGTTAAGGGGAGTGATGAGATGATGTCTGAGCCGGGCCTTGACCGTGTGTGCCCGAGGCTTGGCTTCTTATTTTTGTCCCACTTCCAGATCACTGTGGAAGCTGAACGAGCATTTGTTTAGTCCGCTTGCCCATGAGTTCTTCATCTGTTAACCTGGCTTGCCTAGAAGTCCGTCGAGATCTTTTCCTCCTCTAACATTCTAACAGATAAAATCACAGATGATAAAAACCAGGCATGATGATCACGCCACTCATTTTCCTGAACGTAGTGATCAAGAACCCCATGGGTGAGTCAATATTTTCATAATTTTAATGATAGCTCCTTCTCCTAGTATGTGCCAAGCACTGTGCTAGGTGCTTTACATACAGTATCTTCTTCTGTTCTCACAGTAGTCCTTTGGGGTAGGTGATATAATTCCCGTCTTCTGGAGGAGTAAACTGAGGCTCAGGAAGGTTAAATAACTTGCCCAGGTAGTTAAGAAGCAGAGCCCAGGGCGAGATCCTTAACCACTGTACTGCCCCATCTTGCCCAGCATTTTATGGCTGTGTTGAAGTAGCATAGCTACTCGAGTTTATTTCACAATTGATTTACTTTTGCTTAGTTCTACCTGTCTGACCAGAAGTGTTCTTTTATTTAATTAAAAGCTTAGAGAGAGAGGTGCTTTGGCTTTCTGGCTGTTACTTTTAGAACCATCCCATAGTGAAATCTTTGAAGACAGGAGCCACCAAACCCTTACAATGTAACATATTTCTGCTATCCAAATGCCTGGGAAAGTTAATGGCCTGATAACGAAATGGTTCAGTTAACTTAGAGCATCACTTTGTGTCTCTAGTTTTACATGAACATGAAAACAGTAACATACAGCTATTACTAAAATTGCATGTAATTTAATCTTTTATTATTTAGAAGACTACTGGTATTCAGCATGGCCTCGAGGATTTCACTGTCATGTCCCATTGTGATAGACTACCAAAATATATTCGGATTATTTTGAGATTTTCATATTTTGTAAGAAAGTTTATTCTCTTGTCAAGTCAGTCTTTGAATAAATGCTGTATTTTATTTTTATGTACTACTGACAGTTTCCACAAGGTGGAGACATTGAAACACCCTAAACAGAACCTTAGTGATGTTACAGTGAGACATCCCTAGTTCCTTTAGCTATTCAAACCAGAGCCTTTACCCCTGCTAAAAAGCACAAATGTTTACATTTCACTTCCTGCTTGGGGAAGCTTACATTTTTAGCAAGTGAGATAATGCTTAGAGCAAGTGCAGATAAAAGTGCGGAAAAGTAAGCAAACACCCAATTATTGAAATTGGAGAGCTCCGCTCTGTTTCCAACTCCCCCTGCTCCCCGCCCCCCACCCTGCCCCAATTCCTTTTAATGTAGAAATTTACCTACACAATGAGGCGAGGCAGCCCAGATGGCATTTAGCACTCCTCCTAGTTGTGACATACTAGAACACTAGTTAAGTACGAGTCCACTCTGTGGAAATGCACGCGAGTTTCTGCTTTGAGGCCAAGTTATAGTATAGGCTTGCCTTTATGTGTGGAGTTCAGGGCAGGTCGTTTAATACCCTTCGTACTCAATTCTTTTTCCTTTTATAAACGTGACAAGGTTGTAGATATTGAATGACTGGTCATCTAGTCTGTACTTCAGCATCTGCGAGGTAGGTCATATTGCTGAGACAGTTGGTGTAGTGGAAAGAAAACAGACAGATAACCTGATAAGCTTGAACCCCACTCTGCCACTCACAAGCTCTGAAACGTTAAGCGCATCATTTAACTTCCCAAAGCCTAGACGCGCTGCAATTAACATAGCTTTTAACCTTGTACCTTTAGATTTCTCTTTGAGGTTGTATCTAATTAATGGCAAATATCTGATAAAGACGCACAGTTTCAGACAGGGTTTGGCTGTCTTATCAACCTCAAAGATCCCAACACTTGGAAACAATGAAATGGTTACAGTTTTCATCCAGATGTTTGTTTGGCTTAGTGGAAACAGCCTTGATGTGTGAGTAATATATAAGTCAGTATGGAGGCTCTTAGAGGAAAGTTCTTGTAAAAGTTTACAGCAAGTTTATTTAGCAAGGCTGATATGAAAGTAAATTCTAGTTTCTGAAAACCTCTGGCCTTTGTTTTTAAAATGACGCTGGACCTCAGCTTGGCAGAACAGCTGTTTTTTGATGTCTCCAGCTCCTTGTCTCCCCTGGATATGATCGCACGTGCACCTGTGTGTATCATTCAGTTCTCCCTAAGGTGGGGTTGAAGTTCCTTGATTTCCATGAAGTTTAGCTCAGGAACTACTGGCACACGCCTTTGGTCTCTGTATGTGTGTGTTTATTAAACCTTTCTATTGCACTTAGTATGTGCCAGGCATGTCTAAGTGCTTTACAAGAAATCGCCTGACCTCACCACTTCTTTTTATTAGATTGATAAATTGGGCTTCAGCTGTGCTTAGTGGAAAAGGAATTAAAGAACCAGACAAAGATGTCTCTTGCAAAGTTTTGATCTGTGAAGTCACTCTGTCTACTCATCTAAAAATTCAGAGTGCCATATGGTATAGAGTGAAATTAAAGGGGCAGACTTAGCGTCCGTATGTTTGGAAAGATTTTTTTTTCTTTTCAAAGGAGGCACTGAGTTGTATAATGTTCCAAAGTATGAATATATTTTCCTTCCTGGAAAAAAAAAATTTAAATTTAACATCAGAAATTTCTCCAGGAGCCATTGATAGCGTTCCACTGCCTGTGGGAACAGATGTCAACTTCTTAACTGAACAAGGGAGGCTGTTTATGGTCTTTCCTCCCGCTGCCCTCCGCACCTCCCTCCTGGCCACATCCCTCCTCAAACACCCCATTTCCCAGTGCCCTAGGCTATGTGCCATTGGTTACCAAAGGCCATTTCCTGCATTTGTAAACCTTTGTGCCACAGGACCTGCCTCTTTTTCCCTGGAATTTCTTTCCCCTCAAGCTTATCTGACTGATTAAAAAAAAAAAAAAAAGCCCAAACAAACACAAAAAAACCTGCTCATCTGTCATGCCCTCCTGGACTCCCCTAGTCAGAGTTAGCTGTGTCTCATGTGTTTCCGGTGGTCGTGGTTCACACCCAGCCTTATGTGTGAACCTTTCGCTTTGCATGGGAAGTGTCTGAGGGGCAGCCGGATGATGGTGAAGAAAGAACATGGTTTTAAGAGACATGCAGATTTGAGATTTAATCTTGGCTCTGCCAGATGAACTGGTGAACAAGTTTTTAACATTTGGGAATTAGAGATAGAACTTGAAAAGCACCTGGCAGACTCTGGGATGCTCAGGAAACATTGTGCATAGTGTATGTGGGGTGTGTGTGTGTGTGTGTGTGTGTGTGTGTGTGTGTGTGTCCTCCACCAAACATGGAGCTCCCAGAAGGCAGATAGTGCCCATTATTTGTCTAAACTCAGAGACTAGCACAAGTAGGAATTTCATAAATATTTTGTGAACAGTCTATCCTTCGTGCCTACCCTCACAGGACTCTGGGGCTTGTACAAGTTGCCAGCACCAGCTGTGAAAGTCAGTGATTCTATTTGCAGGACACTTGGAGAAAATCAGTTTAGCCTCTGGTGTTTTCTTGGTGCGATGCGTAGCTCCATCTGGTGGCCAGTATAGGGTGTGATGCTGTGGTTTTGATTGCTTTTGACTCAGAGTCATTATATTGGTTTAAGACTCAGGGCTGGTGTTACTCAAGGCTGAGAGAGTGGAGACTGTAGCAGCTGGCCCATCTTTCACATGTGGCCTGAGCAGAAGTCTAGTGCGGGAGAGAACGTGGAGCTGTGAGCAAGCTGGTCTTCAGAGTTGGCGTTTTGATGGCTAAAGTCTTCCCTGTTAGGTGTCAGGGAGTACGCCATCACCACATACCACATGTGTCTGCTGGGAGACTTCATCCCTCAGAGTCTGAGGGCCCCGTCTCTGCTGAGTTACTTGTCGCTCCATAAATACGTCAGTGCGTCTTAGCTCAGGCTGCTGTAACAAAATACCACAGGCTGGGTGGCTTACACAACAGACATTTATTTCTCAGTTTCGGAGGCTGAAAGTCCATGATCAAGGTACCAGCATGGTTGGGTTCTGGTTGGGTTCGCCCCATTGCTGGCTTGCTGTGTCCTCCTAGTGCAGAGAGAAGCAGGCCTGGAGTGTCTTCCTCTTCTTCTAAGGGTGCTAATCCCATTATGGGGGCCCACCCTGTGACCTCATCAAACCCAATTACCTCCCAGAGGCCCCACCTCCTAATACCATCACATTGGCAACTGGGGCTTCACCATACGAATTGGCAGGCATGAGAGAAGTACAGACATTTAACCATACAGAGTGTTCCAGGCTTCCACATATCACTTGCAGGTACCACACCCTGTGTCACCTTTCGCATCATTGTCTGCCAGGTCACCTCCTCGAGTAAACCTTCCCTGATCCTGTCCCAGCAGAGGTGGTGATTCTTTCTTCTGGGCTCTCGTGGTACTTGACGCACCTATAATAGCACTGATAGCACTGCCTCAGAGTATTTACAAATATATGTGTGTGCGTCAAAGCAAACAAGGTATCCACACACAATATTCTTTTAGCTTATTTCAGTGCATTAATTGTGAGGCAGCAACAGAGCCCTTACCTGTTACAAGCTCTTAAAGCTCAGAGTCTGTTCTGTCTTAGATACTCCCCTGTCTTCATCAGCTAGCACAGGGCCTGTTCCATAGTCAGTGTCCAATAAATATATGTTGACTGAATGCTACAGCTGACCTTCAGGGAAGTGAGACCAGTCACATACGTCTGAATGAAGATGTGCCTCAGCTTGAGGCTCCTTGAGCTTGACGCCCCGCCCACCTGATCTTCCTTTCCTCCGTCTTGTCTTGTACACCAGTTATTCACGACCTGTGACTCCCTCTATCCCAGTGAGTGGACACTGACAGGGCAGGGGAAAGAGACAGACGACCAGGGCCACACACCATGGGGGTGGCGGCTGAAGGTAGAGGTGCCCTGTTTCTCTCTTCTTCCCTCCAGTGACCATCACGGGGCAGATGAGGGGAGCGTTTCTCAAGTCAGCGCAGAACACAGCAGGCGGCACTGATAGCGTGAAAGGCTCTTTCTTATCTGGTGAATGTTTCCCATGGCCTTTCCAGGCCAGACCTGAAGTGACCTTGACAGGCTGTTGTTCCTGGCACACTGATAGGAGAGAAAGCCAAAATACTCCTTTTGGCCAAAATGCGTCCCAGAGCCAAGATAAATGATTTTAGGCAAGGCTGTCCTGAAAGGCACGGAGTCATGGCAGGGTCCAGCCGGGTTAGGCGGGCACCTCTGGGATTTGAAGAAGGTGGGCTCTTGTTTCTCTGGGTTGATCCCTCTGAAATGATCTTGGTTTGTGGGGCTCTTGGAAGGCTTGGGAATTCCAGGTTTCCCATCAGCCACTGGACGGGTCTCAGTGATATTCAGAAGGTTGAACCGTCTTGGAAAGGTAGATACTTAGCTCTCTAGACAGATCTATAGGGCCCGGAGCAAACCATTTTCCCCTAATGCACTGCATTCCTTTTACGCGCGCGCACACACATGTATATACGTACGTACGTAAAAAATACAGTAGCTCCCGCATGAAGCCACAGGCCCAGGGAAGCACAGTCGGTTGGTGGTGGGGCTGGGTCAGGTCCCAGTCTATCAGTCTTTCCGTTCCTCTCTGCTTCCCTTGGTGTTTCCTTGTTTCCCCTGGTGATTCGTACAGGTCTTAGTGGGGTATAAATTCACAGAAACCAGAAATGCTTCGCCCTGTGTGATATTTTCCTTGGTGTTAAATATTGCAAGCAATGACCTGCAGTGACCCCATGGCCTCTGTTTCCCCACCCAGCAGCTCTCTGGGTGGAGGGAGTGAGCACAGGGAGTCACGTAGGGGCAGGATTCATTTCCCCAAGTGTCGCTGAACAAGTGCCAGCTTTCCCCGCACGCTGTGATGCCATCTGACATGGGCGGTCCAGCTGATTGATGGCCCTGGCTACCAATATCAGTTGTCCCCAGTGGCTGGGACAGCATCACTTGTACATGTCTTCTTCCCCGCACTGCAGACTCCCTTGATTTACTGAGTGTGGGAAATCGCTCAGCCCTTATCTGCTGCTGGGCAGGCGGTTTTATCAGAGGAGAGAGAACAATTGAGCGAACGGCATGCTGAAAGCAGAGAAATTCTCCAGCCTTCCCAAGACTGCTCTCACCACTATTGGTGACGATAGATTTAGCAGGCAGAGAGCAGGATTCAGACAAGATTTCCTGGAGAACAGCCCCAGGGAGAAATGAAGTGTGGTCCCACTTTGACATGGGCAGCCCAGACGGTTACTCATAGTAGCAAATGTTGGCTGAGTAATTTATGGGGAAGAGAGAAAAAAAGGGGGCGTCCTGGGGCTTCCTAGGTGGCGCAGTGGTTAAGAATCCGCCTGACAATGCAGAGGTCACGGGTTAGATCCCAGCTCCAGGAAGATCCCACATGCCGCGGAGCAACTAAGCCCGTGTGCCAAAAAAAAAAGGGGGGGGGGGGGCGTCCTGTCTTCTCAGGAAACTGGGCTTAGGCCCTGACTTCTTGGGAATTTCCTAGCTTACTTTGAGATTTGAATCCCGTCCAATCCCATCCCACCCCCAGCATCCTTCAGGGAAGGAAGGGGAGAAGGGAACAAAAATGTGTGCCTTGGGAGAAGAAAACCATACCTCAGGGCCTTCTGAAGTGGCCCCTGAAGGGACCACTCACGCCTGCTCACCCATCCTCAGTGACATCCTCCAACGCAAGGGCTCTCCTGCAGTTGGAAACTGGAAACCGTTCCTTTGTCCTGCCTTCTGGGGTGGCTCCAGGCAAAAGGCAGTAAAATCCATTTAAAAAGTGTTTATTGAATTTGTTGTGTCCTGGGGACTGTGCTCAAGATAGTAAGGCCAAGGGAAGTGAACAAGCTCCAGAGCTCGAGGTCCTGACAGCACGAGGAAGCTCCCAGAACAGGGAGGTGCATAGGTCAGTGTGAGAGCAGGGAGCTCCAGAGACAGTAAGAAGCAGTGCCCTCTGCGGGCACGGTGAGTGGAAGACAAAGAGCCTACTGTGAGGTGGGGGCCATGAGAAGTCTGATCTGTCTGCACTGCTCTGGAGCTGTGTGTCCTGGAGCACATTCCCCATGTCCATCTCAGAGCTGCTGTGCGGCTTCAGTGAGCTCATGCCTGTGAACTTGGCCCAGATCTCGGCTGCATGGACAGAGCACTCAGCACTACCATGGTGTCCTCCAGCAGCAGCAGCTGCAGCATCTTCAGGACCTGTGAGCTGGGCCTTCGAGGCTAAGCAAGCAGCCAGGCAGACCAAGGTCAAGAGTAGGGGCATGAAGACATACAGGTGTGGGGCGTCGTTTTATAAGAGTGGTGCCTGGGGGTGGATGGAGATTCAAGATAGGAGGGGGTGGGCTCAGGTCAGAAGCTCTCAGAGTCCAAAGTGCGGTGACACAGCTGCGGGTAAGGCCAAGGCCCTGGGGACAGGCACATGGGGTTGAGAGACTCCTGACCTGGCCTGTTGGACAAAGGGTGTGGAGGCACCCGTAAGTCAAGGCCAACTCCCAGGCTCCAGACTGTGCTGACATGGGCTTGGAATAGTTGACATCTGTCCTCAGCACCCTCCATCCTTTGCAGGCTTGTCCTCTTGCCTCTTGGCACCACCCACTGCCCTTAGATTGTCTCTGGCCTCCAGGCCACCCCTGGACCAGGGCCGGCTGAATATTTCAGCAGAGTACGTGGCAGCCTCTGGAATGTAATTCCCAGGGCTTTAGGAAAACCCCAGTCCCACAGCCTTCCAGTTCTTGCCCTGGAGAAGCTCCGGGCCCAGTGGGAAAGGCTGCCCTGTGCTCAAGCTTAATTCTAACCCAAGAAGGGTGGTGATAAATGTTCCCATTGAGAGACAAAATGAGGGGAGTCTGACAATATCACAGGTCCTGAGGGGGCATTTTCTGTTCTCACTTTCTTCTGGGAAGCAGGCTTCCCTCATCTGTAAATAAGAATAGTAATTCTTGGAGTTGCAGTGAATGATTGAATGAGGTGATACTAGACCCTTCCAAACCTTCCTCATAATAATGATGATGATGGGGACTTCGCTGGTGGTCCAGTGGGGAAGACTCTGCACTCCCAATGCAGGGGGTCCCTGGGATCAATCCCTGGTCAAGGAACTATATCCTGCATGCGTGCCACAACTAAGAAGCTCACATGCGGCCACGAGGAGCCCGCATGCCGCAACTAAGACCCGGCACAGCCAAAATAAGTAAATATTTAAAAAAAAAATAGTGATGCTGCCAAGATTAAATGGGATATGATGTACGTACAATACCTAGTTCAGAGCCTGGTGCAGAGTTGAAGTATTCACTGTATCTCATTTCCTTCTACCCTTACTCATTCCCAAACCCTAGCGGACATCTCCTCATAGTGCGTGGGGTTTGAAATGATACTGTAACTGACATTCATGTGGGAAATAAGAATCCCCCTAAATGCTGCAGCCCACACCCGCTGCACTGGGGTAGAGAAGCCCACTGTGACGAATCATACTTCGCAAGGCTCTCCTTCTTCTCCTTTGCACCATCTGGACCGTCTGCTGTCCTGTTGGAACAGACTTCCTGCCCTACACGGGGCTCCTCATTGGTAAGCATCAGCAACAGAACACACGGCCGCTTTGGCCTAACTCAGATCAGCCCCAGGTGTTCAACCAAGGGACATTCTGCCTTGGGTTCATTAATCCGCACTGCAGAGAGACTCTGCATTTTAATTATGTCAAGTCAACAAATATTTAACAAGTGTCTCCTCCATCCCAGGCTTTGCTCTGGGGTCTCTGACGGACAAGATTTGTTCTCAGGCTGACCATTTGGTATCCCTTCTTTTGGAAGCTCACTTTTGAGCATTATAGGCTCTCATCAGGGTAAAGCTGGGACCCACGAGCTCACACGTAGCCAAGGATGCTTACACATCCACGGAAAACATATTCCAGCTCTGTAGCTCTCGAGGGATGACAGGGAATAGGGGCTAACGTGCATCACACACCTTCTGTGTGCCAGGTACCTTACATAAACCTTTCAACTTTATAGGATATTTTCATTTTAGCAATAAGAAAAATGAAGACCCAAGAGGATAATTGTTCCCTTCATTGTTTTTAAGCCCATGGAAGAGAGAAAAAAGGTGGCTGCTATTCTGTTGTTTCTTTCCCTTTGTGTGCTGGAATTTCAGTGTGATCTTAGTGCCTTTGTTGCTTTGCTGTAGCTGGGTATCTTCTGCCTCCTTCAGGACCACCCTCTCTCATAGAGTCTGCAGTCTCCTCTTTCTCTACTCAGTGTTTTGCAAATGTACCTTGAATGAAGAGAACTATGTCACAGGTAGACCCGAAGGTCCTCTATTTTTCCTGTTAAGCTTTTGCATAGCTCTCATCTAGAAAACCCAATCATATTGATCTTTATCTTCAGTATATAGATCACTGAAAACACCCTTCCCAGCTATTTTTGAAGAGCCAGCAGCTACAGAGTGGCTCAACAGATTTATGATGGTGACGTTGGAGGATACCAAGTTCAAGTTGAGGTGAAGATGAAAAGAAACATTTGGATGAGGTTGGGTATTTTGGCCCTGAGACAGTAAGCCCATGTTGAAAGACTCAGTAAGTAAGTAAATAAATAAAAAAACAAACAAACAAATCATATGTGCCTGTTGTACCCAGATCAAGATAAGAAATTTAAGTTTCGTTGGGAACTCATGATCCTCTCGTGCTGCTCTGGAGACGTGGTGTAGTGGAGGAAATTTTAGACTCGTGGTCAGGACACCTGACTTCATAGTCCGTGCTTGCCAGCTGTGTGACCTTGGCGAATTTGCTTCCCTTTCTGAGCCTGTTTCCCACCTGTTCAGTGGTAGCCTGCCTCTTAGGTATATCATGAGTAAGAAAGGAGATAGTGTTTCTAAAGTGTTTGGCGCATATAGAATGGTCGTTCCTTTTGGGCTTTTTGGAATTATTGCATCTATTTGCCCTCCTGCTCTTTTATCCTACTTAGAACATTATTAAGATGGATGTAATGCTGTTTGTTATTCTTGAGCACAGTAACCAGATATCTGCTAAGTGGGTCAGAGTCCCTCTGTGTATTAGTCAGAGTTCTCCAGTGGAAGAGCTGATGTTGCATCTCAAGTCCAAAGATAGCCTGGAGGCAGAATTTCCTCTTCCTTGGGCAACATCTGTCTTTTCTTTCTTTTGGCCTTCAACTGATGAGATGAGGCCCACCCATATTCTGGAGAGTAATCTGCTTTACTCAGCGTTTACTGATTTAACTGTTAATCACCTCTAAAAAGTACCTTCACCGCAATATCTAGGCTAGTGTTTGCCCAAATGTGTAGGTAGCACAGCCTAGCCAAGCTGACACATAAAAGTAACCATTACCATCTGCCTTCAAGCCTTGTTGTATGATCAGTATAAATGAGTCATCTGGGCCAGGAGGCAGCTTACCTGTGGTCTGGAGGCAAAGAACAGCACAGCTTATAGAAACATCTGTGAGGGCTCAAGGCTAGTGCATCTTCCCGGGATATGACCACAAATCATGAGCCTGTGCATGCCTTAGAAAGTCATCTCATCCCTTGCAGAATCCCCAGGTCCTGATAAGAAATCTCCCTGAGAAATGGAGGTTTTGACCTTTCCTCTTAATCCTGAAATAATTACAGAGTTAGACACACACCCTGACGTGGACACCTCTGGAGGGCTGAAATAAGTGAAATAAGATTCAGAGTCTAAGGAGAGGCCCACGGCTGTCTCCAGGATCTTCCCAGTATAAATCCCACATTCACCTCTTGATCTTGGGTCAAGTGGGAGACAGGGGTCTGTGGTTCTCTCTGCTGCATCATCAGAGTCCATGTCCCAGTTCCCAGAGCTTTGTATTTGTAATCACCCAGTCATCTGTTTTGAAATGAGAAATCTCACATACTTGAGCAGTGACGTTTAAAAGGTGAAGTCAGCTCAAGTTGTCAGAAACATGGGACAGAATATGCTGTTGACCCTCCTGAGATGGGAGAAGGCTATGGAGAAGTCGACTGGCAGTGCCTGCGGGTGCGTGTCTTTGTGCCTGTCCTGCAGCAGTGGTGCTGTAATTCACAACAGCTAAGCTGCTGGGCACTCTGTTGAGCTCGTTACATGCATTGTCTCACTTACTCTTTACATCAGTTCTTTGAGATAGAGGCTGTTTTTCATCCCCTTTTTATGATTGAGGAGACCAAGCTCAACGAGGTTAGGTCCTTGAATAGGTCACACAGGTGGTAATGTTACTGAGTCCAAGCTTGTACTGCACACCACACAGCAGGCCAGTTATTTGAGAGATGAGTTTGTTGGGGCAAGGCATAGCGACTTTGTTTGGAAAGCCAGCAGATGGAGAGGATGGCAGACTAGTGCCCCAAAGAACTATCTTACCCAAATTAGAATTCAGGCTTCGTTTATACTAAAAGAGGGGGAGTGTGGTTGGCTGTTGCAAACTTCTTGGTGTTAGAATCCTTTGTTCTTGCAGCTGTCCATGTAGGTCAGGTCATGGTGTTCCTGTAAACCTCCAAGAAGACAAATGTTATGCTCTGCTCTACAATTTTTTATCTTTGTATGAATGGAAAAGTGTTATACCTTTAAAGGTCAGAGCCTTGAGAACTATCCTGTATATGTCAGGCTATAGGCAACATTATTAACTTGTAGGAAAAACAGTAGAATACAAAGTAAAAGAAACAGATCCAATATGGAGTCAGATTTGTTCTTCCCTATGACAGAAACTGCTGGAACCAAGTGTTTAATCGGGCCAAATTCAGAGCCTGTGCTCCAAGAACTCTGTAGTGTGGATCCTCACTGTAACTAATTATATGGAAGACAAGATGGAAAAGGAGGAGCTGGGTGTCTTTGGACATTGGAAACGTTAGGTCTCCCCTGTGCCCTATTAGGGAGCATTCTAGCCATAAAGAGAGATGGAGGGTGGTGTTCGAAGGGTAAGGCTTGGAGGGCTAAGTTACATAGGAACTTGGAGAAATCCTTGGCCAATGTTTGTGCAAGGACCAAGGAGGCTGGCTGGTGCGGGAGCAAACGCAGGTACTTTTGTTAGCCTCAAAAGCATTATTTCACGTTTCATCTCAATTAAATGTCACAGGTCTTTGCTGTAGCAGTAGAAAGACTTGTATCAACATTCTCCAGGTGCTGGTGTGCAGAAAGTGAGGAGGGACAAAACTGGTTCTATGTGTTTTGGAAACAAAAACCAGTGAGAGGGTCAGAGTCAGGAAGGTTCAGAGCTGGAGCCCCCCGGCACGGTGATTTCTCCAAGCACCTCACTGCAACGAGGCTTCCAGTTGTGAAACCTCATGGAAGTGGCATTTCAGTCACTGGCGGTTTCCAGCCTTTGTCGATATGATACCTGAATTTCTCCAAGGAAATTCTAGTCGTGTAGCCTCCCACCCACTGCGAACCCAAACAAAACACACAATTACAAGCTCAGCGCCACCCGGAGACCCCAGAACCATGCATGGCAAGTTAGAGCTTTATTAATCCAGTGACTTTTGCCTTACACTGTGGGAGTTGTTAATTAACACCACTCAACCGTTGAGTTGGGAGAGAGGAAGGGAGACAGAAATGGAGGACAGCTAACAGGCTGACCTCCCTCCCACCTTTGCAGCTGGCGTTGCTATTTTAGAAGTGGACACAGACTTTACGGTTGAATAAACTGTTCTCCCTAGGTGTGTGCGAGGTTTCCTGGGCACAGGTTTCATTTAATGCCCTGCAGCCAGGCCTCCTGTATGCAAAGAACCTGCCAGCCTCTGACCAAGTATGCATAAAAGTTAATAATAAAGATCATGGTGGTAATAATAGCACTTATTGTTTATTGAACATTTCTAAATGCCTGGCAGTGTGCTGCACTTTATACACCTTATCTTGTGTCAGCCTCACTGTCATCTGTGTGGTCATCTGCTCATTCTCCTGATGAGGATGCAGGGGCTTGGAGGGCATCAGTATCTTACCCAAGGTCACAGAGCTGGTGAGGTAGGGAGGCGGGACTCAAACGCGAATACCTGACTGCAAAGCAGAAGTGCAGCCACTGTATTTCAGGGTATTTACTGAAAACCCTGTACGTTGTGTAAACATGTTAAAAACATAACTCCTCTTCTCCCCTTCAAACCTGTTTCTCCTCCTATATTTCCACATCCATTTCTCATCCACAGCCAGGACCTGGAAAGAATCTCAGACTCTTCCATTTCCTCGTTCCTGGAAGGCCAGTCACTAAGGTTGATGGATTCCGTCCATTTACTATCTCCTGCCATGGTTCCCTCTAGTCTTACTGCTTGTGTTTCTCCCCCAGATGATTTGCATTCATCCCTTCCTTGCTTGCTTTGCCTCTGATCTCGTTGTCCATCCAACAAATCTATCCTAGACTTGGGTGAGAAAACTCTTTCTAGAGTATAAATCTGATTACATAATCACATACTTGTAATTTCTCAGTGGCTCCACCTCGCCTGCTGGATAGACTCTGTGTTTGAGTTGCTGTGGCTGTATCACAAATGACTCTAAAATCTGGCTGCTTGCAACCAGCATTTGGTGATGCTCACGGGTCTCTGCCTCAGGAATTGGGACAAGGTACAGTGGAGGTGGCTTGTCTCTGCTGCCCCGCATCTGGAACCTCAGTGGGGAGGCTACCAGGGCTGGAGCTGGCTTCATAGCAGAGGTACACATCACTCCAAAGCTTGTTCACTCATCTGACACGTGGGTTGGGATGACTTGAGGGTTGGGATGCCCATAGCTCTCCATGTGGCTTGGTTTCCTCACAGCATGGAGGTCTCAGAGCCCCAAGGGCAAGGGTTACAGTAAGCAAAGCAAAGCTCACCTTTTCTCATCTACCTGGGAAGTCACAGTGTCACTTTCACCTGACTGTATCGGTCAAAGCAGTCACAGCCCTCCAGATTCAAGAGAGGGAGCCTAGATCTCAGCTCTCAGTGGGCAGGTCACCTTGAAGACCTCGTGGGAATGGAGATGTTGCTGAGCCAGCACCGGAAAGTTGCAGTCTGCCACATCCCACCCTCTGCATTGTCCAGCACACTGACACCCAGGCCCTGCATGGTCCTCACTGGAGCGTAAGTTTCGTGGAGACAGAGCTCGTCTGTCTTACTGACGGCAAATCTGTGCCCAGCTCAGCGCGTGACACAGAGGAGGCCCTCATTTTCAGTGGGGAGCTCATGAGTGACCTGCTTGCCCAGCCTCATTTCTTGTCCTCTCCACCATCGCCTCACTGCCCAGCCCTCCCCCACTCGCATCCTGGTCCTGCCGCTCTGGACCACTGACGTTTGCCTTGATGTACATACCACACCCTTAGACCTCTGTGCCTTTTGCACGTGGCAGCTCTCTCTGCCCCTAAATCCCTCCCCATTCCATTCCCACCCACCTGCCACAGGCCTTTAAGGATCTGCTGAAGCTGGGAAGCCTTCCCTGGCAACACAGCGGACACCCACCTCCCTCCTCTGGGTCCCAAACACTGGGTCATACCTCCCAAATGGTGCCTCTCAGTTCTCTTTGCTGTGTCTGTCTGTATAACTGCCTGTCCCCTGGACTAGGATATCCTTAAGCAGAGGGCTTGTGTCTTTTTACACCTGCCTCTCTAACATCTTCTGCCAGACCTGCTGTATCTGCTTAGTGACATGTTTGGAATGAAGGGAGCAGGGAAAGAGGGCGCTGGTGCTACTGCTATTTCTGGTACTAGCACCAGCCACTGTTTGTGGCGTGCTTTTAACGCGGCAGGCACTTTTCAAGCATTGTATCATTGAATTCTTAGGGAAATGCTAGGAGGCCTATGACCCTATTATTATCCCCATTTTCTAGATGTGGAAACTGGGGATAAAAGAGGCCACTTGTCCAAAGTCATCCAGCTACTAAGCGGTGCAGACAGTTTCAGGAAGCTGGAGGACTCAGCAATTGAGATCAAAGCATCTTCCCTTTTGGTGTTGCTACCCTGCTGGGCTTTAGGTTCTGAGACCTAAAGATGTTTCTTGGTTTTAGAGAGCTCTATAAATCCTAACCTTCAACTGATAAGTAGGATAATAATGTGGGAGGCAACAGAGAATCTGGAAGTTAGAGTTTCCCTTTTCATTTCCTAAACACCAAGGTTACGGTTAATCAGTGTAATGAAACACATGCTAAAAATCAGCCCTATTCAAAGTGAGCAGGGCTTCTTTTTAAGGACATGAGCCTCCTGTTCCTGAGAGTAATCATGCAGAATCTGGAAGCCTGTGTCCACATGTTGTAGAAGGGATTCCTGTATGAGGTGAGAAGCTGAGAGAGAGGACCTGTAAAAGTCTGAGATTCAAGGGGTCCAGTTCCCACAGGAAGGACTGACGTTCTAATAAGGATGGAGCACAGCTGGGTGTTGTGTTCAGGAGAAGGTCTCTTTGACAAGACTGCCTTCCACAGGTCACGCCAGGCTGTGGGTAAGTAGCAGGGCACCAAAGCTGTTTCTTCTAAAAATGTTCTCACCCATGCCCGCTTCAAATAAACACCAAAAGCAGACCCACCTCTTTCCCTGCTGCAGGTTCTGATCTGGCAGATGTCTGAGTAGCTGAGAATCACTGTCAGCTCAGGGGCTGCCCATCTGCCGAGATGTTCCTAAAAGTTACACTTTATAGATTATATAGTGAAAATGATCGATTTTTAAAAATTGAAGTATAGATGATTTACAATGTTATGTTAGTTTCAGGTATACAGCACAGTATATATCTATTTCATATACAATAGTGTGTATGTGTAAGTCCCAAACACCTAATTTATACCCCCCTTTCCTTTTGGTAACCATAAGTTTGCTTTCTATATCTGTGGGTCTATTTCTGTTTTGTAAATAAGTTCATTTGTATCTTTTTTTCTTAGATTCTACATATACGCAGTATCATATGATATTTGTCTTTCTCTGGTTTACTTCACTTAGTATTATAATCTCTAGGTCCACCCATGTCACTGCAAATGGTATTATTTCATTCTTTTTTTGTGGCTGAGTGGTATTTTATTTTATATATGTACCACATCTTCCTTATCCATTCATCTGTTGATGGACATTTAGTTTGTTTCCATATCTTAGCTATTGTAAATAGTGCTGTTATGAACACTGGGGTGCATGTATCTTTTCACATTAGACTTTTCTCTGGATATATGCCCGGGAATGGGATTGCTGGATTTTTAAAGTGTAAAATGTTACCGTACTGAATAAGCTCACTCTCACTATGCAGGGTGGAGGGGATCTGGCTTTGCCTCCGCCCCATTTGAATGACGCCTTCAGCTGATCTGTCTTCCCTTCTTGTGAAAGTGGAAACATTTGAATAAGTGGAAGCGTGGGAAAGTCAGGGACCCCATTCCTTTGTGCAGCACCAGGCAGCTATTGTGACTGCAGCTCCTACTGCCCTGATAGAAGGTAACTTGAGTATCCCGGAGACAACCAGCCCTTGCTTGATCCCTGCTCTGGAGGTCACGGGCCGGGGTTCCAGCTCCCTCCCAATCCTCCCGTCCCGCCAGGGTGCCCCAGCTGCAGCGGGGGTGCCCCTGCCGCTCCCGGCTCACACCACCCAGGCCGCTCTGTCTGTCCCCAGGCTGGCTGGTTTGCCTGACGCTTGGCAGCTGGGTGTCTCCTGCCCAAGTTGCCTCCCGAGCTCCAGCAGCCGCCTTGCTGCGGGGAGACACACCCCTGTGCTTCTTGCCAACACGCCTGTGGCACTGTCCAAGTCCATACAGGTTGAAATTCTAAGGGGAAACAGTTTTTGCCTTTCTAGCTGATCTCCCTGCTCTAACTGGTTTCACTTTTTACTCCTTTCTAGAACATCACAGACAGTGGGGAATTCAGCCAGGGGCACACGACTGTCTTCAGCTCAGGTTCACAAGCCACTGAGAGTGGCTTTGACCTTGTTCCCTACACGGTGTACTCTGCTCATGCCATGCTGTCCCTTGAGTGGGACCTATGACCCCTCCCTCTAAGCCTTTTCTCACTCGCTGCCCCTGCCTAGGGGGCCCCCATCTTCCTGGAAGTCTTCCTTGAAGCCTTTAGCGAACATAGCCTCTGTTAACATAATTGACTTTTTCTCTAAGTAGATGCAAGGATGTCTCACTTCTTCGTAGTCCCCAAATGCTTAACACATATATCATACATGCAAGCAACTTAATTCTAGGTTATTATTTATTCTTTCATTTAGTCCACCAAGAACATTGGTTAGGTACCTACCTCAAGAATTCTAGGCACAACCTCGGGACTGGGGGTGGTAAAGCAAAAATACAAGCTCAAAAATAATAATTATAATAATCATAATTATAATCATACCGGTCCTACATTTGTTGGACTTGTTGCGTGAGAGGCTGGAACACAAGGAGATACATAGGTAAACCGTTACAACAAAATGGAACAGAAGGGAACCAAACTTCAATTTTATCATAAAGGATTTATTGAACATGATAAGTGTATGGAACACAAAAATATATTTAAATGAAAACACATCAGTAGCTACTTCCTAGTTGTGTTTCCTTGGGTAAATCACTTAAACTCTCTGAGTGTCAGTTCTGCATCTGAGAAATCATCAGACCAAGTAATCTTGGAGACCTCCCCCCACCCCAATCTAACATTCTGTCGTTCTGTAAGACTGTTTTTCTTGGTGTTTTTCTTAATGCCTGGATGCATTTAAGGTGAGGTTTTAGAGGTACAACCTTTTCAGGCTGGTGTCCTAAGAGGGAGGTGGGGGAGGTGATCTCAAAAGATATCTGGTAGCTCAGCACTAAGCTGCTCGAGGGGGCAGAGTATGGTGGAGTGAGACCATTGCACGTCAGAGTGGAGATGAGCAAGGTGGGTTTTTTGGGTTTGGTTTTCTTTAATTCTTTTCCATTATGGTTTATCACAGGATACTGAATATAGTTCCCTGTGCTATACTGTAGGACCTTGTTGTTTATCCATCCTATAGATAATAGTTTTCGTCTGCTAATCCCAAACTCCCAAACCATTCCTCTCCCACCCCACCTCCTTGGCAACCACAAGTCTGTTCTCTACGTCAATGAGTCTGTTTCTGTTTTGTAGATGTTTGTGTCATATTTTAGATTCCACATACAGATGATATCATATGGTATTTGTCTTTCTGACTTACTTCACTTAGTATGATAATCTCTAGGTCCATCTATATTGCTGCAAATGACATTATTTCATTCTTTTTTATGGCTGAGTAGTACGTATATACCACATCTTTATCCGTTCATCTGTTGATGGACATTTAGGCTGTTTCCATGTCCTGGCTATTGTAAACAGTGTTGCTATGAACATAGGGTTGCATGTATCTTTTTGAATTATGGTTTTCTCCAGATAGATGCTGAGGAGTGGGATTGCTGGGTCATATGGCAACTCAAGCACAGTGTTTTAATCACTGAGGAGCACATCATTTGTTTTTTGGAGTTTGTACCATATTGGACCCCACAGGCACTTTTTAGAGTAGGGCAGACTTTCGCCAGCCTTAGAAAAGGACCTTTTTCTGTGGCTCACATGGGCAGGACCCAGGCATTATCTGGGGTATGCCCAGATGGAGGCTGGGCTGATTTTTCTTTTTTCTGGTAGCCCTTGGTTTGTACAAGGAACCTTTTCAATTTGGGATTTTGTTTTGTTTTTAAGATTTTAAGAATTTCAACATGCCCTATTTTGCCAGGATGATGCAGTGTAGCTTGCGGGGGTGGGGTTGGGACCCCAAAGAGACAGCCGTGAGATCTGTGTGTCATGGCTCGGGACAGGGAGGGGCCCCATCCCTGCTCTCAGCCACAGCTTGTTCCCTCCATGTGAATATCTCCTGAGTCACTTCTGTGACTGCACAACACACATTTAGTTGGCCTAACTTAATATGGAGGCCTGGTGCTTACATAGTTCAAAATCTGAGCTCTCCAGGAGGAAAGTGGCAGGTTCTCATCCTCACAGAACTTTAACTCGGCGTTTTTCAGGCTTTAAAACAAAAACAACTCTCATATCCCTTAATGTAAAGACATCATATTCTGAATTGGGGGGAGGGGGTGTGTGAGAGTAAGAATAAGGGTGTCTTTAGAGAATTACTGTCTCTTTAGTAGTTCCATGCAAACCAAAATTCTGTCAAACTTTATAGAATACCATATAAAAAACATTGGGCCTTTTTAGTTGTGTGTTTAAAAAGGTAAATTTGTAACATCACATATGCATTTTCAAACTCATGCCCCACCCCAGCGATGGGCCCACTCCCGTGGAGAACCGGTGTTCTGGCTGTTTGGGTGCTGTTTCTGAAGGTAACCCAGTGCTCACGTGCAAATGGAAAAATGCACAGGGTCAGGAGTTCCATGTTGTCAGCTGTTGTGTCTACTGGGCTTGCCGGATTTAGTGGTGGGTAATTCGAGTATCCTTGTGGTCACCCAGTTTTGGCTTAATCCCTGTGCTTGAAGGCCAGAAGCATACATACATATATATATATATATATCTTTGTGTTTGAAATACATTTATTGAATTCCATTTAGAATGAGTGCCCAGAAAAATGATTTTCTTAATGAAAATGTTACCTGTTAGAAATTTAGCATCTAAGACCACACAGTGAGTCCACTGTACATTTTAGATCCTTTGTATTGGTACATGTACGTCTGTGTGAACTGTCTAATTTCCTTGCCCCAACCCAAGCCTCCCTGGCAAACACCGTCCCATCCTTCAAGATGCTGCTTGAGGGTTCCTTCCCCTAAGAAGACTTTTCTGGCCCTTCTCTCTGCTCTGGCCCTTGCTGAACCCCATGCAAACACCAACATGTCTGTTTCCCTCACCCAGGCACTAAGCCCCTCAAGGTCAAGGACTGGATCTGATTCTTGTATCCGCAGCACCCAGGCCAGTGCCTGCCTCACAGCAGGGGCTGCATAAATGTTTACTGAACAAATGACACCACCTCAAAACATGGACCATCTCTAGGGCAGCAGCCCGCATAGGGCTCTAATGCGGCGCTTCCTGCAGCCTCCCAGCTGCTTCCAGAAATCTTTGCGGAGGTTGGGTGATGTCCGAAGGCCTGCTTTATGTCTCAGAAGGGCTCACGTTAGTACCTTCATCCTCCACCGGTTCTCAGTACCCCTGGGCATTTCTTTCAGCTGCAGTCTAGATAAGACAGTGAAACTCACATAAACCTGAACTCCAGTGCCAGCTGGCTTCTCCCCAGTTTGGTAGTGACTCTGGTTATTACCTGGAGGTGTCTACATGGAAGTGAAAGGGAAGGAGACTCTGGATGTCTGATTCCCACTGCTGGGAGCTCTAGTCATCTCGGAAAGGAAACACACAATCCCGAATGCCAGCATGAGTTCCGCCGACTTAAGGTGAAAAGTGAACTTGTGTCGTAGAGAATTTTAGGGGTCAGGGAGTCAGGTCAGAAATCATGGGAATGGTGAGCTGGAGTAGCATCCAGATTGGCCAGCATGTCCCAGGGCATAGGAAGTGCCTTGGCCAAGCCGAGGGCTTTTCCGGGGTAAGGACATCTAATTGTGGCGCCCCTGCTGAGCCCCCACCGGTGGCCCTCGATACTCTGTGCTCATGCACTGCTCGCTCATGTCCCTTCCTAGTCTGGGCTTCCACGGTGGGACTGTTCTGGGGCCTGCAGGCCTGAAAGTCCATGACCAAGAGTTAAGTGATATTTTAGAAGAACTTAGAGTTCCAGCAACTCTTATCAGGCCTTGATCTGAGATGGAGGGGCCACGAGGAATCAGGGATCGGGTACTCTTAACCACTGAACGTGCACACTGCCCCCTTCATATGCAAGGCCACGACTAGTTGTTATGAGGATTTGACGTTTAAGTTACTGTTACACTATAGTCACGTTATAGTGACTCTTTAACTTTTAGGGAAACTGAGGTCAGTGGAGTTCATGGTTCCTCCATCCAGGTCTCAAGATTTAAGGCAGCATTTTTGACAACTTGATCCTGACTGCAAGAAGCTTACTTAACCAAAAAAAAAAGAAGGTGGAGGAAGAGGAGGAAGGGAGGGAAGGAGGGAAGAAGGAAGGGAGGGAGGGAGGAAGAGAAAGAAGAAGAAAATTACGTGTCTGTTCAAAGTACAGGTTTGGGGGGAAGGGTGAATGGGGGAGGACAGGACATTTTTAGGGCAGTAAAACGTTATCTGTATGATACTGTGACAGTGGACACACATTGTTATGCATTTGTCAAAACCTTAGAGCTCTACAGCACAGTGAATCCGAAGGTAAACTATGGACTTGGGTTAATAATGTATCAACATTATTGATAATAATAATGTTAGTTATTAGTCTCAAATGGTAGTAATGTATCAATATTAGTTCATCAGTTTTAACAAATGTACCACACTGATGCAAGATGTTAAT
The DNA here is from genome assembly GCF_030028045.1 of Hippopotamus amphibius kiboko. Classification (NCBI taxonomy): domain Eukaryota; kingdom Metazoa; phylum Chordata; class Mammalia; order Artiodactyla; family Hippopotamidae; genus Hippopotamus; species Hippopotamus amphibius. The sequence goes on along the minus strand of NC_080194.1, from coordinate 24,876,692 downwards.
AGGAGAAACTGGTGGTAGGGGAGAAGAGGTTTAGTGGACCTCTATTTTCCTCTGTGCAATTTCTCTGTAAACCTCAAAATACTCAAAAAAAATAAGGTCTATTTAAAAATGCAGAGTTTGGGCCCCACTAATGGCATTCTGCATCTGTGAAGCTGGGGCCTTGGAGTCTGCATTTTTCTCAGGTTCCCCAGATGATTCGGACGTATTCTAAGGTTTGAGAATTCGTGGGTATCAGTCAGTCTCCTTTCACCATCTGTTTCGTTCCAAGAAAGAGCTTAAAGGGGCTTTGTCTACAGAACTGTCTCCTGTGTGCTAGAATGTGTTTCATCTTTCAGTAGGTGGACAAAAAGCTTCCTGCTCGTGCTAGAAATACTTGCTGCAACCCCACACTGACAGTTGAACCACAATAAAGAGAATTCAGGCCAGACCAAATTCCAGACATGGGGACTGTCAAGTTTCCAAAGCGTGCAGCCTTTCTTCAGGAGGGTACCCTGCCAACGCCCGTTTTAAGCAAGTATAGTTATGGGTTGTAATGAAAAATGTATATGTGTGTATTTATTTAAATAGGGGTGATAAATAGGGATAAATTGTTATGCTCCCTGGCTCTCTGTGTGATTGTATATTTTTAAATATATGTATAGAGTTGATGTATATATATATATACAGATCCTTAGGCAAGCCAAACCAAAATGCTCTGGCAATCAATGCTAGATGGAATTTTGTTAAACTTGTAAAAATCCACATTGCATCTTGCAAAAGATGCAAGACCCATAGCAGCATGTTTCATCACCACACAGGAATTTTCCCATTTGATCAGTCTCTCCTCTGCTAGGAGTTTGGTGAGGGTAAGCCCAAATCCACAGCAGTGGTGAGGTCGCGTCTGCGTGCTGAAATGCAGGGTGACTTGTGAGTTACAGCACGGCCATGTGCCACTGCTGGGGCTGTTTACAGCAAACACGAGTAAACACCTTGCGGATGCGGAAACCATGTCTGTCCAAGGGGGCAGCTCAGCCAGGATCCACCTTTGCCCTCACTCTGCAGAGGGGCCACTAACACGGGGCCTCGGGCGGTGGGGGTGACTGGGCTGGGAGCGGACTCAAACTGGATACGCATTTTATACGCATGCGAGATGGGCTCCATGGCTTTCACCGGTTTCTCTGAGGGGTCAACAGCTGAAGAAGATTTAGGAATTTCTGCCACTTTATATAGTGGTCTCTAAACTGCTTTTCGTTGTGTCAAGAAGAGCTTGTTCCTCCGTTAGACATTGTATTTTTTAAACAGGTATGTGCTTTGTGACTGAAATACTGTGTCTACTGTAATACCTACATACACACGGGATTTACAAGGGATATGATAAGAAATAAATATAAACAGAAGCATTTTAGTTTTCACCCCTGTGGGTCATCTTATGGTCCCCGCTACAGAGACCGCTGCCTGAGGTCACCGCTTTCCATTCTCTCCTGCACATTAGAACCGCCTGGGGACCTTGTCGAACTGCAGGGTCTGATTCAGGAGGTCTGGGATACCACAGTTCTAATAAGTTGCCAGGTGATGCTGAAGCTGCTGGTTCAGTGGCAAGTAGAGGATGAGGCAGGTGTTGAGTTCTGTGGCACAACCCCCACAGCACGCCTTCTGTTCTCCTCAAGCAGCTCGGCAGTACCTAGCTTTCGGAAATAAAGTCTGTGGCACCACTTTCCCCCAATGAGGCTTAACGGGGTCCCCTAGGACCCTTTGACTCCTTCTCTGCCCAGGCCTGCCTTTTCCTACTGTTACCTCTGTGCCCACGGCCTGTTGGAGCTGAGCTCTCATCTGACTAGCTTAGCAACGTCTCTGCAGCGCTCCCCGGAGAGGCGTGCTCCGGTGACTAGGGAGCGAGTCAGTGCCACACCTCCTGAGCCTGGCTCACTTCTGCAGGCTTGCCTTCCTGCTGCACCAGGGTCAGAGAATTGAGCGGGGGTTTCCACAATCATCTGGCTTACTTCACAGCCAGGACTGACTCAGTGAGATGGAAGTGAGATGCAGATGAGCCACGGAAGGAGCTGGTGCCCCTTGAGCTGTGGATGCTCTCAGTTGGTGACTCCTGGCTGTTGGAGGAACTTCCCTGCAGTGAAAGGGACATCTGTTTGCCATGGCCCGGTTCTGTGCTCTGAGCCGAGGTGGCTCATCGTACGGCCTCGGGTGGCTTCTTCCGGATCCAGGGAAATAAGGGCAGATTTTGCTAGAAAGGAAAATTGAACCCTCATATCCTCCTAAAAAGAGCAAGATACCATCTCTGGGATATTCTGAAGAGCCAGCCGTCCTAGAGCACAGTGGGAAGCAGTGCTGACCGCTGCCCCAACCCTGCGCTGAGCAGAAAGGTAGGAAACTGGTCCTGTAGGTGCACATCCTCCTCTCCCTCCGCCAGCAGAGTTGTTGGAGGAGTTCCGCAAATGACATGAACCCGAACAAGTGTTTGTTGATTATTCGTGTTGTCTAGTCTGGATTATTTGTAAAGGCCTATCATTTCAGGGAAACCTAACCAAGAAAGGCATTCAAACCTTAAACTTTCTCTCCAAAGCCTGCTGCTGGTTTTGTTTCCTTGTGTGTCAGTTTGGGATGATCCATGATAGGGAAGCAGCAGCACCGTGTTCCTTGATTAGGACTCACCTTTATTTGATTTTTAAATCTTAAGGCGATGCTGTGGGTAGGTTCTTAGAACTGCTCTGTGATACGTTTCTATACTTGTCTTTGGAGGTGGAGGTGGCAGGGGGGTGGACTGGTAAGAGAAACATGCCATATTTGCCTCAGCTTTTGTTCCTAAAAACTGAGGGCAAAGCGGTTTCCAAGTGTTTCATTAGTAAAACTTTAAGTGTTCGCCTAAATTTTAGTGCTGCAATCTTATTATTATTTTATTCTTTTTTTTTTTTTTGCTAGAGAGGAAAATTGAACTTTCATATCCTCCCAAAAAGAGCACTGAAAAATTTAAAAATCTGTTTTTTTCCAACCATATTTTTGCATTTCACGTACATCTTCTCCCCGTAAGTCAACTGTAGTAGATTCTTTCTGTCACTAAGATCGACTTTCTTCCAAAGGATTCAGGCAGCTTTGTGGGTTTGTCCATCTATGACCCAGAGTGAAATTTATTCACCTGACTTCTAAGAGGCCCTAAACTAAAGGGATCCTTTTACAGGTTGGTCCAGAAACTCAATTTACATCCTAATAAACTTAGAATATAAATGTCAGGCCTATGGCAATGGAGTAGAAGAGCACTGTGAAAGCGTTTGTCTTTTGTAGACTTCAATGTTGGTGAAACTCAAATGCAGGGACTTTTCATCTGCCCACATGATTTTCTTTAACCTTATGCCGCAAAGTATGTGTTGATGTATATGTTCATATATTTGTGTTGAGGTTGGCAAGGAATATTTTTTAAATATGCACTTCTTTTATTCCATTTTTCTTTGCTGTATTCACATTGAAACCAAAAGTGTGTCCTCAAAATACACACAAGCTGACATGCCTTTGAAGAAAAGTAATCACGTAGGCTTTTTCTTTTTTTTCTGTTTGTATTGCTTTCATTTCTTGCATCTGAGAGTTTTCCATTTGTTTGTGTCGTGCTCTATTAGGAATACACTGAACTACATCGGTGGACATATTTCTTTCCCTTCTTGTGCCCTCTCACCAGCCCCACCCCCCCCACCCCTCCCACTTCTTGATTTCCTTTGCGATTAGCCAGTGTGTGTTCCTTATGTGCCAGGTTGGGAACTTTGGGAAGGAGGGGTCCTTTTCCCCTCCTCCTGAAGGTGACTCACGAACCAGTTTCACTAGCTCCACATTGTTGCCTCACGACGTACATTTCAAAAAGGAGAGGAGATCTGTCGACAACGTCGGACCCAGAATCTAGCATATTTGTTCTGACGGGTCCTATGAGATTCCAGAGCTTTTTCATAGCTCCCGTCAGTTACACAGGATGCACCTATTTTGTTGAGAAGGTTTCTTGTCAGAGGCGTGCTGCCTTCACAGTTCTCTTTTAGCTGGAGGGAGGTGAGGTCTACCCTGCAAGTCTGGTCATTCCCTAAAGTCTGGGGTGACTCAGACAGTGTCAAGACAAGTGGTGTATTCTGAAAAATCTACAGAAGGAATGATCAGTGGGACAATGCTCACCAAAAATGGAGTGTTCAGTGGTGGAGGTATGGAAAACCTGTTACTCACTGGCTTCCTAATTTCATAGCTTCCTTGGCTTCCGGGCAAAGGTCTCAGCCCCGCCTGGCATCCCAGCCCTTCCTGACTATGCCCCAGTCCCCTTGCAGCCCAGCTCCTGTGTTTGTTCCTGCTGTTCTGGCAACAGTGAACTACTTCCCATCCTCTCAACCTCCTCTCTGCTTTTGTGTATGTTATCTATGTGCCTAGATGGATCTCCCTCCTTTGGCCAGCAAACTCCTATGCAGCCTTCAAGGGCCTAAACAGCACCCCTCTGTGACTCTTTCTCCTGTGTGTGCAGAGCCTGTCATGCATCCATCTGGAATACTATTCATCGTGTAGTAGGAGAGCTACCTATTTACATATCTGAGACCCTTGTCAATTTTGAGCTTCACCAGGACAGGGCAGAAATCAGAGGCTTCTCTGTAACCCAGCCTGGCACAGAGCCTGTACGTAATATTTGTGGGATTAAAAGGGGAGAAGGGACTGCAGAGTCCCTACTCAGTGATATGGGCCATCACTGCTGCTGATAGTAACAGCAGTTATCAATTTTAAGGGCTCCTGATGTATCAGGCACCGGGCATTATATGCACTGTCTCAGTCTACCCACCAGGGCCCTATGAGGTTAGTCTGTAGTTTCACCCATCCTGCAGATGAGGAAACTGAAACTTGGAGAAATTAACCCCTAAAAGTGATAAAATTGGGATTTGAACCCACCTACCTGCACTGTGATCTTGACCCCAGTTTCATTGTTTTCGTCTGAAAAATAGAGATAAAAATAATGCTTGATAAGACTCTTTTGAAGTGGCATGACTTACGCGATACACTTAGCACAGCACCCAGCAAGCATCAGTAACCATTAGCACTTGCTAACACAAGGGGCCAGGGAGGCTTTGAACCAGGACTCACTGACAGCAGAGACACACTCCTAACTGATGTTCGTGGGCCACCCCAGGGTGCCCCAGCCTTGAAAAGCAAGAAAAACCCTCCGCAGACACCCTGTCTCTTTAGCAGAGGCTCCCACTGTCCCCCCAGGGGCCTCTGGGGAAGCAGCAGGAGGTGGAGGCAGAGAACCCCTTCCACCTATTGCTGCGGAACTCGGGAGGCTAGTGTGGAAACTCTTCAGTTGCTCGGTGACTTAGTTAGGACCCCAGCAAGCAAACATTAGGAGGTTCCCAGCACCTCGTTAGGCTCTAGCAATAATTATTTATTTCCCCAAGGAGAAGGAAAGTGCAGCCCTGGTGCTCAGGGATTTGGTCCCTATGTCAGCTGGTTCCTTTCCTTGTGACCTCAGGCAAGTCATTGCATCTTTACCCAACGTGAGCCTCTGAGGAAGTTCCCAGAGATGGGACGTAGCCATCCCTCCCGGCCTCCTGAGCCTTCAGAAACACAAGCCTTTTCACCTTCCAGGGCGAGGGCTTGGTGTTTTACATCAGCACACCAGTGACCGCTTCATCTCTAAATTATGCTTCCTTAAGGGATGAACTGACAGCAGCCTACATTAATGCATTCAGTAGCCAATTCCTATAGAAATTTGGGTTGAAGCAAAAAATGTACATTTTTCATTGAGACTAGAAGAGTTATTAAAAAATATATACAGAACTTTTTATAAATCAGACTACTGTATTTGGTGGATAATAATTTTAGAAATAAATACTTTAAGTTCTTGAGTATGAGCCTGATTCAAGTGACAGCTATCTCCAGTGCTGTGCTGTCTTGCAGTGAAAAGACGTAGGATTTATTCTGAATATTAAAAATAATATGATTGAATACTTTTTTACAAATCTCTGGGAGAAGAGGTAAGTTCCCACTTTTCCTTAACCATTTCTGACTCCTCCATCCCTCCTTCCCTCTTTCTCTCCCTCTCCCCCCACCCCCAACACACAATAAATGAAATAGATTTGTAAGGAAACTGGATCATTGTCCACTGTGTCTTTGGTGCATTTAAGAAGGCAGGGGATCCTGATGTATCCTTGACTTTCCCCTCCTCTCTGCCTAAACAAAATCAGAATTCCCAGCAGCAGTTGACACGCTAAGTTAGCACATCAAGTCCTGTCTCTCCAAGGCTCCCCGCCTCCATCGGTGGTTGGTTCTGCACACAACCACCTTGCCCCCGTTGTTACCGGGCCGGGGGCTGCAGCACACCTCAGCCTTCCGTCTCTGGAATGCTCGCCAGCCCCTGCTCTTAGCCTTCCCAGAAAGCCAGGGCTGTGCGGGTGGGGGCCTTGGTCGACATGCCCGGGTACGTGTAATTGCCCAGCCGTGTGTGTTGTTTCACCAGCAGTAAAAACCCAGCAAGGAGATGAATGCCAAAATGAGCTTGTCCTCTGACAAGATCTCCCCAGTTGAAAAATTTTTGTTTATCTACATGGCTGAGCAGACTTTGCTAAAATCAAAATTAACTGCCTTGCTTCATGGTGCAGCAGATTGTGTTTTGAAGAGATTCCACAGAAATCTCCTTGAAAGGACATTTGTTCTGGAAAGTCTAGCCTTTGGCAGAGCTACATTTTAGTATGTGTTTTTATTCCCCTTATGTGAATTGTAGGGTGTACACATGGAGTCCGCTACCGGACCCAGGGTTACTACATCTTTTGGGTGAGTAGGTGGCTGGATGGATGAATGGATGGATGGACAGACGGACGGATGGACAAATGGGATGACTGGTGGGTAGACAGGTTAATTGCCATATGCGTTAGATGTCAAATTTGCTGACTTTTAAGAGGAAGAAAAACCTGTAATTGATGTCCTCCCCAAATGTTTTTGCTAAACTTCACACTATGGCCGTGTCTTTAGGCCTCACTCAACAAAAACGATATTTACTAAGCACTTGGTATGTGTTAGGTCATGGGATATAGATTTGAACAAAATAAAATAGTCCCTGCATTCAAGGAGCTTACTGTCCAGTGTGGGAACCAAGTGTCAAAAAGTCATTACGCAAATAATTATTTAACCATAGCTATGACTGCTGGGGTTTTGGGGTTTTTTTTCTTTTTTGTTGGGGTGTAACACAAATACCATAAAATTCACCGTTTTAAAGGGTACAATTCAACCACAAACAATTGGTTTGACTGACTTCAGCAGATTTTCCATTATGTTGGCATTGTGGTCATTAGTGTCACAAAAGGGGGATGAATGGGGCCATCAGAGAAGTCAGTTCAGATGCGGTGTCCTGGAAGCTAACCTAAGGGAGAGTTCTGCTGACCCAAACCAGACGCTTCTTCTCACCCAAGGTGGCTCCTGTGAGAACTTTCTTCTCTGACCCTAACTTGACCCTGCTGGTCCTGGGAAACCTCCACAGCATCCTGTAAGTCCATTTTTCTAAGAATATATCCCAAGAAGTTCTAAACTAGAGGGAGAACAGTCTCAAGGATTGAGAATCCTCAGAATCTACCCCTTATATTCTAAAGCCAAGATACTAAATGCAGTGACACAGTCCATGATGTAGCTCAGCTGACTCTGCAGCAAAATAACCACTCATTCATTGGTCGTCTTACTCCGTTATTTGACTTGAAATGCAAATCACTTGCATTTTCAGATGTATTGCGGGTCTGATGCGGCCCACATGGGAATTAAAGGTATCTGGGTTTGGTTTCTGGCCCTGCTCGAGTTTTGCTTTACGTTGTTGTTCTCCTGTGGAGATGGGGGTGATGGCACGAGCAGTCTCCTTTGTGGGGTGTCGTGGAGGAACCAAGGTGGATGAAGTAAAGCCGCTTTGGACCCGAACTACTTCCTACTGGGAGCTAATCTTTCAGGAGCTGGTCTGATTGGTGGATAGTCAGCCATCTATACAGAAAGTTTCAGGGGTCCCCCCTTCCCCTGATTTCATCAGAAGATAGCTTTATGGCATCACCGAGAGATCTAGAAAAGTAAAAGAGCATTACTGTTAATCTGAGAGTTTGGGACACCCCGCCTTAAGACATCAGTATCAAAGGTGAAATTTACCATTGTAGGTACTTCCAGATGATGACTATCCTAACAACATCTTCTGCTTATGTGAACTTTTACAAATTATAGAGCACTTTGATATTCCTTATCTCACTAATTCTCATGTCCACCTTGTGATGCAGGAAGGCTGTGATATTCACATAGTTTAGAAGAAAAACCCAGGACTCAAAGAAGTGACTTGCCCATGATGACAAAGCTGGCTCTTGTATCTTCCATCTTTTCTTTCTATCCCTCTTAAAAGCTTGCCTACTTTTTCTACTGTGCTATTCTGTAATATTTTCCCCTATAATTTGCCAATGTCTTGTCAATTTCATTCACAGTACTTAGGTAAAACACCTGCTTGTATAATTGCTGACATTAAAAAGAATGTCATCAATGCATCTGACTGTTAATTTTATTCACTAGTTCCCTTCTGCTTCATAGACACCTGTGAGTTTGGGTTAATTAAGGTGAGTTTTATTTTTGCTAGCAAGCTGGTGATCCTTTGGGTTGAATCAGCTGAGTTATCCCTGGGCTGTGATCAGTGACAGAGCCTCGGGAACACCTCAGTTCCTTACCCCTTAGAGCACAGGATGGCCATGCAGGGCTTCTGGATATGAACGGCAAGATGGTACAGGACTTTCTCTTAACCATACATTTGCCTCATCCTCTTCTCCTTTCAAAGGTACATGACCGATGGTGGACTTGGCCTCTACACCCGCCGCCTGAACCGACTCCCTGATGGGATGGCTGTGGTGCGGGAGACGCTGCAAAGAAACACCTCCCTTGGCCTCGGAGATGCTGACAGGTAAGCCTGCTCCACTTGGGGCTGCCCAGGTGCGGAGGTCATTCCAGAGGGGCCTGAGAAGTGAGAGTGGTGATAGTGAAAGCAGATGGATGCTACTTTAATCCTCCAGAGGTTGGGAGGCCTTGAAGCTGGGCCTGGGGTTAGGAGCTGGCACAGCAGGTGGAAGAGGGCTACTGACCAGCTCTTGCCTCCTGCTTCTGGGTGGGATGGTGCTTCTGACAGCAAGAACCCAAGGAGTCCAGGCTGGCAGTTTTTGTTGTCGTTTCGACTGTTGCTACTGCATCTTTTTCAGTTCAGCAGGCCCTGGGAATCTGCTTTGCTTCCTCTGTAAGCCAGCTTTCTAGGTATTGCACCTTGGAAGGAACAGAGTCTCTGGTGATGCACAGAAGGTCTGTGTGTAGAAGGGAGCTCTTCTGGCCACAGCTGAGCAGGCTTCCCCATAATTCTCCTGTGGCCTGGTGATGGGAGGCAAGGCTTAACCATGTAGCTTTACACACTGCATGCTGCGTAGTTGACATGATAGGGCTTGACTGGTCTTCGTCGCTTCAGAGACAAAAAGAGCTTCAGAAAACACTGTGATAAAGAAGACTGTTTGGCCTCCAAGTTTCTAGTCCTTACTCTGACACAACCAATTCTATGGACCATGAGCAACCTATTAAAGAAGGGGTTTGGACTGAGTGATTTCCAGGATTCCTTCCAGCTCTGATGTGCTGTATTTCTCGATTTCAATACCCTTTAGTGATCTGATGGTTGAAGGATTTTTCTGGCATACTTGACCCCTTTCCACGTCTGGGTTGATGAGACATAACATGGAATTTCGATGTGAGTGTTTTGAAATCACTGTGCTCTTTTTGGAGGCAAGATCTCGTGTGTCAGAAAGCCAAGTATTTGTAGCACAAGACGAGCTTCTTGCTCTTCTCTTAGCAGGACATACATTTTACAGAGAGTGAGATGACTTCTGTAGTTCTCTGGCTTCAGAGAAATAGGGCAGTATTACTAAGGAGACAAACACTGAAGTTACCCCCGGAAATGGAATGTGCTGAAAAGGAATCTTCACCCTCTCTGGGGAAGACTTGGAAACTTGGGATGGTGTGGAGAGTGCTGAATTAGTTGTCAGGAACTTAGCATCTGCCCAAGGCCCAGGCTCTGCCACCTACTCGACTGTGTCCTTCTCAGAGTGTCCCCAGCATCCAAGGTCGTGATTTATAGCAGAGAGGACAAAAGACTTTCCACTACGGTGGCAGCTCAAGTCAGCTTTTTTTCCTGTAATTTTATTTAAAGTGTTGGTTTGACAATGCTAGGTGCACCATTTGGAAACTGCTCTTTCTAAGGCTAAAACTCTCTATAACTAAGATCTTTAGGGTAAATATCAGCAAGAGAAAAGTCAGTTGTTGTAACACCCCCACCGGAGAGTTCACAATTTGCTCAATCGTTGTGCTTGTTTGAGTTCTCTTGTAAACATGGAGTTGCTTAGTAAATCTGTTAGCATAAAGTGAAGGCCTTATAAGGAACATTTCCCACTGTAGCAAAAGCAGAGTCTGCACTAGGCAATTTAATTTAATGCTTCCTTGCAGGGTTAATGGAATGATTATAGATCATAGCTGAGCTTGCTCCTGCTTTTGGAGGTGGAGGATTTGGCTGGGGGCTGGAAAGATGGGTGGCATTTGTTCTGTTGTTCCAACTGAGCCTCCATGGTGGGACCAAACAGACAACAGTGTCTTCTGGTTCTCCCCAAACTGGAATTGTTCAGAGGTGATCATTTAAGACTGAATGGATAACGGACCAACTTTTAAAGAAAGAATTCAGGTGACTTAAAAAAAAAAAAGGCTCAATAATGCTGATGAATTTCCTGTTTTATTTAAGTTTTGACCTGCAGGCAGTGAGATATTCTGCACTGTTCTTGAATATGTTAAATTTTTTTAATCTCCAAAGTTAGTTTAAACAGATCATAGAAGTGCTTTATCTTTGGCTAAGTTGAAGTAGTAGTAGATTTGGTTTTGTCAAGTTCTTCATGTAAATCTCTTACCAAAACTATGTTCTAGATGAGTGTTTCCCCCAAAGTGAGAGGCTAACATTAATAGTATAGAAAATAATTTTTGATAGACAAGGAAACATTTTTTTTAACATTACATTTTAATTTTAGTTTAAAAAAACTTACAACTAGCATTCAAACCTATGATTTTACAAATATTGCTTAGGGTAAGGATAGTGTAGGCTTGGGACAATTTAATGTGAAATATCAAGGAAGAATATCACAGATGGTGTGCAGCTATATTAAAACATAAAAAGTAGTATGCAAATAGCTACAGGCTAGGTAATCCTCTTCTTATCCGTGTGACTGGAAATGTTGTTTAAATAATTTAAACAGGTGAAAAAAATGCAGAGAACCCAGCACCTTTCTATAATTCTTCCCTTTTAACCTGAAAAAAAGAGCTAAGATATTTCCATGAAGTTTTTTTTTTTTTTATAAAAAAGACAGCCTAGTCCTTAAGGATTCACACACAGGCAGGAAACTACATGAGTTCTACAAAGGAAGTAGGAAAAGTACTGAGAGATGATTTCCGATGAGACCTCAGCAAAGGGAAGACAAGCACCAGAAGGGCCGATCACCAGCCCACTGTGCAAACAGGAGCATCACTGGCCTTGGCAGTGCAGCCCCAGAGGACAGCCCTCCCGGAGAAGACCCTAAAGGACGCCGACCCACCAGGCAGGCCGCGGCTGTTGGCGACAGGATGTAGCTGAGGTATCTCCAGGGTTATTAAAAGTAACTGATAGGAATGTGTACCTTCAGAGTCTGGGAGACAGAGACCATGTCTGTTGGTGAGTCTCGTATGTCACCAGCCAGCTTCTGAGAAATCATAAATGACAATCATAAGTTCAAGATGCCAAGTCTGCCCTTGATCTCCTGTCCCTCTTTACGGTCGCCACCCGTGGGCTCCAGTGTTTACCTGATAGTCATCGGGGCGACTTTCAGCAAACTGGAGCCAGGTGGCTGAGAAGGGAGGATCAGAAGGGACAAACGGAGGGGGTGTATTACAAGCTCTTGGCCCCAGATAACAGATAAATCAAGAGAGCTTTGGCATGGAGGTCTCTGGACTGGCAGCCTGAGAGGGGGAAGGAAAGCAACAAGGTGGGCCCAGGGGCAGGGCCCACAGTCACGTGGTTTGTGGAACGCCAGCTGATTGCACGCACTGCTGTCTCCTCGGAGCCCATCAGAAGTTCTTGAACTCCAGTGAGTTGAGTGCTTTCAAAGCGTAAAGCTCAGCTCTGAGAACATTTCCACTCTCAGGTCCTTTTCTTTGTCCGTCCAAAGCACCGCCGTGGCCCCTTCCGGCTTCGTGCTTTAGCTAGCAGTGGGCTGAGGCAGTTAGATGCTCCCCTGATGGTCATGTACGTGTCATTGAGAGCACATGGAGGACAGAAGCCGGGCTCCTGTACACATAGATGCTGAGGAGGACTTTGCAGTTACTTGGTAACTTTCTTCTCAACCATTAAAATACTTACTGAACGCCAATTGCTTTTATTAATTTAGGTAATAATAAAAATAGCAAAAAAAAAACTATTGCCTCACGTTAAAACGTCAGCCTGAGACTTGAACAAAATGAAAATTGCCCTCCTACATCACCAAACAGGAAGGAGAAACTTTTTTTCCCCTTGTTACAAGATTTTCATTGCTTTGCAAATGCTGCACATTTTAGGTATCCAGATGGCATTTCAGTTGGGCTTCAGTCGTTGTGTAAACTTACTGTCTGCATTTGGGACACGGGCCTTGGTGCTCGGAGCCATCCCAGCTTCCACTTGAACAGGGAGTCCCACATTCTGTGGATGTAACTATGCAACCTGGTATTTGCCCAGCCTGCCAAGCCGGGCCCTTCTTCCTTGCCGGGAGTGTCACAAGATCCCCAAGAGCCCAGGACACTGCTTGGCTTTGTGATGTGTCTGGAACAACGCAGCCTTCTGGCACCAGACAGTGCATTCACGGATTCGGGCCTGACCTGGAGAGAGGAGCTGAATCCAGGCCAGAGCACCCTGGCCAGCAGGTGGAATTGGTAGGAGCCCTTACCACGTGGTAGATCCCCAGCCCAACTATTTGTGAGGCATCGCCCCTGCTGGGATATATAGACTAGAGGGAGCACAGATGGGAACGACTTCTCCCCTCGTTTTCCCTTCCAAGCCTGGGGTAGGGAGAACAGGGGCCCCCCAAAGAGATCCACGACCTAATCCCCAGCACCTGTGAATATGTTACGTTCCTTGGCCAGGGGAATTAAGGTTGCTTCTCAGCTGACGTTTAGATAGAGTGCCCTGGAGTATCCAGGTGGGCCCAGTGTAATCACAAGGTCCTTAAAAGTAGAAGAGGCAGGAGAGGGGAACAGAGTGCTGAGATGTGAAAGGCACACCACCCGCCCTGGCTGGCTTTGAAGATGGAGGAAGGGACCACAGCCAAGGAGTGTGGGTGACCTCTATAAAGAGGAAAAGGCAAAGGAACAGATCCTGCCCCCCTAGAGCCTCCAGAAATGAGCATAACCCTGCCGACACCATGATTTCAACCCTTGAAGCCCAATTCAGACTTCTGCCTCGAAGAACTGTAACATAGCACATTCTTATTGTTTTTACCCACCAAGTTTATTATAATTTGTTACATCAGCAATAGAAAACTAATACCAACCTTTGTCAGAAAATAATAAAAACAATCACAGTTGCCATTTCCTGATGGACTGCTATATGCCAGAAGCTGTGCCAAGCACCTTACAAACATTATGTCATTAATTCCTAACCCTGACCTTTTGAGAGGAGATATTATCCTAGTTTCATAGACTTGAAGCTATGAGAGGGTTAGGTTAGTAAACTCACTGCAGGTTACATCCATCCCTAACTGGCTAGTGTCCAAGCTGGGATTGAAACCCAGGCCCACTAGAACCCCTGAGTCTCTAACTACCTGACATACTGCCCTCATAGGAAGCCCCCATGCAGGGATTCTTCCCTAGCTCCAGCCCTTATTTGGTCTCATCTCGTTAAATGAGGCCCTACTTACTAAAAATGTAAACAATGCTCAGATGGCTGGAAAGGCGAACTCCATCCTTGAGGGACAATGCAAAACAGTTTGCATTAAGAGGGAAGAGAGTATATTTCTTGACTCCTCTCCCTCCATCCCAAACTTTTTACACAGGCACACTGCAGATGGGCTGACCCTCACCCCTTATTCCATCACGATCTCAGGCCTCAAGGAAAAGGCCCTTTCTTATACAGTGCTGGGCCAGTTTACCCCTTAGCCTCCTCACAGGCTTGGAGGAGGGATGCCTATTTGTGGATTCTGCCAACTTGTGTGGTTTGCTGGAGGAAGAGTCCCCAATTTCAAGATCCCAGGCCAGGGCTGATCCTTCCCTTCAGAGATTCTGGAAATCCAGGGTCCACAGATTCGCCAGAGATTCTGCAGTCATTGGAAGAATTCTCCCTGCTCCCGGCCAACTACTGTGTAGTCCCTGAGGCATTGCTCGAGTTTCTCTACCCAGAGTTTGGGGGTCTGCAGGCCTGCTTGGCTGGGCCATGGTTTAAGGAGGGCTCCCCTAAAATGTTCCCTCCTCCCTCCTCGCTTTCTCCTCTCTGTCTTTTGTGTACTGTCATTTCCTAATCTTCCCACATCACCAAGTAAGGCAAGGGGCTAGTGTTTCCCCCTCTTTTGTCACTAATCACACTTCATGCCATCTCTGGCTGCCAGTATTTTAGCCCTGTTTCCCCTGCCTCCATGCAGTAGGAGCAAGAGACTAAAGCTCTGTACTGCCCAGTGTAGGAGCCCCCAGTGGAATGTGGCCATGGCAGTACAAAATAAACCAAATTGAAAGCCTGCTTCTTAGTCACACGGGCCACATTTCTAGTGCTCCCAGGTCCCACGTGGTTCAGGGCTACCCTACTGGAGAATGCAGACACTCTTTAGTAGATAGAGAACATTTCATCACTGCAGGAAGTTCTTTTGGGCAGCGCTGATATAGACCAGCTCATTTCTATTTCAAAAGACAGCTATAGAGTAAACGTGGGGTTTACTGTACAGAAACCCTGGCTCTAGTTAAAATTCCTGAGTTTCAGGGTTTTGTCTCTAAAATGAGGACAGTACTCACATGTGCCTCACGGGACTATTGTGAGGCGTGCTGGAGGTGAAGTTGGGGAAAGTGCTTTATAAAGTAACGAACAAAGATAAATACACTGGTTATTCCTCAGTCCTGCAAGCCATTCAGGGCAATCTGGGCTCTACACCTCTGCAGTTCTCTTTCCTTTATATTAATTAACTAATTAAGCCCTCTTCTTTCCATAACAGCTTAGAATAAAAGAACAATTATAAATTAAAAGCATGTAGCATTAGGACGGGGGAAATGGAAGTTAGAATATGACATGTGGAAAAGGGAAGAAGTTGAGAATACAGATACACATAAGGTCCAACATGGTTTCATATTTGCAGTAATTCAGCATTGAGCTTCCTACTGGCCCAAGTGAAAATGAACTTTGCCTTCCTTCCCCCGACCCCCTCCCGGACTATTCCCATACTATTTTGTCTTCATCTTGCCTTGCTTGGCTCAATCAATTGCTCTCTCTCTCTCCTTCTCCATCCCTCTGTCACTCCCAGCCCTTCCCCTGTCTTCCTCTCATTCTCCTGGCCTGCTCCTTCTCACTGCCCTATAACTGCCTGTTACACCCACTAGTGCCCCTGAGCATTTTCCTGGTTCTGCATTCCAGGGTTATACTCATCTACTTGGAATAAGAAGATGCCTCTAGCGCAGTGCCCAGCATCAGTGATCTTCATTGTGTTTCCTTTCCATCCCTTTCCCCTTTCTTCTCCTGCTCGCCTGTAGCAAGAGAACACAAAGTAGGAGGGAGTGAAAGTCACTTTCATTTTAAAGCTCATAAAAGGAGCCTTAGAGGCAAACCTCTATTTCCGTGGTAACAGGGTAATAATTACTGCATTGGCCTTTCCCAAGGGCCTCTTTTCTGCCGATACCACTGGTTTCCTTTTTAGGTAAGAGCGGCTGCTTGTGGAATGGGTGGGCAGAGGCCACCTGTGCTGATCGGGGGGTTGGTGCTGACAGGAAGCAAACCATCTGCACCTTAAGCCACAAAGGAATTCTCCCAGGGGGATGTAAATAGAAGAGAAAGAATGGTCTATGGAGTATCATTTCTCAAGCATGCAGTGTTTTCACTTAAAGAAAAAAAAAAAAAGGCAGTATAGTGGCCCCACTATACTGTAGCCTCCACTCCCTCATGTTGCCCAGGTTCGTAGTTTTGTTCCAGGGTGTGCCACAGGAGAAGCACAGCAGAGTGTGTGTGTTAGGGGACAGAGGACTGTCACTCCCCCAAAGTACATTTTCCAAAAGCGGTGCCTTTTCAATAGTTGCTTAAAGGGGTAATTTGGAGACTTGATGGTGGTTCCAAGTATGGATGAGAAGACATCTAGCATTACAAAAGCAAGAGTGAGAGGCCAAAGAGAAAAGACCAGGAACTTCCCTGGTTGTCCAGTGGTTAAGACTCCATGCTT
Organism: Hippopotamus amphibius kiboko; assembly: GCF_030028045.1. NCBI lineage: Eukaryota > Metazoa > Chordata > Mammalia > Artiodactyla > Hippopotamidae > Hippopotamus > Hippopotamus amphibius. The sequence goes on along the minus strand of NC_080194.1, from coordinate 24,860,262 downwards.
CCATTGCAGAGGGCATGAGTTCAGTCCCTGGTTAGGGGAACTAAGATCCCGTATGCTATGCGGCATGGCCAAAAAAAAAAAAAAAAAAAACCAAACATACAACTCCCTCAAAGAAACCACCAGACAGGGCACCTTTTTCTGTGCTTCCTACCCCAGCAACCCAAAGCATAGGCCACCATTCCCAAGTCAGAATCTGACTACTCTTGTGCCCTGGAACAGAAAATAACATCATGTGTTTTAATCTGAGTACCTGGGCAAGTCTTTGCAGCAGTTAGGATAGGCTAGGTTGTGCTGCATAACAAACAACTCCCAAAACCGACCCTCAGTATCTGGCCATTGCAGATCAGCAGGAGGCTATGTTGTACATCATTCTCACCCTAGGACCCAGGGTGCCAGAGAGATGACCGTTTAGAACATTGACTATCCCCATGGCAAAGAGAAGACACATTGCCTCTTAAAGCTTCTGCCCAGGAATGGCCCCTGTAACTTCCACTCACTTGTCATTGGCCAAAGGAAGTCACAGGGCTACACTTAAATTCAAAGGTGAAGAGAAGTACATTTTTGCCAGGTGCCTGTGAGAACAAAATACATGGAGAACTACTTAGTGACTCATTGTTTTATTACATACAAGTGTCAGCCTGAGCCTCATGCCACCCCCACCCCAACCCATTATGTAACCGACTCTGAATCATGCAGTTCATCACATAGTTACTGCATACCTATCAGATGACGAGGACCATGGCGCCTAGTCTGACTGATGGCCTCAGTGGCGGAAGGTGAGCACATTGATGAGGAACACGCTGACCGAATCGGCTGAGGAATTTTAGACAATGCTATGGGTCAGTTGTATTTCAACAAAGTATTTGGGCTGTGTCTTTTTTTTTTTTTTTTTTTTAATTTATTTATTGGCTGCATTGGGTCTTTGTTGCTGCGTTCGGGCTTTCTCTAGTTGCGGTGAGTGGGGTTACTCTTCCTTGTGGTGCATGGGCTTCTCATTGCGGTGGCTTCTCTTGTCGCGGAGCACAGGCTCTAGGCACGTGGACTTCAGTAGTTGCAGCACGTGGTCTCAGTAGTTGTGGCTTGTGGGCTCTAGAGCACAGGCTCAGTAGTTGTGGCACATGGGCTTAGTTGCTCCAAGGCATGTGGGAATCTTCCAGGACCAGGTCTCGAACTTGTGTCCTCTGCATTGGCAGGCGAATTCTTAACCACTGTGCCACCAGGGAAGCCTCTGGGCTATGTCTTGATATGTGACAGCTTATAGAAAATGCTGAGGACTGTGTAATTTTGACAGAGCATCTCCCATGCACCAGGCCCTGGGGATCCAAAGGTGAGTCAGGACATCGTCCCTGCTCCCTGCCCTCAAGAAGCTTGCAGTCAAATTGAGGGGAGAGGAGCCTTAATAAGCCATCATAACGCCATGTGCCAAAGAGATTTGTGGCAGCTGGAAGGACTGGGGTGGCCCTGGGGGCTAAATGTTGGGAAAATCCTATGTTGGGAAATTGTTGTTACTGTAATAAAATGCAGGAGGTTTCTTTACCTGTCGGTGACGATTTGAGAGATCCTTGAGAAATATTACCGAAGTGTCAAAATAGGTCTGCTTATTTCATTATCCACTTGGGATTTTCCTTTTGTTTCCTTTAATATCTTTGTCATGTTTGAAGAGCAGCCCAGCTGTGATTTCTGTGACTGAAATGTAAGAGCTGATGAAGTAAGCCTGGTGTAGAAGGAACCCTTACACCGGCTGTGGAGAAGTGTTCCTGATTAAGTGTAGCCTTTAGGCTGGTCATGCTGGGCAGCTGTGCCAACCCAGAGTTCCTATTCAAGGTTACCTTGCATGTAAATGTATTTTCCCAAGGCTGCCTCTCCAAAGAGAATCTTACCATGCAGGGCTGGGTGAGAGAACCCTTCAGAGTCACCAGCCGCAGCCCTCCCTCACTTTGCTAGTGAGGAAATCCAGGCCCAGGGAGATTGTTAGTGGTCCAGTGATTGCTCTGTCCTCCAGGCTTGGGGAGCAAAGTCATGCCAGTGTGAGTTAGGAGAGCATGAACTCTGAGTAACTGATGAAAGCGCACATTATCTCTTCAGTAAGGAGGAATACAGTCCATGAGATAAGGGAGGGAGTGCACTGGGAATCAAGAGGCCTTGTCCTAGACCTGTTCTGCCACCATTGAGCATCTTAGACAAGATGCTTCCCCTCCCTGAACCCCTCGTTCCTTCATCTGTGTGGTCAGATCTGTTGATGTTTAAGGTCCTTGAGCTCCTGGGACTCGAGAGAGGCAGGTAGTGGTGTTGCTGATGGCAGGCACAGCAGAATGCCCGGGGCTGAAGGACCAAATGAAATCTTGCGAAAGGAGAAGGCAGGGCGAGTGGTGGAGGCATGTACCTTTTTGACATTTGGGAGAAAACCTATTATACATGATAATTTTTGCTCTAACTTGGAGCGTCACCAAAATTATATTAGGAGTTGCAGCTCGTGGGATCATAGTCTTATTTTCATCGAGATAAAATTCCAAGTGACTGATAAGCAGTGAGCTGTATTTATTTTGGTGGGTGTTGTGACTCAGGATTTAATTAGACGGGGAAGGACATTGTTCCCTAAATCAGCGCTAGCAGGGGACTCTGCCTGTCCAGAGGGGTGTGGCCAGCCTTGGGAATGAGTGGTGTCAGGGCGCTTTGAAGGACTTCCCTGCACTGTGATTTTTCGGGCAGTTGGCAGGCTTTGTGTGGTATACCAGCGTCCCAGAGGGCAAAACTGGGAATGGATTTATACAAGATCATGAGCTTTACAGATAAGGGAACAGGCCCTGAAAGGTGACATTGCTTTCCAAAGCCCCAGTGCCGTCAGGGGCAAAGTTAGGGTTTGAATTCGGGTCTCTATGGGCACAAAACCTTTGCTTTCCATCCTCGTGCTGGCTCCCTCTTTGTTCAGAGGCTCACTGCCACCCTTCCAGAAGGTGACCCTCATGGGGAGCTACATGAGTGATGGGCGAGCCTCTCTTTAGTGCTTTGCACCAGCTGAGGTGCTTGCAAAGGTGAGCACTGACCTTTGACACAGTCCTCTTCCCAGGTCTGGTTTTCCTCATCTGAAGCCTGGCTCATTGGAAGGCCAAAGAGTGCGGCTCAGGCCAGGCTCTGCTGCTGCAAAGGGAACTCTAGCCCTTCCTTAGGAAGAATTTGGGGATGCTTGAAGCAGTGGGAGTAGTATTTTCCTCTGTAGGAACATTTAACTTCTTCGGTGCCAGAACCTCTAGCAGAAGCTTCAGAGTTGCCTTTGCCGCACCGGTCACACCTTGGGGACCTTCAGGGTCTGTATTCTCCAGGAGTGGCCTCTGCCGTAGACCCTCGTGGCTTTTGTGTCTTGGGACTTAAGGAAGAGGAGGCCAGCTTTGTGCACTTCAGCTGGAGCCCCGTGGTTTTCCCTCTTCCGCTGCACGCTTTGATTTATCTCCCTCATTAATCCGTGGTGCTCAGGACTGTAAAGTTGCCTGAAATGAGATCTGAAGAGGGACTCTGACATTTTGAGGGATGTTGCAAGATTGTGTGGAGGATATTAAACGGGCACTGAGGGAAATGAGGTGGTTGCATGGCTCGGTGGGCTCAAAGCCCCGACTCAAGGATTTCTGTCGCCTCCTCTCTCTTTAGCTTACCCTGAGATTGGGGGAGAGGCACTCACAACCCCTCTGGTGGCAAAAATGAGGCTTAAAAAAAAAACAACCCTCTCTGGCTCCCTCTTTGGGCTTCCAGGACATGGACCGTGGGGAGCCCACGAGGGTGCAGTAGTCGAAGCCCTAGGGGAGGCGTGCAGCAGGACCACAGGGCATCTTGGCTTGGGCAGGACTCTTCGTGTGTCGTCTTGTACAGGGTACACAGGTGGCTCCAGAGGGTGAGTGCAGGGGCCACTCTGGGAGTCCTGCCATCAGCCAGAAGCTGAGTACCACGTGCGCAGATGCAGGTGGCTCGCCAGGTACCCTCTGCCTTGTTCTGTAGGAGCTTTTGCAGGGAGAAGGGATCATGTTTTAGTATTAGTGTGGGAGCAGCTCGTGAGAGCTCGGGTACACCAGCGATGGAGGTCCCTTGGGAGGCTGTCTAAACTCCTCCGGAGGACTCCTGGCAGTCTGCAGTCTGGGGTCCTGGCCTCAGAGCCTCGTTGTCAGCAACAGCTACTCTTGTAGGTGTTCTCCTAAATGCTTTGCAGCCATAGTGATCCTTTTAACACATACATCAGGTCCTCTCCGCCCCCCCGCCTATAACTACCTCAATGGATTTCCACTACGCATAGAATAGAATCCAGACTTCTTACCAGGGTCTCCAGGGGAGGGCGTGTTCTAGCCCCTGCCCGTCTCTCTGGCCTCACCTCATCCCACTTACTTGCCAGTTGTCCCGCTTCAGAACCTTTGCATGTGCTATTCCCTCTGCCTGGAATGTGCGTCTCACCCCTCCCCCTTTCTCTTTATAAAGCTGACTCATTCTCCTTCTCAGATCTCAACTTAAACATCTCACCCACCTCTCAGAGATGGTCCCTGACCACTCTCTCTAATGGAGGTCTCAGCTGTTAGTGTCTTTTGGAGCATCCAGTCAGTTTATTTCACATCCCTTATTGGCATTTGTGTTCATTTTTATTTATTTGTCTGTTATGTCTTCCCACTAGGCTATAAGTACCTGTAAAACAGAAACTAGGTCAGTTCTGTTTGCAGGTGAATCTCCTTCCTAGCCGGGCTCAGAAGAGTGCTCATTATATATGAATGACTGTCTGGCTTCTGTGATGCAGGACCAATATGCAAAATATTTAAAACCAATGAGATGCAGGCATCAACAAACCAGAACAGGCATTGACCAATCAGAATGAGGCATCAGTGGCGGTAAACAACTCTTATTACTGACACAAATCAATTCTGGTGCTGGGGCTTATAGTGAACCATCCCACTCAGTCCTCGTCCAGTCCTCAAGATAAGTTAACCGTGGCCCCAACCTGCATTCAAGAAGTGAGTTTGCTGGTGCCAGGAGCTTCTCTGGTGGGAGACTGAATGGTATGACCCAGCCTACTGCCTTTCCTGGATAAAGGATTTCAAACCTATGACCCCCTGACATGTTTAGACTCCACTTTGCCGCCTCCCAGCTACGTGACAGAGATCAATTAACTTAACCATCCTGAGCCTCTGTGTCCTCGTCTGTAAAATAAAAATAATGAGCCCACTTTGTGGAGTTGCTGTGCGGAGTCAATGAGAGTTGTGCAGGGGTAACGTTAGCATAGCGCCTAGGCCTGGTATACACCCCCCCATAAACAGCGGTCAGTTTTATTGTATAAAGGATTAGAGTGCCAGTGGCACCGATGAGGAAAGAGACACACAGGAAATTTGAAGTGTCTGAATTGGGAGTCCAGGATGGACGTCTAGGTCCTGCCCGCCCCAGGTCCAGCCCTGTGGCCACCTGCCTGCCTCACCTCCATGCCACAACATACCCTTCTCTTTGTGATTCTGCTCAGGGGGGCAGTGTCACTCAGCTCCTGTCCCCCTGCTTCTCCTGTCCTTAGGGCACTCTGGCCAGAGAAAAAACAGGATATCAGTGTAAGGCCTGGGACCCCCATGGGTAATTGGCAAAAGCTGACGTGGTCAGCACGCTCCACCTCCTGGCAGGAGGGCCCACTCAAAACCAGCAGATGCACCACAGTATAACAACATCAGAGGTGCAAACCTGTTAAAATCCTCAGCAAAGGTCTTGAAACAGAACTTGAAAGGGTTTATGACCCTGTGGATTTGAATGTCTCCCTGAGCCAAGCTATAATTCCAGCTCTGCTTTTGGAAGTAAAGATCAGAGGCATAATTTGAGGAGGGCCTTAGAACACACACTGATTATGTTTCAAAACACAAGCTGTGGGCTGTAGGTGCCTTGGGAGGGAGGGCCTGGGGTACTGCCCAGGCAGGGGGTGTGGAAGGGAGGGGAGCTGGGAGTAAAGCAGGGTGTCTAGCTGAGGCAATTAAATGTCCCTGCCTCTCCCTTTAAACAAAGGCCCCCCCGAGGCAGCCTCCCAGAGGTCTGTGCTCTTCATGATCTGGAATAAAGGGCTAGAGGGCAAAGCCAGCAAGCTGGTGGAGCTAATGCATGCAGGCCCTGGCCTTGAATGTCCCTGCAGGAAGTCTGGAGCGGAGGGCCTCTGTCCACAAGCAGCACTTGTCATGCTAATGACCCAGCCAGCCACTCCGGTGCCGGTGCCACCAAGGTCAGCTCCCAGACTTCAGACGTGAGCTCGACTGGAGCTAGAGAGCTGCGCCTCTTTTTCAGCATCACGCGTCCCGCCGCTTCATGGCATGTTCTCATGTGCTGCATTTCCCAGCACAGTCCCGCTGCTCTCACCGCCACTGTCCCGTTCCTCCACACATCAGCCCCAGCACAGCTCAGCGAGCCTCCCCACCTGCAGATCTGAGTGTGTGCGTCACCCACCTGCTTGCAGGCATCTGGAGTGGTCCACGCAGCCTCGGCCCCGGCTGCCACACCAGCCTCACTGCCTACTGCCTCGTCCACAGCGTCAAACCCTTCACAGTCTCTGGCATGCTCCACGATGTTCTATGCCTTTGCCCATGGGATGCCCTCTGCACAGAATGCCCTCTCCTGACCCCGCTTTGCCAGCCTAACATATATACTTCTTTCGGCGTTCAGTTCCAATGTTTCCTTGCTAGGCATCTCCGACTTAGTAAGGTTCCTTCCTGGGAGTTCCCAAAGGGCCTCATGCAATCCTTTAACTTCTAACAAAATCTTAACTTTTTTTTTTTTTTTTCTGTTTTCTGTGTACTAAGCTTGAAGGCAGGGATTATCTTAGTTTGTCATTGGATCTCCAGGATCTGATAATATAGTGTCTGGCACACAATAGGTGCTTAGTCAGCACTTATTGGACCAAACTCCTGTTTAAGCCAGATGAGTTACATCTCCCCAGCCAGAGGCCTTGGCTCTTCACTGCGAACACAGTTGTTTTTCTAGTTCCCAGCACTGGCTCAGCCCTTAGCAGGGTAGGTGGCACAGAGCAGGTCTTCACTGAAGAGCAGGTGCCAGCCTGACTGAGATGATTCAGGCGTGACCGTCCCTTCCATCTGGTGGAGCAGTCACCGGGACTTAGCATGTGTGGGGTGCAGAGCTAGCCCCGTGAGTACACAGGGGTCTGGAGTGGCGCCTTCTTTAAAAATACCCGAGGCTTCTCCATTATCTCAAAGACCAGGCCATGAGCAACTAAGGGAAAGGGCAGTGCAGGCAGGGGAATGTCTCTGATGCTTTCTGATTCAGAGGTCAGAGTGAGAAGGCTGGAGCAGGATTTCTGGAGGAGAGGGGACTTTTAGGTGGATCTTGGAAAACAAGTGGGATATCTGTGTGGTAAAGGAGGAGGAAGAACAGTCCAGGTTTGGCAGGGGGGAAATGGGACAGAGGGGAAGTAAGTCCCATCTCTGCAGGCTGACTTTGTGTTTTCCAGGCTGGCTGGTGCTTTACTTGGATACCTAAAGCCTCACTTCTAGTAGCCATGTCCTACTGTGCCCTTCAGAAGTCACCTCCCCCAGCTCCAGGCTGTGTCAGAGGTCATCCCTGTGCCCTCTGAGAGGAGCATTCTGAAAGCAGACACTGATAGACTGAGGCAATAGCTGACTTATCTGTAGATGCCCTGGGGCTCACCATATTAGAACTGGCCACCTCCTAATGATTAAACACTACACAAACACCCAGTGACCAGGATGTCCTGCCATAAATGGGCTGTAAACCCGGGGGGTGGGGTGGGGGCAGCTGCTGTCCCACCAACTGGAAGAAAGGAGGCTGGAGAAATGCTTTCTGCCCTAAGCAACGAGCCCCTTGAGCAGGCACCCAGAGAACAGACCCAGAACTTCACCGCCACCAGAAGGGAGGTGGGGGGAGGAGGGGAGTGGTGGGGTTCTGAGGTCACTGAGAGTGGAAAATAACAAGTACCTCCCTGCCCGCTCCTAGGCTGGGTGCATTAGGCTGTGCCTTGGTGGGCATCACAGCCTGGTTGGTGAGTTCCATATTACAGATGGGGGAAGAGAGCTGGTAACCAGTGCGGCTGGATTCAAATGAGATCTGTATTAATGTTCCATTTCATCTGCATACCCTGCATCTATGAGGGGAAAACTATCACCGTCACCTTCAAGTTAGATGATGCAGCTGACTCAGAGAGGCTAGGTTATTTGTCTGGAGTCACACAGCAAGCAGGAGTAGAACCCAAGTCATGTGACCTGCATGCATCTGCCCTCTCCATTATCTCAAATGACCACACAGTGCCCCCAGCCACTCCCAGGGGTCAAGGGACTCAAAGGGCCAGGTATGGGGCATTGCTTCTCTTATCGGTACCTACTCCCCACCATCTGTAGTTAGCTCTGCTTGAGTCCAACAGGTAAAAGAATCCCACCTGCTTCTGCCATTTGCTTCTCCAGGAAGGAGGCCACTGAGCCCTACTGGTGGGAAGAGTGAGGGGTTCATACCTAACTACCTGTGTACACTCATCCTAGTGGTTTAGAAGGGCCAGACCAGGGCTGTGGGCTTGCAGCCTCTTGAGAGCTGGAGAGGAGGACGCAGCCCTCTTGACAAGCCCACTTGTCACCAGCCATCTTGCATCGTTAGGATCCACTGCTTCCATTCTTCAGTGAGGAAAACAGCCATTCCATTCATTGGATTTGGGCTTCCTAGCTTCCGGTTTTATCGTATTGTTTCTGTTTTGTTGTTGGTTTTGTTTTTTTTTGTTGTTTTTTTTTTGGCCGCACCATGCAGCATCCGGCATCTTAGTTCCCCAACCAGGGATCGAACCTGTGCCCCGTGCAGTGGAATTGTGACATCTTAACTGCTGGACCACCAGGGAAGTCCCTGTCATATTGTTAAGAACAACAACAATAATAGTATCTAGTGGGTACTAGAGCACATGGAGGGCTCGTGTGGAGTTAGGGATATTTGAGAAGAAAACATCTAGAATTCCATTCAGTCTGAGTCAGCCTCCAACCTCACCTGCTGGCAGTCCCCTGGAAGCCCTGAAAATGGGTTCTCAGACACCAGGGCTCTTTGAACTTCAGGGGTGGGGATACCTCCAGGCCCTCCAGAAGCTCAGCTGGGATTCCCAGCAGCAGCGGTTACTACACTGACCCTACTTTCTCCTCCACAGCACCTCCAAAGGCTTAATCTGTTCCTGCTGTGTATCAGAGGGTGAGCCTGCCAGGATTAAATGTCCTTCACAGGAACCTTGAGTTTCAGGACCCATGTTTCTAGGGTAATCCACACCTTCTTTGCAGTCTGGTTTCCCTTCTGTGAAATGGGTATGTGAAGTCCTGGTCTCTCCTCTCCCATGCAGCTCACCACACCCATAGGAGCCTGGCAGCACTGCTCAAGCAGAGCTCTGGCCAGAGCAACCCAGGCTTCCCCTGCTGCCGCTGAGGAAATGACCACCTGGTACTAATGGAACATAAAACCACGTGCTCCAAGGCTGGGCAGTTTTGATGCTCTGGTCAGGTTACAGTTAATTCTTTCAGAACCTCCTTCCAAGAGAGGCACAGCCTTACTAGCCTCATAAATTCCCTCTCTGTGCCCCAGGGCCTGTGTGTAACTTAAGGTGATGCTGAAAGAAGATAGCATCTAAATCCACTGGGTTGCTTTCCAGGCTACAAGCTTTAGCCCCCATCCTGGCCTGCACTGGCCCCACTCTTGTTCCAGATGCCACCAGGTGAGTTTTGGGGAGTCAGGGTTTCTCATTCACCTTTCTCTTTCTTGCTTGCTTCTTTGGATTCAAGACCTCAAACCCGAGGCAAAATGCAGTGGTTAAGAGCAGAGGAATAGCCTGTCACCCAAATAATTTGGCCGGGATAACCAAATCCCAGCTCAGCCACTTACTAACCAAATGACTTCGAGTAACTTAATGCAGATAATTGGAGGCCCTTCTTGGTGGAGTTGATGTGCGACCCACCAGTGACAGCCCCAATAAACGAGAGCATTTATTCAGAAGGATGATTCAGCTCCAAGGCAGGGCAGGAACGGAAATGTCTCCTGATGTATCTTCGCTAGACTGTGAGCCTCTCCTGACAATAGAGACCCTCTCTGTCTGTCCTAACACTTTAACAGCCACGGCCTGGGAGGTACCTGTCACATGCTAGAAGCCTCACAAATGTGTGTGAATAATTTCAATTCCAAGTGGTTCTGCTTATTTTTAATCATTCTTTAAAAGCAGAACCAGGGGAAATATGTCCCGTCTGGACTGAGAGCTGTTCAGTTTGGAGAGGAACACAGCAAAGGGACCTGACATCTCTGAGCACTTCCTGTGTGCCTGGCAGTGGGCTGAAGGCTCCAGGTCTCACCTCATTTCATCCTGCCAGACTCCCTCCTGTCAGCGTGACCTTTATTTTTCATGTCAGGAAAGTAAAATGAGGTGCAGAGAGGTGAGCTGAGATCAGACAGCTGGAGAAGCTGGGTTAAGAATATTAGCAGCAGTAATATAGCAGTAGCAGTAATAGGAGTAGAAGCAGCAGCAGCAGTAATAGTAACAGAAGTAATAGCGGCAGTAATAGTGGTAATGGCAGCAGCAGTAATCGTACTAGAAGTAATAGCTGCAGTAATAGTAGTAATGGCAGCAGCAGTAATAGTAACAGAAGTAATAGCAGCAGTGATAGTACTGATGGCGGCAGCAGTAATAGTAACAGAAGTAATAGCAGTGATAGTAGTGATGGCGGCGGCAGTAATAGTAACAGAAGCAATAGCAGCAGTGATAGTAGTGACGGCGGCAGCAGTAATCGTAACAGAAGTAATAGCAGCAGTGATAGTGATGGCGGCGGCAGTAATCGTAACGAAAGTAATAGCAGCAGTGATAGTAGTGACGGCGGCGGCAGTGATAGTAACAGAAGCAATAGCAGCAGTGATGGTAGTGATGGCGGCGGCAGCAATAGTAACGGAAGTAATAGCAGCAGTGATAGTAGTGACGGCGGCGGCAGTGATAGTAACAGAAGCAATAGCAGCAGTGATGGTAGTGATGGCGGCGACAGTGATAGTAACAGAAGCAATAGCAGCAGTGATAGTAGTGATGGCGGCGGCAGTGATCGTAACGGAAGCAAGAGCAGCAGTGATAGTAGTGATGGCGGCGGCAGTAATCGTAACGGAAGCAAGAGCAGCAGTGATAGTAGTGATGGCGGCGGCAGTGATAGTAACGGAAGTAATAGCAGCAGTGACAGCGGCGGCAGCAGCAGCTGACAGTTATGTAGTGCTTGCTATGAGCCGGGCACTTTATTGAAATTTCCTCGATCCTCATGGGAACCCCATGAGTTATGCTCATTTTACAGAGGAGGAGACTGAGGTTCAAAGAGGTTAAATAACCTGCACGTAGTGGGAGGCGGAGCTGAGGCTGGAAGCTTGGTCTCCACAGACCATTTTCTTCTTGTCTCCCAGAAAGCGTCAGGAAGGACTTTGTAGGTTACAGAAGAGTTAGATTATGAAGTGGAATGGTGGCCCTTCCGTTCCTAGAGGCCTTTAAAACGAGACTCGCTGCCCATATGCCTGGGATGTGCGGAAGGCATTTTCCTGGAGGTGGAGGGCAGGGGTGCGGGAACCCGTGAGCCCCTCCTGGGACCTCGCTGTATCTCTCCAACTGCAGTTTCTTGTCACTGAAGAGACTGAGCTGCCCTTCTCTGGAGTGAAATGACAAGTTAAAAAAGGCTCTCAGAGTCTAAATTTAACCAGCAGAGCGTATTCGTGGTCACCAGGAAAAGATAGGTTTGACAGGTTGGCTGGAGGACAAAAGCCAGTCCTTGAAGAAATCAGTTGTCCTTTGAAAGGTAAGTCAGATTCGGTGTTTCTCTCCACCGAGCCTGGTGTGTGAGCCGTGGGCGCACGGCTGCGGCAGGAACATGGAGTGGTGGCTACCAGGAGGCAGAGAGCCGCCCGCTCGCCGGGGCTCCTGCTGCCGTGGTCTGCCCGGGTCACCCAGCATTCGAGTAGCTGCCTGCGACACCCAGCCCCGCACTTTGGATCCTTTGCTGCATGGTGCTGTTGAGAATTTATCAAAATGCTTTATGTCCACACAGTGGGAGAAGAGCATCACTATGCTTTGCTTTTTGCTCTAGTCTCATGAGATGTGCCAGCTGTGGTGGCGGGGAAGCACAGCCCAGATGTTTCAGAAATCTCAGTCTGTGTATTTTAAGCTTAAATCAGTTAGCCTGTGTTTCCATTACTAGGTAGGCCTCCTTATTTAAATGTGTATTGAAATGTTCAGTGTTCTCTCAGAGCGAATTTTCATTTTCCCTAAAGTGCGTGTGTCTGTGTTCATTTGTACCTGTGCCTTTTCTCGCTCACGTTTATTGTCCTTTCCTCAGCTACTTCTTGAGGTCCAAAACCTTCCAGAGCTTTCCCTGCTCCCTGACAGCCAACAAAGCTTTCAGGGACACGAGCAGAGCATGCTTGCAAATCAGCACCTTCAGTAGGACCTTTAGGACTCTGCTCAGATGAAGATCATTCACACCACGCCGTGTCCACGCGGCAGCCGACACACTCTGGGAAAGGAGTTCGCCAATGTGGGCGAGGACTAAATTTAGACTTGTGTATTTCTTTTTCTGCTGCTTGTGTCTTTGATCTACTTGGCAGATGAAAATTGAAGTTCCTCAGATCTTTTCTCCCCTGGTTATTTTCTAGATAAACCGTTTGCGCAGAGTGGTGTGTGTGTCTGCACATGCTTGATTCCCCTGGCATCTGATAAATGTTTTGAAATAGGGTAATGCTGGAAGCACTTTTCATTACCTTAAAGTGCTTTGCGTAAATAGAATTGATTCTTTTCCTCAACTGCTGTGATGTTACTGCTTTCTTTTTTTTTTTTTTAATGGATAAGATCACTCTAGCTAGCTTCACTTCTTATCACTTCCATCCTGTTCAACCATCTTTTCTGTCCTTCCTACAGCATTTGCTGGCAAATGAGATTTCATGGCCCCGCATGGCTGCACAGGTGTCTGTGAGACCTCCCTGACTGTGGGATGGGAATTTGGAATCCCTGGTCTGTAAGAAGGGAGGCAGGGGTGGAAAGTGGGATGGTAAAGCAAAACATGGGTTGGGAGCTGGAGATCTGAGGTCTCACCTTGGATCTGTCACTAAACTCTGTGATCTCATGCGAGTTACTTCCTCTCTGCCTGAGCCATCCATAAAATAAGGGAATTGAACCACATGGCACCTAAGTTTCTTTGCAGACCTGAATTTCAGGGGTGACCTCAGTTAATCAGATAGCCAGCCCTGTATAAGATTTGGGGTTAGGTTATTGCAAATGAATTGTATGGAAGTAGCTGCTTGTTGAACTCAGTGAAGTCTGACAGCATCTCCGGAACCTGTAATAGATGAGCTGTGAGATCGTGGTGTGATTTAAAGAGTTTCCATGGGCTAGACATAATAATTTTTTTAATGTTGAGTTTGTCAAAGAAATTACACAAAATGCAAACAACCATGGGAGACTTCTGCACAGGGAAATTGAGCTGGATAACTTCCCTTTGGTATATTTGCATCCCTGCTTCCCATAGCTTTTCCAGAAGCAGTGAATGTATCTCAGGATAAAGTTCAAACTGTTACTAGGCTTACTGTGAGCTCTGGCCCCATTATTTCCTGCCCCTTCTTCCCCTGTCTGCATCCACACTGATCTCAGAACGGTTCCCCCAAAACTATCCACTCTCTTGTTTCATTGCCTTTGCAGAGCCTGTTCCCTTGACCTACAATGTTCCCCTCCATCCCACCCACAGCTTAGTTCTCATCCGTCAGGGCTCACATTAAGTGTCACCTCCTCCAGGAAGCCTTCCCTAACCACACCAACTCCCAAGACCAGATTAGCTGACCCCCCTATTTGCTTCCATAGTATCCTGGAACTGTTCCTTATCAGAGCACCAAACACATCATAGTATAAATGCCTGCTACTCGCCTGTCACCTCATCTATGTTCTAAACATCTTGAGGGCAAGGGCCTGTCTTACCACCACGGTATTCTCATTACCCAGGCCAAATGAGAGTCAGCTCAGACAGGTAGATAAGCTCCAGCTCACACAGCTCAGCTTGTTCATGGAGCCAGAATTCACTGCCAAGGCTGCCTGTCTCCACATCCTACCTCTTTTCTGCTCACCTTCTTTTCTGATCACGTCTCACCTTGACCCCATCTTCCTAATTATGAAGTCCTCCTCTCTCAAGAAAACTTCTATAATCACATAAGAAATAAACAGTGGGAAAGCATGGAATTTGTGTCTCAGACATTTGATTTAGAGCCTCACAAGACTCTCTGCCCCGTGTATAAGACTGGACACGAGAAAACTTAGGTTGATTGACTTAAACAGCACAGGGACTGCCGTGCTAACAGGGGCTCAACAGTGAGACTGCTTTTCCCCCCAGAGTTTCCCATGACCTTCCCATCCCAGATGCATTTGTAAGATAAGTGTATCAGGTACTTTTTTGGTTGGTTGGTTGGTTGGTTTGTGTGTGTGTGTGAGTTGTGAAATTCAAACACACCTTCTGCCTCTTGGATTCCAGCAGCTTTAAATGTCCCTGGACTTTGTAGAAAGGGACCCAAGTCTGTAATATGTGTCCAGCCGCAGCTCTTATCAGAACACAGACATGCCTCTCGTTACTACTAATTGCAGTCCTGCACTGGGTGATCTGGACTCTAACTTCCTCATTTTGTGATGGTAACCTATTTTATAGCATTGGCTACATAGGATACATTATGATATCTTCCAGGCAGCTGCTCTTTAGGTAAATTAATACCTGAGGGTCTTTTTCCTTCTCTAGGAATCTTTAAGTACTGTAACAGGCTTTCATTTAAGGCTGTGCAAGGCTTATTTCACCAGATTGCTATTTGGAAGTTCTAACAAAACACCTTTATGAATAACGGCTGTAATACCTTTAATCCGCTAAACTTCCTGACGTTTTAAACTAAGTGGATTGCTAAGAATGAAACCAGGCTTTCCCATCTCTCTGCTCTCTTCCTCTCCCCAGCTCTGCTTGTGCATCTTCAGGACCGAGATGCTAGGGTGCAAATTCTTTCTTGTTATTAAGACACTGAACTAGAAAAGACCAGGACACACCATGCCGTTTCTCCAGACTCCAGGTTTTGTAATTACCTGGCCTGACCCACAGCTTTTAAAAAAAAAAAAAAAAAAAACAATTTTGGGTGAGTTTTCTGTTTCTCATTAAAGCTTAGGATTTAAATATAAAATTAAATGTGATTTTCTTCCTTATTAAAGAAAAAACCAAGCGTGTTTTATTTTGGAAAAATAGAATATACAGATAAGCAAACAGTATGGAAAAAAGCAAAATGTCATCATAACATATGACCCAGTGAGATTCACTCTCAACACCTCGGTGACTCCCAGGCATTTTTCTATGCATGTAAGCACTTATACATTTTATTTTTGAAAAAAATCAAAAATTTCTTAAGCAGTTGTTACGAGCCAGGCATTGTTCTACACTTTTTACATATATTGATTCACGTAATTTTTACAGTGACTCTAGGAGTAGGGACCCATTGTATGTTGCTTAAGCAACATGTCCAAAGTCAGGCAGCTGGAATTGGCAGAACCAGGGATTGTGACTCTGTAGTCTTTAGTTTTAACTGCTACACTATATAACCTCTAAAAGTGAGAAGGGTTTTATCGTCTAATTCTGTAGTTGGACACTACCGCATAAGCATCTTTTTATATCAGGATCCATCAGCATCATTTTTTATGGCCATGCAGTTTTCCATTCTATAGTGGAGCCACAAGGTGATTAACTCTTTCCCCACTGAGGGTTGTTCAGGGTGTCCCACTACTTTTGTCATTACAAACAACAATGCAGAGACCATTCTTGAAGCTAAATGTATGCATGCTAGTGTGAGCTGCAAATAAAGACTGTATTCTATATTTTCCTTATAATTCTGACATTTGTGTGTGCAGATGACGCTCTTGGGGCCCTGTTAGAAGGACATAGGCTTGAGTATGTTCTGGCTACTGGTGATGGGGCTGCCCTGAACCATTCATACACTTTTTGTCTCCACACACCATTGTTCCTGGTACCATGTTTGGGAGAAGGGTGGCTAAAGAATGGAGTTTCTGTCTGGGTCCAGGAGCTGCCTGCAGCTGAACCTACAAATTTAGTGTCAGTCTGCACTGTGCTGTGAATTGAATAAGAGTGTTTATCTTTCTCTCTCAACTCAAAGGAAAGTACAGAACTGGGATCTACCCGTGGAGTCAACTACTCCTGTAGAGAGGGAAAGAGGAAGGGAAGAAGATAAAGGGCCCATGGGTATAGGTTGTTGTCAATGTGCTTAATACTCGACTAGTGAAGTGGCTATTGGTGAGGTGAAGAAAATTGTCCCCAGTGTGCCGAGTACCAGGCTCAAGGCCAAAATTCAGAGGTGATGAGGGTGGTTTCAACTTGGGCTCTGCTTACCCTACTTGGTAGGGTCTTACCAGCAGTGTGGCCTCGGGCAAGTTACTTTACTCACTGGTTTTCAACCTCCTCGTGTATATTAGGAAAAATAATCCCTAGTACATGGAGGATAATACCCACTATCTAGGGAATGTCAGAAGGATAAAATAAGACCAGAGAATTTAACACAATAGCTGCCATGATAAGAATTCAATAAAAGTGAGAGCTTAAAATAAAATCCCCAAAAGGACACTGACTTATGAATCAGGCAGACTTTGTTCTTTAGCGCTTATTGGCTACGTGTCCTTCAGCAACTTACCTCACCTTGTGGAGCTGTAGATCATCTGTGAGTCGGGGTCAATAAAATCGATCTTACTAGAGTATTCTGAGCTTTGATATCAACAGTGTACATCCCTGGCACACAGATGGTTTTCAGTACCCACAGCAAAATTTGTAAGCACTTACAAAAAAATTTTTTTTCTAAGCCATTCACTCTGTTTTATTTGTCTTCCCTCATTCAAAACAGTTTTCCTCTTAGAGGGTGATGGTCAAATGGAAGGAGTTTAATTCTTAACCAGTCTGTAACTTTTCAGCTAGCCTCCCCACTAGGCAAATACCTAGAATGAGTTGGGCTCTTTGCCAAACACTTTTTTTTCCCCTTGACTTAGACAAGATTGTGGTTTAGAGATTGTGAACCTATTTTATAGTCCCTGTAAACTCAAGGGAAACGATGAAATACCAAGCTAAGGGACAGGATCACTTTCCTTACAAGAGACTCAGATTGTAGGAAGGGTTCTGTGGGATGAGGTATTTACAGCATTGAAGACAACACCTGACACCTAGAAAGTCTGCAGGAAATTCAGGGGCTGTCCCCAGCAGGGCACAGAGGGAGTGGGAGGCAAATTCACGAGGCAAATGAATTTTCTTCCAGAAAGGGATTTCAGCGGGAGACCTAGGGGTGTAGACTTACAAAAACGTTCGTGCTTGGAGGGGTCTTAGAGAACCTCTGGGGTGGCAGTCAGCTCACTGAACAGGCAAGCAATCCAAGAGCCTGATTTGGCAGAACCCGGCCGGCCCTGATCAGTGGTTTCTCCACTGCTCTGCAGGCTGCCTCCAGCGTGAGAGCTGAGCAACCCGGGGCCAGAGGGAGCACCTTGGGTGCATGGAGTAACAGAGTAACCTGAGACTAGAGTCTCCCTAGCCTGGCTTAGATCCCAGCCGCTCAAGGCTGCCCCTGATTAGCACCTACGTGTTTTCCTCTCCAGCCTCTTCCCCCCACCCCCACCCCCATCCCCATTATCTCACCCTGCGCTGGACACACTCAAGGATGTCCTTGCAGCTGGAGCCACGTGAAGAAAAGCCAGAGGGTGGCTTTGAAATATTTTATTCCTTACCTGTCCATCTTCACGGAGATAGATAGTAATCCAGCTGCAAAAATATTTCAACTCTTGGGATTCTTCCTATGTACCCATAACGCTATTATCAAAACTACAACGCCTTATGGCCAATGGTATTATTTTAAATTTCCTTTAATTTTTTGTTTTTTTAAAAGACCAAATTGCCACATGGATTTGCTTCTTTTTTCTTTCTTTCTTTCTTTTTTTTTAATATATATATATATTTTTTTCTTCTAAGTAACCAAGTTTATTAGCATGACCAAAGATGCAGGAAGGCCTAGCTCTAAATTGTTCCCTAAACACCAGCTGAAACTTCCTAAACTTCCTGGCTTTCTAATCTGCTGTTACTCCTTATTGGCCATGGAGACAATGACAGGAATCTTTGTGGCTGTTTTTATTAGCCATGGGTGTTTGGGATGGGGTTTTATGGGATAATCTAGATTTTATTATGTGGAAAGCTATAAATAGGCACAAATTTAAAATTTTTCACCAATTTTTTCTCAGTTTTTAGCATTGCATGGCATTCCTGTACAGGCAGCCTAGGCACTGATTTTTCTGACTTTATAAGCAGTAATCTCCTCTTCTCCCCTCTGATGTGCTCCCACAGCTTACTGTGCTTTTCTTTCGTGGCATGTATCATGGTTTGCAATTAAATGTATTTGTTTTTTATTTGATTACCTCACAGCCCCACAAACACCACACTCTAACCTCCATGAGGGGGAGAGTGAGATCTTGTCTCTTTTGCATACTGCTGGTTCCCCAGCACAATGCCTGGCACGTAAAAGTTTTAAGGAAAACAGTCACTGGGAATATAGTAGAAGCGATGATACCATAGAATTTGGTAAAAGGGTAGATCTAAATTGGACCAAGTCCAAAAGTATTAGAAGCAGCTAAAGGACTTTGGGATAACCTGTTAGTGGCCCTGGAGCACTGAATGTCTTAGTGGCATCTGTTGGCACAGTGACCTGGAAATATTCACTACTCTAAGCACGTGGAGTTTTGGAAACCGAGCAGAATTTGGCATCTGAAGGCATGGGTTTCAATCCGCCCCATAGTAGTTGTATGACTGTGAGCAAGACATCTAGGTTACCTGATGAGTTATCTGATATTTTTCTGTAACATAAGGATGATAATGTGTGTTGGCATAATTGTGAGAATTAAATGAGATTTATAGGCAGTAAAGTATATAAATCTGTTACTATCACTGAAAAGAACTTTAGTCTTGCGTTTCCTTTGTTGGAAATGCTGCCATTTGGGAGCTGGTTTGCAGTCAATTGGCACCCTGTTAGAAAAGGCATTTCTGATGTTGGGTTGAGGACGGAAAGTCTGCATTTGTGATTTTAGGCAGCAGATGCTGACACCCAGGGTTGTGTTCTCCAGCCTCCTCTGTCCGAGGTTTTGTTAACAAGCCTCTGGTTTCAGATTCAGAATGGGAGGGGAGTAAACACGGATAACAGAGTGGATACTCTTCCTGATGAATGAAGCCTTTTGTTTAGAGACAGAGGAGTATGCGTGTGATTTTACGTGTGAGGACCCACGAGCGTGGGCTCCAGACAGTCCCAAGCATTAGCCGGTTGAAGGTAACAGAAACTGCAACCCCTCAAGATAAAACATCTGACACTGAAATGCAGCTCATTCTGTCCTAATGATAAGATTGGAGGACAGTATCACCTTCTCACTGGAAAAGGAGGGCAGGACCCACAATCTAAATGCAAAGAATAAGCTGGGCGAGGACCAAGTGGAAGCAGAGATTTTGCATAAGCACCTCAACAGGAAAGGGGGATGTCTCACTTACCCCAGAAAAGAACTGGGGAAATGGAGGTGCAGGGGCACACTGACAACATCTCCAGAGCTTTTCATTGATACTGCACCAGGATCACCTGTTATTCATGGGTTTGGCGTTCTCCAGAGGGTGGGCTTTCTTTCCATACTTCTCTACCCAGGCAGGCATGGTAGCCCACTTCAGCTCCTCAGGCACATAGCTCTTCCCTCCCTCTGGCCTTTGCACAGGACGTGCCCTCTGCCTGGAACACCTGGCCTTCCTCCTTTTGATGGCTGGCTCCCTCTCAGCTTTCACATCTTAGCTTAAATATCGCTTCCAGAGATGCCTTTCCTGACCACTTTATTTAAAGGAGATGCCTCCTGTGACTCTCTTTCCTTGCACCCTGTTTATTTCCTTCATTGTGTTTCCCGTAGCATCCAGAATGACTTTCCTTGTTTGTCTCTGAGTAAATGGCTCCAGGAGGGCTGGGGCATTTTCTTCCACTCGCCCTTACATCCCCAACATCCAGTCTGGAGTCTGGCATAGGTTAAGCACTACATGGCTGTTGGTTGCATGTTGTTCGCTTTCTGCCCCAAAGCTATCTTGTGTCTTATAATTTTTGTTAAAAATCACAAGTTCCCTAGTGTTAACTCCTATGCTAGGAAGGCTTTGCTAAAGACCCCTGGAGCATTTCTCCCCTTCCCATTGTGTACTGCAGAACGAACTCAGTAAAATATCATGGCAGGCAATGCGATGCTTCTCATTTTCACAGATCTTCTTTTAACCCCTATCTTCCCATTCTTGTTCATCCATCCAGGAGAGCCTTCCTTCCTTTTTTTTTCCTCTCTTTTGTTCTGTTATTAGCAAGCCAGAAGAAAGCAACCCAAATGAGCATCAGGCTGGCACCTGAATTAAGGAAACAAAAGGTGATAGTATGAAAGCGAAACTAGCCCTTGTATGAAGTGAGTGCCATGCACCTCGGTAGCAGCTGCCGCTAACCTGGGGTTTATGGACAGGCTTGAAGCGGGCAGTGAATCCTTGAATTTGTGTGCAAAATGTTGTCAGTATACATTTTTATTTACAGAGAAACAGACCTGGGTTTTTATCAGATTCTCAAATGGGTCTGTGACCAAGTAAAGGATTAAGAAGCATGGAGTTAAAGTCCTTGGCGGTACTAGAAGTCCTAGGAGACTGCACAGAGCATTCCATTCACTCTTTTGCCCTGCTGTGCCCAGTTGGTCCAGGACCACATCATCAGTGCCCTAGGCACTGGGAGGAGATCTCTCAGAACAAAAGCACACAGCACTCCTGCCCTCAAGGACCTTACTGGTTTTTGGTTTTTAAATACAGACAGTAACACCCTCCCCACCCTTCCCCCAAACACACAAAATAAACAAAGAATCTGCTGACTGGTAAGCACCATGACGTATCATGGACTGGAATGGAAGGTAACTGGGCCAGAGTCTAGAGGGAATCCCTGAGGAGGTGACATTCCAACCAAGACCTGAACCATGAGGAGGAGGCAGCTGTGGGGAAATGTGGGGGGAGAGCATTTCCAGGCAAGTGGAACTCAGCGCAGGGCCTATGAAACGGGAAGAGGCCTAGTATGTTCCAGGGCCCAAGTTGACCCTATACTTGACCATGAGGAGGGAGAGGGGCAGGGTGACAGAGGGAGTGGGCAAGAGTCAGATCCCTTTTAGGCCAAGGGAACAAATTTGGATTCTATTCTCATGAATTTGGATTTTATTCTAAGTTCCCTGGGAAGCTATTGGAGGGCTTTAGGCAGAAAGGCAACTTGATCTGATGTATACTTGAGAAAGATCACTGTCACTGTTGTGTGGGTGACAGATCCTAGCAGGGCAAGAAGGACAGCTGGGCAATCAAGGAGGTGGTTGATGGAGGAGAGAGATGATGGTGGCTTGGACCAAGGTTATCTTACTGTAGATGCTGAATAATGATCAGGTTCAGGGTGTATTGGAGAGGTATAGCCAAAAGGACTTGTTAGTGGAGTATATAGGAGGCAAGAAGGAAAGAGAGACTAACAGATGACTGGTGGATAGTGGTACATTGACTGGGAAGGGGAGGACTTTGGAAGTGGGATGCACATACATTGGAAGTTGGAAACAATAGTTTTGTCTAAGGTGCATTAGATTTGAGATGTGTTGAGTACACAAAAGAGGCCAGGTTAGAGAAGCAAACTTTAGCGTTGTCTGCGTCTAGTATTTGAAGCCATGGATGAGGTCACCTAGGGAAAGACTAGGTAGAAAAGAGTAGGGGACAAAAGACAGAACTCTAGAGGTCTGGAGAGGAGGAGGTTGAGCAAAGGGCCAGAAAAGCACAGTCAGTAACGGAGGAAGAAACCAGGTGCAGATGATGGCACGGAAATTCGAGAAGAGACCCACTCCAGGAGGAAGAAGCTGCCAATCTGGCTACATGCTGCTGAAAACTCAGGTACCAGAAGGACCATTGGCTTTGGCAAGAATTAAGCCATTGATGTTCTTGGGAGAAACAAAACCATTTCAGTGGAGTGATGGGGACACAAGTCTGTGCAAAGGTCCTGAGACAGGCTACAACTTGTCTGTTGGCAAGAGACCATAGGAGACAATGGACAATAGGAATTGATGTACAGACAGCACCTTTGAGGTGTTCTGCTGTAACGTGTTCATGGAGGAGAATATGGACATGGGGTTAAAGAAAATTTTTATTTGATGAAATGGGTGATATATTTCTTGGCCAGTAGGAAAGAGAGTAAAAAGAAACCAATGATGTTGAAGGAGAAGGAGCAAATTATCCTTATTAGTATTATTTTAATAAAAGTATTCATTAGAAATAAGTAAACATCTTTGTAGATTCATTTCAGTGGTTTTCTCTAATTATCTACTGTATTCTAAGAATAAAGCTTTATTCTAATCTTTGGTACCTGGGTAGAGTTGGTTAGCTGCTTTTTGGTTTAAAAAATAGCTTTGTGGGTTAACCTGAGAACCTTGACATCATTGATAACATTGTTTCTGTGTAGAAAAATGTTCTGAGTTCTAGAAGGTCTTTGGAATTTGGCCTGTTTGGAAACCAGGGTCAGAAATGCTGGGGGAGATTGGTTCTTTGAAAAGAGCCAAAGGGCACCTGCTCTCATAGAGTTGGTTGACCTACCATCCTTTTCTTATCTCGTCCTGTTGCTGGAACTCTTAGCAATACTGAGTGTTGCCTTTCAGAACATGAAAAAGCCCTCACTAAATCTGAACCTATAGCTGCAAAGAATTCAGAGAGTTTCATATTAAAGATGTGATCTTTACTTTTAACCACAGGGAGAGGACTGAGACCCTTTTAAACTGTATTGTCTTATGTGATAAAGTCACCCTTGAAAAAAATTGTGCGTAATTGAAATTGTATATTTAATGTTGAAGATTTACACAAACTTTTATGTGAGGAGAAACTCCATTATTTACCCTCCAATGCATCATCTCAGAGTAAAAGCCAAGGTGCTTACAGCGACTTGCCAGTCTCTCCTCAGGGACCCTCCTCCCTCCCTTCACCCCTCTGACCTGACCTCCTAGGCTCCCTTTGCTTCACTGCTCACTCTGCTCCAGCCACGCTGGGCTCTGGGTTCTGGGAATGAATGTGCAAGTTGTAGCCTGTCTCAGGACCTTTGCACTGACCTTTGCCTCCCTTGGAAGTCTCTTACCTCCAGATATTCACCTAACCAATTCCCCCACTTCTTTCAGATCTGTAGTAATCACCCCTTCAGCAAGCCTTCCCTGGCCACCGTATGTACAATTTCAGACACCCTTCCTTGACAAATCACAGCCTCTGCCCTCTGTTATTTTTCTCCTTAGCACTTATCACCATAACGTACTCTATAATTTACATTTTGTCTCATTTATTGTATGGTTCTATCACTAAACAGTAAGTTCCATTAGAGTAAGGAATTTTTTGTCTATTTTGTTGTCTCTTGTACAGCAGGTGCTCAGTAAATATCGGTTCGTTGAGTGAGTAAATGAATGAATGAATGAATGGACATCCCTTAGTTATCTTGGCAGTTAACCCGGATTTTTACATATTTTATTTGCTCAAAACAAGGGACAACTGCAACAAACAGTGGGAATTTTTGTGTGTGTATGTATATATGCAGGTATATGTGTTGCATGTAGGTGTTTATGTATGCATATCTCCATTTCCATAGTCTTTCCACCTGAATTAACCCAGAGGTCAGCCAGATTCTCAAACGAGTCCCGTTGTAAAGATAAATTCAGTTCCAGAGCCAGTGTAGACGGTAAGAGGAATGGTTTGAAGCATCTTTGTCAGCCAGAGTTTGGGTCCGTCCTGACTTTGTCTCAATAAATCTAGGCTACACCCGCCTCCCCTGAACTCACCCCTCCCCCACCGGATCACGGTCTTCCTCTCCCCAAGGCCGAGGCTGGCCTCAGATTTTCAGCTGGGGGAGGGCCCTAAGGGATGAGATGTGAATGATTAACTTTGGTTGAGACTCCTTCAAGATTACCATCTCTGCTCCTGGACACATTTGCTTTTTCCTTCACCTGGGACGCCCCCTTAGACCCCTGCTTCCTCTCCGAGCTGACCTTTTATTCCCCCCGTTTTGGGTGGGGGAGGAATAGCTCTTCATTCCCCTTTGGAACGTCTTCTGTGTGCGGAGCAGACGGGGACCACGCCGAGACCTCGCTTGGGGCCCGTTATTGCTTCCGCGCCTACTCTCCCCCTCCCCAAATACACACACACAGAGGCAGAGCCCCCAGTTCCCCCATCCGAGTGGAAAGTCAGCCCCGGCCAGGGGGAGAGCCTTTCTTGGGGAAGGTCTTTGAAAGCTGTAGGCAGCCAACTGGTAGGATTTTTGGAGAGGGAGTAGGGATTTTGGAGAGCATCTTAATCCTCCTTCATTTTAAAATAAAAGCTTGTGGCTATGACATTATTTTGCTTTTGAATTCTCAGGAGTAAAACAGTTGTTCATTGTTCCCAGCATCTGTTTACATAGTTCCTTCTGAATTCCTTGATTACGGGTTTTAATAGGGATTAGTTGGTGCAACCCCTTCCCATCCCAGAAGTGGGACTCTCTCGGTCCCACCTCCCCTCCCGGCCTCTGTACCATAATGTTTAAAGTAGCCATGCATAGACAGAGCTTCTTTAAAGAAAAACAATGAGGAATTAATGCATATTTTTGTTGGCACTGCATCAAAATTGACATCACCGGAAATAATGTACGTCATTGTTAACTATACAAATAGGTATTTTCCCCTCTTGGGTTCAGAAGTTATCTCTGTAGGCTAATCATTTCAGTCAAATGGTGTTGATGGAATTCGTTAAATAATTTTACCATCAGTGATTTCTGTGTCATTATTAATAGTAGCAGTTTTGGCTGAAAGACTCTTTCCAACATTTTAGAACAGCCTGCGGATTTTTAGAATATTCTTTCACATAGAGATTTTATTCAGTTTGACCAGCTGTAACAGGCTCCCTTGGGACTGTATGAGGGCCCTTCCACTAGGTGCTTTACGGTAACAGTTTCCGAGTTTGGTGTTAGCTTTGCTTTGCTGAAACTTTTCACAGCTGACTTGATAGCAGCACTCTGGCCTGACCTCTCGCTCCTTCAGCACTTTAGGGGTTAATTTTGTTGGTGGATCCGGTTTCTTTTCTGGGCAGGGGAATGGAGATCCCCTTCTAGCTGGTACTTTAATAGCAGAGTTGCTGGGTGCCTGGGATTCCCTGGCCCGTTGTGGGCTGGCTCGGCTGGCTGGTTGTCTGGCTGCCTGGCTGACGGAATTGCCTTCGTGAGATTCATTCAGCTTCTTTGTCTGCTTTCTCTAAGGACCACAATGTAGTGAAATGCTCTGGCCTAGGAACCTTACAAGGTAGGACAATATTCTGAAATTTCTAGGGCCTGGGGCAGGGAGGGTGTGGTGCCTGTACTGCCTTGGATGGTTTTGGAAAGCCAGGCAGAGCAGCCAGTAGTGCAGCTGCCAAAACCCCTGTGGGCTAAGTAGTGGGGGGGGGGTCACAGGTCAGGAAATTCAGCATCCTTTTACTTCCCACCCCCATGCCTTTTCATTTTACCCTTGATAGTCTTAAAGGCAGCCAGAGCATTACCCAAATGTCCTTGGTCCACCTGGACATTTGGGTAATGTCAATATTTTCCAGACCATCTTATCAAATTAGACTGCTGAGACCAAAAAGCTGGGTGTTGATCACTAGCTATCTTAGGTCCTTATTTCAGGCTTATTGGGGGAGACCTTTGAGCCTGGGGGGACGGGGGCGCTAGAGAGAGGCAGCGCGGGCCCCGGGCGAGGGCTGCTGCTGCTGGTGGTTCAGAGGGCCCTGATTAAAATGACTTGCATTTGGAGGTTTTGTTTGGAATCTAAGAAGCCGGCTGAACTTGTGGTTGTGTTTACTAATACTGCAAATTATCGGGTGGGTTTTTTTCTGGAAGCTGGGCTCCGGGAGAGATGACATAGATTTAAGTGGTAGTGTTTCGTTTGTTTGTTAGGACTGCTCTAAAGATTCCCAAAGAGGAGCCAGACAAGGGAAAGAGAAAACAATGTTCATTGCCACCTGCTACTTGCCAAGCATTGTCTCATTTATTTTTTTTTCTTTTTTTTTTCATTTATTTATTTATTTATTTTTTGCAAGGCCAGCAATTTTATTTTTAATTTTGAGGTGAGGCAGTGGGAGCCAGGCGAGGTTAAGGAACGTGCCCAGGGTCACACAGATACTAGGCAAAGCTGGCACTGGAAGCCAGGTCCACTCTACCCCTCCGCCTTCCTTGTTGGGCTTGGCAGATGGCTCAGGATGGTTTTATTTGTAAGTTTTCATGTGGGTTCAGCTGGATGAAGGGTACTTTTTATTGTGGAGGACTCACCAAAGTGCACATGATACTTGCAAGCACGGCCTGCCTGGGCCTCTGAGATTCGCCTTGTTTCGGGAGGGGGTTGGTATTAAAAAAGCAACTCCGTTTTGGCAGCAGGACCTACCTGGGAGTTCGCTAATCTCTTTGAGGCTTTAGGACTCGTGGATCAATCTGTGACTGGATTTGTGCTGGTTGGATTTCTACCTGGTTCAGGGGGGCAAAAGCCCAAGTGAAAGTCAAATCTGAGAAGGTCAGTGGCTTTGGAGCTGGCCTTGGGCTGCTGGGACTGTGCCGTGGAACTCTTGGGCTGCCTCCCGAGAAGCTGGATTTGTGGAGTCCCGGAGGGAGAGGTTGTACACCCAGCATGCTAATGCTGACCCAGGCTTGGCACTAGCCGCTCACGTGTGTGCTGGGGTGGCTAATTAGCTAGAGCTGAGCTGCTCTTGGGTCCCAGAGTGGATTTCCAGTGTCTGTTTCTTGACCTGAGTTCCCTTCCCTTCCCATCCCATTGCCCCAGGAGGAGTAGCTTAAGGGCAGGCCCCTGACTAGCTGCCCTGAGGCAATTGTAGTTCTGTTTTGTGCCTTCAGGTTCCAAGACTCCTAAGATGTATTGCAGGTGAGTATGAGTATGGGTGTGGGGGGTGGTGTTAATGGGAGTGTTGGGACCCCACATCCCACTCCACCTACCCTTGACCTAGGGCAGCCAGTCAGTGCCCTGTCTGGGATCCCCCCCCCCCCGCCCCAATTTACCTTTAACTACTTGGAGATGTTTTAAGAATAAGTCAATTGCGTTAAAAGGTGCCCTGGACTTTTTGGATAACAAGTGGGAGTTCTGAGTTCTTATATGACTGTGATCTACTTAAAAGCCTCTTTGCCTCTGCTCTTAGGTTGAATGAATGTGGTTAAGAAGAGCTTGGGTTTTAGAACCACGCAGATCTAGGTTCAAATCCAGCTCCATTTATTAGCTCTGGCACTGTGGTCAGGTCACCGCAGCCCCTGTAAGCCTCAGTTTCCACATGTATAAAAATGGAACATTAATAGTTTGTGCCTTATACGGTCATAGGAGTGTGTGGGATAATGTATGTAAAGTGCTTAAGCAAAGTGCCTGGAGCCTACCATTAAAACTTTTCAGCTTGTATAAGTGTTTGCTGTTAGTTTCATTAGCTATGTATGATATGCCGAATTCTGTTGATGTTTAGGGTACTCATATCTTCTGGGAAACAGAACAGCAGGATGAATTTGTTGAGATCTTTGGCAAAAGCCAGGCGGCTGTGGACCAAGTGTCAGCAGCCTTCTCTGGTGGAGCCTTGGAGGAGAGGCCTTTGTGTCGCTGAGGCCAGCAGACACGCTGGTGCCTATTGTAACAATGAGGGTATAGGGCATCCGGACCCAGAGCTCTGGGGTTTGTAGCCCAACCAGCCCCTGGAGCCAAAGGAGGAATTTCACGCTTACTCAGGGGACCACCTACTTGTTGAAGGAATGAGTTACCAAAATGGGACAAAGGTGCCATGGGGTGAAACTCAACCCCGGGTATTCTGAGTGCTACTAAATCCCCCTGGAGCCTTCTTTATTGGGTTCCTGTTTCTCTCTCTTCACCTCAAATGATTGGCCGTGCACCTGGCACCGTCTGTAGAAGCTGCTTCTCCCCCGGGACCCTGCCCATTTATGGCAGCAAGCGCTTGCACTGGAACTTTATCATCTATTTCATGTTGTGATCCTGCCTTTTTCCCAGACTGCAGCTGATAGGAACTGGTTATCTCCCCTGTGCCTGGAGATCTGATTTGGTCCCCACAAAAGGCTTATGAGGACTGGGTGTTAATTAGCACCAGATCACACAGGAGGAAACCTGGGTCTCCTGGAGGGAAAGATGCTCAGACAAAGTAAATGGCAGGGCCAGAGCACGTGCTGCCTCCACCCAGAGCCTCGGGAGTTTCTGGTACCCTGGCCCACTGCTAGATGAGACCAGATTTACTGGGATTAGTATCTAACTCTGCCGTTTCTTTAATCTGAGCTCAGGTTCTGGGTCAAACTGGAACAGCAAACCCTGTAGGCTGATCCCAGGGTGAAACCTGGAAGGGTGGCTTACTTGTTCATTGCTTTTTCCAAGTAGCTATCTTTTTTTTTTTGACGTGGAAAACTTTAACATCCTTTTAATACACGTGTAGGTATTCATGAAAATAAATAAATGAAGTGATTGAACACTCTGTGTGAATCTGAGCTTCAACAGTTCCTAGTTGTATGACCTTTGGGCCTTTCTTTCCAAGCGTCAGTTGTCTCATCTCTAGAATGGGTATAGAATTAGTCTCTATTTCATGGTACCCAGGAGAAAATATAAGTAAGCCATCAATAATAGTTATTTTTTTTATCATAGAGTTGGATAGATTAAATGAAAGCATGCAAGTAATATAATTAGCATGGGGTCTGGCGCAGCTTTAAACTTCAATTAAAGTTGGCTCTTATCATTCTCAGATAGGCAGCAAAAGGTAGGATTCTGCAGGAGTCCTGTTGCATTCTTTGAAGGTGGATTTTCTTAACTGGCCCGGGCGGTGGTTAGAGGAGGTGATGCTCCTGAGAAAATCTTCTGGGGAGGAAATAGTTAACATACCTGTCTGGTGGGAAAAGGAGGTAGCCAAACCCTTTCCCTTCCCCAGGGGTGACTGCTAAGCCCTGGTTGGGCTTGCTCACTCATCCACACCAAAGGATCTCATTCCGCTGGGCCCTGGGGTTTCACAGGAACAATTGCCTTGAACAATAGCCAGAAAACAAGTTCCACCAGTCTGGTCTTTTGCAAGTGAATGCAACTGTCTGGCGGGGGGCACATGGCCCTGGAAATGGGCTCTGCTGTGATTCTGGAGCAGAACTGGAAAAGTGAGCAGGTAAGGCCGGGACATAGCCCTGGGTGGCTCTACAGGGCATGCTTAGTCACCAGGAGAGAGGCGGGGAGGAGGGGGTGGGCGGGGGCTGTCCAGACTGTTTCTGAGAATGGTGAGGGCCTTCTGGAAGTAGACCCAGTCTTTGGGGTTTTAGGGAAGAGGGGATTAGGATCCATTGCTTTGTGAAGGCTGCTTTTGAGAACCAGAGTTAAGGTACTTCATCTCTGCTAACCTGCTGTGGTTTATTACTGAACAGAGAATGAATATTTATCTGCAACCTGATTTTTTTTTACAACAACATTTAAGCATGTCTTTCCCTTGCGTAAACAACATTATCTCACAGGGAGTCCATTTGGAAAGTGTAATGGCCCTCCAGATCCTTCCGTAACTCCTCAGAGTCAGAGTCTTTTGCTGAAAGCCAGGATTCCTCATGCCTGGGCGTGTAAATCCTAGTGGAAAAGTCTGTTTAATCATCCCTCTAACCTTGGGATTCAGTTTTGCCTTTTTACTTCATGGACGATGAAGTTGT
Organism: Hippopotamus amphibius kiboko; assembly: GCF_030028045.1. NCBI lineage: Eukaryota > Metazoa > Chordata > Mammalia > Artiodactyla > Hippopotamidae > Hippopotamus > Hippopotamus amphibius. The sequence goes on along the minus strand of NC_080194.1, from coordinate 24,830,469 downwards.
AAATATAGTATCACATTAATTCAGAACCATTACAGGTTCCCGCTGTTAAGATGAAGTTGTAAATATAATACCACATTAATTCAGAACCATCACAGATTCCTGATGTATCAAGATACTCCCCAGAAGAGGTCGATATTAAAAATTTGTCCAAATGAGAGGTGATTGCTCAGGGGAGCCTGGTGAAAGCAGGTTTCTCTCCTTGGTTGTGTGGAATGCTAACTCCTACAACAGTGAGGAAAACAGGGAGTGTGAGAGACTGGACTAATTTATGATTCTTTCACCTGCGTTTTTCAGAGCAGATAACTTGTGTTTGGGCTGTTAAAATTGTGCTTTAAGCCCTCTGAGTGGCATTTGAATTCCTGACACAGTGATGTCAGCATCTCTTGTAAGACTCTGAAATTGGATCTCCTTGTTTTATGGGCCTTTCCATCTCTGAATGGATTTTCTGGTGACTTTGGAAAGCCTTGACTCTGGTTAAAATGCTCTGTTTTGGCCAACATGGGGTCTCATTGATATTATACTTGGTTGCTGTCAGGCAGCGGAGGTTCTTTTGAGATTTGGCTGGTTAGCAGACAGATTTCGAAGCTGACCTACATGTACTCTCTGATGAGAGTCCTTAGACCCTGGTTGAATCCTATCCTGATGAGCTGTGGGCTCTCAGCCTCTGTTTCATGCAGTGGAAAATGGGAGGTGGAGTAACCCATGTATCATGCCTAGTACAGTGCCTGGCATTTGGTAAACACAGCCAGTGGTGGCTTTAAATGTTAGGTAAGTTTGCATCTTATTCCTTTGTGGATACATAGTGTGGTCTCATGCAGAACCTCTATCGTGGATTGGGTTGTAACACCTCTATAGGCGGGTTTCAAACTCCAATTGCAGGGTCAATCAGGTAGCATATGTGAGTACAAAGGACCAGATGGGGAGTTGAGTCAAATGGGAAAGCCCATCTCTGTGTAAAGAGGGCAGTTACCACTCAGGGCTAAGTAATTGTCTCTTATGTACAAGATATTGGCACCTATTCCAAATATTTAAAAGACTCAGTGTGAGCTTTAAAGATAATCATTTAAGAGGTGAAATCGGCAATGAAGAAGCCAGGGACTAGGAGGTGTAGTTACTTCTTCGGCAGCTTTTACTGAATGGGAGGAGGTGCTCCGGCTAGTGAGGACCGTCAGTGCCCCTTTGCCTCTACTAGCTCTTCTCTGAGCCTAAGCTCCCAGGATGTCAGTTAGAAAGCACCTCTGGGATGGCTGCATCCAACTCCCTCAAGGGAGACTGGGAACTAAGAGTAAGTGACGTGTCCGAACTCTACTAGGAGGCAGTTCTGGGGAGGGCTGGGGCCAGAGCCTGGCTCTCCGGACTCTGTGCCTTTGCCACTTCCAAGCCTTGAAGGAGAGTGGCACAGCAAAGAGCGTCAGCGGGCCTGGGCTTTGGCGCGCTGCCAACCATTGCCTTGTGCTGGCACTCGGCTGGTGGTGTGAGGGGCTATGGAAGGCTGAAGGAATGTCTGAAACCAGCGCAGTTTCCTTTGCTCACCTGCCCATGTTACGCTCTCCTTCGTGTCTGAGCTGTGTGTTCTTGACGGTCACATCTACCGGCTTTGCGGTCGAGGGTAGGGACAACTGAGTCATCACTGCATCCCCGGTACCTCGCGTGGTGGTGCCCAGCACGTAGAGGGTGCTGGCTGACCGGGTGAGGAGAACAAAATGAATTCAAGGCCCCTGGCTCGGGACTCCAAAATACTGAGTTTAGGAGTTTTGAAGAAAAATAGCAAATGTTTGATGGAATTCTTTCCACCTACCCACTGGCAAAAATAGGTGAAGGTCGGTTTCAAGTCTGATCACTTATAACTGCAGTTGTGCCATGATATGACCACCAGTGCAGGACCTTTCATTGGGGAGAGCAAAAGGGACGTGGCTGTGATCTGGGGAGGAAATGATGCTTTTGTGTTGATGGTTCTGAGGAGTCAATGGAAGCATCTTCTTGCCATTTCTCTAGATGTCCCAGCCAAAGAATTTATGGGGCATAAACATCATATGCTGTTTTGAAATTAAAAAAAAAAAAAAAAGACAGGGAAACCAGCCAAGCTGTGGGCCCCACATCCCTTTTAGTTTCCTATTATAGAATCTGGGGCAGGAGGAGGGCCCTGGGGTTCTTCTGCTTGTTTCCCAAGGCCGTTGAACACAGTGCTGTTTCCACTAAGACTTTTGGAGCAGTTTTGGAGTAGTCTTGGCAGTCTTACAATATAGAGTGAAGGTGAAGTGGAGCGGGAAAAACTGGTGAAGAGAATAGATGCATCTTGTGTTCACTTATTCTTCTGGTCGTTCATATAAAAATCATTCATTCACTCAAAAAATGAAATCTGCTTTAGTATTTTTCTAAATGTCTGAGGAATGCACTTGTACCCAAAAAGAATGTCTTAGAATTATTTAGGTTTTACTATTCAGTTTATTGAAGCTTTAATTTTTAAACCTATGTTTTCTTATAAATCTTTGCTATAAGTCAAGTATTTTTGTATAAAGAATGTTTCCACTTGCTATTTGAATAGTACTGTATTAATTCAGACTTAACAAATTGAGTTTCACTGATTAGTACTGTTTACAGACTTGGATAATTAAGTTCCCTTAAATATTTTAGATTGCATTCTTAAACTTAATATACCTGATTTCCTCAGGGTCTTCAAATGTTGTATGGGGTGGACTTTAGCAGCCTAACAAGCAAAATCTTTCTAAGCACTTAAGCAACCCTTGCAAATCCAATAGTTTATGACATTTGTGACTTTAGTTTGTCCAAAACACTTGAATTCTTTTTACAGTCTGAATCCAATCCTTAAATCTTTCATCTTAAAAATCTGAAATAGAAAATCAGTACTCATTTAGATTCAAATCACAAGACTTTTCTTTTGGATTCTCCAACATGCCATATATTTTTTAAACTATTATAAATATCTAGATTATCCCAATGATCACCAAGCTTTCACTCTAAACTTAAGTATTAATATGAGGATTTACTTCATTATCTCCCTTCATCTTTTAAACCTTTCCCAGGATTTAAAGTCACTCACTCCCAACTGAAGGGAGAAAGTGTATCCTCTCAGGTGGGCTCAGAACCATCATGTGGTTTTTCTCAATCAGATTCAAGAGTAGGATGCCGAAATGGTCAAATCATATTCCAGAACAATTGTTCTGGAGCCATGACTGAATACACTGTAGTTCTTTCTGTCCTGTCATCCGGGTCCCTTGAGCCTCTTAGCTGGAATTTGGTTTCACCGCACTGCAGACACAGATCCTCTGGGTTTCTTTCAAGTTTCGGTCATAATCAGGTTTTGTAACCTCTTTCAACATTTATCACCCGACTTGGGTCAGTAGACTTGTACCCCGTCCCAGGCTGTACCTAATTTCCTTTGCCACTTGATTGGATTCAACGAATGTTCTTACTGCCTGAATGAATTCTGCATGCTTTCCACATTTTTCCCATCTGACTCTCAGCCACATGTCTGGAGTTGTTTTAGAAACAAATTGCAAATCTCCATTAGTTAGCATGAGTATACCAAGTGACAGAATCTTAAGCAAACTAGTTTTGAGCAAAAGAAAGGAGTTTGTTAGTTCTTACTGTTTGGCTTCCATCTCACTGGATGCAGGAGCTCACGTGATGTCATTCCTCTAGCCTCTGCTCGGCCCCCCCACCCGCATGCTAGCTGTCTCCTAAGGCAGGTGAGGATGAACAGGCCCATGGGCCAGCGGCAGCTCTAGGCTTCCTTTGCATTTCTTCCAGAGTTGTGTGTCATTCTCAGCATCTCCTGTGTAGGGAGTGCTATTTTAGGCAAAGTTAGAGAGATCATGGCAGCACTTTATAACGTTAAGAAGTTCATGGACAACCTGAATCTCTAAGAGAGGGCTCGAAGAGCCAGCACACCCGACATTCTCTTGTTGGGACCACATTCTTATCACAAAGCATCCCGTGGAACTAGTCTTTCTTAGGATTCATCTTAGAACTCACTGACCTTGATCTTGGTGTCTCATGACCATGTATAATATCCTGAATTGTAGGGAAGGGACAAGTTGGAGCTAAGTGATTTTATATCCAGATAGATTCACCAACGTCCCCAAAGATCCAGAAGTGAGGGAGACATGGCTGGTTTTCCAAGTGCGGGGACAGCTGTGGTTTCTGGCACACACACAGCTCTGGGGGACACCGAGGCCACCTTTGCTCAGCATGAACTTCCCTCATGTCACTGCCCCTTCATCCTCTTCCTTAGTTTCCCCACTCCACTCTCCTGTGGGGTAGATCATTGGTTCCCCACGTCTGGGCCAGCTCAGTTACAAGGCCTTCCTGTAATCTCGGCATAGCCCCACGATGCTCTGGGCACCGATGTGGGAAGAATCGTGTGTGTAAGTGCCACATGCCCCTCTGCAGTAGTATCTCTGTGTTGAAAGGCCACAAAGGAAGAGCGGGTACAATTTCAAAGCAAAAAAAATCTGGGGCTTGGATTCAGGGGCATCTGCTACTACTTCCCTCCTTCCTCCCCATGCCACGCTCGTCTCCTGGCCAACCTCTTTCTTCTTTGATGGATTATAGGAAATTTTAGATATATTAAATTGCTAACCCCAGAGAGCAGATGCAATTAAAAACTCATGGGATTTTCTTTTCATCATGAGAGTGGATTAGAGCCCTTTTCCATCTGTTATGTCACCCTTTTCCCAGCAGAGCCTTCCACGGTTGCCAGCCTACGTGGTGTCATCCACATGTCACCCATGAGACAACTGAGGCACGGAAATGGTGACTTGTCAGAGGCCGAAATGGGAGGGAGCCGGGCTCAGAATCCACTGCTGGGGCTGCATTTGCATCAGAACTTGCCCCGTCTCTCCTGCACATGAGTTCAGTCAGGAGTCGTTTAATAGACACGTACCATGTGCCTGGAGATGGAGTTGATGTGAGGCTAGCATTGCTAAGGCAGCACTGCTGCGGAGGTGGGGGTGGGAGGAGTTGGGCTTCAGGGTCAGGGAGGGGTTCACTGCCAGCTCTGTGTTTGCAGAAAGCCCTGGACAGCAGCTCTCACAGCCTCAGTTTCCTCATTAGGAAGTAAGGCCACCTGTGAAGGAATAGGAGCGTTGCTGAGAACATGTGCAGATACTGCTACTGAATAGCTGGCATGTGGTTGGTGATAGGCTCAGCGAACGACTGTTGTCATGAAAGATCGGGTGATGCAAGCCAGAGGGAGCGAGTGTTTTGAAATTAGACAATTCTGCATCTTAAACCCAATTCGAATGTGGACTGAATGGCACTGGGCAAGATACTTGTTCTTTCAGCCTTAATCTCACCTGTCAGCTGGGGAGGATGATAGGTCCCTTGCAGGTGTGATATGAAGAGTGGAGAAATAAATGATGTATTGGAAGTACCTGGCACGATGCCGACACATGGGACGCACTTGGTACTATCACTAAGCAGACCCCTGCTTGTACTTGGAAAGTAAGACAGACCTGCATATGGGGAACAACTAGAAATCTGCAGGAGTGTGTAGAATGAACCGAAGTGCGGAAGACTGTCGGAATTCAGAGGAGGGGATTCTGAGGGTGGGCCGGAGTATTTGGAGAAGGCCTTAAAGGAGGATTTGGAACCAGATGGAGGCCAGGCCAAAGCAGTGGAATCACAGGAGGGAAGTTGGCTAAGACCCAGAGCTGCGGGACGCTGCAGGCCCTGTGAATTCATCAGTAAAGCCCCCTCCTGAGCCCTCACGCTTCCTGCCTTTATCCTCCCTACTCGAGAACCACCTTTGCATGTTTCCCCTGCACAGTTTCCCCTGCCCGTGTGCGGGACCCTCCAGGTGGGCTTTGGAAGCCAAATTGGCGGGCTGAAGGGAAAGGTGATGAAAACAGGTTTCCACTAAGCCTTGTCTTCCTGCCTGATCAGCAGAGCTCAGACAGGCATCCTATGAGTGGGTGGAACAAACTGCTTTGATCACTTGGGGGAGTATTGGGTTCTCCTGGTTTTCTAAATCTCAGATATTAGCATCTCTGGTTTGGTTTGTTTTCTCGAGATGTAGTTTCAATATGTACAATATTATCTGTTTCAGATGTGCAGCAGAGTGAGTTACAGTGTTTAAAGGTTGTATTCCATTTATAGTTATTATAAAATATTGGCTGTATTCCCTGTGCTGTGCAGTGTATCCTTGTAGCTTATTTTATACATAGCAGTTTGTACCTCTTAGTCCCCTCGCCCTCTCCTGCGCCTCCACCACTCCCTCTCCCCACTTGGCGACCACTCACTTGTTCTGTGAGTCTGCTCCTGTTTGGTTATCTTCACTAGTTTGTTGTATTTTTTTTAGATTCCACATGTAAGTGGTATCATATAGTATTTTTCTTTTTTTGTCTGACATATTTATAAAACTTAAATTTATTTATTTCTTGGCTGTGTGGGGTCTTTGTTGCTGCGTATGGGCTCTTTCTCTAGTTGTGGTGAGTGGGGTTGCGGTGTGTGGGCTTTTTATGGTGGTGGCTTTTGTTGTGGAGCACGGGCTCTAGGCACGTGGGCTTCAGTAGTTGTGGTGCGTGGGCTCAGTAGTTGTGGCCCGCAGGCTCTTGCGCGCAGGGTCAGTAGTTGTGGCGCACGGGCTTAGTTGCTCCGCGGCATGTGGGATCTTCTCAGACCAGGGATCAAACCTGTGTCCCCTGCATTGGCAGGCAGATTCTTAACCACTGTGCCACCAGGGAAGTCCCTGTCTGACTTATTTTACTAAGCATAATGCCCTCCAAGTCCATCCATGTTGTTGCAAATTGCAAAATTTCGTTCTTTGTTGTGGCTGAGTAATATTCCATTGTGTATAGGTACCACATCTTCTTTAGCCATTCGTCTGTTGATGGACACTTAGGTTGCTTCTATATCTTGACAATTATAAATAATGCCGCTGTGAACACGGGGATGCATGTATCTTTTCGAATCAGTGTTTTTGTGTTTTTGGATATACGCCCAGGAGTGGAATTGTTCTGACCCAGGTGTTTTTGAGGTATCAGGCTGCCACTGTGCCGGCCTTTCGGCGAGGCGTGGCTTGCCACTGAGGGCTGAGGGGTGGAGTGCTGTGGCTAAGTCAGTTCTTCATCGTCACACAGCCCTGGGTGTAGATACCGACCCTGCCTCTCCCACTCTGGGATGTGCTAGCCTCTCCCTAGCCTGGCCTTCCTCCTGGGGAAGTGGGCCATGTCATGTGCCCGTGTGCACTGAAAACTGATGTAATAGAGAGCCGTCTGGCATCACCGTAAAGAAGGTGGCTCTGGAATTGGGGCAGCTGGATCCAGGTCCTGCTCCACCTCTTACTGTCTGACCTTGTACAAGGCATCTTACCTCTCTAAGCCTCGGTTTCTCCACCTGTACAACAGAAAAACAATAATACTTACCTTTTCCTAGTCGATCAAGTAGAACAGTGTTACACTAATGCTGGAAGCTTACTTTATAGCCTCTTCAACTTCCCACTCCCATTTTTCCAAATCAGCAAGTATTTATTGAGCACCTGCTGTTTATCTGCCATGCTGCAATCAAACAAATGAGAAAATGCAACTGGCTTGATGCTGGGGTCGGGTGGGGGATTGCAGTGGAGGCAGTACTGTGGATAGAGGGACCAGGGAAGGCCTTTCTGGGGAGGTGACTCTTCAAATGAGAAGGAAGCGGGGGCAGATGTCCAGGAAGCGGTACAGTAAATGCGAAGCCTTGAATGCGAAAACCCAGAGCCGGTGAGCCGTGGAGCGGGTCCAAGACAGGACTGGAGGGGAAGCTGGATCCCAGGGTCTTGAGGGCCAGAGGAGAGAGTTTGGGTCCCTGAGAAGCCACTGGAGAGTTTGAAGCAATGGAGTTTGAATCAAATAGATCTGATTTGTGCTTCACAAAGATCATTCTGGCTGCTGTGGGGAGAATAGATGGTTCAGGAGCAGAAGAGACGCACAGAACCCAGCTGGCCTTTTGGCAGTCACCTAGGCAGAGCTGAAGCAGCTGGAGCCGCGGGACACAGGGGCGGGGAAGGCCATGCACACTGGGAGAGATTCTGCAAACAGAGGCGGGAGGACCAGGGATGGACTGAATGTCTTGGTGCTGGGAAGCAGGAGATGGCAGAAGGAAAAAGAAGAACCATTGCTGGAGATTTGACTTGAATGCTGGCAGCTGATGATCTCGATGGATCTGAGGGTTGAGAAATGAAGGACTCTATTTCCAGTGCACCCTGGGATATTACAGTATTAGAGTTAGAACTGCCAGTAGAGTTGATGGGTTTCTGCTCACTTTTGCACTTTCCTTTCCTTGGCTTTTTGTTCCAAGAGTGGAGTCCAGAGAATTCCTACAGCAGTTCTTCTTCCTGCTCTGAGCCCCAGGGAGGGTGCCGCTACTGACCCTTTCTCTGCCCCACTTTCAGCTCCGGTCCCCAAACCCACTGCTCCTCCTCCGTTTCTAGGCCTGAGAGGCAGCCCTTGGCCTTTATAAAGTTCCCAAGATGAAGTTGAGGATGGGGGTCGGCAGCGTGTTTATGTTTACCATCTCTGCTCGGGGAGGCACCCACCTTTTTTGGGAAGGTACACATCAGCCACTTTACCCAGCTGCCAGATGGAAACAGATGGATGGCACCCTCAAAGATGAGTCACATTAGAGGCAGAGGAGCTTTGCCTGGGGCTTTATGGTACTGGGAGCCTTCAGGGATGGTACACGTTTGTCTGTATCGTCAGGCTGAGCTGACACAGCGTGAGGTGCTCAGGATGTGTTTGTCTTGGCAGCTGGGATGACAGCAGCTCCGTCAGCAGCGGGATCAGTGACACCATAGACAACCTCAGCACGGATGACATCAACACCAGCTCCTCCATCAGCTCCTATGCCAACACGCCCGCCTCCTCGCGCAAGAACCTGGACGTGCAGGTAAGGAACGGGGTCCCTCCCAGCAGAGAGCCTTGGGCTTGTGGACCAAGGGGGCTGTTTGGGGAGAGCAGAATCCCCAGGTCTGTGAGATGAGGTCCAACTTCCTGCTTGCTGCCTGTGCTCTTGTCTCCTGACGGTGTCCTCTGCCTGCAGGGAGAGGGCGTCGGGTAGCGGGGTGCTCTAAACGGGAGCGGGGAGACTCACTGCTCTCACGGTGGTGGCCTTGGCAAAATCACGTTTCCTTCCTGGACCTCAGCTTCATCATCTATTTGGAAAAAAAAAAAAAAAGGACGTTGGACTCAATTGGCCGTTCTTAGCCTCGAACGTGTGTCCATGGCACGAGTCTGATCCCTCCAGAGCCATGGGGTGGGAGCAAGGTTAAGACCAGTACATCCTGACCAGAGGCTGGGAACTGTTGGTCTGTGGGTCATATCCTCCTGCCAGTGTGTTGTATTTGGCCCACAGTATCACTCTTCTTTTAAACAGAATTGCGTGTCAAGTTTTTTAAAGTTAATTATTTCACATGAAAGTGAGCTTCTGGTTTCTCCTAAAAAATCAGAAGATATTGCCTCCTTGAGTCTACATTCTCCACAACCAACAGATGTCCAGGCGTCCACCCCCTTTGGACAGGGCACCCATGCCCCAGTGTGCTGGGCAGCTGTACCCTTCAAACACCTGCCTGTGCCAAAACACTTGAGTTTCCAACCCCTGCTTTAAACTTTCAGATTTAATGTTTCAGATGCAGGACTTCCAAAGCAGTTTCGTGGAGGCATGTTTGCTTGCCCTCACAGCATCCCTTAGTGGTCAGAGGGCTTGGTTCTAATAAGCCCATTTTACTCGTGGACAAACGAGGTGCCATCCTTATGCCTAGTCCCCATGTTGGGACTGACCGGCACGAGGACTGGCCATCCCTGGTGACACTGGCATATATGGACTGGAATCCTTTTCACGATGAGTCCCTCCCACCGGTGGGGGCTGCTGCCTCGGGTGAACCCATGTGAAGGTCTGATGGGGACAGAGTCTCCCGGAAGGAGGCCTTGTGAGGGCAGAACTGACAACGGCCCCGTTCCTTCACTCCCTTCCTTTCACGTCCGCTTCCGCTCTTTCTCACTCTAGACAGATAGGAGCTGCTTTGGGAATCTCTTTGCTTTCAAAGGTACCTTTTTCTTTGTGGACAGGGCTAAATGAAGGATGTGTCAGAGTGTGGGAGTGGTCCTGGCCCAGAGAAATGTAAATGTAGACTGCCCGGTGAAATCTGTTAGGTGTTGTCTCTGCGATTGCCTATGACTTCTTGAGTTTTCTTTTCAGTCTGAATTTCTAATTCCTGTTGGCGAACAAATTTCTAATTGTCGTGGTGGTTTTTAAGGAAAAATATACCCAAATTAAGGGGGTACAAAGATGGGGGGGGTTATGACAATAGTGTTCCATATCTTGGTCTGAGTGGAGTTCTGTAAATATGATAATTTCATAAAACTTCTTCAAATTATATACTTAAGATTGTACATTTAATATAATGTTATACCTCACTTTAAAAATTAGATTAAAAAAAAAAACAAAACACCTAAGCCACACCACCCAAGTGAACACTGTTTAATTAGTTATTAGACACAAGTTAGAAACACCCAGCCAGACTGTGTCCCTGCCACTTGCCAAATGTTACAAGATCCACCGTTTTTAGGAATTCCCTGGAGGTCCAGTGGTTAGGACACTTTCACTGCCATGGCCCGGTTCAATCCCTGGCCAAGGAACTAAGATCCCGCAAAAAAAGGAAGAAAAAAAAATCCACTGTTTTCCTTTCCTTGTGGACACTAATTTTTTTTCCTGAGACTCATTTTAATTTCAAGGTAACAACAACCAAGCTTCTAGACTGTTCTTAGATACTGAGCTGGGAAAGAGAGAAGGACAGAGACAGACAGAGAGGAGAGAGATCTGTAAATCAGTAGGTTTCTCTCTTGTTTACTTGCAAGGTAAGAAGAAGCTTGCTCTTGGGATGCTCACTGAGCCAACATAACACTGTTGGAACAAACTCCTTGTCTTTATTCCCTTCCCACAAAGCTGGAGTTAGAATCTATTTTCCACATTGATACAGGGCAAACATTTGGGATTTACAAATGATACATTTGAATTTCTTGAATGCCAAGGCTCCCCTCCCCTTTGACCAGCACTTTGCTTTCATCTAGCAAATGTCACATCAGAAAAGCTTCAAGAATATTACACAAACATGTCTTTTGATCAAGATCAGAAAGTTAACGTCAAGGGACGTAAAGAGTTTACTATTCATTAGGTTGTTTTTTGAGATAAAACTACCTGAGTTTAAAATATTTAAATAAAGCTTAAGCAAGTAGGTCTTGGCATAAAATAAACATAGACTTGCACCCATAATTATGAAGATTCCTATTGAGATGGTTTCTTTGGCATCCTTTTGTTCCTGCCCAGGGAGCATCTCTGAGTATCTGAATCCACATAAATCACAGCCTTCTCCCCTCCTCCCCTGTACCACTCTGAGGAAGGCTAAGGGCCATGACTCCTCTCTGAGCAGCGTCAGGCAGCAGGAAGGTGCGCGCTGCCATCCTCCCCAGGGCTCGTTCAGGTCCCCATCATATACTGGTTTCCCTGGACAAACGGGCAGCACACAGCATCCCAGGCGAGGCGTGGAAAGGCAGGAAGAAGTGGCCCAGTGTGTCCACTGGAAAAGCAGGCTGAGGACAGGTTGCCTGCCTAGGTTTTCATATTTGAAAAGCCTCTGAGGACCAGCCAAAAGGAAATGCACCTAAGGAACAGGGGAGCTATTGTCTGGTAGCCTAAGGAAAAGCCTCGTTTAGCCGCATGAGAGAGGAGGCGGTGGGTAACAGAGGAGTGATCCTTGGGGGACGGAAGTCCCCTTTGTCTGTGAGTGACTGTTTCCTCAAGGATGTTGAGGGGCACACTGGGAGGGTCTTTGACGGGGCACACGTGCCCAGGTATCCAGCATCGGCCTCTGCTCACTGCTTCTCAGGGTGCTGGGCAGAGAATCTCCCTGCCTGGGGTCTGACAGCCTCTCTACCATCTTTCTCCAGGAGAGCTGGTGAGTCTGGTTGTGGTGTCAGGGAAAAGGTATGGCCTTTGAAGTCAGGGTTGAGCTCCTAGCTCTGTGACATCCTTGGGTAAGCTCAACCTCTCCAAGCCTCTGCCTCCCCGTCCATAAAATCGCAGTAATTAGGCTTTTCTTGAAGGGTGAGTGTGAGAGTGATATGGACATAGTTTATCTGAACATGCTTTCTCAGAGCCTAATTTTGTTTTTCTTTTTTGTTTTTTGTTTTTGGCTGTGCCACGTGGCTTCTGGGATCTTAGTTCCCCGACGAGGGATTGAACCCTGGCCCTCAGCAGTTGAAAAGCACTGAGTCCTAACCACTGGACTGCCAGGGAATTCCCTAATTCTTAACAGTTGCTCAGATGTTTTGTTTCTTTTCTTTCCTTTCCATTTCCTTTTCGTTTTTCCCTTTCTTTCCTTCCTTCCTCTTTATTACATATCCCTCTGCCTCTCTCCTCCATTCATGTCAGGAACCAAAAGTTGACTGTTACTAATATATTTTCTTTGTAGTTTCAGAGCATTTCATCTTATGTTTTGCAGCATTTTGTTTTTAGGACAATGTGTAGGTGGCAGAAGATTTTAACATACACACGTCTCTCCCCCACATCCCTTTCATCTGTCCATCCCTGTCCTTGTTATTCAGTATTTCCTCTCGGTCTGTGGAAGGTCCCATTCCAGGTCCCAAGGTACAAAACAGGCATATGTCAAGATTCCTCTCATTTTCACTGCCTTTGAAATTTTAGTAAAGTATACAAGGGGGAAAAAAGGTAATTCCAAGTGAGTTTACTTTTTTGCTACTGAAGGAAATAAAATTCTGAATTCTGTGGTGGGGATTCCTGTCCTATGCAGCCCTGAGTTCTCTGAATGATGGTCTGGATGTAGGGATAGGGTTTGGGGGGGGTGGGGGGGTGAGGCACCCCTCTGCCACCTGCTGGGTCCTGCTGCTTGTGACTTGAGGCAAGTTCCTTTTTCTCTTCACACCTATGTTTTCCTTGTCTGTCCAGTATAGATAATAGCAAAAGTTTAGAGGATTAGATGAGCTGACAGTGTGTGCAGAGGCACCAGCCTCCAGTAAGAAAGGTGGCAGGTGGCGATGCGGACGCTGATCCTTGCTTCTGTTAGTACCTGAATACAGACTGAAACTTCAGCCAGTGTAGCATCTCAATCTGCAGGGGATGACGTGGTCATGAGGAGGGCAGTGTCTCTGGCTTCTTAGAGGCTTGTGGCCTAAGAGCACAAAAGACAAGTTCCCTGATCACCGTCATGCAAGACAAAGATAGATTCCATGCTAAATTGCTGGAGATTTTCAGAGGTGGGACAGTTGATGATAAAAGAGCCACTGTTTGTTGAGTCCCTCCACACTGAGCTCATCGTGTCCACCATCAGCTCTCTGAGACACCTGTCTGTTATCACTCCTGTTTCACGCACAAGGTAACAATCTCAGAGACGTTCAGCCACTTCCTCCAGGGTCACACACAGCACAGGAGTGGCAGCACCTAGTACTTGAACTCAAGTCTGTCCGACCCCAAGCCCGTGCTCTTCCCCCGACATCCCACCCCATGGCCACACCTCACTCCTCAGTGCCTTGGTTCCACTCTCTCCCTCTCAGAAGACTAGCCTCCCCTCTTCAGTCTCTGAGGAAACTGGGTCCTCGGGGAAGAACTCTCCCATCTTCCAGGCCCTCTCCCTCCTTATGTGTGGATGCTGGATGTTGAATGAGTAAGTGAACTTGCAGGTAGGGGCAGCGGGAAAATCGACAGGAGGAAGATACCATTTGAGATGGGAAGGAACAGCCGGCAGAAGGGAGGGTGTAGCTTTTTGTCCATCCCCATGTGGCTGTCCTGCTGGCCCTCCTGTTGTAAGCTCTGGGAACAGAGAGGCTGGCCCTTCTTCATCTTTTAATCCCTCCTGGTGCCACCACATAGTCTAGCACACAGCTTAGGAGGGGTTTGCTAAGGAGATGTGACCTCAAAGTCAGTATGGTGTCCTGGGGCAGATGCCTTTGTGCAGAGAGCAGCTGGGAAGCTTACCACCCTGGACCACATTGTCGGGCTATGGTGGTTGGATGATTGTTCTTTCCAGAGGGGGGTTCAAACTGTAGTCTCAGACCAGGGATGTGTGCACTCTCTCTGCCATTGGGGTGCAATCAGTTCTGGGGGCCCCACCCAGAAGCTAGGCTGAAACTGCTCCAGAATTGGAGTTGGGGAACCACCAGCCAGCCAGGATGGGAAGAGAATCTACTGGGTGTAGGTGTTGTGTTAGGTACCCCTGGGCATGCAGCATCCTTACGTTCGTGGACTTATCCTCCAGAAAGGCAGTATAGCATGGTGGTTAAAATATGGGCTCTGTACTCAGGCTCCCTGGAATCCTAGCACTGCACGATCTTGGGCAATTTTATTTTCCATTCTGCCTCAGATTTCTCAAGTAAAACTGAGACTACAAATTGCAACTTCCTTATAGGTTTTTGGTGCAGATTAAATTAAATGATACATGTAAAGCACTTTAGCCCAGTGCCTAGCACATAGTAAATGCTTAATAAATTTTAATTGTTACTGCTATGACTATTAGCATCACTACAATTTGATCAGGGAAAATAAGGTATAGGAACATTAAAAGAATAATTAATGCAGTAACCCAGGATGTGCTAAGTTTTCAGCACCTCCTAGAGTGTAAAAGAATGTGTTAGAATGTACTTGAACATAAGCTCCAGGAGGTTGATGATTTGTACTGATACTTTGTTCTCATTCACTGTAGTATTCCCAGTACCCAAAAGCTTGCTTGGCACACAGCGGGACCCAGTAAATATTTGTTGAGTGAATGTTTCCAAAACCAAGTTATTTTCTGCCTCAGGGCCTTTGCACATACTCTTCCCTCTCCCTGGCATGCTCTTCCCTAAACCCTTCTCTTAGTAAGTTTCTGCTCATTCTTTAGGACACTCCTTCAAAAAGGCCCTAAAGTGTTGCTGACCAGCCTTCCCCTTCACTGCACTGCTTCTCCTTACTGAAACCTCCTCGGACTGGCCCCAACCCCTAAGGAGGCCCCCAAAGCTATCTGGTTAGCGACTTATGCCTTTTAACTGCAGCAAATAATTAACATCACACTTCTGTCCCCTCCTGGGCTCCGTGTGCAGCCGGTCAGGCCTCTTCCAAAGAAAGCTGGCTAATTATATCCCTCGTCTGCACAAAATCCCACAAGAGGAGCAAGCAGTGGCATATGAAGCTGAGGTTGGAGCAGGCACCCTCTGGCTTTTAGCATGGGGAGGGGGGTGGTGGGAAGTGGCTTTTGAGGATTTGCTTCCTCTCAGCCCCTGTCTCTCCCTGATTTGAGGGGAACTCACAGCCGCTGTCTCTCTCTCTGTCGCTCTCGGTGTGTTAGACTGTGGCGCTGTGCTAGATCCAAAGATCTGGCTGCCAGTGGAGTGATCAGGAGCCGGCAGAACAAAGGGAAATGGGCTGGGAGGCTGGGAGCTGGATAGAGCTCAGACTGCCGGAGTTAGAGGAGGCTTGTCGCCAAGTGGCAGAACTGGTGGCTGAATTCTTGCCCCAGCTCTGTCCGCTGGTTCTCTTCCATGGCGCTCTGCCCCTCCTTTTCCTCTGGCTTCTTTTACTCTCAGCCCTCACTCCCTTCTAGGACATATTTGTATTCTTTACTTTCCTTGGACCCAACAAATCAGAATTCCTAACAAGATAATCAGAGTACAAAGGCCCAAACCTTTTAAAGTAGTCATCTGTTATTTTTCCCTTAACTTGTTCAGTGTGTGGGCACTTCGGCTCTGGGGTGAGGGGCTCCCTAGCCTGGGATTTGAGAAGGACTAATTCAGAGGGTCTCCTTCACAGACCGACGCCGAGAAGCACTCGCAGGTGGAGAGGAATTCCCTGTGGTCTGGCGATGATGTCAAGAAGTCAGACGGAGGGTCAGACAGCGGCGTAAAGATGGAGCCGGGGTCCAAGTGGAGGCGGAATCCCTCTGATGTGTCTGACGAGTCCGACAAAAGCACGTCAGGCAAGAAGAACCCCGTCATCTCGCAGACAGGATCGTGGCGGAGAGGCATGACAGCTCAGGTGGGCATCACCATGCCGAGGACGAAGCCGGCTGCCCCGGCAGGCACACTCAAGACCCCAGGAACTGGTGAGTCAGAGACACTCGCTGTCTTGCATGCACACTTGTCAGTTTCAAAACTGGAACTGCAGTCACTCTAACAAGGGCTTGATGGTGTTTTTAAATCCCTATAAATGTGCAGGTATTTCTTCTTAGTGCTTAGACTCTGCTTATAGCCAGCTTTCAGAAAGGTTCACATCCTTACCTTTTTCTAAGTGGAAATATGTAAGCATGAGAGCCTCTTAAACTCTGAAGATTGTTCAGCTGCTGAGACATGTCAAATTGGTTTAAGCATGTGCTGGGTCAGAGCTAACATACCCAGTGAAGGCTATTCAAGGGCACATGGTTAGGAGCTGTTGGTATGTTGAGTTGATGTTGTCCATAATTTAAGGATGTGTGTAAACAGGGCAGTGTTTGTGCCGGAAGGTGGGGTACCCCCTGAAAATGATAGGGACCGCTCTTTAATGGACAGAGGGAGAATGGTCATTAAAAGACAAGATCTCTTTCCCAGACATATCAGTGATTGGCTGGCTGTGCTTTATTCTGGGTAAATTTAGACTGCTTTGCAAATGAGGAAAATCATTGACATCTCCTAAAAGGCTCATGGTGACAGTGGTAGACAAGATTATCTTTATAAAAAGCTCTTTCCTCTGTCTCCCAAGGGGACTGCTTTCCCCCAGGAGAAAGTAAACTAGTTCTTTGGAGGAGGGGAGAATTTTAAACAGTCTGAGCTGGCGGAGCGGGCTTCTTGGTTTGCAGGCTAACCTTGCTGATTCCTCTCTTAGGAAAAACAGATGATGCGAAGGTGTCTGAGAAAGGGAGGCTGTCTCCCAAAGCCTCCCAGGTGAAGCGCTCCCCATCAGATGCCGGCCGCAGCAGTGGTGATGAATCCAAGAAGCCCCTCCCCAGCAGCTCCAGGACGCCCACCGCCAACGCCAGCAGCTTCGGGTTCAAGAAGCAGAGTGGCTCTGCCGCTGGTCTGGCCATGATCACAGCCAGTGGGGCCACTGTCACCAGCAGGTCAGCCACACTGGGCAAAATCCCAAAGTCATCTGCACTTGTCGGTCGGTCCACCGGTCGGAAGACGAGTATGGATGGGGCTCAGAATCAGGACGATGGGTATCTGTCTCTCAGCTCCCGGACAAATTTACAGTACCGGAGCCTGCCAAGGCCCAGTAAGTCCACCAGCCGGAACGGGGCTGGGAACAGGTCTAGTACCAGCAGCATAGATTCCAACATCAGCAGCAAGTCCGCAGGCCTTCCGGTGCCCAAGCTGAGGGAGCCTTCCAAAACAGCCCTGGGCAGCTCTCTGCCAGGTCTGGTCAACCAGACCGATAAGGAGAAAGGCATCTCCTCCGACAACGAGAGCGTGGCTTCCTGTAACTCAGTGAAGGTGAACCCGGCAGCCCAGCCTGTGTCCAGTGCGGCTCAGGCCACTCTCCAGCCAGGGGCCAAGTACCCTGATGTGGCCTCTCCCACGCTCCGCAGGTAAGTGGGTAAATGGCACTGAGCAGAACTAGAATACACAGAGTGGCATCGTGGATTAATAATTTCCTGTTTCTTAGCTGAAGCTGCCTCTGGTTTTCTCCACTTCAGTCCTCGGGTAAAGCTGTTTGGTCGGATGCTGCCAGCAGTTCTACAGTCAACTGATTATTTTCCCGTATTGGCATGAAAAACATAAGCCTCTGGAATCAGTCATCCTGGGTTTGAATCCTAGGTCCACCTTAATTAGCCACCATGTAACTTCTCTTATAACTTCTGCCTCCATTCCTTCATCTGTAAAATGGGGGTGATGATCCCTACCTGAGGGTCATTGTGACCATTAATCTATGTAGCCATATCTGGCCCATAGTAAGTACTCAATAAAAGTTAGCTACCATCGAAGATGAGATCCTAATACTTCCTTAGATCTGAATGGGGAGCTCAAGGGAAACAGTTTTTTTTTTTAAAAATCTGTGGCTCAGATTCCTCATCATTATGCCAGATAGTGATCTTGGCCAGATCTTTTTCCCGAATAGTCCAATATCCCCCACATACTTTTTTTTTATACTGCACGCATAATTCCAAATTAGTGCCTGAAATTTTAGCTTCTTTTAAAAAAAAGAAAAAAACAACTCTTAAAGCAGAAGTGTTTCTGAAAAAGAGAATTTGATTTCCTATTACCTTAAGAAGGCATTTTCCTGCATTTCCACACTGGGTGGAAATTTGTACATTAAAATATGATCATTCACTTTTTAAAAACAGTTTCCTTTCCGTTTATACAACTTTCGCCTCTCCGTAGTATCTCATTATAATATTCACTGGACCATCTTTAAAACTGCAGCTGCGTAAAGCAGAGTTCATCCTACCTTTTCAGGAAATTTCTTGTCATAGGAAAGAATAAGTCCCAAGGAGAAAAAATTTAGCAGTGAAAAAATAAAAATTATGTGCACATGTACATATTTGGGGATGAATAGGAATGTTTGCAAAGCCTTCAGAAGAAGCATTCCACATGAACGGTATAATGAAGCAGTTCACTGTTCTTTGTCTAGACTTGATTATTAGAATTTCAGTAATGATTATTTTTTCAGGGGAAGGTCCTGTTGGGCTGCTCTTTGTTGTTTTAACAGGTTGCCTTGTAAATGAAAATTTTCTCTGCTTCTTGCCTCCCGTATTATGTGTAATATTCGCTCTTTGGTATTATAGATTTCCTTTAGTAACTACAAAGGCATTTCACTAGACCCTGAGGCTAGTGTAATACAATACTTGAAAATGCATGCAGCTTCTTGGGCTGTCAGCTGAGCACCTTTCAGCCCATTCCTAGCAGTTATATTTTTCCTAAATCGTTAAGGTGTTCTGAATTCTCTCACTGTACGTTAGTATGAAGAAGAGGAATCTTAGGTGAAGTGTGATAGCTCTCTTCAAATGGTCTGAAGGACTAACAGACAAAAGACTGGGCTTTTTGTATGTAGTTACACATAGCAGGATTAGGAGCAATGCATAAAAATCAGAAAAGGGTGGATTAGATTTTGGTTTTGTAACAATTGGAAGTGCACAGCAATGGAGCCAGTTAGCCTGTGGAGTAAAGTAGTGAGGTCCCTGTCACTGGAAGTATGTAAGCACACTGAAGCCAAGGTTCTGCAACAGGATAGTTCTTTCTCTGTCACCAGGCAAAAAGCGTTCCTCTTCTGTCGCCAGACATTGTCGTGAGGGTCGATTATGTGTGTATTTATTTTTACAATAATTGGGATTTGTAAGGACTGCTTGGAGAGGACAGAGATCAAACTCACACCACTTTGGCTAGCTGGGTGAAAGGCAACCTGCCTCTCATAATATGTAGTAATATCGTCTCTTTTCAGAGATACCTGTTCCATAAGAGTTTTTGTGGGTAGAATCAAGCCTTTACATGACTAGAGCATGTACTGGCCTTTGACTTTAAGACAGTTTCTCCATCCTAGCAGAGAACCCTCTGCCAATGGAAGAGGGAAGCGTGCCACTCCCTATGTTCCGGCAGCACATTTTTGGTCATGAGCAGCGGGGGAGATGACATGCAGTGGCATTTCTGTGTGTCTGTCACACCCAGTGTGTCTGGTCTGACATGTAGTGAAACCCATGAGGTTTTGTGTGTATCACTAGACAGTACTAGCTCTCTGACCCTAAAAGACACATCTTTCAGCCTGGGCTTTCATGTGAGAATAAATCTGAGAGGATACATTGCCCAGGCCGCCTCCAGATCTAGACTCCTGTTCTTGATTCTACACGTTTGCTTAGAGATCAAAGAAACCAAATCCTTTGGAGCCGAACTGTCATGCACGGAGTGCCTGCTTTGTGCCTGGGGTCATGGATACAAAGGTGATTAAGACAGCTCTTTTCCCACAAGATGTTTCCTGGGCAAGGGCAGTTTTCTAGTTACTTTATTTATGGAAAGAAAGGAAAGCAAGATGTTGGACCAGCGAGGGATAGGCCTGTAGAAAATGACTCCCCGTCTCCCTTTGGCTCAGACAGATCCAGGGTCTCAGCGGCAGCCTAGAACTTGAAGGGGGAGCCTTTGCTCCACCAGTGCCCCGGCCCACTGTACGGCAGCCTTTCCCAGGGGAGCGCCTTGAGCCGTAGGAAAGGCTGCACCTCCCTCCCCAGGGACTCTCACCTGCTCCTGTGCCCCGCCCGCCTCTGGAACAATTGGAAGTGCATGGCCGTGGAGCCAGTTAGCCTTTGGAGTAAAGTAGTGAGGCCCCTTGGCCTCGGGTGTTCAACCCGCACAACCGTTTGTCTCTTCGCAGACTCTTTGGTGGGAAGCCTACCAAGCAAGTGCCCATCGCCACAGCCGAAAACATGAAAAATTCGGTGGTCATCTCCAACCCTCACGCCACCCTGAGCCAGCAAGGTAACTTAGAGTCCCCCTCAGGCAGCGGCGTCCTGAGCGGCGGGAGCAGCCCTCTCTACAGTAAGAACGTGGACAGCACGCAGTCCCCCCTGGCCTCCAGCCCCAGCTCCGCCCACTCGGGCCCCTCCAACAGCCTCACCTGGGGCACGCACGCCAGCAGCTCCTCGGCCGTCAGCAAGGACGGCCTGGGCTTCCAGTCGGTCAGCAGCCTCCACACCAGCTGTGAGTCCATTGACATCTCCCTGGGCAGCGGAGGGGCTCTGAGCCACAACTCCTCCACCGGCCTCATCTCCGCCTCTAAGGATGACGCCCTGACCCCCTTTGTCAGAACCAACAGTGTGAAGACCACACTGTCGGAAAGGTTGGTGCTGTGCGTTTGGCTGCCTTTAACTCCCCGGAAGACCCCCTTCCAAGAGTCCAAAGACGATATTAGGAAGCCCCAGTGTTCGTTAACTCACCTTTGCTGGGAGATTTCTCTCTTTCTGATCACTGCTGTCTTGCCAGGGGGAAGCCAGTTTGGGGTGGATGAAGCCCGGCTCTGCTTGCTGTTATCTTTTTCACTTTGGTTTTTCTCAGTGTGTGGAGCTGCTGGAAGTCTTTTAGGGGCAGATTTCATGCTGCCATTTGAAAGGGCATTCTGCCTTCGAAGTCCTTCCATTTTATTCTGTTTGTTCATCAGCTGCTTCTCTCCCTGCCCCTTGTGATGGTGTGGGCCGAGGGGCGGCAGCTGCTGCCGCAGAGCATGTGGCGGGATGCTCCTTAAGTAGCCGAGTCCATACGGTGGTCCTCGTGGCAGACACCCTCCTACTGAAGGGCTGCCGGCCAAAGTGATAGGAAATCAAGAGACCAAAATTGTCCTCAAAGCTCTGAATCTCACTGCAGAAGTGATACGTGTCCATCTTCTCCACATGGGGAGAAAGCCAGTATCAGCACCGGGAATGAGCAAAATGTTCTAATTATGGTGTATGATAACCCCACTCCCTCTTTCCAATCTAATGCTCCTTCTCTTGTTTTCCACCTGCCTGGCCTTCTAGCCCTCTCTCTTCCCCTGCCGCTAGCCCTAAGTTCTGCAGAAGTACTCTGCCCAGGAAACAGGACAGGTAATGACACTGTAGGCCGGGGACCCCACCGAGCCTCTAGCCTCCTCTGCCCCACCTGTGTTGAGCCAGATGTTTTGTGTGAGGCTGTCGGCCTGCAGCTTCCGCTTGTGTTCGTGGCCCCGGTGTGCTCTGTGACCCCCAGACATGCCCGTGAGGGTCCATTCCGCTGTCCCCAAAGCTCAGGAAGAGGTGGAGTGGGGCTGGCCCCTCCTCTCCCAGCTTGGGGAGGCACCTCAAGCCTGCCACCTGACAGGGGGCTGCAGAAGCTCTCACGGGCATGTCAGCCTCCCCATGGCATGCTCCTGCTTCCCAGCTTCCTTTCTCCTCCCTCCCCTCCCCCTCCAAGCCCAGAAGTGATCTCCCACCCACCACGCAGCTTGGCCCCCACCTTTGTCTCCCGCACCCCCACGCCCCACGCGGCTGGCGCTTGGCCCTCACACGGGCCTTTGCTGCAGTTTGGCTCTGTGTCTGCAGGCTGTTGTGTTCTGTGTGCCCGTTTTCTGTAATGATAAGAAGAATATATGGAGCGTTGCTGGCCCCCAGCTGCCCTGTGGGTGGGCCTCAGAGATGGATATTGACCTTGAATTTGTGGGGGAGCCATGGCTTGGCCAAACATAATAAGCAGATGTTGTTTCATGCTAGGAAAAAAAATTCATGAAAACCCTCTTCACCCGGTCAAGAGCAAAAACGTTGCTTTTGTCAGACTCACAGACCAAGCCTTTAAACCTAGCTCTTTGGAAATTTGAATGCCGAGACTTTATCAGCCGGCAAGTTGTAACATGCCCCAACTCTGCCCAGGGCTCAGCTCCTAGCTACGCCCAATGACGGCCTCAGAAACTAAGAGGGGCCTGGAATTCACTTATTACAGATGAATTCCAAATATGCAGACTGCTGGCCTCTTGAAACTCTTCAGCAAGTCCCCTCTCTCACTTGAAGTCATCGCCAGTGGCATTTGGGGGTGGGCCAGAATCATTAGGGGTGCGGGGAGCCTGGCACCTCTCACTCCGAGAAGCATTGGTGGTACAGATGGGCGACGGGGCTCTGCTTCCAGGTGGGGGCAGCCCCTGAGTTTGGCTCTGAACCCGTGGAAAAGGAAGAGCCGTTGGGGCCGAGTGGTTCAGGCCTCCTGCTGACGGGGATGGAGGATGCCCGGGTGTGAGCGCGGGCCTGGGTTTCCTTTGTTCCTGTGGCTGTGAATGTGTTGCATGCCGTGGACCACTCCCTGGTGAAGTGAGTCTCTTCCTCCTGATCTCTTGGTCCTTCCGTAGCCTTTCCCTCCTCACATTGCCTGCTTGCCCTGTGCTTCTCTGAGGTTCTCATGTTTGTTTTAACTTTCCTACAGTGACCCGCACCTTGATAGGAACACTTTGCCTAAAAAAGGACTCAGGTATCTGTGTTTCCTCCTTGCATCCGTGCCATCTGGTGTGGCTCTGGGGCTTGGCTGTGTGACTCTCATGGCTGATGGGGGTTTGGGCCGGGCTGGGGTCCCCGCTTTGGCCACTGCAGCAGGACCCTCCGGACGACGGCTCCCCTCGCAACCCTCTTGTTCTCATCTCTCCATTTGTCGGCTTCTTTGCTTGAGCAGAGGCTGTG
The DNA here is from genome assembly GCF_030028045.1 of Hippopotamus amphibius kiboko. Taxonomy (NCBI): domain Eukaryota; kingdom Metazoa; phylum Chordata; class Mammalia; order Artiodactyla; family Hippopotamidae; genus Hippopotamus; species Hippopotamus amphibius. Next base: position 24,807,359 of record NC_080194.1, on the reverse strand, counting down.
CTCTTTCAGGCTTACTGTGGTCAAACCATCTCATGACAACCATCCCTGAGCAAGCCGGGAGAGCAGTTACTGCTACTTTTGGGCCAGTGGGTTTAATCGCTGATCACTTCGCCATGACCATTCCATTCACGGGCTGTCTTCCAAAAGAAAGGATATGACTTGTAGCATGTTGATTTGTCAGCCAGGAAACCAGCAAAGGAGAGAAATATTTTCACCCTCCCAATCTGAAGAGTTTTAACTTTTTGGCCCATAGAAGGTTGCTAAGGACAAGTGCTTTGCACGTGTCTGAATATTCTAATCAAAATTTGGATCAGTTTTCAATGCCCAACAAAACATGGGTGTGATCATTTTTTTGATGTAAAGAAAGAAAAGACTTTCTTTCCAGGAGGGAATGTCCTTTCATTCACTGTAAGTGATGGCTTGTTTTTGGCACTGGTCCTGGTGAAACAAGATGCTGTAAGTCACCATTGCTCACACCATCCACCTCACTTTGCCAACCAAAAGAACTTCAGTCCTAACGCCTGCCCCATGATCTTAATGTCGTATGGTTGCAGCTGTCATTTCTTCCGCTCTCTAAACGCCTCGTTCTTTGTAGCATCGGCTTCACCCTGCACTAAGCATTAAGTGCTTTCGCAAAACACAGAACTTGGAATGAAATGTTTCGTTGCTGTCATGTATGTCTGTAGTTAATAACCAGCAGCTCTTAAGGCTGAGAGCGTTTTGACCAGTAATGGGAGGTAGGTATCAGTGCTTCCTTTCAATAGGAGCTTCAAGTAAAGCCAAATCTAAAAATCCAAGTATAAACGTATTGAAAAAGCCTCCAACAGACCTCCCGAGGGAGGAAGTGCAGCATGATGGCCTTTGAGGGGGGAGTTGGCAAGGCCTTTTGTACTTAACACTTTTCATCATGCCTGTGAGGGCTGCTTGCCGGCACTCAGGCTAATGCTTAAATCACATCCACTCTTCACATGAGTTTGACCTTGATGCCCCACTGTTGCTCCCAGAGGAGGCTCACATCTTCGAATATTAGCATTACGTAATGCTAACGTGTATATTCCTGGAGCAGATCTATTCTATGAAAATTATGTAGCTCTGCCTTTTAAAAATTGTTTTTAAAAGAATTCAGAATAGAGATATGCGACAGGGTATCCTCGGGCAATTGATGGGACCTAGAAAGTCCAACTGTAGTAAAAACGTTAAGAAAGAACCATTTTTATGTTCCCTCTCAATGCGACTCCCTTTCTAGCTCAGCCACTCCGTACACACACACACGTAATACCGACACACTGACAACTCCTTGTCCTAAGTCAAAAGAACCCCTCTGTGTACATAATAAGTAGTCATCCCACAGTAACCTGTTTATAAGTCCAAAGTACTCTGGCCACCGGGGCACTTTAGACATTTGAGATGCTGCCTGTGGGCATAATAAGAGCGTGGATTTGGGGATCAGACTCATACGGACTAAAATCCCAGCATGTGATTCAAGGCAGGCTGTCACTTTCCCTGAATGTAAAATGGAAATAATAGCACCTGCATTGCTGGGAGAGTCCGAGCCTTCAGTGAGATGATGCCTATGAAGGCACCTGGCACATTCGAGACATTCAATAAATCATTAGCAGGGCTTCCCTGATGGCGCAGTGGTTAAGAATCCGCCTGCCAATGCTGGGGACACGGGTTCGAGCCCTGGTCCATGAAGATACCAAATGCCACGGAGCAACTAAGCCCGTGCACTGCAACTACTGAGCCTGCACTCTAGAGCCTATGAGCCACAACTATTGAGGCCATGTGCCACAACTATTGAAGCCCGCGCACCTAGAGCCCGTTCTATGCAACAAGAGAAGCCACCACAATAAGAAGCCCACGCAACGCAATGAGGAGTAGCCCCTACTCTCTGCAACTAGGGAAAGCCCACATGCAGCAACAAAGACCCAACACAGCCAATAAATAAATAAATTAATAAATTAATTTACTTATTTTAAAAAAATAAAATAAGTAAATAAATTATTAGCACACACGTTTCAGAATCAATGAGAAGGGGGACCACATGACTTCTGAAGACCTTCCCCTGTGTGAGACCCAGTGATTTGGGGTTCCTTTTGTGAAGACTGGTTTCTGCCAGATTCCAGTAACTCCTGTCAGCATTGGTCTCCTCACACCTTCCTTTACGTGTCTGGTTTCTGATCCTCTGTGATTCATGGCCACTTATTGGCACTCCAGAGTGCAGATGCCATGAGCTATCTAATTAAAACTTCCTCAAAGCTCTGACAGCAGCTTGTTTTGTTGCTGCAGTCCTGTCAAGGTGGGGGCTTTGAAATGACACCGTCATGAATCAACATGTTACAGATACGCCCAGGGATGGCTCTTTTGAGCGTTTACCGATCTTGTTCTCTTTATGTAGTTCCCTCCAAACTGAAAGGAATTGCAGTTTTCCCCAAAGACAGCCAAGTAGCAAAAAAGGTTTTAAGAAACCGAGTTTCAGTATGTGTAGCGATCTGATTTTTCAGACGTCATCTTTGGATGTATATTTTCTTTTTATATGTTTATCATCAGCTCCAGGGAGCTCATTTTCATAAGTGTTGTTCATAGTTAATCCCGGCCTGATTTCTTTCTGTCCAGGTATACCCCCACCTCCCAGCTTCGCACACAAGAAGATGCAAAAGAATGGTTACGGTCCCACTCTGCAGGAGGCCTGCAGGATACTGCTGCCAACTCTCCTTTCTCCTCTGGCTCCAGTGTAACTTCTCCCTCCGGAACAAGATTCAACTTTTCTCAGCTTGGTGAGTATAGCCACTTGGCGTTAGCTGTGTTGAACAGTGCCTTAGGGCAGAGGTTCTATTTTGCATTTTGAAAGAGACATGTGGTCACATCACCGTCAGTATCTGATCAGCCCTCAGCAGTGTAGATTGATTACAGGCGACTGATAACAAAAGAAAAGAGAAATGTGTTTTGGTTGTCTATCGGTAATTTTCTGTATATGGTTGCTATAGGTAGGGTTATAGCAAAGAGCAAACCGTCCATGGAATGAGAAGAATGTATTCTAAGACCTCTGAAGTTGTAGGTTTTACAGCATATCCCATGTTTGGTCATCCTCGTTGCTTTTATTAAACCGGAAATAAAGCTCAGGTTTTGATTGAACAAGTATTCTTGGAAATGCCTACCAGTGACATAATGCTTTGACTGGCACAGTGAGGAAAGGAAAAGAATTTATAACACAGTCACTGCTGGCATGTCAACGGATACTTTTTTAGGGAGACAAACACCCACACAGACTCGTAAATAGGTGAAAGAGAACAGTCCAAAGCTTTATATGAAACCATGTGATCCTATAGCAAGTATTATACACAGAAAAAGGAAAGCACAGTCCTGGCTGGGATGACTGGGGAAGGTTACACGAAGGTGGCAGGATGAGAACTGAGCCTTCCAAGACAGATAGAGAGGGAAATGTTTTTTCTAGTCTCATCTCATTCTTTAGAGAGGCAGCCTTTTCGGATTACTGTGAATAATAAACTCCGTATTTTAGGACTTCTAATCAAGTAAGGCTTAACTCTGCGTTTTTAATGAAATGAATGTGTACTTCTGAACTTTTTCACGTTACTGAAGTGGATGGGATTTTGAGCTAAGGTAAATGCGCCCTCTTTGCACTGAAGCTCTGTAGGCACCATTATGAACTCTTCCGCATATGAAATAGTGAGACCTGTGTTCATACTGTTCTTTCCCGGCTGTAACTCTTTGAGGCAGGAGTTTCTTGTCATGCACAAATGCTTCCCATCTGATCAAAAGCCCGACTGGACTATTTTGGGCTTTTGGCTTTAGAGAGAATTGTTCCAGATGAGCCCAGAGAGTAATTAGCTCATGCCTGGAAGGTGACACTAGCTTGTCTGAACGTGCCAAGTCGGAGAGCTGAGGCCCAGAGCCTCGCTTTGGAACTGACCCACCTTTCCTCCCTTATTTTTAGCTGTAAGTGTGTTACTCAAATGCTGATGTGACTACCTTTGAGAAAACAGACAAGGGAGAGAAGTTGACAGGGACGGGGATGGCCGCCTCCTCTTCGTGCCCCTTCAGGATTTGAACAGGGAAGTGGATCTCCAGCCTTTTGACCGACTCCTTTTCCTTCCAGCGAGTCCCACCGCTGTCACCCAGATGAGCTTGTCCAACCCAACCATGCTGAGGACCCACAGTCTCTCCAATGCCGACGGGCAGTATGACCCGTACACGGACAGCCGCTTCCGGAACAGCTCCATGTCCCTGGACGAGAAGAGCCGAACCATGAGCCGCTCAGGCTCATTCCGGGATGGGTTTGAAGAAGGTAAGCAAGCAAGGAGATTCCCCTCCCTCAGACTGTGCAGAGGGGTTAACAGCCCTCTACACCCAGTTCACTTCGCTGACCTGAGAGCCCACCTGTGAGTTTCCAGCTCACCCACTTCCTCTGGGGCTCGGGGCTGGGGAACTCTGAATCGTAAGGTCTGACTCTTAAGTAACCTCGCAGGACTTTAGGGAAGAGGCGGCTGACAACGCGCTGGTGAACCCTGGGGTTGACCGAGTTCCGCTCCAGGCTTCTCCCTCTTGGACTTGGGCCCTGACTTCCTGGCACGCGCCTCTGTCTTGAGGCCCAGCCGCCGGCGCACCATCTCGGCAATGCCAGATACTGCAGAGTTCGTTTCCCTGTGCCGACGCACCCGTAGTATGGCTTTGTGGGGCGGTGGGCAGCCGTGCCTCTCCCCTTCGCTCCAGAATCTTTTCTTTCTTTCCCCAATGACCAGTGCTTTTACGTTTGTGGCTTTCAGTTTTGCCCTTTTCCTTCTTTGCTTTCTAATTGGGAATATTTGGTGTTGGATCTTTATGTTTTGTTCGTTTTAATCAGAATTTGGGGAGAAAACTCCTGTGGGCATCTTCATCAGCCATCTTACTACATCAGTTCATTTCTCTTTACTTCATTCAAAGTGTGAGTTAGGGGAGCAAGCAGTCAAAACACTGGGAAGGCACATCACCCGCCCCGCCCCCAAAAAAAGCTTCCCCAAAATGGGGATAAGACATTGGTGTCAGTACCAGTGACACATGGTTAAGAATATGGGATAATACTACCAGGGTTTGAATTCCAGCTCCACTACTTAGGTATGTGAACTTGGACAGGTTAGCTTCACCTCTCTGTGACTTTGTATTTTCACCGATAAAATACAAGTACCAAGCTGTATTGTATTGGAATTATGGGAATTAAACGAGCTAATATTTATAAATGTTAATCCAATAATGTTAGTGCCTGTCACAGCCTGAAAACTCAGCTCCAGCACTGATGTCCTGGCAGCTGGAAGTCCCCAGCCAGAGGAGGCCAGGCTCTTGGAGCAAATGGAGCCCAGGCCAAGGGCCATAGCCCTAGTTGTGCCCTTTTGTGCCAGTGACAGAACAGAATGGGAGTGGGGAGGGGAGTCACAGGTGCTTCCGTCTGCTCCTAGTCCCTGTGAGAGTGGGGGGAAATGCCCAGTGTCCTCCTGGTAGGAAAGAACAAATAAACCTGTGACTGTTGAGGAAATCCCTAAGCAAGTCGAGAGGGAGAGACACGCAAGATGTTGGCCTCTGCTTTGCCCACTGTTCTTTTTAACAAAAGTTTTAAGGCGTTTGGTTACAAAGCAGTTGCCCCCTGGTTAATCTTCCTTAATTCTCTCCACTCTGATTTATGTATCATTTGCATCCAGAGGCATCCAGTGAGCAGACACTAGTCTGTAAATCCATATATGGGAACCCACTGGGACAGAGGATTTAAGGAGGGGTGGAGCCTGAGTTACTGAGAGCATTTTACTGGATTTAAGAGCTGGAGATCAATAGTAACAGTGGAGGGTCTGTTGACCCTAAGGTGAAGGAGTAGGCTGGTTTGTCTTTAACTTTCTTCTGGTCAGTGGGTGAGCCAAGCAGGGCCACAAAGCATTTCCCAGCCCTCCTGGTGATGACTTGTGAATGGAGTGTGCCCTGTGCCCTGTTCATCTGCTCTGTCCCGTGTGTTCCTGAGTGAACCGTGTTCCGTCCTGCAGCTTGTCCGAACAAGCACACGTCGCCTCATAAAGGTCCAGGACCATTACAGTATCATCACCAGGTGGCTTTTACTTATTCCATGTGGAATCAAGTCGTCAGGCAGCACAGCTGTGGAATATCTGGGATGTCAAAGTGACATTGATTAAAAGGGCTTGCCCACAAGTAGTGTCTAGACTTTTGTAAACCTTGGTGATTCACGGTGATGTGGAACCGAAGCGAAGAAGTAAAATCAAATTTAGGGAGAAGGAGTAGGAACTGCTGTTGATTTGCTGAGAAACATGTAACATTTTCAGCTTTGGGGAAATTTGGCATCAGGTTGATTTTATTTCTTCCAAGGCTGTTACATTACAAAAACAAAATAGGGCTTGCACAATTAGGTGTTTTTAATTCTGTTGGGTGAAGACTTTTTCTTCTCCTCTTGAATATATAAACTCCTGGGACTGCAGAAAAAGTTGGGGAAAAAATTCACATCTCGTGTTTGGACCAAATAGAACTTCCTTATATTGATAAGAGGCAATTAGGTATATCATATGCCAGAGAGCAGATAGAAATTTAGGAAGAAGTAGCACAAGTACTTGTGTGAGGTTTTTGTGGGATTTAATTAGCACTTTCTGTTTTGAAGGAAATGGAGGTCATAAATATGTAGATGAGGTACGGGCATGGCCCAGGTGCAACCTTTCAAGGTTATTTCAGGTAAATTAATTTTCATCAGATGGATTATGCAATCTTCAAGTCAACTTTAATAGTGTACTTTAGGGAGATGCTTGAGGCATTTTTCAAATGCATGTCTTTGGAGAAGAAAAAATCCAGGGACTTTACCAGTCAACGCTAAGAACTGGTGCAGTCTAAATCAGTTCACATGGACCCACAGAGACCAAGCAGCTTATTAGTAAACAAATCTTATGTTGCAGCTCTCCTGTGTCTCTAGCCCCTGAGTTACACTTGGATTCAAATCCTGGCACCTCCACTGTTAGCAGGGTGACTTGAATAAGGCTCTTGACCCTGTTCACTAAAATATGAAAAATAACTGTAACTGTACCTACTTCGAAGGATTGAAGGGAAGATGAGGTGAGATAAATCCAGAAGGCATTTAGCAGAATGACTTTGAAAAGGTTTACAGGAAGTGCTCAGTCACTGTAGCTATTGTTGTAGCTGTCATGTTTTGCTTTATCCTTCTCCCTATGGGCCATTTCAAGCCCACTTTGTTTATGGCAAATTTGAACAGAGGAAGTGACTTGGGGGCTTTTGGCAGCCAGGACTAGGTCCTGCACTCCTGATTCGCAGCCCTCTGTTTTTCTACTCAGTCCTGCCTTATACTTGGCTCTTCCTTGGCCACAGCTGGGCTTTCTTACCTCTCTGAAGCAAACCCTGAACCTTCATCAGCGTGGTCTCCATTTTCAGTTATGCTTCCTTCTCTGCCCATTAGAACTGCAACTCATTCTCATTGACTCCTTCCACAGCCCCCAGTGGCGGAGCGAGAACTAGAGTGCCATGTCCAGATTCACTTTCTCTGCTTCTGACCAGCTGTGTGTGCTTGACCACATGGCTTAGGCTCTCTGGGCCTTAATTCACTCCTGTGTTCATTAGGGATAGAAATCCCTGCCCTGTCTTGGAATATCACCTACAGATTCTCTGTGATGATGGAGCTCACTTCAAACAGTAGTGTGAGAAGGTGCTTTGATTAGTGTGAAGCTGAGTGTATACATAACTTCAGTACTGAATATATATATAAATATTCAATATGAAGCTGAATACACACACACACACACACACACACACACACACACACACACACACACACGTATATTTATGCCCAAGTATGACAGCAGAGGCATTTCTTTGCTTCGTTGGATGGAATATGCACAGTTGTCTCATTCCATCTTGTGATTTCACCCCTACCTGTGCTTTAGGTTAGGGGTGGCATCATGTTCTTCTCCAACATGTACTCTTTGCTTGTTTGGTCTCAGCTTGTGCCTGTGCAGACTGAATGAAGGGTTTAGGAAACCATTCTAAATATACCAAAAGGCTTTACCGAAAACAAAAAAACCTCAGAAACCAGTAGATGAGGTCACTCAAGCCGTCTCCAGATTTCTGGTCCGCAGATCCTGTTCCTGAATGCTATAGGACTTTAGGCAGGTCATTTAACCTCTCTGGGTTTCAGATTAGTCAGTGGCAGAGATGGCCTGGATAGTCTGTGTGGTTCCTTGTACCTTCAAATGTTTGGAGGTACAGGTATAGGGAGGAAGCTGCAGGACATGCTTCTGCTGCTCTGGCTTTATAAGTCTCGTATGCATTCTGTTGTCCAAAAGTATCCCAGCCACATAACCCAGGCTCTGCCTTGGCTCAGTTTACTTGAAGGAGGGCCAGCTGCAGGGGTTCAGGCAGCCACATTCAGCTGGAGGTTGATCTGGAAAGCAAAGACTCTTTCTTTGGACCACAGCCTTGCTGTTGCTATTTACAAGTGAGAGGAGTTAATTACAGAGAAGAATAATTACCTCCACCTGAAGCCTGCCAGATGTGCTCCTCTCTGCCTGCGGCCCCAAGCTTGCCGGAAGGTATTGCCGAAGGCAGTGTCAGTGACTCCATGTGTGCGAGGTAGGGAAAGCTTCCAGTTTTCAGCAGCCAGAGTCTACGCAGCAGCCCTGTGCAGGCCTCTGGAGCGGGCGTCTGGCAGGGCAGTGTGGTTAAAGGGTAGCTCCATGTTCCCTCTATCTCTTCCCCCAACTTGGCCTCCTGTATCACTTCCCCCCTAGTGTCTGTGTTGTGGGGCTAAAGTAACTGACCCCTTTGGACCATTAGGCCGCTAGGTTGGGGCATGAGAGGCCTCTGTTAATGTGTGGACATATTAACACTGAAAGCCATTGTTGGCCATTTACACCTTACATTGATTTTTTATGGCCACGGGCCAGATGAGTCATGGATGGAGGAAGAATGGAAGAAAAGATCTAGAACCCCGGGTGTTGCTAAGGAGGGTAGATGTGCGTGACGGTGCAGGGATGCCCTCGGAGCAAGTGGCACCGTCTAAGAGAGAAGAGGACCAGAAGCGCAAGCCCAGAGCCGTGTGGGTTAGAGGAAGGAAGAAGCCCATCCCGGTGGCCGCTGGGAAAATGAGAAAGGGCTCCAGGAGAAGACGCTGTTTGAACTGATCCTGGTAATTTGGACAGGCAGGAATGGGAAACTTCCTAAACCAAGGGAACTGCACGAGCAGAGACCCTAAGACAGCAAAGTGTCAATACTGCGCAGGCCATGCTTGAGAGAGCTGTGCAGGATTCAGGGTGTGATAGGAGCGCCTAAAGGAAGGATGGGAGGTCGGAAGGTTTATTGGTAAGATGGTGTGGAGACACCGGATTGGTCGGCTGAGCCGTTGGTGGGATATCTGTGGGTAGGTTGCTTCTGCCAACCGCTGATCCAAGTTGAGTTCACTCCTTGGGTGGCAAGTGAAAGCCATTTAGTACATGTGGACAGTTCCTCCCCAGCCTCCCACTCTCAGACCATAGGTGACAGCGCCGTGTGGGGTAGAGGCATTCCACTCCTGGTCAGGAAAGCAGTGCCCCGTTAGAAGGTCTATGATGTCTCGACAGGCATATTTCTGTCTTTCAAACAGGTAGTTGAGAGATTACTAAGAAAATGTTGTTAAAGAATCTGGTATCCAAGAAGAGAAGTCAGCCAGAATACCTAGTCCTGGAAAAGACCGTGATTTAAAATGACATGAAAACACATAATAAAATGTCTCCATTGGCTAGGGGCAGGAGGGGGTGAGGAGGAGGGTACAAGGACGGTTCTAAGTTCTAGAGTACCAGTAACAAACAGAAAAGAGGACACTTTGTAGACATGATAGAAATCAAATGAAGAACCTATGTTTCAGGGGATATGTTTTTTAAACAGTGTTCTACTACATGGTCATCTAGAATGAATTTGCTGTGGCCGACATGTTCAAAACAGCTGATCTTTTTGCTTATACAGATGCTAGCAAGATATACAATATATAGTCTTAACCCTAAGGGATACATTAGAAAAAAGAAAGGAATAAAATATGCTGGAACGGAGCAGGTCACAGTTGCCTCCGGGCAATAGAATCATGAGTCACACAGGCTATGGCAGTGAATATGCTTCTTAACACTTCTCTGTACTTGAAACATTTAACTTAGTAATTATGTATTATTTTGATAGTTGGGGGGAGGTAGTATTTAGAAGATTGTAGAGAAATAAATGTGGTAATAGAAAAATGATTCCCGTAGGAAGTTATTCCTTCCTTGACACTGACCTGTCACCAATCCAGGGAAGGTTGGGTCGAGGTGATGTTTAGTTGCTCCAAGCCTGTAGTGTCCCTCTAATGCTGAGTTTCTCCTTCCCTTCCCCTTTTGGGCTCCATAGTGGCCAGCTGTGCAATTCACCTTTTCTTTCTCTTCTTTTTCTTTCTTTTTTAATACATAGTTCATGGATCCTCGCTCTCCTTGGTTTCCAGCACGTCGTCCATTTATTCTACAGTGAGTATAAATCAGTGCTGTGTGGCTGTGTGTGTGTCAAAAATAAAATATAAGCGTGTCTCCTAGAGTATTTCCATTATTAGGGGATCAATTAATTAGGGAACAAGATTTGAAATTCACAAACAGCTATTGATTATAATGTACCAACCCATAAATCAGGAGCTGACTTTTGTTAAAGTGACATTGTGCTTCAGGTGGTAACTAGTTAGAATGCATGAGATGCCTCTTTCAGCCTTGTGTCTGCCTCAGTTTCTTTGTCTGTAAAGTAGAAAGAATAGCAGCCCCTACCTTGTGGAGCTGTAAGAATTAAATTTATGAAGATTACTATTCACTGCAATATAAATTCCTTGAGGACAAGGACTTTTGTATTCTGGTTTTATTCCTAGTTCCTAGAACCAGGCCTAGCGTATAATAGGTATTCAAAAAATAGGTTTGAATGAAATAAGAAAATGCGTGTAAAGCAATGAATAGAGTGCACACAGCACGGAGGAAGCTCTTGTAAATGATAGCTGCCATCAGTGAGAGGTCTACTGAACAAAAGCCAAACGTAATCATATATAGTCTGGATTTATTCAGTATGCGTACTTTTTATAGCTATGTACATAACTATCTTAAAAACTTTAACTAGGGAATTCTTATAGGAAAAGAAAAACATTTGGTGAATTGGGAATTCTTTAGCCCTAAATTCCATAGAGGACAGATGTTTTAATAACTCGGATTTTGGTAATGCCATGTATCTCAGCTATGTAGTGGGACAAACTGTAGATAGCCCATGTAAGTTAAAGGCCATCCCAGAATCAAGTTAAAGAGCCCAGGGTCTGACTGTTCTGTCTTAGGCCTATAGCGAGCAAACAGACTTCAGTGGTTGCTGACATGGTCTGATCTGAAGGACCTAGAAACATTTCTCTTCTGCTCCTACCCACCTTGCCCCTCCAATTCCACAATACCTCTTTGCTCTGCTAGTCATCTTGTCTGAAATTTTATCAGAGTCCTAACTTTCATTTTAAAGGCTTTATATACGGTAACCTTGGGAAGGAGTTTATTTAAGCCATTATCCAAGAAAGCGTAGGGATGGCCTTCTGACTATCAGCTATTGCATCCAATGAGTCCTTTCCTCTAGAATGAAACTCTGTGATGTGGGTACCAGAGTTGGTACTTTCAAACCTAGATTCACTTTTTCCACAATATTTACTGGCACCAAGTATATGCCAGGCTCTGGGCTGAGCCCTGAGGATGTGGTTTAGGTAGACAGAGGAGCCTGCTGCTAAAAGAGGAAGCCAGAGGCACAGAAGGCACAGGGAGACATGGGACTCTGGTTTCACAGGGTTGGTGCAGTGCAGCCGTAGCAGACATTTCAGTGCCCAAGTCCCATGTTTTCCCAGGGACTTCCCAGGGTTTCCTGTCAATACATTTTTCACTTAAAAAAGTGAAAAATGGGGGCCGGCCTGCATCAGCCAGCCTTGGAGGGAAAGAGTGTGAACTCCTCCACCTGTGAGAATTCAGATGCAGGAAACCATCACATGCAATTCCTGGCTGCTTCCCTTTATGCCAACCACTGGGAGTTCTTACAGCCACAGGCCTCTCTTCCAGTGTGTGGACCTGAAGCAGGCATTTTCATGAAACTTGAAGTTGTCTTTTCTGGGGGTGGGGGGTGGGGATGAACTGAGAGACTGGGATTGACCTATGTACACCAATATGAATAAAATAGATGACTAATAAGAACCTGCTGTGTAGCACAGGGAGTTCTACTTCACTTCGCTGTACAGTAGAAACTAACACAACGTTGCAAAACAGCTATACCCCCCCAAAATAAAATAAAACCATAAAAAAAATAGTCCTTTCTGAGTTGATATAAATTCACAAATTACCAAAGACCTAATAATAATAATAATAATAGCATGTTTATCTAGATGGCAAGAGACCCAAGGCCTAATCATAGTTTTCCCCTTACTGTATGACTTTGGACAATTTACCTCCTTATTCTGGGGGGTCTCTATTTTTTTCCTTGGCCTCAGGGAGCTGGGCCAGGTGGTCTCTGAGGTCCCCACAACCTCTGACATTCCACTATTCAGTGAGTCAAAGGTTCTCATGTGCTGTTCTTTACACATGTCTTCTCTGAGAATATAAGTTGCGTTTGCAAACTTTGAAAAAAAATAGTCTAATGTTTGAATGTTTTCGTGATGGCGTGGTGTGCTGATTCCAAGGAAAACTGCACGTCTGGCTAGACTCTGCTACCACCAAGCAGTAGTGTGTGGTCCCTTATCTACTGTTAGCTCCTTGGTGATGATGCAATTCTGAAACGAATGCTCAGGCACCTTCACAGGTGTTAAGGCAAAGAAGTTCACATTTGTTGTCTAAAAAGAGATCTCTGGATCCTCGTAAGTTGCCACCAACCCAGACCAAAGAGTCTGTTTAATGTCTGAGTGTTTCACAGGCTCTTCCTGGAGGATGATAGGCTCCCCACACCCCGCCCTGAAATCTCTGGAATTCTTAGATATTCAAGAATGTTCATTCTGGCTGAAATTTGCCTGTAATTGTAATTACACGGGAAAGAAAAGACAGCCTGATGCTAAACAAATGCCATGGAGAGCTCATGGCCAGCTCTTGGAGTAGAGAAAAACGGAAGAGGCCACATCTGGCATCAGACTTGCTTTCCTGGTTGGTAGGGAGCAGCCACTGAGTTCCCAGGGGAGCTGCCAAGGGGAGAGAGGCCTGGAGCTTCACTCCGAGCCCCCAGATGTACAGAAGAGCAGCAGCAGCTGGGGGCAAGATACAGAACACATGATTTCTCCAGGCGGCTGCTGAGAGCAGGAGCCCAACCCAGAGACAGGTGGGTGCAGAGACAGACAGTGGCAGCAGCCTGAGGAAGGGGCATTAGGCCTGTTGATAGAAGTGTTTATAAGTAGGCTGGTCCTCCGTGGATGGTTCAGCCTGTTAACAGACCCCCGCTCGCCTCCCACATGTTAGAGAGCTGTGACGTTATCCCCATTAACTTTGCTCCTCTGGATCAGACTCAGAAGCCAGGGCCTTATTTCTGGAAGGCCTCCAGGAGAATGTCGCTATAGTCAAAGAGCAGGAGAATGTGCTGGTTAAGATCATAGGCTCTGGAGCCAGACTGCCTTGGATCCAATCCCAGTTCTACCACTTATCAGCTGTCACCATGGGCAAATTATATTAGTACCTTTTCAAAGGGTTGTTATGAGGATTAAATGAATAATGAATGTCAAGTGCTTGGAACAGCCTTTGGCATATAGTAAGTGTTCAATAAAATGCTACGTATTATTACCCGAATGTAAGCAACATGAGATGTAAGGGACTTGGTCATTTCACAGCTGTATCCCAGGTTCTTAAAACTGTGCTTGACATAGTTGGAAATCAATAAATATAGGTAGGGGTGGTGGCGATGAACTGAGGACAGGCAGACAGACAAAGAGGGATGGCTGAATATTATCAGAGAGGGAAGAGTAAGCCCTGGGGACTTCTCCAAACCTTCTCCTGAAAGTGTTTCTTAGGTGAGGAGATTGTCTGGCTGTGTGACTTTAGACAAGATACCTACCTCTCTGAGCCTCAGAAGGAATACAAACCTACTTTGTGGAGTTACTGCAAGGATTAACTGCTTTGGCCCCCGTGTACCTAAAAATTAGTTACTATTGTTAGAAACCAGCCTGGAGGGAGACCCACCTGGGGCAGGATCAGGAGTGAGGGTGGGGGGAAGCAGGATGTTCAGGGCAGCCCCACAGGAAATGGCTACCCATTTATCCCAGCTGATGGGTATAGGGACTGCGGGGCCTCATGTATCATACCCCTTTGCATTCTCAACTATTAGAGAAGTACACGCCAGAGTCACATGCTGATTGTTTAAAATAACGGGTTTATCACTAGTAAAAGTGGATTAGGACACACATAGAGGACTCAAGGACAACACAGAGTCCTTACTGATTCTCACTCACCTGCCTGGCTCCCAAGTCACTGCTCCACCCCAGGGAAGTGCAAATGGTAGGCTGTGGAGAGAAGGGCAGGAACACATGCAGCGTTTTGAGAATATGTGTGTGTTGAGGGGTGAGGGTTTCTCCTTTAATGGGCCCCCCGGGAACCCCAGGGGAGAGGAAGAATAGTTCCCCCTGCTACAGGGTCCCCCAGCCCCTGTGGGCTTCCCCTATGGGAAAAGATAAGTAGCTTGTAGTCTCTGGCTGGCCAAGTGCTCTGTCACCAGAGCCCCAGGGCCCAGTATGGAAGGCTTTGCCAGTAAGAGAGCCTGCAGGCTTCGTCCTTGCTCCCCAGGGTCACAGGTTGCTGGGCGACTGGAGATGGAGCAGCAGGAAGGTGCAGGCCAGCTTCATTCTTACAACCTGGGGAGTCACCACGCTGGCTGAAAGGGCCTCCCAGCCCCTCTCACTTCAGGAACCTTCCTGCCCTACTGCTGTTTCTGCTTCACTGCCCTAGGGAGATGAGAGGGAGAGAGAAAATGTGGCAGAATTAACCTATGAGCTGTCCTCTGTACCTCCCAGGTAGGATTGCCAAATTAAATACAGAATGCCCAGTTAAATTTGAAATTCAGATAAACAACAAATAATTTTTTAGTATAAGTATGTCCCCGATATTGCATGGGACATACTTAAAAAAAAAAAAAATTGAAATTTAACTGGTGTCCTGTATTTTTATTTGCTAAATCTGGCAACTCTACCCTGGCTTATCCCCTTCTCATCACTCCTCCCTAGCATCACCTCCAGGTGGGAGCAGGGGCTCCTCGCAACCCAAATAGCTAGAGTATTTCCTAATCCTTCCTGATTTCTTAAAGTAACATGCTGTTTGTATTTGGCCTTTCTGATTGGTCACATTAATTGAACCAGTTTATCCAGAGAAGTCCACCAGGAAAGAAACTAATAAATCTTTAGGACTGCCAGAAGTGTCCAAATATGGTACTCCCTGTAGGCAGGACTGCACTCTTCTTTGTTCCTCAACTGGTCTAATTTCTTCTCTGTTTTTTCTTTATAGCCAGAAGAAAAGTGCCAGTCAGAGGTAAGGAACAGTTTGCTAGTTGTATTTTGTCTTTTGCTATTATCAGTTATTTCTCCCAGCTCATCCTGGAAGTAGACTCCCAAAGCAAGTCACTCTGTCCCTTGTCATCTTTAGATTCGCAAACTACGGCGGGAGCTGGACGCCTCCCAGGAAAAGGTTTCCGCTTTGACCACCCAGCTGACGGCAAATGTGAGTACAGACCCAGAGCGGTAGCCATTGCTACCTCTGAGCATTATAGAAACAGTGTGGTGTAATAAAAAGGACACAGACTTTAGCATCGTGGGTGTGTCAGCTCTGACCCTTAGTGGCATTGAGCTTTGGGCAAATTCTTTAACTTCTGAGCCTGCCTTTGCTTATCTGTGTGTTGGGGAATGATAATACTTAGCAGCGCTCAGGGGTATCACGTGATCAGTACCTGAAAAAGATTAAGTGCTCAGAAATGTTCATTTCCCTTTCTCTTTGTGATGATTTTCATCTTAGGAGGAAAAAAAGAAAGAAATCTAAGGCTCCACAATAAATAGCTGACTGCTCTGTAATTGTAATATACACAATTACATGTTCAGGAGGCACTGCCAACTGGCATTCAATTCAGCAACTGTTTTAAGTGCCAACTATGCCCTGGGCACTATGGGTTCAACAGGAAAGCAAGCACAGTCACTGTCATTTTAGGGTTCTTTCTCTGATACAGCAGAGAGACAAAATAATTTTGTTATAACATGATAGCTGTTATGATAGCAATAAAGGGTGAAGGTTGTAGGAATGTATAGGAGGAGCACCTAGATCAGTCTTAGTGGGGCTGGGAGAAGTCAGGAGAGGCTTCCTGGAGGAGGTGACATCTGATGAATGCTATGTAGGGGAGGATGCATGGCAAGGACAGCATTCTATCCAAAGAGAGTAATTCGTGCAAAAGCCCAAGGTGAAGATCTTGGTGCATTTGGAAACTATAAATAGCTCAGTATAATTAGAATCTATGGCTTGGATGTGGGGAAGAGGCCGGGGTGGAGGGGAGAAGGAAGTGGGAAGGAGGCAGGCATCGAAGAAAGGCAAGGGTCACGCCACATCATGGAGGCTCTCAGCTGTTAGGTGGTTAGGTTAGCTTCCTAACTGTGCTGTGGTTATAGGATTTGAGGGGTCAGAGTAGAGGCAGAGATCTCCTACCCCACCAGACCGTCTGTAAAGGAGCCCTGCCACAGAGCCGTGAGTTGGCGAGAGCGGAGGCTCAGAAGGCAAGAGCCTGAGGGTTTGCAAGGTGCTTCCTTCGGAGGCAGGGCTTCCAGCTGGGGAGTGTACAGCCCAGCCTGAGACCACAGATCCATGTGTGTGAGCCTGTCAGAAAGCCACCTGCATGATCCCCAGCATGCTGTTAACATGAAAAGCGACTTCAAAAGGTTGTCTTCTTTGGACCAGGAAGGTAATTAATATTTATCTGGAGCTTTTGCCTATGTAATTCCTGGCTTGAGCCTGAGTCTACTGAAGGAAACTTTCCACTGCACTTTAAAGTCTGCAAATGCAGTACCTAGCACAGTGCTTGACCTTGATTTATAGGCTCAATAATTAGTAACTACTCACACCTGTTCATTCTCCTGGGCTCTTACATTTCTGGAAATCTGAGTTTTTTTTCAAAACCCGATATACTAGGCTACTGTGTTTTATAATCCTTCTTTATTTTCTTGACTTCTTCCTCCATCTGTAACTCTATTCAAAGATCAGAAATTGATATTTGATCTGAAATTTGAGGCTTAGAGCCTAGTTAGGATGGCAGAGATATTCTTCTGTGGGTAGTCTTCATCTCGGTAACCAGATGCATGCATTCAAATGGAGAACCTACCCCAGACCAGGTGAGCCAGGGGTCTCCTCGAAACACATGCGGTTTGACAGCAAGTGGTTCGGAGCTACTCGCCTAGTTAAGAATTACAGCTGCTCAATGTCTGCCCCTTACGAATCAAAAAATAGTAATTAATTTACTTATCAATGAACTTGGATTAATTCCTCCAGTGACCTCACGCTGCCCCAAGGGACCTTGCACTGGGCCATTTGAAACTCCCCTCTCTGATCCCAAAGAGTAAGAGTGAGGTCCCTCACGTTATTATTATTCCAGAAGTATGTTTTACTCTTAACAAAAGCCGCTGAACCTAGTATTGTTTTAAAGTAAATATTTAGTCTTGCCACACACCACCGGCAGTGCTAACGTGTTGTACTGTCTGCCATCTTTCTCGCAGGCCAAGCTGTGTTTGTTTTCCTAGGACAAGCTACTCAAAGCCACCTTCTCTGGGTGTTTTTATAACACATGTGTTTGTTTTCCATGGAAATGTGAGCATGCTGCCTGCTGAGAAGGCTGTTGTGTGGCTCTGAACCAGCCTCTTGGCCCATATTTTCATAATTGAGATCGTGACACACAGTCCTTTTGCTCACCAGCAAAATGCGATTCTCTGGCTTCAGAGCAAATGTGGTTTCTTCTTGAGTTTGCAGAAGCACTCTCTTGATAGCAGTCTTCGTGGGGTCAGGTTTTTGCTTTTGTTTTTAACTGAATGGAAATTTTGAATGCCCACAAATAGAGTCTTGGGTGGCAGTCAAACGAAGAATTGAAATAAATGGAAATTCAGTCGTTTAAGTTTGACCTTGTCATTCCTTTGAAGTACATGCATAGCAGTCATTGTTTTTCACATCCATGTCTTGGCTTCATCCACGATGTGACTCTTGAATGGGTTGACTTTTGTTCTGCTACATTCTCCAGGGCAAAGTAAAGTATCTTTTTATTTAAAATGCAAAGGCATTTTCTCAATTCTTAATGAAGAGAGAGCATGCAATTAGAAAGAAGCTGGCCAGGCCACTCAACATTTCTATCACAAGTGCCCCTGCTCCCTGCCAGCTCCTATGGCCAATGTGAAAGAGACTCAACAGTTGATCCTAGAGATGTCTTATCCTCCATCTCCCTGTTTGATGAAGTCCAGTAACAGAGGCCTCTCACTCACCCCTCAAGTCTCTCCTCCTTAAACTGGAATGTCCACTGACCCCAACCCTCTTCACAGCCCAGGGTGACGCCTCCTTTCCTGCCCTTTTCTTCTTCACTCTGTGTGTCAGTCACCTTTTCTTCTAGAATTTTCCAGAACCATCAGATCTCACTTCTCCCAAGACTCAAGTATCTTGCTGGTCCTTCTCATTCCTCCTATGACCTTCCGTGTATCTACCCACCTCGCTCCTAAAACCTTTTCTTGATCTCTGTACACCTGTGTTCTCATGGTAATTTTTGTCCCTTTCTCAGTCCCATACCTGTTTCTTTCCCCGCAGTCTCTAGTCATTCCTGTGTTTTGCAATTCCTTAGCAGTTTGTAGAGCATTTTCAACTATATTGTTGCATTCAGTGCTCAAAGTCACCCTGGGAGGAACATAGATGTTGCTTCCATCTTATCCGTGAAGAAACCAAGGCCAGTAGGATTAGATGACTTGTCCTTCCTTTTTGGTTTTAACCATATTATCAGGATCCTCCGTCAACTAACTGATACTTCACCTGCTTGCTCTGTGCAAGAAGGAAAAAGGCTTACTGTAGAAACAGAGTTGCATCTTGCCCCTGCAGAGGGTTGCAGAGAAAGGGGCAGTCAGGGAAATATCACATTTTTCATTCCTAAGATTTTTTTTTTCATGTTTTTAACATCTCTGAAAATTGGATGCGTGTTTCAACTCTAATTGGAGGCATTTTAAAAACTGTCTTTGTAATATATAAAATAATAGTGTGTCTGATGCCATCTTCTAAGCGGTATATAAAAGTGCAGGGGAGCCCCAGGGGAAGTCCGAACTCCAGGGGGAACAGTGGGCAGGTTCTCTAAGGAGGGAGCAGATGGGCCTTTCGGTGGCTTTTTATTAACCAGGATGATAACGAGCAACATCTGCCCGCCGCTTCGTTCGTTCATTTTACAAACATGCTCAACATGAGCCTCTGTCGTGAGCTTGGGGAGCAAAAGGTCGCCCTGCAGTGTACTAGAGACCGACGTAAATCAGCGACCACAAGAACGTCTGTGTTTTTGACTGTGATACCCACAGTACACATCAGCAGTCCAGTGTGCTTGTGAGAGTGAATAGGAGGGAACCAGCCCACTCTGGGGGTGTCATGAAGACGTGCGCTGAGGTCTCTGGAGAAGGATGTACAAGAATCAGGTAGGGAGGCAGTTGGGAGAAGAGCATTCCAGGCAAAGGGGAAAGCATGCAGAAAGGCTCTACGGTGGAAAGAAGCACAGGGCGTTGGAGGACTGAAAGGCTAGAGTAACTGGGTCCCAGAGAATGGTGAGGAGTGGGGCTCAAGAAGTCACCGGGGGTTAAGTCACGTGGCCACATTAGGGTTTCCGTCTTTAAGGCCTGGCACCCTTTAGGCATTCCTACCTTGAAGGTAACACAGCTGAAGGGAAATGTGTCTTTCCCCTCCAGGCTCACCTCGTGGCAGCCTTTGAACAGAGTCTTGGAAACATGACCATCAGACTCCAGAGCTTAACCATGACGGCCGAGCAGAAGGTAAAGCAGAAGGGACGCTTTTTCTCTCCCTGCTTGGAATTAACAACAAACCTAAAAGCATTATTCTTTTTTATTCCAGAGAGTTGTATAGCTTTTAGTGTGCTTGTTGGACTATTGGAATTGAATCTGAAAGCATAGGGGTGTTGAGTGCGAATATGACCTCGATGGAGGGGCAGTAACTACATCGGCAACAGATCTTAGTGCTGTTCTTCCTGCTTGGATGTGCTCATATATGTCTGTTGAAAATTGACCCAACCCAGTGTCGGAGACAAAGGTTTCCTGCAACTCCTTCATTCCCTCGACCCTCCTCTAAGCTGATGCCAAGTTGCACTTCAGTTGAACTCGGTGCAGAATGATGTGGGGATAACCAGTATTTTTACCTGTTCCTTAGGATTCAGAACTGAATGAGTTAAGAAAAACCATTGAGCTGCTGAAGAAACAGAACGCAGCTGCCCAGGCTGCCATTAATGGAGTAATTAACACCCCAGAGCTCAACTGCAAAGGTAAAGGAAGAGAAACAGCCGTCAGACCAGTGACCTGCCTGCCCTTAGGAGCCCTCCCCTGACAACATACGATGCAGCCTCCCTGCCCGCGGGTGGATGTCCGTGTCACTCGGACAGGTTGTAGGAGGCACTTAATCCAGTTCCTTCTAGCCTCTAGGAAGATAGCTATTTCCAGCATATCCTCTTCTCTGATGTATCTCAAAGTGAAAGAAAATATATCTCTTGGCAAAGTGTCAAATTATTTCACAGCCTTCACTTTATGAATGCTTTGATATTTACATATGGACGTGGGACAGCCTGAAATGGGTTTGTCTCTCATTTGTCCCGGAAAATATTTTGAAAGGAATTGCTTTGTCCTTGTATATCTTACTTGGGGTAATGAGGGGAGATATGGGCACGAGGAGGAGTTATATCCAGAAAAATGATACTAAGAGTACCGATAGAAAAGTAATAGTGAAAGCTAGCATTACGGAACATTCACTGTGTTCGAAGCACTGTGTTTAGTGTTTACCTTATTTCATTATCCCGTTTTCTTTCCGTAACACGCTTATGAGTGTGATGCTGGTCCTCTCCCCATTGTACTGAGGGAATACTGAGTTTTAGAGGTGAGAGTCCCATCCTGAGGTCACAGAATATATTCGGTGAAACAGAAATGGAATGAGAACCTAAATCTGCCCCTGAAATGGGTGCTCTTAGAGACTGGACTGTCAGGGTCATTCTGTGCTTGTGGGGACTCTGTCTGCAAACTTTATTTTGGTCTCACTACGATTATGGGCAGTGTTATGTCTGGTACCACTGTTATCTCAGGCATTAGGCCTCCTGGAAAAGCGAGGCTAGAGGTGACGTGGGAAGGATTGACAAGAGCTGGCCAGGCACAGCAGAGGGAGAAGAGCCTCCCAGGAAGAGAGACTAGCACCTGTCAGGTGGTGAGAGGACATGGGCTGGGCATGTCCAAGGGCACAGAAGAAGGCTGGTGCAGGAGGGGCAGGAAGAGCAAAGGAGGGGGCGCTCACAACACAGGCGACGATTGCCGCAACTCACAGACACATTTTAGCTCCAGAGATGGATGTGGGGGGATTCTCTCTAAGCCTCCCCTGACTTCTGTGTGTAAAATGGAGAGAGCCCTCCTTTAACTGACCAAAGAGGACATAGCATGCACCTACTTAAGGACCTTAAAACCAGCATCAGGGAACAGAAGGTGATGCCTAATGGGAAATACCTGCTAGTCCTTGGATGTGTGGATTTAAGTGTCAATCGCGAAGCAAAGAAAGGAGCGAAAGTCAGCAGCTCCTGATGTCCTGCCTTGGGTTTCCAGGCACCGGTACCTCCCAGTCCGCGGACCTCCGCATCCGCAGACAGCACTCCTCTGATAGCGTCTCCAGCATCAACAGCGCCACCAGCCACTCCAGCGTGGGCAGCAACATAGAGAGTGATTCAAAGAAGAAGAAGAGAAAGAATTGGGTGAGTGTGCATCCAGAGACTCTCGCGGGTCCTGACTCAATGAGTCAGGCTCGGAAACAGTGTGCCCCAGATAAAGCCCAGGCCAGCTCTTAACTTCACAGCACACACCTTTGGGAGTCAATCCAAAGGAGTGGCTTGTGGATAGGTTCCTACTACAGTTGATGTGGTGCTCAGCCAAATGCTAGGATATATGAAATAACCACTTCCTTGTAGTTTTTCTGTTTCGTGAGACGTTACATGAAGCCCTCATCTTTCATTTCATCTGTGTCATTTCTTCCTCATCATATGCTGGCCACAAAGTTCCAGATACTAGAGCAAAGTTACTCTTAAGTGGTTTTTTCCTTAGTTCCCAAGTATTTTTTGGAGTGTATGTCACTAGTTATCTCATCATTAACCACAGTCCTTATCTGTTTATTTACATAATTGCCTGTGACGGCATTGAATCACCTACCCTTCTCTTTGAAAATTTTTTGATCATTTGCTGTAAGTAAAAGTTTCATAATGTAATTGTTAGCAGTTAGTGAGTGGTTCTAAACTGAGGGGAGCAGGAGTTATACCTCAAAATAGCAAATATAATAGAACAGTCTGCAATGCAGTGCTTCTCCATGTTTCCATAATCCCATCGAGCTACTTGACTTTCCATACAGTGGCCTCTTGAGCAGTTTTTCCCATTCTTCTTGGGAAATTCCACTCTCTCACCCCACCCAATTTTTAGTTCTGTGGTGAGGGCTGTGGAGTTACGATTGACGTTTGCTGCTCCCCGACTTCAGTGCAGGGACACCCGAAGTTGATCTGAAGTTGGCCAGGACTCACAGGGCCCTGTTTGTCAATGCACAAATGTGAAAACACAAAACAGCATTGTGTTTTCCTAGTAGCTTCGTTGTCATCATTCATTCCATACACTTCTCATTTTGTGTTATCTTGGATGGGTGGCGAGGTCTAGTGATGGAGGAGTCGAGGACTTTTTTGATTATTGATGACTTGCATTGGGGGCAAGCTGAAAGCCCAGTTCAGTGTGATCCTCTCATCATTCTGATTAAATTTTCCTTTATGTTACTAATGGCTTTTAGTCAACTCATTGGCTATGACTTAAACAAATAGAATTAACTCATCACTGTTTCTAGTATGCTTTTGATAAATATGGTCCAATTTAATTGTCAAAGTGATGAGAGAATTATTTTCTGTGAAAAATCATGATTATCCATTTTCTTTAATTCAGAAAATAAAACTTGTTTATTTTAAGACAGTTCTTGGTTATCGGTGCAATTGGGGCAGATAGGTAATTGGCATCCTCAGATAATCCCAAAGCTTAATTTTGTCTAATCTTTGTAATCTCCTCTTCTACCTGGTATTTTACCAGAGGTTGAGCAAGGATTTATTTAGCTTGGTATGTGCCAGATTCTTCTGTTTCTGTGACTACTCTCTGGAGATATGGCCAGAAATAGGAAATGGGAGAGAAATGGGATCCAGACTTGCCCACAAGCTGGACATGCAGTTTGTTATAGGTGAAACTTTGATGGGAGAAAATTCCCATTATTTCAGAATGGTCCATTTTCTGAATTTCACAATGGCTAAGTAAATGCCCAGAATATGTTTTCAGAAGGAAAAAAGACTTTACGGAAAGGAAATTATTTTATAAAAGACATTTTTCAAGATGAAACTTGATATTTTGGCCTAGAAAAATACATGTTTACCAAGACTTTCAGAGAAGACATTGCACTTTCAATTCTTTATGTTGTCACTAGAATTTTTCAGATCTATCTCATGGTTTGTGGCATTTGTGATATAATAGTTCCTTTTTCCCAATGTGGTTAATACATTTCTTTAACATATTTTTTTGAGCAAGAAGTGAGGCGACTAATTTTCTGCTTTCATTATATTATGTGTATAGAAGGACAGCAGGAGCTCCTAAATGCATATATCAAAGAGCTATGCAGCCATGTTGGGACCAGTGCAGCAGTGAAGCTACCCTTGCTAAGAAAAGAAGACATGCCAAATAATAATAATAAGGCTTAGAGATGACTGATAAAAAAAGCCAGAAAAGAATAAGGAGTGTAGGAAGGTGGGGCAGTCCTTTCAACCAGACAGAGAAGCTTGCAGAGCTCGGATTGTAGAGGCCTCCAGACTCTCTCCCTTCTGTAACAGAGGAAGGTGCCCTTAATGCTTTGGGGGATTCCTGATCCCACCGGAAACCTCCTCTCTGTATGGTGTTTATTATTTAGCCACGTCATGTCTGAAAAGTCCGAAGCTTTCCCCGTCACTGGCTTTCTCTGTTAAAAATTGTCTTTTTTCCTTCCCCTTCCCCATTTTTGCTTGCATTTTCTCTGGCAGGTCAATGAGGTAAGCAAGACCAACGTGACTATCAGATACCAAGCTAACCCATCCATTGATATGACTAACCTCATCCGCATCCGTCACCATGTCTGAGCACCCTGCTTTGTTGCTGTGTCACCTCCTCCTCCCGACATCCATCTGCTGAGCCAGGCTCTGTCTTGCTGTTGGCATCTAGTCTTGACCCAAGAGTAGGCATGGAATGTTACCTGCAGGTCCAGTCCCCTGAGCTGTCGACACCA
Source organism: Hippopotamus amphibius kiboko (assembly GCF_030028045.1). NCBI lineage: Eukaryota > Metazoa > Chordata > Mammalia > Artiodactyla > Hippopotamidae > Hippopotamus > Hippopotamus amphibius. The sequence goes on along the minus strand of NC_080194.1, from coordinate 24,782,790 downwards.
GATAACTCTTTTTCCCTTAATGCACTGATTCGAGAGAGCTGTTGGGAACTTTTTTCATGGCTGGGAGGGGAACGCGTGGGAAAAGTAATTTGCTGTTCTGTCTGCATGTCTCCGTTTTGCCAAAGCCTAAGGGGTGGTCGCCGCTCCTGCCAGGCTGACGGTCTTGTGTGTTCAGTTACGCAGCTCCTTCAAGCAAGCCTTCGGGAAGAAGAAGTCCCCCAAGTCGGCATCCTCTCATTCAGACATTGAGGAGATGACGGATTCTTCTCTGCCTTCCTCACCAAAGTTACCACACAACGGTTCCACGGGCTCCACTCCCCTGCTGAGGAACTCTCACTCCAATTCTCTGTAAGTCTGTCTGCTGCGGTCGCTCTGGTCAGACGACATCTTTGGCCCCTGGGGACTCTCTCCGGCAGGAACGGCTAGGAGTCCTGTTACGTTCTCTCTGCTCCTTGGGGTCCTTTGTGTCTTACGCTCATAAGACCGTGCGTGTTCTTTCAATGTTTGGGGACTGGAGAGTTTAAAAGAGAAAGGAGACTGGAGTTTTTGTTCTGCTGGCGTCAGTGTGGATAATAGCTGGCTGGTCTTGGGCAAGCGGCTTAACCTCTTTTTTGTTTCCATTTCTTTGTCACATTGGGGTAATAGTTGTCTCCTTATCCTCTGCTAAGGATTGAGCAAGGTAAGTGGATGTGAAAAGCTACAACCGTTATGCTCTGGCAGGGAGATGATGATATAAGTGTTGGCAGTTTGGGCTGAAATTCTGGTTCATTTGGGTGACAGGGCTTAAAGAGATTACACTTTTCTTCTTTGATCAAAATTTAGTGTTGACTCTTTCTCTGAGGTCAGCACTCAGGAATTAGAAGTTTAAAAAATGGAGCGGTTCAGTGACAATTCTCTTTTCCAAAGAGCTCTGTATTTCCTAGAGTAATTCATCACCATGAGCTCTCCCGGTCGATTGTAAATGAGTCAGTTTGTACAGAGCTCTTCGGGAACACAGCTGGTTGAGTGAGACAGGCAATTGCTCACTTGGCCGTGGCTCAGGTGCTGTTCCCCTTGGCACCAAGTTACATAAAGAGAAGAGTCATCTGCTCTTGCTCAGCCAACCTCCCATGATTTCCATCAGGCACCCCACTGTGGGGTCTTGGAACCCTGTCCTGTGGGCCCAGGTCCTCTGCTGAGTGTCCAGCCAGCAGGCAGGGAGGGGAGAGAGTGTGGGATGCTGCAGGCAGGCATTGTGGACCAGGCCTCTTCCCACCGTCCACTGAGCAGGGCTTAGAACCTTGGCGGGAAGAAGTGACATCAGTGTGCCTGGGAGGGGGAGGAGGTGGACTGTGGTGCACATGTGGCCGACTCTGCCTCCCAGTGAGCAGGGCAGCCTTCCTGACGGAACCCAGAACCAGGCCTGGTGTGTCTGAGAAAGGAGAGGATGGCCAGTCTGGCTGCCGCATCACGGGCACAGCAGAAAGTGGTGGGAAAGGAGGCACACAGAGGCGGGGCCTAGAACATGTGAGGCTTTGAAACCAAAGTGAATTTGCATCTGATTTCCTGTGTGATGAATAGGCTTTGGAGAGTTTTCATCAGGAATGTGAGACCATCTGAATTAGCGTTTCACAAAGCTGTGAGTCTCTTTTCGGTGGATAAGGGACCTAGGGGAGCAGGAGTGGAGGAGGGAGACCATGCAAGAGGCTAACAGCACACTCCCCGCACCAGCCGCTCTGGCGCATTTCCTGTTCTTTGAACTCTCCACTCACTCCCCATCTCTGGGCCTTTTGCCTTTTCCGTGCCCTCTGCCTGGTACGCTCCTCTCCAGAGATTCACTTCCTTAAGGTCTCTGTTCAGTGTTACCCTATTCGTAAGGTCTGGCCTAGGCATCTTGCATAAAACAACACCCCCCCGCCAGCCAGCACTCCCAACAGCCTCTTCCCCCTGTTTTATTTTTCACCATTGCAGATATCACCCCCTGTCATGGGGCTTTTCCTTGGTTATTTTTCCTTTGCCCCTACCCCCCAGTCTACAGCTGAAGCTCCATGGAGGTAGGTGGTCTGTCTGTTTCGCAGGCATTCAAATATTAGGTGGAATGAGTGACTGATGCTCACAGTGAGTCCTGGAAGGATCTAGGGTATATTCTGGAAGGAGAGTTGAGAGCACATGGTGGTGTGGATTGTGAGGGAAGGAGAAGAAGAGTCCTTGAATATTCCGAGATGGGCAACTTGAGGACTTGGGTGTGTGGAGGCATTGTTTCTGGCATGAGTGGGAGACACACACAGAGCTGGGTGGGGATCAGGAGCTCTGGTTTGACCACGTGAAGTGTGAGATGCTCAGGAGACATCCCTGCGGAGGTGCCGGCCAGCCTGGAGTTCCTGGAGGTAGAGATTTGGGAGATGTGGGCTCAGAGGTGGTTTCGAAAGCTGGGAAACTGGAGGGATTCTGCAAGGGGTTGAATGGAGTTGGGGAAGAGGCAGACGGGCAAGGACTGAGCTCTGAGGCTCTCTGATATCTGAGGTTCAGGAAGAGAACGTAGAGCAGCCAGCGAGGTGGGTGGACACCCAGGAGCAGAGAGAAGAAACTTAGGAGTGGGGAGTAGTAACTGGGCCAGAAGCTGCTGGGCGGCCAAGCAGCAATGCACTCAGCCCATGGGGCTCCAGGAGACCGTAGGCGGAGAGCTCCCTCCAAACCACTTTCCCCATAGGGCTCGGGCGGGGCCCACTGTTGGCTCCGCATCCCTTTCCTGACATTCCGCAGCGTCCATGCACACTGGAGATGTTTGTTTTGGGTCTGGTTTTCCAAAGGGTGGGCAGAGAGCAAAGGCTTCTTCCCAGCCTCAAAGGGTTTGTAAGAATGTGCAGATCTAGACTTGAGAAGGAGTTCAAAGAAGAAACCAAAGGCAGAGGAGTCGAGGCTCAGAAAAATTCCTGCCCCGTGGGTGGAAGGAATGACCGTGTGGGGAGGCAGTGTTTCCCACACGCGGGTGTGTAAAATCAGGCATGCCCCCAGCCCTGCCTCCTGGGCGGGATGGTGGGAATATGCTGGGATTAAGGGTTAGGGGCTGAGTAGGAAAAATTAACATCAGGTTGCTTCAGTACGTGGTCCACACAGGGAACAAGCATGTGTTGAGTGCCTGCTGGATGTAGTTCATGAGCGTCCGCCCTGGCGTTAAGCAGACCCACCAGATCTGTTTGATTCTGACATTTTTAACGGGCATGTGAATTTCTTTATGCCTCAGCCTCCCCGGTTTTAAAATAGAGGTAACTGCAGTGCCTCTCCCCGGAGTCAGTAGTGTACATAGTACATTAAATAACACACTGCAGACGCCTAGCACAGGGGTCCACGTATTCAGTGTATGTTATGTGTTGATCGGTGTGATCAGATACCACAAATGAGGCAGAGAAGAACCTTGGTCCTAGGCCACACAGGGAGTGATTATTGATGACACGGCAGAACCAGGGGAGAAGGCTCTGTCCGGGGCAGTAGGCACAGGGACTAACTCTTAGTTGGGGCTTGTTTTCAGCATCATCTCTGTGTTACAGGACAGCCCTCCTGTGAGCCTCACCATGCTGTGCTGCTGAGAACTGGCCGACGCGGGGGGCGCATGGGAGGGCCTTGGACTCTTGGTGCAGTTACTCCCGACAGACTTTCTTCCTTATAGTGTGCTTCCCTTTTTAAAGTCGTTGTTTGGCCAAGCTTCACAGAATAACCCATGTGATAAATTCAACAGAGTGGGTGCCGAGGAAAGCTTCCTGGGAAAAAAGCACAGACCATGTGAAGGAGAGTGGAGCAGAACGCCTTGCTGTGTGACAGACAGACAGGGTGAATCAAAGCTGACCGTTCTCTGCAGTGAACTAGAATCTTTGAGATCTGTGCAGGACATGGTTTGGCTAAGACCAGAGTGTCACCGTGGAATTTTGTTCAGACTTGACACTCCATTTAAACCAGGAAACCATAGTCTTGTCTCAAGAAAGAACCAGTTTTTGCAAGCTCCCCTCGAAAACCTACCAAACCAAAGAAAGTATGACTGTTATAGTTAAACCCTACAAACCACAGGCTACCCAAAGCACAGAGAGCGGGGGGGTTGGCGGGGGCAGAGGACGATCTGATTTCTAAAGACATTACTGTCTCTGGAGCCCTTTTAGGCCCAAATCTGTTGGCCTCAGTTTCTCAAAGGTATGAAATGGGAATACGGATAAGATTTGCAAGGGTCTCTTGGAGGTTTCAGAAGATTTTGAAGTAGAGACATTTTCTGGGCTGCTGACAACTTTTTATAAAATAGGAGATGGTTTTGTGTATCTCAAAACAGTTCAGGGGGCAGGTGAAGAAAATAGCCACAAAAAAATTTGGCTGTTCAGGTGTTAAATTTTTCTTCTAGTCCTTTCTGCCCCTGAAATACAATTACATCTCTTTTAACAATTATCATGGGTTTCCTTCGGCAACTAACATTTCCACTCCCTCTACCAATTTCACAGGTCAGGTTTCATTTGGCCTCAAATCCAGTACTTGGGTCTTGGAGAGAGGGCTCGGGTGATTATTTTTGTAGAGACCACGTGCTCATCATGTTGTTCAGAGATAATCAGCTTCAGCTTCATAACTTTATGAACTTTTTTTTTTTTTTTCTTTCTTTCTTTTTTCTGTTTTCGATCCAAGAAATGTTAAAGCCTTCTCTTCTGGATCACCCCACACCTCAGCTCCTATAATCTTTAAAATCAACACAACTTGTTTTTTTTTAATAGAACTATCTTTTCTAACATTGCAGTTCATCATGACTTTTAAGATCTTCCACTGTGTGCTGACTTGCCAGGTATCTGAAGGGCAAACCTAAGTAATCGAATAAGGAACCCAGCCTGGAAGGACCACCTCTTAAAACAGAGGGACTCACAGGGTCCCATAGTTTCCTGATTTGGTGTCCAGCTGGGGAAGTAGGACAGCTCACTATGCTGTTGCATGTTTTCAGATAAAATTTTGGCTTTCATGCCACATAATCCTCTCTGCTAACTACCTGAGATGTTTCTCTTCTTTGCCATGCGCTTATTAAGCAGTGTGGGGAGTGGGGGAATGAAAGAATGTTTCTCTATCTAGACACCTTTAGGGGAGTGGGTTTTAGAATGTGATCAGAAACAGACTAGCATCTTCCAACCATGTCTTTAGGTTTCTTCCCCTTTTTGGCAAATAAAAATCACCCTCAGCTGTCTGACCCTGGAGTGTCTAATCTTTACAACAGACAGTTGAGCTCATTTCTCTGAGTGGGTTTAGATCTCAAGGGCCACGTGGTATCATTATAGGGGCCCAGCTGTGTACACATTACGGAGGGTTTCAAGCCCCCAAGGTTACTATTCCCTTTCGCTGGCTCCTGTTTATCCCTAGATCAGTGGAATCTGGCTGAAAGGCATACCGGAGCCATTCAGATTGCCAAAACTCTGCAAAGATAAGAGTGTAGAGAAGCCCTAAAGTCTGTGAATTTCAGGTGCTTTTGATGTCGTCACTTCCGGGAAGCACCAGGCAGCGGGTTATATGGGGTCACTCCTGAACAAACCTGATAATGGAGTGAGTGGTGGTCCGTGGAGGACTCAAGGGGACTGAACTCAGAGCTGCCTTGGTCAGTAACACTCCGCTTTCCCTAGCATTTCGGAGTGCATGGATACTGAAGCCGAGACGGTCATGCAGCTCCGAAACGAGCTGAGAGACAAGGAGATGAAGCTGACCGACATCCGCCTGGAAGCCCTCAGCTCTGCGCACCAGCTGGACCAGCTGCGGGAGGCCATGAACAGGATGCAGGTGAGAGCCGGGAGTGCGGCCCAGCCCCAGGCTGCCCGGGGAGGAGCTGCTCCCGCCACACACTCTCTGCTGGGACCGCCTTCTGCACATTTAGATTGGACCCTTCCCTCAAGGCTCAACCTGACACCTCTTCCTCTGCCAAGCCTTTCCAAGTCCTGCGGCTGGAAGAGTTAGTGTAGTGCCCTCATCTCAATCCCTGTAGATTTGTTCTTACAGCCCCTCTCACCTTCTAACATGGATGGAAGGCATTGGAGTCTTCTGAGCTGTTCTGTTTTGCATCCCTTTCTCTGGATGTAGGACCACTGCTGAACACATAGTAGGTTCTTCATAAAGATTCATAGAATGAAAAACCACTGTGGATTCTATTAAACTGGCCCTCACTGGAGAGCAGTGTTTCCCAAAGGAGGTTCTGTGGGAACACTCATTCCACGAGAGCCTCTGTGAAAAGAAAGCTCCTTAATCAAAAATGTTTGGGAAATGCTGCACACTGTGTGCCCCCTTCAGATTCACAGTGCCTACCAACTCATTAAAGGCTCTGAGAAGTCCTGCAGTAAAGGTCTAGGTTGAGAAACCCAGACTTTTTCAAACTTCTTAGGTAAGACTTTTTCTACTTACCACCCAGATTCTGGGAAACATTTCTGTGGTCTTGTCGAAGGCCAGCTCTAGGACCCTCCCCTACCAGAGAGTCTTGTGTATTCAGCAAAGGCAGCGACCACTGTTGCATCTCTCTGATGGTGTAACTTACTCTGCCTCTGTGGCTGGGATATGCACTTGATCCCTGCAGGGGCCTGTCAAATCCCTCCTCCAGAAAAGGCTTGTTCGCATTATATCTGCCTCGTACATGAGCTTCTCCCTTACCCTTCGCAGAGTGAAATAGAGAAGCTGAAAGCTGAGAACGACCGGCTGAAGTCGGAGTCTCAAGGCAGTGGCTGCAGCCGGGCGCCCTCCCAGGTGTCCCTCTCTGCCTCCCCGAGGCAGTCCATGGGGCTCTCCCAGCACAGCTTGAACCTCGCTGAGTCCAGCAGCCTGGGTGAGTGGCGTCACAGGGCCTGCAGCTGGCACTCCGGTCTCTAAGCAAGAGCCCCAAGATGAGCAGATCAGCAGATCCAATGGAGAGGCAGCAGGCGTGTGTGCGCTGAGGGTGTGTGTGTGTCTGGGTGTGTGTCTGCTACCAACATGAGCCCAGCCGTTAGACTGCTGTCATGCTTTGCTCTAGCGCCCCAACTTCTCCAAGCCGTGAGCTAGGATCTCCTCGCCCACCATGCTGAGTTCTGTCTGCTCCATTTTAAGAGGCTGACCTGCAAGCTGTATGCTGCCTACCCCACCCCCACCCCGCCCCCACCACGGTAGCCCGTCCCACTTGGGATGACGGCTTGGTTTATGCCCTTCCTGCCTTGGGGCTGGATTCCAGGCTGGCTCGACAATTAGCGAACATGATGTAGGTTTTCTTTGTAAGCGTATCGAGGCTGACGCTTTGATTTCTTATCCATGACGCTGCTCTTGCTGTTGTTTTGGTTGCGTCTCCCTCGCACTTCCATTTGGCAAGGTGCATCGTCAGCCCGCTGGCTCCTTGGTTGGTCCACTGTTGGTTTCTGTGGTTGCATTCTCCATTCTGCCCTCTCCCCTCCCCCCACCCCCATCCCCGTCCCCTGCACCGCGACACCTGGTTTGTCCCGCTGCTGTGCCGACAGGCAGCGGGGGTGTCAGGAAGCCGGCTTTGCTGTCCCCGTGTGCCTAAGGCTGTTGATGTTTTCCATTCGCAGACATGTTGCTGGATGACACTGGTGAATGCTCGGCTCGGAAGGAAGGAGGCAGGCATGTTAAGATAGTTGTCAGCTTTCAGGAGGAAATGAAGTGGAAGGAGGTTAGTTGGATCCCTTACCCTGCTCAGCCTGCCCCTTCCCCAGGTAGAACTACCTAGGGTAGTGATGCCATCATCACACCCCAGATGGAAATAGTACTAACGCTTCCCCTAACTAACCCTAATCCTCAGTAGCAGTTTGACACCGTGAAAGTGAGCAAACGACCCCTCCCTATCTCTTGTGTTCGAAAAGCGTGTAAAGAGTTCTAAAAATGGTCCACGTTGCACCACGTTCAGGTATCTAATGAAACACTAACATCAGTCAGAAATGGCTTTCCTGAATTCAGTATATTCCCAAAGCACTTCAAAGGCGGCTAAGCACATTTAGTACAGAAGATACAGAAATAAGCCACCCAATTCAGCCGACCAAGAGCACCAGTTTTATCCAGCCATCAGAGGCTGCTGACCAAGTAGACACTGGGAGACAGAGATGGCCAAGCCCAGGAGCACACAGGTGACTAGCAGTGAAGATGCTGGGGCATCCTGACTCGCCGAGGCTGGGGAATCTGTTTTCTGAACAGTTTCTGTTCTCTTCCATACCCCCATCAGAGACTGTTTTAGGATGGGGGCAGGGGTTGACAATCAAAGTTGACTTTTAGTCATTGATTAAATCCAAACGATGCTGTGAATGACCGTCTCTCAGATCAGTGGGGAAAGACCTCATGAGCCCCTAACGTAAGGCCCTTGAGGTTTTTGTTTGCTTATTACTGTTTGCTGAGTATTTTAGCCAACACGCTACTGAAGGCTCTGAGAGCTTGGGAGCCCGCAGTGCCCATGGAAACAAAGCGTCTGCAGCCAGACTTCTGTGCCAGGGGATTCTACTTTGTGGCTGGCTGTGGAGTCTCACTGAAGAGGCTAGCCCCAGGACTTTGGAGCTGCCAGGGGTCTGAGCATCATCTAGCTCAGAAAGACCCAATAAATAGCTCCATTTTCAGAGCTTAGCTGGTAGAGTGATAGATTCTAATCGTGATCCGTTCTTATAACATTCTGTTAATAAATGCAAGTGGTAGCTGTGAATGCATTTTATTCTAATGATCAGCAACACAAACAGATCTTGCATTTTACAAAAGTTTGTCACATTCCAAAATTGTATTGTTCTGGAACACTGCTGCATCCAGATGAGGCTGGCTGCCCAGATTTTATCATCTCCATTTTACAGCTGAGAAACCCAAGACCCAAGCATCACTTACCTAAGACTATAAGGCAAGTGTTGGGGCCAGATCATCTCACTGCAAGCCTGGTGCTCTTTTCTCTGCTGAGTTTACTTAACTGCCAGATACACTCCCTCCTCTCCCCACCTCCCTCTACTCTCCTAATTCTATATTCTTATCAGCATGTCAGATATTTTAAAACCAAACAGAATGGAATGTTCTGTTCGTTTCCTTTAATCAGTGTGGTCAGTTAACCCCCACTATGCAGAGCCCTGTGGGCAGAGAGGCAAAAGAGGTAGAAAAAAAATTGTTTTTTGCAAATTTCCTAGAGTTTTACTAGTTTTCCGAATTGAGCATGTTTTAACTTTTAATTGGAAGAAAAGAAATCCAAACTATTAAAAAACAGAAAAGAAAAACATCCTGAAGGAATTTAAGATCTAGCAAGGAGACACACTTGATAAACAAACAAGACAAATACCTAAAAATAAACAAGTACAGAATGCATCATCATATAAGTTGTGTACAGAACTATTGAAGCAATATGAGCTCTGAGCCTGGTAGGTTAATCATTGAAGGCTTCCTGGAAGAGGTGAGTTGGTAAGCAAGGTTTGGAAAGGGAGAGGTGGCAGAAAGGAGAGGGGAGAGCATTCCCCACAAGGGATGTGTGATCTACACACCATATGAGGTACACAGTCGGTAGAAGGTTCTAGATTGCAGAGAGGAAATCCTTTCTTCCTAACGCATGAGTTGCTGTTTTAGCAATAGAAGAGGAAAGTGTTTAAGACTGTTGAATTCAGTCCAAGTTATATCTGGTGTTAAACAGGACTTTTATTCCTCCCTCAAACCACTGGTGGAGTTCTAAGACAATCTGAGTCCTCAGCTAACCTGAGCCAGAAGGGATCCAGCTATTTTTCACCTGCGGACATTTCCTTGCCCTTAGGATTCCAGACCACACCTCTTTCTCATCGGCTGCATTGGAGTTAGTGGCAAGACAAAGTGGGACGTGCTTGATGGGGTGGTTAGACGGCTGTTCAAAGTAAGTGCTTTGTGAAGACGGCTACGGCAGTCCACCTGAGTGGGGGCCTGGGCCTCGGGAGGGAAAGGGTGGTGTGGGTCTTGAACCTGGTCATTTACTGGGCCTGTCCCCTCTCCCACATCCTTACGTTGCTGGGACTTGTCCCCTGGCTCTCAGGTGAACAGGAGGAGGATGGTAAGTACAGACTGGTAACAGGACCAGCTGTTCTCATCTGCTCTTGGCAGTGGTTGGCCAGCCAGGGAGAGGCATTTCCCCAGCCTTGAGCGATTATATGAGCCTCTCACAGTGAACTGCTAATGTCCACATTCTCTCTTCGCTTTAGAATTGTGTCCTGTTGAGTATGTTTCACAATGTGTGTTTTGGGAGTGGGGCTAAGACATCACGTTTCCAGCCTATTTGGTGGGGCACTGGATCCAGCTTGCCCAGCGGCCCGTGCCAACACTTCAGAGTCTGTGATTTGTGCTACACGTGGCACTGACTTCTGATCCATGGCTAGTGTCAAGGATGTTGGCACAGTTATTTTTCTGTTCGTTCCAATCACATCATTGGAGTGGGTGTTTGCCACAGGAGAAATTATTAATGAGCATCTAGGTGAACCTTGATGTACTGGGTGATTTGATAGCTTTTGGTACATTTTTTTCTATTGACCTAAAGTAGGTCAATAACCAGAAGTGTTCATTAATCACATGCCCTGAGTACTAATAATAGCCCACATTTTTTGTGCCAGGGACCACATTGGTCTAGTTGAGTTGGTCTGATCTCAAAACCTGACTTTTAACTAGTGCACTCTCGTCTCCTAGCATCCAGACTCAGGTGGCTTCACAGAGAGAAAATTCTGTTCTTTGACCCAAGCTCGCGTCCCATCTTGGCAGGCCCGTCTGTATAAGTGAGACAGGGTGAGAGATGGGAATGGCTTAGGGCAGACCAAGCCTGCTGCCCCGGCCAAAACCTTGTCTCTGTTCGTGGGCAGTTGGGACATCCTTGGATTTCAGTTGGGGCTGAGAAGAGCCTGTGAGGCATCACAAGTGAGGAAGGGAGACCATTAAAGGTAGAGGCTTATTATCAGGATTCCACCTCAGTCGTCTGGCTACCACAGAGCCCGTGGACTTCGTTCCAAGGTCACTGACCTAAAATCTTTCGGTCACTCATCTAAGATGGAACCCTTTCCAAATTAAACACACGTTTGTTTGTTTAAAACTCTAGAGCTGCTTTTTTCTACAAGTCCAGGGTTTTGTTCCCTTTGTCATCAGTATAGCCCTTGACCTGAGCCAAAAGAAAGGGCTGGTGGAGAGATGTCTTGTCAGAATTACTTTTTCATGCATTTTCCAGCACCATTCACAGGCCCCAATGTCTTCAAGACTTCAGCTGAACTTGCCGGAAAAGCAACCTAACTTTTCCGTGCTTGGTTCATCCAGACTAAACGTTCACCATCTCGTCAGGGTTTCCCACCCTCCCATCACTAACCAAATAAACCTGTACTTTAAGGGGCCTGTGATACGAGGGCATCCTCCCCATAGAAAGTCAGCTCTCCTGCCCCTCGTTCCACAGCTCCATTTCAACTCAGGCATCAGCTGGGAAAGAGGAGAAGGTGATTGTAAATCACCCAGTGAAAACATGAGTCTTGGGCAGATTTTTTGCCGCATCTTTGAGGGGGATCTTTATTTTTTCCAGGAGTACATCATTCACGTCGACCCCGTGAGTCAGCTGGGGCTGAACTCAGACAGTGTCCTCGGCTACAGCATTGGGGACATCAAGCGCAGCAACACCTCCGAGACCCCCGAGCTTCTCCCCTGTGGCTACCTGGTTGGAGAGAACACAACCATCTCCGTGGCCGTCAAAGGTAATCCAGCCCTTGGCAGGGGTGGGAGCTTCTAGAATTGCAGTTTTGCTTCTGTGACTTGGCATAGGAACCTGTGGCCACGATTTTGTTTGTGCATCCGTATGTGGGTTGTATATTTCTCCCGTCCACCGCAGTTACACTTACCTACGCAAGTTGAACAGTCTTCAGCTTTTTCAACCACTGTCAGAAACAAATAATTTTAGTTTATTGCTGAAATTATATAACAAAAGGTTCCATTAGCCTTGTAACGCTGAGACGATGGAATCTTAATAACCCTGTTGAAAGCGGGCTCCGCTGATACCAATGAGTTACTCTTGCCAGCGAGCCTTGGACGCGGCCCCATTCTGCAGATGGGAGACCACGATGCGCTGTGGACCAGAGAGGAGTCGCTCGGAGCACCCCGGGGAAGCTCTTGCCCACGCACGGTGCTGCTCGGGCTTCCAACGCCCCATCACCCAGAGAGGCTCCACCCCAGGCCAAATGTGTTCTGTGGAACTTTAGGCTATTTTTTGCAGGGGGGATGTTTCATGGCCAAATAAGTCTGGGAAACTGCATCATCATTCCCATCTGGGTTTGGGGGGTGGGTGACAGGAGCGTATGGGTTCTCTAAAACCTCTGTCCTTTAGTGTCCTGACCCTGGCTGTTAAAAAAGCTGTGTTATCCAGTCTGACATAAATGCATTTGACTGCCAAATGCCTTTTTCCTATATTTTATGAGCCATCTAAGAAGAGATTGTTAAACACGGTCCTAAATAAGCTCAGCCTTCACGGTATCTTATTTCTTCCCTGTAAGGCATTGACCTTGACTGTAGTTGTAACAGCACAGGTTGGGAGTTGTTTGATGCAAGTTTTCTCTCCTGGTTGGGAGGTTTTCCAGAAGCCCCCCAACATTCCTCATCAGCAGGAATGAAGATTTTGCTTCCCTGGTGGCCAGCAGCATGTTTGAGCCTCACACGTAGCCTTATCTTGCTGGAAGATCCAGGAATAGGCTTCAAGCGCAGCTGCATCCAGGTTCTCCAGCAATGCCATCAAGATCAGGCCCACCTCAGCTTTGCTTATTTTTTGAGCTTTCTGCACATAGCTGATGAGTGGCCCTGATTCATCCTTCTCGCTGAGAACCAGAATGAAAGAGAGTGTCTTTCTGGACAAGCGTGACAGAAAATTCTTAGGAGTGATTCTGGCCCACCATGAGTCAAATACTCATCACCAAATCAGCCATTGTGACCAGGGAGAGGCTTTGGCCCAGCCTGGTCACAAGCCAACCCCTTTGATGGATGAAGGTGCTGGGTCAGCCCTGCTCAGACCAGCTGGAATGAACTCCTTCCAAGAAAGAAGGGTCCTACTGCAAGGGGAAGGAGGGAGGGCTGCCAGGCACACCCTAACAACAGCTGTCCACTCTAAGAACCCTTAAAGGAAAGCCTGATACACCATGACCTTAAATTGCATTTCATCCATGCTGGTGAGCAGGTGAGCACCGCAAGCATGGAAGGGTAAAAGGGATGACCCGTTGCTGAGACCAGACCAGGCCCCTGTAGAGACAGTGACAGGACTGTCTGCCTCCCGAACAGGCCACCCCACCACAGAGCCTGAGCTGGTGCTGCTGTCAGCACGTCAGGTTGTTTTAGCATCTCAAGGGATCAGCTCGCGGGTTTTTTGTTTTTTGTTTTAATTAAATTTTATTTATTTATTTATTTATTTTATTGGCTGCGTTGGGTCTTCGTTGCTGCACACGGGCTTTCTCTAGTTGCGTCGAGTGGGGGCTACTCTTCATTGTGGTGTGCGGGCTTCTCATTGCGGTGGCCTCTCGTTGCAGAGCACGGGCTCTAGGCGCGTGGGCTTCAGTAGTTGTGGCACATGGGCTCAATAGTTGTGGCTCACGGGCTCTAGAGCGCAGGCTCAATAGTTGTGGCGCACGGGCTTAGTTGCTCCATGGCATGTGGTATCTTCCTGGGGCAGGGATCGAACCTGTGTCTCCTGCATTGGCAGGCAGATTCTTACCCACTGCGCCACCTAGGAAGTCCCTCAGGTTTATTTTTAAGTGATACTCAACTCTTCTGTTTTCCTGTGGTGCTTGACACTTATGCCATCAAGGCATTAAAAACCACTCAAGGATTTGAGCTGAAAGAGATCCATGAGCTGCAGGTGATTCACTTCAGTGGTACCGGGGCAGGGGCTGTGGCTTCGTGTGCTCTGAAGTGAGTTCGTCTGAAAAGTAGTCACTCCCAGGGAGGTTTATGGCAAGAGACTGAAACAGCAACAACGTAGATGCAGAGAGAGGGTTTTCAGTGTGTTTTAATCGCTGTCCCGTGTTTGTTATTCAGTTTAGACAGGAGACTCTACCCTCCATACTTTGCATCAAGCTTTGAGCCAGTGTAGGCTCTGTTGAGACCAGTTCTAGGAATGTCTTAGGCCCGTACCCAGAGATGTCGTTTGTGATCTTTCATCAGGGTGATTCTAGAATAGTCACTGCTATCCTTGGTTGGGGAAGATTGGAAACAAGCATATGGATGCATTAGGGGGGTCTGTTTGCAATACATAAATTATGTGGATGGAAGATGCTATTATAAAACAGAGTAAGTGCTTTTCATTTTATTTTTTGCCTACACATAGTGGTTTCTTGAGGTGCTTTTTTAATAGAATTACCTTAGGTTCTGGATATGTAACCTTGGCTGGATCCTTTCTTAGGAACGATATGAAGAAAACAGCTCTTGTAAAGCCAACAGCCCTGAGTGATGAAGTTGTCCCAGGGGGGCAGAGGAGATGTTTCCTCTTGTTGGAGAGGCTCAGCCTAGGTCTGCCAGTATTCACATCCCCAGATCAAATGGTCCCATTTTGCGTTTTTCCTCGTTTTAACGATAAAAGTGTTGAAACCTTTGTCGTATATCTGAGTGTGGACAGCAGTGGCATGTGGCATGCAAGGAAAAACAGGGTGAAGAGGCAGCCCCAGGGTCTGGGCGGACACGGGAGGTTCACATTTGGTTTGAGCCAACACCACCAGTAACGATAAATCCAGACAGACAAGTAGGACTCAGAGGCTTAGGAATTCTGCAGAGGACGGATGAGGACCAACGGTCCAGATATTAAAGGTAAATCTGAGTCTGAGGCAGTCAGCCAAGGCAGGGGCCAGAGCACACGGTGCTGGTGAGCAGGGAGCCTGTGGTGTCCCTGGGTGGGCGGGGCTGCCCAGGGAAGGGGTAGCCTCGGGTTTTGGCAGTCCCAAGAGCCACCCTCTCTGCAGGGCTGCAAACGCTTCCTGTCTCTCTCAAACACAGGGCTTGCGGAAAACAGCCTGGACTCGCTGGTGTTCGAGTCCCTGATCCCCAAGCCCATCCTGCAGCGCTACGTCTCCCTGCTGGTGGAGCACCGGCGCATCATCCTCTCTGGGCCCAGCGGAACCGGGAAAACCTACCTGGCCAACCGGCTGTCAGAGTACCTGGTGCTCCGGGAGGGACGGGAGCTGACCGACGGGGTCATCGCCACCTTCAATGTGGACCACAAGTCCAGCAAGGTGAGGAGGTTGTTCAGAGGCTGCTACTTCGCCCTCTGAGAACCACTGATGCCACTGCCCCCATGATGGCAAAGCAGCATTTCCTACAGTGCTCACCTTTGATGGTTAGGAAAGCCTAGGGAAGGAGGGCAGAACGGAACCAGCAGAGAGGAAGGCTTTGGCCCAAACCTTCCCAGCAGGAAGTTCTGTGTGTGAGTCGATGTAGTTCATTTCTTACTTCCCCGCTATGAGCTGGGCATGGTGCTCAGTGCTGGTAGTTCTTTAAGGTCAACCCAGATGCTTCCAGTTCAGTTTACCAAAAATTCATCACGTGCCTACTATGTTCTCTTGTTTTTCCAAAACAAAAGCTTCTTTTGTGGAATAACAATAAGAACAACAGCTCACATCTATAGACTGCTTGCCCCGGGACCAACAAACTGGCCGCCCCACAGCAGGACTTTCAAGGAAGTAGTTGTCACAATCCCATTTTACAGATGAGGAAACTGAGGCTTGGGGCAGATGGCCATGTACCTCAGGCCACTCAGATGGTACTGAGCAGTAGACGGGAGCTCGAGTCAGCGTCTTAGACCCCAGAGCCAACAAATAGGCTTGATCCTGTCTCACAGGGAGCAGTGGAAACATTTGGACAGTCTGACCTAGTCCCAGCCTAGGGTTGTGAGGTGTTTTCTCAAACCTGTTCATTATCCATGCAGTGGCTGTTGATGGGTGATTCACTCTGACTGGCCCTATGCAAAGGGGCTGGAAAGTCAATTTGGAAGTGACTCTTCCACCTTAAGAATCACCTGGCATCCTTGAAGATGCCACTCCCAGATCTCATGCCCAGATGATCTGTTTCAGCAGGTTGTGTGGGGCTGGGAATTTGCATCACAAGTTCCCCAAGTGACGTGGATGCAGGGGCAGGACTAAGGGAAGTGGTCAGAACCCCTGTACCAACATCCTCTGTGAATAAGCTTAGGAAAGGCACCCTCTCCCGGAACCAGCAAGAGAAGGATCCCAGGCACGTGGCTGGGGGTCAGGCCAGGCTTGAATTCAGCCCCCGTCACTCCCCTCTAGCCAGGCACCCTTATACAGAGCAGAGCTCCCCCACTATACCACGTAAGCCTGCATAAGGAAGAGAGGGTTCCGAGCCTCAGGAGTCCTGTCCTCGTGAGGTGCCTGAGGCCAAGAACCCACAGTGGAGAGGAGCTGAAAGGGAAAATAACTAGTAACTTTAAAAATTGGGCTGCTTCTATTGCTAAAAGTCACATTTTGACTTAAAAGGGAGGTCTGTGCGTGTGTGTGTGTGTATAGGAAGCAGAAGAGATACGACCCCCTGAGCATCCAGGCCAGCGTGCAGGACAGTCTGGCGTGGGGAGGTGCCCACACTTGGGCACACAGCAAGTCCAGAGGCAGTCCCGCTGCCAGCCCTCTGTGCCATCTCAGGCGGGTCCCCTCCTGAAGGCTGCCTTGGCTTGCCCGTCTGTAACATGGAGATAGTCGTAGTGCCCATGCCAGAGGGTCACTGTGGGGCACAGAAGTTCACACATGCGAAGCCCCAGAGCTGGGCCTGGCGCGAGATCATGCCCTACCTCACTGTGATGATAACAGCATCAGGCAGTCGTTCTGGGTTCACCGGCTGGTCCTTAGCTCACCGTGGCGGCCTTTCCCCATTGCACATTCCTCTTTCTCTTCTTTTTCTGACACCCCTCACCCCAGCCATGCTGAGCTGTGTTCCAGTGCCAGCTCCAGACACTGCCCTGCCCATTCTTCACAGTTAAGGCCAAAGCTTATCCTTTCACCCAGACCTTCCAAGGCCCCCTGTGCATGGAGACCACTCCCCGTGCACCATTCATTGTCTGTCTGCCCCAGCACTAATTAGCAGGGTGCATGTGTGTTTGGGGGAAGGAGGGTCTTTTGCTGGGTTGGTTCACCAAGGGCATCTGTGTACCCAGCGCTCAGGCAGCGCTGTGGATGTACAGAGATGTATGCGGCACCTGCCCTCGGGAGCTTCCTGGGAGCTTGGCATAATGAGGAAAAAGGAATGCTTCTAAACCATGCCTGGGCACCCCCACGGGGCCTGCTCTTGCCCGATTTTCTATTGTCTAGTGAATTCCAGAAGGCAGGGCCCAGGCCTCCCTCACCCCTCCCTCGCCCGCATCCCCTGTGCCCAGGCAGACACCCTGTCGTGGGCAGGAACTCAGCACCAGTTACCTCGCGGTCTCGGGAAGGGCCCTTCTGCTGGTGCCAGCCCGGGCCAGAAGGTCCCAAGCACGTGCGTCTCCCTGGGGGCCTTCACCCACTCCTTCCTGCCCGGCCTCTGCAGGAGTTGCGCCAGTACCTGTCCAACCTTGCCGACCAGTGCGCCAGTGAGAACAACGCCGTGGACATGCCTCTGGTTATCATCCTGGACAACCTGCATCACGTCAGCTCCCTGGGCGAGATCTTCAACGGACTGCTCAACTGCAAGGACCACAAATGGTAAAGGCGGCTCTGGACCTCGTGGCCCCGGGAGAGATGTGTGCTGCAGCGGGTAGGAGCAGCGCATGCGCGTAGTGGGGAGTCGCCGCGGGGAGGGGCAGCAGCCAGCCGCCGTTTGCCTAGACACTCAGGTGCCCCGCGGCGCTGTGACACCTTCTTCTCCAGCTCTCTTATCCTTCGCTTCCCCCACAGCCCTTACATAATTGGCACAATGAACCAGGCTACCTCTTCTACTCCCAACCTGCAGCTTCATCACAACTTCAGGTAAGGAGTCACCTTTTGAGTACCTGTTATTTGCCGAGAACTGTGGGCATGTTCCCCAGCTTCGCTCCCTTGATTCTCACAAAAGCCTCGAGTCCAATTTATCGTTCTCAGTTTACACGTGGGGAGAATTAAGTGACTTGTGTGAGGTCACACAGCCAGTCAGTGGCAGAGCTCTTTGATGCTAAGATCTCTTTGATGCTAAGATCTCTTTGATGCTAAGTCCTGGGACAGAGGTGCCGCTAGGCAGGCAGCTCTAGACAGGGGCTGTAGACACGCAGCCCTGCACATCACCAGTGGCACGTCTGTCTGTCCCAAGTGGACGTGAGCAGTGAAAACTTTTGCTGGTGAATGTCTCCGAGCAGAGGGGTCTGTGGACTTTGAGCTCCAGCTGCTGTGAGCCCTTTGCCCCAGCCCCGTATCGAGCTCTCCCACTGCTGGGGTGCAGGGATTCTGTCCTGCGAGGTCATGTGGCCACTTGCCTTGCCACTGCTAAGTGCCCTTTGCCCAGTCCTTACACCCAGCGGGCTCCAGATGCTCCTCTCCTGCCTGGGGCCTTCGATAAGGGTGAACAGCTGTCTCCTAGGCTGAGACCCCCTGGCTTGTTTTCATGGCCACTCTGCTGGTGTCTCTGTTGAAAGTAGACCTGAGTTGTAGTTATCAGAGAAGTACCAACTCCTCAGGTCACTGAGATCGTGGCCCTCCTCTGCCTCCAGGCTGTCCCAGTCTTATCCATGCTTTCTCTTGAATACCCCTCGAGACCTTCCTCCCCTGCTTCCCCCATCACCGCCACAGCATCTCCCAGCACACTACTGCAGTCGTTTTCCAACCAGGATGCCTGCCCGCACCTTGGCGCCCCTGCAGGCCATCCTCTGTGCCAATGGCAACGGGAGTGAACATTCTAGAATTCAGATCCGACTGTAAATCCTCATGCGAGAAGTCCTTCAATGGCTCCCCATTGCCTCCAGAATGAAATCCAGGCCCCTTAGGTTAGGAGGCCAAGTCTAAACTCTGGTTACGCTGAACCTCTGGCAGTTTCCCCAGACGCCCCCCTACTGTTCCTCACGCCTCTGCATGTGCTGCAGCGTGCTCTCCAGCCTCCCCCCGCCACCCCGGCCCCTGTCCCTGCCTCATGTGGCTGCTCCATTCATCAACTCTGGTCTCAGCTCAGATGTCCCCTCCTCCGAGGAGCCTTCCCTGCTTCCCCAGGTTTCGTCACCTCTCACGCCTCGTATCTGCCTCCTCCGCTAGACTGTGAGCTCCTGGGGAACCAGGACTGTGTCTTAGTCATTGTCACAGCCCCACAGCCCAGCACAGGTCCCGTCACAAGCCCGAGGGGCAGTTAGCTCAGTGGTCAGAGCTCAGCCTCTGGAGTTGGACTGTCCTGGTTCCAATCTTAGCTCTTCTCTGGACTAGCTGTTTGATCTTGGACAAGTTACATAACCTGTCTGTGCCTCAGAATTTCTGCCTATAAAGTGGGTGGCGATCATACCTGTGGTGCAGGGTTGCTGTGAGGAGCTGTGAATTAATATACGTGCAGCGTTCAGAAGAGTCCAACTTCAGTATCAACACAGGCCCCTTTCCGCTCTAATGCGCTTTGATTCGTGTGAGACTCGTGAGGCTGGTCTTTGTTATGGAAGAGCGTTCCTGCCGTCCCCCAGGTGGGTGCTTTGTGCCAACCACACGGAGCCCGTGAAGGGCTTCCTGGGCCGGTTCCTGCGGCGGAAGCTCATGGAGACGGAGATCGGTGGGCGGGTGCGGAACGTGGAGCTGGTGAAAATCATCGACTGGATTCCCAAGGTCTGGCAGCACCTCAACCGCTTCCTGGAGGCTCACAGCTCCTCGGACGTCACCATAGGTAGGGGGAGGCCGGGCCGGTGCCGGCCGACAGGCTGGCTGGGAAGGGAGTGCTGCTCCTGGAGCCCTGTGCTCCTCGGGCAGCCCTGGGCCCCAGCAGCTGGACGCTGCACGGGCCACATGGTTAGAGAAGGAGACACAGAGGGACAGTCACCGCCTAGACAGACCGCAGGCCACTGGGCACCCGCATTCTGGGGCTGTCTCTCTGCCCTTCTCTCCTGCCCAGAGCTCTGGGGCTGATGAGCAGTGGGGAGAAGGGTCCAGCCCCAGGCTGGTGCAGAAACTAGGGGCTCAGTGAGGGGTCCCCACCCCGAGGCTCCCCCGGGTGGAAACCACTCTGTGGGCTTGGTTTTGCTTTATAAATAAAGTAATATTATTGACATTCCTGAAGCTTAGGCTTCAGAGAAAAAAAATCACTGGTCATCCTACCATCCTGACATAATCATTGTAATTTGAGCTTATTTTTTCTGTCCTTGTCCATACATGCTTTATGTAGTTGTAGTCACAGTGTACATACAGTTTGTTCTTTTTATTTTTCACTTTGAATTGTCTCGAGCATTCTGTGTTGCTCTGCAAAATAAATGCTCTGCGAAATACTCGCACGTGGGTGCACCACCCCTTCCTTAGCCATTGCTGTTCTCTTGGACATCTACAACGAATAATATGGCAATGAACATCTTTCTCCATAAAGCCTCCCCTCCCTTTGGGGTGATTTCCAAGAGGAGTGAGGTCCCCGGATGGGATTAGGAGGCCCCAAGTGACCTGCTCTTTGCCCACCACCTGGCAGCTGGTATTTCTGTTGTCGCTCAGAAAATTCAGGGTCCCTCCTGTGAGGGGTGCCCGGGCTGGCTTCTGCCACTCCCCCACTCCCCGTTTCAGTCTGACTGATGTTCCCTGTGGTCCCCAGGCCCCCGGCTCTTCCTGTCGTGCCCCATCGACGTGGACGGTTCCAGGGTGTGGTTCACCGACCTGTGGAACTACTCAATCATCCCCTATCTCCTGGAAGCCGTCAGAGAAGGACTGCAGGTGAGAAGCACACTGCCCACTGACCTCCTCAACATTCGAGGGATGGTTTAGTGACCAGAAGGGTTGTCCTTATCTCCCCCTTCAGAAATCTAACGTGAGGTGACCACCCCTAACCTGTGAGGCCATCCTTCTAGCGCAGTGTAACACACACTGGGCTGCAAGTCCTGGCTTTGCCCCTGTTAGCTGTGTGACCCTGAGCAAGTCTTCTAGCCTCGCTGTGCTGTGCTGTAGTGCCCTCCTCAGTGGAAGAGAGCATGACAGTACCCCACCACAAAGAGTTGTTGCCAGGGTTCAGTGACATCATGGCCATCAAGGGCTCAGCATAGTGAGTGCACAAGAACTAGAATATGTAGCGCTTTACAGTTTGCAAAGTGTTTTCATATCTGCTATTTGGTTCAAGCTCTGCATTTGCCCTGGGTCTTAGGCAGAGATTTTTTTTTTTTTTTTATCTCCATTTTTTTAAGAGAAAATTATGGCTCAAAGTGAGTAAGTGAATTGCCCAAGGTCAGGAAGTGAAACTTGAAGAGTCTGGGATTTACATCCAGGCCTCAGGTCCTTGGCCCTGAGCCCCGTGGCGCTCACTGCCTGACACCAGGACCCCTCGCAGATGACCCTGGGGCCCACGTAGCTACCCTTCCCTCCTGTCTGCTGCAGCTAGAAAGCCCAGATCCTTCACTTCTCACTCAGCCCAGGGGTTAGTGCTGCGAGCTTAGCGGTAAATTGGAGATTGCCACAGTTTTATTGCTGAGTCTGCAGGCGGCCTGAGAAGGTTGTCGGCTTTCAGGACCACTCTGAGCCGTTAGCAGGCATCACACACGGCTGAATAATCCAGGAGCCAGCTTAGCAACCGGGTTTCTGAGGGCTGTGTTTCCTTAGTACCAGGCAGAGGGAGAGACATGGTGCTGTTGGAGTGCCCACTTGAGGGGGAGGGGTATGTACACACCCACATGCACACGTGTGTGATGGCACGCGCAGGGACCGCCCACCCGCGTGCCGTGTGTGACAGCCTCCCTTAATGGCTCCCATCAGGCTTTGTCATTTGTGTCCGTTTGGCTGAGCCTGGCAAGCGTTCGACCGCTTTGTGTGTGTAACGTGCAACAGCACTGATGGTCTTCAGAGACGTTCAGGACAACCAGGCCTTGAAAAAGAAGAGAGTGTGCCTCTGGTCGCTGGTATTTCATTGACCTGGAGCACATAGGCTGCACATTCAAGCCACCGTCTTCAGATAGAAGTGAGTGTGAAGGCAGAGAGTAGCAGGAAACTAGGCAGTCCCTTGACCGGCCCCCAGTCTTTCGTCTGCAGGGTCTGAAGATCATAAATTGATGGCAGCATTTTGTTTTTATTACGATTGACTTGCGATGTATTAGTTTCAGGCGTACACGGTAGTGATTTGATGTCTTTATACATGAGGAAAGTACACGATGGTACATCTAGTCACCATCTGTCACCACCCAGAGTTGTCACTGTGTTACTGACTGTATTCCCTGTGCCGTGCGTTCCAGCCCCATGGCTTATTTGCGTCACAGCTGGAAGTTTGTGCCTCTTAATTCCCTTCAGCTATTTCTCCCATTGATGGCAGCATTTCTGTTTTGTCAAATGTGGCTTTTATTTTTAAAAAAAAAAGTATGAACAATTTCAGATCTGTGCGGTGGAGTCTCTCTAGGTGGATAAATTCCTGGGTAAAGTAACCATAATTTAGCCTTTGCTCAATGGATTTGATAGGACCACAAACCCAAACAGCCACCCAGTCGCTCCTGTTTTCTTGGGCCCATGGAAGTATTCCCCACCCGCTGGATTCTTGGAGCCTGTTTCATTCCAGAAGCCTCTCTCTGTTCCCATCAGGGGATTCCAGGGGCTGCAGTAGGCGGGCACCTCTGAGAAACCCACGCTGCTCAAAAGCAGCAGAAGGAATTGCAGGAGAGGGAGGGGCACTGTTTCCTGCTATTTCTGCCTCGCCTCTCACTTCTCCCTCTTGCTTCTTTGCCCAAATATAACCCCTGGTGCGGGATGGGGAGTGACCTAGAGTGTGCTTGGGAAAACTCGTGGGCGCTGTTGAGTAAAGGCTTCCTGCCCAAGGAGGCGCTCACCAGGAGGGGGAGGCTGTGCTCTAGCCTCCAGCTACACATCAGAGGCCCCTCGGTGGTCCTCACCAGGGATGGATGGTGCTAAGGCCCCGCTTCTTGGACCTCAGCATAAAAGAAGGCCTTGTGGGCATGGCCATGAAAGTGGGGTCTGAACATCCTGGAGAGGTTGCTGATGGACTTGATCGTAAAGGGTCTCTTTCCCATCAAGAGTGGGGAGACTACAAGTGAAAGGACTTGGGGATGGCTGTGGAACAGCCCTTTTAGGACAAGAACAGAAACCTGCCTGCATCTCAGGAGACTCACCAGCTCACTGTGAGACAGGAAAAGTCATCACCTGCTTGTGCTGTTGAGGTCGTTTGAAGGACAGTCCTTCAAGAGCATGGGAACAACCATGCCAGAGTTAGCATTATACCAAGTTGCTCAAAAGTGACCCTCCTGCCCCAGACCTGTGACTTCATCCCATTCTTCAGCCTGGGAGACCCCATAGAATCTGCAGATTCATGAGGAACTTTGAAATGTTCTTCATGTCTCTAGATTTTTTTTTTCTTCTTCTTCTTCTTCAGATCTTTATTGGAGTATAATTATTTTACAGTATTGTGCCAGTTTCCACTCTGGTTGTGAAGGAAAGTTTGCTGACATTTATTGAGAGGCTGCTACCTGCCAGACAGTGCCGGGGGCCTGACAAGCACGGTCCCATTTGGTTCTCACAGCCCAACGTGCACCTTGTAGAAAGCAAGGCTCACAGGACCCATCCCCAGTTCACTCAGTGGGGTAGGGATGCACCAGTGTCGTAGCCCATAGCTGACTCCTCGGATACATCTAGGATTTTTCAGGCTGTCCTGAGACCACTGTCACGTCACCCAGGTGCCTCAGGTGGCTCAGGGAACCAAGTATTGTGTTTCATAGCATGACATTCTACATAAGATTTCATTTGACAAAAAGAGTCTTCTGTTCAAAAAGTTTAAAATCCCTCACTCTCCTTCGTGTTACCTTGAGTCCCATGCTTACTGAGTGCCAGGTGCTGTGCAGGCCATTTACTCCTCCCTGAGCCTGCAAGGTGAGTGGCGTGGCCGTGGGGTGAGCACACTGTGGTTCAGAGCAGGTAAGCCCTTGGCCAAGGTCATGAGCTAAGAAGAGATGGAGTCCCCGGGTTGGGCTCTGGCAGGGCTGCCCATGGTGGTGAGCAGCACAGAGATGCTGCCACAGTCAGGTCTGTCCTTGGGCTTCCAGTCAGCCCCTCCAATGGGCACAGCCTTGCCTGCAGGAGATGTGGCATCACCCCCTTGTGAATGCTAGCTATCATTGCAGGTTTTGACTCCGGAGTCTTTTTCCCAGTAGAATGTGTGTTTGCGCAACTGCTGGTAGCTTCTTCCAGAATGTGTACCTTGATGCCTTCATGTATGGTAAACGTGCATCCCACAGAGTCAGAAGGTGCCCTGTGGCCCAGGGTTTCAGCTTCCAATGTCTTGGCTCCCTGTTCCTGACCCACTGGGCATGCTAGGCTCCTCCCCGCCTTGGGGAGAGTGAATGTCCTGTCTGTCTGTCTGTCCATCTGTCCAATTGTCTGCTGTTTCCCAGAGCTGCCTCAGGACTCTGAGGAGGGAGCAGGGACCGTTATGACACATCCTTTGCGTGCCATGGTACTTACCCACCCATTCATCACCTGGACTTGGACACGTCCAGCAGCAAGTGGGGAGGCTTGTAAAAATATTCTCTGTTCTTGCAGATGACGTTAGATGCACCCGGGTGTGCATTTGTCTTATGACTCAGTCCCCAGCCCTGTTCCCCTCTGGAGGTGTCATCGTAAACACTTGCCAAAGTGTGTAAAGCCTGCAGAGTCACTCAAAAGACGTCCATCCCCATGGCAGAAGGGGGAGAGCGGGGAGCCATTGATCAGAGGACCCAGCCTGCTCTGAGACTCTGGGCAAACCTCCCACCTCTAAGCCTCGGGTTCCCCATCTGAAAATCTGAAGAGTGTGGACGAGAAGAGTTTTTTCAGGCTGGCTCTGCAGAGCCCCAAAGTTCCTCAGACTACTTTGTGGTAACATCAGGGAACAGCAAAAATTTAAAAGCCATAGGGCCGGACTCTCTACGAATTTTGATGAGCTTGGAATTTTAGACTGTTATTCTGCAGCCCGGAGCATCGTCTCGTCCAGGCTGGAGGATGGAGGCAGAAGCAGTAGCTGTCAGAAATGACATCCGGTTCAGCCTCACACATGTGAAATCTGGCTTGGGAACGTCTGCTGAGTGTTGTCGGGAAAGCCCTTGGAGGGAGAAGCTTCTAAAAGTTGCAGGAGTGTTTCTCACCTGCAGCAGACTTTTCCAGTTCTAAATATCCCCCAAGCACTTGCTTCCCTTCTTCCCTGACCCACATACGTGCTCACACGCACCTTCACGTGGTTGCTCCCTGCTCGGACTGTGAATCACCTCTCCAATGCCAGACTGAACTCTCAAGCCTGGGAGTCATCACTGCCCCAGGTTAGGGAAGATTTCTCAGCAGACAGGGCTGGAGCGCCAGACAGGAGGGACAGTGGTGTCTGAGAGCAGTGAGCTCGTGGGAGGCTGTGTGTGCGAGTGGAGGAGGAGGCAGCCACGGATGAAGGGAGGTGGGTGGGCCCGTCTGCGGTGCAGGCAGGGCGGGTGCTTCCCAGAGGTGGCTTAGGCCGTCGTGAGACAGCCAGAGGGACAACGAGCCCAGCCCAGGTGACGTGTCCTTGTCTGGCCTGCACCTGCCTCCTCCAATTTTGGCTGAGTCGTGTGGTTTCTGCTGATACTGAGTGGTTCAGAGTGGAGTCAGTCAGGAGGGGTGGAGAAGGGAAAGGCCCAGATAGGGATGCGGGAGTCCTAGGTTCGAATCCAGCTCTGCTCCGAAACCTTTTGCGACTGGCTCTTCTCTTTCAGCCGTAAGTTCTGAGGGGACTGGGCTAGGTGACCCCAGTTCCTTCCAACTGAGGCAGCCTGTGATCTGGGAAAGACACGGTTTTATCAGTCAGCGCTCAGCCTTGTTGTACTGTCAGCCTTCTCTCTCCACACTTCCCTGCCTCCCCACTCAACTGTAAGATTCCTGGGAGAACAGAGGAAGCAGGCAGACAGACAGACAGGCTATGGTCCAGATGTAATTCCACTCTAGAGTCCCCTCTGCCGCTGTTGTGGTTCAGGGGGCTTTGGTCTTTGTAGCCCCGTGGTCGTGATGCCCTACAGAGGGGCTGCTCTTCCAGAGCCACAGGCGGCACTGCCTTGGGTGGGCACATCTTGTCCTGGCTGTGAGCACGTCCTGCCGCATCTGCTCAGACTCCAATGGTCCACAGACTCGGACGGACTTGGATTCCAGTTCCGCCTCCTCTCCTCCCTGGGCCTGGCTCCTCATCTGGAAAGCTTGGGCCGTGACACTTCCTCTTGGAATCACACGGTGGTTAAACAAGATCTTTGTCAAGTGCTTCTCGTAAGCCCTGGCACACAGTGAGCTGTAAGGTATGGCGCCAGGGGTGACGTTAAAGAGGAAAGATGCAGAGAAGGCACCTGGCTACGTGATGTGCAGAGCCTCACCCTGGGAAGTGGTGCAGCCTAGGTTTTTGTTCTTTAAAGAGTGTATATATTTCTTGAACTTGCCAAGAGAAATCACTAAAATCATTGTATTATTTGATATTTCAGGCTTAAGAAAAGGAGCTTGGAGGCATGGTACTGGTCTTACAAAACATGTGATAACTGTGCTTTAAAAGCAAATTAGTTGTTATGGACAATTTTGCGAAATACATGAGAGAGGAGAAGCACTTACAATTCCAGGACCCACATGGAACTGCTTGAAAAATGTGCTGTTGTGAAAGTGACTGGCGCCTCTACAACTGGGGCT
Source organism: Hippopotamus amphibius kiboko (assembly GCF_030028045.1). Classification (NCBI taxonomy): domain Eukaryota; kingdom Metazoa; phylum Chordata; class Mammalia; order Artiodactyla; family Hippopotamidae; genus Hippopotamus; species Hippopotamus amphibius. The sequence continues at coordinate 24,756,094 of NC_080194.1, read as the reverse complement.
CTGAGAGTCAGACTCACTTCAAGAAATGGGGTTTTTCCTGAGCCAGAGTCATTGGTGACCTCTGCCTGTGGTCCCGATGCCCAGCACCCCATCTGTGTGCCGTAGGGGAGGGGAGTATTCCGTGGGATGATAACACCGCTTTCCAGCTCCGCATTCAAGGACGTTGTGTTGGTAATTGATTGGCCACGGTGGGACTATTTATACCATGGAAACTGGCAAACATCGTGAATCATATGGTGGTTTTTCAAGCTGTATCAGCAAGGCTCTGAGTTTAGGACAACACAGTGAGTCAGTGGCAGAGCCGAGACGTGAACTCGGGTCAGGCTGATGCCAAAGCCAGTGCTCTTACTCCCTGGGTCACGCTGCCTTTGGTCTTAGCACACCAAGCTCTTTGTGCCTTGGATGATTTCCTTAGGATAGAATTCTGGAAGTGGAATTACTCCATCAAGGGAAGCATCATGCTGGATTTGGAGAGTTTTTCCAAAAGCTGCAAAACCAGGGCTGCAGGAGAGGTCTCGGCCCACTTCCTAACTGTTCCTTCTTTGTCTGTTTCCAGCTGTATGGAAGACGGGCCCCCTGGGAGGATCCCGCCAAGTGGGTGATGGACACCTATCCGTGGGCAGCCAGCCCGCAGCAGCACGAGTGGCCTCCCCTACTGCAGCTCCGGCCCGAGGATGTCGGCTTCGACGGCTACTCCGTGCCTCGGGAGGGGTCAACCAGCAAGCAGATGCCCCCCAGCGACACTGAAGGAGACCCGCTGGTGAGTTCTCGGCTTCCAGAGCAGCTTGGCATTCACTGAGCACTTATGTGTATTGGGCGAGATGCAAGGCACGCTGGAAATTTGGAGGTGACTGAGCCTCAGCCTTGTTTTGGCAGGCTAGACCTACTCCAAGATTTGGGACATTTTTGCCAATATTGTCTTCCTTGCTTTTAGTTTGTCACTCATGTCTTTAATCTCTCTGAGCTTTTTCAGGTAAAAAGTTAAGAATTTGATTTTTCTCCCTAAATGTCCCTCTGCCCTCTGCTTTGAGTGCCACCTTTATCAGGTCTTGTCCTGTCCCATTAGTTTCTCCCACTAGTAACTGAGCAGAGGCAGAGGTTGCTAAGGAGCAGAAGCCCAAGCCAAATGGTCAGGAGCTCAGGCAGGGAGAGGTTTGAGGGCAGGAGGGACACACATGGAGAAGAGGGCAAGGGGTCCCCTGGCCAGTGAGATGAGTTAAGACTTTAACGCTGCCTGAGCATCTTTACTCCACCCATGCGAAAGCAATAGAGGCCCTTTAAGAAGAACCCGGGCCAGAGATCATAACACTGCAATTCTAGTCCTCTCTGCCAGTGTAAGACCCATATGTAGGCATACTGCAAAATTAGACCTAATAAATCAAAAGCCCTATAAAAGAAGGTGGAAGCACATATACCAGAACCTCCCGTGGTTAAATGACCGTTATCGTGCTATAAATTTAGCCCTGAGCTCTCTTGGCAGCTAAGGCAAAAGGAAAAACACTGCAAAGAATATTGCTTGCATTACCTAATGAAAGAACATATTCATAAGAGATGCAGCAGGAGTAAAAGACAATTGGCTTGCTGTTCTTTCCCTAGTGACTAACTGATTTGCTAGATAAAAAAATAATAATAATAGGTGCTTTGGGGTTGTCTGCCACTCCTGACTGGTGGGATGCAGCTGTGGCCCTATTGAGACTTTTTAAACAGGAACTTTATTTTAAATGGATTTATGGTTTGTGTTACTAAGCACAGCCTTATTTGCAGTGTTTACAACAGTGGTTTTCCAGAGGAAAGGATCAACCCGTAACAAGCCTTCTCCAACGTTAACTGTTACTGAAAGCCAGAGTCATGGAACTGTTTTTGTGGGTTCAAGCTCATAAACTCTAACTTACCTAAAAATAGAATTTAGGATATCTAGAGGAAAGAATGGGCATCTCAGCCCTGGACACTCTTTTCTTAACCGGGAGTGTTTGTGTCACTGACTAAACACAGAAGGCATTTAAGTGAGACCTGGGGTTCTCAGAATAGTTACACAGAATTCTCCTTCCAACCTCAGGCCCCCAGAAGTCAGCCGTGCTGGCCCAGCTACCTCTACTTACCAAGTTAGATACTCGGCGTGTCCCCCCGCGTCCTGTTCTCTCTGCCCAGGACCGCAGGTCTCTGCTATGCGAGCCCTCCTGTTCACTGATCTCTCGCCCTCCTGAGACTGAGGCCTCCAGGAAGATGGGACTGTCTTGTTCTCATTCCAGACCATATACTGTGGGCACACGGGGAATGTTTGATGAGTGAATGAATAATCCTGGCTGCGAAGGGTGTTCGTTTGTCCTCCTGCCCCACCCCTTCCCGGTTGCAGCCGTGCAGATGGGTGCCAGCTGGTGGTGCTTCTGTGGTCAGCTCACCCAGGCACACTCTGCTAGGCATCCCGAGGGCAGCCAGCCGGGGGGGCAGCCGGGTTTCACGCCCAGCTGCACCGAGGCTGAAGAGAGTTCCGAGAGACCCTATCTTCCTAATTTTCTAGATAAAATATAAAATATGTACACAATTTATGATTGCAAATAAAAATAATTTTCAGTTCTCTGTCTCCACTTCAACACAAATGAGCAACAGACTGAAGACCAGGGGAGATACAAGGACACTGTCTTTAAACTCTTCAGACAAACGATGGTGCCGGTGGTGATGATGGTGCTGGTGGTGACAGCAGATTTATCCCCTTTATTGAGCGGTTACTGTGTGCCAGGCCCTATTCTAAGGGTTTAATACACCTCATGTTTGCTCCCTCCTTCAACCCTGTGGGATGGGTACTGCTGTTCTCTCCATTCTAAAAATGAGGAACTGCTGGCTCAGATAACGTTACATAATTGTCCAGAGGTTTCTGAGTTGCAGTCCAGGCCTCTCTGTGCTCTGAGGCTCTGCTTGTAACTGATGCTGTCCCCCGCCTCCCCATGGAGGCCTCGCCAGGATTTGGAGCACAGGTGACTCCAGGCTGCCCTCTGGCCAGAGCCAGGACCACAGGTTGGCTTGATGCTCATCGAAGGGGGAGCCACGTGCCTGGCGGTCAGCGGTGCTGATGCAGGTGTTCCGGAAGCTGGGGCGCTTGGCTGGCCTCTCACCCAGGCTGAGGGCTTAAGGTGCCCCTCCCAAGTAGAAAAATAAATATTATCTTTCTCGAAGACTTGTATCTTCCGTGCTTTATATATCTTAATCCACACCATAACGTGATCAGGCAGGTTTAATTATTCACATGTGACCAGTGAAGAAACGGAGGTGTAGAGGTTAAGTCACTTGCCCAAGGTCATGCAGCGGGTAAGTGGGGGAGCCAAGATCTGAACCCTGGATGCCTGGCCCAGAGGCCATGCCCTCGTCCACTGCCTCCACTGTGGGCCACAGTCCCCAAGGTGAGTCTGGAGGAGGTGGCGTGAGCTCCGGAGAGGCCAAAGGTGGGCGGCCGACCGGACCGAAAGCCACTCACATTGTCCCTTCTCTCCGCAGATGAACATGCTGATGAGGCTGCAGGAAGCAGCCAACTACTCCAGCCCCCAGAGCTATGACAGCGACTCCAACAGCAACAGCCATCAGGACGACATCCTGGACTCGTCCCTGGAGTCTACCCTGTGACGGGGGCCGGGCCACGGCGCCCACCTTTCTCTGCCTCCATCCCCCTCGCCCCTTCCACCTGGCTCCCATGCGCCACCCCGAAGATGCCCTCCTGAGCCAGTCCCCGGCCGCTGCATGAGCGCTGAGGAACGACCCAGGCCCCTCCTCGTCCTCCAGCCTCGACCCGGGTGCAGGCACCCCGGGCCAGCCGCCTCGGGACCGCGTCCTTCAAAGGCAGAACTGCACTATCTTCTCTTTTCATTTTTGTTTTGCCTTGTTGCTGTGACTTTCCTAAGACACTGAAAGATACTTCTCGGGAAAGGACCACCACCGTTGAAATGAAAAGGGTTAAAAAAATAAAAACAAAAAAATAACCCACTTCAAGCTCTGAAACCAAACAGCATCTGCCCTGAGCTGCCCAGAGACGTGAGAGACTAGAGCAGCGTCAAAAACAAAGACAGCACGGCTTCCCCCAGGCACAGACCCTGCCGCCCGGGTCTTGCCACCTGTGCCGCCCACCCCACCGATGTCCTCACACCCTGCCAGCCACAGAGAGATCCGATGCCAGCTGGGGCCCTTGCTTTGGTCACACTCAACAAACTGCAGAGCCGCGTCACAGGGAAACGTTAGGAAAAGCAAATCGTGCTTTCTCCTTTGTTTGTTTTTTAAATGGTGCTCTCCTTACCCGAGAGGTATTTTGCCTGTTCCAATTCACCCCACCTCTCAGACCCGTCAGCCTCTGGTTCATCCACGAGCGAGAGTGCAGGAGTGAGAGTGTGGCCGAGCGGATGTGGCTGTAACTGCAGAACTGCGTGTCTGTTTCCTTCTCATACAGAAACGAATCAGGTCTTGTTCCTGCTAACACTGTGTACGGTGAGAATTGGTCTACCTTGGAGAACCGATCACCCCTTTGAAAATGAGGTTGAGTTTCTTCCTTTCTGACTCTTGATTTTGAAGATTTTTTTCCCCTCTCCTTCCCTTTGTGGTCAGAATCCATCCTTTGGTGAATGTGAGAACCGCAGGAGTTGGCTTTTGGTTTGGTCCTGCTGAGTTTTGGTTTTCAGTTGTTCATCCTCACAGTTCTGCACGCTCGCCGCCTCATGCTGGGGCCGGGGTCACTGTGCCCTTGACCGTGGACCAGGACCCCGTCCTCAGCGCATGGGTGAGCGGGACCTTGCCTTTCCTCCTCGTCCTTGAGGCTGCAGGACACACGTCGACACCTCCAGCATGCCAGCCCCGACCTCAGGTGGGGTGTGAGGTCACCTCGCAGAATACTTGCACTTTCCCCAGAAACAACATGACATCACACAAGTCAACAGGTGGGGGCAGCTGTGCCCTTCCAGAAGCCCCTGCCTCCGGTGGACGAGTCTTGCCTGACCTCTTCGGTGCTGACCTTCCCAAAGCGATGCCTTACTGGTTTTGTACTCGCCGTGTTCATTGATGAGTGTCGTGCCTGCCTGGGGTCTGTATTTCTGTTTTCCCCATCAGAGCAAACAGGGCTAACAAGTCATCTACTCACTAGGAGAACTCAAGTTAATGTGACTTTTCTCATCCAAAAGACTCATTTGTGTGGGTGTGTGACCGTGAGAAAAAGGAAAAAAAAAAAAAGATACTTTTTTTTTTTTTTAAGATTCTTATCAGTCTCCAGCTAACACCCTGACTAGACAGCTGTCTGTCTTGTGCAGGAAAAGGCAAAAGTTCCTACAATGTTACATAACATTGCCAAGCCATGCTCTACAGAGTGCAATCTCTGAGTTATTTGTTTCTGTTTTATCTTTATTGGACCCCCATGAGAGGTGTCTCCATTAATAATCAGGGTTTTTACTCCATTTTTTTAACATTTCTATTTCCAAAGGTCCATCTCTCTACATCTTATTTTCTTACTACAAGAACTTGACCTGAAACTACTCATTGGATGACACCAACATTGCATTGGATGACACCATGTGCTTCCTCTTTGAAAGGAAAAGGGGAATGCGTCCCTCTAACAGATGAATGGAAGACCTCTCAGCGTGCTCTTTTCTTTAATCTCAGTAAACTCAGACTCTATTCCGCTAAGCCTTCCTTAGTCATCTGGGTGTGTGAGTGTGTCTTGTTCTGTTTTGTTTTTCATAAAAATTTTAAAGCATGTTTTAGCCTGTGACCTCGGGGCCACACCCTGAGCCTTCTGGTAAACCTGAAGAATGGTCCTTCTCAATTTATCTCCCAGCGATGACCTTACACACTCATACTGTGAATTTGGGAGGAGTTACAATGGACTTCTCCTCATGGGCAGTTTTCCCAGTCACCTTGTGAGTAGACACCTGCCAATATCCTTTGAAACTTTTCTTTTTCCAATAACACCCTTTTTTCTCTTTCTTTTCTCCCCAGTCCCACAGACTTCCCTCCCACCGGGTCCAGGCTCAGGGCCGAGACCTCTGTCCCTGGTGCTGCCTGACAAGTGAACAGTGGTTTCAAGGAGGGTAGCCTTGTATGATACACAACTCGGTGTCTTTCCTAAAGTTTCGGGAAGCAGGGTTGTCTGATATGCACATTTCTTACTTTGGTCTCGTTTTACTTTCGTGTCACTCACCTTTGACAAAGTGACTTTGTGCTCATTTAGGGCGCTGTCCGAAATGCTTCCATTTTGCCTTTTTCTACAGTTAGGCTAATTTTGAAAATGTATGAAATTCTATGCAACATTTGTGTTGAGTTACCAATGGAAGCCAAAAGTTTTCTTCCCAAACTGCCAAGAATTTTACAGGCCATAAATGAGATGGGAATTCCTTTTAATTTAAGGTGGTGGGTGGGGCAGGGGTGGGACACGGAATGAGACTTGCCTAGACCTTTGTTGTATCTTGGGGACATTTTTAATTTTATTGTTAATGCTTAAACTTCAAAATTCTGTGTATTCAAATTTGATCATGGCGAATCTACTTCAAAAGGAGAAAATAATCCAACTTTGTGGATACAAAATGGAAGGTTTGCTGTTTTGATCTAGTTGTTTCCAGTGGAGCAGTTTATGAAATATGTTCTATAAGATGTACATTTTTTCATTGTAACATAGAAATTGTAAATAATTGATTAAAGTGCTGCATTTTGATGAATTTTTTCTAGCCATTTTTAAAGAGAAAACTAGGAATTGAGTATTTTGTGTACGGTATGTTTCCATCCTCCCTCCCCGTCCGCCCCCACCCCCTCGCCCCTATTTAATTTTCATTTGTCATGAGGTTTTTGGATTTGCCAATGATCTGCCGGAGATCATGCCCCACGTCATAGAGAATAAAGCTGATGATTGTACCCGTCTTAAATTATTCATGATTCAATAAAATCGATGCTTATTTATTCAGATTAGTGGTTTGGCTTTTCTGTGCTAGAGAACATCTTCATCGAAGTTCAGCTTCGTGCCAGAAGGAAGTCATTCTTATTTGGATGCAGCAAACACAGGGAGAGCCCCCAAAATCTGCATACCCATCTTTGCTGCTATGTCATCAGCATCCTACCTCTGTTTAGTTCCTTGCCTCGGTGATTGCTTACACGGAGCTTCTTAGCAATGCAGGACTTTGTGTTCCTCACAAACGCTGAGTCACTGGGACTCTTGTGGAAATGCAGATTCTGATTCAGTAGGTCCAGGGTGGGGCCCGCGAGTCTCCATGTCTAACAAGCTCTTGGGGGATGCTAACACTCTGGATCCTACACCACACTTTCAGGCAAACTCTATCAGTATCCAGCCGTCCCCCACCCCGCAGCTCAGTTGACCCCTTGGCACAGAAAAGATTTTTTTTTAATGTATTGAGTACATACGAATTGCCAGTCTTTCCCAAATGCCCCAGTATAATCTGCAAAACAACCTAGGGGAGGTAAATTCTTACTCCCATTTTACAAGTGGAAGAAAAAAGGGGGGGGGGGGGCGGGGCTCAGAGAAAACAACTTGTCAAGGGTCCTGTAGGCTAAGAGGTGAGAGAGTTGGGGTTTCATCCCCATATTTCAACACCAAATCCTGCCTCTCACGTTCGGGGCCCCGTTCCACATTGCTGCTGATATCCACTGCCGAACTAGGCAGTGGGAGATGACATCACTTTTACCAACAACAGCAAAAATTGTAAAGGCTTGGTTTGAAGTGAGGCCTGTGGGGTCACTGTGAAATTGACCCGACCCAGCTGGTTCAACTGTTGGTGACGTGAAATGTCCAACTCACTGTAATGCCCAACCGTGGCCCAGCCAGCAGGGAGGTGAAGAATCCAGATGTTGAAAACAGGCATTTTTTAACACCTGTCAAAAAAAATGAAGGGGAACTGGTACAATGGGGTGGAAACTAGATATCCTGAATGTCCAAGGTTTTCCACATCAAATATTCTACCCCATGGCTATACAATATACACTGATGTTATCTAGGAAATAAGATGAGCACGTATAAAGGGCATCATGGACTAGATGACTTTTCCGAAAGGGAAGGAAGGGAACTAGGCATTTAAGTGCTTGCTGTATGCCAGACGATATACTGAGATTATCACTTCCTCACATGTAATCACAGTATCTCTAAGAGGTGGATATGATTTTCCCATTTACAGGGAGAAAACTGAGGCTGAGCAATAAGTAACTTACTGTATGGAAGAAATGGAAGTCTCTGTTTATCTGATTCTAAAACCTATGCTGTTCCTGCCACATGATGCTGCAATCACCTTAAGTTGGATTTTGACGGGAGGATTACACATCCCCTTCTGCGTTAGTTATCTATTGCTGTGTAACAAATTACCCCCCACATTTAGCAGCTTAAAACAACAAACATTTTTTCTGTGTGGATCAGGCTGGCTGAGCTGGGTCCTCTGGCTCAGGGTTTCACACAAGACTGCAATCAGCATGTCTCAAATATTTACAAGGAGTGTTTAAAAACAAGAACTATAGAAAGCTTCATATTTAATGGTAAAATGTTGAGTGTGTTCCCTTTCAGATTAGGAGATGGATAAGATGCCTCCTATCACCACGTAACATCATAGTAGAGACCCCAGTCAGTGCGGAGAAGTGAGAGGAGTAAATCCTAAAGATTGGAATGGAAGAAACTAAACTGTCTTTATTCACAGATGGAATTGTGCACTTAGGTCATCCAAAAGAATTAGCAGATAAATGATTAAAAATAAGTTGAAACTCTTTTCGTGCCTAACACAGCCATGGCCCGTGGTCCCAAGAAGCACCCGAAGCGTGTAGCAGCTCCAAAGCATTGGGTGCTGGATAAACTGACTGGTGTGTTTGCTCCTTGTCCATCTGCCGGTCCCCACAGGCTGAGGGAACGTCTCCCTCTAATCATTTTCCTAAGGAACAGACTTAAGTATGCCCTAGCAGGAGATGAAGTAAAGATCAGCATGTAGCGTTTCATTAAGATTGATGGCAAGGTCCGCACTGATATAATCTACCCTGCTGGTTTTATGGATGTTATCAGCATTGACAGAACTGGAGAGAATTTTCACCTGATCTATGACACCAAGGGTCGCTTTGCTGTTCATCATATTACACCTGAGGAGGCCACGTGTAAGTTGTGCAAAGTGAGAAAGATCTTTGTGGGGACGAAAGGAATCCCTCATCTGGTGACCCATGACGCTCACACCATCCGCTACTCTGACCCCCTCATCAAGGTGAATGACACCATTCAGATTGATTTGGAGACTGGCAAAATTACTGATTTCATCACATTTGACACTGGTAACCTGTGCATGGTGACTGGAGGCGCTAACCTGGGGAGAATTGGTGTAATCACTAACCGGGAGAGACATCCTGGTTCTTTTGATGTAGTTCACGTGAAAGATGCCAGTGGCAACAGCTTTGCCTCCTGGCTCTCCAACATTTCCCTTATTGGCAAAGGCAACAAACCATGGCTCTCTCTTCCCTGTGGAAAGGGTATCCGCCTTACCATTGCTGAGGAGAGAGACAAGAGACTGGCGGCCAAACAGAGCAGTGGATAAAATGATCTCTGGGTGGCATGATTGGAAAAGTCTTTGTACTTAAAGATAATACTGCATTAAAAAAAAAAAAGTTGACTTTTTTGCTAGATACAAAATCAGTACATGAAAATCTATCGAACACCTGTATGCAGCCAAAAATTTTAAAAAAATTAAAAATACAAATTTAAGAGCATCAGAAATATCAAACACCTGGTTATAAATTCAGTGTAAGATGGACAAGACCTCTACGTAGAAATCTATAAACCATGGGGAGAAATGAAAGAACCAAGGAAGTGGAGGAATATGTGATGTGTATCGATTAGATGACTCAATGTTGTGAAGATGTCAGTTCCTCCAAAATGGTCTAGAGAGCTGATGCAGGCCCGCTCAAAAGCCCTACATAATTTTTATTGACAAGATGGTTTTATACTGTATATTGAATTGCAAAAGGTGAAGCAAAGCAATGAAGGAGAAGACCAAGAAGAGATTTCTCTACCAGATAGCAAGACTTATACAAAGGTCATTAAGTCAGTGTGGTATTGGTGCAGAAACTCACAAATCGTTCACGAAAATAGAATAGATATTCCCCAAATAAACCGAACACACCCTTGCTTTACTACATGGAATCATGAATCATGTCTCACACCAAAGGATCTATTTTATGGAGACCTCACTGTAGTTTTGACTTGCTTTTCACTAATAATTGGTGATGCTGAGCATCTTTTCATGGGCCTGTCGGCCATCTGTACGTCTTCTTTGGAGAAGCATCACAAAGCATGTGCTGTAGCACACACTGTTGATGCCTCAGTCCACAGCCCTGGCTTTCCCTGAGCCCGCAGTGGACAATTGGCGCCAACAGTGTCACGCCACAAGGACCCACATCTCTCTGCCTCTCTGTCTGAGACCTTTCCCTGGTGCCACAGAAGCTTGCTTAGCCCAAGTGCGGAGCAGCCCATAGGGGATTTAGTGCCCTTGAGGACCACCTGCAACCAGTAAGATATAGTTGTGAGTAGCTGAATCCCAGCTTTCCCACCCTGCCCTGGGACAAGTGCGAGGCACATTCTGTGGAGGTCTTCAGAGGCTCCCCAGCGGGATTGACCCCAGCTGCCCACAGTGGTGATCAGGGAACGCTGTATTGGCTTCCTCTCTTATCGTTTTGTCTAACTCCTCATTCAGAGCTGGTGCAATGAGGCACCTGGGGCACGAGAGCGGGTCTGCCTTAAATTCTGTCCCCTGGACACCTGCCTCGAGAGTGCTTCCTGACACCGCAGCACAAATTAGCAGCCTATATACCCCAGTCCTCTCCAGATCTGATAAGACAACACAGCACTTGCACTCTTAGTTGTTATTATGGATTGAATTCTGCTCCCTGAAAACATATGTTGGCGTCCTAACCCCCAGTACCTCAGAATGTGACCTGGTGTAGAAATAGGGTCTTTGCAGATGTAATTGATGAAGAAGAGGTTCTACTGGAGTAGGATGATCCTAAATGCACTATGACTAGAGTCCTTATACAAAAATAACATAAGGATACGAGAGAAGAGGGCCACGCGAAATGAAGGCAGAGACGGGATTTGCGCAGCTGCAAACCGAGGAACACCAAGGATGGATGCTCCTTGCTTCCACCAGAAGCTGGGAAGAGGCAAGAAAGGAGTCTACTCAGAGTCTCAGTGGGAGCACAGCCCTGCTGACACCTTAGTTTCAGACATCTAGCCTTCAGAACTGTGAGATAATAACTTCCTGTGGTTTTCTTTTTTTTAATTAATTTACCGTCTTTTTAAAAAAAACTTTTAAATGATTTATTAATTATTTATTTATTGGCTGCATTGGGTCTTCATTGCTGCGCACAGGCTTTTCTCTAGTTGTGGTGAGTAGGGGCTAATCTTCCTTGCAGCGCATGGGCTTCTCAGCGCGGTGGATTCTCTTCTTGCAGAGCACAGGCTCTAGGCTTGCAGGCTTCAGTAGTTGCAGCACGTGGGCTCAGTAGTTGTGGCACACGGGCTTAGTTGCTCTGCGGCATGTGGGATCTTCCCAGACCAGGGATCGAACCTGCATCCCCTGCATTAGCAGGCAGATTCTTAACCACTGTGCCACCAGAGAAGTCCCTACCATCTTTTTTTTTTTAATATAAATTTATTTATTTTATTGGCTGTGTTGGGTCTTCATTGCTGCACACGGGCTTTCTCTAGTTGCAGAGCACAGGGGCTACTCTTCATTGTGGTGTGCAGGCTTCTCATTGCAGTGGCCTCTCTTGTTGCAGAGCACGGGCTCTAGGCACGTGGGCTTCAGTAGTTGCGGCACATGGGCTCAGTAGTGGTGGCTCACGGGCTCTAGAGCACAGGCTCAATAGTTGTGGCACAGGGGCTTAGTTGCTCCATGGCATGTGGTATCTTCCTGGGGCAGGGATCAAACCCGTGTCCCCTGCATTGGCAGGTGGATTCTTACCCACGGCACCACCTAGGAAGTCCCCCACCATCTTTTTAAGAAAAATATTTATTTATTTGGCTGCACACATGCAGGATCTTTTTCAGTTGCCGCATGCGGGATCTTTTAGATGCAGCATTGTGGGCTCTTGGTTGCAGCATATGGGATCTAGTTCCCTGACCAGGGATCGAACCCGAGCCCCCTGCAATGAAAGTGCAGAGTCTTAATCTCTGGACTGCCAGGGAAGTCCCTTTCTGTGGTTTTAAATCAGCTAGTTCGTGACACTGAGTTGTGACAGCTCTAGGAAAAGAATACAGTTATACACCCAACAGAAATGCATGTATGCATATATACACCAAGAAATATGCACACAAATGTTCACAGCAGTTATCATGTTTATTATTAAAAAAACCTGGAAACAGTCCATGCATCCACTGAAAAAACTGTGATGTCAGTGTCCTCCAACAGTGAAAATATTTGTGGGTGGATACTGAGTGAATGTTGAGGGAAAGCAGTCAGACACAATATGATGCCAAATGTGCGATTCCATTTACATAAAGTTCACACTACTGTTAGGCGTGGACAGGTCGTAAAACTAGAAAGCAAAGGAAGAGGGCCGGGGCAGTGGTCAGGAAGGGGAAGAGGCTCTGGGTTGCTGGTGGTGTCCTATTTTGTGACTTGGGTGGTGATTTCACGAGCAACTGCTTTGTAATAGATCACTGAGCTGTGCACTTTTTTCTGTGAGTGTTATACTTCACAATAAGGGTTTTACAAAGTAAATGCTACCCAGGCCACCCACCTGGCCACCACATCCAGTGAGTGCCACAGGGCAAGCTGAGAATGCTCCTGAGCGTGAACAGACGGAGCGTCCCAAATCCACCAACTGAGGACACTGTTTGAGCGACACTAACTGATATGCGAGCTCGGACAGGTTAATGCCAGTTCCCTATGCCTCAACCCCCTCTGAAGTAAAATGAGGCTAACCACACCTGTCTTGCAGGATTCAGGGAGGTGATGCCAGATGCCCTGAAGCACTTACACCATCTTTCTCGTCCCCCCAGCTCTGGCTCCCCTGGCGGTGCAGTCTCTGCGATGTGTCAGAGGATGGAGCTGCTCAGCCTCAGACGGCCCAATAGGAGAGGATGCAGAGAGGCAAGTCTGGGCTCCAGATAAGGGGAAATGTCCCGAAGTTCACGAGCAGAGCGTAGGATGCTTTCTAAGATAGTCAGCGCCCCATCGCCACGGGAGTCCAAGCACAGGCTGGAGGACCACCTGGCACAGCAGCAGCAGAGGGATCCCAGCCCTGGGTGGCAGGTGAATTCCGGTGATCTTTGGTGCTCCACTTGCATGGTGGGATCACTTCAGGGAGGGCATAGTGGGAAGAGCACTGGGTCTAGAGACCTGAGTTACTGGCTCTCATCCTTGCTGCCTCCCTCAGACAAGTCCCACCTACTCCCAAGGCCATAGTTTTCCCACCTGTTTAATGAAGGGATTGGACCAGCTCAGTGGTTCGCTAATATGGCTGACCACCCCTAGCCCAGGAAGCACATTAGAAACAGACTATGGCCTCCCTCTAGTGCAGGCAAATCAGAATATGCGGGGGACCGCCGGCCTCTCCGAGCTCCTGCCATCCCAGGCTGCAGTTACGGGCAGCCCTTTGTACTCACAGTGGCCACGAGAGGGCAGCAAAGCCCAAGCAATGCCAATCCTGCATTGGGATGGACGTGCCTTTCTGGGCAAAATTACCTCCTTATTTCTCTCTCTCTCCCTCCTTCCCTCCCTCCCCCCCCTCCCCCCGCCCCATGTCTCTCTCTCTCTCTTTCTTTCATATTACAAAAAAAGGATTGGATATGATCCTCAGAAAATTGATTGTATATTTTCCCTTCTACCCTATGCTTGGAGGACAAAGCTGCATTCTCTCATAAAGGGAATATGGAAAGGAATTGATGTGTGTCGGGCATTTTGTTAAGCCAAGGAATTTGCCTTCTTGGATTTGTGTGATCTGCATAACAATTGTGTGAGTTGGTACCATCATGCCACTCTGTAGAATGTTAAGGGACTTGTGCATGGTCTCACTAATGAGGGACAAAGTAAGGATTTGAACTCAGGGCCAAGTCAGATTCCAAAGCCTGGAATCTCTCCTACACCACATGGCAGCCCCCAGCTGCAGCTGCTGAAATGCTTACATCTATAACCTCATTGGTGGTCCACCTCAGCCCTGCAGGTTGGGCCCAAGAAGGTACTGTTGCAGCGCAGCTCAGGGAGGGGAAGGAAGTTGTCCCCAAACACACCTGAGCTAATAGTGGCACGAGAACAAGAACCCAGGTGTCCTGGCTTCCTTTCCTGGGCAACTAGGGAAGCAGCTAGGCCCACAGGCCCTGGAGTCGTACAGAAAACGTTTAAATCCCAGCTCCCCCATTTATAAGTTGTGACCTTGAGAAAGCTTATTCCCTGAGCCTCAGTGTTTCTCATCTGTAAAATGAACATGAAATATCCACCTGTAATAGATACTGTGTCCTTCTCAGCATCCATCATCCTCTTCTTCCTAACTAAGCCCTGATGGTGAGCGGGCATCTACGCCTCCCCAACGAGGACATGTGACTCAAGGAGGCTGACCCCATCCCCGGGTCCAGGGTGGAGTCAATGGTCTCATGTAAAACCGAGTCTACTTCCTAGGGCAGGTGGTTTGTGGGAAAGTCTTTGGGGGAAGGAGTGACTTCTGGGAAAGTTTCTTATCTCTTAAGAGAGATCCTCAGGGGAAAAACGCTTCCTCTTCCTCTGATTATCATCATGTCTGAAAGATAACCCCCAACCTGGTGCCATCATCTCGTGACCAGCCTGAGGATGAGGCAGTGTGGAGGACAGCAGAGCAGAGACGGAACTGGATCCTGTTATCCGGCCACTGACTCATCCACGGCAGGAGTCCACCCTCCCTCTGGATGTCCAGTTAAATGAGATAATGTGTGGAGTCTGCAGAGTCCAGGTTTCTATAACTAGACACTGGGAGGGAGCTTGGAGGAGGCTTGAGGGAGGTACCTCCCGCTGAGACAAGTCCTATAAACCGCTGAGCGAAGCGCCTGGACCAGTGGGAGCTGCTTCTCCTCTGCCAGTTATTTCTCCCCCCACAGACACCACGGCCAAGGCGTGGGCCACTCCTGGGCCACTCTGTGCGGTGCCGAGTACTGGCCAAGACCCTGTGCTCTGCAGCCAGCCTGCCTGGGTTCTGATACTTACTGGATGTGTGACCTTGGGACAGTCACTTAACATGTCAGTGCCTCTGTTACTAGGACCCACTTCCCGGGGTTATCGTGAGGACTGAACGAGTCGAGATCTGTGAGGCTCCAAGCACAGCGTGTGGCGCGTTGTAAGCCCTCAGCTAATGTTAGCTGCTGTTGTTATATTTGTTCTGAAAAGGTTACCAAGATCTTAGGTTGGAATTTATTTTGGCCTTCTGCCTAGTGAGGACAAATATAGTTCATTACCTGATGGGACTGCTCCTAGTGTTATCAGAAGGGGGACCTCTTCCAGGGCTCTTGTCTAACCTATGGAAATGCATTATCCAAGGAGACACATGTACTGACAAAGCAAAAGACTTTATTAGGAAGGGGCACCTGGGCAGAGCGCAGCAGGTAAGGAACCCGGGAGAACTGCTCTGCCACGTGGCCCGCAGTCTCAGGTCAAGGTCACAGGGTTAGCTTTCCGGATTGTCTCTGGCCAGTCACCTGGCTTGTGCCCATATTGGGTCCGACTCGGGGTGCTTCCTGGTGGCGCACATCTCTCGGTCAAGATGCATTCTAGCGGGAGGATTTCTGGGAGGTTGGCGGGATATATTATGGGCCAGCGTCTCCTCCCTCCTTTTGTTACTGACCAGGGTTCTTGGCCTTTCCCAAGCAATAGAAATTGACTCAAGGCCAGACAAGAAATTCAGGCAAGGCTCTGGTTGGGGTCCGTGCTACAGCAGGGGGAAGGAGAACAAACAACCGTTTCCCTTGTTCACTCCCTAAGTGGGGAGCGTGCTTGTTCTTTATATGGGGTGAGGGTAGGGGTGTGTCCAGGGGTCAGGCCAGAGGGGTGGCTTAGGTGGTTTGCCCACCCCTTAGGTGGTGTCGTGTGCAGGGGGTGTATGCAGTACCCTGTTTTTTACTGCAGGCTCTTCAAAAGCGGCATTTGGGTTTTTTGATCTCTTTGTATCTTTGGGGTCCAGAACTTGCCCCAATTGCACATGCACAGAGTTATTTTTAGTCCCATGTAGTTTCTTTGTATTTTGTTGCTCGAGGGGAGGTGTGTGCAAGCATTGCAGCACTGCAGCAAAGGGCCCCAGGTCCCAGCCTGTCTCACTTGTGGCCCCTCCCGAATTCTCCCAGCTAGACCTCCTGTTGTGAGACAAGTCATACAAGGGGTTATTATCCTGCTTGGCCAGGGTGGGCAGTTTCAGTCAGTGATTCCCTAACATTAGGAGACCTGGATTCAAGTTCAGACACTGCTGTGAATTTGCTGTGTGACCTTTAGAGAAACATTTCCATCTCTGGGCCCAGGATGGTCAGATGTGCAAAAAAAGGCGACATGCCCATGAGATCTCTTTAACTGCTGACCTCTTCCATTGCTCCCTGGGCGTGTCTTTGCTCTGTATCCTGATGTGAGTGAGCCCTGGACCAGCCCCAAGCACCAGGATGGTGGAGGAGCTTGGCAGGTGTCTGTGGGTGAGAATCCTCCCTCCTCCTCCTGTCTGGCAGAGGACGTCGTGGGTGAGGTGCCATCTTGAAATTCTTCCTAAATGTTGAACGAGGGCATTTTCATTTTGCACTGGGCCCTGCAGGTTATGTAGTGGATCCTGGTTTAGATTCATGAGCTTGAGTCCTGTGTCCATTCATCGAGCTGGGTACGGGGGATAAGAAGCCACACCAAGACCCCGTGGACCAAGAGTGGGGAAAGCTGACTTGCCAAAGGCAATCGAAGAGCTGTAACCAAGAGGAAAGAACGATTGCTACACGGGCAGAATTACCCAGATGCCAATACCAATATAGAAGTGGGAAAGTTCCAAGTATGTGGGGAAGCTCTGTGCCATTCAGTCTGAACCGCCACAGTGTGTGTCTCTGTGGAAGCATCACACAACTGTGTTAGTAATACTCAACCCTGTCCCGCGCCAGGCACTGTGCTAAGCACGTTATATGCACTGTTTCATTTCGTCCTCACAGAGACCCTATGACATGAGTGTTATTAACTCATCGCTGATAATAAGTGTTATTAAATCAATAATTATTAAGTTAATAGTAAGTATTCTTAACTCAATGTTAAGAGACATTGTCTCTTCCTCCTGTAACGAAACAATCAGCTAAGGAGTGCCACCCACACTCCCGCTGTGGGCACAGTGGGGTGAGGAGTCCCCCCACCTCGTGTTCCTGGCAGCCCCGTGCCTCCCCCTCACAGTCCCCATCGCTCCACTGCAATGGCCTGTTACCGGTGTCCCCTCCACAGACCGTGAGCTGGAGGTGTGCTAATTCCACCGTGCGGGTCTAGCTCGCGCCTGGCACATAACTTGGCTCCTATCAGTAAAGCTGATGAGGACAGAGAATAAGGAAAGATAGAAGGAAATGCAGATGTTTAAAGAGCTCAACATCAGGCATGGGAATTCCCTGGCACTCCCGTGGTTAGGAACAAAAATCCCACAAGCCACGAGGTGCAGTCAAAAAAAAAAAGGAGAAGAAGCAGCAGCAGCCAAGTGCAAGGACGTCCAGAAGGTAAACTCTCCTAGGTACGCACAGGAAATAAAGTCACATCAGCAGGGATGGAAAAATGGAAAAATCTCTCATGAATGAACACCAGCGGAAACAAATAGACCTAAGTGTGCACCAGATTGATGACAGAACTTTGTATAATTTGGTGGGACATAATCTTGTACTTACTTGTAGGTGTGCTGATGGTTGTGATGTTGGTGTAGGCGTTGCAGTACTGTTTTGTGAGGAATGTGGGTTAAAGCAACTATATTGTGTGGGGTGACAATAATTCTCACATAGTGTGAGAGAAGGGAGATAAAAATATGGAATAACGAAGAAAAGAAGAGCCCTGCGCTGCTGTAGATTATCAGTATGATCTGTCTCTCTCTCTCTCTTTCTCTCCTGAAAGGGCATAGAAGCAACAATATTATTGTACAAATCAACACAGTTAGCAGCCAGATCTTGATATCTAAATATGACTCCCCGTTAAAAAGAAATAAACCTGAGCTTCCTGAAGAAGTGGGTGATTCCAGGTACAGGGCGGAAAGAGTACAAAGTGAGCCTGGAAACTCCGGTTGTCCCACAAAGCATGGAAGCGCTCAAGAGCTGTTAGAGACGTATCTGAGGGCTCCCATTGGCTGGGCCTGAGATCATTGAGCATCAAAAAGAATAATGATGGTGAAGCATCGTAACATAATTGAATAAAACAAACAACCATGGGTCCATAGGGATGACCAAAGGTTAAGGGTGCCGCCACTCAGAGGTGTGCCACTCAGCCTCAGGCCTCCCTCTCTTGTCAAGTAGGCAGAAAGGGACCATTTGAAAGAAGCTGGGGGGACAGAGGCGAGAAATAGTTCTACACACATAATATTATGAAGTAGAGACTTCATTGCAAGAGAGGAGGCATTTGCTCCACAATTTTTTAAATGGGAAATCACACTTAAGTTCCAGATTTCTTGCTTCCCCCAGGCAATCTGACCTATGTTCCCACATGGAAATTATCAGGTGAAAATCACAGCAGTCTTTGGGGTGGGCTCTGTGTCCTCCAGCTCACCAGAGTCCCTGCCAGTCCTGGCCCCCTTCACTGTGTGTCACCTGCCTAATGCCCGAAGGCATCTGCGTTCATGACCAATACTTAAAACTGCACCTCTGAGGATTAGTGTCTGCATTAGGAGTCAGGCTCCAGCCGCCTCCCGCTTGTCATGGAGCTGCCTCTTCTTTTCCTCCCATTCCAGGGAGATGGAAGTTACCATCTGAAAAAGGAGGAGAAGCAGGTAGACCTGGAGCGAGACCATTCCCTAGGGAGAAGGAGTAGAGTTTTCCAAAAAGTCAATGGAAGTCTTCCTAATTAATGCATGAAGAGGGAGGCTCTTTTGAAGGGAGGCCAAATGTAATGATGGGGTGGAACTAAGAAGCAGTGTTAGGAACTAGGAGAAGGTTGTGAGTTCTTCGATGCTGCAGAAGACATTGGTGGTTGCCCACCCAACAGTCATCCTACCCTTCTGACTAATAGAACCCCAGTTTCGTTCAAGCAACAATGTACCCAGCCACAGAGCGTGAACCGTGATTGGCCTAAGCCAAAATGGCAGCCCCTTCGCTTATGATGGGTCAGGAGATGGGCCTGGATCCAGTTCTGTCCAATGTGACAGAAGACGTCTCCTGGAACATCCTGGGAAGGATATTCCTCCGAGATAGAAGAGATTCGTGTGATAGAAAACAGCTCCCTTTGCCGTTGTCCCTCTTGCTTCCTGTTGTGGATGCTGTCCTGTGAAGAAGTGATGATTGGAACTGCAGCAGATATCTTGCATTGAAAAAAACACAAAAACTCAAAAGCCAACATATGCTAAGGAAGGTTAAATAGAAGGATGAGACGAACGTATGTTGGTGGACAAACCAACCCTAGGCTGCCCTGTATCCTGTTGCCATGGACTAGGAGAAACATCATGTTTGATGTACAGCTAATGTTTCCCTCCTTTAATGATTCCAGCCTTCAAAAAGTGTGGTGGGGGGTAGAGAATCTATGGACAAGGCAGTAAGGAAAGCATGGCCTGATCCACATTCACACCTCTACTGATGCCCATGGAGAAGAGATAGGGGAGTCATTTTGGCTCCAGGAAACACTCTGAGCAGACAACTTGGAAAGAATTTAAGAGGAAAACCTCCTCTTTCCCAGGGGGAGGTGACCTTGAAATATGAGAGAGGGAGGCTGACGATGCAGGCTGTAAGAAAGTACCAGCGTGAGTCAAAAATTATCTGCACCCTGGTTATATTAAAACTTCTGTTAGCTGCACTGTCTTATCAGCCCTTTCCATTCAAGGCTACAGTCTCCGCAGTCACTGCTGTGCAGGTGTGAACGTGTTACATCAGTTCATTTGTAACTGTGGTGCAAGCAAAAATGGATGCCCCATGAAAGAAGAGCAGTGTGCAGTGATTTGTTTTTTGTGGTCTGAGGGTGTGCATGTCCACACACTTCTGCCCACACTGTCGACACTCTGCAAAACTTCATTTTGAGGTGTTAAAGCATCCTCCCTATAGTCCTGATCTTGCTCCATCAGACTTTCACCTGTTTGGTCCCCTGAAAGCAGCCCTATGAGAATGAAGATTCACTTCTGATGAAGAAGTGAAGATAGCGGTGCATTCGTGGCTCGTAGCTCAGCCTAAAACATTTTTTAATGAGGGAACGAAAGCTTGTTGACAGATGGATAAAGTGTATTGAGAAGCAAGGAGATTATGCCAAAAATGATATATTTGTCTTTTCTAAAAATTAATTAAAATAAATGCTACAGCCAGAGTGTGGGTAATTTTTGACTCACCCTAAAGTTACTAGCACACAATACTCTACTTACAGAGCGTGATTAGCCATGCCAGAGAACCAAAGTTTCAGGCATGATCACCTGATGAAAAAACATGATGTTTGATCACAGGCCATTTTGCTCTAAAGCTCATATCCTATGTGAGCTACTTGGTGACTTGTTGGTCTGTGTTAGTTTCTTTTCCTATTTCGACATAAATGTATGCTCTTATTCAGTGCTCATTGATGGATCACAGTATGGTCATTTAGGGCCAATTAAGCAATTTGATCTTATTTCCTCTCTCTCGGGCCACTGCCAATATACTGTCATTTTAATTGTGGAAACATTGAGGTCTAAAAAATTATTTCTGCCAAAGTATGCATGGTGATAAATGTCAGAGCTAAGATGTGAACCAAAATCTATGTATTACCTCTTTGACAATACATTTTATTTCTTTTAAATGTTTATTTTATATTGGAGCATAGTTGATTAACAATGTTGTGTTAGTTTCAGGTGTACAGCAAAGTGATTCAGTTATATATACACATGTATCTATTCTTTCTCAGACTTTTTTCCCATTTAGGTTATTACAGAATATTTAGCAGAGTTGCCTATGCTATACAGTAGATCCTTGTTGGTTATCTTTTTTAATTTCACAATACATTTTAACTTAAAAGTTTGTCCAAGATCAGAGAAGTTTGGCTCCAACTTCCTTTTGTTACTCTTCTCAACAAGGTAACACAAATCTACTTATCCAAGGTTTTACAGGCAATTCTTTAACTGACTCCAATATCATGCTTTGTGCATAGCAGGTGCTCATCACATGACTTGTGGGTATTACTCAGACCTAATAGCAGAAGTTTGAGGCACAACAGAAGGGCAGAGATTGGAGGGGGGGTACCTTTATTATCTTCCAAATCATTCCCTTCCTTCCTTTTGTGCTCTAATCATTTCTCAGATACCTCCTATGTGCCATCCGCACAAAGCAGTTCAGTACCAGAGTTGCTACAAACTCGCAATGGCTAAGAAGAGCATGGCCTCTGGAGCAAGACTGTTTAGGTTTGAAGCTTTGCTCTGTCACTTGCTCATTGTGTGACCTCCAGCAGGTTTCTTAATACTTTGTGTCTCAGTTTCACTATCAGTAAATGTAAAATAAGTTTATTATAGAACCTACCTTATAATGTTATGAGGAATAACTTAGGCAATAAATGTATTATTTGTAGACTAGCACCCACTGAGCAGTAAGTAGATTTAAAATGTTATTACTCTAGCTACCTGTAACTTGGCCTTGAATGTGAAGGTCCAGCTTCACATCCCCGTCTCCACCTCCAGACTGGAATGCAAAGCAGTGTGCCCATCTCCACTTTATCAAAACCTACCCCCTCTTTCTCCCTACTTTCCTCTGCAGGAAATCCCATTTCCCCCGACACCCCGTTGGTCCTTGCCCCCATTCGGCATCTATTCCCGAGTCCACGCCCCAAGGTTCATTTACCCAGGGAAGGCTTCACCACCTAGATGGCTCCCAGTCCTCGTCTTTTTCCTGAACTCCAAAAGCACCTGTTGTCAGAGCCCTGTCCTGCCTGCTGGTTTGCCAACCTGTTCTGTGGCTGTCTTATCCCATCACACAGACTGTGAGCCATGGTATGGGGTGCAGGGTGTGTCCTGTGTCTTCCTCTGCATCTCCCCACACACCTGTGTATGTAATCCGTGCCCATCAGAACCTGATAGATGTCTCACTAACATCATTCAATCACGCGCCACCCCTCTAATCTTCACTCCACCCAACTCTCGTCCTTATCACCAAACCTCTCCTTCTCTCTCTGTCTCTCTCTGTCTCTCTCTGTCTCTCTCTTTTTTTTTTTTTTTGCCTGCGCTGTGCTGAGCGGCTTGTAAGATCTTATTTCCCTGACCAGGGATTGAATGCGGGCCCGCTGCAGTGAAAGCATGGAGTCCTAACCCCTGAGCCTCTAGGGAATTCCCTTCTTCTCTCTTGATGTATCTTTCATCAGCCCACAAACATGCTCCAGAATCTGCAGTCTTAAAAGGAAAAAAAAAAAAAAAAAAAATGAAAATCAAAGAACCTCCCTTAACAACACATCCCTTTCCAAATCCTGTCCCATTGCTCTTCTTTTTTCTACAGCCAACATGATCAAAAAACTTGACTATACTTGTCTCCAGTGACTTTCAAACTTTTTGACCATGACCCATAGTAAGAAATGCATTTTACGAAGCAACTCAGTGCACACACACTCACAGTGTGTAAGCACACACACTCTCACACAAGCACTGCACACACACAGTCACATATAAACACACATATGAAACACAAACATTTCATAAAACATCACTCATGGAATATACACTGCGATTTTCTATTCCATTCAATGCTATGTTATGCTATTTCATTAAAAAAGAAACAAAACTGGTTGCTATATACTGGCTGTGTCCCCTTACCCTACCTGCTGCCACCAAATTCATGTGTTGAGACCTAATCCCCAATGTGATGATATTTGGAGGTGGGGCCTTTGAGAGGTGACTAGGTCATGAGGGTGGAGCCCTCATGAATGGAATTAGTGCCTTTATAGCAGAAGCTTGAGAGAGCTCCCTCACTCCTCCCTCCAGGTGCAGAAGGCATCTTCTCCATCTGAGAAAACGACTGCAGACCAGGAGGTGGCCCCTCACCAGACAGTGACTCTGCCAGTGCCTTGATCTCAGACGTCCAGCCTCCAGAACTGTGAGAAATAAATTCCTGTTGTTTTTAAGCCACCCAGTGGATGGCATTTTTGTTGTACTAGCCTGAACAGACGAAGACACTGGCCTAAACTGTTGCCTCACTTCCTTTCTCCTATTAACTTTTTTCACATTGAGAAATGTTTAACTATATTAAAGTTCAAAGGACAATATAATAAACTTTCTTGTTATCACTTAGAATTTATGAATGTTAACACGGTCATATGTGCTTCATATTTAAAAACATGTCCCCTACACTCCCTCCCCCCCCCCCCCCATTTTCCTTTCTTCCTCTTTGGAGGCAGGAATTGGGTTTGTGTCCTATTTGTGTTTTTAAACTTCTACTAAATCTATGTGTATCTACAAGATGTATTTTTCCTAGTATTTGAAAATTTTATATTTCATATTTAAGTTTTGGGTTTTCAATTCATGTGAATTTTTGCATACAATGTGAGCTCAGGATCAAAAGTGTATATAATTTTGGAGAGATAATTGTCCCAACATCCTGGATGCTCTCTCTCCATTGAATGAAATGCCTTCTCTATCAAACAGCAAGGTTTTGTGTATTGGCTCTGTTTCTGGGGCGTTTATTCTTTAATTCACTTCCATTTGGCTTACAACCCTGCCTCTTAAATAAAACCAGTCTTCTCGGGGTCGCCGATGATTTTTATCTAGTCAAGTAGTTTGTATTCTCATCTTTACTGCCTTTTTAAAAGTTCCGGGAGAACTGGCATCCTCCTACTTCTTCTCCTCTATGACAACCTACATCTCCTGGTTTTCCTCTCACCGCAACGGCAACCTCCTTTCCATCTCCTGAGCAGGTGCCTTCTACTCTACCCAGTCCCAGCACAAGCTTGTCCTCCTCCTTCTCCAACCCTTCTGTGGCTTAAAAAAAAAAAGCACACAAATAATACACACATATATTTCCAAAGTAGAGACATGAATCAAGGCATATCTATAAAAGGAACATAAAATATCCCTTTTTATTACCCATCATCTGCTTCCCCACAGAGGTACGCAGACTTGGGTGTGGAGGGCAGACGATGTGAGTTGACCCCACTATTCAGTCACCCCTTTATCTTCTGTAATCCAACCAACCAGAAGTCAGAGCACTGAAATGTAAAGCACTGACCAGCTTAAACTGGTTTTGCTTCCTTAAAATAGGTTGTTAATTAATCAAACCTGGAGTTATTTTTAGAGACAGCACTGTGCATGTGCAACATGGGAACCCAAGTCTCCAGGATGATCCCGGAACCAAGAATTTTCAGTCTATGGAACTCAGAGAATAGAAGTGTTGCCACAGGAGCCATTTAGGAAACAAGAAGTCATTCAAAAAAGAAAGTCCGGCTTCCAAAGCACCGAGTAACTCAATTACCATAGATGGACTGATTCCAGACTAGCCAGTCAGCTTCCAAGTTTGAAATTCCCCTAACTGGTTAAATTTCACCCCCAACCCTGGGAGACAGCTTTGAGCCCTGCCTCCTGTCCCCTTGCCAGTCGACCTCGCAGTCAAGCTTTTTCTTTTCTTAAAAGCCAATGCCAATGCATGTTGGGTTATCCTTGCTGGATAACCACGAACCCCTCCACCCCACAGCCCTGCAGCTGTATGCCGTCTGGTGACGGTGACGACTGAGTTCTGGCTCACAGTGGAGAAGTGTAATTGGTGTGCGCAAGTGCAGGGATGTTCCCTCAGAGAAGAAGACATTCTCTTTCTCTACTCATCTTTACTGTTTGGTTGCCAGAGCCAGGGCAGCCAGCTGGGACCCTTCAATATGTGGGATTTTTTTCCCCCACACCAAGCAACTCTGGGAGGCCAGCAGGGAGTTCTTCAATTCAGCTCAATGCTGATGCTATTAGCAAGGAAATAGAGTCAGCTGCTGGGAGTCCAGGCTCAGCCCCACGAGAATTCAGATGCCAATTGCGAATGAAGGTTGTCACCTGTGCTTCTGACCAAGTTGCTGAATCGGAGGTTCCCGCAATGCCTTCCTCAGTTCCCGTTAATTCGCTAGAGCAGCTCACAGAACTCAGGAAACCAGTTTACTTACTAGATTAGCAGTTTATTATAAAGGAATAGAACTCAGAAACAACCAGATGGAAGAGATGTACAGAACAAGGTATGCAGGAAGGGGTGAGGATCTTCCAGGTTCTCTCTCAGCCACTCTACCAGCACCTCAATGGGTTTACCAACCCAGAAGCTTTCCAGACCCCATCCTCTTGGGCTTTTAGGAAGGCTTCATTACATAGGTATGACTGATTAAATCATTGGCCATTGATGATGGAGCCCATTCTCCAGCCCCCTCTCTGCTCCCCAAAGTTGGGGATGGAGCTGAAAGTTGCAACCCTTTAATCACATGGCAGGTTCCACTGGCCACCAGCCCCCATCCATAAGTGCTTTCTAGAAGTCACCTGGTTAACATAAACTCAGGTGTCATTGAAAGATGTTTGTTATAGATATCAAGACACCTTTACCTGTCTTATCACTTAGGAAATTTTGAGGGTTTTAGGAGCTCTGTGCCAGAAAGGAGGACAAAGACCAAATACATATTTCTTATTATAAATCACATCACAGACCCCAAAGTGGGAGCTGCCTACTGAGGGAGACAAGAAGACCCAGAAGGCCTGAGATGCTGTTCGAACCCCATGCTAGTATACAGGAGAGGAATGTGCGTATTGTTGTAAACCTTTGTTATTTGGGATTTTCCTCACACCCAAAATTGACCTAACTCAAGCTACATATCCTCTAGGATCTTTATTAATAAATATATCTTTTCTTTTCCATGAATGAATTCATGCATGGGTCTGTGGCTGGCTTTTTTCTGAATTATACAGTACACTCCTCCATCCTCCTCACCGCCCACATTTAATTCATTTTACAAGCTGTGGATCCTTTTAGCCCTCGCCCTGTCTGTACTCTCACTGCCACTCCCCTAGTCCAAGTCACCATAATTTCTTTTTCCTTCTTTCTTCCTCTCTTCCTTCTTTCTTTTTCTCTTTCTTTCTTTCTTTCTTTCTTTCTTTCTTTCTTTCTTTCTTTCTTTCTTTCTTTCTTTCTTTCTTTCTTTCCTTTCTTTCTTTCTTTCTTTCTTTCTTTCTTTCTTTCTTTCTTTTTCTTTCTTTCTTTCTCTTTCTTTCTTTCTTTCTCTCCTTCCCTCCTTTTCTCTTTCTCTTTTGCTTTCTTTCCCATTCTTCCTTTTTCTCTTTCTCTCCTCTCCTTCTCTCTCTCGCTTTCTTTCTTTCTCTCCTCTCTTTCTCTCCTCTCTTTCTTTTCTTCTTTCTTTCTCTTTCTTTCTTTCTTTCTTTCTTTCTTTCTTTCTTTCTCTCTTTCTTTCTTCTTTCTTTCAAGGGTAGACAGGGCTGGGTTTTTGTTGTTGTTGTTTCTGTTTATGGCCCAGAGACTTGTGGGATCTTAGTTCCCCAACTGGGGATTGAACCTGCACTCTCGGCAGTGGCAGTGAAAGCACTGAGTCCTCACTGCTGGACTGCCAGGGAATTCCCCCACCATAATTTCTAAGTGTTGCTAACTGATCATTCGGCTCCCACTCTTGCCTGTAGGTGGAACCAGTTTATTCTGCAATCCATTCTTCACCTAGTGTTCAGGATGATTTAAAAAAAAAAACACACAAGTCAAGTCATGTCAATCCATGTCAAAAACCCTTCTCTACTTTCCTGTTCCATGTAGAATGAAATTGAAGCCCTTTAACAGGCCTACAAAGCTGGGAGAGATTCACTCTGCCCATCCTCTGACTCCCATTTTTCTTTTAAGAACTTTTATTGAGATATAATTGACATGCAATAAACTGCATGTATTTAAAGTGTACAATTTGATTTTTTTTCCATTTTTTTTAAACCACATCATATCTCTTGGTTCCTTTCTCCATTGTCATGCCCTTTGCAGACTCTGTCATAAGTTATCTGGAGCATCCTTTCCACATTATGTGCCTCACTGGCGCCTGCTATCAGCTAAAATGCCACCTCCTTAAAGAGGCTTTCCCTTGCTAGCTTTAACTCTATTTCCCTTATGGTTCTCATCACAGTTTGTAATTTTATATGCATCTGTTCATTGACTTGGTCAGTCTCTTCCTCTTGTGCTAGACTGTAAGCTTTCAAGATCAAGGACCCTGTTTGTTTCAAGTATCAATCCATCCTCAGGAACAACCAGAGAGCCAGACACACAGACGGCACTCAGTAAATACCTGTTAAATGAAAGAACCCTGACTTAGTGTTAGGAAACCTTGGTTCAAATACCATCTTTACTGCTTACAGGCTGTGACACCTTGGGGAAATCGGACAACTTTCAGAGCCTATGTGGAACATGGGGAAAATGAAGCCTGCCCTGATCATTGCATGGGGTTGATGTGAAAATCAAATGGGATGAGGTAAGGTAAAAATTTTTAACTCTGAACAAATGTGAGGAGTTGATTTGACGTTGAGGTGAGGAAAGCTTATGTGAGAACTTAGAATGAGGACCTGCTTTCTCAAATACCTGTATGTAAAATAGGCCTCTGCAAACCAGTCTGTCCAAGGCCTTATTAATAATTAATAACTGTTCATTCCTGGTCATTTCCTCCCATTATACAGCTTGAAAAGGAGGGTTTTCTTGGAATACAAACTTTAGCACTACTTACGCCATCAGTCCCAGTAAATGAGTCCTTTTGAATTAACAATAAGGAGTTTAGTGGGCAGCTGGTCGTTGAAATGAAGGTTTTTTGCTAAGAACAATAAAACCTCAGCTCTCTCAGCCCTTGATCTGCTTTGTTTAGTTTGTTGGTGATTGCTGGGGTGTGGTGTTTACAGAAAAGTTTAGAAAAGTGCAGGAGGTGACTTGTCCTTTTGCATTGGATGCCTACGTGGTGTAAATAATCCTCTTTTAACCAGTCTCAACATGGTCCTAAAACAAGATGTTTGTGCCAGAAAGAATTCCAGGAGGCATTACCCTGATGGTGGGGGGTTTGGAGGGGCGGTAGGGATGAGTGGGTTAAATAATAGAATCCTCAGCCCCACCGGGCTTGGGCAGGGGGTGGGGTGCACACTTTTGTTGTGTGGATTACCAAAGAATGAATTGAAACTTCACTTTTCCTTTTAATAATCACCTTACTCTAGTAGTACTTTTGCCATTTAAACTATGAAGAATATGGTCCTGTTTTCTCCCTCGCAACACATCGATACAAACGCTTTTGGGTTTTTTAAGAAAATATTTTATTTGGGGATAATTTTAGATTTCTACAGAAGCTGCAGGGATAGTATAGACAGTTCCTCTAGCATCAGTCATCTTCCCTAATAGTAACACCTACCTTACCAAGGCACATTTATCACAATTAAAAAACCAATATTGGTACATGATGGTTATCGACTGAAGTCAATGCTCTGTTCAGAGTGCCTTAGTTTTCACTTAATGTCCTTTTCTGTCCCAGGATCTCATTTGCTTGGGATTGTTTTTTTGTTTGTTTTGTTTGAGTTTTTCTAAAATTTTTATTTCGTACTGGAGTATAGTTGATTTACAATGCCGTGTTAGTTTCAGCTGTACAGAAAAGTGATTTAGTTATACATATACATATACATTTAGGTTATTAGAGAATATTGTTCCCTGTGCTATACAGTAGGTCCGTGTTGGTTATCTATATTATATGTAGGTGTGTGTATATGTCAATCCCAAACTCCCGGTTTATCCCTCCCCCCCACCTTCCCCCTGATTGGGATTGTTTTTTCATCTGCATCAAAAAGTCATTTTTTTAAAATTTTAAAGTAAAACTGTAAACTTAAATTCAGGGAAACCTTCTTCTTTTTGGAGAGTGTAACGTTGCAGACTTACAGGTCTTTGCCAGGAAAACCATTTCTATAGCTACTTAATGCTGTCTTTCCCAATTCGAAGCGTGGGACTCCAGCTAAAGACACTTTTTAAAGGAAAGCATGACTATCTACCCAAAGGAGCCCATGTAGAGGCTGCAGTTGGTAGTGGGGTGAGGAGAAGGGGTGGAGACTGGGGCTCTATGGTGCCTCTGCCCTTAGTGGAAGGAGAATGTACTGGAGGCTCTGCCATGTGGGTAATCAGGTGGAAGTTCCTCAGCCTCAGTTTCCCATTCTGTCGCATGCAGGAGTTGATGCTTCCATGGAGGCCTGTCGTAAAGGTTAGATGCAAAGTAAATGGAAGCTTTAGCAGTATGCCCAGCACATGAGGCCTCAGTAGCCATTCCTGTTATCGTTATTGCCACTGAATAGGAACATAACATCTCTGTCCACAAACATACTCAGAAACATTCCTGCCTCGGCTCTTCCTGGTATGTCTTTCTTGAAACCAAACAGTATATGGTTTCCTATTCCTACCCCATAAAAATCATACCATCCTTTAACACTTTGGGCAAATTTTCTCACAAAGCCTTCTCAGATGCTCTCACTGCTGGGAAAGGGGATAACCAGGAAGATTTCTCAGTCTGTTCCCTCATCTGTAGAATGGGATTAAAAATAGTCATGGTGGATTAAAGGAAGTAATGTATATAAAATGCTAATCACTGCATCTAGCACATAGTACGGTCCTCTGAAAATAATAATAATAATGATAATAATAGTAATAATAATCACTTTTCTTTGAGATAGTAGCAGTCAGAATGGAAAGAAGAGCGGAAAGTCTACTAAGGACTTAAATACCAGGACAGGGCTTAGAGGTTGATCCTTGTATGGAATGGATGAGAGAGGGAGAGGTCAGGAATGGCACTTGTCTCCAGTTTTTGAGCAAGAGAGATGAAGGCATTCATGGAGTTGGGGTTTTTAATTGTTGTTTTTGGGGGTCGTTTTGTTTTGGTTTTGCTTTGTTTGAATGGAGTGTTGCAACCAGAAGACATGCACTTGGTCCTGGGCATGTGGACTTTAACCAGTTCTTGGGACACCCAAAGGCAGATATCCAAAGACGGCTGACTCTCTGGGTCTGGAGCTGAGGAGAGCGATGTTTGAGTGCCAGGTTGGGGCTCACCATCAAACAGATGTGAGTTGGAATCATAGAGGAGAAGATCACCAGGGTAGCTCCCAGAGACAGCAGCAGCAAGGGCTGAGGACAAAGAGAAACACCTCCCTTAAGGGTGACGAGCCCAAGGATGAGGTTTCGCCAGCTGGAGGGGCTGAGAAACCATCTGGCAGTAGCTAGACAGAACAGAAGAGGAGATTTTCTAGGGTGTGTTTGAGGG
Source organism: Hippopotamus amphibius kiboko (assembly GCF_030028045.1). Lineage (NCBI taxonomy): Eukaryota > Metazoa > Chordata > Mammalia > Artiodactyla > Hippopotamidae > Hippopotamus > Hippopotamus amphibius. Next base: position 24,725,750 of record NC_080194.1, on the reverse strand, counting down.
AAGGGATAAAGTCGATCGTGTGTCTATGCTGAGAGGAAGGTGCTGCTGAGAAAGATGGGCTGAAGATGGAGAGAGAAGGGATTCCTGGAGGGAAGAGTTGACAGAGGAGAGAGTGAACTGAGGACCTGTGGAAGGCACAGGTGGGTTGCAGCTAAGTTTTTAAGTGGAGTGGTATGAACTTGGCCAAATAGTTTCCTCCCATCTCTCCCCTAGTGAAGCACTTCGTATGTATAAATGATGGGCTCTCAAAGGGTGATCTGGGGACCCCTGGAAGTCCCCAAGACCCTTCCATAACTGTACAGTGGGGTTTCTGTACAGTAGGGGCTGCATGTACAATGGTGTCTCCTTCTGACGTCTAACAGCATATGTACTTGTATAGTCTTGTGTTTCTTAGAATTTTCTAAGGTGGCGAATGTAGATTTATGTGCATTTTAGTGATTAACTTACTTTTTTTTCTCAGCGCTTCTGCTGCGCTTTTATAGCGCTCTTCAGTTATACCTGCTGTGACACCTCTAACTTCACTATCACCCAGTAAATTGCTATTTTGGAATTCCCAAATTTTCCTGTGTCTATGCAGAAACACAAGAAGTGCACACAGTTGTCTTGTTAGCAATAATATTTTAAGATTTTTTGAAAATGTTCTGCACTGTAAGATTTTGCTAAAAACTGCTCTTATTTTATAGAATTTTATATTTTATTTTAAGATAAAAGAAAATGTGCTATATATTTTTCTTATATTTAAGAATGAATTGTTGGTTTTTGAAAGGGAGACTAAAAGAGTCACTTTCTCAACCCATAGCTGCACTAGCTATTGCTAAAGATGCTAAAAGAGATAAAAGTGACATATCAGAGTTCGTGGAAAGCCGGAATATACTGCTCCTCTCTCCCCCAAAAAAACAAAAACAAAAGCTGGATGAAACTGCAAAAAATAAAGAAAATATGTTAAAAGTTAATTAATATAATAGTTTGCCTTTATTATCTTACACAACAGACCATTTGGGGATAGTATATAGTATATAGTTCCGATTAAATTGTACCATCATCCTGAGACCAATCATTCAGAGTTTAAAGAAAGGAATTGAATTGCATTTTTAAAACAAAGATGTGAGGCACTCTTTAAAAATTAAAAATTTCTATAGATTTTCAGACTAAAAATGTAAAGGCCACTAAAGCATCTCACAGAGTAAGTTAGCAGCTTGCATTAGCTAAGGAAGTACACTCAACAGCTGAGAGACTAATTAAACCTCCGTAAAGCAGACAATGCTGAACACCTGCTGGATGAACAGTCGCTAAAAGAGATCATGATGGTGCCACTTTCCAATGGTAGAGTAACCCATCAACGACGGAGTTAATAAATCATCTGCAAAACGGTAATTTTGCTTTGGAAATGGACAAATATGCATAAATGCCCAGACATTCTATTCTGTTTGTCCTCATTTAGTATTCACAGCAGCTCATCATCAAAGAAGCTCTGGCAATGCTTAACAACAAACACGTGTTGCTGAAATATTTAAAGTATTGAATACCCTTTTGAATCTTATGTTTTATTCAACTACTTTGTTGACATTTTTTGTGAGAGTGCAAAATCGGTCTTCGGTACAACTGCTGGAACCTTGGCAAAAATCAAGCTACACCAGTGGTCACTGCATTCTCTGCTGCCTCCTGCCCACAGACAGCCAGTTTCACTTAAGAATTGTGCTTGGTGGGGCAGGAAAAATTATTAATGTTATCAAACGTCAATGCTTACATATATGTATGATGACGTGAGAAGTGTGCATAAAGCACTTCTGCCGCATCGTGAAATGTGATTTTTTAAAATTTATTTATTTTTATGGCTGTGTTGGTTCTTCATTGCTGCACACGGGCTTTCCCTAGGTGCAGCAAGCAGGGGCTACTCTGTTGCAGTGTGTGGGCTTCTCATTGTGGTGGCTTCTCTTGTTGCAAAGCACAGTTTCTAGGTGCTCCGGCTTCAGTAGTTGTGGCATGTGGGCTCAGTAGTTGTGGCTAATGGGCTCTAGAGCCCTGTAGGCTCAGTAGTTGTGGCTCATGGGCTTAGTTGCCCCATGGCTTGTGGGATCTTCCTGGACCAGGGCTCAAACCCGTGTCCCCTGCATTGGCAGGCGGATTCCTAACCACTGCACCACCAGGGACATCCCAAATATGATGGTTATTTCAAGGAAAAGCACTTGTGCAGTTGAACTATGTTTTTCATGGAACTCCATTTTTACTTGAAAGAATGACAGAAAAACTATGGTTTCAGGCTTGGGTATCTTATAGATGTTTTCTCTGATATGAATGAAGTGAGCCTTTCACTTAAAGAAAAAGTGATAGCATTTGTCTCCATGATAAAGTTAGAATTAGAGCTGCTTTCAAATAAAAATTTAAATTTTGGAAAACTTGTATCTGCCACCATGAGCTTGACAGCTCCTCAACACTTGAAGACTTCTATAAGATGGGTGATATTAACAGATGTGATGTTTGATAATATATGAAAAGTGTCAATGTTTAGAATATCAGCATTACCCAGTGAACCAATGTTTTCCAAATGACCAGTGCATGATGTTACAAAATCAAATATGGGTAAAATATCCATTCAAAATGCAAGACAGATCAATGGACTTTAACAGAATTGAAAAGTTAATTGATAGGAATTTAGATTTCAAATTGCTACTAACTTTTAAAAAACTACCATTTGTCAAGTTTTGCTGTTGTGTCAAAGAAGAGCCACAACCATATAAGGTTAATCAAATATTGCTCATTTCTATTTGCATATTTGTATGAAGACATTCTGTTCCTTTTACAACAGATTGTAGAAACAGATAAGAGAATTCAGCTATCTCCTATTAAGCAAATCATTAAAGAGATTTGCAGAAATGTAAAGCAATGCCACTCTTCTTCCTAATTTTTTTCTTTTGTACATATACTTATCTTTTGTAAAATATGGAATTTATATGGATATTTAACAAAATTATTTTAAAATGAAGTAATGAGTATTTAAATTTTTTCTCAGTCTTAATGTCTTATACCAAAAATATTGATAGATAAAACCCACAGAAACAAAAAAATCTTTTAGATATTCAATGATTTTTAAGAGTGTAGAGAGATTTTTTAACACCTTAGAGGATCACTGGTTTAGACCACAGGCAGCAGGCCTGGTGGTACAAGAGATTTAGGTGGATGAGAAAGGTTTTTAAATAGCCATTGGTTTTTTTCTCATAACTTCAGAATATTAAAAAACATAAAGCTCTCTTAAGAGTGCCTTTTGGACTTCCCTGGTGGCGCAGTGGTTAAGCCTCTGTGCTCCCAATGAAAGGGGCCTGGGTTCGATTCCTGGTCAGAGAATTAGATCCCACATGCATCTGCGACTAGGAGTTTGCATGCCACAACTAAGGAGCTAGTGAGCTGCAACTAAGGAGCCCAGTGCTGCAACAAAGACCTGGCGCAACCAAATTTTTTTAAAAAGTGCCTGTTGGTTGGAGTTTGGTTAAATGGGTTTTTACCAGTTTAGTCAAGGAAGCAAAATGGTGTATTAGAGTTAGATGCACCTGAATTTGAATTGTGGCTTAGGTAAGCATAGGGAAATTACCAAAACTCCTAGCCTCAGTTTGTCCATCTGTATTGTGGGGATAATAATATCTACCTTATATGGGTTACTGTGAGGATAAAACTTCATGTAAATCTTTGCTACTTAAAGTGTGTTCTGTGGACCAAAAAGGGCCTAGCGATGCTAAATACCCAGAGCTCTGAATCATGATCTGCACTTTGATGAGATCCCCAGGTGATCTTATGGTCATTAAAGTCTGAGAAGCACTGATGTGTAAGACACCTAGCAGAAGGCCTGCCTACCACATAATAAGTGCTTAATAAAAATTCTTTCTTTGTAGTATTTATTATTCTTCAGCTTATAACTATTTTAGTCTTTTAGACTAGAGTAATTGGTTTGATTTTTAAAAATACGTCTGACCAGTTCATAGTATTTTTCTTTTACTTTATTATCGGCCTAAGTAATCCTTCAACTCATTTGAAAGATTTCGAGCTTTTAGACCTATGGTCTAGGCTCCAGTGTGTCTCTGTCCCTCTTTTTAATTTATTTATTCACTCAACACATATCAAAGACCTAATACGTGTTAGGGACTATGCATGATACTAGGGGAACAGTGTGCAAAATGAACATGATTCTTCCCATTGTGATGCTCAGCTAAAAGAGGCACTAAAATGAGCCAAAATGGGCCATTTGTAATTCTCAAGAAGTAAAGCTCTGTGCATATAGGGGAGTAGCATACAGTTTTTAAAAATCCTCCAGAGTATTTTTTTTCCTTTTCTGGGTTTTCTTAAATTTTATTAATATAGTAAAAAACTTCATTTACATCACATAATACTTCTTGGTTTGAATTTTACATTGTTTTATGATAATATTGCTTACCTCAGGGAGTTCCCTGGTGGCCCAGTGGTTAAGATTCTGGGCTTTTACTGCGATGGCCTGGGTTCAATCCCTGGTCAGGGAACTGAGATCCTGCAAGCCACACCATCGGTGTGCCAAACAAACAAACAAACAAATACACACACACACACACACACACACACACACACACATATTGCTTACCTCAAATTTTATATATATGTGTATATATATATATTGCTTACCTCAAATTTTTTCACTTGCCTGCCATAATTTTGACCATTGCTGGATTTCTAAAGCTTCTAACATGAGTTACTTTTCCAATAGTGAAATATTACTGAAATTCTGTACCCATTGAACAACTCCCTACTTCCCCGTGACCCTAGTCCTTGGCAACTGCAGTTCCACTTTCTGTTTCTCTGAGTTTGACTATGTTAGATACCTCATATAAGTGCAATCATATAGTATTTGCCTTTTTATTACTAGCTTATTTCGCTTAGCAAAATGTCCTCAAAGTTTATTCATGTTGACATGATAACATATGACAGGATTTCTGAAATCCTGAAATAATATTCCATCATGTGTGTAGACCACTTTTTCTTTATCTCTCCATCCATTGATGGACATATGGGTTGTAGAAGCTATTGTGAGTAACGGGAATGAATATGAATATCTCTTGGCTATTGTAATTAATGCTGCAATGCATGTGGGTGTGCCATTAGAGAACTTTGATGTAGACACAAATCCATCCCCATGCCTGAAAATAGTTCTTGACTGTAAGTAATAACTGCAGGCTTGAGCTGGCAGAGAGGGAAAGGTGGGCCATTTCTGGGGAGGATTCCATCTCTGGTTATCCCTCCGGGCAACAGCAGAGGGAAAGAGAACATAGCCTGAATCATTCAGAGAAGAGAAGGTTTGCTGTCTGAAAGATTGCATGCCTGCCATATGCAGGACACCATTCTAACACATTCATATGTATTGAGGGGGAAATGTGGGAGATTTCTTGAATTAAGATAATTACGATAATTAAGATAATTTTCCCCCAAATTCTCATGACAATGAAAACAGTGATTGCCAGTGTCAGGAATGGGCCCAGCAGGGCAGGATACCAGAACTTTAGCATGGAGGGGGCGTGTGTTATTTGAAAAGAAAGTTGAGAATAGAATATATTCAAATTTCAAATATAATACAAACTATTGAAATTTAAGCTTAACAACTTTTTTTCCTGGCTGTTGGGTATGGGTTAGGAAAATAAACATGTTCCTGTGTGGCTGATGTGGCAGAGATTAATCTCTCAAAGGGCACAGAGACATTGTCAGGGTTCTAACTTGATGTTTTTTTACTGATTGCTGGTTAAATAAATCATTTTTGCTGAAAGTTAGTCTTTAAAGAACTTTAAAGATACAGCCCCAGAGTCTGTATCTGGGCTCCCAAGTTCTAATTGTAGACGACATTCCTAATAAAATCAGTTCATACACAAAAGTCAAAACCAACCTTGACCTTCCCTGGGGACTAGGAAATATGCTTTCAAGGAGGGAAAGAAAAACCTTTGCAAAGCTTAAACTGACTTTCATTGTTTTCTTCTAGTCCATCATTTCAGTCCTTAGAGTGGGGGAGAAGGATCACTGCAGACTCAACTTGTTGGCATCACTTGACTGGAGCTATTTTACTTGTAACCATAGCAAATTTGGCTATTTTATGGTACAGGGAAGCAGAAAAGACACTGGCCTGAGAATCAGAGATGGGTTCTAGTTCTAGCTTGGCCTCTAACTAGTTGGGTGCTTTAGACAAGTGCCTTCCCCTCTTGAATATGAGAATACCTTACAATATGGAACTGTAAATTCCAGCAACATTTGGACTAGACTAGCTCCATTCCTTGGACTAGAATAGCTCTAACATTCTATAAGTTAGGGATATCACTTGATCATTGTGTCCATCCTACTTTTTATTTGGCATTTGTTCATTTGATACATATATACATATATAAAAATCTGTACATGGTAAAAATACAAAATAAGTATTTCTTTATAAGTTACTCAATTAAACAGCTACCTTTTTAAAGTTTAAAAAACATTGCAAAAAAAAAAGAGAAGGAAATCTAGTCAGTCCTTTATATCATTCACAATAACCTTGGTATAAAATATCCATACATGTGTACAAAATAGTGTACAGTTCATAGAAGCTGTGCAAAGACAGCAAAGTTCCATGAAAAAAAAAAACCAAAGAGGCTTGTGGGTATCTCTCTGTTCACATCATGCCCAGTGCTCAGTGAAGCCTCCCCAGAAATAATAAAAGGGCACAAGGTAGAGTGCTTGGTGCATATACTATGGATGCAGAAATAGTAAAGAAAAGGCTTTAAAACACACATACAGAAACAGAGACTGACTCTTCCTCCCCTTTAGAGAACTCACTTCTTTGCCCAGAGAGCATTTGGAATATGACAATATTTATATGGTACCTTAGACCAGAAGGCACAGATAGATTTTTTTTTTCTTTTTTAAAATTCTTAAGCTTTCAAAGGGCACTGCTATGTGAAGACTGGGTCACCAGAGTCTGGAGCTGGGCAAGAGGCCCTTACTACCTAAGATGGGGAGGTGCAGGGATCTAGGAAATCAGAAGTCTTAAGGTTATATGCTTGATGTTGTGACGCCTATCTTGACTTCCTACTTCATGAAGGGTTTCTTACTTTATGGGGGTGTTGGGGCTGGAGACCAGCAGGGCCTGGCTCACAGCTAAACCCGGGCTGTGGGAGTGAACACCCCAACACCCCACTGTGTTTAAAATAGCTTGCAATAAAGAAGCTAGACAGGAGCCCTCGCAGATAAGTTAAGGCTGGGACCAAGATCTAAATTTAACGTATGCGGAGAGGGCGGCTGGGAGGTGGTGCGGGAGAAGGGAATGTCGTTTGGGGCAACGGAAGGGGCCAGGGTGCCCTCGACGAGGTGACAGTTCTTCGGCGGGGGGCGGCAGCGTCTGGGCAGCGGGGGCCAAGTGAACACGCACCGAATCCCGCCTCTTCAATTTCAAAGCACTTACTATATAAAATCAGTACCCCGGGCGCGGGAGGGTTTCTAAGACACGGTGATCTCCTCCTCCTCGCCCTCCTCATCCTCCTCGGAGTCGGAGAAGTCCGAAGGTTTGTCGGGGCTGCCGGAGTGCGCGGGCGAGGGGGGCAGCGGCCCTTCGAGGTGCCGAGGCTCGGGGGACGGGTGACAGCGCAGGCGGCGGCGGGGGCTGCCCGGGCCCTCGTCCTCCTCCTCGTCGTCCCCGGGACCCTTCTGGCCCACGTCGCTGAGGTCCGGGTGCGGATTGAGCTTGGTGGGAAGGGTCTGCTCGCGGCAGCCCCCGCTGGACAGAAGCTCGCGCTCCTTGGAGTTCCGCCACTTCATGCGTCGGTTCTGGAACCAGATTTTCACCTGGAGCGAGAGGCGGGAGAGCAGGGGAGAAGCAGAGGTTAGCGCAGACCCCCTGCCGCCGCCCCAAGTGGGCGGGAAGGAGGCTCTGTTCTTCCTCCCCTGGCCGGGTCCCCACCCCATGAAGCCAGTTCGAACCGGAAGTGGCACTTACCCAGCCCCACCTCAGCTCCACGCACCCCTCGCGCGCGCCTCCCGCACCTGGCCCAGGTGGGTGGGGGTAGGGGAGATGCTGGGCCAGGGAACGAGACGGGGCGGGGAGAGCAGCGGGCTATCCCGAGGAGCCTTCGAGAAGCTGGCTCGTGCACTTCCTCCCTCTCTAGACCCTACCCGACCTGTACAATGGGACCTCAGCGGTTTCAGAGAACCTTCCCGTTTGCACGATGTGCGGGGGGAGGGGCTATGGGGAGACTGCCCTCACCTGTGAGTCTTTCAAGCCCAACTTGGCCGCCAGCTTCTTGCGGTCGGGCTTGCTGATGTACTTCTGCTTCTGGAACATCTTCTCCAGCGCCTTGCGCTGCACGTCTGAGAACACGGCTCGACGCAGCATGCCCCTGCGAGGCTTGCCGCGGGCGGCCAGTGGCCAGGAGAAGGTCCCCGGGATGGGCACGACGCTGGAGGACGCTGCGGAGGCCAGGGGTGCGTGGTGAGTGAGTGGGCGGGGTCCCGCCCGGGCCAGTGGCGTCCGCCCCTCCGTGGCGGCCTCCTTCGGTTTTTCTCTCTGATCCCTTCATCTCTTTAAAGCTCTCCTTTTTCTCCCCCTGGAGAATAGGCTACGAACCTACAAACCTGCGAGAGTGAAAGACGCTTTCCGCCCAAATAACTTTCCCTTTCAACCGTGCAAACCCGGATTAGGTAAAACCACCGAAACACAGAAAACAGCCCCCACAATAGCCTATTTCGTTTTTCCATTCAACGGGCCCAGGGAAACAAACTTGCGTGCATCGGCTAATATAGCAGCAGAAAAAAAATAAATTACAAAAAAATAAAATAGCCAGCCGAGGCCACTGGGTCCCCCCCACTCCCCCAAGCTTTTAGCACTTTGGTGGCGTTTGCATTCTTTAGATGAAAATGAGGTGCTTTACTGATTTGATAGAGAGGAGAAAATCCGCTTTAGAGTTTTTTTCTTTTATTTTTTGAAAAATCCAATCAGTATTCATCTTTTTTATATTAATCTTTCCTCCCCTCCCCCACAAAACGTAAAGAATTCGGCCAGAATACATGAAAAGTGGCAACTAATTAGCACATTGACCGCTTCCCAATGGGTATTGGCATGATAAAAGGGGGGAGAGTTTCGCTTTAAGGGAGAAAAAAAAACCCCAGAAGAAACAGAGACTCTAATGAAGCGTGAATGGTAATTGTGTAGTAATGAACTAACAGAAAAAGACTGAGGACAAGCAGCGAAAGCCATATATTACTGGGACAAAAGAGATTTACACTTTCAAACTAAACACAACTGCAGGCCAAGACCATTGGGAGAATACTGATGGCTTCTCTTCCCCGAATCATTTTCATTAAATGGACATGAAAAGCTATTTATAAAGCTCGGGTTGTTTTTGTTAGAGCATTGAGATGGGGGAGAAAGGGAGCAAATTCCATTATCAGCAGTAGCATGAATGGTGTGTGTGTGGGGGGGTGAATTCTCTCTCCCCCTTTCAAAAATCGATTGTTTGTTTCTTTCGCTGATATTTGGAAGTGCTGTCGAGGTCTTACCCATCCCCCACCGACCATGCCCAATCTCTCTTCCCTTTATACGAGTTCCTGTCTCCTCAGTCTTGACCAGCTTCAGAGTTTTTGAGCCATAGTCTGAGTCACCACTGGGATTCCAGGATGAAAACTTCGTGGAACCTGTTTAAGGTGTCTCTCCTTTAAACTGGGATCCAGTAACGAGCTCTACGGTCTTTAAAACGGTATGGCGGTGATGGAAAGTTTTGAGAAGAGTTTGGGAAATCAGGTTGGAAATAGAAGGTTGGGGTTGTGGGAGGATCTAGTCCCCCTCCCCCTGGGCGACCCCAGGCATCCCACACAAGAGGGCACCCCATGTGGTCTTGTGAAAAGCCCGAAGCCTTGAATGAGTCTTAAAGAGAAATTAGCCCCGGCTGGTAGGTGTCTCTCCGCGGCTTGGAGGGGCCAGGGCTGGTCTGTGTGTGGCTGCCCGGAGGAGCTGACCAATTGGTCATGGTGCTGAAACCTTTGTGGGGAATCGTGGCCAAGTGCACTGACTCTGTGGGAAAACGGCGGCGTGAAGGGATGCCAACAGCTCCTCGCCGGGAAGGGAACCGCCTCAAATTGGGACCATGACAATTCCTGCTAATTTGTAGAGCAGGGAATTGGTGCAAAGTGTCAAGCAGTCACTGCTTGTGCTAAATAGGGCATCAAATTGGCGCGACGGATTCGTGAATGTTGTACGCCTCGCAACCTCTGAACCAGAGCGTAACCCCGTGGGGTGGACGGAGAAATATGGCTTCGGGACAGGGAGCGACGAGATTGGGCTGGGGCGACGCCCACCCTCCTGAAAGGAAGGGGGACGAGACCTACCTGGGAAATAAGATCTGATGAAAGGCTGGAAGGAGCCTTCAAAGTAGGGAAAGGCGAAGGTCTTGGGAGGGACACTCTGGAGCAAGGCGGGGGACGTTTCTGGGAGAGAGTGAGGGAAGGAGGAACAGAAGGAGGGAGACAGAAAGGGAATTTGATTACATACATGATTATTGTACAGCACAGTGAATACACGACATGATTAACCCTTCGGCTGATTTCAAAGGCATCTTTCTCAATGTACTGACAGAGTAAAATAAGTCTTTTCCTAACACTGTCTATCTGTGGAAACCAACCCCCGCCCCCTCAGGCCTCAGAGTCCCCCCCACCCCCACCCCATGTCATCCTAGGCACTAACAGAGATAGAGAGAACTGGGGCGAGGAAGAAAAGAATTGCACATCCGTAATACTTGCTAAGCTAGTAAATACATTGTCTTGGGTTTAAAACTGGCTTCCAGAAGCTCGAGGGCAGAAAAGCAGAAGCCCAGGGACGTGCGCTCAATTTCACTGCTCCAGGGAACTGTGTGCGCTCGGACTGCCGGTGTTCAAATGCATTATGAGGGTGGGGCGAACCTGGAGGCTTTTCTTCCAGGCAGTCGTCTGGACCTAAGTCTCACATTGCTTGACATGTGGCCTCGGGGATCTTGCGTGTGTGCGCTGCTGTGCGCGTGGGTACCCGCTGCATACGGGAAACAGGCCAGAAGGACTCCGCATCCAGACCGGCCCTCAGCGTTTTGCTTTCACTTACCGGTTCTGGGCGCCGAGGAAAGGATGGCATTCACTCCAAACTTCAGAAACGTGGGCTCGCTGGCAGGGGAGACGGCCGTCTGCGGTGAGCCTCCCCGCCGGCTGCCAGGACCTGGGGAGCCCAAGTCTGAGGCCCCCGTGTCTGTGAGAGCCGCAGGGGCCCCCTGCCTAGGGGGCGACATGCTGGCGCTGGGCACGCTGCGGGGCAGGTAGGCGGGGGGTCGGCTGATGCGGATCAGATCCTCCACCAGGAAACTCGAGTGGCCGGAAAATGCCGACTGCAGGGACTGGGGCAATGTTAAGGTGGGCGTGGGGCGCAAGAGGCTGGGGTACCCGGCTGGGGGTGCGAGGAGGCCGGGGAACATCATGTTAGGCGCGGCGCGAGCGGAAAAACCCTTCTTCCAGTGGCCAGAGCGTAAACGCCGGGCTCTCCGCCCCTCTCACCCCCGCGGTGCCCTCTCTCTTGAGCTTAGCAAACGTCTTCTAGGAACGATCCCACTTGGGCGTCTGCGAGTCCTCCGTGGTTCTCCCGATGAGGTGATGGTTTTATAGTGGCCCGCCCGTTTAGGCGCTTTGAAAAGTGACAGCTCTGACAATGAAGTTCAACAAAGTTCTCCACTCGAGCTTCATTCGCCGGAGGCTCTGGGCGCTCTGATTGGCGCAGGGGTGCAATTTATGATTGGATTAGTCTTCATAAGCATGGCCCGCACAATGGGCCGGCGACAAAGGCTGGCGCGCATCAATTCTGCGTATCGACCGCCTCTTTGCAATACAGTGCGCCCCCAAAGCTCTCACCAGGAGTTTTTGTTCGGAAGCAACACCCGGGCTAATTAAATGCCTATTTAGAAGTTTCAGATGACATCTTGCCTCATAGAAAAGGAATTATTTAAAGAACGCACTAAATTTATTTGCAGCTCCCCTGCTGAGCCTGGAAAATAAATCAATAAATATTCATAGAAATTCATCTCCAGGCAATCAGTAAAATAATCCTCCCCCATTGTGGGGAGGGCAATGGAAAATTTCAAGTCAATGAACATGAAAATATACTCACTCTTCGGTCTCTGCCCTATACATGACTCCAGCTGAGGCATAAAGCAGATGTGACCGGTGGTTAAATAAATGAAAGGTAGAAGAGTGCCATTCTAACAACCCAGGGAGACTTGAAATTGATGCTTTGGGGCTATTGGATGTGCTTTCCTAGGGTTGGAGGGGGAAGTCTTGATTTCAGTTATTTCATGTTTGGAAACTAATTGAGATTGAGAGAGTTGGTGGATACCTGAACAGTAATATGACTCTCCTGCAAACTCCCAGCAACTTAGAAAATGATTTTCAGTGAGGTATCTGTATAAGTGTCACCGAAGGAGGAAGAACGCGTGGCACCTTGGGGGTGAGGGTGGGAGGCATCAGAGAGGAGCGTCAAAGGGGCAAGGCTGCAGGATTCCATTCCCAAGGGCTTACCTCTTCAGGAAGCTGCCTCAGGCAAGGAAACCCGATCGCTGTGGCTGCTCCGCTGGCTCTTTCCCAAACTCTAGAAGCCCTTGCCAGTTCCAGTTGAAACTCACAGCCTGGACTTTTAAAACCACAGCAGTGAAGGTTGGGATTCATCCTAAGAGAGTCCTACCCATGGCTGGGTGCTTGGCCCGGCCAAAGTTTTTCTGCTTCTTAATCAATTGCAATGTATAAACACGTGAAAACAGCATGAAGGATGTGGTTCCCAAAAATGCTGGTCCCCATCAGGAAAGACTCTTCTTATTTAATTTGGTGCCTCAGATGAGAATCTTCCTGTAGACAGTACTTCACTTGCTTCTGGGTTAGGGCTGGGGTGGCACTGAACCTCCACTGCGTTTCTCAGCTCAGCTAGATAACAGATGTGTTAAACGTCCTATTCATTTCTTTAGTGTGGCTGAACCTCCCCCAAAGAGAAGTGTGCAGCCCGCCAGGCTGCCCTGATCCTATTAACCATGAACTAACTGTCACCTTCAGCTGGTTTTCCTTTTTGCTTTTTAACACAAAGCTTTCTCAAAAATCTTATTAACCAGCTTTATTTCTCTGGATGGTTTTGTTCAGGGCGTTTTGTGTTGATGATCTCCATGTCACTGCTTTAACCATTCAATAAAAGTGCATCTGCGATTTATATCACATTAAACCAGAAACGGAGCCTGCTAAAGCTCTCCCTTGATTCAAATTAAAAAGTTATTTAGGTCGGGTTCTGGAGCCAAATTAATACTCCAAGATGACACAAGGATGGAGTTTCTAAGCCCAAGACTGTTTGTGGAGGCATTCTGGGCAGCACACGCTGGAAAACCACTAAGGAAAGAACAACTTTTAAATAAGTGGCTATTTAAATATGGGAAATGTGTTGCTCAAGTTAACTGGAATCCCCTGGAAACGAAAGAGAGAGATCTTTGAAGGACTTCAAATGTTTCTCTTTTTTGAAGTTTTGCCATAAAATAGAGGAGAAAAAGTCTAAGGTATTTGAACACCTGTGCTCTAAACTTGCCACATTTTCACTCACTATCACCCCTCCCCACCAACTGTTTCTGGAAGCAGGAGGACCGGCTCTGGTTTTTGCATTCTCTCCTTCTCTTCTCTTCTTTTTCTCCTCTTCTTCTTCCTCTACCTCCTCCTCCTCCTCCTCCTCTTCCTCCTCCTCCTGTGCTCCCTCCCTCCTTTCTTCCATTAACCGCCCCCCCCCCACCCCGCCAGGAGTGATTGCCAGTTCTGGGAAGGAAGAAAGCCAGGACTACAGGTGTTGGCTTTCCCATCAAGGAAGTGGGGTTGTAGCTCAGGCGTAGAGCATTTGACGGCAGTCTTCTGGAAGATAGAGCCTACGTTTGCAGGGTTCTGTTTTGAGGGGCAGTAAGGACTCAAAGCCTTCCTACCGCCGCCCTTCCCTAGACCTCCTCCTCCAGCTGGGGCATTTCCCTGGGTGTAGTTTTTACAGTTATTATCTGGCTCATTGACACGCTCCTTGCCCCCCATCCTTAAACACACACACACACACACACACACACACACACACACACACACACACACTCCGGCCATTCTGCCTCACTATAGACTAACTGCTGCCAACGTCTCATCTTTTAAAAGCGGGCCTGACATTTTTTGGAGGGTGGGTCAACCCCTTGCCGCGATCCACGTGTTCTCGGCCTCCAGCGGGCCGTCTCCAAAGCCTCCTAAAGCATTCCCCTAAAGCGCCAGAGGGGAGGAGTGAGGGCGGGGGCGAGGGCTGGCGGCCCGTGAAAAGGCAAAATAAATCCTAAGGAAGCAAGAAATCGGACGAAAGGATCTTACTTTAAGTGATCTCCCTGAACGCGTCTTTTCAAACTCCGCGATAGCCTCAGGGGCTGCGCGGCCGGCGGCTGAGGCTAAGACCTGTGACTAATGCCGTTTGACCTGAGCCTATGGCGTTTTGTGCGTCCTGCCATTCATTGTAATGTCGTTATCTTCAAGTGTATTTCAGAGAAGTCACTCGCGTTCTCTCTCCCAGAGCGGGGCTTTCCGACCGTTTCTCTCTCAGGGCAACAGAAGACGGGAGGGGAAAAGAGGGACTCGGAGGCCCCGGTGGGGGTGCAGGTCTGCGCCTGGGCCGCGGGCGCCACTGCTCGCTGGGGGAGGCCTCAGCAGAGCCCGCCGAGGCTCCCCGGGCCTTCGAGGCCAAAGCTGCCGGAGCCTCCCCTGGAAGGCAGGAAGGGCTCCCGGGACCCGTCTGGGGTGTCTCCCCCCCCCCCACCTCGGGGCCTTGCAGAGCGAGCGGGTCCCGGCCCCACGCCCCGGGCGCTGGCCAGCGCGCACCCTCTCCCGGGTGGGTCGAGCCTCGAGCGCCGCCCGGGGGCAGCGCAGGCCACCCGCGGGGAGGCGAAGGGCCTGCAAAGGAGAGCCTGGCTTGAGATTCCTCACCCTCCCAAAGGATAGCGAACGTAAGTTCGGGAAGACTGGGAGCCCGAGGTCGCCCTTTGCAAGAGTTCAAACCCCCAGGCCGTGGCGCTCCCGACCGGAGCTGCCAACCGCGAGCGCTTGGCTGGTTTGGCATGCTGCCTTGCCCGGGGCGGCGGCGGCGGCATCTTCAGCGCCTGCCGCCTGGCTCCTGCGGTCCCGGGGAAAAAGAGGGAGCTGACGGGCGAGGCAGAGGAGGAAGCGGCGAGGCTCGGGCTGAAAGAGCTTCCCTACCGCCCCAGCTCTTTAGGCGAGCCGCTCTATTAAGACACCTCTAAGGGGCTCACCTTCAGAATAGGCCACAAGGAGCTACCGGCCGCCCCAGCCCTTTCTAGCGTCTCGCCCTACCCCTCATTCCTTTCACACTCACGCCCCCCTTTTTCCTTGAAAATCCTTCTATTGTGCCAATCAAGCAGATGGTTTGCAGGAAATATAGCTTGGCCTCGCTGACCGAAACTAATTTTAACTAGCTTTCCAAGCCCGAAACGTTTGTTTTGCTCTTACAAAATAGCCCCCAAAACAGCTGGCAAGGGTGAATTAAACCCATTAAAGACACATTTATAAGAAATTATATTCACATAGATTGCCTGAACCCCCTTGTGCAGCCTAAGAGGGGAGATGAGCGCATTTAAATGAAAATGTCGCCGAATGTTCCCCTCCTTAACGTAGCCTGAAAGTCTCAAAAACATTTTACTAAATAGATTAACTTGACTATTGTCTTGCATCACATTTATCAGCTTCATTAAGTGAATAGCTGAACAAATATATTACGCATGCATGAAAAGCTCTTTTTCGGAGGGCCTCATTGTATCCTCAGCCCTGACAGGTGGTTAACTGTGTGTTGTGTTTTTTTGTGGGTTTTTTGTGTTTTCTTCCCCCCCCCCCCTTTTATTTTTACCTCGAAGAAAGAGGATCTCTTTAGAGTAGTGCTGTGCGCTGGCCCAGCTTGGCGGGAGTTTACTTTAACTGGCTGCTTGGGCCCTGCCGCCAGATATTAGCACCGTGAGATGTTGGCAAAGGCAATCTGAGCCCATTCAAGATAATCAAAATTAACTTTTGGTGAGCCAAGCCTTGAGTGCTTTTTCTCTCCATCACTCCCACCTCCTTGTCTCAGAAATTAATTTTATAATGCTTCTTTTCAAAGCTGATGTTCCCCCCCCCAAAAGTAAATTGCTTTTGCGTTCCCTTCATTAACTGGTTGTCTGCAGACTGCGGGGTTAAATATCCTTTTAACTCACATTTGGATCCATTTCACTTTACTGTGTGTCTTTGTGTAAAGTCCTTGTCTCCCAGGCCTCAGTGTCCCTATGTGGGAAACAAGGGATTGCCCTAGAAATCTCCCTAAGGGCCCTTTCAGGTGTGACCTTCTAAGGTTTAAAAACTCAACGTTCTTTGTCATCCCACTGCGGGTCCCAACCCAGCAGCTCCCAGCGCCTGGCCTCCGCCTGGAGGACCCGAAAGACCACATTTCCCCTTACTAGGGGCGAGCCTGGAGTGAGCTGGAGGCTTCAGATCAGATAGACTTGGCTTCTGCTCCTTGGGTCTCAAGATCCATTAGGAGCCCTTAGGCTGCTGGACCTTCGCATCCCACCCAGCATCCCGCCCTGCATCCCTCCTTCTCTCGACTTCTCTTCCGTCCTGGTCCCACAAAGGGGCGTGGCCCGACACCAGGCATAAAACAGGAGGTGATTCTCTCTGCCTCGCCCCGACCCCCTTACCCCCATCCTGGGCTTTGCTTTTCAGCCTCTTTAATTACTCCCTTCTCCCGTCACCCAGAACCCTTTCCTCATCTGCCCCCCACCCCAGCTTTTTTTCTTTCCCCTCATCTCAAGCCGGAACTATTGATTTCCTGTCCCAGAATCTTTCTGGATAAAGAGGCTTGGATGAAGGTGATGTTCGCTGACAAGCGCTGAGTGGGAAACCACATAGGATCTTTCGCTGGACCTGAAAGGGCCACTTTTGTCGAGAAGAGAGGGAATACAAAATCTATTCCTCCTTCTTTCCAGTCCCCAAGAATTCAGGAATGGGGAGCAAGTGCCTCTTAGCGAGGCTAGGTTTGTGTTGGGGTGGATGTGGCCCCAGAGGGAGCTGGCAGTCTAGTCAGTCGGGTCATAGATCCTGGGGAAATGAACACCACTGCCTCCCACTGCCAAACACACTTCAAGAACAGAGGACTCTGAGAAGGCTGGTGTTTATGTGGAGTGGCTGTGAGAAGTTCGTGCTGCTGGATTTATACCAATCTTTCAATATATCTGTGGGGAGCTTGCTGTCTTAATATTAAACCTTCATTGTGTCCAACATTTAAGAACCCACAAGGGAAAAAGACTTTTGCCAATGGACTGAGTTTCTTTTTCCTAAACCAGAATCTTTCTTCACCTTCTCCTTTTTCTTTCTCGTTTTTCATGTTAAAAAACCAGATGATATGTTTTCAGACACAGAAGGAAGAGTCATTGTAGATCGAGGGTCAGTTGGTTGTAGAAGATGGGGGCAGGGGAAGGAGAGAGAGCATGCTAGGCTAAACAATCCAAATTCTTAAGCTCATCTTTGAAATACAGAGATTGTCCTTTTGGGACAAAGAGGTATTTTTCTAATCCAGATGCCCATGGGAGGATTAGAAGTAAGACTACTAGTTCTGTATAATGGAGTAAAAAATAATTTAAAAAAATTATTTTTCTCCTAAGAAGTAGTGAGTCTTGATTTGGTCGGAGGAGGGACCTATCAGAGAGAGAGGCTGTTTGGAACCATGAGTCAATCCTTGAGAGAGCAGCATTCTGCTGTGTACGGGGCTTTAAGTTGCTGGATGTTTGTTTGCCTGAGACTGAGGTTGGTGTAGAGGTTATTGCAGGAAAGAGAGCAGGGAACCGCCTCCCCGAAGGCGTTTGCCTTCTCTGCAGTTCTGCTTAGTCAGTGTAGGGAAATAAGAGGGAGGTGTGAGAGAATGTGACATTCCTCTTACGCGGGGAAAGGATGGGGGAAATAGCCTTATTTTGGGGTGTCACCTATACTGCACAAAGGCCTTAAGACTAACTGCCAGCTGCCATCTACAGGAGGAAAATCAAAACTTTCCCTAGCCTGCTCACCCTCCTCCACTATCAACTTTCCCCTCTAACTGCAGAGAGAAAAAGATGGTCATCAGACGGAAATGCCTTCCATTTCCTTCCTGCCAGCTTCCTTTCCATTCTCTTCACATCTCCACTGAGTCAGGTCCTCTCCTGCCTCCTTGGGGATAGTATTAGTTATTTAATCTCTGCTTGCCCTTCCAAATCCACCTCCTACCCCTTCTCACCCTGTTTTTGACCTAAAAGACTGGCAAAATGCATCTAGGGAAATGCATTGACACCAGGATATCTTGCTGTTTGGTTTCTTCTGGTTTGTTTCAGTTAGTGGGAGGCAATGGCACCAATTCCACCAAGGAGGAGAGAAGTGCTGGGGTATTTCTTCCTCCCACTCCCTTCTTGCTTTGTTACATTTCTGTGAATAACTGTAGCTGCAGATCCCAAGCTCCCTGGGCCCTGGCAGTATTGTCTTGCCAGGCTCCTGACCTTTCAAGCCTAGGAATATAATGGGATATAATAGCTTCTCACTGTTGCTAGTCTTTGAGTGCATTAACCTCCCTTGTTTATTCCCGGAACTCGGCCTGCACTTCTGTAAGTTGTGCCTTCATTGGAAATATTTGCTGCTGAACTTGTTACTGATACAGGGACCTTGTTTTTTATTCTCCTCTCTGTAGCTTCAATATCCCCTTCGCCACAGCTTCTTTCAAACTGTGCTCATTTCAAAAGGACCGTCTCTTGGCCTTATGTTCATTTCTGACTACATCTTCTTACAGACTTCCTCTAACTTTTCTGAGGCCTCAGGTAAAACTGTAGATGCAAGTCTGTGGCCCACCCTACTTCACTTCCCACTCTGACTCCATGCTACATCATGAAGAGCCATGCATCTGAGAACGTGTACACCTGATCCACATATCCAAGATCCATCCACATCTCCCGCACCCCTCCCCAAACAGCCTCCTCTGGTCCATGCCTCAGGTTTAGGGATGGGCACACAAATGACATTGTCCACCCATGGGAAGGTAGACCTAGGAAGAGGCTTGTGTAGACTTTGAAACTAGGCTTGGTTCCATTTGCATAAAGAATTCCAGGGCCTGAAAGGGAACATATAGGCTCTAGGTGAGCAGGCCCCCTTGGTCACATGGACATGGGTGGAGCTGGAGGGGAGCCAGACTGGAGCCCTCTCTAAGGTTTAGGGCCCACTTAAGTTCCCTGTTTGTGCAGGTTGAAGCATGGTACTTCTTTCACAACAGACGTTTTGAAAGCAACGTGTAACCTTGCTTCCTCCTATTCTTGCCACCTCCGTGACCTTTCTCAACCTGCTGCCACCACACTCCACTGAGATGGATTTATCCGTTTCAATGATGCCGCTTCCCTGTTGGCGAAGTCAATGATCTTCTCTTACGCTATGTGGCCTGCCTGTAGCATTTGTCACTGTGGACCTCTCCCTTCTTGGCTTCATGGTTTCCTTTTTCCTCCTCAGGCTGTTCCTTCTTGCTCTGTTTGTGAACTCCCTTTTCTCTGCTAAGCCCTTAGATGATAACATTATTCTCGGTTCTGACTTTGGCTCTTCCCCCAGACAGCTATTGAAATTCTACTTATTACTTACTCTGTCCCCCTTGAGCTACTTGCACTTCCCTAAGTATGCCCCGCTCTCTCAAACTCCGGTGCCTTTGTGCACACTGATCCTGTTGGATTCTTTTCACCTGGCTAACTTCCATTGCTTGGGAAAGGTTTGGCTTGAGCCTTATTTCCTTTGTGATCCTTCTCTGACATGTACTCTGAGGTCTATGTCTCTTGGATATTTTCTTGTAATAACTAACACTCGCCTTTAATATTGCATGTATTACACTCTATTTAGAGTTGCCAGATAAGAATACTGGGTGCACAGTTACAGTTGGAAAAACTGTCTTCCATGAAACCGGTCCCTGGTGCCAAAAAGGTTGGGGACCGCTGCTCTATATGATAACCAGATGAGAAATGTCCCAGATTTTGTCAAAAGACTGTCTGTTCATCATCTGTATCTCCTAGGGCAGTCCTCTTTGCTGATTTGAATGATTAGGTGATGACTTCTATTGGCATTATTGGTCATTATTAGATATTACTAGTGAATATGCTTAGTTGACTAGAGATGTTTGAGAGCCAAATTCCATAGCACAGGAACCAAGCTCAGATTAACACATATACACTAACTCTTGGTCTCACAGCATTAAATTAAGTAAATGTTTCATTTTCACAGTGTAAATAATGAATGCACTGGCAGAACCCCACCCAGCCTTCACTTAGGATGTATAAATATATGTTTTTATGTATGTATATATACATACATAAATATATGTGTATAAATATATGTTAATGAACTCATCACTAAGAGGAATTCTGTGGTCCAGAGAGCAAAAAAATTGTGGCTCTGAAAACTGGTGCCTACCAGCTAATCCTTAGGTCTTAGGTACTAAATCAGCTAATGTGAGACAGAAAGCCAGCACAGGTATGGGTATCAGAATTGATTAATTATGGTGGAGAGGAAGTTAAAGAAACAAGATGCTCAGAAAAAATGCAGAGATGTCCAATTTATTATCAGAAAAAAAGTCAGAGTATAGAACTAGATCTGCACTGTCCAATGCAGTAGCCACTAGCCATATGGAACTATTCAAATTCAAATTAGTTAAATAAATAAAACTTAAATAATTTAAATGAAAATTAAATTAAATTTTAAAATTTAAATAAAATTTGAAATCTAGTTCCTCAGTCACATTAGCCACAATTCAAGTGCTCAGTAGCCACATGGGGCTAGTGGCTACCATATTGGATGGCATAGATATAGACTATTTCCATCACTGCAGAAGTTCTTTAGACGGCATTGACTAGAGTTGCTGAATGTGGACTGAATCTGTTGACCTGGGGAAATGGAAACCTAGAGGAATGTGACTGTCATATTCAAGTACTTGAAGGGCTGCCAAGAGAAAGAAAGTAAGTAATGAATTCTAAGTTACTAGAAGGAATCAAAGAGAGGTCAGATGCATACTTTATGGCAACTAGAGATTTTAAAACATGTCAGATCTTATTGCCCCATCCTTTTCTTTCCATCAGCAAATATTGATCGAGGTCCTACCATGTACCAGCAGGCACTGTTCTAGATCTGGGAACACTGGAGTGAACAAGACAGACAGAGCTTGTGCCATCTTGGATCGTCTCATTCCACTTAGGATCAAGTAGGAACGGGCCCTGCCAGCCCCTCCCTCCTCCCCCTTCCCCTCCTGCACCACCATCCTGCCTCCCATCTCTTCTCTCTTCTCTTAAGATGCCAGGCTCTTTCTCACCAGTATACCTTTGTATATGCTTTCCTCTCTGCTTGCTTCATTTGGTTAACTCCTGCTCATCCTTCAAATTGAAGTTTAAATGCTACTTTCTCATCACCTAGTTTTAATCACCCTGTATTTTTTCTTCTTGGCAATATATCTATATCTATATATCATCTATATTTATACGTCTACAGTAAGTCCCCTACATATGAACCTTCAGGTTGCAAACTTTCAAAGATGCGAATATGTGTTCCATCAGTGTCAGGAGTGAGTGAACTTGCAGCTTGCTCTCCATCTCCTATTGCTGACAATCCTTCAGCTCTACCATCTCCCACCCCCTCTCCTTCCTCTGGTCAGTAACTCTTCTTGCCTGTTCACTCGATGCCAGCCCCTGTATGCCAGCTGTTGTACTGCACTACTGTACTTTTCAAAGTACTGTACTGTAAGATTTAAAATGTTTTCTTTCTTTTTTGTGTGTTTTTTTTAATGTATTATTTGTGTGAAAAGTATTATAAACCTATTACAGTGTAGTACTATATAGCCGATTGTGTTAGTTGGGTACCTAGGCTAACTTTGTTGGACTTACGAACACGCTATCAAAACAGAACTCATTTGTATATGGGGAATTACTGTGTATAGAGAGAGCATGCATTGTCAATCACTAGTCGTGTGACTTTGGGCCCAGTTACTTAACCTCTCTGTTCCTTAGTTTTTTTCAACGGCCCCATCTGAAATGGTAATAATAAAATTTACCCTAAAAGACTGTGAAAAATGTTTATTGCTTAGAACAGTGACTGGCTTATATTTAGACACAGAAATTTAGTACCCTTTCCTCTCAAGAAACTAAATATCCTAATCCTATATCTGATTTTCTTTTAAACATCAGTGAAGGACATTTAAACCAATAATAATAGCAACAACAATAATAATGATAGCTTTATTGAGAACTTACTATAAGCCTGGTACTGTGTTAAATATTTTCTATGCATTTTTAAGAATAATCCTCAAAACAGCCTCACGTGGTAGATACTATTATTATCCCCATTTACCTACAGAAGAAGACTCAGAAACTTAGGGAAATTTAACAGCATAGCTAGGTTGGCTTTGCATTGCATCAGCCTGGCTAGGCTGAACTCTGTTTCTCAGAATTCTCTTTCCAACATGACTTCAGTTAGAGTGGGCTGCCAAGCAGGCTTGAGAGATTTGGAGGGTGGAAGGAAGCAGTGGCTGTTTTGTCACTGACCAACTGGCTCATGTCACTGGTGTGAGGCAGCTGGTCCTCCACTTTCCCCAGCTTCTCTGGCTCCTGTGTTTACCCCCCTGGATGCAGGTATTGACTTTTGCAGGACATTCACACCAACAAGGTCAGAGGCAGCAGGGACTGACATGGATTTCAGTCTGTACTTGTGGGGTTTCAGCTGGTGATTGTGGATCCAGCCTGCTCCTGATACGTATATGGTAGATTGCTTATTAGTTCAGCTTCTCTGACTGAATCCTTACACACAGTTAATAAATACCAGAGCTGAGGCTTGAAACTCAGTCTGACCCTAGAACTTATGTTCATAACCATTATTCTGTACTGGCCCTGAAGAAACTCTTGGGATTTTGAAGGTTGATGAGGCTAGTCTGAGGTTAAATTCTAGGTCTGGAGCCCTCTTCTGCCTTGAAGTATTACAGGGATTAACAGGTCATTATACTCATAGGCCAAACTGATACTCAGAGGGCATTTAGAAACGGATAAAGTTTACCTTAGTTGATAAAAATCAAAAGTTCTCAGCACGGGGAATATAGCCAGGGTTTTGTAATAATTGTAAATGGAAAGTAACCTTAAAAATTATATAAAAATTAAAAATTTAAAAAACTCCTCCTAGTACAATAATAATAATGATGATATGAGCACATATTTAGCATCTACAGAATTTCAGGTACTGCCCGAAGTGCTTATGTATCAACTCATTTAATCTTCACAATCATCTCAAGTAGAAGCAGTATTTCCAACACTTTATTCATAGAAGTAGGTATTAGATTTCAAAACAGTGAACTTCATGAGGGCAAAGGATGCAGAGTGAGGGGACCTCTTAGTTCCCTGCTGTGACAAAGGGAGGTAGATATAGATGAACCTTAGGTCTCCACTGGCTCCATTTTGGAGAGTGTATTCCTAAAGCACTTAACACATACCTATCAGTTAGGATGATTTTGGCTGCAATAGCAAAAGGACCCATCCAAAAAATAGAGTAAACTACAAAGAAAAATTATTATTTCATAAAATAAGAATTCCAGAAGTAAAACAGGTCCAGAGTCCATTAATTTATTGTCTCATTGATATCATCAGAATCCAGGTTCTTCCTCTCTGCTCTGCCATCCTGTCTCGGTTTTGACTTATCCTCTTTGGCTGTCTCCCTCATGGTGTGGAATGGCTGCCCCAGCTCCAGACATCACATGCAGATGACAACATCCAGCAGAAGAAGAGTCAGTTTATTGTCTCCTCATAACAAGTCCATTTTGCAGACAAAAAAACTGAGGCTCAAAAATGTAAAGTAGCTTGCTGGGCATCATGTAGTTA
Source organism: Hippopotamus amphibius kiboko (assembly GCF_030028045.1). Classification (NCBI taxonomy): domain Eukaryota; kingdom Metazoa; phylum Chordata; class Mammalia; order Artiodactyla; family Hippopotamidae; genus Hippopotamus; species Hippopotamus amphibius. The sequence continues at coordinate 24,701,799 of NC_080194.1, read as the reverse complement.
ATTTAGTGGCAGAGGCAGATTTGGCCCAGGGTGATCTGACCCAAAGTCTGTGTTCCTACTCTGTCACCTATGCTGTCTATGGGGAGGAAACTGATTATAGGAAGATTTCTGAACTTCGATTTTTGTTGTGGGGGGCTGTGTGGTACACTGTAGGAGGTTTAGCAAAATTTCTAGCCTCTACCCGTTAGATACTTGTAGCATACTCCCCTCTCCCTCCCAGAGAAAAATGTCTCCAGAATCTGCCAAACTGCCCCCTGGTTGAAGACCAGTGGGTTAGAGGAAGGCACGCCCTATGTTTGGAGCATCTCTGGTTCTGGGCAGGCAGGTGATCTGGGAAGGAGCTGAAGAACAATGTGGGAACTTAGGGGGCAAGGGGTCCGTTAGGGTAGCCTGAGAGTCTTTGTCAGATGAAGAAGGCAACAGCATTGAGGAGGCTGAGTCCCCTAAGCTCATGCACTGTCTCCTAGATATTTCCTGTTAAGGGGCAGGATTGAATAGGGCTACAGGAGAAGGTTCTTGTGGCCCCAAATTGTAGGTAAAGGAAGGATGTGGAGTGAGGATTTTAACCACACTGGTCCTCCTGAATGCTGTGGAGAGTCTGCCCCTGCGGGCACATCTCCTAATCAGTAGATACGGAAGGAGTGTTTGTCTCCGAGTGAATGGTGAACAGTCAGACCAAGGGAAGGGAATAAGGCAGTTGCACTTATTTTTGAGTAGAACTATGGTATGAAACAACATTCCTGAAAAGCCACTAAATCTGTACTTGGCAGACACTAAGCAGCAAATTTTAGACATTTGGGCAAAGGCACCAGTGTTCAGGTGAAAGGAAAAGACAATGTCTCTTTTACTGAAAATAAATTACCAAAATCTAACGTGTTCACTTGGTGCCTCTTTAACTTTTAAATGGAAGTCTATTTTATATGAAAACAGAGGTGTTCTCCTCTGGCGTAAACAGAAGGCAAGTTGCTTTGAAAAAAAATATGAATGGTATTTGGCAAAACCAATAACTTTCCTTGTAGGTAGGTGTTCTGAGGGAATGTTCATGTATTTCAGTTCTTATTGCTTATTTTGCTTTCTCTTATTTAGCAAAGTGAGTAACTTCTTAATATAAATATTTAGTTAGAATATGTTTTAAAGGGTTTCTCAAATTCAGAGCCTGTAGAGGGATGGTGGTTATAGAAGGTATCCCTACCTTCATCAGTTCAGAAAGACAAGCATGGCTATAGGACCACTGTCCTCTATTTTAGAGAGGCTAAAAGAAGTTATAAAAATATTTAAGCTAATTAACAACAAAGCTGACAAACATACCAACAGCACAAGTTCATGATCACATAATTTCTGCCCCTTTTTCAAAAAACCAAGTGCTACAATCACTTGGGGTTGCTTTTTAAAAAATAAAGCTGGCTTTGTTTTCATCCTCTCTCATTTCCATTTTTAGCATAGAACACTTCACAAATTCATATTTTTTTTTCTGCTACCATTCGAGATATTTTGCTCTGGGTTATGTGCACTAAATGGTATAAAGCATGAAGGGAGAGGGGACCGTTGTGGTCTGTGCTATTCACATTTTGCCTGTTAATCTAATTACCAAGGTAGGGGCTCCAGAAACTGAGCTGCCCACATAGAAAAGCTTTCCCCCCACCTGGTGGATTATTTAGCCAAGCTTTTTACATGGGCAGAGTTTGGGATTGGGGGGCAGTGAGAGAAATGAATCTTTTTTTTTTTTGTAAGTTTCTGTGCAGGGCAACAGAAAGAATTTAGTGGTTGTCAACATGAGTTTAGTACAAAGGTATGGTTTCAAATGTAGGTTCATTTTGACTGAGCTTCAGGTCACGCAAGCCTAGGGAAACCTGTGCTGCTATTTGTTTTTTGTGTGTTTTAAAAAGAGTTCAGAAGACGCCAGGGAGGGAGATGAAGCGGAGGTGGGGGCGGGGAGCGTCCCAAGGGGATGACGTCCTTTACAGGGTGGATACTTCAGGGGTGTTGTTTCCAGAGGCTCTCAGTGACTGACTGTGTGAAAGGGCAGCTTTGAATGAACAGCCCCAGCCAGGCCTGATTTTGAACTGTTTTTCAGTCCTCGATTCCTACACACAAAATAAAATACCTTGTCGAATAGAGCCCATTGAGTGAGGATGATGGGTTAAGAGTGGGGGTATGAGGTGGCAGCGTGGGTGCTTGTTTATCAAGGAGGAGTTGTCCGTTGTTCCTGGGGCTGGTGAAAGGAAAGACGCCAGAATCTGATGGCTGGGGTAGCATTGATGTGAGGTAACGGGGTAATCGGATTGAAAGGGCACCATAGTATTTGTGTCAGTTCACATCTCGTCAAAGGAATAATATGAGGTGCTACCTAGCTGAGACTTTGGCCCAGGGGGTTCAGCTAGCAAGCATCCAGGCCTCATTGGATTCAAATATAAATTAATTCTCACAGGAGCATTGCCTGATTAATCTATTTGCATAATAGTAGAAAAACTACAGAGTGGTTACTCTTTTTTTTTTTTTCTTCTGCAGGGATTTGGACAAGAAAAGGTTTAAATTCATTTAAAAGGAGGGTGTGTGAGAAGTCAGCAGAAAAAGCCCCCTTTAGGGCTCCCAGGGCTGTTTTCTGGATGGAAGGGGTTGTTAATGGAGGCAAGGCCTGTTCACCCAAGAAGTTTAACTCTTCCTGGGAAAAATCACCTTCTTCCGAGACCCTTTCCTGATATTTGCTTTAGGGGACTTAGCTCTTGGCTCAGATGACAGTACGAGGTTCAGAGGAGGAGCAGGCCATCTGCCCCAAGTGAGCCATCCCTCTTGGTTCAGATTCTGGCCCAAGAACATCATAGTTTCAGAAAATAGGTAGGTAGGTTCCGATCTGGCTTACTCTGCTTCGTGGGTGTTTGTGAAAAGAATCTCAGATCTGTTTGCCATTCCATAGAGAAAGTAACTTGGTTTCTAAAACTCATGCTGTTTGCTACCTGTTTTGACTAAGCACGTTGATTCCGTAAGCACCCATTTAGCATGCCTGGGTCAGTTGTGATGGTGGGTGTGCTGATGGGATCGGTGTTATCTTTTTAAGAAACCGCACTCTAAAAACAGAATGTGAAAAGCGGAGCTAAGGATTCCTGCGTTTCGGATTTTCAGTGTCAGAAGTTATTTTTCCTGCAGACATTTCAATAATAGAAATTTTAAATGTTGCTATAAACATTGCTTAGCAGATCCAGCTTTGATTACTTCCAGCCTCTGCTCAAGAATAAAGAGCCTTCTTTTCATAGTCCTATAGACACTATCTTCAGTACTTCTTACTCACTCTTATCACCTTTATTCCCTCATCTTCCATAGTTGTGATAAATAAAGCCCCAAGCCATTCAAATGAAGCTGCCATGTTGGCTCAAAATGCTCCTGTTTCTACAAGTTCCAGATGGAGAGACTTTAAAAACAATAGCAAGGCAAATCCTATTTTCTAATTGATTGCATGGTTAATTCCAAATTTCATCATGAAAACTTCCTGCTATAAAAGAAATGCCTATAGTGGGTGCACAACAAACATTACTTTCATTTTCCCTTCACTTGAACATATCCAGGATGACAATGAGAAGATTCCTTTGTTTCTTGGGAACATCCAGGAGCAAGAGCCTATTACAGCAGAGAGAGAAAAAGGATGTTCTGGGCATGTCAGCTGCTTTGGGGGTGCCAACCCACCTAGGATCTCCTTCTTTGGGATCTGTACTCTCTCATCTCCTATTAACAAGGGTGAACCTGCAACAGGTTTTTTTTTTTTTTTTAAAGACTTTTATTATTATTATTTTAGAGCGGTTTTAGTTTTACAACAAAATATCAACATCACTTAGCAGAATGGTACATTTTTGCCAAGGATGAACCTACATCAACATGTCATTACCCAAGTCCATAGTTTACCTTAGTGTCTACTCCAAGTGTTGTGCATTTTGTGGGTTTGAACAAATGTATAATGACATGTATCCATTGTTACAATGTTATACAGAGTATTTTCACTGGCCTAAAAATCCCCTGTGCTCTGCCAGTTGTCTCTTTCCCAGATCCACCCTGGCAACCAGTGATCTTACTGTCTCCATAGTTTTGTCTTTTCCAGAACGTCATCTATTTGGAATCACACAGATCGGCGTCTTTCACTCAGTAATATGCATTTAAGGTTCCTCTGTGTCTCTTCATGGCTTGATAGCTCATTTCTTTTTAGCACTGAACAGTATTCCATTGTCTGTATGTACCACAGTTTATTTATCCATTTACCTACCAAATGACATCTTAGTTGTTTCCAAGTTTTGGCAATTATGAATAAAGCTGCTGTAAACATCTATGTGCAGCATTTTGCATGGATATAAGTTTTCAATACCTTTGGGTAAATTCCAAGGAGTGTGATTGCTGGATTGTACGGTAAGAGTATGTTTACTTTTTAAAAAAAAATTATTTTATTTTTTATTTATTGGGTGCATTGGGCCTTCATTGCTGCGCATGGGCTTTCTGTAGTTGCGGAGAGCAGGGGCTACTCTTCATTGCAGTGTGCAGGCTTCTTATTGCAGTGGCTTCTCTTGCTGGGGAGCTTGGGCTCTAGGTGCACAGTAGTTGTGGCACGTGGGCTCAATAGTTGTGGTTCGCAGGCTCTAGAGGGCAGGCTCAGTTGTTGTGGTGCACAGGCTTAGTTGCTCCACAGCATGTGGGATCTTCCTGGACCAGGGATCGAATATCTGTGTCCCCTGCACTGGCAGGTGGATTCTTAACTACTGCGCCACCAGGGAAGCTCTTGTTTACTTTTGAAGGAAACCTCCAAACAGTCTTCCAAAGTACTAGTGCCATTTTGCGTTCCCAGCAGTAATGAACGAGAATTCCCGTGGCTCTGGAGCCGCACCAGCATTTGGTGTTGTCTGTGTTCCAAATTTTGGCCATCCTAATAGGTATGTAGTAGTATCTTATTGGTGTTATAATTAACATTTCCTTTATGCAAACCAAGGAGTATACTTACTTTCCGAGTATACTCAATATACTTACTCTGAAAGATTGTCGTCAATTTTTCAGTATGTGTAGAATTGTGCTATCTACCGAGCCAGAGAAGTTAACCCCTTCTCATGCCTCCAACATCTTATTATCTATCAGAGAAACAAAACAAATACATTCCCACCCACATGCTCATGTATTCTCACCAGTTGAATATTAGTGGGAAGCCTTATGACTGGGGCTTATCTGATTGTAAAACAGATCAGATAAGGAGCTGACCAGGGCAGGAACTTATGAGCAGCAGCACTGCCCAGAGAGAAGAGGACTCATTCTGGCTGCTGCTAATGGTAAGAAATGGATCTCAGGCTCCAGGCATGGAACCCGGAACACTCTTGTTTGCTCTGGGTGGGTCTCAACTGTGACACTGCACTCAGTCCTCGATAAAAACTGCATGTAAGAGTTGCACAGCCAGGTGGAGGGGTTCTGAGGGCAGCACAGAGTCTCAGAGAGCAAATCAGAATAATTCCACACAGCCTCAACTAAGTAGAACTGGGACTAGGCAAGGAACACTTATTTGGCTGAATATAAATAATCCCTTTCATTGAATACAAATAGCTCACTCTCAAATCCATGTAGTCTCCACCTGGTAGTCACATCAGCATTTTTCAACATAAATTGCATCAAGACATGCCCCTGTTTCAAATCCATCCAGGACCTCCCATTGTGGCCTTCTGTGCCCTGCTTTGGCCCCTGCCCACCTCGCCAGTTTCCTCTTACTGATCTTGGCGAGGCAGCAGTGAGCGGTGGCCTGAAGCGAGATCTTAATTCCCTGCCCAGGAATTGAACCTGGGTAGCCTGGATGAAAACCAGGAATCCTAGCCACCAGACCAGCAAGGGCTAGAGGCTAGAAGCTATTTTTCCCTGGCTCTTGCCCACAGTGAAAAATGCATTTCTCACGAAGGCAAAAACTGTAAAAGCAGGTACAACATTTATTATTAGAGACATAGCACAACAGGTGCGAGAGCACACAGAGAAACAGCTTGCTTAGTTAAGATAGAAGAAAGGCAGAGATGCACCCCCAGATAGAAAGGGTGTGGGTGTCCTCCCTAATAAGAAGGTGCACAGTAAAGAGGCAGCTAAGTCATTTATACAGGGCAGTTCTTCCCGGTCTTTGTTTATCTTTGGCCAATTATCTGGTTTCTTTTTCCACACCTGCCCTGTCCTAGGATCCTCCCCAACATGCTTGTGCAACTTTTTCCAAGATGGATTTCAGCCTGGAGGCCTATGGGAAAGGCTTAGCATGACCTATCATGGGGTGGTACCCCCTCCTTTTTGATCTCCAAGGAGCCTTTCTGTGCATGTGCAATGTCTCCCTTGTCCCAAGGGTGGGGAGTGTATGACCTCTTGATCTCTTAACAGGGTTTAGCCCCTCTCTGTCCCTGCCATAAAAGTGTCCAATGTCCAGTTAGCTACCCCGTTCCTGTCGCTGTTTCATATTTTGAAGTGCAGATATCAAAATATAGACAGGAGTCCAGTCATAAGTATATAGTCCTGGAACTCGTTTGTCTCTTGCCTCAGGAAATGTAAACAGGGAGCTGATAATGAATGCCTGGCCTGGAGCTCATCTTCTTCTCACCCCAGGAGGCGTGAACAGGAGGCCAGTTGTAAATGCCTAGCCTGGAGCCCATCTATCTCCAGCCTCACTACCAAGTTCTCTCTGTATACATTAAGCTCTAGGTCCCTTTGCCTTTTGGTTCCTGGAACCAACCAAGCTATTCTGTGCTTCAGGACCTATGCAAACGTTATTCTCAATCCTGGCTAATTCCTCCTCATCCTTGAGATAGAGTTTAAAGATGGGGAATTTTGAGGCTTTACTCTCCAAATACATCTGCAAATCTGATCTTTTTCTCACTGCCTCCACCACCACCCACTAGTCCTCACCGCCTTCCTCTCTCACTTGTTCTATTGCAATAGTCTCTCTGCTTCTAACCTGGTATAATAGTCTCTGTACTCAGCAAAGAAGCTGGAGGGTCCCTTTTGAAATGCAAGTCAGATGATGTCATTTCTCTGTTCAATAGCCTCCAAAGTGTCCCATCTCAGAATAAAACCAAAGTCCCCACCACCTTGCCCTGTCTTCTCCACCACCTACAATGCCTCAGACTTCGTCTCCTGTTACTCCTCCCGTTCTGTCTGCCCTAGACACAGGAGCATCCCTGTGGTTCTTTGAACTTGGCAGGCATATTCTCAATGTAGGGCCTTTGTCTGGCTGTTCCCTCTGTCTGAAATGCTCACCCCTCACCTTTCTCAGGTCTGGCCTCCAAGCTCACCTTAGTTTTATGCGTCCCTCCCTGAACTCCCTATTTAAAGGAGAACATCCCCACCCCCTCCACTCCCCAGGGTAGAGGTTTGGAAAGATCCTGACCCCCTCAGGGGTTTGTGATGGTTCTGGTGTGGCTGGAGTCCAGGACTGAGACTGTGGGAAGTAGATGATCACTGTGGATAAACCGGCCCCTGTCCAAGTATGGGACATATTCAAAGCCAGACTGAAAATGCTGGACTTTTACCCTATAGGAAGCAGAGAACCTTTGGAAATGTTTAAGCGGGGAGATTCTTGAAGAAGCAATTGTTTTAGATAAGTTATTTAGTTGGTGGGGAATTAACCAGGCAAACAGGATGTCTCCTGGTAAAGATCAGAGCTAAGTCAGGGTCCTGTGAGAAGCATTCTCAGAGAGTCTACATTACTGGTATTTATTTAATTTACTACAAACAGGTTGTGCATATATTACAGAAAATCTACTCTGGGGTATATAAAGAAAGAGGCAGGGGACTTCCCTGGTGGTGCAGTGGTTAAGAATCTACCTGCCAGGACTTCCTAGGTGGCGCAGTGGTTAAGAATCCGCCTACCAATGCAAGGGACATGTGTTCAATCCCTGCCACAGGAAGATACCACATACTGCAGAGCAACTAAGCCCATGTGCCACAACTATTGAGCCCTTGTGCCGCAGCTACTAAAGCCCATGTGCCTGGAGCCTGTGCTTTGCAACAAGAGAAGCCACCACAATGAGGAGCCTGTGTACCACAATGAAGAGTAGCCCCTGCTTGCTGCAACTAGAGAAAGCCCATGTGCAGCAACAAAGAACCAACACAACCAATAAATAAATAAATAAATTTATCAAAAAAAAAAAATAATAATCTACCTACCAAGGCAGGGGAAATGGGTTCAAGCCCTGGTCTGGGAATGAGATCCCACATGCCACGGAGCAACTAAGCCTGTGCACCACAACTACTGAGCCTGCGCTCTAGAGCCCACGAGCTGCTGCTACTGAGCCCACACACTGCAACTATTGAAGCCCACATGCCTAGAGCCCATGCTTCACAATGAGAAACCACTGCAATGGGAAGCCTGGGGACCACAACGGAGAGTAGCCCCAGCTCACTGCAACTGGAGAAAGCCTGCGCACAGCAACAAAGACCTAATGCAGCCAAAAATATAAATAAATAGATAAATTTAAAAAAAAGAAGAAAAGAAAGAGACAACAAGGCCTCTGCCTTTACAGAGATGGAGCACAGTGAGGATTCTGAGAAGTGAGTCCTGGCTTAGTGATGGGTTTTCCACTTCTGGGCAACATTCTGGATTCTCCAAGCATCCTTTGGCCCTGGACACTGCTGTCACCTTAACTGCACAACCTTTCCCCGAAGTGTGCTCCCAGACATCGTACCAAAGAGGAAAGTCTTCAATGGCTATAGTTTCTAAAGTAAATTTATTATTCATTATTTACATAAATTAATTTGGGTCTGCAGAACCAGCCCTTTGGGGACTAATTGATTACTGAATTCCTCCCAGGCACACAGTTTTCTCTGATATGGATCCTGCCTCCATGAGACCAAGGGTTAGGTCATGGCTCCAGCTGTTCTTTTAACTCACTGTGACCTTGGGCAGTCACTTCACCTTTGCCCCTTGATTTTATCATCTTTAAAGTGGAGAAATTGATATCATATCTAACTTCCTCAAAGGGATATTGTTGCAGAGAAATTAGTGGATTTTTAAAGGACTTAAAATACAGAACATAAATATTAGTTATCATTGGTATAATATCACTACCCTCACAACAACTACTAAAATAATCGGTGCTACTACTACTGCCTATTCTTATTCTGTACTCCTTTTTCTTTTTACAACTAGACCTGAAAAGCAGAGAAATATCAGATCACACCCACATCGCTGGCAACACGTTTTTTTCTTTTCAGAAAAAGATTTCTCTGCAGGTCACTCTCAGTTGGTCCTCCAAAGCTTGTCACAATGTGTGCAAGTCACTCTGCATGGGGTGGCCATGGATAAACATTATGTATTAAGTAGTCCAGATATGATTACCTGTGAGCAGGGGATGATTTTTCCCTTCAGGGGACACTTGGCAATGTCTGGAGACATTCTTGGTTGCCACAAATTTGGGGAGTGGGGAGTATTAGAAGAATGCTACTGGCATTTAGTGGAAGAGGCCAGGGATGCTGCTATTCAGTGTGCAGGCCAGTCCCTCAAAGCGTTGTCAATAGTCAAAGGTGAGAAATTCTGAACTAACCCAAGGACTTTCATTTTCTTCTAAATTTGTTTATTGGGCTTCCTAGGTGGCGCAGTGGTTGAGAATCCGCCTGCCAATGCAGAGGACATGGGTTCGATCCCTGCTCCAGGAAGATCCCACATGCCACGGAGCAACTAAGCCCGTGTGCCAAAATAAATAAATAAATAAATAAATAAATAAATTTGTTTATTATAAGCAGGTTTGCTTTTTTCTTTTTAATTTTTTACTTTTTTTTGGTTGAGGAATAATTTACATATGGTGAAATGTGGAGATGTTAAGTTTAGTTACAGTTTGAACACTTTTGGCAACTGCAAATATCCTTGCAAGTCGAGATTCCTATCAATACATAAACCATTTCCATAACCCTTAAGAAGTTCTCTTGTACCCCTTCTCAGTCAGTCCCCACCCTACTGAGGGATCGCTGAGAGGGACCATTCAGTGGTCCCTCAAGGCAACCACTGATTTTTCTCACCATAGATTATTATGCCCATTTTAAAAAAATAAAAACAGATTTGTTTTGCTTTGGCCGCGCCACACGGCATGCGGGATCTTATTTCCTCAACCAGGGATCAAACCCGCACCCCCTGCAGTGGAAGTGTGGGGTCTTAACCACTGGACCTCCAGGGAAGTCCCTACCCATTATTTCTGAATGTTAAAGATGTCATATCTGGAGCACGGTAGTTGGTAGGGCTAGTTAGAGCAGAGATGATTAGACCCCAGGGACCAGGGAGCTGGACCATAAGAATGAGGCTTGTGAGGTATGAAAGACAAGTCACATGCCAAGAGCAGACAAGCAGGTAGCTGGCATCAGAGAGATGGAGACACTCAGGTGGGTAGGAGAGAAATAAAGGAGAGCCAGGGGCAGGAAGCAGGGCCTTGGTCATGGGGATGCAGGTGGAGGGGCTGGGTGAAGGCTGTTGGCTGACTCAGGAGAGCAAGGCTGCTTGAATAGAAGCACATGTTGAGAACCTTGTCAGAGGAAGTGTATTTGTTTCCTAGGGCTGCCATAACCGATTACCACAGACTTGGTGGCTTAAAATAATAGAACTTCATTCCCTCACAGTAATGGAGCCAGAAATCCAAACTCAAAGTGTTGGAGTGCTAAGTTCCCTCTAGAAGCTCTAAGGGGGAAATACGTTCTTTGCTTCTTCCGGCTTCTGGTGGCTGTCAGCTTTCCTCGGCTTCCTTGGCCTGTGGCCACGTCCCCCCAGCCTCTGCCCTGGACTTTATATCGTCTCCTCCTCTTCTAACTGTTCTCCTCTGTCTGTCTCTTATAAGAACACTTGTCTTAGGATTTAGGGTCCACCTGGATAATCGAAGATGATCTCATGTCTTTGTTTTTGTTTAATTTATTTATTTATTCACTTTTTTTTATTAGGGTATAGTTGCTTTACAATATGATGTTAATTTCTACTGTACAGTGAAGTAGAGTTCCCTGTGCTATACAGCAGGTTCTCATTAGTTATCTATTTTATACATATTAGTGTATATATGTCTGTCCCAATCTCCTAATTCGTCCCACCCCCCTCAAGTTTCTTAATTACATCTATAAAAACACTTTTACCAAATAAAATAACATTCATAGGTTCCAAGGATTTGATGTGCATATCTTTGGGGTGGGGTAGGAATTTTTCAGCTTACCACAGAGAGCAAAGTTGAGACAGAAGTTTCTAGAACTGGGCTATGAAGTCAGAAGGAGTCACTGCAGGGCTGGCTCAAGGCCAAGCTGATAGTCTACAGATTTCAGTTCCTTTATATTTCTCCAGTCTAAGGTTGGGCTTAGTTCCAGAGAGTGAAGGATATTAACATTTGTTGAGCATCCAGTACTACCAGGCACAGTTCTAAGCGCTTCATTGTCAGATTCCTTTAACTCTAACAAAGACCCTCTGAGGCAGCAATGCCATTCACCACCCCCCCTTCATTTTTGTATTTTGAAAATAGTCAAACTTAGAGAAAAGTTGAAAGAGAAGTAAACACCTCTACAGCCTTCACCTGGGTTCACTAATTATTGCCACGTTGCCTTATCTGTTCTCTGTGCGCTTACATATATATCTGGGGAAGGGAAGCTGAACCATTTGAAAGGAAGTTATAGGTGTCATGATATTTCAACCCTGAATAAATCAGCATCATCCCCTTGATTTGATATATGAGAAATACTTTTATTTGACAAATGAAAAAAGTGGAATCTCAGCAGTGATAGGTACATTTCTCAAAATCTCAGAACCAAAATACAAAGCCAGTGTTTGAGTACAAGGCTGTTTGACTTTCAAATGCATGCTCTTTCTGCACCTTTTTATTCATTTATCTGTTCATTCAGTGGTTTGGTGGGGCAGGTAGCTATATGCGCTGAGGATACACTGATTAAGGCATGCAAGGTGGAAAGATAATAGCTTAGTAAATAGATAAATATAACTGAGATAATTTCAGGTCTGTGATGAACAAGGACTGGTAGGGAATGGTGGTGTATAGCCTGGGAGGGTAAAAAAATATATATAGGTCATGGCCCCCGCCTAAAGGAGATTGTAAGGGAGCAGGATTCTTAGAATTGAGAAGTGGGAGTCTTGGCAGTAAGGAGAACTCTCTTCCCCTTCTCCCTTTCTCAAGAAGCTTCAGCAGGAAATGCTTTACCAAAAGAGAGGATAAACCAAGAAAGGAGAAGACATAGGATCCTGGAAATAAGAGATCCAACCCAGAAGGGGAGCAAAGGGAAATCTGGGACAGCAAGACTAGAGGATGCAGAGAGGAGCAGGAGGATGGAAAGGTTCGGGAGAAGACGGAGAAGTGATGATCTCTGATGCATTTGAGCACATGGTAAAGAGAAGAGTATTTAGAGGTGTTTTAAAATTCTGAGGGAGAGTTTTAGAAGAATTTAATGATAGCTACACAGAGAGCTATGTAAAGAAAAAAGAAATTATTGGCTTCAGGAAAAAGAAAAACTTACACAATAAAGGCAACGTAACCATAGCCTAAGTAAGCTTATCAATACACAATATTTGCATACTTGTAGTAAAGGACACATGTAGTGGTGATTGTACCAAAAGTAGAGATATAATTATTGTGGGAGAGTGGTGGTAGGCATTGAGCATGAGGGGTGAACCTTCACTGTCCATTATGGAAAGTCAATAGCTGATGTCTAAAACATATGAGTCAACAAAACAGAACTAGAAGCAAACTGTTTAGAAATATGGAGGTAAATACCAGATGAAATTGTTAAAAATATATGAAAATGGTTCTATCTGGAAAGTAGGAGGAAGGGGCTAAGGATTATTATTGTAACCTTTGAAGGTTATCATTTAACAATTAAATGATGTGCATGTACTACTTTAATACAAATAAAAATGAACAGAAGTTGGTAAAGGGGAAGGAAGAGAGGGAAGAAGAGAGGGAAAGCAAGAGGTAGAGAGAGGGAGGGAGAGAGGCTGGCAGTTGAATTTCCTTTATTCTGCCAGTCTGGAAGCAAAAAGCATGGCTAGGTAAGAACAAACAAAGATTCAGGAAAAACAGCCTCAGAGGAGGATAGGGACTGGAACGGGACTTTGATCATTCACAAACTGGATAATCAGACCTTAAATTATTTAAATTAGATGTTCTAGAAAGAAGGCTGTGTATCCAACAGAAAACAAGGAATCAATACTCTTCAATGTTGAAGCCAAGTTATCTAGAGTTGATCAAGAATTCAAAATACTTCTTATCACATGAGCTCTGATTGAATGGTTAAGACATTTTCATCTTGAAAATGCATATGCTTTTTCCTCATTCCTAATTTTTATAACAATTTTTTTAAGTAATAAGTATAGCTAAGTATAGATGAACTCCCAGATTGTGTACTTCAAATTTTAATGATTTTGTAATTCATCCAAGATCTTTTCCAAACGCTTCTTATTTTCAAGAACTTCCAGAGTCTAGAGATAAAAACAGAAATAAGACCTCAACTTTGCCCTTGATCTAAAGGGATATTTAAAATATTTTAAGTTATGCCACAGGGCATAATACTTATATTTTTCTATATTTATCTGATTTGCCAGGGCAACCCATTTTGTATTTTTAAAAAGTTAACATTCTGAATTAACACTAAATTTGTTATATTGGCCTATATTTTTATTTCATTAATAATATTGCTTGCATTTTCTGGACCGTTCCCTTAAAAGCATGTATTTAATTTTCGGTATTTCCTGAGTTCTTTTGGTTACAAACTCTCCTGACTATTTTTAAATTTTCAGCTTTTATTTGTCCACCCCCAGTATTCTGAGCTGCTGAGTTTCATCATAACTGTGATATGAAAAGGGCTATTTCCCTAGAGTCTCTTTTAAAAGTTTCCTTTTACTCTTTAACCTTCTATAGAGTTTATGTAGAATAATGGAACTATTTCACAGAGTCACTCCTGTGAATATTTGCCTTGCACATGGTAGATAATAAACAGTTCATTGAACAAATTTAGGATTGACGACTGTTCTTATTTGGAGTCATAAAAGGTGAGAGTTAGTCAGTTTGAACATATGTAGAATCTAAACACAATCTGATGGGAAATATGATACTCTTGGTGCCCTCCCTTCAATCCAATACCAATTCTTTTAGCTGCTATTTGAAATACTTCTGAATTATTTACCCAGTGGTAGGTTTGGAGAAGCCTTCCCCTATAATCCAGTCTCCTGTTTCTTTGCTATTATCTTCAGTGATTGAATCAGATCCAGGAAACCCCAAACTGGCTTTCTTTGAAATAAAAGACTTTTGCCTCCACCCAAGCTTAGGATGTCAAGTGAGAGTAAAAACCATTACTAAGACAGTAATAGGGTTAAAAAAATATAAAGGAAGAAAAGAAGCACATACAGAAGGTAAACATTCATTATTATTTAGAATATATTAAGTTTCAGATTCATGAATATATAATTGAATCAATGAAATACCCCCTAGTCCGCTAAAAATTTTCCCATTCCATTAGAAGACTCTATAAATTTAGAAATTTTAGTACTTCGATTACATTCATTTAATAAAATTGGATTGAAAATATTTGGTCTAACTTATCTATCATCGTTTGATTATGCTACATAATGAGATAGAAATCCCTGAAATGAGTCTTGACTCTGCAGCTTCTGGCCTTAACGATTAGGCAAGGCTCTGCATGCTTTCTTGGCCTGTCTGTCCCTCTGGCTCATCCTCACCCTCTATGCTCCAGCTCTGCCCCTCTCCCTCCACCCCCAGGGCCTTTGCTCGGGCTGCTCCCTCTGCCTGGAATGCTGTCCTGTACCCTGCAACCCCCTGTCTCATTCTTACTCATTCTTCAGGTGTCATTTCAAATGTCATTTCCTTAAGGAAGCCTTCCCTGACCTCCAATCTGCATGACATGCTCCCACCACGGTGCTGGTCACATAGTAATCAATTTAGTTCATGATGACTTGGTTTTTATTTTTCTCTTCCACTAGACGAGACAGAGATTATGGCTGGTTTGTTAACCTTTGTTCCCCTCTGAGCATCTTGTCTGACAGAAAGATGTTTAATATGTATTTACCGAGTCAATGAATAAGAGCTGCCACTCAACACTTCTATGAATGTTCTACACCTCAGTTTACTCTAAAATAGGGATCATAAATCCTACCTCTCATGCTTGTTGTATGGGTGAAATGAGGTCTTGGGCTTAAAAACATCTTGAATGGTGCCTGCATGTAGTAGACATCAATAGATATTAAATAAAGAGTTTAAAAATCATAGTACTTCTTCAGTATGTAAAGCAGCACTTAAGTGGGAAGCCTTGAGTGTTAGCGGCACCATTCATGTGATGATTTATACTTCATAAAGCTCTCTCCTCCACACAAAGTGGCAGATTATATTTTCCAAAGATGGCCCTACCAATCTATGTCTATCCCCTCCCACATCATCTTCTTACTATGTCACTGATGCTCCTCCTGTGGAGAGCTGGGGGCTCTATGTTCCCGCTCCTTGAATCCCAGTGGGACTTGTAACTGCTGTGACCAAGGGAAAATGGCAGAAGTGATGCTCTGTGACTTCTGGCTTGGCGCTCTGCCTAACCAGGCACTTGCCCTTTAACCTGCTACCATGTTGTGAGGATGCAGTAAGGTGGTCAAGACTCATCACTGACCGTCAGATGTGTGAGTGCACCAACCTTCTGAGATTCCAGCCCCAGCCTTTAGTGGCCCCAGCTGATACCAAGTGGAGCCGAGATAAGCTATCTCCACTGAGCCCTGTCCTGATTGCAGATTTGTGAACCAGGTAAATGGCCTGGTTTTAAGCCACTCTGTTTTGGAGTAATGGTTATGCAGCAGTAGATGACCAGATGGTCATCATAGACCCTGCTGCACTATGCAGCAAGCAGGGTGGGTATCATTGTTTTATGCCCATTTTTGAGATGAGGGAGCTGAAGCTCACAGGGGTTCAGCAACTCCCCCAGGATCACAGAGCTGCTGAGTGGTAAAGCCCTAGCATCTGGATTTCTAGCATTTGTCTTCTCAGTATCCCTAAAGTCCTGACTCTCCTTACATGAGCCTCAGAAGTAGGGGGTGGCACCAACCCTCTGGGAGATCCCACCTCCTGTTTAAGTGGGCTTAGGAGGCTTGCGGCTCCCTTCTCTTAGAGTTTAGCCCCTTTAAATAGTCAAATATCCTGGTCACATACTTCAGAGAGAGGAAGGAGAAAATTGGAGCAGATTATAGCCTTAGATAGTACTTAATTTTTCAAGGCATCCCTTATGTCATAAAAGTTCTCCATTGAGGCTTTGCAGATGTTATTTACACCCACAGCAGAAAGACAGAGAAGGTTCAGAGAGATAAAGAAATCAATTGGAGGTGTATCCATGCCTCTTGACCCCAGACATGGGTAGAATTTTTCAAAAGGTTTATCTGCCATCCTCCCCCTCCCCACACACCCATACACAAACTTGGTTGACTATTTTTATCATAAGGAACTTGGTGGAAAGTCAACTCCCACAGTGACATCAGCTTGATTATCTCAACTAGTCAAAGAGTATCACAGTGATTGAGCATAGCACATGGTACCCAGCAAATGCTCAGTGGGGTGGGCATGTTTTGAAGGCTCCTGGTGATGATAGGATAAAATCTAAACTCCTTTGTATCGGGCATGAACAGAGCTCTTTCTGATTCAGTCCTTTCCCTGCTCAGCCTCGTCTTCTGCTTCACGCTCCTTGCCCATAGTACTCCAGCACCAATAAGAGTCTATCACCTACCCCTCTGGCCTTCATGTCTGCCCGGGGTGTCTCCTTTCTGCTAGTCTGCTGACAAACTTCTTCAAACCTCAAGTTCTGTCTTCTCTGAGAAGCCTTCCCTGATGCTTCTAAGCCAACTCAGAGTCAAGTCTTGGGTCAAAGCAATTTTATTTTCCTTTCTAACTGGATGCACTAAAATCAAAGATAGAGACTTCCACCCTTCAGATATTTTCATTTCCCAGTCCTAAATGCTGTGCCTAATGCAGAGAAGGGACTTAGAAAAGATTTATTTGGTGAATACATTATCTCATTTAATCCTTATGACCACTCCATAAAGTCGGTACCTTTACGAATCCCATTTCACAGATAGTGAAACTGAGTTCAGAAAGATGAAGGGACTTAGGGTACCATGGCTAAGCAGTGGAGATAGGTATCAAATCCAGAAATGTATACTGCCAGAGCCCCCTTTCTTTCTGCCATGCCACAAGTTGTGGCTGCCTCACTGTTCAGGGATGGTTGGATTAACAGCTAGGAAAACAACAAGAAAATCCTCTATAGACTGAGGCCACTCTGGAGCTCTCTGCACTGCTCTCAGGAAGTCCCCCACCTGCTCTGTGAGTCAGCACAGCTCAGAACGCACCTTTCAAATTAGCTGGTGTGATTAAAGGTCAATGCCTTTTGTCCCTCACGTGATTATTTTTTGAGACATTTTCCTGATCATATGGTCTATTATTTCCATGCCCTAAACTCTCTAGAACAGCTTTAGGACTTGGGCTGCACGTGATTCTCATCAAGGTTTTTACGTTCCTGTGGACCCCTGTCTCCCCCTCCAGATTAACCTGTTTGAAGTTTTGATTGACTTCATTCTGCATTAATGGGGGATTCTGAACTCTCCGCTGCTTTGAAACGAGCCCTACTGGTTTTCTCAGCTATATGGTTGCAGAGGAAATGATCTTCTGCTACACAGCTATAGAAAGTCGACTGGCAGAAGTAAGTTAACCTACTGTTTCCACAAAGGGATATGCCGAGAATTGCCAACAATATTTATGTGGGCATTGTGCTCCCAGATACACTTGGATGGCAGTGAATTGTCAGTTACTATGACAAAGTAACTGAAGAAATCAATCTGCCAAGTATGAATAGCTCTCAATGGGCTTCAAGGTTCTCAGGTTAAGGGACCCGCAAAGCTGACAGCAGTTGGGTCTCATATCGATGTGACCTCCATTGGGAAGCATGTAAATTAGCGGAGATGGAAGCAAAGAGGTCTGTTTCCCCTGCCCCTCTGCTCTCCCAAGAAGGGCATTTTCCAATATTCACATGGAAATGAAAGACCATTTTAGAAGTCCTGGAAGTCCAGCCATGTAAATCTATTCAAATCAGGCCTTTTCTCCAGAAGAACCTTGAAGGCCTTTCTGAAGCATGTTACCTGCCCAATTCCAGAGAGGAAACAGGAGTTTCACCTTCGCATATGACATTTTCTTTCTCCTTATTTGTCCTCTTGCTAGCCTCTAGTAAGTCATATTGGACTGTACAGAAAGTAGCACACTGTGGATAAATCAAGTATAAAATGTAGAGAACAAACATATGGACACCAGAGGGGAAAAGCAGGGGTGGGGTGGGATGAATTGGGAGATTGGGGTTGACATATAGATGCTAATATGTATAAAATAGATAACTAATAAAAAATAAAATAAACTAAGAGAAAATATTAACATGGGATTAACTCAATGTAAACATGCTAACATAAGAACTGGAAGAAGCACTGCAGGAGTCAGAAAGCCCAGTTGAGTACTTACGATAACTATGTAGTAGCTGGCAAATCTGGGCTGAACCCCAGTTCCATTACCTGTTAAATGGGGATAATTACAACCGTGTCATAGTTACTGACACATAGAATTCAGAGATGTCAAGTTGGTCATCTTTGTTGTTGTTGAAAGACATGAAGTCTCTTCTAGAAAGGTATTATGGAGGACAAAAGAAGAAACTGTAAAGAATTGCAAACTGTATAATTCAGTATTGAATATTGTATTAGGATTTTAGAAGCAGGAGACTTGAGTTAGGGTTGGAGGATTGAAGAAAGGCATAATGAAAAATGCAGAATTTAGTCTAGGCCTTGAAAAACAGGTCCAAATGTAATTTTATGCAATTATTTAATATTCTTAATATGTAAAGAGTTTTTTAAAATCAACAAGTCAAGCCTTCCGATAGAAAAAAGGGAAAGGACATAAAAGATAATTAATAAATGACAAAAATATCAAGAAGCATGTTAAAATAGTCAACCTAATAATGAAAAAAACTTCAAATAATAACATGCTTTCCTCCCTCCATTTAGTTGGTAGAAATTTTTTAAAAAAATATCCTTACCCAGCAGTGAAAAGATTGTTTTTAAATCTTGTCCATGGAGGGTAAATGAATACTACCATTTTGGAGGACAATATGGCAGTGTAAAGAAATTGTTGTTTAATCTTGATAAAATCATCAGAGATGTCCACAAAAATACAAAATACTTGTACAACATGGAGCTACTTATAGTAGTAAAAAATAGAATTACTAGATACCTAACTATAGGGAATTGGTTTAATAAATTTTGATATGCAATATTATGTTTTCAAAGACTTTTCAATGGTCTGGGGAAATGTGTCTGGCATAATAAGTGATTAAAAACCCAGGTTAAAAATTATACATAAGATATTAATTCTATTAAAAATGTCCCTATATATGTGTATTGCATATGTATATTTAAATGTATATTACAAAAAAGAAAAAATATAGTGGCTATTTCTGTGTGATAGGACTATGGATGATTTTTATTTTCTATTTTATAATTTTTCTAAATTTTCTATATGAACAATAGATGTTATTCCTCTGTGTGTATTATGGTTTTACAGTTACTCTTAACAGAGAAGTACTGATGTTATTGTTTTGCTTTGTAGAAAATCAAGTCCATTTTCTTGGATAAGTCTTTGTTGCTTTCTTCCCATTGGGTCAGTGATTTATTTTTGCTACTCTAGAATCTTGCCCGAATGCCATGTTTCTCATGAATTAGGAGGCACATGTCGTCTTGTCAGATCACCTTTATGCAATGTTCTTTCCTCCTTTGGGCCAGATCATCTACTTTGAAAGAGGCAGTAAGAATGGTGCTTCATGAAGAGCATGGACTCTAGTCTGATTGCCTGGGTTCTGTAAAACCTTAGGCGAGGCATTTAACCTGTACCAAGTATCTTTTCGGAGTGGTGGTTAGTAAAAGATGCCTAATGAATATTTATTACCTTGTTGAAATGAATGATGCAAGAATAGATAACAGGAAAAAAGAGGCCTTAACATCTACTATTCTATATATACTACCTTCCATGAACATTTAAAATGTGCCTTCCTGCTCCTGAGTAGAGAGAGAGGCAGCATATTTTAAAAGAGTAGGCTTGAAGCAGAATTTCAGCCCCACCAAGTAATTGCTGTCTTCCTTGAGCAAGAAACTGAAACTTTTTGGACTCATTTTACTCAATCTGTAAAAATGGGGACTAGTAAGAGTTCTTGGGGTGTTTACCTTTGTAATAGCGCTGTTCGATAAATATTTTCCAACACTTCTACCCCCAAACCCTATTTCTCTTTCCCAAGACAAATGAAGTGTATCTTTCCAGTCACTTCATTCCTGCAGTATCTTCTATGGAACTTGGTTAACCCAATTGTAATGACAAACTGCCTTCTGACCAGTAAAGTTACAATGACTGGTGCTACGTACAAATAGTTCCTTTCGATATTCATTCATTTTCAGACTTCTTTTTCTGCTGTTACACTTAAATATTTCCCTCTAACTCTCCATTTGAACTTAATTGGCAAAATCAGCTTCTATTAAACATTAAGCTTTGCTGTCTGTGAGAATGTCTTTCTCTGTAAGTTCTGGGAAAACTTGGTAGATTCACTCTTAAGGGAAGGGATTATGTGAAAAGTGGCTGCAACTTCACCCTAAACATGATCATATTTAGTCTCTGTCTTGCTCATGTCTTCCAAAAAAAAAAAAAAAGTAAAACTAAGTACTCCCTCATTGAAATTGACATAGATGATTATGAACGACTTCAGAAACAAACCCCAGTGCCCTATGAGGCAAGTTATTTGAGCCCACCCCATGTGACCTCTAATGTTTATAGTTTTTAAGAATGTAAGTGATCTAGGGGACTTCCTAGGTGGCGCAGTGGTTAAGAATCTGCCTGCCAATGCAGGGGACCCGGGTTCAATCCCTGCCCCAGGAAGATACCACATGCCGCGGAGCAACTAAGCCTGTGTGCCGCAACTACTGAAGCCCACGTGCCTAGAGCCTGTGCTCTGCAACAAGAGAAGCCACTACAATGAGGAGCCCATGCAGCACAATGAAGAGGAGCCCCTGCTCACCACACCTAGGGAAAGCCCGTGTGTAGCAACGAAGACCCAACACAGCCAATAATAAATAAATAAATAAATGTATTTAAAAAAAAGAATATAAGTGATCTGGTTTAGAAAGTAACTGTAAGAGAGCCAGATTGCAGAGAAAGAAAGTGAGGAAGAAACCAATGGCACTGAATTCTAAAGGTCTGCCAAGCAAGAAGCCAGGGCAGGAGATGTGTAGTTCAGAAAAGGGTTCAACTTCTTTTGAACCTTTATATTCTCTAATCCTTGAAACAGGTTTGCTCTCTTGTTCACATTCACTAAAGATCCAAAACAGCTGGGTAAAATCTGGAATAATATAGGGTTACTGTTAACATGTTTAAATTGAGATCAAATCTTAATCTTTTTCTTTTCTGTTTATTTGCTTCAAAGGGTTTCAGGGGCAGTGATGTGAATTATTCTGCATGTGCTTGATAGATTTTAAGCTTTATGAGAGTCAAGATGCCTGCTGACTTTGTGAGCATGAAAAGACCACTCTGACCGGGGTTTTCAGATTTGGTTAGTCTGAAAGTAGTGACTCATATAGGTCATTATTCCCACAAAGGCAAAAGACTTGTCTGATTGGACTAGGTGGGCAGCACAACAGGTGGTTTATACCAGGTTGTCTCTTTACCTTAAGACAAGTGGAGAAAATGTTTAGGTGAGAAATGTTATTCTGGTTTGTAACAAGACTCACAAATTAATTTTCCAATTGCTGAGTTCTGGAGGAGACTTTAGTGTTAGAAGATAAAAACTCAGATATCCCTGTATCTGATGACTTTGTTCCACTTCTACCTTGGCTTAACTGAAATTTATAAGCCATTGCTTTAATTTTTTTTTTCAATTTCTCCTTCTCTGAAACTTCTGGAGAAAGCATCAAAATCAAATGAAAACTTTTCCTCAAAGAACCATGTTAAATCAACTTACATAAAAGATGCATTACTTATAATTCAGTTAAAAATGTAGAATATTTAAATTTGATTATCTTATTTCCTCTTCATAAAGATGTAAATTCGAATCATTTATTTAGTGGAGGAGTTAAAATAGTTAAAAGTCACTTGCTGCTCTGAGTGACTTTTTTTTCATTCCTCAGATATTTCCACGTTTTGTATCTCTTGTCATTTTCCTAATGAGAAAAATGTCAAGTGTCTTTACAACCTATTCAGTTTGTATTTGGTTCTGGAGAAGTGTTAATTTAAGTGTACTATGAATATAGCCATACTACTGCATAAGGAAACTATGACTTTTTTAAAAAGAGATCTGGTTTAAGAAAAAACCAGATCTGGTTTAAGATCTGGTTCAGACATATGAAACATATTAATAAGGGAGTGTTATTCCCATTAGAAAAGTCTTCTTCACTTTACAGAATAATTTGCACTCAATTTCCTTTAAATGCTGCAATATTCGTGCTTTTGAAATATGATTTTATATAAAACGAATTTTTTCCAGAAGAGTGTATTTATTAGTGTTAAAATTAGTACGTAAATTTTATTGCATTAGTCTAATTATCCAGATAATTATGGTTTTTTAAAAAAGATATACTTTCACTTGAACTACCCACAAACAGAAATATTATTTACAGATCAGAACTGGAAAGGAGCTTAGAAACACTTTAATAGAGCCCTGTGTCCATTTGGTTTTTCATTGTGGAGCTCGCAGTTAGAAGGAAACGCAGAAAAGTTGGGCAGCATTATCAATTTATTCCTGCTCTCATTTTGGAAATGTGTATGTATATGTGCTTGTGTTTGGTGTAAGAGGTTGGCCAAAATTTCACAGCTCCAAAATGATCAAAGTCACGTTTTCTACAGCCCTCTATTCAGCAAGTGGCAAAAGTAAAGGAAGGGATTTTAAAGTCTTTATATGTGCTTTTTATTTTTAAAGTACATGTCATTCGGCACAGATAAATGTAATAATTTTAAATGCTATTTGGTCTTTGTTCACCTCCGCCGCCTACCGCCTTCTCATCGCTGTTTCTTTAAACATCTGAATTTGAGACATCTTTTGAAAATCGCCCACCACTCACCCACCCCCTTCTCGCTGTCCTGAAGACAACACACACTCCAAGTCACACACACTAGAAAGAACTGGCCAGAGAGGGAAAGGGGAGACATTTTACATTTAAAAAGGAATAATATCAAATCAAAGAGAATTTTGCCATGGACAGTGGCAATGTACCTATCAGGCAGTCTATGACCCTCAATAAAAATTATGTTCAGAAATGGTGAAAAGGCTAGCGAAGCAAACTGTCAAACAGGAGGAAACAGAACCCTGGAGGAAAGGGGCGCGTTCATCGTTTTACAGATTTAAGGAAGGACCCGCTGCTTTAGAACCGCTCCGGGCCGCCCCTGCACACAGTTTGCGCAGAGAGCTGAGCCTTGGACCTTTTGAACTCTGGCCGCTCGACCAAAACACTCTTATGAAAAGATGCCTATTCACTGGGCTGTCAGAATTAAGCAACACCAAATTAAGGCGCTCATGAAACCGCGATGGGCTCAGAACAGAGCCTCGGGTTTTAATCCCGACGTTTCGGGTTAATATCAGTTTGTTCATTTCAAACATTTTTAGGGCAGCCCTTTGGAGGAGATAAAGAAGGCAACGTGATACTTATTAAACTTTCTTTTTAGTGCTAGAAGAGCTGGGGGGTTGCGTTTCTTGTCACAAGCACCTCGGTAGCATTAATTACGTGAGAAGGGAGTCATTGTGAAGGCAGGCGAAGATCGAAACACCGCTCTGCGTTTCTCCAGGTCCTCTTGCGCGGGTCTGCGCGGGGCAAGCGCCCTCCGCGCAACGGCGTTTAGAGGAGCGCGGGAGCCCCTTCTCCCGGAGTGGCCCGGAGTCTGCGCCCAAAGGTAGGAACCTGGAGGCCGCCGGACTCGGCTCCCCAGCAGTCAGCCAGGGTCCTCTGAACACCCTCGTCCGAGATTCTCCCCAAAGGGTGGCTTGGAGAGGGTTGAAGTTGGGAGTGGGGTTGTTTCTTCTTTGGAGTGCAGTGTGAAAACAAAGGGCCGCATTGGGCCTCCAGGTCTGCGGGTGCTGGTGTGCTTCAGACCGGTGTCCTGGCTGGGAAACCAGCCACCCTTGTCTCCCTCCCACGCCAGACTCCGCGCTGCTATCGCACTTGTCCCGTTGGACCCGTCGGTCGAGAGGCCAGAGCCCGGCGTCTGCAGAGACGCGGCACCCGCTGCTCCCCGCGCGCCCCACCACGGGTTGCTGCTTTCCCGCCGGTTGCTTCGGGCCGGCCAGCCCTTCTTCTTTCAGCACAAAGGGTTTGAGGTGCATTGCTTTCTTTGGCGTAAAGCCCTCGCCGGGTCAGAGTGAAATCTCCGCTTTTTTCAGGAGCATGGCAACACAAAAGGTTTAAGGGGGGAAATTGTTAAAAGGAAGCCCTTTTCTCTTTAGGCTGAATGCAGTGGGGAGATTAAAACTTTCATTTGAGATTTTGCAGTATTCATGGTGGTGGGGCCATGAATGGGACTGAGTCAAAGCCCCCAGCGCTGCTGTGTGTGCCCTTTTATCTCCCGCACATCTTCAGACACAGGTTGTTTTGCACTTGAAAGAGGGGAGAGAGGGGAATGTGGGATTTTGACAGCTGATATTGGCCTCTGAACTCTTGATGGGGATTTTCTAATTAACCCCAAGTACCCATCAGGTGGCCAACACGGAATGATTTTTGTCAGAGAGGGCAAAAAGTTTCCCATTTTGATCAGATGGACAGGAGAGTTTTTCACATTCAGAGTAAGGAAATTTAGGAAGAGTTTCTGAACACAGAATTCAAAAAGCCTGATGGAGCAGGTTGGGCTGGGGGAGGCAGCCGTGAGGACACCAGTAACAGAGGCTGTGTAGGGGCCACCTAGATATGGCCACCATCAGGACACTTGGGAAAGGTGGATGTGGTTCCTGAGACTCAAAGAAAGTGACTCTGTGTGCTTTGAGAGGTAAATCAGCTAAGACATTTGGATGGAGAGTTCTAACTTGTAGTTTGACTATTACGTCTGGACGTGGGAATTCCCATTTGTTTGTTAGGTAATTTTAATTCTAGTTCAAATCCAAGACTCTTTGCCAAGACCCTAGCATGTGCTAATATTGCTGAGTTCAAGCTCCCTCCACTCATTTGCCCCAATATGGCCAATAAATCAGAGACGAGGTGTTGAGGCAAGGAATGACGACTTTATTTGGAAAGCTGAATGAAAGATGGCAGACTAATGTCTCCGAAAAACCATCTTATTGGGGTTTGGATGCCAGTTTCTTTTATAGAACAGAGAAGGGGAGGAGATGAGAAAGTAAAGTAAAAAGGCCATAAGATTTGCAAATGTCCCTTGAAATGGCCCCCCTCAGGGAGGGGGTGTGTTAATTTCTTCTTTCTTGCAGTCCTCCACAGGTAGACAGGGTCAGGATGTTTCTCTGAACAGAGGCACTTTGGTTTTAACATTCAGGCAGAGGGGCAGGGTTCCCTGAACCAAGCCATCGTGTATAGACAGTATCCTTTTAATGAACAAAAGCAATGGGAAGCAAAGGTTAAAGTAAAATAAACAGATCCAACATACAGTCAGATTTGGCTCTTCCCTGTTACACTAAAATCAATTCCATATGGTTTTAGTAAATGCACCTCCAGTTGAAGAGACGATGGAAATGGTATATCAGCCTTTGTCATGCAGAGAGAACTACTGATTCATTGGTTCAAATGCAAAACTGTGTAGGTTGTTTTAGAATAAGTCCCAAGAAGAAATAATAAGTCTGGATGATGAACTGCCAAATTCTAAGTCCCTTGGGGATTCAGTTTCAGTGTATTTGGGGGTGAGGTCCCTGCAAAGTATGTTTAAAAAGGGCCCCAGTTGGGAGATTGGGATTGCTATATATACATTACTAACAAGAAAAAAAAATCAAATTGTACACTTTAAATATATGCAGTTTATTGTATGTCAACTGTATCTCAATAAAAGTTCTTAAAGGAAAAATAAAAAAATAAAAAGGGCCCCAGGCAGGTGATTCTTCTGATTGGGCCAAGTGCCAGGGCAGTGTTCACAGGTTTCTCTGATGATAGCAAGACTAGGAGGAACACACTTTGGATGTTCATCTTCATACTGAAAACTCCAGTGGATAGTTCTGAAAGTGTATATTTTTTAACAGATTTCTAAGTGTGCTTCCAAGGTCCCCAAATCTCCTATTTTTTCTTCTACACCTCTGGCTGCTGCTTCCCAGTCTCCTTCACAAGTTCCTTTCCATTTCCCTGACCTTTAAATGTTGAGAGAGCTCCACTGCCCACTCTGGTCCCCTTCTCTTTCTAAGCCCCCTTCCTTGGTGATCTCAGCTAGTCTTGTGGCTTTTCTACTAGACCCACTAGTTATAGCTCCAGCTCAGATGTCCCCTGCTAGACTCTCCATCTATCTAATTGCTTGCCTGGTATCTCTGCTTGACCTTGACTTTTGTCTTAGAATTTTCTCTCAGGCATCAGACAGAAGGCCATTGTGGCTAGGGCATGCAAGGGTGGGAGGACAGCAGAAATGAGGTTGGAGAGGAAGGCAGAGCCAGGTCATTAGGGCCTTTTTAGGCTATAGGAAGGGGTCTAGCTTTTATTGAAAGGGCCATTGGAAAGTTTTAAGGGTGTAAGGAGTTGGGGAGACATAACAGGATCTAATTAAGTTTTCAAAAGGACACTCTGGCGGCCATGTGGAGAAGGAATTGGAGAAGGGCAGGGAACACAGAAATTGGAAGTCCAGATAGGAATCTTTCGCAATAGTCCAGGCAAGAGGTGATGGTGGCTTACTGCAAGTTGCAGCATTGGAGAAGGAAAGAAGTGAACAGAGGGGATAATTTTGAAATTATCAGCAACAACTGGGCTGCCAGAAGAATTGGATTTAGCACATGAGGAAAGAAGAGGAATCAGGATAATGCCCAGGTTTTAGGCTTAATAACTTTGATAGTGGTGCCATTTACTGAGAGAAGTAGAAGGAAGTGCTTCCTAACTTTTTCCATGTTGTAACACATATGAAAAACGATATTTGTAAGATTCACTGAGTAAACTAGAGGGGATTTCCAGATGGCTATATGAGGCTTGGTGAAATTTTTCATTATATTTTCTTTGTATGTTATTTTATTATAATGAGAAAAATAAAATACAAAGCATTAGGAAAGATATATCAAATACATTTTTAAAATAACTCAAATAAAATTTCTTAAAAGAATTTAATGAGGAGTCCCTCCCATCAGGAAGCACCCACGAGCCTCCTAGATAGCTTCCTCCACAAGAGGGCAGACAGCAGTATCAAGCAGTATCAGCAGTATTTGATCTTGTGGAACTGAAAACCACAGCCACAGAAAGATAGAGAAAATGAAAAGCAAAAGACTTTGTACCAGATGAAGGGACAGAATAAAACTCCAGAAAAACAACTAAATGAAGAGGAGATAGGCACCCTTCCAGAAAAAGAATTCAGAATAATGATGGTGAAAATGATCCAGGACTTTGAAAAAAGACTGGATGCAAAGATCGAAAAGTTTACCAAAGACCTAGAAGAATTAGAGCAAACAAACAGAGATATGCAACACAATAAGTGAAATGAAAAATACACTAGAAGGAACCAATAGCAGATTAACTGAGGCAGAAGGGCAAATAAGTGAGCTGGAAGACGGAATGGTGATAATCACTGATGTGGAAAAGAATAAAGAAAAAAGAATGAAAAGAACTGAAGACAGCCTAAGAGACCTCTGGGACAATGTTAAATGCACCAACATTCGCATTATAGGGGTCCCAGAAGGAGAAGAGAGAGAAAGGACCCGAGAAAATATTGGAAGAGATTATAGTTGAAAACTTCCATAACATGAGAAAGGAAATAGCTACCCAAGTCCAGGAAGTGCAGAGAGTCCCAGGCAGGATAAACCCAAGGAGAAACACGTCAAGACATATAGTAGTCAAATTGACAAAAATTAAAGACAGAGAAAAGTTATTAAAAGCAACAAGGGAAAAACGACAAATAACATACGAGGGAACTCCCATCAGGTTAACAGCAGATTTCTCAGCAGAAACTCTGCAAGTCAGAAGGGAGTGGCATGATATATTTCAAGTGATGAAAGGGAAGAACCTACAACCAAGAATCCTCTACCCAGCAAGGATCTCATTCAGATTCGAGGGAGAAATCAAAAGCTTTACAGACAAGCAACAGCTAAGAGAATTCAGCACCACCAAACCAACCCTACAACAAATGCTAAAGGAACTTCTCTAAGCGGGAAACATAAGAGAAGAAAAGGACCTACAAAAACAACAACAAAACAATTAAGAAAATGGTAATAGGAACATGCATATCGATAATTACCTTGAATGTAAATGGACTAAATGCACCAACCAAAAGACACAGACTGGCTGAATGGATACAAAAACAAGACCCATATGTATGCTGTCTCCAAGAGACCCACTTCAGACCTAGGGACACATACAGACGGAAAGTGAGGGGATGGAAAAAGATATTCCATGCAAATGAAAATCAAAAGAAAGCTGGAGTAGTGATACTCATATCAGATAAAATAGACTTTAAAATAAAAAATATTACAAGAGACAAGAAAGGACATTACAGAAAGATCAAGGGATCCATCCAAGAAGAAGAGATAACAATTATAAATATATATGCCCCCAATATAGGAGCACCTCAATACCTAAGGCAAATGCTAACAACTATGAAAGAGGAAATGCAAGGCAGAAATAGAGACACAGATGTAAAGAACAAACATATGGACACCAAGTGGGGAAAGCGGGGAGGGATGGGGGGGAATGCATTGGGAGATTGGGATACCAAATTGTACACTCTAAATATATGCTGTTTATTGTCTGTTAATTGTCTCAATAAAAGTTCTTAAAAAAAAAAAAAGAACCAAAGTCAATTCTTATGCATCTAAGATTAATAGCCTTTAGACCAGGGGACAAATTGAGGACAAGATTTTCTCATGTTGCTTTTCTCCTTGGACTTCTACAAGAAGTTTCATTTATAAAAAAAATAATAAAAAAAAAATTTAATGAGGACCTTGCTTTGGAACATTGCTTGGGAACAGTGAGAAACATTGCTTCAAAGAACATTACTTTTTTTTAACGTCAGGGTTTTTTTTTTTTGTCTTTTGTCTTTTCTTTGTGGGGGGTGGCACTTCATTGCTGCGTTCAGGCTTTCTCAAGTTGTGGTAAGCAGGAGCTACTCTTTGCTGCAGTGCTTGGGCTTCTCAGTGTGGTGGCTTCTCTTGTGGAGCACGGGCTCTAGGCTCTCAGGCTTCAGTAGTTGTGGTGCACAGGCTCAGTAGTTGTGGCACGCAAGCTCCAGAGTGCAGGCTCAGTAGTTGTGCATGGGGTTAGTTGCTCCATGGCATGTGGGATCTTCCTGGACCAGGGATTGAACCCGTGTCCCCAGCATTGGCAGGCAGATGCTTAACCACTGTGCCACCAGGGAAGTCCCTAATGTCAGGTTTTACACTTGAAGTAGCTACACACAATTCTGATCAAGACTGTTTAGTGATAAGCTCTTCCAATGCTTGAAAATCACAACGAGGATCTTTTTTTCACACAGGAGACAAAATTAGAAATATTTTTCTGACCATTCAGAAATTTCAAGAGTTGCAGTTAAATGTGGACTTTTAATGTTGAAATCACTTGTAATATTTCTAATGAATTTCAAAATCAAATATTTTCATTTTCATTATTTGTTCATTCAACAAATATTTATTGAGGCTTGCTAAGTGCCAGGTACTATTCTAGACACCTAAATACCAGGTCTTTCAAAATAACGATTAAGCCCTAATTTGCAGAATCTGCCTGCCTGCCAGTAGCTCCTCTGTCACAATATATCATCTGATTTATGTGAAGAGTAAAAGCCACCATCTGGAGCCCACCTGTGTGGCCCCTAGCCCTTGTCTCTTTGTCCTGTGCGCTGTGCTCCTTGGGCACCTGGAACTCCTCCAGTAGCCCTGTGGGTGCTCTGCCAAAGGAGATGTTCTTGCGCAAATAAGTGAGGGCCAGACATAGCTCATTTTGTTTGCTGATTTGGGGGTTCATAAGACTGCTGGGCATGGCATCTGGCCCTGCTCAGCGATGCTGCTTTCAAAGGCTGCTTGAGTTGAGACAGCTATCCCAGGGCCTCTGATGGCCCAAATCCAGCTGGCCACCCTCCCAACCTGGCACCTCATGGCACGCGTGGGTGCTATGGCACTTTGGATAAGGGGCTCTAAACCAACCAGTTCTAGTCGTGAGCAGAACTGCTATGGACAGAATTGTGTTCCCTGCCCCCATTCACCTAGGAAGCCCTAACCTCTAGTGTGACTGGCCTTTATGGAGGTAAGTAAGGTTAAATGAAATCATAACGGTGGGGCCCTAATTCAATATGACTGGTAAGAAGAGAGACAGACAGACAGACAGACAGACAGACGTGCGCGCGCGCGTGCGCGCGCGCGCGCGCGCACACACACACACACACACACACACACACACACACACACACATCCCTTGCAATGCACAAAGCACAGAGGAAAGGCCATGTGAGAACATAGTGAGAAGGCAGCCATCTACAAGCTAACGAGAGAGGCCTCAGGAGAAATCAAACCTGCTGACATCTTGATCTTGGACATCCAGTCTCTAGACTTGTGAGAAAATTAATTTCTGTTGTTCAAGCCACCGAGGCTGTGGTATTTTATGATGGCAGCCATAGCAGACTAACGCAAGAACTGAGCCCAACGCAGAGGTTTTCCAACCTGGCTCCTCATTGGGACCATCCGAGGAGCTTTAGACGATATAGATGCCTGGTGCTCCCCTCAGAAATTTGGGTTTGATTGGCTCAGTGTGGAGTCTGGGTATCAGGGCTTTTTAGATACGTCCTAAATGTCAGCCAAGGTGAGAACCACTGGGGTCATGGGTAGAAGTTTCAAGAAAACAGTTTAATGTGACTGAAAACAACAACAACAAAAATGTTTTATTTGGGGCCCTACTTAATGAATTGGTGAGATACCCCACCCCCCTTCACATCACTGGAAGTATTGAAGCAGAGGTTGGAAATGGTGCAAGGGTTTCCTGGGAGAGGTTGCACCAGATCACCAGAGTACCGTCCTCCTGGGAAACGGAGCATCTGCCCTGTCACCCCCCAGCATCCAGCCTCACCCTCACCTGACCGCACACTGTGGACACTCTACTAGAGCACCTGGATCCCTCTCCCTGAGGAGTTTCTGATCCGCAGCACACACTCTCTGGTCTGTCTTATCTGAGTGTTTCTCTGTGAACTTCCAGGTCCTCACCAGCACATGAAGAGGCTAAACTTGATGTATTCTAAGCTTCTTTCCAGATCTCAGATTTCTGCATTTTAATCAAGTAAAAATATAGCTTCCTGTTTGTAACAGGAGATGGGAATTAAGTGAGCAACTTCAAGCCATATCAAGTTCCTCTCTAAGAGAAGGGCAGATTTAGTCAATGAGCTATGCTTATTTCTACCCAAATTGAATTAGTAGGTAATGAAAGGGTCACCTGCTGGAGATGTCTCTTTGGCCCTGGCAGATACATGCTTTTCTAGAATGACTGCCTGGGAAAGCTTAAATTTGTTGTGGGCACACCTGTCAGCTTTGTTAGTGGGTTTTTTGTTTGTTTGTTTTTTGTTTTTTTTTTTGCTGCTAGATGCTTATTATCCTGGAAGTCGGCTCAGTAAATCAGCACAGAAGAGAGGGGATGTCAGGCATGCAGGCGGTCTAGACACCCCCTAACTGCTGGAAATGATGGGCTCCTGGGAAAGGGGAGACGTCAGAGGCCTTTCTGCTCTTAGGCCGTGGCACCTCCAGTGGAATTTGCCTTCCTGTAGGCTTTATTCCCGCTCATTGTGGATTTTGGGACTCAGCCTGCTCTTGTGACTTTGGGTCCTGCCCCAGTTCTCCCCTGTGGGATTCTCTGCTTGCTAGGTGCCCCTAGGGAGTAGAGCACACCTGCTCTGCAGCCTCTTTTATGCCACCTGTGGAACTAGCTGTGACACTTTGGCATTGAACCATTTGATGACTGATAATGTGGGAAACAGGCAGGAAGTAACAAAAGTGGATGTAACAGTGATTTGAAGCCCTACAGAGTTTTAGAGTCAAAGCCCCTGGCCTTGTTTTCTTGCTTCTTCCTGATGGAAACTAAAAGCCTAATATGAGAATGAGCATCTGCTGTGTGTACGTGTTGTGTATGTGTGTATATACATGTATAAAGATATTTATTTTGAAGAATTGGCTCATGTGATTGTAGAGGCTGACAAATCTGCAATCTGTAGGGCAGGCTGGCAGACTGGAAACCTGGGTGGGTTCCGGTGCAATTTTGAGGTAGAATTCCCTCTTTTTCAGAAAACCTCAGTTTTTGCTCTTAGGGCCATCAACTGATTGGGTGAGACCCCTGCACATTATCAAGGGTAATCTCCTTTACTTAAGGTCAGCTGTTAACCACATCTAAAAAAACACCTTCACAGCCACACCTGTATTAATATTTGATTAGATAACTGAGTGCTATAGCCTAACTAGGTTGCCACATAAAATCAACCATTATAGACACTGTGAGGCCCGCCACCTCTGGGCCCACGTTTTGATTCAGTCTCTGCAATCGCCTAGGTTTTAGCGGGGGGACAAACATCATTTTTGACCTTGGTTTCTCTTTCTGAAAGGATCTGGCCTATCTATGGACATTGCCCCCACTGAAAAACTAGTTTTGAAGGTCAAGGCCAAAGAGGCATAGACTTACAGGATGATATTGGTAAAAAGGGCTTGAAAGATGACCTGGTTAAGCTCCTCAACTTACAAAGAAGGAAATTGAAACCCAGCAAAGAGATACTATTTAAAGCCAGGAGATTGTGACCCACGGCTGTAAGATGTCTCTTACAAGTGTCTTGTGACAAGTGTCTTGTGACAATAATTGCTGTTTTCTTAAAAATGGCTCTCAGTGACCATATGCTGGTCTGGATGTGGGCAGAATCCTGCATAGCCTCAGGAATGTTCACCAACTGCCTGCAAAGGAGGCTTCTGGAGATTAGATCTTAGCTAGAGTACGGTCTGTTGGTATCTAGTGAGTGTCCATGTACGGGGAGGCATAAACACACTGGACCATCTTGCGGTAAAAACATATAAGAGAAGAGGTAGAACCCTCTGATAAAGGAGGGAGAAAGAAGGGTGACTGGGAAAGGAGATAATGCCAGAACTACAAATAGGACATCTCTGGTTCTCCTCTTCCCTCTCTCTGAAGCCTCCTTCTTACTCTCCTTTACTGGCTCATCTTCCCTGCCCAAGTCCTTTAAATGCTGACATTCTGCTAAATTCTTAGCCCCCTTCTCTTCTAACAGTATCCTCTCTCGCTAAGTGAGGCCACCTACAGCTTGACTTCCGTGTCACAAGTGATCCTCCAGTATGAACCTGCAGCCCAGGTAACCCCTATGAGCTCCAGCGTTGTGTATATCCGACAGCCTGCTAGCATCTCCGTGCAGATGCTGCCTCAAACTCAACATTTCTAAATTTGATCTCACACATCCCCACTGCCCCTGTCCTTAAAATAACACAAAAGCACCAATGAGAACTAGTTTCATCTTCCTGCAGGGTTTTTGTTTTCTCAGAGTGAATGGTGTGCCACATCCATCAAATTGTACCAGGCGGAACTTTAGGAGACATTCTTCACATCCCTCCTGTTCCCCATCATTATTTCTTCAATAGCTTTCAAAGGCACCCACTTCTCTACATCTCTTATTCCTAAAAAGCACATCATAACTCAGAGAATTTTCACAAACTGGACCCACTCATGCAGCCAGCTTTCAGATCAAGCCACAGTACATTACCTGCTCCCAGAAGCCCCCTCGTGGCCCATTCCAATCACGAACCTTCCCCTCAACTAGTTAATCACTAGTTATAAATGGTATCATTCAGTATGAACTCTTTTGTGTTTCAGACTGTCCTGTGTGGAAAAAAAATCCGACGATGTCTTGTCATCTGACTCCCTTGTTTAAAACCTTTACATGGCTTTTTGTTGCTCATTGGATAAAGACCAGGGTTTTCAGCCCACTGCTCCTCGTACCATTCTGCCCTCCTCCTTCAATATCTGAATCTGTCACCTTGCTCTTCTTTCAACACCCAAATACGTGTGATCCTTCTTGTCACCGGGTCTGTACACATGCTGTTCCTTCTACCCTGCATGCATTTCCCACCCCCTTCTCTATGGCCCTGGGCTAATTCCGTCTCATCCTTCAGATCTCAGGTCACCTTCCTTTGTCTTCCCCGAATAGATCAGGTTCTTCTATGATCTCATAGCACTTTTCCTTTCCAGCTCTTATCAAAGGATGCTGTTGATAACAGTCATTTTCCCTGGCCAGCCTGTAACCTCAGTGAGAGGTGGCAGTGACAGCATGCGCTCAACGGGGCCCAAATGGGGGAGACCACAGAATGAGGTGGAGGAGGGGAGCGCCAAGGACAAATACAGCCCACCTTGGTTTTGCTTGGGCCAGTTGAGGATAGTTGTTTCTCACCCCCTAAATTCACTGTTTGGGGAAGGGTTTGCCTTGTTTGTTTGTTTGTTTATTACATAAGTAATTATCACTGTAAAAATTCCATCAATATAGATGTACATAGAGGGAAAAATAAGTGAAACCCACTTTTTTTTTTTTGAAACCCACTTTTTATTCTAATCCTAAATCTCTGCTCACCCCAGAAGTGACCACTACCAGGAATGAGGTGGACATTCTCCCAGACCTCCTTCCCATGCATTTACAGCATGTGAATGTGTATAGATTTAGGGGTTTCTTTTCAATTAAGTGGGGGCATAATATGTACTCTAGGTATTCTGCAAGTATTATTTTTCATTCTGGATTTTTAAATATCTTTCCATGACAGCACATACCGCTCTACAGAGCACCCTTAAACAATTTCCACTTCACTAATTCAGATAAACTACTACTTTCCATTCTCTTTATTAAACCTACAGATGCATGTTATTGAGGCCCCTTAAACATTCTTGCCTAATAGGTCACTCTGTAGCCACCAGGCTTGTCTACGCTCACGGGTTGAATTGTATGCTTACCAAGAGCGAGTTGTTTGTTCCCAAACCTGTTTATGCCAGTTGTCCTTGCTACTGTCGTTGTATGATTTAACTAAATATAAGATAAATCAATGACATTTCAGTGAAAAATGAAAGAGTTGTTGTTTCTTCAAAAACTAAGTTTGATGTCTTGGGATGAAGTTCAAAGGTGATCACTAAAACAAATTGCTATCCAAGTAAAGAAAACTGGGACTCTTGGGGAAAAAATAGTAAAAACTAACGGTTTTGTACTTGCTTTTCAAGTGTTTTTAAGTTCTCCGTACACTTAAGTGAAAATGAAGCTGAAAATGATATGTGATGTGTTACGGTGTGGTTTCTGTAAAAACGATGACGCAGAGTACCAATTATAAGACTTGTCCTCAAAGAAAAGCATAAGCCCTGTTTCAGGAGATTAGCAGATTGATGTTCATATACATGTTTTAGATTAAAATAACATGCTTTAGTAACTGTGTGTTATTTTGCGTGATCCTCTGCTTTAACTGCTCCTTCAACTAGCTGACCAACTCCCAACCCCGCCTGCGGGAGCTTCCATTGTATAATAGGAGAGAAGAGGGTACCATGCCTTATCATCCCATCCCATCCCATGCTATAGTATACTATTTATGTTTTCACCTTTTTCCTTCAAACTAGATAGTAAGAGCCGAGTGCGTCAGGACAGCACATATCATTTTAAGGTCATTTAGCGACTTTGTCTCTCTCTTTGTCTCCCCCTTTCCCATAATTACCACATCCTAGGCACTGTGGCAAGCACATATATACCCTATTTTATGTTGACAGTAGCCCCGTGGGCTAGATGGCATTATTCCTATGTCAGAAGCGAGTAAACCGAGGCTTATGTAACATGTATAACATATTTCTAAGTGGCAGAGCTGAGATACAAATCCATCTGCCTGATTCAATGTGTGTTACCGGTCTGCTCCACGGCTTCCCATGGTCCTTGATCCAAGAGCTTGAACTCATTACACTCACGTTACATCAGAGGCTCTCAAAATGCAATCTCGAAACTCCTGGGGGCTTCCAGGACTCTTTCAAAGGCTCAAAATTATTTTCATAACGATACTAAGGTGCTATTCAGTTTGCTCACTCTTATTCTCTCATGAGTGTATAGTGGACTTTCCCAGAGTGTGATATGTGATACGGCCACGGATTCAATGCAGGAGTAATTCTGAAGATCCAGCTGTCTTCTATTAAACCAGACATTAAGAGGGATTTGTAAAAATGCAAAACAATGCTAACTCTTCTCCCTATATTTTTGGTTTGGAAACAGAGTTATTTTTACCCATATAGGTTATTTATGTTAACCAATTATAGTTTTCGGCATATTGAATTAACAAATATTGTAAAAATTTCTCAGATGTAATTTCTAATTAGAATGATAACTGACAGATATAACACACATAAACAAAATCCCTTTGGAGTTCTCAGTAATTTTTAAGATTGTAAAGGGATCTTGAGGCCAAAAGGGGGAGTATATATGTGGGCATTTTGGTACTAAGTGATGAGTAGGATCCAGCCACGCGTGTGGACCATAGCACCCAGAGGCTGTGGAGTCATATGCGACATAATCCAGGAGAGGGATCAGTGGTAAGAAAGTTCAGCTGGTTTTGCCATCATTTGCATATTTCTTTTATAGGGACGAGATCCTAAAAGGTTGTATACCTCACCATGGAGGCTGATCTTTATCCTACGATCACTGGGAAGCCAGTGAATGATTTTGAGTTGGAGACTGACATGAACAGAAGCCAAGGCAGATGTTAAAAGTGTAGTTGGAAACTGGGATGGTTGAAAAATGAAGAGAGGAAGAATTCAGTGCAGACTTCTGGCTTTGAAACCAGGAAATCAGAATGTTGCTGGGACTTGCCCATGGTCACACAGCTTGCTGATAGTAGAGCATCTGTAATAAGTGTTCCTGAGCTCCTGTGCTTTCCACTCTACTGTATAAGACATTTTTCATCCTCCTCCCCTGGTTTCCATCCCCTCTAAACCTCAACCAATTAAAAAGAAGGGAGAAGTAGGCACACTCTTTCCAACTCTATGCTGTCCCTGACGAGGGTGTACCACCAGAATTCAAAAAACATTTCTTTGAGTAAAGCTGCTCTTTGGTGGGTCTCTTTAGTCAATTATGATGGTGCTGCTGTGTGATATTTGGATTGTACAGGCATAAATAGAGCCAAATGAGGCTGGTAATAGGGCAGAATGGGCAGGGTGATCATGTCAGAGGGAGATACTGTTGGCTGGGCTGGGCTGTCTCCACTGGCCAAGGGGAACGTGAGTGCTGCAGGCTTGCAAGGCTGTAGGGTTCTGGCTGGTTATTGCTTCCCAGCCCAGGCTGTAAGAAGGCCCAGTCGTCCAGTCATCGAGGTTCTGATGGGGGCTGAAGCCTGTAATAATAAGTCTAATCAATCTTGCTGACCCTTCTTGTTTCAGCTATTGCTGTGACAAATTGTTTCTTTGCTGAAGTTCAGCCCAAGTATCAGTAGTGTGTGTGTGTGTGTGTGTGTGTGTGTGTGTGTGTGTGTGTATTTGAGTGGAGTGGGGCTGGTTAAGGAAGCATGCTAAATTTTAGGACCCCATAGAGTGCATGCGTGGTAGTGGTCTTGAGAGAAACTTGTTCTGTTTATCTTATGTCATTCTTCTCATTTAATTTTAAATTCAGAATGTGAAAAGTGGTTATTAATCACAGTCTGTGAACATTTCTACTTTATGTTTTGACCTCAAATGAACATTTCTACTTTATGTTTTGACCTCAAATGACTAGATGAAGAATCAAAAGTTCCTCTATTGAATTATTATCTATAATTTAAATCCCGTCTCTGGGAGCCTGAGAATGCTGACATTTCTTTAAAATAATATTCCTATCCAAACAAGGCAGGAAGGTTTCCATCAGGAACAGATTTGGTAGCAGAAACTTACTTCCTTTGGCAGTGTCAGTTGGTCAAATCCATTGGTTTTCCTCCCTCCATGTGTTCCGGATGTACCCTCAACTTTCTATGAGTGATTTTCAGTTTCTGATGTAGGACTTCATACATTTGAGGATTAGAAAAATTTTAGGGGGAAGAGTTACATAACAATAACAGATGGTCTCAAAGTTTCTTATGGTCTTTCAAGTTACAACATTCTATGTACAATATTTTAGTGTATTTTAGCTATTTACTTGGTAATTTCATTCAAATGTCCCATGAGCACCATCAAGTCAGCATGTGACAATCTTGTTATTTTCTGGCCCCAACTTGCTCATTTTGTATTCTCTACATTAGTAATGGGAACCATGAAGCTCAGAGTTGTCCAAGCCAGATCCCAAAGGATCTTCACTCTTCTTTCCTTTGTGGCCTACACCTAGGGTAAACATAGAATTAATCACTCAAATCCAGGCACTTTGATAAGTGCAAGGGGGCACTGTTAATAATTAAGCCAAGACAATGGATATAAACTGAAATTGTCTGGGGCAAACTGGAACATATGGCCTCCAAATAATCTCCATTGTAATCCTTACATTTCACTCAATCTCTTTCCTCTTTCAGTTGCCTTTGCCACTGCTTTGGTTTAGGCCCTTACTAGCCCCCACCTGAACTAACTAACTGCCTGCTAACTGGCCTTCTCCCTGCTTCCAGGCCGGGCCTTCTCCAATCCATCCACAATCCCCATCCAGGTCACTCCCTGGCTTAAATCCCTTCAGTGGCTCTTGACTGGAGGATGGATACCAAACTCCACAGTGTAGGACGCAAGGCCCTTCTTGATGGCTTCTTCCCCTTCCAGCATCCGTCCCACCCATTTCTTCTCTGCACCCACTTCTCTAGTTTTTCTGACTTGCTTGCAATGCCTGACATTGAACTACCATATGTCATGCTTTGCGTGTGCTGTTCTGCTGCTCAGAATGCTTAGCCCTCTGGTCTGTCTGCCTGAAATCATTCAAGATTCAGCTCAAATGTTCCCTACCAGGGGAAGACGTTTGCAATGTAATAACTACGGGTTTCGCCTAAGAGAACCCTGAGGGTAAGAGCTGTACTTGACCAATATCGAGAAGCTTTGGGCCTCAGGTAGGACTACTACTGATTTTTGTGTGAACTTTAAACAGGATTCCCCTCTGGGCAATTATAACCGCCACAAGCTCACGATTGGCAAGCAGAGCTTGGCTTGGGTTTTAGATCACTGCTCCCATCCATCCTTTGTTCTGCACACAGACTGCATACCAAACCAAAGGTACAGGCCACCCAGAACTCTGCACATAGTGGACCCTGGGTGAATGACTGTTGCATGGATGTCTTCTAGGTTGTGAAATAACTGGGTCTCATCATTGTTACACACTTGCTACCAAAGTGCACGTGCTATAACCCTGCCCCCTCTGTCGGCTACTCCCTTTTCTCCTAGGACACCTTCTTAAATACTTGCTGCTGTCAATCCTTCTCTCCCATCACACGGGACTCTTCCCAGTGAATCCTTTGGTCATTTATTTCATTTTGTTACTGTCTCTTTTGGCTGGTAAATGCCAATTCAGATTGTCAATGTCCATTGTCAGAGTGACATTGACTTATATTCACTTACCTGACTTTACCTTCCTGACCTGCTCACTCAATAGGCACGGCAATTTATAGCCATCATTTATCCATGTGACTTTTTAACCAAAAAATGTGCTTTTATGGTATTTTTGAGGTTGCAAGTGACAAAAACTCAATCTGAACAAACAAGTGAAACGGGTCTTCAGTCTGTGGATTCTGCCGTGTCTAGTAGATACTAAGGACAGGGCTGCAGCAGGGCCCCACGATACCTGGATCAGGCACATGAATGCCATCAGGACATGCTCTGTCTCTTGCATTCTGCTTTATTTATCTCTTCGACAATTTGCTGTCTCTATTTTTCTGACTCACGTGGTGGAAAACAAAGTCATTGATAGCCCATTAAGTTTTTATGATGCAACTTTACCTGAGAGGGGTTGAAAGAATCTCTCTCAATCTTAGTTCCAAAATCCTGAGGCAGAGGTTCTGAACTTTGATGTGAGCCAGGTGTACTGTCCTGGACCGGTGAGTGTGTGTCGTTTAAGAGCATGGCAGCTTCGCAGCAGTCACAGAGGCAGAGCAGGAGAGGAGAGGTCATGATCCACTCTCAACAAGAACTTACTATGTGCCCGATATGTATTTACTGTGCTAGAGGTGAAGGCATAGTGGTGAGCAAGCTGACCTGCTCTCCGGAGCTTCTGTTATAATAAGGGAGGGAAATCGCTAACCGGGAGCCAAATGAACACTATAATTATGAAGTTGATAATAGGTATACATAGGGTCAAGGAGGGCTGCTCTGAAGAAGTGACATTTAAACTACAAGTTAGAGGGTAACAATGAATGAGCTTTCGCAAGAACTGGAGTAAAAGCCTTTAAGGCTCCTCTGGGACAAGGAGAGGGCAAGTGCACAGGCTCTGACCTAGGGAAAGGATTGAGGTGTTTGAGAGACAAAACCAAGCCCTCTGTATGTAACAGAGAGTGAGTGAGGATAAAAGTGTTCTGAGGTGATGTTGGACAGGAAGCACAGAGGACTGTGGGCTGTGGTCACGATAGCAGCAGGAAGTCATTGAAAGATTCTGAGAGGAGTCAACATCGCCTGGTCCAGGGGCTGTAGGGGAGGCATGGATTGGAGAGATGGGTGCGAATGCTGGGAGACTGGGAGCGTTTGGCACTAGATGGTTTGAATTATGGTTATACTAGTCCCTTGGCAACTACTTGGTTATGGAAAGAGGGAAGGGGAAGAAGAATTAGCAGTGTCTCCTGGAATTTGGCTTGAGTAACTGGATGGATAACGATGGTATCATTTACTGAAAAGTCTGGAAGGAGACACAGGCTGGTGTGGGATGGGAGGAAATCAAGGTCCATTTGATGACTAATTTCGAAATATCTGTAGGATATCTAAATAGAATTGTCAAGCAGCCACTCTGATATATGAATCTGCAGCTGTTAAGAGAGATCTAGACTAGAGACATAAATTTGAAAGTGAGTAGATAGACCATTATTTCAAGTGATGGCACATGTAATGTGTTTGACCCTGAAGTCAATCATTTTAAAACACCCCCTCCTCTATATGACAAAATATTTTTCATAATAATCATATAACAATTGGTAATATTGAAATGTTCTTGATTAATACTTTAATTTTAAAAGAAAAATTAACAATTAAAAGCAATACATTTTCATTTTAAAGATATTATTCAAATTTAGTAAAATATTTCAGTGTGAGTTATATATTTTATACTTACCAACAGAGATATTACACCGTGAAGTTCACACTCAGTTTCACTGTTTTAAATTTTAAAGACAAATAAAAACTCCAAATGTTCACGTAGAATGATAGAATCGAAAAACTCAAGTTTGATTTTACCATTTTTACAGTCACTGTGCTGTCATTGTTTATTTTCAATCTACTGCCTAAGCACGGGAATATGTAGTGCTACAGGGGGAACAGACATGAACTGTACCTGACACAAGACTGAATAATTTCAAACTATAACTAACCTCTCTTGAAATAAATGCATGTAGTGGAGTCTGCATGTATC
Organism: Hippopotamus amphibius kiboko; assembly: GCF_030028045.1. NCBI lineage: Eukaryota > Metazoa > Chordata > Mammalia > Artiodactyla > Hippopotamidae > Hippopotamus > Hippopotamus amphibius. Next base: position 24,660,121 of record NC_080194.1, on the reverse strand, counting down.
CTGTGGGGGGGGGGGTGCTGATTGCATAAATGGGTGTTCTCCAGATGAACTTCTGTGTCCAATATAATGATTATTAAAGAATAAGTAATCAAAATATGCTAATTTGAAACATATTTTTTATTAAAACTCAACAGTAGCTGCAACCATTGTTTACAACTTAATAAAAGATACCCCCTCCCACCTTAGAAGGAGTATTTTGTGACTGACATTGTTTAGAATTAGTGGTAATGAAAATTAGACCTGCACATAGCTGGTCCTGTTGTTGTTTTAATAATCTCTACAGACTATGCCCCCCCGTTACTTGTACTAGGGACGGACAGCTCTCACTGCCCTGCCCTTGGTACTCCTCTGATTATAAACTATGGGAATGGCTGAGGTAACCTGGGAAGAAAGTGCAGCTGGAAAAGAAGGGCTAGGACCAAACTATGAGGCATTGTTATATGTAGGGAGTTAGGGTTAAAAAAAAAGATGACCCAACAAAGGAGACAGAAGGAAGAGCCGTGGAAATAGGAGGAAAATCGGGAGTCTAATTTCACAAAAGCAAAGGAATAAATATGTTTCAATGAGAGTGTGGTCGGTGGGGTCCAGTGCTGCTCAAAGATCATATGAGATGACAACTGAAAAATGATCTTTGAATTCTGCAGCCCAGATCTGGTGGATGACTTTGACAAGGTCAATTTCAGTTGTGTGGTGGAAACAAAAGGCAGATGAAAGTGGGCTGAAGAGTGATTGGGGAATTAACATGAGTACATCTAGACAACTGGTTTGAAAAGTTTTACTACAGTTGCCTGGATTTCCCAATAGTAAGTATAAGAATGAGATTGGAGTGGGGAGGGGGTTTGGAACCCCAAACACATATGTTTGATGGATAGGGAATTGTGAGGCAGTAGGTGGTAAAGAAGGGTGTGGAGACAAGTGACTCACATCTCATGATTCAAAACGTCCATATAGCCATCATCCTTTAATGAAACCTGCTTTTCTAAGGCACCTTTATCTAAACGTAATGATTTAATGATTTAATGCTGGTGATTTCCTCTTTGTTGTGATTTTCCTTGTAACTACATTATTCATTTTTATATTAAATTGCCAATGCGTAGTTGTTTCTTTGCTTTTATGGGGTGATAGGCTCATTGATTAATTGAGGAACCTAACTTAACATTTTGTGGCTTTAGGCATGTGTGTCCCAAGAGTCAAACAATGGAGTATTAGTGTGCTTTTGCATTTCAATCAGTTTGTATATTGGAGACAGTTCATTTCCAATTAGATAATTATAGTGGCTTCCATTCGTCCCCTTGGCAATGTTATTTTGCAGTTTCTCTCATCCAGAGACAGACTCTGTTTCCTCACCCTTTGAATCTGGACTGACCTGGACTGACCTTATATCTTATTTTTGACCAATAGAATGTGGTAAAAACTATGTGTTAGTTCTGAGTCTAGACCTCAGGAAGCCTTGATTGCTTCTATTCTTTCTCTTAGAACTTTGCCATTGCCATGAAAATAGACTTGGACTAGCCTGCTGGAGGACGAGCCACCACGTTCAAGCAGAGCTAAGTCATGCCAGCCAAAGCCATCCTAGACCAATCTGCCCACAGTCAATACACCAGCTGACCATAGGAGTAGGCCCAGCTGAGGTCAGCCAGATCTCATCCACATCAGCAGAACTCATGAGCATTAATAAGTGGTGGCTGTTTAAGCCACAAAGTTTTGAGTTAACTTATTAAACAGCAGTAACTAACTGATACAGCCATGTAGTCTTGAACCTTCAGAGGTGGTATTTAAGATGGCAGCTGAATGTGCTATGATTAGATACAGCAATACTTTTTTCAATTACTCGAAACTTCAATATAGCATATACTAGAAATGCATTACTCTGAACATTGAGTTGTGGCTGTTATTAGCTCATAAAGAAGTGATTATTTTTAATGTATTCTGATGCAAAGCATTCATGGGAAAGGGCCAGGTTAATTTTACTTAGATTCTTTAACTCTGATTTTCTTCAAGCCCATCACATGACCATCTCGAATCTTAATGTTACGGCAACATAATCAAATTCTTTTGCTCATTAAGTAGAAGGATATGATTTCAATTTGGCTTCTTCTCTGAGAGCAGAAAATTGCTGAAATGATACGAATGAAACACTCACCAACATACATGCCCTTAAAAATATCTCAATTATTTGTGTCAATCTCTTTTTTTCTTTGACCTTTTTCCATAAGCATCTCCTTGGCATGTCACACAAAGGGATGTCTTCCTGCAGAGGGGAAAGAGAATGTTCACCTGTTGCAAAAAGCTGCTGTCAGGATCCTGACACAGGTGAAGATTTTTTCTCTCATCCCTGCATTATTTCCCTGAACAGAGTGTAATTTCATCAATTTTCCATGCTTTGTGGTCATGAATGCTTGGCATTACCACATCTTAACGTTAACAAAAAAGAAATTTCATGGCTTCAGTTTTCATTTGAAGACAAAGAAGACGTGAAGACCTCATTAGAAATATGGTGTGTCTCCAGTTGGCTCACACATGCTTTCCTTTGCTTTTTCTTTCCTTCGCATTGATGCTCATGGCAGACATTGCTTCCCACCCTCCATGCTCCACCCACCCATCCCTTTGCCCAATCCCCGCCGGTAGCAAGGAGGTCGAACCTTTTCAGAAGCCAATTTTTGTGATACCTACACACGGTGGTGCTTGAAGAGTCTGGACTCTTCTCTTCTTTCCTTTCAGTAGAAGGACAGTTAGCCATTTATGGGGAAACTTAGGTAGCATTTATAACAGATTTATTTCCCTTTGTATTTCGTAAACTACTCATGTAGTTTTGAAATGAGATAAATGCATTTTTCTTTCAAAATTTGAAATTGTAAATTATGATAAAACCTACTAAATGTGGAGAGAACTCTATCACGTGGAAAAGTTTATTACTCCTTGCTGTTTTTTCTGACTCTTCTGCTTACTAGGTGTATGACTTTGGGCAGATTATGTAGCTTTTCTGTGCCTCTGTTTTCTCACATGTAACATGATAATACAGTCAGCCCTCAGTATCCGTGGGGGACTGGTTACAGTACTCTCAAGCATACCAAAATCAGCAGATGCTCAAGTCCCTTATATAGGGACATAACGTGCACATAACCTATGCACGTTCTCTCATACACTTTAAATCATCTCTAGATTACTTATTAATACCTCATAGACTGTAAATGCTATGTAAATAGTTGCTGGTGTGTTGCAAGTTCAAGTTTTGCTTTTTGGAACTTTCTGGAAGTTTTTTTTCCCCTGAATAGTTTTGATCCATGGTTAATTGGATCTGTGGATGTGGAACCTACAGGTATGGAGGGCCAACTGTGGTAATACCTACTTCACAAGGTTTTTATGAGGCTTAAGTTTGCTAACACCTGTGAAATGCGTAGGTCGGCACTTGGCACACGAAGCGTTCAATGACTGTTCATTTAGTTTTTATTCTTAATTTTTAAGTTAAAATTATTTATACATATTTTGTTTTTAAGACTATACTCTTCCTCATAAAAACTTTCTCATAATCTCTTACGTGAATTTGATGTTGAACAAGTTGCAAAGGGGTTTCTGTTCTGTTCTCAAAGCCCCACGGGTGTGGACAGAGCAGGGATAATCATACGTATTTTACAGATGAGGAAAAATTAGAGAGAATAATCACATGATGCAGCAATTCCACCTCTAGGTATATACCCCCAAAAATTGAACGCGAGAACTCAAGCAGATATTTGTACAAAAATAGCGGTGTTAGTCAGAATACCCAAAAGATGGAAGCAACCCAAATGCCCGCAGATGCGTGACTAGATTAAACAACGGGCTATTATTCGACCTTAAAAGGGAGTGAAATTCTAATATATGCTACAACATGGATGAACTTTGCAGACGTTATGCTAATGAAATGTCAGACACAAAAGGACAAATATTGTATGATTCCACTTATATGAAGTACCTGAGATAGTTACATTCATAGAGACAGAAAGTAGATTAGTGGTTGCCAGGGGCTAGGGGGAGGGGGAATGGGGAATTACTGTCTAGTGGTTGTAGAGTGTTGGTTTGCGAAGATGAAAACGTTCTGGAGGTGGGTAGGGGTGATAGCTGCACAACAGTGGAAATGTACTTAATGTCAATGAACTGTACATTTAAAACTGGCTAAAACTGTAAATGGTGTGTTATGTATATTTTTCTACAATAAAAAAGTGGAGGTTTCTATACATATCATAAGTATGAATAATAAAAATACTTGGAAAAATAGATATCTTCCTATCTTACTGTATTTTAACTATATCATTTAGAGAGCAGAAGGCAGGTATTTGAGGGCATTAAAGTTACTTTTTTAAAAAATTGAAGTATAGTTGATTTATCATATATTAGTTTCAGGTTTTCAGCACAGTGATTCAGTATTTTACAGATTATACTCCATTAAAAGCTATTACTAGATAATGGCTATAATTACCTGTGCTGTACAATATATCCGTGTTGTTTATCTATTTTATACATAGTAGTTTGTATCTCTTAAGGAGGGCATTATAGTTTTAAAACTTATTCTACTTTAAAACTAATATGGGCTCATTCATTGAAAATTAGAGACGAACCGCAGGGCATAAAATGAAAATAAAAGCGCCCTTCCCCTTTCCTCTGATGTTCTACAAAGTAACCATTGATGGGCTTTTTCTCTGTATCCATTCTCTCTGGGGATATATAAGCAAATATGTATATTTGGGCAGGGAAGGGGAGAAAGACACTACTTTTTAGAAAAATACATGGGATCAGTGGTACTAGTCAATAACTTTCATTTTTCACTTGTTATCATATATCTTTATATTTAGAAATAGATACCTACCTATTCTTTTTAATAGCTGCATAATGTTCTATAAATTTCCCCCTTTTCCTCACCTTTCCCTTTTATTAAAAAACTTTGTTATAATTTAGATAAAATATACCTATTTAAAATGTGCAGTTCATTGAGTTTTGACAAATTTGTAACTACTCTGCTAGTCAAGGTGTAGAACATTTCTATCACCTCCAAAAATTCCCTCACAGGTATTCTCTCAAGAATATGTATATTCTTTTGTGAAATGACTGTCAAATCTTTTGGCCATTTTGAAAATGGATTGCTGTCTTCTTACTGAGTTGCAAGTGTTCTTTGTATTTATTCTGGAAATAAATACAAAGTCTTTTCTCAGGTGTATGTATAGTGAATATTTTGAATATTTTCTTGCTATTAGTATGAGGCTTGACCTTTCTTTTTCTTTTTTAAAAATTTTTATTTATTTATTTATTTATTCTCATTGCAGTGGCTTTTCTTGTTGCAGAGCATAGGCTCTAGGTGTGCAGGCTTCAGTAGTTGTGGCACACAGGCTCGGTAGTTGTGGCTTGTGGGCTCTTGAGCACAGGCTCAGTAGTTGTGGCACACGGGCTTAGTTCCTCCTCGGCATGTGGGATCTTCCCAGACCAGGGGTCAAACCCATGTCCCCTGCATTGGCAGACAGATTCTTAGCCGCTGTGCTACCAGGGAAGTCCTGACCTTTCTTTTTCTTAAGTGTTTCTTGAAAATCAAAGTTTTAAATTTTGATAGAAATCAATGAGTCAATATTTTTCTTTTATTGCTAGTGCTTTTATGTCACGTTTAAGAAATCTTTGGGTAGGTTCCCAGAGGTGGTGGCCCAGTCAGTGGTGGCTTGGGCTTCCACACCTGGCTGGGTGGCCAGTTCGCTGGGGTTGGCTGGTGCTATGAGCTCCTTCAGGGGGCAGATGGCCAAGTATCCAACAATCTCCACTGACCACTTGGACAGGGAGAACCTAAGGGCCCGCACCTTCTTCCTGTCCTGCTGCCATAAGGATCACATGAAGGGATTAAGAGGCCCTACCTTGAAAAGAAGCTTGAAGTAGAGATGAGGAAACTGAGGAACCAGAGAGGTTAAATTAGTTGCCCAACGTCACACAGCCAATAAATGGCAGGACCAGGATTTCTTGAAAATTTACTTGTACTGTTCGCTGTTACTAAAAATTTGTCAACTAGTTGTTGTTAACTACAGACTTTGGGAGAAATGAATTACATCAACTGAAATTGAAACTCCTACCCAAATATCTTTAGTCGATGAAGCATCGAGCGAGAAGGGAGAGATCGTTGTGACTCTCTTACCAGCTGGTCATTGCCCAGGATCAGTTATGTTTTTATTTCAGGGCAATAACATAACTGTCTTGTACATGGGAGACTTCAGATTGGCAAAAGGAGAAGCTGCCAGAGTGGAGCTTCTGCACTCTGGGGGCAGAGTGCAAGACATCTTAGAGTGTGTACTTATATACTACTTTCTGCAATCCAAAATATTATTAAAGTCCTAGTTGGGAGAAGTGTCTGAGTAGAATGTTAGAGCTAGTTTGAGGCTGGATTGTTCAGCGTCTGTACCATGATGTGTAGCTGAACTGCAAAGCAGTTTACAGGTAGGAGTATTAGTCAACCAAGGAGTTCAGAGGAGTTCAGAGTCCAGGTTCGTGTGGATAAACAAGACATGTCTAGAATCATGCCTGACATTCTTCATCTCATAACAGACCGTAGCACTCAGATCCACACATGTCTGCATCCAAAGGCAGAAGCATATTTTGAGTGGAATAAGTTACCCTGTGGAATTACTTCCAAAAATAGAATTCCACTCCACACAATCAGCATTAAGCTATCTACTATGTGGTTTGGAGAAAGAACCAGTAAAACCAATGTCATTGTGAGGATTGGAGAGAGTTCATACAGAGCTTATTATTATTATTATTATTATTATTTTACTCCTCCTACAGTGAGATTAGAGATATGTTGAGCCACATCTGTCCTGTGAATGTTACTGAACTCAGGTCTGGGTACTCACCACTCAAAATTCAATACCCAAGAGGCAATTGTTGGTGGAAAGGAAAATGGCTTTTAATCAGAATGTCAGCAGTCTGGGGAGAAGGCGAACTTGTGTCCACCCAAAAAAACCAACTCCAAGGATTGTGCTCAACCGTGAAAGTTTTTAGAGGGAAAAGGCAAAGTAATCTCATTTAACCACTGAGATCAGGGATCAGACCCATAGCCATCTCCCACTGTGTGCAGGCTTGTCGCCGCCTTGTAACCTTTCTTTAGATGCCGTCTTGTTCACACAGTTTGTTTGTGAGATTACTGAAGGGGAAGCTACTAGGGAAAAGACCTGGTCATCTGTTAATTACTTATTCCTCATTTCTACTTCTTTGATCTAAGGAAAGGACAAAGAACAGGATAGGCAAAGTATTCTGTGATCAAAAGATCTGAAATGTGTGCTAGGGCCAGAGATGAACAGAGCGTGGGGGTGATCGGTTTAAGATTAGTGACAGTGTATCTTTGCCAAAGTGATAAGCAAAGGGGTTTCCTGCTGAGGGCAGTCCCTGTAAAGAGCAGCTTGCATTAATGCATATCCAAGTGTCATTCCATTAGGCACAACTATGGGTAAAGCCAAAGAAATCTTAAAGCCCTCATGCCCATCTTCCCAAAAGTATGGAGCCAAAGTATAAGCCACTTGGGAAATGGAGAGAGCTCGAACAATCCACCTAGATTCAGGAGGAAGACAGTGATCTCTTTGATGATCCTCTCCCAGTACTCGTAAGGCACAAGGTTCCAAACCAGCCAGCTCTTCACCCTGAGGTATTTCCCACGATGACTGCAGCACCGCAAAGCCAGCCTGACAAACTGAAAAAGCACAGGATGCTTCAAAACAGAAAATATGCCAACCTCTCTTTGGGCAAATGTTCTAGATTGTGAAGAATTCATCAGGGAAAGTGAAGGATTAGAAATCCCAGCTTCATCTCAAGGACTTTCATTTAGATGGCTCTGAATTATATAGATCAATTTATGGAAAAAAGACATTTTAGTACATTGAATCTTCCAATCCATGAACATGTGGGTCTTCTTTCGTTTCTACCAGTGCCATTTTGTGTGTTTGTTTTCACTCTACTGTTCCTAACTATATTCTGTTAAACTGATCCCTAGGTATGTCATATTTTTGGTTCCTTTATACATGATATTATTAATACAAAGTCATTTTTTCTTTCCTTTCAGCATTTAAAAAATGCCATTCCATTATCGTTTGCGTTGAGAAATCAATGACAATCCTTTATCTTCGTTGTTCTACATGTGCTGTTTTTTCCTTTCCAACTGCTTTTAAGGTAGTCTCTTGGTGATTGGTTTCCAGCAGTTTAATTAAGACATGCGTTGATGTGTGTTTTTTTATGTTTGTCCTTCTCGGAATTCATTGTGATTTCTGGATCTGAAGATTGATGTTTTTCATTAAATCTGGAAAATTTCCAGCCATAATTCATCAGGTTTTATCCTTTCCAAACACTCCATCTCCTTTCCTGCTGGGAGCCCAATTACCACTTGATGTTTTTCCACAGTTCACTCAGGCACTGTTATGTTTCTAAGCCTATTTTCTCTGTTGCTTTAGTTTAGGTAATTGATGATGCCATGCTGAATTCACTGACGTTTTTTTCTGCGATACCTAATCTTTTGTTAAGCCCATCCAGTGAATTTTTCATTTTAGAAATTGTATTTTTAAGATCTAGAAGTTCCCATTATTTCATTTTTATAGTTTCCATCTGTCTCCTCATTGTGTTGATTTTTTTTTTAAATCTGTGAGCATATTTATAATGTTTTTCAAGTCTTTTTTTTTTAACTGTTTATTGTTTCTCTTATTTTTTGGTCTATCCTAATTAATTTTTACACAGGTCATATTTTCCTGACTTTTCATAGGCTAGTAATTTTTAAATTATGTTCTGGACGTTGTAGTTTCTAAATCTTCGAGAGTCTGGATTTTGTGATCTCCCATTAAAGCATGCTGAATTTTAGTAGGCAGTTAGTTTTCTGGAAGATCAGATTTATTCTGTAAAGACTTCTGGGAAAAAGGCTTTATTAGGGTGAAACTAGAAAAACCTCTATCCTCAGGCTAATCTAACCTTATTTTAGGACATGATCTTTCTGGAGTCTCTGTTAACGTCCTTAATATTTTGTCAGGTCTCAGCATGCTAGAGAACTCACATGTCTCCCAGCCCTGTGCAAGCTCTTGTAGTTGGTCAGCTGACAGCTCTCCAGCACTTGTTCTTTGCATGGACTGTGGAGTCTCACCTGGTACGTGTGCAGCTTAATAGTCAAAGACTCACGGGACCCATGAAGATTTATAGAGCTCTTTCACTGTGTGGCTTTTTTTCCAGTACTTTTTCTCACAAATTCTGGGTGTCTCAGCCTCTCTTGAAATCTGACCTCTGTTTCCTCTACTTGTTGAGACTAGCATGCTCCGATTGGATTCCCCATATCTGCATTGAGGTTTGAAAAATGCCAATGGAAAGAAATCTGGGACAATCATTGTGCTTATTAATCCACAGGTCTGAGCTAATTGTTGTCCAGTATATGAATAAAGTCGTTTCATATATTTGTCCAGTTTTCATAGTGGTTTATAAGAGGATTAGTCCAACATTCCCCTTCCATTTTATAACATCAAAGAGGAGGGAAATTTTCCTTACCTCCATGATTTATTGGCAGGATGGCTGTATAATTTGTTATATATGTATAAAATTTATTGTCTAAATCGGAACTCTTTTGAGAGTAAAAGAGAGCGTTCTTAATAATTACATGGACACAAGAGGGTCATATTCTATTGTAGGTACAATAGGCTCCTGAGATTCTGAATGTACATACAGTGGGCCCTTCGTATCCTTGGGTTTTGTATTTGTGGATTCAACAAACCGCAGATTGAAATATTAAAAAAAAAAAAAAATCCAAGAAGTTCTGAAAAGCAAAACTTGAATTTGCCACACATCAGTGACTATTTACATAATACTTATATTTTATTTAAGACATTTATATAGCATTTACATTGTATTAGGTATTATAAGTAATCTAGAGATGATTTAAAGTATCCAGGAAGATGTGCGTAGGTTATATACAAATACTACACCATTTTATATTAAGGGACTTGAACATCCTCAAATTTGGTATCTGTTGGGGTCCTAGAACCAATCCCCCATGGATACCAAGGGATTACTGTATAGCAAACATTCTTTTAAATGCCTGCTCTCAAACTGAGCTTAATTAGCTTCTGGGTACATAATGGAAATTTGGGGTCAGCATATTTATTATAGGAACAAACATCCACCACATTTCCTTGGTTTAATTCTCCAAAGAATTTTGAAAGCTTCCAATAACATTATTATTTGGGGAGGATCTTATTTTTCCTATTATATTTAAAACAATGTGAGTCTTAGAAGGGATGCAAACTTATAGATGAGTGAAGTGCCAATCAGGTGATGTTATGTGAAATTTTTCACATGTGAAATTCAGGATTGTTCCATATAGTAGCCCCAGATGATATAAAGACAAACAAAAATCTTTTAATGGTGTAGTTGTTGGTGGCATAATGAAAAGAAGGCTGGGTTTAACTTTTAGAACACTGCCAGTTATTTGAAATAAGGCCTTTAGCAAGTTACTGTACCTGTTTCAGCTTCAAAGGCTTCATCTGTAAACACCTACCTATTACTTTCTTGTTAGTTAATTACATAATGTTCAAAAAATACCTCTGGTTGATGGCTCCAGATACACCAAGGCGGAGGTGTTTAATTAAGCATAATAACTACCCTGTATGGAGTGTTTAGTACATGCCAGGCTTGTGCTAAGTGTGTGGCTTGCATTATTTCATTTCACACTTAAAACAACCCAGTGAGGTGGGAATATTTTGAGTTTACAAATGAGGAAACTGAGGCTCAGAGGAGGATGTGGGAGATAAAGTCACATAGGTCATATAACTATTAAGAGCAGGAGCCAGGAGGTGTCTATATATATATATATTTATTTATTTATTTGTGTAAATACCTTTCCGTGTCCTACTTCCAAAGGACAGTTACCTTTGTGGCATGAATGGTAACCCATAAGAGAAAGGAGAATGAGGAAGAGGCCAAGGGATGCCTTTCTTACTGGAGGGACGTGCAGGTTTAGGATGCTGTGCTGCCATGAGCGCAGTTGCTTGACCTCTCTGGACATCAGTTTCTTAATATGCAAAATTAGAGCACTGGATTAGATGAGCCCTTGTAAAAATTATTTTCTGTGTTTCAATAGTCTCATCTTTCCGTGAAGTCAGGTCTCAGAAACTCAAGTCGTACCAGATGTAAAATAGTCAGCTAGTGGGAAGCTGCTGCATAAAACAGGGAGATCAGCTCGAGGATGGGTGAGGACTTAGAGGGGTTATATAGGGATGGTGGGAGGGAGTCGCGGGAGGGAGGGGATATAGGGATATATGTATAAATACAGCTGATTCACTTTGTTGTACAGCAAAAACTGGCACAACAGTGTAAAGCAATTATATTCCAATGAAGAGCTTAAAACAAACGAACACCTCAAGTCGTCTGATTCCTAAAAACGTCTCAAGCCTTTCTACCGCATAACTCTTATCTTACTGCCACCAGAGGGCGCTATACAGGGAAAATGAGCTAGGTTTTTACTTCCGCACCAAAAACCCTGCTAGGATTTTTGTGTTCACACTCCCAGGAAAACCCAAGGCTTTCCTCAGACTTGGAAGTATGCCTTCTACAGAAGAAATGGTTGATAACTATTTGCTGATGATAAGTAGGAAGAGGCCAGGGGAAGAAGTGGAGGAGAAATCCAGAGAGCTGGGTTCCAGGTACTCACCCCTCTCCCAAGTGGCTGTGAGATCTGAAGCACAGCCACACAGCCTGATGGGGCTTCTCTAACTCTTTCTGTAAAATAAGACTAATGGAGTTATTGGGGGAAATAAAATAACGTATTTAAAAGGATCTTGAAAAGTATAAAATGATACACAAATATGATAGGTAAGGAAATGCCCCTATGAAAACAAACCCCCAAAATGCTCTACTCACTGGTACATTATCCTCTTTAGTCAATGTTGCCCCTAAGCCCTAACACCAAGCACGTATTGCCAAGGGCCTCTAAATGTGTTTGCCTGCTTCCCTTTCCTGATGCTGATGCAGAGACTGTGTTCATCCTGGTTAGCACATTTCTGGACACAGGGGCTGCTCGTGGGGTGGCTGGTAGTTGTCTGTCATGGTTGGGCCTTGAGGTATATCCAGATTCCTGCTGTGATAGGGAATTACATGCACCGTTGGTGTGTTTTTTAAATCCATTCAGTCCCTGGCATTCAACACACACGCAGAGATCTCTCTGGAAAAACCGGAGAAACTGGTCTAACACCCACTGGGTCTTCCACGGTTCCTTGATAAATTAAGTATTCTTCAGTGGCACCTCTTAATGCTTTTCCAGTTTAGCACGAAGTGACAGTCTTGAAATTTAGAAACACATACCTCCTAAGTATGCTTTCAGTGCTTTCTAGCCCAAGAACACAAATCTCTACATTTTTGCTGTCCTGAAATATATTCTGCTGAGATTATGCTTTCTTCTTCCTCTTCTAGGCTGCCCCACACAGATTAACCTTCTCCAATACCTTTAGCATCAGATCATTCCTGGAATCCAGAAGCTCCGATGTTTTCCCACTTTCCATAGAAATCAATCAAATTCCCCCAGATCCCATGACGTCCAGCCCACACTGCTGTGTCGGTGGACCGCACTGCCAGTCAACCTGAAGTTGTCTCTGACTTCTGCACCTACTCCAGGCTTTCCTGTCTCTGCCCATGCCCTCCCATTCCCACCTGCATATGGCCAAGTCCTACCCGTTCTTCCTGGCAGAATTTAAATACCAGCCCTCTTGTGGAATGATTTCTTCCTCCTCTCAACTCTCACTTAGTACTTTCTGCTTTGTGTTCTAGGGAGCTATGACTTTCTTCTTCTTTTGTCCAATTTATCTTTGTATTCTCACAATATCAGCGCATGATAGGCTCCCTACAAATATGTGCTAGGCAACATAGATGAATGGAATTTAACCTAAAGGGTCTTTAGGGGGTATCCCATTAGAATACATCTTGATCCAAAATTAAAGGTTGTCTTTTCTTTAGAAGTAGTTATTTGTAGCCATTTCTATTGTCTTAGTTCCCCAGCTGACTCCGTCCTGAGGTCTGCGCCTATTTTTGCTGTTTTTGCTTTCTTCTATATTAAATTTACAGTTTATATCAGGCTCGCTTGTTTAAATTTTTTTTCTGTTCCCACTGTTCTCATGTCCCTTTACAATGTATGCAATTACATGAGCTGCCTTTGAGAGCAAGATTAGATTTTAAATCTTGTGATTAACCTTTCACATTATGAGATTGCCAGCTCCAAGTTTCTTGTGCAGTTCTCTTGTTTTGCTCTGGACTAACTTCTCTATTTCATCTCTTTTGTTTTGTGTTACTTTGTAACTCGATTCTTGGCTGCATAGGCCCAGCTTGGGAGAATTTCTTGCCTCCCTACGTTTTATAGAATGACTCTTCTCCATAAAATCAAACAAATCTATAAATGTTGGAAAACAGCCTACATAAATCTGCCTGGTAAGAGTTTCCAGGTGGCTGCCAGGGTTGCAAAGTTCTTATTATTCTGATATTTTGAACACAAGATCTTAGAAAGAAACATTTTGAAAATTTACTGAAAATACAAGTTACATGTATTTACACATGGAAAATTTTCCTAAACAGAAAATTACTTAGCCTTAAATTGGAACATTAGATTGGAAATCTTTTCAAATTCACAAAATGATGAGTTTTGGGTCTACATTTGTTGAACTCTTATTTTTATCCATTTTTTTAAATTAAAAAAAGAAAAACCCCTTTGAGCTTAGAAGACCACTGTAACTTCTATAGTGCAATAGAAACGTATTTTGCCATTGATGCAACAAAAATGATAAAGGTGTGTATTTTAAAAATTACGATACACTCCTTCAGGAAATAACTAACTTAAGTAAACAAGATATTTGATGTTTTAAAATCTTTTTCTCAAGATTACTGCAATAACTTCCAAGAATACTTGGTTTCCTGGCAGTTTGAATACAACTAACATGAATAAACAATTAGTATTTAGACCTACAAAAGAGATGTGTTTATAGTAATTGGTTAGAGACAACATCCTAGGCATGCAGTTAATTCCAGCCTGATCTGAAAATCCTGATAGTGTTACAATGGATGTTTAATGTGTTATTAGTTAATGATATTTCATCTGAGGACCTTATCAAGTTGCACACAGCAGAGCTCTTGTCATTATTTTTTTACTCTCCCAAAGTGACACTTTAATGAAATGTGTCAGCACACCAGTGTTAGCATACGTTTCGTTAATGCCCAGCACTTTTGTTCTATGCTTTACATTTGGAAACAGATTTAAGTATTAAGTGCCTCTAATGTCTGCAGCCAGGGAATCCTTTCCGAATTTGTAACAGTGAACAGAACAGACCGCGTTACACTCTCCAAATGGTGCAGTTTTGCATTTGAATGTCTGAATTATCCCGGTTTCTTAGAGACGACCACAACGCCAACATCTTAAATCCTCAAAATACTGTCCGCTTCATTGAATGCTCGTGATCTAAGCATATGTGTAATTATTCTGTAATTCTCCCCAAAATGTGATTCCTTGGAAATGCATACTAGGTTTCTCCTATTGTAAATGCAATGACTATTTCTTTGTGGCCACTTCTTTAAATACGGTAACAAGCAAGTCTGTGTGTCTGGGTGAACTGCCTTGATAATGATGGTTTCTTCCCAAGCTCTCCTTGGGACACCCATCGGGGAAAATACGCCCTGCATTTGTGTAAGAGTAGAGACCCTGATCACAAAAAGACCATTTAAGATGGTATACATTACAACTAGAGGATTTCTCGCCAGAAACAGGCCTAATGTCACTCACAATAGCCTTAGAAATAGTCTCAGATAGTAAGTTAGACTTTGCACATGTTACCAGAGCCAGCTGTGGTAACCCATGGCTGCATATAGATTTTAGAGAAGAATAGAATCCCATGCTCCTTAAAAAAGCTTTGGATGTGGTCAACCATGGAAAATTAAAACATACACTTTAAAAACTGACAGCTGGAAAGAAAAGTGGCCGGGGCGGGCGGGTGGTGGTGATGGCGGGGATGAAGTAGAAGGGATGGTTAGTGTATATTTTAACTTGGTTTTTGTTTTAAAGTTTTGCACTTTCTTTGGGAAAACCCATCAGTGGCACCTTTCCCTGGGGACCACCTTAGTGGGCGATTATTCCAAACTGTGAGATCCTGTGGGTGCAAGTTTGCAGATGGTTTATACCCCTTTCAGATGTGGCTGGGCTGTCCTTATTACAGCCCCTCATTAATTCCAGTGTGAGTCATTTAATTTGGCCTTTTGGTTTAGCAGTGGGTTGTGGATGTTTACTGGTAAATACAAATGACTGTGGAGTTGGGAGGGTGGGAGTGGAAGGAAAGTCAACTTGCAGGGTCATAGTTACACTGTGGATAATTTGATAATCACTCCACAGCAGGTGTTTGCATTGAGTAATTCCTTCTCTTGGCATAATTTTGCAAATTGCTTGGCTTTTACAGCCCATGCCATTTTCACAGCACCATTTCTAATGGTAGATTTCAAAATGATTTCAGCATCATGTGAGCTGAGACATTAGCTTCCTACTGGTCCATCTCATTTACTTGTTTTTTTCTTGGCAATAAAATTTTTACGAATTTAAAATCTGGGAGAAAATATTGGGACAAAATATTGGGACAGAATAGGAAAATCTGTCTTATTGGTCATTTAAAAGAATTTTAAAGTTCAAATTAAGGGAAAGCTGTTTTAATCTTTTCAAAAATACACAAGTAGCAAGTGAAGAAATGAAAACGTTGGCAACTTTTGCACTTAAGAGAGGAGGATAGCAGCTGAGCATGGAGGGGAGTCAGGCAGTGGGGGTGGGGGTGTGAACAGCCCTGATAGCAGAGACCTGTCCTCTGGACTCACCAGGCCCTCATGAGTGATGTGTTTCCATTAGCTTTAGAAAAGACCAATTTTATGTTGCAAAGTAAATTTTAGAAATTTAAAAGAAATGACAGAAATAACTTAAGAACTCAGGACCCACTGTGTTGCTAGGAGATTTTGCTGTCTTCCCTAGGAAAGAATGATGTGCATAAAATCAGAAGATTTCTGAATTCTTCATTCTGTTTATATTTATTTTTTAAGTACTGTACTGTATCATTTATCTGGATGTTGTTTATTTGCCAATCTTAAGAGAAAACATATGTAAGAAGGCTTCTGAGCAATCAAAATATGTGTCCCTAAGTCTGCTTCTATGACTTTATGACTAAGAGAGCCCGTCAGTACTCGCTCAGGACCTAATTACTCGTATGTTACAAATACTTCTAACACACATGGATGTCCGCTTCTCCAGCTCATAAAAGATTAGCAGCGGCATAGCAGATGGGAACAAATGAGGAGAGGATCTCAGACATACTGGGAGCAGCAAGAAATAATAGCTGACAGCTTGATTGTGAAGGGGGAGACAGAAAATCCATATAAAGCAAACATAACACTATGAAAGGTTAGCAGTCTGGAACCATTCAGGGGTTTACAATTTACCAATCCCAGCAGGTCTCACTGTGTCATAGCATAGAATAAAAACTGATGTTCATAATTATGGCTTTGAGTCACCAAGAAAAGATTGTGCTGTTAAACGTGCCTGTCTTTAAAAAGGCATATTTGGAATAATTTCCACTGGAATTGGCTAATATTGATATTAAGATGCAAGTCTTTGTGCTTAAAAAGCTGACCTTTGGTACTTTGAAAATTTTCATTTATGTGGAGATTATTCCTCTCTCCATAATGCCAAATAATTAGTACATAAAAATTCCTCAGGCTTTGAATTTTGTCAGAGCCAAGTGTTCTTACTCAAATTGACTTTTATAACTAATTCTTTCTCTAGTGGCACAGTTGGTACAGTGAGGGAAAAAAAAAACAGAAAAACGCTAAAGTGAGAACCAGAAGATTTTCTTGGTCCCTGCCCTGCCTCTGAGATTCCAGGTGTTATGTGGAAGTCAGTTACTCGCTGGTGCACAGTTTTCTCACCTATTCAGTGGGGTTCTCAGACTCCCTCTGGTTTGACAAACTAAGATTTTTTTGAAACGGTAGTTTAACAAATGCGAGGTGATTCTCTTTGTGCTTGACGCAGGGCTGAAGCACACAAGCTGCCTTCCATCCTGTGGGGATTGGAGGGACTCGCTGCAAACTTTATGCTCACTGGCATCCTGTTAAGGTATTTTAAAATGACTCTAAAAGCACTTGGAGCCCAAATTATTAATAACCCTTACCTCACAGTGGTGAGAACACGGAAGATTTTTCTTTTCTTTTCTTATGCTTTTCTCACACTTCCAACATTTCTAAAACAAGTGTGTTTTATTTTTACAAGGAGAAAAAAAACAATAGAAACTATTTAAAAAATATCGATACAAAAGAGAAAAACTTGAGGCCTTCTAAATGCTTAGAGAAGTTTGGTCTTAAAGGCAGAGCATGTTTGAAATAGAAGGTGGGTGATGTTGCATCCCGGAAGTGGAAAACTTGCTTGGCCACTGTTATCTCTGCCACATTCAGGACTCTCAAAATCACTGGTTAGTTTTCAGAAACTGAGGAGTAAAAGTAGTATCCAGCAAACCAGGGAAGTATGGCATTAAAAGAAAAATCCCCCAATAAATACCTACTTATAACCCTGGGCTCCCAGCTGCCTTTTGTCTTCTAGTTGATTATCATGGCAAAATATCCTCCTTACCAGGGACAATCTCATTGTGATTTGTCAAGTGCTAATTGATAAGAAAGGAGTATTTTTCTAGACTCTGAATCTCTGGCTACTTTCCCTAGGATCATCTCCTTGGATAATTGTTAGAAAATCTGCAGCCTACCCAAGACCTGTATAAAAATATTGGAGGAATAGAGAAGGATCCAGGAGGCTGATGAAGCTCTGAATATTTAATGTCCCAGGAAACTGGCTGCCTGGATGCTGCCAGCAACTAGGGAACCAGTCAATTGCAGCTCAGGAAAATGGGCCTGGCCCGGACAGCCCCAACTTGGCAACAGCTTGTGGGGAGTAAATCCTCTCACTGAAGGTTTTGCTTAATCTGAATACATTCAATTTCAAAATCTGCCCTTGATCTAAGCCCCTTAAGCTTCTGTGGGAGGACTAAGGGCCTTCAGGGTCAATGCCAGTAACAAAAGATAGGAAAAATCTACCTTTCTTCATATCTCATAGCTGCTGCATTCTATAAGCTGTTAACTCACTGTAGAAAATGTTTCCTTTCAATGAAGTTGTCTTTGGAGAACCCTCCTCCCCTCACTTCAAAGATGACATTCAGTGCTCCCTTTTTTAGATGTTCAACATGTTTAGTAGAAGGAACACCAGACAAAGTATTAGGAGGCCTGGGTTATAACCCTGAAGGTGCCCCCACCAGCAGTGGGATTGTGGCAAAACCACTGCTCTGAACGTCAGTGTTATCAGTACAGTGAGTACAGTGTGTTGGTTAGACCAGACCTATTTTTTTCCTAACTGTGGTCTTTGTAGCACTTGTCCTTATAAGTGCTTTCCCAGGGATGGGATTATTATAATCAAATAAGTTTGGTGAACGCTGAAGACCACGTCCCTCCTTGGAGATACACAGTGTCCATCAGTATATTAAAGGCTCTGAGCAGTCCTGTAGTAGAGAAACTTTTTCAAATGTTTTCAATCCAGTATTTCCCAAACTTCTTTACTAAGCCAAGAAGCCCCTTTTTTCTGGTTATTCATATTTTGAAACCAGAATCCCATTCTGACAATATGATAGATGGTCCTGTGTCTAGTCTACATTGTAGCAGTTACATGAGTATATATGTAGAGGGCATGATCAAGATTAAGGCATGGTATCTTTTCCATTGCTGGAGGCTTAAGGTTGGGAGATATAATTTATTCATTGGTTTAGGGAATTAGCATCCAAAACGACTCAGCAGTTGCATTAGTTTCCCATGGCTGCTGTAAAAATTTACTGCAAATTTGGTGGCTTAAAACAACAGAAATGTATTTTCTCATAGATATTGTGTTGGTATTGTGTAGTCATCTGTACAAATGCAATATGGTGTAGAGGTATTACCCACATCCCTATGTGTAATGTAAGACCCCGTGTCACAGGCCATAAAAGCAGTATTATGTAATAGAGAATAGATATGAATTCAACTAGATCAAGATATGAGTGCAGACCTATCACTTAATACCCACATCACCCTGAGAAAGTTATTTAATCTTCAAAGCCTCAGTTTTCTCATCTGTAAAATGGAGATAATAATAGTACCCATCTCAGGGAGTTGTTGTGAGGATTAAATGAGATGAGGCCTGTAAAGCGCTTAACACATTGCCTGGCTAATAGTAAACACGTATTACCTCCTGGCTATTTTGATAATGCTTATAATTGTAGGGTGGAAGTGTATTCTGGGAGACCCCCAAAGGAGTAGGAGCACTTTGGTAGAGATCTGGAACCATGGCATATGTGGAGGACTGTCCCTGGGGGACACGAGATCTGCCTTCCAGTGTAACGAATATATTCTCGTTGTTTTTCAAGAGATAGAAATCCAACTTAAACTAGATTAAAAAAAAAAAGACAAAAGGAAATTAGTAGTTTAACACCCCTAACTTAAAAATTTAGGGAAATACTAGCTTCTTGCCTCGTTGGATACGGGGATTTAAACACTGTCCTTAGGGGAATTCTCTGGTGGTCCCAGTAGTTAGCTTTCTGCGCTTTCACTGCTGACGGTGTGGGTTCAATCCCTGGTCAGGCAACTTCCCTGAAAGGCATGTGGTGGCAGCCAAAAAGTAATAATGATAAACACTGTCCTTAAGATTTATCTTTTTCTCTCCAGTGCTCTATCTGTTCTGCCTTTTCTCTGTGTCAATTCCATTCTCAGGTAGACTTTCCTCTCATAGTGGAAAGATAGTTGCCAAGTTCACCAGGCTTTCCCTTAACTTCTCAGCAATTCAACCAGTTTCCAAAATATCCTAGAACTGATTTTCAAGGTTGTCAGGTGTCCTGGAGCAGAGACAGTTTTTCAGATGTTGGTAATCCAGGGTTGAACTCTAAATGGCCAGGTTTAGGTCACATGTCTATCCCTGAACCAATCCCTGTGACCAAGGTTTTGAAATTCTGTGATTGACCAGCTTGGGTCACCTGTTGGTCCCTGAGGCCCTCCGGCTTAATAGTAAGGGCAGTGGGGTTTCCTAAGCACACTCAGGGAGCTTTCCCAGAAGGTGTGGGAGTGAATGAAAGACAAATGAAAGCAATTCATGTCCCCTATGGCTGTATTAGGGACCTGGAGGCAAATAGTGAATAGAATCTTTTTTTTTTTTTTTTTTTTTAAATTTATTGGCTGTGTTAGGTCTTTGTTGCTGCTACGGGCTTTCTCTAGTTGCTGCGAGCAGGGCTACTCTTCATTGTGGTGCGTGGGCCCTTCATTGCGGTGGCTTCTCTTGTTGCGGAGCACGGGCTCTAGGTGCGTGAGCTTCAATAGTTGTGGCACACAGGCTCAATAGTTGTGGCTCACGGGCTCTAGAGCACAGGCTCAATAGTTGTTCCATGGCATGTGGAATCTTCCCAGAGCAGGGCTCAAACCCATGTCTCCTGCATTGGCAGGTGGATTCTTAACCACTGCGCCACCTAGGAAGGCTGTGAATAGAATCTTTTATCTGCCTGGCTGACTGCTTGTCTGTTGTTCTGGCTGGCTCACTGCCCCCTAGGCAGTGTCCAGGTGGAGAGAGGCTGAGATTCATCCAGATAACACCCTTAAGGTTACCTGGGGCTGCCCTGTTCCTATGGCCAGTGGACCCTAGAGCTCCTGAGCATGTAATGTATCATCCAGCCTGGGACAGTTGTGAAAGTGAAAGGATGAATAATTATGCCAGGACAGCAGGCATAAGCCAGGGCTGTCCCAGGAACGCTAGGACAGGTAATTATCCTATTGTGAGCGAACCCAATGTAGTTCTGCTCAATTTTACCAGTAGTGACAGAGCCCTTACTGTGCTGGCTCTGGGGCAACAAATGAAAAGGTATCAATTTGGGATGTTTGTTCCAGTTTTAGCAGCTCCATCTTCTCTCTCTTCTTCCCCAACTCATCAAACTGCATTTGCTGGCAGAAGTGTACTTGTCTATTCTGTTCCTCAGCGTGAGAATGAGAGACCTCTGTGTTGACCATTTCAGAGACATAAATATAAAGCCTACTCTTTCATTCTGGAGTATCAGACTCTGGCTCAGGGTAAGGAATTCAAAGTGCAAGTGACTAGATGGGTGTGGTGAGCTTGAGACTGCGTTCCTCCCTGGCTTTTAGGACCACACCCCAGTTTTCCCAACACCATTTATTGAAGAGACTGTCCTTTCCGCATTGAGTATTCTTGGTGCCCTTGTCAAATATTAGTTGATTGTTTATGCATGGTTTTATTTCTGGGCTCTCTGTTTTGTTCCATGGTCTTTGTTTTTGTGTTAGTCCCATTACTGTTTGATTACTTTAGCTTTATATTATAGTTTGAAATCAAGAAGTATGATATCTCTAGCTTTGTTCTTCTTTCTCAAGATCACTTTGGCTATTTGGGATCTTCTGGTTCCATAAGGATTTCAGGATTGTTTTTTCTATTTCTGTGAAAAATGTCATTGGAATTTTGACAGGTATTGCATTGAATCTGTAGATCACTTTGGGTAGTATGAACATTTTAACAGTGTTAATTCTTCCAACCCATGAACGCAGGATCTTTCCATTTATTTGTATCTTCTTCAGTTTCTTTCATTATAATCTTATAGTTTTCAGTGTACAGATCTTTCACCTCCTTGGTTAAATTAATTCCTAAATATTTTATTTTTTTGATGCAATTGTAAATGGGATTTTTTAAAATTTCTTTTTTTGCTTAGTTTGTAGTGCATAGAAACACAGCTGATCTTTATGTGTTGATTTTGCATCCTGCAACTTTATTGAATTCATTTATTTGTTCTAACAAATTTTTAGTGGAGTTTTTAGGGATTTCTATATGTAAGATCATGTCATCTGCAAACAGAGATACTTTAACTGCTTCCTTTCCAATTTGGATGACTTTTTTTTTTCTTGCCTAATTGCTCTAGCTAGAACTTCCAGTATTATTATTATCTTTTAATGTAGTTGACATACAATACTATGTTAGTTTCAAGTATATAACATGGTGATTCAACATGTAGATACCTTGAAAAATTCCAGTACTATGTTGAATGGAAGTGAAACAGTGGATACCCTTGTCTTGTTCCTGATCTTAGAAGAAAAGCTTTCAGCTTTTCAATGTTGATTATGATGTTAGCTGTGCTTTTGACATATATGGCCTTTATTATGTTGAGGTACATTCCTTCTATACCTAATTTGTTGAGAGTTTTTATCATGAAAAGATGTTGAATTTTTCAGATGTTTTTTCTGCATCAGTTGAGGTGCTCACATGATTTTTATCCTTTACTCTGCTAATGTGATGTATCACATTTGTTGATTTGCATATGTTGATTCATCCTTGCATCCTAACAAACCATAAACAAAAGAATGAAATTGGACCCTCATCTTACACCACACACAAAAATTAACTTGAAATGGATTGAAGACTTAAATAAAATGTATTAACCTGAAACCATAAAACTACTAGAACAAAACAAAGAAAAAGCTCCTTGATATCAGTCTTAGCAATGATTTTTTGGGATATGACACCAAAAGCATAGGCAACAAAAGCAAAAATATACAGGTAGAACTACATCAAACTAAAAGGCTTCTGTACAGCAAAGGAAGCAATCAACAAAATGAAAAGACTACCTACAGAATGGGAGAATATATTTGCAAACCGTGTATCTGTTAAAGGGTTGACATACAAAATATATAAGGAGCTATACAACTCAATAGCAAAAAGCAGACAGCTCAATGAAAAACTAGGCAAAGGGCTTAAATAGACATTTCTCCAAAGAAGATATACAGATAGCCAACAAGTATATGAAAAGGTGCTCAACAGCACTAATTATTAGGGAAATGCAAATCACAACCGTAAACCCTGCGCCTGTTAGGATGACTATTATCAAAAAGATAAAAGATAGCAAGTATTGGTGAGGCTGTGAAGAAGGATACTACACCATGCTCATTCCTACCTCGGCACCTGTGCTCCTGCTGTCTTCCCTGATTGGCCCACTCTGCCCTCCGATCTTCCTGGGGAAGACTGTTCCTCTGGATCCATCAGATTTCACCACGGATGTCATCTCCAAAGACCTCTTTCCTAACCACTCAATTTAAATAGCCCGCTCGCTTTCTGCCTCACACTGTTGACAGGCTTTGTTGTGGGGGACAGTCCCTATGCACTGTAGGATGTTTAGCAGCGTCCCTAACCTCTACCCACTGGATGCCAGTGCCATGCCACCCCCCACTCCCAGCCAAGGCTGTGACAACCCAAATACCTCCAGTCATTGGCAGATGGCCCCTGGGGGCAAAATGGTCCCCACCAGTATGGAGCAGTTTCTCTCATGATCTGGGGGCACCAGTAACTCCTGATTCAATTCCTTGCTGGCTTCACTGTGATTTCCCTCACCATTTACATTTCTCTTGGTAAAGCTCATGCTCTGCTTTACTCTTTGGTCTCACTGGGCTGTCTCTCAGCTTCTCTTTATTCTAGATTTCTCATTGAGGAGGAATCATTTCTAGGACAGGAACTAGGATTTGTGGGGAAACGAATGGCCCTTATCTGGAAACATGAATAATGGGCTGATGAATATGCTTTTCTGTGGGCCATTCTCTGCAGGGCACAAACTGGCTGCAGGAGAGAGGGGCACATTTGGCGTACAGATGTGAAATATTGGGCTGAGCTGGTGCTTTTTATATTTTAAATAGTATGCCGTTAGGTGAGGCATAGACTCTCCAGTCTACCGTGGCACCACCACATCAGTGCATCAGCGTCTTACATCTGTCCAGGGCGCACATCACCTGCCTGGCCACTGTAAGCAACTGCAGTTCATGACCAGTCATGTTTCAGACACGAAGTGCTCATCTAAATGGAGTATTCTAACTCTAACCTACTCACAAATAGAAAATGGTGCTCTTGCAGGTGGAAGATGGGATAGCTCTGTGGACAGTTATTTGTATTTTTACTGTGGAGTTCAGCATCATAGACTCCAACTATATTTGTGTATTTTCTCCCTTAGGTAGAGAATTCTGGACTCTGGATAAAAAGTGTTTTTTTCCTTTCCACATTGACACCTGGCTGTTTGCATTTGGGGTTGTACTCCTGAGTTTTAGGGGACTGACTGAGGGTAGCTAGAAGAATCCAGGTACCCTCATATAATTTTGGTGACCTTGTGCTATTTGAAGACTTTTCACATTCTTTCTTGAGTATTTTACCTCTTAATAATGGATTGCTGATGAATTTAATTTTATCCATTTTTTGAGAAATATAAGGCTCGCCAGGCTGGGGCTTAATTTGACAAGAGCATTCCAGTAGATAAAAGCTAAACTAAAGTACTTTCCATTTCCTGATGAGAAGATATAGTATGTGCAGACTCTAATCATATTAAAGTATTTCTATCAACTGCTTATGACCTCAATAGTAATTCTTATGAGATTTAATAAACAGCGTTTCTGTCACATTCTCAGAGAAACTTCCTCTCTTAACTTCTGTGGCAACTCATTTGTGCTGTTCTAAGGACCCTTTTGTCATTACCGCCTTTCTTTGTATAAGGAACCATTTCTGCTTCTAGACTGTAAGCGCCTTAAAGCCCATGGCCATGCTTCACACCTTCATGTCTCCACCATGTCCAGCAGAGGGTAAAGATGCACAGGAAATACTCAATATGTTTTGTTGGATGAATGAATATGTGAGTTGGAATTTGGGAGGGGAGTGCTGCAATAAAAAAAAATACATTTTAAAAAGGAAATTTACAAAACACAGAGACAAATAGAAAACAGATATTATCTGTACCCCTATTGTTGAATCACTGTAAATACTTCAGTATATCTTTTTTCTTTACTATATATTAGATAATATATTTTGCCATGAAATTGCAATTAGACTTAAATGCAGGTTTGCGTTGTGCTTTATTTTTACTCCTTACTATCTAGTTTGAGCATTTCCTAAATCATTAAATATTTTTCCACCACACCATTTTGAATGGCTACATAGTGTTTCAGTCACGGCTAGATAACGATTTACTCATGGATGTTGGATTGGTTTTAATATGGGCTATGATAGACATGCTCTGATGAACATCTTTATGAAAAAGTAGGATACATAATTTGATGTGTTCTTAGAAGTAAAATTATGGTACCAAAAGTTTAAGAGTTTTTGATACACGCTTGCAATCGCCTTCCATTTGTCTCCATAGGTGTCCCAAAACAGAAATTTATTAGATGATGCTTTATTCACAATAGTGATACAGAGGAGGACAAACCTCTGGGCGGCGGCAGCAGCAGCAGGAACAACTATAATAAAGATGATAATCGTGACGTCTGTACCACAAGTTACAGTTTAGAAAGTGCTTCTCTCTCCCCTTTCTTTTGTGCTTAAGGCTTGTTTTCGTCTGTACTCAAGCAGGTATTATTTCCATCTTACAGATAAAAAAAACACACGAAATCTTGAGAAGATTAAATGATTTGTTCAAAATCACATAACTCATGGGAAGACTTGCATGTTCTTTCAGCCACGCCAAGAAGGTTAGAGACAAAAATGGAGGGGAGATGGGAATATGGAAGGACAAACCCAACAAATGTAATGGAAAGAACCTTTGAAGGTTGGAAATATAATCTCAAAAAAGAGAGTGGCACATTTTGTGAGTAGATCAATGAAAAAACCTTTTGGGGCTAGGGCTGTAAATTTAAATTCTAGGAACTACGAAGGGTAGTCTCTTAAGCTCCTAAACCTCAGAAACGTTTTCCTAAGATACCCTGATAAGTTTGTACCTTTGTGGTCCCCTAACTGTGTCTGGTTGGAGGTAACATTCCATTCTAGGCTGGAGGTGATTTTATCAGGAGGAAAGGATGTCTAGAACTTGTTTTAGGTGCCCAGACACTGTCTAAGCTAGAAGGAACTTTAGAAATCATTCTCTCTAATTCCCTCATACAAACTAAGTCTCAGAGAGAAAAAGTAACTCATTCAAGGTCACACAGAAATTCAGTGTCAGGGTTGAGGCCAGACCTGCGAAATACAGTGTAGATTTGGACAGAGTACAGAGAAGGAACCAGGTTAAAATAAGGCAAGGCAATTATTTTTTAAGTTCTGGACCAAAGGAGGTCTTAATTCATTTAGTATAATTTGAGTATTCCTCTTGTGTTACATCCAAATGCAGTTTCAACTTACACATAATGCAAGGAAACATCCATGTAAATCACTCAAATAAGCTTTCCTGTTGCTTTTATTATACTTGGTTTTTTACCTTTAGCTGAGTAATTTATTTAATAGGATCACATGAGTCATACAAATATGAAAGCAGACTCATGAGTTACCAGATATCTTAGCAAAGTGTAAGTAAATCAGACCAGTTGTTTCTGAACCTGGTTGCTTCTGAAAATCACTTGGAGGTCTTTTTGAATATACACATTCCCAGAGTCCCACCCCAGGGATTCCAATTTAGTAGATCTGATAAACTTGACTACTTCCTCTTAAATTTGCTTAAAAAAAAAAAAAGATTTTCAATTGTAACTGAATCCTTGAAAATAAGATCATGAATTCTCAAGAAGTCTTAACACGTAACAAAGAATGCTTTTTTGGAAATGTCAAAGTCAAGTGACCATTCCTGCTTAAAAATTAATTTGTGGAGGTAAACCCTAAAGTCTATTCAGAATGACCCTATACTTAGAAATGTCTAAAAAAATTAAGTTAGGGAGGCAGTAATAGGCAATAAATGGATTTTCTGTTGTGTAAATGTTTATACAGATGTTGTAAGTGAGACTTTTCAAAAAAACCCATAGGTTGCTGACAGCGGACAACTTTGCATATGTGTGTTAACAGGAGAATGTGCTGTGTTTCAAATGAATGGGGAAGCCAGTCTAAATGACTTTCAGATTAGCTGGAACAGATGGAAGGGTCACAGTTGAACAACTTGACACACCAGCATAAAGGCAACGTTGGAGTGGAGTTCATTGCCTCTGACAGATACTGTCAATCAACTCTGGTGCTCTCTCAAGTTAACCAACAGTCTGGACCTTGAAAGATTTAAAAAAGAATTTTTAAAAAAAAGCATTTCGAGGCAAGAACTGGAATTTATCTTTTTTTTCCCCAGGACCTAACTCTCTCCCAGACTAACAAAGGTTTTTAGACATAAAGCAATAATTTATAGACATTTTGGGAACTAATGTGATATAAACTTGGCATTAGGGGCTTTCAATAATAAATCATTTTGTAAAAATTTAGTCCACATGATGGCTTTTGAGGGTCCTATTGTCACACCAATTAGAATACAGCGCAGAATACAAGAATGAAGGAAATGCAAGTGTTTTTTCTTAACTATTCAACTTAGATTTTGATCAACTATTGTTATAACAATATGTACAAACAGATATTAAAATATACTATACTTAGGTTATTTTTTCTAGGTCTAACTTTATAACTTGATATATATTAAACTTTTGCATGCAGCCCAAATGGTGTAAAAGGAAAAAATCTCTTCCATTGTGAGCTGCTCCTCAAGAACAGGATGGGGCTTGGGAGGTAGCTTTACCCCCTAAGACCACTAGGGGACCCTTGAAGAGTCTGAAGACCCTTCTGGACCTTCAGCCCCACGTGGACTCTGCAGAAAGCTACTGTTTTCTTTCCTGCCTCAACATAGCTGATTAATCCAAATTAACATATTGGTTCCCATGTGCTTCTATGCACATTGCTAGAAGTTTGGCGTCCTGGAAATTATAGAAAGGGGATTGCCAAAAAAAAAAAGGAAAAAAAGAAAAGAAAAGAAGAAATCTTACTATTTACAACAACATGGATGGATCTAGAGGGTATTATGCTAAGGGAAATCAGAGAAAGACAAATACCATATGATTTCACTTATACATATAATCTAAAAGACAAAACAAATGACAAATTGTAATACCACAAAAACAGACTCATAGATACTGAGAACAAACAGGTGGTTTCCAGAGGGGAGGGGGGAGGGGATGAGTGAAATAAGTGAGGGAGGTTAAGAGGTACAAACTTCTAGTTATAAAATAAATAAGTCACAGGGATGAAATGCACAGCTTGGGGAATATGGGTCAATGATATTATAATAACTTTGTATGCTGACAGATGGTAACTAGACCTATCATGGTGATCATTTTGTCATGTATAGCAATACCAAATCTCTACGTTGCTTACCGGGAACTAACATAGTGTTATGGGTCAGTTATACTTCAATTAAAAAGAAAAGAAAAGTGATTGCTATTTGCACTTCTCCATCAGGGAAAGACTGATTTTGATCATCGACTGACTATGGACCCCAATAGTCTGAGAGTGCCTACGGGAAGCAAAGAGGAGATGCTAATTATTAAGAGTGTAGGGCCTCTTGCACAGTATGTGTTGTGACGAAGTGATTAACTTTATACCTTGATCTCTGTCTTTTGAGACTAGCAGGCATTTGAAATAGTGGCTTGAAAAGCAGATGGATCCTTGGAGCATCTTCCTAATGGTATTTCTATGGCTATAGTGGCATTTTGTTATCCTAAAGACATTTTCATAGGACCGTGGACTGTAGCCCAAAGCTTCAGAGGGTGGAAAGCAATTCCCTTAACTCTGTTCTTACCCAAGTCATAGCATCACCATTTCCTCCACAAACAATGATCCATCTTAGAAAAGCTGTCTTATTCACAGCATAGAAGAAGGAGCCCAAAGAACTGCGTGATTCCAGCCTGGTCACAGCCACTTTTCCAATGTAGACACCTGGATCAAGCTTAGCCAATTAGTCTCTGTCCTGGAAGTTGAAATTTAGGCAGAGATTGAGCCAGTCGGCAGTGTTGGTCATCGGAGGTGCAGGCATGTGGGGCAGTCACCATGGCTACCCAAAGCCTCAAGCAGGTAGAATTTTGGGAGAATAGAAACTAAAAGCTTAGCAGAGGAAACATATATAAAGAGGAAGAATAGATTAGATATGGA
The DNA here is from genome assembly GCF_030028045.1 of Hippopotamus amphibius kiboko. Classification (NCBI taxonomy): domain Eukaryota; kingdom Metazoa; phylum Chordata; class Mammalia; order Artiodactyla; family Hippopotamidae; genus Hippopotamus; species Hippopotamus amphibius. The sequence continues at coordinate 24,631,128 of NC_080194.1, read as the reverse complement.
CAAAGGAGTCAAGGTGAGAGATCCACATGGCTCCAGGGAGAGGAAAAGAATGGATAATTTTTCTGTTCTCACAAAACTTTGCTGTACGTTCTGCAGTTGGATTGTGAGAAATTCCTCTTTATCCTTATACTAAACTTAGTTGAATTAATTTAACAAATTTTCTGTTTTTTACAAGCAAATATTATCACTAGGAAACCATGAAATTTCCATTTATTTCTTTAATTTAAAAAGTTTGCTGGGACTTCCCTGGTGGCGTGGTGGTTAAGAATCTGCCTGCCTGCCAATGCAGGAGACGTGGTTTCGAGCCCTGGTCCAGGAAGATCCCACATGCTGCGGAGCAACTAAGTCCGTGTGTCACAACTACTGAGCCTGCTCTCTAGAGCCTGTGAGCCACAACTACTGAGCCCACGTGCCACAACTACTGAAGCCCATGCACTGTAGGGCCTGTACTCCACAACAAAAGAAGCCACCGCAATCAGAACCCTGCGCACTGCAACGAAGAGTAGCCCCCACTCGCCACAACTAGAGAAAGCCTGCGCACAGCAATGAAGACCCAATGAAGCCAATAAATAAATCAATAAATGAAATAATAAAATATATAAAGAAATGATCTTATTAAGGAAAGGTTTATTGAGCATCTCCTATGTAGCTGGCATTGTGCCAGCCTTTGGGAATGCGGTAATGAATGAAAAATGCAGCGATAGACTCCTAAGTAGTTTACAGTTCATGTCAGTGTCTTATAGCTTCCCTGCCATCTTCTGCAAGCCACTTGTGGGACTTGTACTATGAATGTAGAGCATTAAACCAAAGTCTTCCTCTGCTCCAATCTCTCTTCCTTTTTCCATCCATTTCTTTGGTATCCTGCCCTCTAGGTGCCAAAATGCACTCTCTGTGGGTGACTACAAGGAGGTTCTTTTTCCCGTTATTCTCTGCCTTCCCATCTTATTTTATTTTATTTTATTTTTGGCTGTGCTGTGCTGCTTGCAAGATCTTAGTTCCTTGACCAGGGATTGAACCCAGGCCCTTGGCAGTGAAAGCGCAGTGTCTTAATCACCAGACCGCCAGGGAGTTCCCTCTGCCTTCCCATCTTAAAACTTCCTTCTCCATGTCCAATTTTCACAGGTCCCTGCTAAAGAATAACTATGTATTAATGAATCATATGTAGGAATGAATCATTAATGATTTAATTTGGTATTTGTGTCACTTATCTGTTTCAAAGGGGAACAATTATTAAATATTTTTTTTATTGTGGTAAGATACATATAACTTTAAAATTGACTATTTTAACTATTACAAGTTGTACAATCATGGCATTTAGTACATTTGCAATATTGTGCCACCATCATCCTTATCTAGTTCCAGAATATTCTTATCACTCCTGCCAAAAAAAAACCAACCCTACCCATTAAGCCCTTACTCCTCATTGCCCCTCCCCCAGCCCCTGGCAACCATTAATCTACTTTCCATCTCTATGGATTTGCCTATCTCTTGACATTTCATATCTATAGAATCATACAATATGTGGCCTTTTGTGTATAGCTTCTTTCACTTAACATTTTCAAGGTGTCTGTGTTATAGCATAGACACTATTTAATTCCTTTTTCAGACTGAATAATATTTCTTGTATGGGTATAACACATTTTGCTTATCCCATTCATCAGTTGAAGAATATTTGGATTGTTTACACCTTCTGGCTATTGTGACTAGTGCTGCTATGCACATTCATGTGCAAATTTTTGTTTAAATGAATATATTTTCAAAGAAAATTTGATGATATAGAAATATTACAAAATATTCTATAAAGTGAGCAAAAGTCTATGAAATTATAACTAGAGTCAGATTCAATTTTATATTTCAGTATATAAAGACTAGATGGATTGAAAAATCTCCAAAAGATTCACTCAATTTTTACTAAGTCCCAGATCTGTGGATGATTTTTTTTTACCTTTTTCAAACTTTCTGTAACTAGCATATATCGTAACAAGGAAAACCAACGCATTTAACAACTTATCTAAGCAACTTATTTAAAAATGAGTGCTTGGGAGGTGAGAAAATATAGGTAGTGAGTGCTGTCTATTGTTTTGAGGACCATGTCTGGTACAGGAGATGCTAGGTGATGTAGTACTAGTGGAGGATGAATCATTGAAGGATTTTTTAAAAGATGAGTGATTTGAACATATTTGTAATCTGCACAGGAGGCTCTGGCAAAGAATGAAAGGGTAATAATATAGGGGAGAGAGGAAGAACAAGGTCCCAATCTTAGAGAAATCAGAAAAGGAAGTGATCAGGAATAGAGATTGGCTAAGAATGGGAAAAGATCCATTTTCCTCTTAGATGAGAGGGTGGTTTGGTGAGAGTACAGGCACATAGAAATGAGCTGTAGGTTTATAGAGAAAAATTTAAGGGATTTCATACCTAACAGACTAATATTCTTGGTGAAATAGGTTAAGTCAGATGTTGGAAAGGGTAGGATGGATTGTATTGTAACCTTGAGGATGCAAATTGGAGACGTTTCTATAGTTGTCTTTTGCTTTCAGGGCTGTATATCTTCTCATACCTCACAGGGGCCCTTTCTTTAGAATGGCTTAATATTGCCATGTATCCAGAGAATTCTTTCCTTCTTCTCATCCTTACAGTGGGAAGCCTTTGTTTGTCCAGTGTTGAGGTTTCTGTGATTGATTATGTGTGACCTTTATATACATCTTTAAACTCAGATGAGAGGGAAAGTACATACTTCAGATTTACTATATTGTTGCTTTTTGACTCAGAATTAGGTTGGACTGTATCAGAGATAAGAAATAACAGTATTTTAGATGAGAGAAAGATTGGTTTGTGTCATATATAAAGATCTGAAGACAGTCAATCTAGGGCTAGTAAGGCAGCTCTATCCAAGTCCTGAGGGACTCAGGCTTCTTCTAGCTTTGCCATCATTAGGGTGTGTTTCCTATGCCCACAGTTCAAGATAGAGTTCCAGCCATCACACCCACATTCTAGGTAGCAGGATGGAGGAAAGGGGAAAGAGGAGACTAAAGGAAGTTTATGGAAGCTGCCACATGATACTTCCACTTACGTTCCATTGGCCAGAACTTAGTCACATGACTGAATCCTACCCACAAGGCAGGTTGGGAAATGCATGCTTTATTCTAAGCATCCATGTGCCCCACTAAACATTTTACTCCTTAGAAGGGGAGGAGAATGGCTCTGAGGGGCAGCTCACAGTCTCTGTCACTCACTGATCAGAGAAATCACTTCTCCAGAGGCAGAAGGAAGCAGCCACCAGCAATGTCAAAGCAGGGATATTGAGTTTTATGTGTAAGACATTTCTTCCTTGGGTATAGTTGTCTGAATTAAGCTCACTCATTCTCTTTTCTAACTTGCAGGACTGCTCTTGCTAGGATCTACCTTTGGCTGGTCCTTTGTGTGTTTTGACTGACCATCCATCTGTGTCAGGTATAGTCTGTTGCAACAGGATTCCCATTCCTTTTGCATTATAGCATTCTGCCCTTCTAGAGGCTTTAGGAAGCTTGAATTTTTTTTTTTTTAATGGCTGCATTGGGTCTTCATTGCTGCTCACGGACTTTCTCTAGTTGTAGTGAGCAGGGACTACTCTTCGTTGTGGTGTGCAGGCTTCTCATTGTGGTAGCTTCTCTTGTTGCAGAGCACGGGCTCTAGGCATGCGGGCTTCAGTAGTTGTGGGCGGGCTCTAGAGCACAGGTTCAGTAGTTGTGGTGCAGGGGCTTAGTTGCTCCGCGGCATATGGAATCTCCCCAGGCCAGGGATCGAACCCGTGTCCCCTGCATTGGCAGGTGGATTCTTAACCACTGCACTACCAGGGAAACCCAGGAAGCTTGAAATTTGATTTCCTTCACTATTTTTCCCTAAGAAATGCTGTAAGCTAGGGGTTGCTGTCTGGGTTCTACTGGGATTTCTACTTTGACAACTCATGGCATATTGGTGGTCCCTCCAGAAATACGGTACTGCTTGTGTTAAAATCTGCAGAAATTTCTTAAAATTGCTGCAATGTGAGTTTCCCTAGCTTCCAACTATTTTTTCCCTATAATAGTTGATTTTCTTTGATAATTTTAGTAGAAATTTTCTTGAGAGAGGGAACGTTAAGAATAAGGCTTATTATCACATTCCTCAATCAGAATCTGCTCTTTGTCTTTCTTAGAGTGTCATAGATGATAACTTGGCATATCCTCTCTACTACTAGGCTGTATCCAAAATTGAGATATTAATATGCATGTCTTTTTGAAGGCTTGAAATCACTGTATTCAAAAACTCCCAGAAGAGATAAACACCACTGCATGTGTTCGAATTCCCTGGCGGTCCAGTGGTTAGGAATCCACACTTCCACTGCAGGGGACACAGGTTCAATCCCTGGTCAGGGAACTAAGATCCCGCATGCGATACAGCATGCCCCCCCCCCCCCCCCCCCCCCGCCAAAAAAAAAAGAAACCACCGCTGTGGTGTAGAGAAGTTTGGGTAACTAGAAGTCATAAACCCACACAACAAAGTTTGAGGAAAGGAGAGTTTTTGTAAGGATGCACAAAACTGAGTCTGGAAGTAGAAAACCACTGGTGCCTTAGGTAGCTGCTCTCTGGATCTCTCTCTTATGGGCCATGAGGTTTCTGATAATAGTGTCGCTTCTTCCGTCCATGTCTGGTCCAGGCTCCTCACTCTCTATCACCCAGCATCCTCCTAGCCTCGGGGTGCCTATGGTCCCAAGCAGGCACCCCAGCCCCAGGTCTACCTCAAGACCTTTCTGCTCAGCTCTAGCAGCTACTTGTTCCCAAAAGAAGAATCTGGATTGGCCCAGCTCAGTTTTGCTAATAGGCTTTTTAAGCATAGGTCACAGCTTACTGGACAGGCTGCTTTTCAGTCCAAGACCGCCTCCGTTCACCTCAGCTGAGGTATAGAAGCGCATGGTGCAGAATATAGCTGTTTACAGCAGTGAGGGCTATAGCTCTCGCTGGGCTCGTCTACAGTTGGTTCTAACCTACGTTGCGTCTAGGACTGCTCCATCTCCTTAGCCAACAGGAGTAAACGCTAGCCTCCTTAGCCATGCATTTGAGGCTGCAGCCTCTTCAGTGTGCCCACCTTGCTGGTCATGCCTCCCACTCTCACCCTTTTTGCCAGCCTCACTGAACTATTTACTGCAAAACCCACCATGGATATTTCCGCCTCCAGGCCTTGGTCATGCTGTGCCTACCTTCCCTCTCCTACTTCTGCCATCCTTCAAAGGCCAGCTGAAGTCATTCTACCTTTCTACCAATAACAACTACTGTTTGTTGAACATCTGCCTTGAATCAGGTATTCTCCCAGATACTTTACGTATATAATCTCATTTAATTCTCTACTCATCTTTCCAAGTAGGTCTCATGACTCCCATTCTACAGGTAGGCAGAAGGAGGCTTGGAGAAGTTAAAGTATTTGCCCAAATTAAGTAAATGTCAAAGTTGGGATTCTGTCCCCAGAGTCTGATCCAAAGTCTATACTTTTTCTTAAACCATGCTTAGTCTTGAAGAATTTCCTGATGACTTGAAACCCTGTGGGTTTTTTTGCCCTTTTTTGAATCGTACTTGATGTCTCTTCTGAATGACTCATTTGACATTTAATAGGGGATTACTTATGATTGTCTTTTGGGCTGTGAACTTTCCCTCCTCAACTGAACTCTAAACCAATGGTTCTCAATGGGGTGGCCCTGCCCCTAGGAGGAATTTTGGAAATGTTTCTGTGTCGGGACCAGTGATCACACTGATTGGAGAGGACTGTTGTCATTTATTGTGCAGGAGCAATGCACAGGACAGTCCCAGACAATGAATAATTACGCCACAATTCACAAACTTTTGTGATATTCCGTTAGACATTCAAGGTTAGAAACTTGTTTATAATTATCCAAGGCTCAAACCTAGCTCTGTTTTACATATAGACACCAAGTAATCTTCGCACAGTTTAACATGGAGAATTTCCCAGGCATTCACCAACCATTGTTAAGAAATAAAAAAGCAGTTATACTTTGTTTAGCTTGGCCTTTGACCAAGAGTTTTTCGCCATTTCAGAAAATTACATCCACTGATGGCAACACTGCTTGTGGTATTTGAGTCTCCAACAAAATATAGCTATGTTGGTCTGCTTTTATAGTGATTGCATTTATAATAATTCTATACGTAGATGAAAACTCCTGACCTCTCATAACTGCTAGTGTAAGCTTCCTCAAGCATTTACATATTGAAATACATGCTGTGTCATTATAAATTATTTTCCTTTTATTTCTCCTTTATATTACGGATAGGGCATCACATTGCTCTTTCAGAATTACGTATGTAGGTAGGCTATATAATATATGATAATATCTATAAATAATTTTCATTTAGTAAAAGGGATGTTAACACTGTGTTGGGAGAGAAAAGGATGAAGAGGCAGGGTTGTGAGCCCTGGTAGGGCAAGGACCAAGTCTCATGCTGGTCCAAGCCAGTTGGATTTCCCAGAACTCCTGATGGAGCTTTGTGTACTTTGGAAAGAGGTCAGCATTTCGGGGATCTACCCAGGAGCGGGAAGGTAGCTCCAAACAAGACTGCTAACTGCTGAGGCTGTGGGTGAGGAAGGTCCCTATCTCTTCGAGTTCATTCCTGTTTGAAAATTGGATGGACAGTGTGATGGCTCTCGTTCCTGAACATGCCCTTGGGTCCCACACTTTTGAGCTTTGACTGTTCCTCCACCTGGAAGCCCATTTCCTCCCCCAACCAATCTCTGCAAGGAAAAGCCAGCTTTAGCTTTTAAGAATGTTCCTGATCCTATCTTTTCTCCTCCCTACTCTTGAAAATTGAATGAATCTCTGTTTCTTCTGGACTCCTGCAATATTTTATCTGCACCTCTTTCGTGGCACAGTGGGTCCTCTAAACTATGTCTTAGAGTTCTTTGTATGTAGTCTCATCATCCCACCCAGAGACTGAGTTCTTGGCCATGGGGATCTCTTCTGGGCTCATTTCCATATCCCCATACATGGCAGAGGACCAGGCACAGAGAAGATGTTCAATAAACAGTTGCTGAATGAATGAGCGAATTACTGACAGGCAGTCCTGCTTTATGAAGCTGAGAGGAAAAATGTCACGAAGTGATGGATCTCTGCGGTGGGTTAGAGCTGCGGTGGGATTTCCTTTGAACAGTTTCCCCCAAGCTTTCCCTCAGAGAGCTTCGTGCTGATCCTAAAGGGGGACCAACTTGAATAGTACACAAATGCATTTATTCTTGTTAAGAGAAAGGATGCTAATGTGCTCAGTGGGGCAGCCTCCTTCCTAACCTCCAACCCAACTGATTTTAGAAGATCTATATACCCATCAGCATGTTGATCAAAACTTTTGTGGTTTCATCAAGGAAGTATTGCTGGTGCTTGATATTTCAAAACAGAGACCTCAGAGATGGGTCTTCTTGAAGTTTGCATTTTGTACCAGTGATATTCCAGAGGAGATGCTGGGGGAATAAGGGGAAAAAAGGAGGCCGCCCCTACTCTTGGACTCATTTTCCTCTAAATGAGAAATCTCTAAAATGATTTCTCCATCTTTCTGGAAGAGAGGGGGCAAAGCATTCATTTTGTTTATTTCATACAGTGAAATAAAAGGTGAGCCAAGAGCACAGAATAAAAAGAACAATAATAAATAATTTTGCACAATTTTCTTCCTAAGCATTCTCATGCCTCAGTGATTTTAAAACAGGACTTTGAGATCATGGGAATATTCACTTCCATTATTTGAATAAGGAAATATAACAAAATGCGTCTACCTAGGGCATTTTCAAGAGACGAATTGAAAGTGATAAGGAGGAGGTAGTGTCTCCTTCACTGAGAAGCCAGCTTAGAAGGATCTGAAAGGCAGGTGGTCAGTGTCCTTCAGAAGCCAAAGGCTGGCCTAAAAGGGCTCCTAAGAGTCTGGTGAATCAGAAGAATAACAAAAGAAAAAAACAGAATAATAGTATAGTAGTGAAATCTATCATGTATTGAATTCTCTTTCCTACCAAGCACCACGGAAGACACTTTACATACATGACCTATTTTAAAGTTTGTTAGAAAAGCGCCTCTGAGATAGGCTATTATTAGCCCTATTTATAGATGAGAAAACTGTGGCTCAGACGGACAAGTGACTTGCCCAAGACCCAACAAATTAATAAGTGGTAGAGCTTGGATTCACATCCAGCTTGGTGCTTCTCTAAAGCCCTTGCTCTTCTGGGACCTTCTGAAGACAAACATGCCTCCGGCGTGCCCATGTCCTGTAGGGATGACCTTCATTTTCAAAACCAAAAGAGACAGGGCTCAGACAACAAACAGAGGCTTTTTTCCGTCATTAAAAAAAAAAAAAGTCTCCTACAACCCAAGTAAATAAATCCATAAGAAGAGCAGGAAGAAGGCCAGAGCCTCTGGGAGTTGGCCTTCACCTGCAGCAGAAAGCACAGAGATTCCTCCTGGGGACCGGTGGCCCTGTTTTTTCTCTCTCTTGTTTTGGAAAGGGGCTTGGCTGTCAGGCTTTGATTCAGAACAGGAGTGCATTCAGAAGCATCCTCTGGCGAGGCTGGGAAGCTGCTCACATCCCCGGAAAATTCAGTGGGAGAAAAAGGTTATGGAAGCGAGTAGGAGTTTATTCAACAGTGTCTGAGGCCTTTCAGAAGCATGAGTGAGTGTCTATAAAGAAGCAGTCAAGCATAGGCTGGGAATTATCTCTGTTGGGTGCCTACCTGTGACAGGCCCTCAAGAGCTGCTAAGAGGCTCATTCAGTGCCTCGGGGGACAATGGGCAGTGGGGACAAACAATTCGGAGGAGTCTATCATTCTGGTGGTGTTATCTTTAGCACTGAATAAAACCGGAGTTCCCCCTTTCTCCCTCCTAGTCAGCACTATTTTTAGGAGCCAGTGGTACTTTTCAACTCTCTTTCACTATTTTTCAACAGGTTCACAAGGGCACGAAGTGCAGTATATAAAAAGAGGGTGATGACTCGAGTGCAGGCAAAGGCCCAATGAACGGAGCAGCCATGCTTGCCAGGGACTAGAATAGATGAAAGTGTGGAGAAGAGTCAAGGAGCATTGGCATTGTCTGCACGGAGAAACTCCGCATTTTGCATACAGTACTTCTGAGAGGCTAACGGAGCCTTTCTGAAGCTCAAAGTTTAGAGGGAAAAGAGTCAACTTGGAACGGCTGGGAGTGAAAAGTTGGGATAATGCAAGGCGGCCTTCTTGGCTAAGCTGTTCGGGGTCGCCTCATGTGTGCCTTTACTACTTGGACGCGGATGCACAAGCTTTCTTTTCGGGGCTGGTTTCATGGGGGTGTGACCTGTGCAGTCACACAGGACCCCAGCTCAGAAGGGCCTGCCATAGCTGTCTTGAAATTCTTGATAAGTTTTGAGCAGTGGACCCCATGTTCTCATTTTGCACTGGACCCAGAAAATTATGCAGCTGGTCTTGGATTAGAAAAACAAAGAGCTGTCGCATTTACACAGCCCCAGACACCAAACCAAGCCTTTGCGGTGTCAGGATTATATGAGGAGTTAAAAGATAATGTATGTTGTATAAACCCCCAAATTGTGTAGCCTGTCCTATTTTTTGTTTGTTTGTTTTTGCTTGTGTTTTCAATTCCATGCATTGTTCCTGCTTTGGGAGAGAGTTTGTACTGAATTTTTTTTCCTGTGTGCTATTTTAAAATTCCCTGAGGGAGGGAAGCAGTCTTTGTCCAAACCTGGGTCTGTGTTCTCTGAGTAATTCTATCCTCTGTGTTCCACGTAGGATTCTTCGTTCGAGGTTCCCTTCTGTGATTCCATGACCAGAGGCTCAGGAGGAAATGAGGTCCTTATTGAAATCTAGGGGGAGTTGGATTCATCTTGGGAAGGTTTTTTTCCTTGGTCTGCTGGGTATGGGGAGGAACAAAAGAAAAGTCAGCCTTTCGGTCGCTCAGGACAAAGATCGTAATGCCTGCTGTTTCTAAGCCCAATTGCAGCCCCAATTGGTGACGTCCAGAAGTAAGATAGCATTCACAGAAAGAGAGGAGAAATGAAAGTTAACACTGTGGGGTGGTGTCTCCCTGGATGGGGATTGGAAGTGTCTCATTAAAATCAGAGCAGGGCCAAGGGCATACCGCTGGTGATGCCCTGCTCCGGTACAGATGATGCGTTCATGACATGTTACCTGACTGACTCTGGATCTGAGGGTTGAAGAGAGCGAACATGCCAAGCTATGCTATGTAAAGCTTTCACGCTTGAAAATGTTTTCTAATTTCGAGGGAAAATTATTATGAACTACAATAATAATCACAGTAAACATAGGAAACACACGGGGGTGGTGATCACGGGCGTGGCTTCCAGTCTGGGTTCCTGCATTTCTGACTGTGCTCATGGGCAGTTTCCTAACCTCGCTGGTCCTTGGTTGCTTCATCTCAAAAGGATGGAGGAGACCAGGACCATTCTACATCTCAAGGCTTCTGTGAGTCTCCAACTTAGCGAACGTGTGTCTTAAATCACTCGAAAGTGGAGAGTGTTGTCATAAATGGTTAAAGGCAATTCTCAGCATTCCAGACTCTGTTATTTGGACACAAAGTCCTTGCCACCTCTGCCCCCTCCCACCCTCTCTCCCTTCTCAAGCTTCTCAGTCTTAGCGTGCTCAGGGAACAATCTGGGCCCCACCTCTGGAGTGTCCAGGTTGCTGGCGGGAGCCAGAAGCAGTGTCTACAGCGAGGGCTCTGGAGACCCCACTCCCGACCGCAACCCCTTGTCTTCTTCGTGGGGTGATCATCCCATCGGCCATCGTTCCCTCACCACTGGAGTGTTACCTCACAGATGGAGGACCCAGTCTGTGGGAAAGAAGAGACCATGACTTATCGGAACATATGGTTTCTTAATTCAAGTTAAAATGTCTGAACCCTGTTGCATCTGGTGCCATTTTAGTTTGTTAAAAATGCCACACAAGGCTGTGACTAAAGGGGAAGAAATGGAGAAAAATACAGTTATTACACACTCAAGAGCTGGGTTTTGCGGCTCATTACCCAGTGGCCTCCGTGACTAATTAGGTTTTGTCACTGTTGCTGGGTCATTATGCCTTAATTTTTTTGCATAGTTATTCAGCCGTCACTTGGGGAAAAATGAAGTAGAGAAATACCCTTCTCTGTCTCTCCTGCTCTGAATCACTCAGGCTAAAAAACTCTCCCGGCAGAGAGTACCCGAAACTGATGAAATGATCATTTTGCCACAAAGGGACAAAGAAGTGTTCGTGGATTAAAGAGGCGCTTCTTTATCTGATGGCAAAGACCTCATTGAGGAGCGGAGGGCACAATTCAGTGGGGAAGATCATTAACTTTGAAGTCAGTCATCCAAAGATAATGTTTGTCCCTTTGCTTTCTTTGTTGCCCAACTGGCCTTAGCAACCTCTGTTTTTCAACTCATCCCTGAAAAACGGGGGGAAAATGCATAATGAAATAAAGGCCTTAGGTCTTCTACAGGCTGCAGGCCTAGGTTAATTTTTGCTGGCAGCAGAGGAAATTGAAGACACCATGGTATTAGCACAGTGGGGCTTGTGTTGGGTCTGGGATAGTAAAAGGACCCATGGTGAGAGGGGAGACATTGGTGTCAATCACGGGCTAGGACGCCACAATGGCTGGTAATTGGCGTGGGTCCACCTTCTACGTCTGTCCCGCTGAGCCCGCAGCCCCCGGCCCACTCTTGATCCCCATCGCTAACAAATAAACAATTTATCAGGGTTAGGTCTCCTGCGGGTTGCCTCATCACACACTCCATTCAGCCCGGTACCCCCCCAACCCCCGTGCCAGCCCCGCCACACACACAAAAATTTACGTACACCGTGCAATTTGGGGCAGACGCACCATGTAACAACAAATTTACAACAGGCCTACCATGAAAATGGCTGTGTCAATATAGCTGCGAACCGGGGTAGCAGAGCAGCTGGGTCGGGCCAGGACTGGTGGCCCCCGGAGGATGTCAGGGGGAGAGGGTCACAGACATCGGATCATATCAGAGCTAATGATGACCCCTGCGTTTTTGACACGATAACTCACACAGATGTTCACTAGAATCAATCAATGTCTTCTAAAGAGTCTGGCCATTTTAATGTCATTCCCTGGATTTGTTTATTCTGAGCTTCATTCTTTGAATGAGTTGGGGCTCTTCAGGAACCAGAGTGCAGGGCCTGGGGCCTGTGGTGAGGATTTTGACAGGGTTGGCTGTTGTGTGGGTAATAGAACACTAGACTGTTTGGAAACCCCAGGCCTGTCTTTTTCACCAGCTGTGGGACTTTGCTCAAGTTACCAGTTTCATACCTGATAGGCACGTTTTGCAGATTGCATGAGTTTGGGGGGAACTATATATCTAGTGTCATAAATAATACTATGTAGGGACTTCCCTGGTGGTCCAGTGGTTAAGACTCTGTGCTCCCAATGCAGTGGGCCTGGGTTTGATCCCTGGTCAGGGAACTAGATCCCACATGCTGCAGCTAAGTGTTCACATGCCACAACTAAGAGCCCGCCTGCTGCAATTAAGACCCAGTGCAGCCAAATAAATAAATAAAAATAAAATTTAAAACTCTTAAAAAAATAATTCTATGTAAATAGAAAAGTAACTTTTATTGAGCATCTCCTACATGCCATGCTTTATCTCATTTAGTCTCACAGTGTTTCTAGGAAGGAAATGTTGTCATTAACCTTTTACAGAGCAGGTAAGTGAAGCTTCAAAAGGAAAAGAATAGTAGGTACCAGAAATGGACATTAGAACCAACTCTGCCTAAAGGTAGTTCTATTTCCTTGTAGTTTTGCTAGGAACCAGATAGTCTTAGGGAATTTTAAATATACCATCTCATTTTCAGACTGATAAAACACAATTCCGTCTCCTGGAAAACATTTCTTTGGAGGATTGGGATGGGAAGGGGAATTCCTTTGAGATGGGCAGAGCTTGTCAATACAAGGGTATTTTGTTTATCAATTTCTAATATTCCGTCATTAACTCTCACTGTGAGATTTTTTTTATCCAATTCAAGACACCCTCAATTATTAGATACACACTATTTCATGTGCCACCAAAAAAGAAAAATTCCTGCTATTTAAAATTTTAGTGTGCTATTAATTATAGCCTATTTAGGAGATATTAAAATGTAGGAAAGTGTGCGTTTTAGAATCAAATCTATATACTTGGATCTCAGCATCATAGGGCTGGTAATTTTTTCCAGGTTCTTATGGGAAAAAGCAATGACTTGATTTGCTGTTTCTCATCTCTTTCTTAGATGCCAGGAATCTAGGCAAATCAGGACTTATGCAGTAGCCACTGCATAAATAGTAAAAAGGAAATGAGTGAATGAAGTTTCCCATGTCTTAAGCTTCTACTCCTGAAGGAAGGTAGAAACCGCACTTTGGGGAAGAATACTTTCTGTCCTGTACAAATCTCCAGGTCTTGTTTTATATTTTCACCCGGAGTTGAAGGAGGTCGAGGCCAGAGGACCCCCTCTTGGCCTTTACAGTTGGAAGTCCAGCTGATCCTGGCTCCCTGGGGTCTTTATGTGGGGTGGCCTGAGCCGGGGAGGGGGAAGGGAGGGGTACTGTCTCCCCAGCCAGGAGTCTCAGCGCTATTGTTCTCTGTAACAGCTGAGACAAAAGAGCAATTTTATGCTCATCAGCATACATGAAATGAGCTTTTTTTACAAAATTTACTTCTTTCACTTGGAAACCCAATAAAGGGGCAGAGTCCGTACAGCCGCATTCCTCAGCAAGGGGCACAGCTGGGGCGGCCTTGGTCGGGAATGTGCGCAGGCAGCGGAGAACTTGACAGGCCCCACCTGGCCTGGCCATCTCTTTACCTGGGTCTTCAAGTTGGGGCCCCGTGCAGGTGGGGGCAGTGTTGCAGCAGGCTGTCTTTGTGGAAGTGAGATGAATACACTCACCTATTTGAGGAGAGACTGATCCACGTTAGGGGGAGAGGGGAATTGTCTGCAGTATCAGGAGCAAAGAAAGTTAGAAAAGAGCCTGCATGAACCAGACCTACACAAGGCAGCTGTGTGGGTAAGGCTTCCAGAATAAGGCAAGTCCTTTGAGAAAGCAAAACACTTACTGCACATAATTGCTGAGCGCTCTCCATCCTTCACAAAGTGTCTCCAGCCTCCTTAGATCTTCTGCAAGCTTCCTCGTCTCCCGTGCTCCTGCCCGACTCTGAGCAGGCTATGAGCTCACCTGATTCCACGCCTTTGGCCTTGCCCTGTTGCTTCTATCACGGCGATTGACCTTTCGTTCATCAGCCTTATCTACTTCATCTCCATCTGTCAAAATCTTATTTATTCTTTTCATGTTCTGAATAAAATGACCCTTCCTCCTCCATGCAGCCTTTCCTGATTTCTCATATCAAGAAAGATATGTGGTCTTTCCTTCCTTTCAACCCCAGTGACACTATCTTAGAGTTCCCATGGCACCTTGTGTGATAGTCTTTTTGTGTCACTTCATGAACATAGTTTAGGACCGCCCAATACAGCAGGTTGCTACAGCCTTCAAAGGACTGTGTCTGGGAGAAACACTCTCTGCCAGGTGAGGACACTGAGACAGACACAAATATAGACACTTAGAAATGCAGTTCACCAGGCCGAACACAGAGCAATTTTTATAACTTTCTTAAAATAAAAAAGAACATCTTTGATACTAAAAAAAAGAAAAACAAAAAGAAGTTTTTAAAAATTGCCATAATTCTACCACTTAAAGATGCCTAAAGTTAACATGTTGGCCTTTCTTTTCCTTATTTTTTTCCAATGCACGTATTTTTTTTCTTGTAACAATATAGTTTAACAATATAGTTAAAACTTTTTCCTTTAATTTTTTGACATGAAAAATTTCAAACATATACAAATAGAGAGAGAATAGCATCATGAACTCCAGTAATATAATAAAGAATATAATGGGTAAATGCTGTAATGAGCTAACATATTCCTCTGGCCTCTGTATTTCTTGTAAATGGGCACTTATATCTCAGGGTGTGGTCCTGGGCCAGCAGCATCAACATCTGGGAACTTGTTATAAATGCAGATTCTTGGGACCCACCCAGACCTATCCAATCAGAAACTTCAGTTGAGGGTCCCAGCATTCTGTGTTTTCACAAGCCCACCTGGGGATTTGAATGCATACTGGGTTTGAGAGCCCCTGAACTAGAGCTTTGACCAGATGCAGGATTGACCTTCTGGCATAACTACTTTAGAGGAGGTGCTGTGTAAGTCCATCAGGAGGGACACAGTGTCTGCTTGTCTCTAATGTTTGCAACCATTAAGGATTATTGCCTGCATCAAGGCTTCTCATACTCTGCACTATTGACATTTAGAGCCAGATAATCCTTTGTTGCAGGGGACTGTCTTGTGCATTTTCAGATGTTTGGCAGCATCCCTGGCTTCTATTCACTAGATGCTATAAGCCCCTCTTCCCCGGTTGTGACAATCAAAATTGTCTCCAGATGTTGCCAAATGTCCCCTGAAGGGCAAAATGGCTCCATTTGAGAACCACTGACCTAGACTCATTACTTCCTTAGGGGTTGCTAAATGTTGATACATCATTCAGTCTTTAGTTATCAGCTGGTGTCCTTTCATAAAGACAAACTTTCCCTCAGTAGCTGGTGACTTACAGTGAGGTATAGTTAGTCGTATAAGAAAGACAGTATCAATGCTTAATTCTTTCCCTTTGTTTATCAGTTTTTAAACTAATGAGTTGGTTCTCTAGGCTCTTCCAAAGATCACAAATGAAGTTTTTTTTTTTTTTTTGGAATCCTTCGATACTTTGAATTATGAATTTAATCATATTTAATGTGTTCAACCCATTGATGTTGTTATTCTCATTGATATTCAGATTGTCTCAGCTTTGGCCAGTAGGAGACTCTTCCAGTTGGCCTAATTTAAATGGCTGCAGAAAATGTAAGACTGTATTTGAAAGTCAAGGCAAGTGGTGTTTGCAAGTTGAATCAGTCGTAATATAGGGAAGTAATATGGAGAGGTGACACATTGTGACATAGTCTATTTACTCATTCACTCCTTCAACAAATAGATATCGGACCCCATCTCCCTGCCAAGCCCTGGGAATATAGTGCTGAAAAGGAGAAAGTTCTCTTCTCTCATAGGTAGGGTGAACAGGTAACTTCTTATGCAAACCAGAACACTGTTAAGAGGGGAAGGGAATGCTGTTAATAATGACACAAGTAATGACACTGGGTCAATAGGCATTAAGTAGGACTGTCGTGAGCAAACTTACGGAGGTTATACTTCCCTGGCTGGAACCCCACCACTGGGCTGTGTTTCCAGAGCAGACCTTTGGGTTTGGGTTGACTGCTGAGGAGGATCCTTATCCAGGCAGCCAACTTGCTGATCATACTGCAGAGTCTCCAGGAAGAAGACAGAAGCCAAGTCATCAAAACCTCGGCAACCCAAGGTCAAGATCAGACAAGCAGGAAAGGTGATGATGCTCAAACCCCAAACTTTAGCCTGAGGTTCCTTGAATCCTTTTGATTCTGAATTTGAAGATCAGCATTGATCCTATAGCTTGGGGCTATGGTATAGCTGAAGGTGGGCACTGAATGATCATGGGGGTGAGTCCAGGAGGCCTTGAAGGATTGTGTACCTGTCTTCTACCCCTCCTCAAAGACAAGCTTCTCAGGGTCTTTGGACCTCTTCCCCTTTGCTCCTGCAGTGCCTCGGTGGATTCTTATACCTCATTCATGCGAGGATGGGGCGGGACCCTACACTATTTTGGCTCACCTTTTTATCTTGAATGCCTCTCACTTTACTGATGAGAGCCCATTTTCTAACATGTATACTTTTCAACAGGATACTAGGGTCATAACTCATAATACCCCCTTTTTGACAGCCTATATGCCAATTAGCAGCATGTAAGTTATTGATCAAAAATGACCTGGCCTCCTCTGGAGTGTATCTTTTCTGAGGTAGCTCTAGCCAACTGCTCCTGGGCAGTACATTCTAGACATGTGAGCTGACTGCCCCTAGGGCTACAGTTTAAGCTACCTGACCCACCTACACTGTCACAAGATTATACTGAAGTATTTGTAAAGCACTGCAGACATCGTAACCCCCCTACAGCACTGACCACAGCACTGAACTGTCAAAAGGGAAAGTCTGAGAAGCAGAGAGGCAAGACTATTTCGCTAATAATTTTACATCTGACTTCTCATTTCACCTCTCAGAACCTCGTTTTCCTCATGCAAATGGGAATAACTGCGCTAGCCAGAGCTAACGCAGCACAACATTGCGGGCAGTTCAAGTAAAATGTTAATTACCACCCTCTCATGATGCCTCTGTCCACTGACCTGTCCCCATGTTCTTAGAGTCACTTATTTAAGTTAATTTGATGATTGAGGTCCTATAATCCCTGCAAGTGAGAGAAAAATTTTAATCTCCAATTCAGAGTCTGTATGACACCTGAATGCAGTGAAAAATGAAATTAAGCAGAATATTTGTTTTACTAATACAGGACTTAATACTCATATATTTCAAAACATCGTGAAGTGTGCCTGGCTTTTTTTTTTTTTCCAGCTTTCATCGGAATGTAAACTAAGCCTAGTCCAAGCTTTGGTTTGGAAATGAAGCCCTACTAATTAACGTTTGCCTAATCCCCCCTGTGGATCCTGGGTTGTGTTCTCAAAAAAAGTGAAAAACAGCTCATTATTAGGGCTTTGATATGGGATTCTAGACATGTAGACTTTTCCCTCCTATATCAGAGTCTTTAAAGCACTGGGGAGATTAATTTCATGTTTCAATACCATGTTTTATCCTTTGTTGTATGAAAGGAAAGATTTTGACAATTTTTTTTCCGAAAATGGAAACCTCTTCCCTCTTTCCAGGAACATACACAACCAACATTGCCTCTTATTGCATTAACTTGGTCAATTTTACTTTGGATGGTTTCCCTTTTGCAAGTTTTAAAAGCTAGAACAAGGTTCTGTGGAAATCAGTATTTCCTTTTTATGTAGTTTGCTGCCTGCTCTGTGGGTCCATTTCCTCATCTGACAAAATAGACGAAATGATTGTCCACCTCATTGACCCATGGAAGTTGTAATAACAAGTTATTTGGAGTAAGTCAGCTTTGGAAAAGGAAGTCTAAAGTAATTAAGCCATTATCTACAGAGTACATATGAAGTTTTCATTTATGAATTTATACTTTCATGTATTTATTCAGTTAATTCAACAACCATGTATTGAATGCTTTCCATCTGCCATGTACAAAAGTGCGTGTAGTCTCTGCCCTTAATGAGCATCCAGTGTGCTGGACACAGACTATCCTCTTGCTTCCCCATTTTTTAAATCTCTTTTCTTAATCCTCTCTGAATCTCATCAGTGTCCTTCAAAAGTGACGCAAACCTGAACTGTGTTGGCTGGACTCAAGGTTGAAGTAGCAAAGATTGGCTAATGCTGTCGATGTGATTACTTTTTATGAGGGTGAAGAAAGTAGCTAACATCGGTGATTCTAGATTTATTCCCTATGAGAAAAATTCTTAGCAACTCAAAAAGTGAAACATTTAAGTTATTCCAATGCTTCAAGTTTTTATGAAACAAGAATGGTATATATTCATACCCATGTTTTTCAATTGAGTGCCTACTAGCTTTCCAGTGATTGCAATGGCATTGTTCCGTTTTTCTCTTTTTTCACAAAGGCAGTGGGCATCAGATGTTGAATAGGCTGTATAGTTCATGCCCAAATACCTGGGTGTCCTGCCTACATAATGGTAATCATGTGTATCTGGGAGGCATTGTACGTATTTGATTTCATCTTAGCAGGATATCTGGTTTATTCTATTTTTCACTTTTGGTTGAGGTAAACAAAATAGAAACAACACAGCACAACAACAAAAATAAAGGAAGGGAGATTTTGTGATTCAAAAAACTGTAAATGTGCCCTGGAAGCCACTCTGCCCTAAGAATGCTGCTGCAAATATGACAGGAGTGATACCTTCATTCGTTATCTGGCTTCGAGGGTTGCTAAATTACTTGCCTCTGGGCCTCTGCTGTCTATGTAATTGATCTCTAAAATCTTTCTATTGTGAAAATTATATAGCTCTACTTCTGTTCAGTCATTGAGTGCACATGAACAATTCTGTTGTGGAATTATTTTTTCTAAAGGAAACATCTGAAGTGGCTATTAATACTTGCTAGAGTCCGATGCATAATTGGTTAATTTCTTCTCCTGGTGGCAATGGCTGTATGTACGAGAGAGCATGAGGTTTGGGGTCAGTGTTTCCTCATCATCTAGTATCTGCAGGACCTAGGAAAAGGATTTCTCCACAGGTTCTCAGTCTCCCCATTGTTAAAAGTGGCATTAATAAATGGAACTTACAGAATTTGTGTAAGGATCAACTTGAGAAGATTATGCTATCGTAACGTGTAAGGAATAATCCAAGTATTACTTGCACTTTTCACCTTACTTCTAATGAAGCACCATTCATTAAGCTCTATGGTGCCAGCTGCCTCATAATATCACCTCAGGTACATGTGGCAAATTGATATTATTATTACAGAATTAAAACGGGCGTTCTTTTTTTCTGCTACTTCTTACCTTCTCCATGCCAATGCCTAGACCGTCTGGATTCCATAAGCTTGCCTGAAGCTCTTTCCTTGACTAAGAATTGTAGAACCTCTTGCAATCACATGCAAGGAACATCTGCTCAGAGAAGCCAGTCAACACTGTGGAAAAGTTCAAAGAATGCAGCCCATTGGTAGTGTCAGCTTTACAACCAGGAGGTAACGGCATTAAAGGGAATGGTCATAATACCCAACAATAGTGACCTCATTAACCAGTGATTTATCATGATGAAAGGACCTGTTTAACCTTTGGTCTCCACAAGCTTTTCCTTTTTACAAAAAAGTCTATTATTTCAAGTTGTCAGGAGATAATTTGTGAGTTGTTAAAGGACAGATTCAATTACTCTTAGGACAATTATAAGAAAACTGTACTCACTGCAAGGTGCCTACACAACAATTTTTGTTTTCCTCAATCGTTTTTTCTGGGAACAGACAAAAAACACTGGCGTTTGATGACTTTTGCCACAAGAATCAGTTGCAATTGTGCCTTCTAATGGCCCTGCTCTAGATGTCTGTTTACAAATTGGGCTTTCTTTGAAACTAGTCTAAGGGAAACTTGAGTGAAATGGGCTCATTGGCATTTAAGACAACATGTCAAACTCCTCTGTCAGTTCTGTGCAACATTTACAGAGGGACTATTGCGTGATCCACCGAATTGGACACCGCCGGGGGATACAGCGGTTGATGAGGCTGGGCTCTGCTTTCCAGAAGCTCAGAGACTTCTTTGGAGATGCTCTCTCAGTTCGTATTTTTTAGAGCCCTTCTAATGATTCATGAAATGATTGTGTGCCTGTAGGTCTCCTGCTGGTTGGGTCTGGCAATGGCCAAGAGGCTCTGATGCTAAGGAAACTGATCAGGACAACATCAAAGAGCTAGGAAAAAGAGATAGAAAAAGGTGCATGTTTGGGGTTTTGCAGATTGCTTGCAGTTATTAACTCTGTGAATTTTGTCCCTGTGGTCCAAACTGAGGAAAGAGAAAAACTGTAACATCTGTGCTACTCCAGATCTGGGCCTCTTTAGAGCAGAAACTGTCAGTTGTGACAAATTGAGCCCAATTATATGGAGGCTTTTGTGAGGTAGACAAATGTCCATCAGGGTCTCAAACGACCACCAAACTCAGTTCACTTGTGCCTTCTTTCTAATTTACACCCTGGGGCCCTGAGGTGAGGGACCCTGCTATTCGGTCGCCTGACCACAGTAAATAATACCAACTGGAGAACTTTTAACTGAAGATGTTTAGAAAAAGACCAACTTTCAGAATGGGATGGCAGACAGACATTTCAAGTGTCTGCTCACATTGTATTATTACTGATGCAGAGGTATAAGAGATACTGGAAATATGATCATCCTTGATGAGATTGTATTCGGAGGTAAATCTGAACTCCATATTTTGGTTATAGGTTAAAATTTTTGATGCTGTCTTTAAGAAAACACGTTGCTTATTATTCATGTTGTTCAAGATCTCGTATATTGTTTTGGATGTTTGCTTTTAAAGACTAATTTCAAGTTTTTATACTAGTATTTTCTTGGGGAGTACTATATTACCTGCTGTCAGATTTTAGTTGCTTGCACATTTAAAAAATTTTTGTTTAAAAAATTATCTTCTTCAGAAACCTAGTAAGTTATTTCTGATTTTATTGAGAGAAAGAATAAGTAATATCCAATTTTACCTTAATAAATATTTCTACCTGATTATATCATTACATGGATTTCATTAAAAAAAATAAATCTAGGCTCTTTTTTTTAAAGAGCTTTTATTGAGATTTAATTGGCATACAATAAACTGTATGTATTTAAAGTGTACAATTTGATTTTTTTTCTTATTAGTAATGTATATATGGCAACCCCAATCCCCCAATTCATCCCCCCCCCCAATCCCCCCCATCCTCTGCTTTCCCCACTTGGTGTCCATATGTTTGTTCTCTACATCTGTGTCTCTATTTCTGCCTTGCAAACTGGTTGATCTGTACCATTTTTGTATATTCCTCATATATGTGTTAATATACAATATTTGTTTTTCTCTTTCTGACTTACTTCACTCTGTATGACAGTCTCTAGGTCCATCCATGTGTCTACAAATGAGACACCTTAAAATCCAGTGATTATACAAAATAATGGTGAATAGAGAGGAAGGAACTAATAGAATCCATTCTGAAATTGTCATTATTAATTTAATCATTTTACCTTTGAGTGCTGTATACCTGCTAACTTCCACAAAAGTTCTGAGGCAGCTTAAATAAACTTGCAAGGCAGATAAAATAAGAAGTAAGAAAATCATATAGAGGAAGCATTGAGTAATTCTGACCTAGAGACCTAGAGACATAGTTTGGCTTAAGCCAAAGGGAAATATGATAAATTACATAATTCCTATTTTGTAGTAAATGGAAGGTACATTGTTTCATCAGGAAAGGCAAATCTTTTCCTGGGGGGAAAATTCTAGAAAGGATTTCTTTATAAAAGATGGTTGGCTTTTAAACTATTAGCTTCAAAATGAAAACCATTTAGATCATTCTCTCTTAAGGTCCTTGCCTTCACATTTCAGCAGAGGAAAAGCCTGGAAATTAGGCTTTCTATATAAACGTTGCATTCCGCTACTTGAAAATAGCAACAAACCAGAAGATATTAAAGCTATGTCTATTATCTCAACTGAAAAACCTATGCGTAAGTAAATACAGAAAAATTTTAAGCAAAAAAGCCAAGACAGTGGGAAAAAATAGGGGTTATCAAAGTCATATTAATTATCTTAATTGCCTGTAGTGATTTTACAGACAATAGGCCCTTTGGGAAGGGAGGCTCTGTCCTTCTTGGATAACAGTTCCAAATGGGCAGTGAAAACCTTAATCCATTGGAATAAAAACTCTGAGGAATTTGCTGTTTGGGTAGAATTAATGCTTAATTTACTGAAATTTAAGGAAAGCGCTATTTATTTTGACTATTGTAATTACATAATCTTTCTAACATTTCTGGCACTACTGTGTTACCTAAGGGAGAAAACACAATTGAATGTTTCCTGATAATTCTGGATCTTACTGGCTTTGGGTTCATCATCTTGAAAAGTAATTCTTATTATAAGATGAGCTATAAATCGTTTGAAGGGACAGAGTCTACCTTGTTAATTTTTTCTATTATAGGGCTGAGTAGGAGCCCTGCAGAGAGTAGGTATGTGTTACCATTGGCTGAGTTGGAGGGACGTGCCGAGGATCAGTGAAGAGGACTAGAGTAAGGAGACTTCTCTGTGCAGTGCCCTGGCAAACACGCTGAGCATTGTTTAAGTAAACTCCTAGTAGAATCTTAGGATTTTAAAACTGGAAGGATCTTTATGTTGAGGTTTGATGTGGCCAATCATATCCTTTCCCCTCCAGTTTCAGAATGAGTTGAGAATTAGTCACAGATTGCCAGGAGAGCTATGTTGGGAAATGATCTTGTACTTGAGACGCAGTGGAATTTCTAGAATTTTTACTTGCTTATGAAGAGGAGATTGAGTCTTCAGGCTGGACAGTGACCCAAACCAATTACAAGGGAAAGAACTAACATACATACACCGCCCCACCCACCCCGCCCCACACACACGCATGGGCCTCTACACCTGCCTTAATAGTGCTTCTAGAACTATCTGTGCTGAAGAACCAGTTTTTCCTTTTTTTAAATTCCCATTCAGTAACAGACCCATTAATTTGCCAAATGCAATAAGAATGAATTACTAAACCAATGAAATGAAGAAAGCAAAGATATACAAAACACGCATTGCAATGTTTATTAGAGTCAACAGATAAAGAATTACATTTCCATTTAATATAATAAAACAAACAACATGGGTAAAAAAAAAATTACAAAACTGTATATATAGTTCATTGAAACTGTGCCTATAGGCAATCAATACATAGAATCACTATCATTCATAATTTTCACCACTCGAAAATCATAAAATTTAAAATTATAAGTGAAATAGCAATTCCCCACATCTAATGCATATATGTGCAGTTTGAGTGAACACTGTATATATCAATGTTATTTGTGTAAGTCAGGTTTATTGAGGTATAATTTATATACAGCATAATTCCCTTTTTACGTACATAGTTCGGTTACATGACTGTACACCTTTGTACTTTTCATAAGATATAGAATATTTCATCATCCCAGAAAGTTCCATTGTGCCTTCTAACAATTAAACCCTTCTCCTCAAACTCCCAGTCCTCAGCAACCACTGAACTGATTTCTGGTGCTGTGATGTTTCCTTTTCCAAAATGACTTATAAATGAAACCATATATAATGTAGTCATTTGTGTATAGCTTTTTTCACATAACGTAATGCTTTTGAGATTGAGCCATGCTGTTGAATGTATCCATAATCCATTACTTTTCATTGCTGAATGGTATTCCATTTGTATGGGATACCTGTTTATCCACTCATCAGTGGATGGATCTCTGAGTTGACTCCAGTTTGGTCAATTATGAATAACATTGCTATAAACATTCACATGTAAGTCTTTGTGTGGGCACATGACTTCATAGCCCTTGAGTAAATACCCAGTATTGCTGAGTCTGATGGTAATTGTACGTTCAACTTTATAAGAAACTGCCAAAATCTTCCACAGTAGCTTCCCATTTTACATTCCCACAAGCAATATGAGAATTCATTGCCCACCAGCATTCTGTATTGTCATGTGAAAAAATTTTCGGCCATTCTAATAGGTGTGAAATGGCATATCATTGTGATTTTCATTTGTATTTCTTTAAATAAATAATTAAACTGAGCATCTTGACATGAATTTATTTGTCACCACCATCTCTTTTTTGGTGAAATAGCAGTTCAATTCTTTTACCCAATTTTTCCAATTTAAATATTTATTCACCACATATGCTAGGTATTGTGTTACAGATTGAACGTGAATAAGTCTACTGGAGATGTATATTTAGTCAAATAATTAGAATGTAACATGATAAGAACATGGCCCAAACTTGATATACAGAATCACACATGCATAAAGATAATTATTACAGTTACTCTGCAGCATATGAATGGCACAAGCAAGATAAACAATGTAAAGCCAATTGCATCATTTTTATTTATTTATTTTTTATTTTTTTTTATTTAAGTTCTTCATTGGAATATAATTGCTTTACACTGCTGTGCCAGTTTTTAAGGTACACCAAAATGAATCAGCTGTATTTATACACATATCCCCACCCTCCCACGACTCCCTCTCACCCTCCCTATTCTGGCCCTCTAAGTCATCACCCTTCATCGAGTTTGTCTCCTTATGTTATGCAGGAACTTCCCACGAGCTACCTATTTTACATTTGGTGGTGTATATATGTCAAAGCTACTCTCTCACTTCATCCCAGCTTCCCCATTGCCCCCCCTCCAACCCTGTGTCCTCAAGTCTGTTCTCTACATCTGCATCTTTATTCTTGCCCTGTCACTGGGTTCATCAGTGCCATTTTTTTTTTTTGAGATTCCATATATATGAGTTAGCATATGGTATTTGTTTTTCTCTTTCTGGCTTACTTCACCCTGTATGACTGACTCTAGGTCTATCCAACTTATTACATATAGCTCAATTTCATTCTTTTTTATGGCTGAGTAATATTCCATTGTATATATGTGCCACATCTTCTTTATCCATTCATCTGTTGATGGCCATTTAGGTTGCTTCCACGTCCTGGCTATTGTAAATAGTGCTGCAATGAACATTATGGTACATGTTTCTTTTTGTTTGTTTTTTTTTGTTTTTTTTCCATTTTATTTATTTATTATATTTTTGGGGGGTACACCAAGTTCAATCGTCTGTTTTTATAAACATATCTCCGTATTCCCTCACTCCCTTGACTCCCCCCCCACCCTCCCCGACCCAGTCCTCTAAGGCATCATCCATCCTCGAGTTGATCTCCCTTTGTTATACAGCAACTTCCCACTGGCTATCTATTTTACAGTTGGTAGTATATATATGTCTATGCTACTCTCTCACTTCGTCTCAGCTTCCCCTTCACCCCCCACCCCCCCAAACCTCGAGTTCTCCAGTCCATTCTCTGCATCTGCGTCCTTGTTCTTGTCTTATCACTGAGTTCATCAGTACCGTTTTTAGATTCCGTATATATGAGTTAGCATACAATATTTGTCTTTCTCTTTCTGACTTACTTTACTCTGTATGACAGACTCTAGGTCTATCCACCTCATTACATATAGCTCCATCTTATTCCTTTTGATAGCTGAGTAATATTCCATTGTGTATGTATGCCACATCTTCTTTATCCATTCATTTGTTGATGGGCATTTAAGTTGCTTCCATGCCCTGGCTATTGTAAATAGTGCTGAAATAAACATTATGGCACATGTTTCTTTTCAGATTATGGTTTTCTTTGGGTATATGCCCAGTAGTGGGATTACTGGATCATATGGTAGTTCTATTTGTAGTTTTTTAAGGAACCTCCAAACTGTTTTCGATAGTGACTGTACCAACTCACATTCCCACCAGCAGTGCAGGAGAGTTCCCTTTTCTCCACACCCTCTCCAACATTTGTTGTTTCCAGAGTTTGTGGTGATGGCCATTCTGATCGGTGTGAGGTGATACCTCCTTTGTCAAAGATAAGGTGCCCATATGTGTTTGGGCTTACCTCTGAGTTCTCTATTCCGTTCCATTGATCTTCCTTTCTGTTTTTGTGCCAGTACCATACTGTCTTGATCACTATGGCCTTGTAGTATAGTTTGAAGTCAGGAAGCCTGATTCCACCAACTCCATTTTTCCTTCTCAAGATTGCTTTGGCTATTTGGGGTCTTTTGCATTTCCATACAAACTGTAAGATTTCTTGCTCTAGTTCTGTGAAAAATGCCGCATGTTTCTTTTTGGATTATGATTTTCTCTGGGTATATGCCCAGTAGTGGGGTTGCTGGGTCATATGGTAGTTCCATTTTTAGTTTTTTAAGGAACCTCCAAACTGTTTTCCATAGTGGCTGTACCAACTTACATTCTCACCAACAGTGCAGGAGGTTTCCCTTTTCTCCACACCCTCTCCAGCATTTATTGTTTTTAGTTTTTTTGATGATGGCCATTCTGACCAGTGTGAGGTGATACCTCATTGTGGCTTTGACCTACATTTCTCTAATGAGTAGTGATGTTGAGCATCTTTTCATGTGTGTGTTAGCCATCTGCATGTCTTCTTTGGAGAAATGTCTATTTAGGTCTTCCTCCCATTTGTGGATTGGGTTATTTGCTTTTTAGGTATTAAGCTGCATGAGCTGCTTGTATATTTTGGAGATTAATCCTTTGTCAGTTGCTTCATTGGCAAATATTTTCTCCCATTCTGAGGGTTATCTTCTAGTCTTGTTTATGATTT
The DNA here is from genome assembly GCF_030028045.1 of Hippopotamus amphibius kiboko. Taxonomy (NCBI): domain Eukaryota; kingdom Metazoa; phylum Chordata; class Mammalia; order Artiodactyla; family Hippopotamidae; genus Hippopotamus; species Hippopotamus amphibius. Next base: position 24,604,206 of record NC_080194.1, on the reverse strand, counting down.
CTTTTGCTGTGCAAAAGCTTTTAAGTTTCTTTAGGTCCCATTTGTTTATTCTTGATTTTATTTCCATGATTCTAGGAGGTGGGTCAAAAAGGATCCTGCTTTGATTTATGTCATAGAGTGTTCTGCCTATGTTTTCCTCTAGGAGTTTTATAGTGTCTGGCCTTACATTTAGGTCTTGAATCCATTTTGAGTTTATTTTTGTGTATAGTGTTAGGAAGTGTTATAATTTCATTCTTTTCCACGTAGCTGTCCAATTTTCCCAGCACCACTTATTGAAGAGGCTGTCTTTTTTCCATTATATATTCTTGCCTCCTTTGTCAAAGATAAGGTGCCCATATGTGCATGGATTTATCTCTGGGCTCTCTATTGTGTTCCTTGATCTTCCTTTCTATTTTTGTGGCAGTACCATACTGTCTTGTTCACTGTAGGCTTGCAGTATTGTTTGAAGTCAGCGAGCTTGATTCCTCCAGCTCCGTCTTCCCTTCTCAAGATTGCTTTGGCTATTCGGGGTCTTTTGCATTTCCATACAAATCATAAAATTTCTTGTTCTAGTTCTGTGAAAAATGCCATTGGTAATTTGATAGGGATTGCATTGAATCTGCAAATTGCTTTGGGTAGGATAGTCATTTTCACAATGTTGATTCTTCCAATCAATTGGATCATTTTTAAATGAAATTTTTCACTTTGGAATATTTAGATAATACAGATACAAAAGAAAGAAAAATCACTATTAACATTTTGGCTTGTATACTTTCTACTCTTTTTTTCTTTATAATTATTTTTGTAAATTTACCAAATGGGATCATGCCACACCTACTTGAACATCTTTCTATGGTGTTTATTTTCCTACATCATTTTAATGATTGCATTGACTTGAAACAAATAGACTATCAGCTATTTCTCCAGAACAAATGGGTGTGTTTGGGATCAGCAAAGAATTGCAATTCAGGGTATGCAACCATGGTGAGCCACATGCAAGTGCCCCTGCACAGCAAGAGAAGAAGAATGTTTTTATAGCGGGGAAAAGGAAGTTGAGAGGCTATAGTAAACAAAGAGTCCGTGGTTTTTCGTTGGACCTTTTCCTCACTATTTTGAAATGTCACCTTATCACATATTAATGTACTTCATTGTATACTTAGGTATATTTCTGAACTTTTAATTCTGTTCCAAAAATTTTCCTGTCTTTTCTGAAAATGAAAGTACACTATGCCACACTGTTTTAACTACTATAGTTTTATAATATGTTCTAATAGCTAATATCTAGCATAATAAGCACGATGCCCTTCACACTGATATCATACTTTTTCAAAATGTTCTAGAATGTTTTTAGACCTTGATATTCTGGATGTACTTAAAATTGTATTTGAGTTTTAAAATATCTAACTGGAATTATTATTGAAATTGCATTGTATTTATAGGTTAATCTGAGAATTTACATCTTTATAACAATCAACCTTATCATTGAAAGACATGCTAGGTCCCCCATTTATTCAAGTTTTTATTTATGTTCCTCAAAGTTTTATAGTTATTTTTAGTAGGCTCTGCATGTTTTGGTTTATCCAAGGTATTTTATTGTTGTTCTTATCATTACTGCTGGTACCTGTTTTTTTGTTTTGTTTTGTTTTGTTTTTTAAAGCTCTTTATTGGAATATAATTGCTTTACACTGTTGTGCCAATTGTTGAGGTGCACCAAAGTGAATCAGCTGTATTTATACATGTATCCCCATATCCCCTCCCTCCCATGACTCCCTCCCACCCTCCTTATCCTGGCCCTCTAAGCCATCACCCATCATCGAGTTTATCTCCCTATGTTATGCAGGAACTTCCCACGAACTATCTATTTTATATTTGGTAGTGTATATATGTCAGTGCTACTCTCTCACTTCATCCCAGCTTCCCCTTTGCCCCCCACCCCCCACCCTGTATCCTCAAGTCCATTTTCTACACCTGCATCTTTATTCTTGCCCTGTCACTGGGTTCATCAGTACCATTTATTTTTTTTTAGATTCCATATGTATGAGTTACATACGATATTTATTTTTCTCTTTCTGGCTTACTTTGCTCTGTATGACTGACTCTAGGTCTGTCCACCTCATTATAAATAACTCGATTTCATTCTTTTTTATGGCTGAGTAATATTCCATTGTATATATGTGCCACATCTTCTTTATCCATTCATCTGTTGGTGGCCATTTAGGTTGCTTCCATGTCCTGGCTATTTCTGGTACCTGTTTTTACACTGTATTTCCAACTGGTTGCTACTTTTCTGTAGCATTCTATTCATAGATTTTTAGTAAAAGATAGACAAATACTCTAATTAGTTCCAATAGTACTTCTTATTGTGGTAAGAATTAACATGAAATTTACTATCTTAATCATTTTCATGCATACAGTACAGCAGTGTCAACTAGATACACATTGTTGTGCAACAGATCTCTAGAATTTTTTCATCTCATAAAACTGAAACTCTATACCCATTGGACAACACTTCAACTTTCCCCTCCCAGGCCCTGGTAATCACATTCTACTTTATGAGCTTGGCTACTTTAGATGCCTCATATAGGTAGAATCATGCAGTATTTATCTTTTTTTTGTAACTGGTTGTTTCACTTAGCATAATGTTCTCAAGATTCATCCATTCTGTAGCATATGACAGTATTGGCTTGAATTTATTTTCTTGAGTTTTCCAAATGGACAATTATATAATCCATAAATAATTATAACTTTATCTCTACTTTCCTAATTTTATATTTCATTTCTTCTTCTGGTATTTTATTACTTACAAGGATTTCAGCTAGTAATTTCAGATAATTCTTCATAATGTTATATTTTAGTTGCATATTAAGTTACATTGTTACTTTTTTGTTAATTGAGGTTTTTTTAAAAAAAATCAGGAATAGATATTAATAGATTACCTTATATTGGAACATTTTTGAAATGTTGAAATTAACCCTATTGTTTATGGTGCATTGTTATTTTAAAATATTGCTCAAATAGGTTTGCTTCTACTTCATTTGATATTTGCATCTATAATCACAATCCTGGAGTTTAATTTCTAGCTTTGTTAAGGTGTACTGTCAGTTTTGGGCTATTCTTATCTTGTAACATTGAAAACTCTTCATGTTTTTCTGTCCTCTGGAATAGTTTGGTGCATACGCATATGTTTTCCTTAAGATGTGGACTTATCTCACATTTATATTGATTTTGTTCCAAAACTTTTATAGGCAACATCAGCCATAACACTTAAAAAAAGTAAATCAGCTGGGCATATGCCCAGAAAAAATTATAATTCAAAAAGACACATGCATCCCAATTTATAGCACTGTTTACAATAGCCAGGTCATGGAAGCAACCTAGATGTCCATCAACTGATGAATGGATAAAGAAGATGTGGTACACGTATACAATGGAATATTACTCAGCCATAAGGAAGAACAAAATTGGGACATTTGTAGAGATATAAATGGACCTAGAGGCTGTCATACAGAGTGAAGTAAGTCAGAAAAACAAATACCGTATATTAACGCATGTATGTGGAATATAGAAAAATGGTACAGATCAACCAGTTTGCAAGGCAGAAATAGAGACACAGATGTAGAGAACAAACATATGGACACCAAGGGGGGAAAGAGGGAGGAGTTGGATGGGATGAATTGGGAGATTGGGATTGCCGTATATACATTGCTAGTAAGAAAAAAAAAATCAAATTTATCAAATCGTACACTTTGAATATCTACAGTTTATTGTATGTCAATTATTTTTAATAAAAGTTCTTAAAAAATAAATCAGGCTTGTTGAGATATAATTTATGTAGAGCAAAACTCACCCTTTTTAGATGTACAGTTCAATAAGTTTTGCTACATAATCAGTCATGTAGCAACCAACCCACCAACCAAGTTGTAAATTATTCCAGTTATCCCCACCCTCCCCCGAAGTTGCCTCATACTAGTGAACTGTGACCCTGTTCTTACAGTTTTGCTTTTAAACAATTTCATGTAAATGGAACTATGCAGCAGGTAGCCTTTTGTGTCTGACTTTGACTCAACATAATGCTTTTGAGATGCATCATGTTATTACATGTATCAGTGGTTAATTTCTTTTCACTGCCGAGTAGTATTCCATTGTAAAGATGTAACAAAATTTGTTTATCCATTCACCAGTTGATGAATATTTTGAGCTACTTCTAATTTTTAGCAATGATGAATAATGCTGCTATAAACAGTTACATGCAGGTTTTGTTTTTTTTACTTTTGTCTTTTGCATATATTTTTATTTTTACATATATCTTCATTCTTTTTAGGTAAATAGCTAGCAGTGGAATTGCTGGGCCATACGGTAAGTACATTTTTTAAAGTACACTTTTAGCTATGTAAGAAACCGTCAAGTTGTTTTCCAAAGTGATAATGCTATTGTACACTTTTACCAGCAACCTATGATAGTTCTGCTAGCTCCACATCCTCGCTGGCTCTTCCAATTGTCGGTTTTGTTTTCTTTTATCATTCTAATAACTGGTATCTCATTGTGGTTTTAATTTGCACTGTCTTAGTGACAGATAGCATGTTTGCATGTGCTTATTAGCCATCCAAATTTCTTCTTTTGTGATGTGTCTGTTCAAATTTTTACCAATTAAAAATTTTCTTTCTTATCATAGAGTTATAAAGAGATCTTTAGACATTCTGTGTATAAGTCCTTTATCAAAACTTTTTTTACAAATGTTTTCTCCCAGTGTGTGGTTTGCTTTTTCATTTTCTTAATAACATCTTTTAAAGAACAGAAATTTTAGTTTTTTATTAAGTCCATATTATCTATTTTTCTTTTATGGTTCATGTTTTTTGCGACTTACTTAAGAAATATTTGCTTAATATAAAATCACAAGATTTTCTCCCATGTTTTATTCTAGAAATTTTATAGTTTTAGGCTTTACATTTAAGTCTATGACCATTTTGGGTTAACATTTGTATATGTCTTGAATAAAAATTGAGATTTTACTTTCTTTTATTTGGCATATAAATGTCCCAGTTTTCTTGCATCATTTACTAAAAAGACTGTACTTTGTCCTCTGAATTACCTAGACATCTTTGTCAAAAATTGATTGACTATATATCCGTGGGCATGTTTGTAGACCCTCTGTTCTATTCCATTGATCTATATATTTACTCAAATATTTCACCATTTTTATTAGTATAGCATCATAGTAAGTCTTGAAATCAGTTGGTGTTATACTTTTTCAAAGTTGTTTTGGCTATTTTAGATACTTGATTTTCCATACTAATTTTAGAGTAAGCTTTTAATTTGTAATTTATACAAAATATCCTCATAAGATTTTGATTGAGGTTGATTTGAATCTATAGATTGATTTGAGGAGAGTTGACATCTTCCCAATATTGAGTCTTACAGTCCACAAATATAGTATATCTATTTATTTAGGTATTTAATTTCTTTTATCAGTGTTTTATAGTTTTTAGCATACAATTCCAGCACATATTTGGCTAGATTTATCAATAAGTATTTCATGTTTTTCAATGCTATTGCAAATGCATTTTAAAAATTAATTTCTGATTGTTCATTGCTAGTGTATAGAAATATAATCAATTTTTGTATATTGACTTGTATATTGCAACCTTGCTAAACTCACTAATTACTTTTAGTAGCATTTAAAAAATAGATTTCATGGGATTTTCTACCTAGTTGACCATGATTTCTGCAAATAAAGAGTTTTAGTTCTTTCTTTCAAAATGTTTGCCTTTTATTTCTTTTTCTTGCATTGTTGCACTGGTTACAATCAATGTTAAATAAGAGTGGTGAGCGCAAACATCCTTGCCTTCTTGATTTTAGTGAAGAGAGCATTCAGTTTCTTCACAGTAAGAATAATGTTAGCTATAGGGTTTTCATAGATAGCCTTTGTAAGGTTGAGGAGGTTCTCTTCTATTCCTGACTGGCTGAAAATATTATCATGAATAGATATGGATTTTGTCAAATGCTTCTTTTTTTGCATCTTGATATGATCAGAGAACGTTTTGCTTTTAGTCCATTGACATGATTGACTAACTTTCAAATGTTTAATCAAATTTGCATTTTTGGAATAAACTCTAATCATAATGTATAATATTTTACATATTGATGGATTCAATTTGAAAAAATTTTGTTAATGATTTCTCTGTTAGTATTCATGGGGGATATTAGCTTGTTTGTTTTTTTCCTGTGTCTTCTCTGGATTTGCTGTCAGGGTCATGTTGGCCTCATAAAGTGACCTCGGAAATATTTTCTGCTCTTTTACATAAGAGTTTGTATAAAATTGACATATTTCTTCCTTAAATGTTTGTTAGAATTTACCAGTGAACCCATCTAGGCTTAAAGTACTGTTTGTGGGAAAGTTTTTCATAATAAATTCAATTACTTTAATAAATAAGCACAATTCAGATTATCCATTTCTTCTTGAGAGGTTTGTGTCTTTTTTTTTTTTTTAATGTGGCTGTTCTTCTCAGATACTACAGCAAAATTCAGTAAGTGATAGTTTCTTTTTTTTTTTTTTTTTAATTATTTTATTTTATTTTTTTGGGGGTACACCAGGTTCAATCAACTGTTTTTATACACATATCCCCATATTCCCTCCCTTCCTTGACGCCCCCCCCCCCGATTCCCCCCCACCCTCCCTGCCCCAGTCCTCTAAGGCATCTTCCATCCTCGAGTTGGACTCCCTTTGTTATACAACAACTTCCCACTGACTATTTTACAGTTGGTAGTATATATATGTCTGTGCTACTCTCTCGCTTCGTCTCAGTTTCCCCTTCACCCCCCGCCCCCTCCCATACCTTGAGTTCTCCAGTCCATTCTCTGTATCTGCTTCCCTGTTCTTGTCACTGAGTTCATCAGTACCATTTTTAGATTCCGTATATGTGAGTTAGCATACAATATTTGTCTTTCTCTTTCTGACTTACTTCACTCTGTATGACAGATTGTAGTTCTATCCACCTCATTACATATAGCTCCATCTCATCCCTTTTTATAGCTGAGTAATATTCCATTGTATATATATGCCACATCTTCTGTATCCATTCATTTGTTGATGGGCATTTAGGTTGCTTCCATGTCCTGGCTATTGTAAAGAGTGCTGCAATAAACATTATGGTACAAGTTTCTTTTGGGATTATGGTTTTCTTTGGGTATATGCCCAGTAGTGGGATTACTGGATCATATGGTAGTTCTATTTGTAGTTTTTTAAGGAACCTCCAAATTGTTTTCCATAGTGGCTGTACCAACTTACAGTCCCACCAACAGTGCAGGAGAGTTCCCTTTTCTCCACACCCTCTCCAACATTTGTTGTTTCCAGACTTTGTGATGATGGCCATTCTGATTGGTGTGAGGTGATACCTCATTGTGGCTTTGACTTGCATTTCTCTGATGATTAGTGATGTGGAGCATCTTTTCATGTGTTTGTTGGCCATCTGTATGTCTTCTTTGGAGAAATGTCTATTTAGGTCTTCCTCCCATTTGTGGATTGGGTTATTTGCTTTTTTGGTATGAAGCTGCATGAGCTGCTTGTATATTTTGGAGGTTAATCCTTTGTCCGTTGTTTCATAGGCAATTATTTTTTCCCATTCTGAGGGTTGCCTTTTAGTCTTGTTTATGGTTTCTTTTGCTGTGCAAAAGCTTTTAAGTTTCATGAGGTCCCATTCGTTTATTCTTGATTTTATTTCCATGATTCTAGGAGGTGGGTCAAAAAGGATGTTGCTTTGATGTATGTCAAAGAGTGTTCTGCCTATGTTTTCCTCTAGGAGTTTGATAGTGTCTGGCCTTACATGTAGGTCTTTAATCCATTTGGAGTTTATTTTTGTGTATGGTGTTAGGAAGTGTTCTAACTTCATTCTTTTCCATGTTGCTGTCCAATTTTCCCAGCACCACTTATTGAAGAGGCTGTCTTTTTTCCATTGTATACTCGTGCCTCCTTTGTCAAAGATAAGGTGCCCATATGTGTTTGGGCTTACTTCTGAGTTCTCTATTCTGTTCCATTGATCTTCCTTTCTATTTTTGTGCCAGTACCATACTGTCTTGATCACTATGGCCTTGTAGTATAGTTTGAAGTCAGGAAGCCTGATTCCACCAACTCCATTTTTCCTTCTCAAGATTGCTTTGGCTATTCGGGGTCTTTTGCGTTTCCATACAAATCGTAAGATTTCTTGCTCTAGTTCTGTGAAAAATGCCATTGGTAATCTGATCGGGATTGCATTAAATCTGTAAATTGCTTTGGGTAGTACAGTCATTTTCACGATGTTGATTCTTCCAATCCAGGAACATTGTATGTCCCTCCATCTGTTTATGTCATCTTTGATTTCTTTCATCAATGTCTTAAAGTTTTCTGCATACAGATCTTTTGCCTCCTTAGGCAGGTTTATTCCTAGGTATTTTATTCTTTTGGTTGCAATGGTGAATGGGAGAGTTTCCTTAATTTCTCTTTCTGCTCTTCTGTTGTTCGTGTATAGGAATGCAAGAGATTTCTGTGCATTAATTTTGTATCCTGCTACTTTACTAAACTCATCAATGAGTGCTAGCAGTTTTCTGGTAGAGTCTTTAGGGTTTTCTATATATAGTATCATGTCATCTGCAAAGAGTGATAATTTTACTTCTTCTTTTCCAATTTGGATTCCTTTAATTTCTTTTTCTTCTCTGATTGCTGTGGCTAACACTTCCAAAACTATGTTGAATAACAGTGGTGAGAGTGGACACCCTTGTCTTGTTCCTGTTCTTAGAGGGAATTCTTCCAGTTTTTCTCCATTGAGAACAATGTTGGCTTTTGGTTTGTCATATATGGCTTTTATGATGTTGAGGTAATTTCCTTCTATGCCCATTTTCTGGAGAGCTTTGATCATAAATGGATGTTGAACTTTGTCAAAAGCTTTTTCTGCATCTATTGAAATGATCATATGGTTTTTATCCTTCAATTTGTTGATATGATGTATCACGTTGATTGATTTGCGTATATTGAAGAATCCTTGCATCCCAGGGATAAACCCCACTTGATCGTGGTGTATGAATTTTTTAATGTGCTGTTGCAGTCTGTTAGCTAGTATTTTGTTGAGGATTTTTGCATCTATATTCATCAGTGATATTGGTCTGTAGTTTTCTTTTTTTGTGACATCTTTGCCTGGTTTTGGTATCAGGGTGATGATAGCCTCATAGAATGAGTTTGGGAGTGCTCCGCCTTCTGCAATATTTTGGAAGAGTTTGAGAAGGATAGGTGTTAACTCTTCTCGAAATGTTTGATAGAATTCACCTGTGAATCCATCTGGTCCTGGGCTTTTGTGTGTTGGGAGATTTTTAATCACTGCCTCAATTTCTGTACTTGTGATTGGTCTGTTCATGGTTTCTATTTCTTCCTGGTTCAGTCTTGGAAGATTGTATTTTTCTAAGAATGCATCCATTTCTTCCAGGTTATCCAATTGATTGGCATATAGTTGCTTGTAGTAGTCTCTCATGATGTTTTGTATTTCTGAGGTGTCCGTTGTGACTTCTCCTTTTTCATTTCTAATTCTGTTGATTTGCATCTTCTCCCTTTTTTTCTTGATGAGTCTGGCTAATGGTTTATCAATTTTGTTAATCTTCTCAAAGAACCAGCTTTTAGTTTTATTTATTTTTCTTATGGTTTCTTTCCTTTCTTTTTCATTTATTTCTGCTCTGATCTTTACGATTTCTTTCCTTCTGCTCATTTTGGGGTTTCTTTGTTCTTCTTTCTCTAGTTGTTTGAGGTGTAAGGTTAGGTTGTTTATTCGATCATTTTCTTGTTTCTTAAGGTAGGACTGTATTGCTATAAACTTCCCTCTTAGAACTGCTTTTGCTGCGTCCCATAGGTTTTGGGTTGTTGTGTTTTCGTTGTCATTTGTTTCTAGATACTTTTTGATTTCCTCTTTGATTTCTGTAGTGAGTCCTTGGTTGTTTAATAGTGAATTGTTTAGCCTCCATGTGTTTGTATTTTTTGCAGATTTTTTCCTGTAATTGATATCTAGTCTCATGGCGTTGTGGTCTGAGAAGATGCTTGATATGATTTCAATTTTCTTGAATTTGCTGAGGTTTGATTTGTGACCCAAGATGTGATCTATCCTGGTAAATGTTCCGTGTGCACTTGAGAAGAAAGTGTAGTCTGTCGTTTTTGGATGGAATGTCCTATAAATATCAATTAAGTCGAGATGGTCTAATGTGTCATTTAAAGCTTGTGTGTCTTTATTTATTTTCTGTTTGGATGATCTGTCCATTGATGTAAGTGGGGTATTCAAGTCTCCCACTATAATTGTGTTGCTGTCGATGTCCCCTTTTATAGCTGTTAGCATTTGCCTTATGTATTGAGGTGCTCCTATATTGGGGGCATAGATATTTACCATTGTGATATGTTCTTCTTGGATGGATCCCTTGATCATTATGTAGTGCCCTTCCTTGTCTCTTTTAATAGTCTTTACTTTCAAGTCTAATTTGTCTGATATGAGTATTGCTACTCCAGCTTTCTTTTGACTTCCATTTGCATGGAATATCTTTTTCCATCCCTTCACTTTCAGTCTATATGTATCCCTTGGTCTGAAGTGGGTTTCTTGTAGGCAGCATATAGAAGGGTCTTGTTTTTGTATCCATTCAGCCAGTCTGTGTCTTTTGGTTGGAGCATTTAATCCATTGACATTTAAAGTGATTATTGACATGTGTGTTCCAATTACCATTTTCTTAATTGTTTTGGGTTTGTATTTGTAGGTGTTTTCCTTTTCTTGTGTTTGCTACTTAGAGAAGTTCCTTTAGCACTTGTTGTAAGGCTGGTTTGGTGGTGCTGAATTCTCTTAACTTTTGCTTGTCTGGAAAGCTTTTGATTTCTCCCTCAAATCTGAATGAGATTCTTGCTGGGTAGAGTATTCTTGGCTGTAGGTTTCTCTCTTTCAGGACTTTCAGGATATCCTGCCATTCCCTTCTGGCCTGCAGAGTTTCTGTAGAAAGGTCAGCTGTTATCCTGATGGGTTTTCCCTTATATGTTGTTTGTTGCTTTTCTCTTGCTGCTTTTAATATTTTTTCTTTGTGTTTAGTTGTCGTTAGTTTGATTAATATGTGTCTTGGTGTATTTCTCCTTGGGTTTATTCTGTATGGGACTCTCTGTGCTTCTTGGACTTGGTTCATTATTTCCTTTCCCATGTTGGGGAAGTTTTCCACTAGAACCTCTTCAAATATTTTCTCAGACCCTTTCTTGTTTTCTTCTTCTTCTGGGATGCCTATAATTCGAATGTTGGTACGTTTAAGGTTATCACTGAGGTCTCTGAGGCTGTCTTCTAGTCTTTTTATTTTTTTATCTTTTTCCTGCTCTGTGGCATTTATTTCTCCCATTCTATCTTCCAACTCACTTATTCGTTCTTCTGCCTCAGTCATTCTGCTGGTTATAGCATCTAGAGTATTTTTAATTTCAGTTATTTTGTTATCCATTGCTGTTTGTTTTTCTGAGTTCTTATGAACTGTTTCTTGTACTTTCTCTAATTTGTTATTGAGATTTTGTATCATTTTTACTATCATTACTCTAAATTCTTTTTCAGGCATTTTTCCTATTTCCTCCTCATTTATTTGGTCTTGTGGGTTTTTTTCCTGCTCCTTTGCCTGCATGGTGTTTCTTTGTTTCCTCATGGTTGTCCAAGCTTTTGGGGTTGCTTGTCCTGGTGATAGAGGTGTTTATAGAAGACTGTCCAAGCCTCAGACTAATGTCCAAGTGTTGGATTAGACGAATATTCAGTCTAGGAAACACATACATGTATAAGACACACAATTATTGAATCCGTTAGGACATAAGGCTCTAGAAAGACCTGACAGAACCCCAGTGTGCTATCAGATATTCAGAGAGAAACCCAGCAGAAATTGACAACTGAAACAGAACAAATCAGAGACAAAAGCAAAAGCAAACAAACAACAAATAACACCCTACACATACAAACATCAATCCAGGGAGATTTTGTAAGCTAGGATCAAATATAGAAAAGAGCTGGAGTACCACCAGAGAGAATGGAGATTCTCAGAATGTAATTAGACAACTGTACTAAGAACTAAGATAAAGACAAAAGCCTAATATTAATACCAAGGCAGTGCATCATCTGGAGAATAGATCAAGGAGTCTGAGCAGACCGATAGTGTTGCTTATAAGTATGTTAAGATAAAATACACTTAAAATGGCTGGAAGAAAGGGGAACAGAAGAGCGTAATGTGGTTGGAAATATGCAAAGAAAAAGAAAGGAATAGAAGTGTATTAAAGAAAGGGATGAAAGGAAAGTATGAAAGATATTTTGTCCGTACTACCAAAAACTTAGCTAGATATAGAAGTATTTAAAAAGGCAAAAAAAAAAAAAAAAAAAAGAGTAAAAAATATCCTTAAAAAATTATGTTGTAAAACTTGTAGATCCCTTAGGGCTAAGATCGTATTTAATAAATCAAAAAAAAAAAAAAAAAAAAAAAAAAAAGAAAGGAAAAAAAAAAAAAATCCAGAACTGATCCCCGAATGGACCAGTTCAATAGGTATTGATACTACTATTTCTGTTTCCTTAGCGTCTCAGCTGTAAGTGTCCTTCTCCTTGCCTTGGGTTTTTTTTTTTTTTTTTGCGTTATTCTGTGACCAGCAGAGGTTCCTTTATTGTTTGTCTGTAAGCCTCGGTGTGTGGGGAGGGAGAGGGTGCAATAGTGGCTCCTTCTCCTGGGAGTGAGTGAGCAGTGGCGCACTGTTGCTTCAGTCAGGCTTGGAGGTGCCTGTTGCAGAGGGCACTGGTGGCTCAGGCGTACACAGAAAGTCTTAGAGTTGGGCCTCTCTCGGGGTTTTTTCTTTTTGATGCTGGTTTTTTTTTTTTTTTTCTCTTGGCAGCCTCCCTGCTGCTGGCGTTGCAAGGAGTTTTAATCTAGCCCCGCCCGAGCGCCTGAGGGTGCTTGTTATCCCTGAGTGCCTTAGGTGGCCCGGCAGGGCGTCTCTCCGCCGCCTGTTGCAGAGGCACCGAAAGAGAGGGAGAGGCTATGCGCGCGGCTCCTCCCCCCCGCCCGGGAGCCTGCAGCCTCCAGCCGCCATCATGGCAGGGCAGCTCTCAGGGACCGGCACTCCTCTCCGCGGACCTCCTCCCTCCTGTCCTCTCAGTCCGTCACCCTACCGGCAACAATGTTTCTCCCCCTGAACCAGCTCTCCGGTTCCCACGCTCCCGCTCCTGGACCCTCCGTTCAGCCGCGGATCGATGTCTCGGTCCGGGAACGCTGAGCTGTGCTGCGGACCCTCCGTATGTTTCTCACTCCCTCCCGTCTGCCACAGCTCCGCCGCTTCACCCTCTTTGAGCCCTCGTAGATGCCTCCCTACCGGCTATGTCAGGCTCCCCGCAGCCCTTTCTGGTGTCCGAGGCCGTCTGCTGGTGTTCAGCTGGTTCTCTGTGGGAATGACTGCGTCCTTCCGTGCATTCCCAATGCAACTGTGGAGAGGGATGCACTCCACGTCTCTCTACTTCGCCGCCATCTTTTTTCTCTCGAGGTTTGTGTCTTTTAAGGAAACTATTTCACCTAAGCTATCAAAATCATTGGCATAACGATGTTTTTGATATTATCTTATTATCTTTTAATGTCTGTAGGCTCTATAGTGCTAGCCTCTATTTCTTTGCTATTATTGGTAATTTGTGTCTTCCCTCCTCTTTTTGCTTGATCAGCTTGCCTAGAAGTTTGTCAATTTTATTGCCCTTTTCAAAGAATCACTTTTGACCTTATTGGTTGTCTCTATTATTTTACTTTTTATTTTATTGATTTCTGCTATTACCTTTTTTATGTCCTTCCTTTTGCTTGATTTAGTTTTAATTTGATCTTATTAGTTTCATAAGATGCAATCTTAGATTATTGATTTAAGGACTTACTTGTTTTCCAATGTAAACATTTAATGCTATATATACATTTACCTCTTGGCTACATCAATATTTTGAGTTTTTAATGTGAAAAGATGAGATTGCCTCATGGATTGACAGATTTGTAAATACTAATGACAGTGTCTGCATTACTTATCATGGGATCAGTCATAAACATTTTGGTCAGCAGGTCACATTTGAGTATCTCTGCTTTAGAAGATGAGACCTGGGTTCTAACCTAGGTTTTCTCACCCCATAGATAAAGACATGAGGGCTAGAAGGATAATACTGTACTAGTGACCTTTTGGCCAGACAACCAGAAAGAGAAAAGGACAGGCCTTGTGGAAACAGCAATCTTTAACACCGCACACCACCCAGGAGAGAGAAGTGGCTGCAAGGAATCCGACCCTAGCTGTCTACCACCTTAGGCAGGGGTCAATGAAAGGAAGGGCTAACAGTGCCACTCTGATACCTGAAAGAAAGTAGAAATTGCCAGTCTACAGACCTATATAAATAAGGAGAAAGAGAGGCCAGAGCCCCACTCTCCATTCACTGCCCCCATTACCATCTGCTTCTCCAATTTACACACCTTAGAGATAAAACTGCATTTAATAATTTCCCAACTAAGCTCACAGTGCTTAAATGATATGCCTAAACTCAACCAGCTGGTGAATATTAACAAGAGAGAATGAAAGGTTTTTTGACTTTAATGTACTCTTTTCACAATATGTTTATCATCTTTTCCTTACCTTTTAGCTTCTAACTAAAAGGCAGAGGTCTCTGTGCGTGTGTGTGTGTGTGTGTGTGGAGAGAGAGAGAGACAGAGAGAGAGAGAGGGATGTGTTTTAATTATTTATAGGTTTTGTTTAATCAACTTCTAGTTAATAGACATAAATGTTATATCAAAGATTTCTATCAAGAAAGGAATTTTTATTGAAGTATAGTTGGTTTACAATATGTTAGTCTCAGGTATACAGCAAAGTGATTCAGTTATATATATTTTTTCAGATTATTTTCCATTATAGGTTATTACAAGATATTGAATATAGCTCCCTGTGCTATACAGTAAATTCTTGATCCTTATCTATTTTATATATAGCAGTGAGCATCTGCTAATTCTGTGCTCCTAATTTTTCCCTCCCCCACCTGCCTTTCCCCTTCAGTAACCGTAAGTGTATTTTCTATGTCTGTGAGTCTGTTTCTGTTTTGTAAATAAATTCACTTGTATAATTTTTTAGATTCCACGTATAAGTGATATTGTATGATATTTGTCTTTCTCTGTCTGATTTACTTCACTTACTGTGATAATTTTTAGGTTCATCCATGTTGTTGCAAATGCATTATTCCATTCTTTTTTATGGCTAATATTCCATTGTATGTATACACCACATCTTCTTATCCATTTATCTGTTGATGGACACTTAGGCTGCTTCCATGTCTTAGCTATTGTAAATAGTGCTGCAGTAAACATTAGGGTGCATGTATCTTTTCAAATTAGAGTTTGTGTCTTTTTAGGATACATGCCCAGGAGTGGAATTGCTGGATCATAGCAATCATTGCTGATAGCTCTATTTTCAGTTTTTTAAGGAACCTCCATACTGTTCTCCATAGTGACTGCACGAATTTACATTCCCACCAAGAGTGTAGGAAGCTTTTCTTTTTTCCACACCCTTTCCATCATTTATTTTTTGTAGACTTTTTGTTGATAGCCGTTTTGACCGGTGTGAGGTGATACCTCACTATGGTTTTGATTTGCATTTTTCAAATAATTAGCAATATTGAGAATCATTTCATGTGCCTGTTGCCCATCTGTATGTCTTCTTTGGAGAAATGTCTATTTAGATCTTCTGCCCATTTTTTGATTGGGTTGTTTGTTTTTTTAATATTGAGTTGTATAAGCTGTTAGTATAGTTTGGAAATTAACCCCTTATCGGTCACATCATTTGCAAATAGAAATAGGAATTTTAATACACTGTATTATTAATAGTGAGTTATGTCAAAAGTCACTTAACTTTAGAGTCTGGATCTGTCCGACTCAAAACTCTGCTTTTATTCTCTTTGTCTCATTTCTTCTCACATGTGATTACAAGCCCCAAATCATAAAGACACTTGATGTTTGCGTCCCAAAGGCATAATTCTCTTGCTGTTTTCTCAGTTGGGCAACACTTGCCCCCAGGGTACTGATGCTAGGATACAGGGATCTAAATAGCTGTCCTTATTTTCACTTTACAAGAGGAATGAGGACTTTCATGGAGTAGAGGGTCTGTTTGAAGTTGAAACTGGTATCGAAAGAGCGGTTGCTCCTCTTACTAAATTGTCCCAAGAGCAAGGAGTCAGCTGGCTCTCTCTCCTCTCAGCCAGCACCCCCCCCCCAAACTCACACCCCTTTACTAAAGCAAAGGAGTACACATCTATCTGCATAGTCATTAAAATGCACCGAGTCTCGGAACTGGCTTTCTCTTCCCCCCCATTCTACGGCCTGACAAAGGATTTGCGACAAAAGACCTTCTTCCCGGTTTGTAAAACAGTTGTGTAAAACTTGGACTGTAAAGTCACAGTTGACTGCTTTAATGTGGAACAGCTGGGAGGGTGTAGACACACTGGCAGGTTGAGACAGGGACTGGGAACGATCCTCCATTCTGCCCAGGGTCGACTTAGTCACACCACCTGCTGCCCCTATTATGTCAAGAGCAAACCAGTCATGACAGCCTCAACAGACGGACACACGGCACCAGACGGTGCAAGGGAAGTTAAGAAAAGATAAATTAAGTGATCAATAAAGATAAGGGACCTGCTCAGCAGTAAATGGTGCTGACAGACCAGACAAAACATGAAGCAAACAGGCATTTGATAACGTGGGGGTGTGCGGGGCTTAGCGTCAACCTTCATAGTGTTGACATTTCAGAGACCATTGGGACATTGGCGCTGGGTTTTCCTGGCTGGGCTGACTTGAGTTGGAGGTGGTTGCCTTTATCTTTCCATCGTACATGTAGAAGGGTTCAGGGCCCAGTTTGGAAGTGTAGTGAGTCACATACATGGAAAAGGTCACTACTGGCCTTGACCCAGGTCAGACTGGACAGTGCATGGTGGGTGAAATCCGAGGCTAAGGTCCACAAAGCTGCCTCTTTCTTGTGAGTTATTTGTTGAACATTCATTTATTCATTCTATCTGGTCTTTACTAAGCATCTGTTGTGGGCTAGGCCTAGTGCTAGGCCCTAATGGGGATGGAGGTATGGAAGTTGTAGCAGTGGTATGGTACAAGATTGCAGTCATTTTCCTGGAGGATATTATAGGTTAGTGAAGGAGCCAGCCCATTCCACTTTAAATACCCAACTCCCAAAACAAGTTTAAGTATAATCTCTTAAGTACTGTCGTGGAGGGGTGTACAGCATGCTAGAGACTAAGTCTGCTTAAAGGAATCTAGAATACTTTTACAGGGGAGGATGGGGGGGTCAAGTTCAAGGAAAGGCATTTCTGGCAGAAATAGCACCAACAACACAGATGTGGCCAATTTGGGCTTCCTTATCAGATCTGAATCTGGGGAATTCTAAGTCACAAGCTACTCAAGGTTGTGTGATTGTTAAAACAATTTTTTGATATTTATTTTATATTAGAAGATGATTGACAATGTTGTGTTAGTTTCAGGTGTACAACAAAGTGATTCAGTTGTACATATACGTGTATCTACTCTTTTTCAAATTCTTTCCCCATTTAGGTTATTACAGAATATTGAGCAGGATTGCCTGTGCTATACATAGGTCCTTGTGGGTTATCCATTTTAAATGTGGCCATGTGTACATGTCAATCCCAAACTCCCAATCTCTTGCTCCCCCCACCCTTCCTCCCTGGTAACTATAAGTTCTTTCTCTAAGTCTGTGAGTCTGTTTCTATTTTTTAAATAAGTTCATTTGTATCTTTTTTTAGATTCCACACATAAGCGATATCATATGATATTTGCCTTTCTTTGACTTAACAGGGCTTTATTTCACATTAGCTCATTCTCCCAAATTTGAGAAATAGTTATCATTAATTCTTATTTACAGATAATTCTTATTACAGATAATCTAAGACTCACAGGGGTTAAATAATATGCCCAAGTATGACTCTCTCTTTGGGCTTTATTTTTATGCCACACTCTCTCTCAATGTATCATTAGAAAACAACGAATTTGGATTTATAGGTTTTTATGTATCAGCAGCTTTTTTGAAGTATTACTATCATTAATTCAGAGCTGAAGAAACCTTAGTCCTCACTATTCAATTTCCTTTTCACTAGTAGTGGAGACACAGAAATGTGATGACATAATGATCATGAGGGTCTGTTGAGTGCTGTTGGGCAGGTGAGGCTTCAGCCTCGTCTCCCAATACAGGCGCCGCCTCCACTCACCTTCTACGACCCATGTCACAGGATGAAGGGTTGCTAATACGAATAACAAGAATCTAAAACAGGGACTGGGTCACGGTTATCAACAGAGAGGGTCACTGTGTTAAAAAGCGCCTACCATCTCCTCCTACCTGTGTGGTGAGCAGATCCAGATAGAGCTGGCGCGGCAGTCTGGGCCCAGTCACCTCTCCCTCCCTCTCCTCACACCTCCTCCTCCTTCTGCTCCTGCTTCCTCTCTCTCTCCCTCTCTCTGTTTCTCTCTCTCTTTCCAAACTTGACCAACTTTTTCTTCCTCTTTCCGTTGACCTCCTTGCCCCATGAATCCACCAGAAGGTTGACGAGTCTGAGGTTTAAATTTGGAAGGAGAGTGGAAAGGCTCTACCTAGTCCTCAAGCTAAAACCACTTGCTCCATCATAGCTCTTCCAGACCTCAGGACCAGAGTGTACAGGCAGCTAACACCCAAATGGAAGTTTAGTTTCCATTCAGCTCTTGTTCCTCATGTGTATATCTCCCTCAAAGGAAACGGGTGACTGCAGGGCAGGATTTGAACACACCTGGATTCCTCACTCCAGTACTATCAATTCATCCTTCACCAATAAGAACTGACCATGTGCCGGGCACTGTGCGCAGCACTTCACGTGCAGGACCTCACACAGTCCACACAGTCACATGCTAATAAAGCCGTTCTTCTT
Source organism: Hippopotamus amphibius kiboko (assembly GCF_030028045.1). NCBI lineage: Eukaryota > Metazoa > Chordata > Mammalia > Artiodactyla > Hippopotamidae > Hippopotamus > Hippopotamus amphibius. The sequence goes on along the minus strand of NC_080194.1, from coordinate 24,585,265 downwards.
ACTGACGGGGCATCCAAGACCCCCCAAGTGAAGGACTCGCCCAGTGTGTGGCAGTGCCACTGGGATCAAAATCCAGGTCGTTGGACTCCAACCCCTGCTCTTTCTGAAGGCTTATGTTGGTCCCCTCCAGTGTTCGAAGGGAGCCACGTTTGCCAGTCTGGTCTTGACTGGGAGCTGTGGCAATCCTAAAGGAAGTGGAGGATTCCAGTTTTCCTAAGTTGTTCCGATAGCGACCACCCTAGTCTTTGATGAAGGCTTTGTACCTGTGCGTGGATCACAAACAAAGCAGGCTGTGGGATGGTTTCTTTCTATGAACGTGGCCCCACAACTGTAGTCCTGAGAAGGCCACGGAACTTCACTCTTCATGTTGCCATACCTGCTTACCAGGCCCACCACATCCAAAAATGATTTCAGCCAGCGGCTGTAAGCGTTATAAAAGGGTGTGGCATTCACCAGCGGTGGCCATCTTATGCCTCATTTGGCTGTTCTGCCTTCATCTAGTCAAGTTTTTCTTAGCAATTTCTGGAGATCTAGTTCCTCCTCACGTGATACTTGCTGATTTTAAAAAGTGAGACATTGGGGGCATTGTGGAGAAGCCTGCAACGGAGTGGCCAAAGTCACCAGCCCTGGTCCAGGTTCTTCTCCATCCTGGCTGTGGGCCTCTCCGATGCTCTCCTCTGCACACCCCTGTCTTCAGCTGCCTTGACGAAAATGCTATTGAGCTCCAGTGAGTTAATAATATGCGTGAGTGTGTCATGAAATAACCAAGTAAATGTCATTTTTTGGTACTGTCTTCCACAGTAGAGTGTGAACTTTTTGAGAAAACGGACCATGTCTTATTCACCTTAGTTACCTGTAACCAGGGAGAATAACACTTACCCTACTGGATCCTTACAAGAGTTAAATGAAAACGTAAAGCACCCAGCACAGAGCCTACATAAATAGGTGGTAAATAAATATTAAATCTTTCCCACCCAGTTCCTTTTTTTTAATGTTCCTAGGCCTTAGCACATACTAAACATTAGTAAATATTGAGATAGGCAGTATAACATATGGGTTAACAAGAACAACAATAATAATTATAATTGGTACTTATGTTGTGCAGAGTCTGTACCGGGCAGTATTCTAAGTGCTTTATGTATATCCACTCGGTCTTCATAAATATCCTTCCAAAGGGGTCCTGTTATTATCCTCATTTTACAGATGAGGAAATAGGAAGAGGTTAGTTAACTTTCCCAAGATACCACGGCTAACACCTAGCGAGCCAAGATTTGAACATAGACTGTCTGGCTTCAGAGTAAAGAGCTTAAGCCACAGACCATGTGTTCAATTGCAAAGGACCCCAAATTCTTTTTTTTTTCTTTTTGGCTGTGCGTGGGCTTTCTTTTTTTAGTTGCGGTGAGTGGGGGCTACTCTTCATTGTGGTGCGCGGGCTCCTCATTGCCGTGGCTTCTCTTGTTGCAGAGCATGGGCTCTAGGCGCATGGGCTTCAGTAGTTGCAGCACATGGGCTCAATAGCTGTGGCACACAGGCTTAGTTGCTCTGCGGCACGTGGGATCTTCCTGGAGCAGGGATCGAACCTGTGTCCCCTGCATTGGCAGGCAGATTCTTAACCATTGCGCCACCTAGGAAGCCCCAGCCCCAAATTCTTTACAGCTCCTCCCATCAAGAGACAGAATCTATTTTCCCACCCATTAAGCCTGGGCTGGCCTCGTGACTTGCTTTGATCAATAGAATGCAGGGAAGTAGCCATGAGTTCTGAGCCTAGACCTCAGTAGATCTTGCAGCTTCTGCTGTCACTCTCCTGAAGGGTTCCCTCCATATGAACAAGCCTGCATTTAACCTCCAGAAGGATGATGTGGAGGGAGGGGCCGGCTGTCCTAGCCATCCTAGCTGAGGCCCAGCCTTTTGAGTGAGACCATCCAGCCTCAGCCACGCCAGCCCAGCTCAGCAAAACCTCCCAGCCAAGCCACGGAATCATATGAAATAATAAAATGACGGTTGTTTGAAACCGCTAGGTTTGGAGTAGTAATTAGGCTGATCTACTTAAAAGCTGTGTGTCCTTGGGTACACTGCTTAGTCTCCAGGAGCCTCCATTTTATTATCTATATGTGAGAATAATTATTCCCACTTCACAGGATAGAACATGTTTGGCACCTGCTGTATGGTGTAAGTAGGTGCTCAAAAAATGGTAAATTCCTTCCCCATGAAGAATACAGTATGCAAAGATAAGCTTGAGAGGATGCAAAGTGGCTAGAAGGTCAGAATTACAAAAATTTTAATTTGTAATCAAATTGTAGATCAGAATTACAAAAACTGAAGAAGATAATAGGTCCGAAATGCTCGGAACAGATAAGGAGGTGTACTGAATTTTGCTATAGGGCATTTGGAGTACTGGTTGCATGATTGGATTTGAGGATTTTTAAGGTTCATCCTACTCTTGACATTTGATGAATCTCTGTCTTCAAGAATCATTATATGAGTCAGGGTAAAACTTTCTCCTATTCTCTTTTCCTCATTACCTTTTTAATCAGATTTCCTTGATTGCCCACTTGATAATGCTGGGTAGTGGTTGAAATCTTACATGCTTTGTTGTGTGACCCTCTTTCTAACCCTACCTTAAACACAGCAAAGAGTGGGGACTCAAAAATGTTAGCTGAATGGAGCTTCAAGCACAGGGGATCCAATTGCTTTAACAGCAATGGAAAAAATAATCAAAATCATAAAGGCAGAGGGAGGTAGAAATGGCAAAATTTTTCTTTTACTGATTGATCAAACAAACATAAATGTGCCTGCAGGATGGTTATTATGTGATATTTTTATTTATTTGTTTTCCTGGCTTGGTGTTTTGTTTGTTTTGTTTTTAAAGATTGGATTTTACTAAGGGAAACCTTTTATAGCAACTGGCACTGCAGTTTCTCTGTCTGTTGCCTATGGGGGTCTCATTTGAATTCCTTGATATCGATAAATCATTTCACTAAAAACCTCGCAAATGACCTCAGACTTGAATTTGGTGGATGTTTGGTTTTCTTTTTTCTCCTTCATTAAAGACATTTAGAAACATACACCCAATTGAAATGGAATATTTCAGCAAGTGGTAAAACCAACTTTCACATCAGAATTTTGGGGGGATGGTCTCAGCTGTGGCTTTTAATCGAGAAAACTGAAAATATAAAATAAGCCTTCACAGGATCTGAGTTGAAATATTCTTCTGTACTTCTCCAGTATTTTTAAGAAAGAAAACATTTCCCAATCGACACCCCACCCACATCTTCTCTGGCTTCAAGCTCTGGCCTTGTGCTCATCCACACCTCCCTTCTTCTCTTTGCTGGTGGGAGTCCTCATCTCCAGGCTTTGCAAACCCTAGCCCTGCCGATGAATAAACATCGTTCTGTCTGTGCCGTCCTATACACTTTGCAGACAATGTTCAGCTTCAAAGTTTGCAGAATTGCCTGGTCCGGTTTTGTGAACAACACCAGTGGGACCGTGTTGTCGGGGTGAGGGGTGAGACAATGGTGCATCTCTGACATCACCAAGCACAAGGAGCTCTGTCTCCAGCTGTACAAACAGCACAGGAAATGGATTTTTCTCCCCCTTCGTGTTATTTTTTGTCTATTAAAATTATGCAAACCCAGCAAATACAACAATTGCTTTGTTAAGTCTCCAAAATGTCTAACCATTCATTTCCCAAATAAGGAGCCTGCGGTGCCTTTGATGCTGAGGATGGTTAATCCCAAATGTGGAGAACTAATAAAATAATCAAAAAAAAGCCCCCAGAAGTGTTGATAACTTTCAATTATCTCTTGCTCTCTCTCCCAGGATTGGACGAGGCGGGATGGGGCTGCCTTCAAGTAGTACTTGAGTCAGTGCTGCATTTTCTCTTCCCTGGGCCCCTAGGCACGGACGTCTCTCCTTTGTGGCTGAATCGCCTTAGCCAGGCTGGGGTTTGGAGGTGCTTGGGGCCAGAGGAGACAAAGCAGGCCCGCTTCACAAAGGCGAGGAAGCCAAAGAAAGCAAAATTGAATCTCCAGCACCCTGCTCCTGAGTAAACAGACAAAACTAATGGGTCTGCCATTTCTCCTCCCATCCAATTACTGGGCTCCAGTACAGAGAACATGGCAACATCAGCTCACACAAATTCTAATACTCTTAATCCCTTCCATACATATAAATCTCACATCCACCCACATGACTTCATTACCAAAACCACCCAGGCAGGCGGTGTGAAGGAATGGGCCCACCAGCTGCAGAAACCTGCCTTCTTCAGGTTTTAATCAGTTAATGAGGGGTATGCAAATGAAAAGCTTATGGGATTACGGCTTGTCCGACAACGGTTCACCCTGAGTGATGGAGGACTAATACAGGTGTTAGGAAACGGGTTATTAGGGCCGGCCTAATTTCGGCCTATTCATGCTGGCTTGCACTCTTAGCCTGACCGTTTGTCCTCCTGCTGGGGGCCTAGTAGGAGCCATCTTTAGGCCTGTGGTGGGTCTGACGTGAACTCCTACTAAAGATATGAAGTTAATAAATCCGGCCATTGGGTGTTTAGGCATACACAGCAACACAAGAGTGGCCTCTGGTAGGGGCTTTTCTTCCTTCCCCACAAGAAGGGCCTGAGAAATGGCTGTGAAGCCCTGAACGTGGTTCACGGCTTATTACTGCCTTTCCAGACACCATCAGGCAGACACTATCTGGGAGTTGCACCTGGCCCATCTTTTTTTTTTTTTGCCTTGTGGCCCAACGCAATGACTTGGTTTCCCATCTCCAGAGGGATGTACCCTGTGCAGCGTATCCGCAGAATGTGCAACTGAGGACAGGAGTCAGAGGCCGACTGGCTTCAGCTGGGCAGTTTCCTTGGAGAGGTCACTACCAGACAGGATCAGATGCCCTGCTCTGCCAGCCCAAAGCCTAATATGGTCCACACTCCTTCTCTGCAATTCCGAAATCCCCAATGCTCAGAAAATCAAAGGGTTTTTTTTTTTTTTTTTTCTTTTCTTTTCTTTTTAAATAATTCATCTGGTAGCAAAGCCTGGGATGAACTGATGCAAGGCTTCTTATAATCTTTCTATCCCATCAAATGTCAGTGTTTATATATATATATATACATATATATATACACATATGTTTTGGCAAAATATTAATATATCTGTCTGATTATGAGGTGCTGTTGAGGGTTTTATATAATGTGTGGTATATGTTAGATATTATCATTCTCAAATTTAAAAAAAAGAATCTGAATCCTGAAACATACCTGGCCCAGAGGTTTTAGGAAAGGAGTTATGGAACTGAAAAACTAGTTAATCCAGAGACAATCAAGATTCTACTTGCTTGTCTAGTTGATTTTGACAATCAAAAAAACCACTCTATAAACCTCTACCTAAAAGAGGAGCATTTTCCAGTAACTAGGATACTGGTAATGACTAGCCTCTTTCTAGTCATTAAGTTACCTGTGAAAGCAAAATAGTAATCAGAAGTTAGAGGTTAAGCATAGAATAATTCAAACAAATAACAACAATAACAGTAGCTAATATTCATAAAGTATTGACTATGTGCCAGGCTTTGCAAGCACTGTGTGATTTGGCACACACAAAAAAACCTCCAAAGCAGGTCCTATTATGATTCCCATTTTACAGATGGAGAAACTAAGACTCAAAGAGGTCATCTCCCGATAGCCTGCAAGCATCTTGAGAGAGATTTCATCCAGGCTTAAGTAAAATATAGTAAATTCTAGTTACCTCACAATAGAATTCCCAATTCTTATATCCAGAACACTCTCACCTTACCTGTCTCTCTTCGATGCCGTAGCAGAAACATTGACCAAGTATTATGGATAACTTCTGTTTCCGAATGTTATTTGGCCTCATTATTTCCTCATGCCAATGGACTATTTTCATTTTCTTTTCCATTATTCTCACTTTCCTGAGACTACAAGCTTCCGCATTTCAGGTTTACTGTCTTGTGAAGCTTTCCTCTTCCTTCCTTTCCCATTAGTATTTGTATGTGTGTTTGCTTATACAGAGAGATTAGAATTCCAGGCTTAATTTATCCTCATGTCTCTAATAGTGACTAGTACAATGCTTGAAACATGGAATTCATTCTTAAGATACTTAATGAACATCTATTGTAGGCCAGATGCTGGGAAGACAGCATGGATGAAGAAACAGATGAGGTAGAAGTAATTGACATTTATCTAGCATTTACTCTTTTTATCCCTAGACAATGCTAACCTGTTTAATTCTTCCAAAAATCCTTGGAAGGAAGAGCTAATATGATCTCAGCTCTGATCGTAAAGCCTGAAGAGGTGAAATGAATTGCCCCAGGTCAAAGAGTTAGCATATAGCAAAACTGGGATTAGAATTTAGGCAGCTCAGCACATAGTACCTGTGTGTTGAACTATTTCGCCAGCTTGCCACTCCACAGGAAATAGTCTGTTGAGATGTCCTGAGACTCATGAGGAAAACTAACCTGTAAAATAATTATATTCAGTATAACCAGTGTAAGAATGTTAAATAGTGAGAACACAGAGGAGAGACTGACTCAGCCTGGAGAACCTGGGAAAACCTCCTGGAGGAGGTGGCATCAATAGATTGGCTGATTCATTTACTCTTGTTTATTAATAGGTTTTCATTAAATACCTACATGTGGCAGGAACAACGCAAGGCACTGATTCACAAAGGAGTAGGGACACAGTGGTGTATTGGTAGATGGTTAACAATCAGCTTTTCAGAAGAGGAAAAAAAATACACTGATTTGTAATGTCTGATGATTTCTGTGGAGTAAGCTTTCCTGCCCTGGCTGATATCACACAGCCAACATGACATCTACCCCCTCGTAAAAAGTCATGTAAAGTTAACAGTCCACTCTTGCAAGCCGATACAAGCTGGCTGCAGCACACCACGGGACATAGGCCTTGCTCTCATGTTAATCACAGGCCAGTGCAGTGGCTCTCAAAGGGTGTCTGTGAGGTCCAAACTGTTTTCACTTTATACTAAGATGCTGTTTTCCTTTTGTTCACTATGTTGACGTTTTCACCGAGGGTGCAAAAACAGTGGTGATAAAACTGGAGGCTTAGCATGAATCAAGACTTGGCACTGCTAGTACAGTCTTTCTTTACCACTGCACACTTGCAGGGAAACAAAAAATTCCAAGTTCTTTTAAGAATTTCCTTGATGAAGCAGTGAAGATTATAAATATTATTAAATCTTGACCCTTGAATAAATGTCTTTTTAACATCCTGTGTGATGACTGGGAAGTAATATATAAAGCATTGCTTCATGCCAAAGCGTGATGATTACCTCAAGGCACAAAGCATTGTGTTTGCTCAAGTTGTGAGCTGAACTAGCTGCTTTCTCGTGAAACACTGTTTTTACTTGAAAGAGTGAATGACAGACAAACTATGCTTACTCATACCAGAGTATTTGACAGACTATTTGACAGACATTTTCTTGCAAATGAAAGCAGTGGGCCTGTCACTTCAAGGGAAACAATCGACAGTACTTGTTAATGATAAAATTTGAGATTTCAAGTAAAAATTAAAGTTTCAGAAAACTGTGTCCCCCGCATCATGAATTTGACATATCCCAATAAAAAGACTTCTTCAGTGAGATCAGGTGTGATATTAGTGAAGGTGATATTTCAATATTGTATAATGAAGTGTGTCAACATTTGGAAGATCTGCTTCACTTAGTGAACCAATATTTTCCAAATGACCAATTCTGTTGTTAAACCATCAGGCGTGGGTGAAATATCCATTCAGAGTGTCAGGTAGACTAATGGATTTTAATTTAACAGAATCTGAAAATTCCATTGAAATGGTTTCAAATTCCACATTGCAACTAACCTTTCAGGAATCACCATTTGTCTTGTTTGGGCATGACGTCAAAGAGTAAAATCCTCAGTCACCTGAAAAGGTTATTAAAATACTCATTTTTTTCCAGATACATACTTACGAGGCCAAATTTTCTGCCTCCACTTCAATCAAAAACAACATATCCAAACAGATTCAAGGTAGAGGCAGATATGAGAATTCAGCTGCCTTTTACGAAGCTAGACAAAGAAGGGACTTGTAAAAACATACCAAATAAGTTTTATTTTAGAGAATGGTTATTTTTCATAAAACATGTAATTTGTGTTGTTTTTAATGAGCTAATAAATATTTTAAAAACTTTTTAGTTTTATCTTTTAACACTGTAAATATCAAGAAATTTAACCCTTATAAATAAAAACCTTTGGAGTTCTCAGTAATTTGTAAGAGTGTACAGGGGTCCTGAGACCAAGAAGTTTGAGAACCACTGGTCTACTAGAACGTTATTATTTGCCTTGAAGAATGAGTGAGAGTTTGCCTGATGGAGATGATGGGAAGGGGAAGCCAAACAGGCTGTGTGAGGCCAAGAGGGCATGTGCTTGGGTTCCTGCAAGAGGGTCAGTATGCCTGGATTTGAGATGTGTGCGCAAGAGGGGAGCAGCTGGGGCGAGGGACAGCTTGTGAGGCTGCAGAAGCAGGCAGGAGCCTTGTTTGCCTGCTTGTATTTATTTGGGGGGTGCCAGAAGCCACAGGAAGTCTTTAAGCAGGGTCGTGATCTGATCTGATCGGCAGTTTAGGAAGATCACTCTGACCCCTGGGGTGGGTAGCATATTTATCCAGGGGTCAAAGGCTGATGAGTGAGAGCCCACCTCCAAGATTTCTGTGCAGCTGGCACTGTGTCTTAAAAGTTTAGAATTTGATGTCCAGATTGTTCCAGGTCTCACCATTCGCTTTGGCCTTACACTCCCCCAGTCCCCACGTTTGTGCTCTCTTCCTAGTCCTCATGGCGGTGTGAATGTTTGACTGGGCAAAATGGGGACTTCTCAGTGCTTTGTGAGGATCCTCTTTGGTCTAGGGTCTTTGAAATGTGTTTGATCTTTGGCACGCACAGAAAGGAGAGACAAAGGGTGTGTGTGGTGAGTAAAGTCAGGCTTAGAAAATTTTAGATCTCTGATTTTTAGATTTCTCTAATTTTCTTTTAGGGGGAAAAAAGGGCTATTACATGTTATAACTTGATTTCCTACAAACTCTCTCTTCTGGAAAATAGCAAATTTACATGCGCATTATGGAAAAGAGGTATCTCTTATCCTCCTGGGGACAATCTTATAATAAGTTGGATTTAAAAAATATTTTTAACTGTTATTTATTTTCCAAGGAATATTATGACATAATAAAAATGCGCACGCACGAGAGAGAGAGAGAAAGGGGAAAAAAATCACCTCTAATCCCCTCTCCATACAGTTTTTATTATTTTTTCATGGTCTCTCTCAAAGTTAGCCCACAAGCATACACACTTATAACACACTTGTTATCACAGCATAAAAATAGTTTTATATTCTACCCTTTTCATTAAAGCAGGGAGAAAAACAGACATAACTAGGTTCTATTTGCAGTTCCTTCCATACACTGAATAATTGCCACTACCACTAACAGCACCCTCCTCCCCAAAAACTTACCTTTTGACTGGGTCCATACTCTTAATTTTAAAAATTTTGTAGTTTATAGGGTTTGGAGGTAGTTTCATGTACAGTAACTTTAGTTTTAAATTTTTTTCTGACCTATCATTATAAAATCAAGCTAAATTCTTACTTGATTGGTGCCAGGTTCGTGTGGATTTGCTAATGTGATCCTTTGCCTTCTGTCTCTGCCAACATCTTCAGAATTCAGAAAGGTGATATGAGAGTTCTGGCTCTGGATACATTTGACCAGGGGCCTTTTTGGAGTATGTTGCACAAATGTCTAAAGAAATTGTCTTCTCCCTCTTCAAAATGCCATGATCTCATTGCTATGGAATTGCTGTTGGAAAACAATGTAGCCAGAGTCAGTGTTTAAGTGCTTCCCAGGGTGACTGAAGACAATTTTTCTGGCTTTGGAATGTGTTGGGTTAGAGGGGGGCGGGGGGCAGGTGTCCAATGAGTTTCTTTCCTCATACTGTGAAATTGTCTCCTTCTTCCTGCCCTTGCCTCAAGCCTAGTTGTTACTGAAAAATTCATTGCTCTTAAAAGAGCTATGAAAAGTATTTAGATGTCAGAGTGCCAGGCAGCCACTTGTACTCCTTGATGGTTCCGTCCACTCTCAGTGGAAAAGTAATTCCAATGAAAGTTACTGAACAGGGAGTCATGCCACTAAGATGTTGATTCTCAGAACACAAAACCAGCTTCAGTGTTTTTTTATCGGTAATTGTCTCCTCAAAATAGGGGAACATTTTTTAACCTTTTTGGTTCCCTTGGAGAAGAGAGGACCTAACTAAATTTCCTGAATTCTTCCACACAAAGTCTTTTTTTGTTCCCTAAATACTTTTACTATTGGAAATAAAGAACTCGGCAGACTAAGTCCTTCAGCAAATGTTTCAAACACCTAATTTGGGCCAACACCTTGTCCTGGGATTGGCCTGTTAACCTCTCACCCTTTACCCAGCCTGCTATGGGGCAATGATCCTCTTAGAATCCTCCCCAGACAAGGCTACAACGTGGGATGCTTAAGGCTGTTTAACCTGGGGATTTGGGGAGGCAGCTTTTCCACACTGCACTGTTCAGCATCTCCATTTGTTTTCTATAGTTCCTCCCAGTTAGCTGGCCAGGGCTTTGAAAACACATGTGATTTTTCGGGCCTGTAGGCCATTCCTCTATTTTGAGTGGGAGAAACAAGAGTAGCTTCATGATTTAGAAGATGTTATTATGCTTACATGCTTATACATAGTCCATAAAGAAATAGGCATCCCACATATTATGACATATGTGAATAATAATAACTGACATTTGTAACATGCTTTAGAATTTACAAACTATTTTCTATGTCTAATTTCTTTAATTCCTTACAATAAACCTGTGGAGTAAGTGGCATTTATAAATGCCCGTTTTACAGATGAGCAAACTGAAGTTGAGGGAAGTAAAGAATGTTTCCAAAGTTGCTTGGTTAGGTAAACTGGTTTTTTGACAAATCTGGTTTTATTGCCTGTTTCCACTTGGTTTTCTTCCCATCTGAATAATAAACCTTTAAAATTTAAATAATTTGCTTTTTCACGTAACTCATTTTTATTAATAGACAACAACTAACAGGGAAAGCAAGACTTACCGTAAGTATCCTGTTCTCACAACGTAGAACTGGCAAGACCATAGAAAAAGAAAAGAAAACTAAAGCACTGGAGCCAAATAGAAAATCTGAAAGAATTTTGAGAATGTACTCCTCTACAGTCTCACTACTGGACTGTAATAAAGGCAAGTGTCCAACTTTATTTATTTATTATTTATTTATTTATTTATTAGCAAACAAGCATGAACAGGTTACATCACCAGTTCTGGAATCTTAATTATGTCCAGCCCTGTCCTCTAGTTGCTTTACTCACTGCCTTGCACAGCGGTTTCCTTGAGCCAGATGTGACAATACTGCAGAAGCAGGGTTCTATTTCCCTCATGGTCTTTCAAGGCCATCAGAAATCCCTCAAAACAAACTAGACAGTACCCTTTAGTATCAGGCCTCAGACACCATCCCTAAGGGAGCTGGTTATAGACCTTCCTAGAGGCTTAAGGAAGTGGAGTGTCTGTAAAAGAGTTTAGATAAGCCATGTATAATTGAATACCACCAATTTCACCGATGAGAGCCCATTTTAACATCTGTCATGCTGACAAGCTACTCATTTCACCTCTGAAAATCCCGTTTCTGACATTCACTATACAATCAACCAAGTGTCCTAGTGCCCATCAAAGATGAAGATTGCTGCAGCCGTTATAGTAGCCACATCTGGATGAGGGCAACTGACTGTTCTTGGCTTATGACTTAAACCAACTGACACACACATAATACCACACTGTCTGGACCCAAGCATTTCAAAACAATTTAGCTACATCATAACTGTTTCATAGAGAGGCAGAGGAAGATTCCACACAAAGGTAATGTCAGTTGGGTAGAAAAGGAATGAGAATGGAGATAAAGAGAATATTAACTTATTCTTTATAGACCTTTATATTATTTCATATGACACAACATGCTCATATTATTTTTGTACTTTAAAAATCTTAGAAAAATATGTAAAAGGAGGTAGTAACTTTACAAGAGAAAACGCCAGATTGCCTTTGAGCATGCGCTTCTTTCCACGTGCGCCGTCTCCCTCGTGTTTCACATCACCAGGGGTGTCTTCCTGCTCCAGTTCTCAGTTTAGACCCTGCGTCCTTTGGGAAGCTTTTTTCTAGCTGCTCCAGACAGTCACGCACTTGTTCTCTATGCTCCTGTAGCACCCTAAACATTTCCTGGCCAAACACTCATAAGAATTCCTATTTGTCTGTTTTTCCTGTTGGATTATATATTTTGTAAGGGCAGGAACTTGGCCTTATTCAGTGCTGTGTCTCTTCCACACCGTGCCTAGCGATAGTAGACGCTTGACAAATATGTGCTATATTTATGAAAGAATGAATGAATGATTGAGTGAATATCAAGACATAGCACTTAGTATTTTTGTGGGACTTTTACCTTCACAGTGTTTATGAAATAGGCCCAATGTGATTTCAAGCTCTCTTGCTTAACTAGTTTCTTACCATCATTTCATGAGAAAAGATATGGGTCACCAGCATAATTTTCAATACCAGTATTTGTAGTCTGTAAGGAGGGAGTAAAATTCTCCTCCTATAATAAATGATTAGGCATCATGGAGTGGTGGAAATTACACTACTCCAAACCTATAGTTTGAGTCCTGGACTCATCATTCATTAAATGTGGAATTTTGGAAGAGACATTGAACCCACTCACTCTGAGTTTCAATGCCATCATCATCTGTAACATGGAATAAAAATTGCTACTGCAGAGGTTTATGATAGGGATCAAATGAAATAATATATGTGAAAACATTCTGTTAAGTATAAAGTGAGGGGTACAAATGTATTTTTGTTTATAATGAAGGTAGAATGACGTCTCCCTTTTCCTTCTGGAACATTAAGGTTTATCCATGCTTAGGGCCTAGGTGCACCACGTTTAATCTTTTGGGCACATCAGAAGGGAAGGATCATATTGATTCTTAGAATCAATAGAATCATAACATAATAGAGTCTGAAGGGATCACAAAATCCTAGTTCACTCTTCCCATTTTGTAGCCAGGAAAACCAAGGTCCAGATAAATTGTGTGACTTTACTCAGGCCATAGGGCAAGTTGGTTCAACTGAGGTCATCATATCAAAAGGATCATCTTAGCATCTTTTTCCAATTTACTTTTTTTTGTGCTGCAAAAAGAAACTCATTTCAGGCAGAACTTGCCTTGCTTTGACAGAAAGAAATACTCTTAATCCGAAGCACAACACAAAGACTTCTTTGAGGAATTTACTCATGTGTTGAACAGTGAATTCAGTTATTGCAATGACAAATGCAAATTTCCCTGAAAAAAAAAAAAAGTGTCATCTGTTGGCCAATTCATAAATGAATCTTACTATGCAGTCTTCATGAGCTTGTGCAAGGTTTATGCAATGCCAGTGAGACAAATATTAACAACTAAAAACCCACAAAAACTCTAATGTCTGACAATAAAAAAAAAAGACTATGAACCACAAACCTTGCCTTCCCATTGATTTTGTGTTTGCGGGAATTGTTTTGGGAAGAGAGCTTAGGGTTTTGTTTTTAGTATGGTGATAATAGGCCTTCAGAATTTTCAAAAAGAGATCACACACATTCTCACTTTGATCCTCACAACAGCCCCGTGATGGAAGCATGCAATTTTCTAAGAAAATCCACTCATGTTTTTCAACTGATCTCCTCTTTTGTTTCAGGCATATTGTGACTCAAGGAGCTACAGGTCTCAAGTGTGAAGAGTCAGAATAATTCAGAAAGACAAACATAGTGGTCGAGTTTTTCTGAAGCTGTGTGTGTGTGTGTATTTATGTGAATGATAAAGAAATAATAAAACAAAAAAATATGGGAGTGGGGTGGTGAATAAGAATTTTGGTAGCCTATGGGACTAGAATACCCACTGCAACTGGACTTACTGTTTTAAACGTTCTATTTATATGCTTCTCTTAAGACAAGGCTAAAGACTTTGTAACTTTAATTTTAGGGAATTTTTAAGTTTGTTGTGGCAGTGGTAGTTGTGGTTAGATCACTTCTTTACTAACTGACATCACCAGCTATGTGATAGCAACTTTTGGGACAATATACTACGGCCTCTGGAGTCAGACTACCTGAGTTCAAATCCTACATCCAAAACTTACTAGTGGTGTGTGATGTTGTATGACTTACTAAACCTCCCTGCCTTGTTTCCTCTTCTGAAAAATGAGCATAATAATAATACCTACCTACTAGGGTTATTGTGCAAATTGAATGAGTTAGTGTATATAAAGCGCCAAGAATCATGTCTGATACAAAGTAAGTACTGTACACTCGGCCCTCTGTATTCATCAGTTCCGCATCTTCAGATTTAACCAACCACAGATCAAAAATATTTAAAACAAATTTTATTTCAGAAAGTTCCAAAGAGCAAAACTTGAACTTGCCATGCACTGGCAACTGTTTACATAGCGTTTACGTTACACTGAGTATTATAAGTAATCTAAGAGATGATTTAAAGTATACAGGAGAATGTGTGTAGGTTATATGCAAATACTATGCCATTTATATGAGACTTGATCATCCGAGGGAGGATTGTATGTGTGTGCTATCATCTTCCTAGTTTCTGAATCTATGTCCCCAACCTCTCTTTTTACTAAGTATTAGAGTGCTAGGTATGTGTGTTATGGTGTACAAGGCTTCATAGCTTGGGATCAACATTTTCTGCACCTTTTCACACAAAATTGGTGTAAAAGTATTTTGCAACTTGGTTTGGAATTTCTTACATGGAGATGAAGAGTCCTGGCTTGAGAGCCAGCCTGCATGCACAGAATTTTTCCTCTACTACCTTCAAGCTATGTGATCTTGGGTAAGTTATTTAATCTTCCTGGAGCTGAGTATAAAAATGATACCTATATCATTGGGTTAAATGAGATAATATACTCAAAGTATTTACCAAAATGTTTGCCAAGTTGTTATGGAATTCCTCTTAGCATAGGAGGAGAAGGAGGAGGAGAAGTATGCATATACTCAGAAACTAAACTTCCATTTTTTAAAAAGCGATATGAAAAGAATAGCTAAAGTATGATAGGAACTTACTATTTTGTGCTGAGTCTTATACTAAACTCCGTATGTGCATTATCTCATTAATTATATCATTATAATAGTATTATATATATCTCATATGTGCAATTTTTATATGTATATTTTTAATAAATTTATTTATTTATTTATTTTATTGGCTGTGTTTGGTCTTCGTTGCTGCACACAGGCTTTCTCTAGTTGTGGAGAGTGGGGGCTACTCTTCATTGTGGTGCACAGTCTCCTCATTGTGGTGGCCTCTTTTGTTGTGGAACATGGGCTCTAGGTGCATAGGCTTCAGTAGTTGCAGCACATGGGTTCAGTAGTTGTGGCTCATGGGGTCCAGAGCACAGGCTCAATATTTGTGGCACACAGGCTTAGTTGCTTTGCAGCATGTGGGATCTTCCTGGGGCAGGGACCGAACCCGGGTCCCTTGCATTGGCAGGCGAATTCTTAACCACTGCACCGCCTAGGAAGTCTGATATATATTATTATTGCTATATATTGCATATATATCTCTTATGTGCTGACATAATTTTGAGATCTTTTTTTTCCTCTGTTTTTTTCTCTGGCCAATCATTTGCAGCAGGCCTGGACTTATGACACTTTCGTAAGAATGCTAAAATAGTGAGAACTGTGTTAGCTTCTTCAGCAGTTCTCATCAAGCCATCAAAGGCTCCATCCTACGGTCCTCTAGCGAGGAAAGGGCATTATGTGTCAAACTGCTGGAATATGCCTTCTGTAATCAAAGATGTGTTCACTTAGTAGCCTTCCCTCCCTCAGTTCAGTGGAAAAAATATAGGTAGAGAATGAAAATAAGAATTTCTCGTTTTAGTTGGTAATATATCTTGGACTGAATCCTTGAGAAGTTTCTGTGTTAGAATCTCTGGTGTCCTTTGAAAGCTAAAATTGACTTTAAGTAGATAAACTTCTAGCCTGAAAAGCAACTTGATTGTTCGAAGGCATTGCTCATTCTATTGTTCCAAAGCCCATCCTGGGTTGTTTGTATGCCTGTTATAAGTGATATTGTATATTTAATATTTTAATTGAAGTATAGTTGACTTACAGTGTCATGTTAGTCCCTTGTATACAGCAGAGTGATTGAGTTATATGTGTATATTTTTCAGATTATTTCCCACTTAGGTTATGACAAGATATTGAATATAGCTCCCTGCGTTATCCTTGTTGCTTATCTATTTTATGCCTAGTAGTTTGTATCTGTTAATCCCTCCCCTGTTTCCCTAATTTATCCCTCTCCCCCTTTCTCCTTTGGTAACCGTAAGTTTTTGTGTATTTAATTTAATAAATAGATACTGTGAAAAATTTGACATAAGCTTTATGCTTCATTTTCACATGCAAAGTGAAACAGATCATGCAGACAATTTTTGGCAGAAATTATCTAGATGAGCACTGCAAGGATAAAAATGTTGCATATCTACAATGTCTTATATGCTTGTCACCAGCCACATGTGGCTGCTGAGCACTTGAAATGTAGCTAGTGCAACTGAGGTATCACACTTTAAATTTTATTTATTTTAAACTTAAATTTAAATAACCATGTAACACTATTATCTGTGGTACCATGGTTTTTAAGGTCTGATCACTGCTTTTAAGGTCTTTCACCAAGAGCAGTGAAAGGGCCTGGAAGAAGCAAAACCCCAAAGCAGCAGCAATAACAAACAGCAATCCAGTGCCCAGATCTTAGTTCCTAAATACCATTCTCTATGAAAAGCAAACAGAGCTCCTTTGAGAAATGACTGCTTCAAGGGCTGGACAGGAAAAATATAAGGTGAACCTGGAACACATTATTGAATCAGAAAGCAAAAATGTGTTCAAAGAATAATGGAGACATGATGAAAAGACACAGAAGAGTTCTGGTTTTGGTCAGGATGGAATAAGCAACTCTGTTGCTTTCTCTGACTGCAACTAAAAATCCCGGAGAGAATGTGTAAAGCAACTATCAGAGGGCTTCGGGATGGGGATCTGAGCAGGAGGACTGGGTAGGGACCAGTCCTTGAGGGACAACCCAGCTGTGAACCTCCTGAGTTGCTGCTCTTTTTCCTTCCTAGACAGCCTGACTTGGGCTCTAGGGCAGCCTGAAACCTACAAATGGGTACAGACAGAAAAGGCTTTGAGCAAAGCCCAGGCTTTCTAGCCTGAGGACTTGGAAGAGGGAATCCTTAGGGACAGAGGTCTTTTAACTTTCCCCGGCTCACTCCAGATGAGAGCCAGCAAGGGAACAGCTTACCTCTCCTCCCCATCAGTGGCAGCAGCAGCAGTGGAAGTGGCCCCTGTAGGGTGAAGCTCTGGGGATTCTCCCCACCCTCTACTGGGTGAGCTCAAGCAAGGAAGAGGCATCCCTTTTGCAACATTAGCGTGGAGGTGGCCGCTACAGGGCTGAGCCCGTGTGAGTTTCTGATATACACCAAGTACAACCAAGGGATATTATTGAGATAACTCTTTTTGCTGAGGCCAGCCATTCAAGATAGTTGTATCTGCCTGAGTTGGAAAACATGAATCTTTTATCAACCCTATAGATCATACAAACAAAGGAAGGAAACAGAATACAGAATAGAAAATAATATTGTGATGTGGGTATAACCATGGAACAGGTTATTCTCTCTATTCTTCCCTCCCTATCTGGCTCTGACAGCCGTTGACTGAGATGCAGCCTGGAGACAAGAAAGCATCAACTGTTTCCCACCTCAGGCTTTTATTTTGCTTAGCGGAGGCCAAATTGGCATCTAATGATCAGAGTGGGAATTAAAGTGTCAAGACTGTTGCTGAGACAGAAACCACAAGGGGGTGGTGTCTACATTTAAGGACCACGAACAAAATTTCTAGCTTTGGGCCTTAGTCCACTGTCACTGACAGAATACTAACAGATTAGCAGCTAACTGTGGTTTTAAGGATTCCTATTGCCAGAGAGGTCCCAAGCTTGCAAAATAAGGTCTTAAAATCAATCAGCTTCTTTTGCAATCCCTAGATGCCAGAGCTCAAGCTAATAGGAGAGAACTGCTAAAGCAGTATAGCTTTCAGAAGAGGAATTCCTCTAGAATATACCTCCCTGGAGTGGCCATGAAGGCCAAGGACAATTCGGTTTCTGTCACTTGCAGCTTAAAAAGCCTTTACTAGTACAAACAGAACTTTGGTTCTCTTTTTTCCCTGCAAGTTGTCTCAAGATGTCTTGTGTATATACCTTTCCCATATATTCCCAGTCCCAATATCCCCTCCTTGGGTCATCCTTACAAGATCATCCCAGCCCTGAGTATAGAACTGAAATCAGAGTAGAAGGGGAAACTGTGTTCTCTCTGGACGCAGCTGACACCTTGATGTTCCAAGCCTGGCCTGGCACCTTTTTCCCACTCCAGGCAATATCCCAGCTTTGATAAACATCATCACTGCTGATTGTAATTTCTGTGTTATGTGTAAAACGAGAGTTTGAACTAGGTGAGTTTTCAAGTTTTTTCCAGATTCCTCTGGGGCATGGGACTCAGGCACCTCATTAATTAAAGTGCACCCTATTTAAGGAGCACTGAATGGGTCCCTCTAATTCCCTGGCACAAAGCCATGCTTGTAGTAGGTTTCTTAGTGACTATTCCATTGATTACTAATCTGGGGTAAAGCCAACACAGCTAAAGCTTTCTCCATATAGGTTCATTTTGTCTTACTGTTCTTGCCTTGGGCTGTTGTAGTCTTTTGATGAAGGTCTTAAATTAACAAGCTCATTTCACATCTAGAATTAAGACAAGCTTTCCTGTTCTCCCCATTCCAAATGAGGACAATTTCATCCCTATCACTCCAAGCTCCCTCACCCCCAAAAGCTCAGATACCAATTAGCCTCCATTGGAGATTAATAAACAATACAATAATGACAGATAAAAAGACCAATTCTGTGGCCGAGAGAATCACTTTAATTAATTTAATCCCGACTGAAAGATCAGCTGTGCTCGGGCCTGCTCACCAGCAGGGCCCATTTATCCCAGTCTGTCCCTTCCTTGAAAGCCAGGGTGTGCTTGGGAGCCGGCACTTAAGCAACAATGAGAAACAGATTGTACTGTCAGGCTTCATTAAAGGTCATCATTAGTATTCCAGTTTGAAGGCAGTCACTCCAGCTCAACCTTTTACCAATTCTTCCCTGGCGCATTGTGAAGTTTGGTTCAGCTGTGAAACGGAAAAATTCTCCCTGGGCTCCCAGCACTGGGATGGGTCTCATTTGATGCCTGTCGGCTCTGCAGCTTAAAGGGCAAATCCCCAGGGGAAGAGACGGTCCGGGACTCTATTTGAAAATCAAGTCATGTGCAGCTGCCTAGAATCCAGACATTTCAAGGAATGGAACTTCCTAGGACTCAGACATAGCAATCAGAAAGAGGACAGCTTTGTCATCTTCCCCAGGAGCCTGTTTCCACTGTTCTCTTGCAAAAAAG
Organism: Hippopotamus amphibius kiboko; assembly: GCF_030028045.1. Lineage (NCBI taxonomy): Eukaryota > Metazoa > Chordata > Mammalia > Artiodactyla > Hippopotamidae > Hippopotamus > Hippopotamus amphibius. Next base: position 24,565,711 of record NC_080194.1, on the reverse strand, counting down.
TTGGAAAAAAATTTTTAACGGCATCAGAGTGAGTGACAAATAGGAATCACCATCAAAGTGGGACATTCCTCTGGGTCTGAGTCCATAGAAAGTCAGGAGATGACCCTAGTAGGCCTTTAAAGGCAACAACCTTCAGAGTACAATCTCCGCTGGCTTTCGGGAGACAATTTTCAGACTGCTCACTTCACATAGGATGTGAAATTTTAATTTTCTTTCTCTGCAAACTGCCAATTTTTAACTGCTTTCCCTCTGCTGAAGCAGTTTTTGTTTGTAGGCGATTGTGTGCACGGGGTAACATTTTACATGTGTTTTTTTACCCTTTTTCCTAGTAAGTAGAGCAACAGCCTAGACTTCCTGTTTGGGGAATTATGTCATCTCCGCCGGGTGGTGCTTGTCACCTTTCTTCTCTGACTTATTCCTCTCAGAGCTTTTCAGTCCCTTAGTTGTTATTTTTTTGACTTTTTCCACATGCTTATCTCATACCCCATTTGGTGCCGGGCTGTGCTGTTCCTTTTTAGAACTAGTGTCTCTTTTGCACTGGATTCTAATCTCCAAATGAATGAGCCCCCAGAAGCAACCTCTATCCTTTCCTTCCTCCCTTCCTTCCTTCTTTTTCCTCCCTCCCTCCCTCTGTCTCTGTCTCCCCTCTCCCTCTCTTCATTCCTGTCTCTTTCTTCTTTCAGATTGGTAAACAATGTCTAGGAGAAATAAAGTTAAAGAAATAAGTAGCAGAGTCTGTGCAACAACCACTGTTGTCAACCTACATCTGATATCCGGAGTGGGACTGATGACAAGGTCTCATTGAGAACATTTTAACAAAATCAGGGGGAAAACTAATTTTTAGGTAACTGTGCTTGTAAATGAGCCATACGAAGCCCAAGTCTGCTTTGCCGCAGTTGTTTCTGCTTTTTTTGGCGTGTTTTCTGAAGCTCTGTATTTTGAATGGTCCATTGTTAACCATAAGGTTGAAGTCTTGACCCAACCTTCACAGATTCATCTGGTGAACTCTGCTCTGTCCTTCTAAGCTCAGTCCATGTCAGTGCGTCCTTGTGGTTTCCTCTGACTCCCTCTCCCCAGTTGGAAGTAACAGCAGCCTCATCTGTTCCCTGGAGCTCTAAAGTACATCTTGGATGATAGAGATTTTAGCACGTCATCCTAGCTGCTGGTCTGTGCATCTGTGAGTGCATTGCAAGTGAGGATGGATGGTTGGTGGTGGTGGTGGTGGTTTTGTGTGTTTTTTAGAGACAGTTTATTATTTTTGACTGTGTTGGGTCTTCATTACTGTGTGAGGACTTTCTCTAGCTGCAGCGAGCAAGGGCTATTCTTCATTGCAGTGTGCGGGCTTCTCATTGTGGTGGCTTCTCTTGTGGCAGAGCATGGACTCTAGGCATGTGGACTTTGGTAGTTGTGGTGTGTGGGCTCAGTAGTTGCAGCTTCAGGGCTCTAGAGCACGGGTTCAGTAGTTGTGGCACATAGGAATAGTTGCCCTACGGCACATGGGATCTTCCCAGACCAGGGATAAAATCCATGTTCCCTGCATTGATAGGTGGATTCTTAACCATTGCACCACAAGGGAAGTCCTGTTATGTGTTTTAATCCTTGTATCCCTAGCACAGACCTGGCACAGAAAGAACATTCAGTAAATATTGACTCAAAGAAATTATAATCACTACATGGCCCTTGGCCCTCAGTCCACTAGACTATGTTTCATGAGGACACAGAATGCGTCCATCACTGCTGTATCCTCAGCACCTACCATAGGGCCTGGGGACATAGTAAATCATCAAATGATCAAAAAATAGCTTTGGAGCTCCTTTTTCATCCTCCAAGACTCTGTTTTCCTGGAACCTGAAGCAGGGATCACATTTTAAGTCCCTCCCTCATCTCTGGTATGTCCATCTGCTAATGGAAATCGCTGATATTTGCATTACACCATATAGTTCACAGAGCCTGGCCCTGTCATGTCAGATCTGTGTTTTCAATGCCTTTTGGAAGTAGTGGGTGAAGAAAAATGATGCTAATCTCTTGGAATTGTTATTTTGCTAGACAGATCAATCAGTTGACAAGTTCCTGCTATCACCACAATCAAGGTAATATTTCATTTCCTTGTGTCCCCCCTTTTTTGGTAAAAATGCTTCATGCGAGATGTGCCTTCTTAACTTTTCAAGTGCACAATAGCATGTTGTTAACTATAGGCACAGTGTTGCCCAGCAGGTCTCTAGAATTTATTCATCCTGCATAAGTGAAACTTTATACCCATTGAACAACCACTCTCCATTTCCATTTCATGGCAACCACCCTTCTACTCTCTGCTTTTAGAAGGGTGACTGTAACTTTGACTATTCATAAAAGCGGAATCCTATGATATTTGTCTTTCTAAGATTGGCTTATTTCCCTTAGCATAATGTCTTCCATTTTTATCCATGTTGTTGCAAATGGTAGGGTTTCCTTCTTTTTTAAGGCTGAAAAGTATTCTATTGTGTGTATATACCACATTTTCTTTATCAGTTCATCTGTTGATGGACATTTTGATTGTTTGCATATGTGGTTATTGTAAACAATGCTCCATTTAACATGGGAAAATAGAAACCACTTCACAATCCCGATTTCAGTTTTTTTAGTAAGTACTGAGAAGTTAAATTGCTAGACATGGTAGTTCTATTTTTATTTTTTTGAGGAAACTCTATACTGTTTTCCATAGGAGCTGTACCATTTTACATTCCCATCTACACTGTACAAGAGTTCCAATTTCTCTGCATCCACTTGTTATCTTTGGTTTTTTGATAACAGCCATCCTAACTAGGGTGTAAGGTGATATCTCATTGTGGTTTTGATTTGCACTTGCCTGTTGATTAGTGATGCTGAGCACTCATGTACCTGGTAGCCATTCATATGTCTTCTTTGGAGAAATGTCTGTTTCCTTTGCCCATGTTTTAATCAGGTAGTTGTTGTTGTTGTTGAATTGTAGGTAGTCCCGCTTCTTATTTCCTCTATGGCTACTTCCATTTGGTATGTACTCTCAGTAGAAGGTAGTAGCTCTTATCCCAGAATCACCAAATGCCAGATTTCACCCTCTCTCCCATGTGCAAAAGAACGGACACGTGATTTCCATTTGACCAATGAGATACTTTCTCATTTTCTGTGAGCACTTAATATCTATTCAATGAACCCCTTTTTTTCTGATATAGCCAGAATCTGTTTTTGTTGCTGCATTAAAAAATCCTAATGATATTCTCTGCAAGTTCACTTTCCATCTGTCTCTCCCTCTGAAGATTTTCCTGTGAAGACAGTGGTATATGTGTCAAATGTCTGAAGGGAAGGACAGGGGCAAAATAGATTTGAACTAAACATCATGTTCATAGAGTCTCAGACCTCAGTTTCTCTCTTGAGTGCCTTTGGAATAAGAATAAATGGACTTGTTCTTTAGCAAGTAGTTTGCTAAACCGTATAATCCCTATAGGCTGTGACTGGGAAATCTGGAATAGACTATGTCCTTTCTACTGTCCTCTTTCAGGGCTATGCAGTGGTTCCTAATCTTTAGTATGCCTGAGTTGTCTGGGATATTGTTCAAACATGAGATTCCTGAACACCCTTTCCCTACCCTATACCCCAAGATTCTGGTTGTATAGGAGAGTCTGATGAGGATGGTCTTATGACCATCCTCTGAAAAGCACTGGAAGCCAGCCTGAGGATAAATCCATTACACAAAGAAGGAAAAATTAGAGAAATTCAGAGAGAAACAAAGATAGAGCCCCAATCAAGCTGTGCCTGAAGCTTGACCCACCTGTGGTTTTAAGAAAGAGAATACATTCCTTGTAGTATTTATGCCAAAATTAAAATTGGTTTTCTGTTACTTATAACTGAATGCACCCTAACTGGTATAAAAATGCTTTCATCTCACACTTCATATGATTGGATAATCACTACCACCCCATGAAGAAGGTTTTAGTTTTCTTCCTATTTGGGGGATGATGACGCCAGCTTAAAAAGCTGGAATCTTTGCTTAAATCAAGCATCCTATAGAGCTAGATGCATGGAGGTAGGTCTTATTGAGGTAGAGTGACCCTCTATTAAGGAAAATAAAAACTGTGCCCCTATTCTTACTGAATTCATGTTTCACTACCTTCATGAAGTCTTTTCTGAAAACTGGGCCCACATCAGTATTCCTTATGTGGCTACCAATTGTAAACAGATTCAGTGCTACAGACATATAAGCGATTCTTAAAGAGTTTAATGTTTTAGTATTTCTTTTCTCCACCTCTGTTGTGAGTGCCTCAGTACAAAGACCACACTCTGAATCCCTCCCATTCCCCTGAAAGATGCTCACATAGTAATTGCTAATTGTTGTCTCACTGAATTAAAATGAAAGGACAGGTAACCTAAGGGTAGAATAAACTGTGGTTTATTCATATGTGTGACTGAATTCTAGTAGTTTATGACATATAGCTTGTCCTCAATAAATTTTTGCCAAATGAATGAATTTCAATCGGGCCTTTCTATTGCCATGCAACTCAACAACCATAACATTGGAGAATGGGCTTTATAGTGAAATAGTGAAAAACAAACAGGTTAATATAGGGTCTCATCTTGCTTTCAAAGAATAATGCTTTGAAATTGACAGCGATTTGTCGAGTTCCACTGGATGCTCTTAACAGCAGTGTTAGTAGCACTAAACAGTAGATGTTTATAACCCAACTTTCACATGACTTAACATCAATATTTTTGCCTGCTTATACGGTTCAGAGCGAGAGCTGCAATATACTCAATGCGAGTTACAGCATTCTCAGACCACAGGCTAGGGCCCATATGGCAAAAGGTTTAAAAATTAAGGAGTCCAACCACTTCTGAAAACCAAAATTGAAATTCTTCATTTTATATGTCTACCATGTTTTAATAACATTAATAATTGTAAAATCTTATATGTTGCCTAGGTCATGAAAGTTTAAAAATCTGCCCTAAATTTGTCATTTCAACATGACAGGGTAGACTGAAATTGTGTTAGACCAGACCACCTGGTTCCACTTCTGGCTCTAACATTTACCTGGTATGGACCTTAGGCAGGTCATAAACCTATTAGACACTTCTTTCCTCTTCTATAAAATGGAGATGAGTCACTGCGTCATTGTGAGTGTCCAATTATGCAATATATAATGCCAAAGTCCTTTATATAGTAAATAATATCATGTCAGATGATTTGTGTGGCAAGAACAGAAAATCAATTTCAAAGCTTAAATCTAGAGAGAAGGTATTGGCTTTCATAACCCAAAAGCCCTGCGATGCATAAGGTTCTGTTCATTTCTCTGCAGCCTCAGGATAGCTGCAGGAGCACACTGGGCTACAGACTTTCTTTTTCACATCCCGGGGAGGGGAGAAAGATGCTTTCCATATCCTCCAAACAAAGGTTCCAGGTTTTACTGTGATTAGATGGCTCGTGAGTAATGACAGAGATCGAGATTACCCAAACTGGTCTAGAGCAGTCAGGGCCGATCCTAAAACAAACAGATAAGGTCAGTCAGTACCACCCAAAGTACATAGAGCTGGACAATGAGTGATGTTTTCCCAAAGAAAAGTTAAGAATGGGAAAAGAAAAAATGCTGAGTGGGCACAGATCTCTGCTCCTTTGTATGAATGGTGCAGATTTACATTCTGATGGATATTAGTACCATAGCTCAGTTTGGTATTCATCTGTATATTTCATCTGTTTTACAGTTTTAAGATATTTAAGTGGTTTAACACATGATACTTCCTTCCTTTTTTGTTGCCACCTCTCAAATTACTGAGATTACTCCCATGATGACAGTCATATTACACATTTGGTTTGTCATACCGAAGAGCTTAGAGAACTGCAAAGCACTATGCAAATGGCAGATACTTTCCTTGCTACTTTGCTTGGCAAAATGGTCCTTTGACTTGGTGGATGCTGGCTAGCATGTTAGGATCGTGTGATTCTTTGGATAGGCTAGCTCCTTGATAACTAGATTTATTCATAAAGGATAAGCCTTGTAGGTTCCAAGAAAAAACTTCTCAGCCCAGCTCTTATTAGACAATCTAGCCTCAGGCTTTTCTGAAACAGGTGGCTCACTGGCTCTTAGTATAATAGTACTAGTCATTTTCGTAACAGCTTAATTTGTATGATTTACAGTTCACAAACGGCTTGAAAAGAGTCTGAGAGCAATGGATGAATGTTGAAATTTTGCAGATTTGGGACCTAGGGGTCGGCCCCTAAGTGAGTGGTCTGTCTAGTGTAGACTGAAAACTATCATAAGCAAGATTCCTAATAGCATAATTATTTAAGATCTAAGCCCTAAATCTTTATTTCTTTTTAAACATCCTAAATATCATAAGGCTTAAGATAAAAGTCTGCAGCTTTATAATTATTACATATTTTTACATACCTGAGTTCATTTGATTCTCACAACCTCTTTTGAGATAGGTAAGGATTATTAGTGTTACAGATAAGGAAGCTGAACCCTAGAAAGGATAAAGGACTTGCTGAAGGTCAAATAGGAAATGTCAAGTCCAGGTCTTTTGATTCCAAGTTTAATACTCTTTCCACAACACCATGGCATATACATTTGGAAATTTATGGGGACCACAACAAAAATATCAGATTCACTTTGGACTCTAGGAAAGGACTTAGACATCTGTGTTAGTAAGCACTTAGAATCAGTTAGTAAGATAGGAATAGAATCTTCATCCTTGGGGAGTTTTACAAAAGTCAGAAGAATCTCCAGCCTAATCTGAACAGAGGCTACAAGAAGAGCTAAATGACTAAAAGGCTCCTCCAACTCTTAAATTCTAGAATTCTGGAATCCATATTTCAAGGGCAGATCATCATTCCAAGAGCTTTGATTACACTATCAAGAATAACTTACCATATTAAAGCATCTGTTTCTGACAATTAGCATGTTTTACTAACAATTAGGTCCACTTTTGAACCATGACTGCAGAAGGAACTAATGTTCTCAGGCAGTCCATCTTATCCTGGAAAAAGAGAGTAATACCAACAAAATGAATTCATGTTGGCTCTGTAGCAAGTGTGTGATCCCCTCCAAGCAATTTCAAGGGAAAAGGCCATCCAATTTTAAATTGAGGAATTTGGTTTGCAGATGAAGACATTCATCTTGTGGCCACTAACCATAGCTATCCAATTGATAACCGTGCCTCTCTTTGAATTCGAGTAGGTTTGATTTAAATCACTAGTTTTCCTACAAAGAGCACATTTTTGTTTTGTGTTGTATTATCCTATATAATAGTCCTCGCAATTCATATAGTTACAGCATGCATTTCATTACAAAAGCACAATACATTTAAGATAGTTAATTTTGATATCCATTTTTACAGCATATTAGAAAACGGAAGGATGATTTTGTAATAAATGGAGCTGATTAAAGCAGATTGAAGTTACTGGAGAAGATGGTGATTCATCTCCCATGTAACATGGGTATGTGGGGGTTATTTTTTGTTGTGTTAGCATAATGAAACTATTGTCAAAATTACATTATCTTTGAATAAATACTTGCGTTTTGGATGTTTTTTCTTAATAAGCATATGTAATTATTTTAACACAACAAGCACATGTTTATTTTAAAATGTAATTACTGTGTTTTCATTTAATTTCATTCCTTTACATATAGCTAGATTTGTTCCAAAAAGAATATGAAGCAGAACGCTATCTTTTAATTTAAAAGATTTTAAAAATGCATATAACATAGAGTATTTCAGATCAACAAAAGAAACAAAATATTATCAGCTAACTTCACTCTTTTCTTTTTGTTCATGTACAACTTGGGAGTAAACCTGTCTCTGCACTTTTAAATTCCCAAATGAATTCTTTTCTAATTTTTTTTTCCAGAGTGCACATTCATTTATACAAAAACTTCCAGGAGCTATTCAGGCTAGTTCAGCCTCCACGTTCAAAAGGGTGCACGTTTTTCATTGAAAAGGAAATAGTAACCAAGTGTAAAGGTAACAACCTAAGGAAAACCCAGTTTGAATGGACAGAAATAATTCTGAGCTAAGGTGTTTTCTACAATGGGTACCACCTCACTGACTACTCTTGGCAATAGTTATTCAGTCTTTGGATCAAACTGTACTTTCCAAAGTCTCTTTTTTTGTTTTAATTTTTATTGGAGTGTAGTTGATTTACAATGTTCTTTTAGTTTCAGGTGTACAGCAAAGTGAATCATTATACATATACATATATCCACTCTTTTTTTATATTCTTTTCCTATTACAGAGTACTGAGTAGAGTTCCCTGTGCTATACAGTAGGTCCTTATTAGTTATCTAGTTTATATATAGTAGTGTGTATACATCAATCCTAGTCTCCCAATTTATCCCTCCCCCCTTATCCCCTGGTAACCATAAGTTTATTTTCTACATCTGTGATTCGACTTCTATTTTGTAAATAAGTTCATTTGTACCCTTGTTTTAGATTCCACGTATAAGCAATATCATATGTCATTTGTCTTTCTGTGTCTTACTTCACTCAGTATGACAATCTCTAGGTCCATCCATATTGCTGCAAATGGCATTATTTTGTTCTTTTTTTATGGCTGGGTAATAGTCCAAATGAATTCTTGATTAAGACCAGCAGTGGTGGTAGAAATCTTTCTGAACTGCTATTCAATGTTAGACTCTCACACAATAATCTCTAGTGAATCAGTGCGCTTCTGTGGCTCCTATTCCTTGGTGCTTTTTTCTTTATACTCTCACCAGCCAATGTTTATTTTCTGGGTGATTTATCGATAGCACAGTGATTTATCATGATTGAGATTATGGCAGGATGACTGCTGGATGCCCGGGTGAATTCTTCTCGTCAATTAAGGCTTAGCAGTCCTGTTGACTGGGAAAGTAAGGACTACTATCATTATCATGACTGTTGTTACTGAATCGGGTATTTGGATTTGATAAGAAAAACCGGATTATAAATTCTTGACTTGCTGGGCTCTACTCAGAAACTTTTCCTTAACAACATCTTAACACATAATAGGACATTTTCGTCTGCTGTGGCTCTGTAAGAACTCTAATTTCTATATTTCAATGAGTTATACCGATCTCCATAGTCATTAGACGGTTTTTCAACTTGGGAATGAATGTCAGGGCTAAACTAATTACATTCTTTTCATCCATGATGAGGATGAAAGTGGACTGTCTGCTGTTGTAATCAGTTGTATATTACTTGTCTTGTTCAGAAATGGTAAGTACTATAAAAATAAAATCCGGCAATAATAATAGTTATCAGTTATGCTGCAGCTATTATGTCCCAGGCGCTTCCCCATACATTGTCTTATTTAATCCTTCCAAGAATCCTCTGTCCCAAGACATCCATCTTACAGAAAGCTTGTACCCTTTTACTAACCTTCCCCATTTTCCCCACCTCTCAGACCTGACAAACACCATTCTACTTTCTGTTTCTGTGAGTTCGACTTTCTTCCTTTCCTTATTGTCATATTTAGATGCAAGTCGGTGTATATTTCAAGCCGTTGGCGCTGAGCTATTTAGCACTGCACCGCCCTCTTGTGCTTTCAGCCAAGTTTACAGCATCGAGGCGATTAAAATCTCACTGCCTTCCTTCCACCCAATCTTCCCTCTTCCACTTCAACAGTTGAGTTTGCCTGCTAGTTTTAAATTTAAATTGAGGTTTTAGAAGGCTCTTAGCAGATAATGGTGGCTTTGTTCACGCTGGAATCCTGAATGCTTCCTCCCCTGCACTCAAGATTTTCTTCCCTTCATTGCTCTCTCTTAACAGTAAATTGCATAAAAGTGGTGAAAAGACCCCAAAGCAGCCAGTTTCCAAGAGCTCAAATGTTTGAAAAAGAAACTGCAATATTTATCAAGCTGAGAAGTTGACTGTGTTCTGGTAATTCATTTTTATAATTAGTCAATTATGAATTCCCAGTTATAAATAATTAATCGATGTTAATCGTATCTCCTGAGAGGAAACACATTTGACAAATGGTCAAACTGATGAAAAACCCAACTCCAGGCATCCTTGAAATGGCTTTAAACAGAAAGAAGGAAAGAAACTCTGAGAAATTTTTTTAAATGACAAAAATGCCAACAGATGTAAAAAGACTCTCCCCAAAGTAAACCAAAATAACCAATTTTTGTAAAACCAATAACTGAGAATATTTTCTTCAAACTTTTATTTTGACCAAATTGTCCTCTGAGCCAATTTAATTTCAACTAAACTGCCTTCTTCCAACTTGTATTTGGATAAATTGTTTCCAGTTTGCCTTTAGCCAAATCCTATGCTACCCACACAGACCAATCAATATAAGAAATTCAGTCATCGAAATGAGATTTTTAAACCTCTTTTACCTAGAAATGTACGAATTTAATTTATGTCTTCCCTTATATATCTTGCTTGGTTTTTTGGTGTTTTCAGAAACATGTAATTTGATCCTCACAGAAAGCTCAGAGATTATTTCTATTTTACACCCGAAGTAATGAAGGTCCAGTGAGGCTAAAGGATTTGTCCAAGGCTGGCGAGTGGAAAAGCTAGAATGAGCCCCAGATCTTTTAGGCTCTATGCTGGGCCAGTTCCATCACAACAGTGCCAAAAATGTAGACCCTGCCTTGCCCTTAGGGATGGAGCCTGGAACAGAGTTTGGGAACTTTCACACTCAGTTTCATTGTACTAACCAGGCGCTCACAGAATCCTGCCATGGAATTGGAAGGAAATAAGCTCCTTTTAAGGGCAGAGTTGATATATCTATTAGTCAGTGTGTGTGTGTGTGTGTGTGTGTGTGTCTGTGTGTGTGTGTGTGTGTGTGTGTATTTAGCTCCTACAATGTGACGATATGGAAGAAACAAACAAGGATTTTGACCAATGTTATCAAGTGTGTAATGTTCTCAAGTGTTCTGCTCTTCAAGTTGTCCAGTGTGGTCAAGGAAAGCCAACCCATTCTTGTTTGTTCATTCATTCAACAAATATTTATTTTGTGCCTATACTGTGTCAGATACCATCCTAGGTGTTGGGGATGTAACAAAGTCCTGCCTTCATAGAATGTTCATTCTAGCAAGACAGTAAATAGTATATAGCACAGTAGGTAATTGAGGGATAAATTTGACGACTCTGATTATAGTGACTTTGACCAATACTCAGGGAAAGGAAAAGTCAGTGAAGGTTCAAGGGGTGTGGAAATGTGTCACTGTTACACGGAACCACAAATGACCAAGATCATACTTTTTAAACATGTATTATACCAGAGGGTATTTGTGTCATTTGGGCAAATGTCAGTTTTACAGTAAGAAGACTAGAAATGGATTCAGATCTTGATTCTTTCCTTTGTTAGTTGTGTGATCTGAGATGTGTTACTTAGTGGTTTTTACTCTCAATTTCCTCGTCTGTAAGATGAAAATAATATCAGTACCTATCTCATCTGTACCTCTTACTTCAAAGCTTTTGTGCTTAACCATTACACAGAATCCCTCTGAAGACGTTCATGGGTGAACAGGTGAAGAGGATAAAGAGTTTCAAACAAGAAAAAATAAAGTGTTATGATAATTTTGACTTCTAGACGTTACTAATAAGTTCAGTGGAAATTGTGGGTTCATTTCTCTTTGCACACACAGTGTCTAGCCAGCAGGCACACAGAAAGCAACTAATAGATGTTTGACAAGTGAATCGATTCATCATTAGCATCCTTCTTTACCCTCTGCATTCTCCAACACTGCTTACATATTTTAGCATTTTCATTTGTGAACTACCCACTTCACCTGAAAGTATTAGCTCATAAACTTATGCACAGTCGTTTCATTTTTTAAAACTCAAGAGAACTAATAGTAAGCATCCTCCTATGTAAAGATCAGAGAGGACTTTCTAAGGCTACCTTGTTCCCAGGGAAAACAAAAATTTCCACCTTCTCTGGCGCCCTCTTGTGTTTTGTGGTGGACACTAAGCAAGAGTGCTGATGCTTCCAGGAGTTGAAAGAAGCAAAACTGAACCTAAAAAATTCTACAACACATGCACTCTCACAGATTAAACTTGTCCCCCCACCCCCCGCCTGTTGCTCTAATTGTTGCTTGTGTCAGGAATTGTAAAATATTATGTAACATGGGTTTCCCTGGTCTAGGCTGTAATTTACCTTATCAGTTTGAATTTCCTCCAGCTCTTATTCCTAGAGCCTCACACAAACCTATAAAATGCAATTATGTGTTTCTTTGGAAGTATATGTCACATGTGTTATCTGGCAAGAATGCTTTCATTGCTCTCTCTCTCTCTCCTTTTCTCTCTCCCTCTCTCATTCTCAAGGCTCTGATTTCCTTAAGAAGTCAAACGGCAGGAAGTTCTCTTTGGAAGAAGGAAGCATATCCACTCGCCTTTCACTTTTCCTTTACTTAAAGGACCCTTGAAGCAGTGCTGCTTGTTCTTCAATGTCTTGCTGAGTTTTTGTTTGTTCACTGGTGCCACAGGCCTTTTAGCTTTTTAAGTCTCCCTGCACCATTGGCCTCTGACATGTGAGCACTGGAAACTAACAGAGGCCCAGGAGGTAAATGCAAGTGATAGATTCTACATTACCTTAAACCAGGTGTCCTGCCCCAGCAACTGGATAAACAGGCTCAGATATTTCAGATTATTAGTTAGACTTGAGCTGGAACCCACATTATATTTCCATGAAACTGAATAATTAGTGATAGTATTAAAATTATTAATGGCTGGCTTTCATTTAGTGTTTAGTAGGTACTAAATACATTTGGTAATCTTTCAGATCCAACCAGTGCCTCCCTTTGGCCAAATCCAGCCAGAAGCCAGAGGACAAGGGAGACTGGGTGATAACAGGCCTTAGAGGTCAGCTCTGAGGTCACAGAGGAGGGGAAGTGTGCAGAGGGTTGAAAGTGGATCTGAAGGGGCAAATGACAAATGCCCAGTGTACCAGTATTTCACAAACTTTTCTCATTCAAATATTACTTTCATGAATTCGTCATATCCCATGTATACTATACACTCACCTATTCTTAATATTTTAAAAATGTCCTCACTTTTACACACCTTATTAAATGTATTAATAGTAGTAAGTACTAATAAGTGTATGAATAGTAATTAAAGTAATATGTGGCTACCTTAAATAGAAGAAAACCATTAAAAAATTAAACATTAAACATTAAAAAACATTAAATATACAATGAAAAGAAATCAAGTTTACTGAACTTAAAAAATTAAAATTGAATAATAATTATAAATGATAATATATCTTATGAGGGTAGGTACGGTCTGGCCCCTGCCTACCCCTCCAGTGTCCTCTCTCCCACCCCTGCCCCATGCGTTTATTCCTCCATTTCAGTCATACTGGGTTTTTGGCTGGCCCCTCAAAACCAGCCATACTCCTACCCACCACAGTGCCTTTGCAGAGGTTGTTCTTCAGCATTGATCAATGAGAGCACACTCTCAAAAATACTAGGGAAGCTGAATGATACAACAAATATAGGACAATCAGCTGAAAAGAAGAGGAATTATGCTTTCCTGAAGACTGTTCTAGAATTGCACTTGTATCACTAAACATTTTGTCGTTGATCTGGATATCCAGGTTCTTGTCCTGGAATCAAACTTTAATTCTATGATCTTAGATCAAATATTTAACAGATATGTGACTCAGTTTCTCCATCTATAACATGAAAAAAAAATTAGCATGGAAGCAGGAAACATGTGGGCACATATGCCAGCAGCTCTCCATTCCTACAGCTTTCAAAAGGGGAAAAAAATTACTGTCAAGAATGTGATAAATATACCAAATCAGCTACCTAAATTGCTGAATGCAATTCATGGTTGTATCTGTTCTGTGACAGGGGAAAATAGCAAAATTTTCTTCCCAACACCTATGTCTACCAAATCCAAACTCTTTGTGCCCCATTAGATATCTTAGCCATGCTACACTTATTTACAGCTCTCCCTTGCAAAAAAAAAAAAAAAAAAAAAAAATCATCCAGCATACATATTTATGAATAAATGAGATAATAAATGGGGAAGAAGTATGGCCACTTTAGATAGTTTAAACCCATTTTTCTTTCATTTTTTAGTAGTAACCTCTACTTCCTAGCCACAGCAATCAGAGAAGAAAAAGAAATAAAAGGAATTCAAATTGCTACTTTCCTTGTGGGTACGACCTCCTCTACTCTCAGACGTAGGAGGAGTTGGGCCCATCGGGCTCCATTCCTCTGGCTACAGTGATGGTCAGGATGGTCTCCTTAGTTCTCCTCAGTCAGAACTAAGGAGACACCACTGGTGACTTTTGCTTGCAATTGTGCCCTTTTCTGCTGGACTTAAATCTGGGAGGATGCACTGATGTATCTTGAATAATCCATTCTCTTCATTTCTACCCCCTGTTCTATGCCCTGAAGAAAATTGGTCTGCACAACATAAGCTCCTTCTGACTTCTGGTTGACTGCAGCCAATTAGGAGTACCAGCAGGAGGTGAAAGGAAGGAGAAGAGTGAGGCTGGGCTATTATTCCCCCAACTCCTCCTCTGTGGGGTTTCTGCAAACTGGCTGTGTTCCTCTACTGAAGACACAGGTCCCGTGAGACAGCCTTGTCTGTCTCAGTTTGGGTAATGGATCCCCTCTCCTCCTTTGCTCTTTGAAATGACACCCATTTAGTACTCTTGCCTAAGATTGCCTACTTGGAGTATCGTGTCTTTCCTATCTTGGACCTTGACTAAAGCAGAGGATGACGGGCTGGAGCTACCCACCGCCTTCGAGTCATCTTGTGGGGTCTGAAAGTAAGATGGACATGAAGGAGAGCAGAGCCAGGGGAGGAAGTGGGATTGAGTCCTGACCCTACTGGCTGACCACCTGACTCCAGTGATGTCTGAGGCTGTCACATTGATGTTTTTAATGATATGAGCCAGTGTATTTCTTTTTTTGCTCAAAACATTTTGAGTTGGTGTTTCAATTGCTTGAAATAGAAAGTCTTTATAAAGGTGTCACCGGAAATGTGTCTCTAAAGTGAAGATGTGTGGATCCCTGATCCTAAAGACCCTACATCTGACCTAAATACAGAACTACCTTCCAGTTCCAGTCTCCCTCAGGGCCGATCCTACAGCAGACCCTATTTTCAGATCTCTCTGAGATTCTATCTTCTTTACACACTATGTGTACCCTTATGTTATTCACCGTCTTTATTCAAGTTAGCATGAGTAAGTCTCTTTCTTGGGGCAAAGTAAATGTAATAAAACAGTTCTTATTTTACAGATAAGAAAAGGGAGGCCAAGCTAAATTAAGAAACTTCATTTAAGTCAAGATAATGTAAATCCTGGACTTGGCAGGCAGGTCTTCCAGCCCAGGACCTTTCCACACTACCTCAGCTTCCTTTTGTTCCCTTTTCCTTTTTCCTTTATGTGTTTCCCTTCCTATTTGCCCTGAAATTTTGTGGTCCTATCCCCCTAGTAGCCTAGAGTGTGTCACATTATCTCAGGGCCTTGATACTAACCAACTGACAGAGAAGAAAAGCCATGGGCTTATCTTTTTCTGAGTTTCCATCCCCTGTCTGTTCACTCATTTGGCATTTAGCTACCCTATGAAAGTTTGGGAGATGTTGGAGAAGGTTAACTTGTACTTTTATTTACCTCCCCCAAGTATTCGTAACTTGCCATCTCAGGTGAGAGTATGTTTATCTGTATCTGATTCATCCTGGAAAAATCTATAGTGTCTACCACAGTATTTAGCTCACATTAGAGAATCAGTAAGTATCCATTAATAGGATTGACTAAAAGCATTTTATATTAGGCAAAATGCTGGCTCAACTGCTGTGACACAATTATAGTGGCTCCAACACGACAGAACTTGACATCTCTTCCATGGCCCAGAGGTGGGTGGACAGTCCAGGCTAGGTAGTTATCCTCTGTTCTGTGAAGTCATCCAAGGACTTGGGTTCCAGCTTCTTACTCTGCCATCTTCTAGGGCGTCTTTCTTCTCATGGTCAGAGCTGGCTCACTTGTACCACATTCACATCCTGGCCTAAGGAAAGGAGGAAAGGGAAAGGGAAGGGAAAGCTGGTAGCTTTCTTATTAAAATGTGATTTGAATATGCATATATCTCTGCAATTCATTGGCTAAAACATTGTCACAAGGTCACATTGGCTTGCAAGTAATGCTGGGAAATATAGAATCTAAATAGTCACCCATGAGGTCTGATAAAACTTGGGGCTCTGTTGCTAAAAGAAAGATGAACCATTTGACCATTTAACATCCACTGGAATGACTAAAATTAAAAAGACTGATTTTTATCATTGATTGATACCAAATGGGTGGGAGAATAAAATACTACATTCACCTTAGCGAACCCTTTGGTCATTCTTCTCCTAGGTATTAACCTAAGAGTAATGAAAATGTATGTCCACTGGTACAAGAATGTTCACAGGAGCCTTAGTCATAATAGTGAAAAACAAGAAACAGACTAAATATCCATCCACAGGAGAATAATTAAACATGTTGTATGTTGTATGTCGGACAGTCGTACAATGGACTGCTACACAGCAATAAAAAAGAACAAACTGCTTACACATCAACCAGGGTTCACTTACCCATTTAGCATAGTGGGCACAGTGCCCAGGCCTATGAAAATGTTTTAATTTCTTTTAAAATCAGAAGGAAAAAATGAACTTTTTGTTGAAGAAAATGTTTTATTACATAATACAGATATATTTGTCATTATAGTAGCACAGTTATGAGATACATTTTCAATTTTATTTTTTATGAAGAAAGGAGCCCATGAAGTCCCTAGGACCCATGAAGGTCATAAAACAGCCCCAGAAACAATATGGATGAATCTTAAAAACATTTTGAGCAAAATAACTTGAGACACAATACAGTACATGCTGTATGATTCTATTTAGTGAAGTTCTATAACAGGCAAAACTAATCTTTATTGATAGATCAGAAAGTGGTTGTTTCTGGGATGTGGAGGGATTGAAGGCACTTCCAGGGTGAAAGAAATGTTCTGTATCTTGCTTTAAGTGGTGGTTACCTAGGTATACGCACAATTGTTTAAAATCATGGAACTGAACCTTTTGCATCCATGCATTTTATTGTATATTAATTATGCTACTATTTTTAAAAAAGAAAGAACAGGAGAATGAACACTAGAGTACAATGAATAATCTCTGCAACAGATTCTTGAGACAGTGTTAGCTGACAAGATTTAAAGCTGCATTTTAGTAGAAAATCTTTAGGAGCTACAAGGGGAAAGTCCATAACACAATCTATCTCTGTTGTTCAGATTCTGGCTTGTGATTCTAACTCCTGTCCAGGACTTCCAAGATTCAGGACAGGCCCAGTGTAGATAGTTATGTTCCAAACCATGGATCTTGGCTTGGGAGAGTGATCAGGAGATACGGTGTGGAAGGTTGCCCTGGCTCAACCATCTAGGACCTGAGCCGGGAACCCGCTGTACTGGTGAGATACAGTGAGAGCTTGAAGTACCTGAGAGAAATATTTGAAAGGCAGAGAGGATGGCAGGCCTTGGTGATTAATCTAGAATGTGGAAAGGCTGGAGAAAGGAGTCAAAGGACACAGTCCGAATTTCTGACTTGAGAGGGAAGGGGTGAGGATGTGCCAATGAACGGGGACAGTGACACTCAAGAGAGGCAAGGAGTAGACTAGTTTTATTGCTGTTTGGGGTGGCTGGATGGGAAGGGTTACGTTTTGGCGTGGTGAATTCAAGATGAAGATGTCCTACACACAGTTGACATTACAGGTTTAAGAAAGGGACCAACGAAGGTCAAGTCTATTGGCTGAGGCTTTGGATGTGGGCGAGCTCCACCCAGGTGGTGAGAGAGAATGCCGGGGAGAGGGTCCCGGAGATTCCCGACAACGAGGAGGCGGTCTCCGAGCTTCCTACCCAGCCTGGCGCTACGCACGTGCTCCGGGGCCCACCTCGCCAGAGCCCAGCCGCCCTCCAGCCCGTGCGCGCCCCACCCTCCTCCCATGTCCCGCCCCTCTGGGCGGGGCGAGCAGCGATACTGCAACATCTCCCGGAAGACCAAGTCCGGTAGGCGCGGACCTGGGAGGGGCGGAATCGGGGGAGGGGACGCGGAGCGCGGGGCTGGAGGCCTGGCCGGATGTCCCGGCCCGCAGCCCTGAGCGCGGCGGCGGCGGCGGCGCTAGTGGCCGCCCTGCTCCTGCTGCAGCCTGAGGACGCAGGGCCGGGGGCCGGCTCCAGGTAACCCCTCCTCGTGGGGGAGCGAGCTGGGCTCCGCGCCTCTGTGGGCGCAGGGAGGAAGGGCCGGAGTCGGGCACACGGTGCGGGGGAACGAGGCCTCCTGGCACCAGCAGTTGGTGGCACCTGGGCGCATTCCCTGTTGCAGCGCCTTCCAAGATGTGGGTTGGCTCAGGTGCGGGGCATCGCCGGGGCGCCCCGCCCTGCGGGTGACTCTGCACTTTCCCCCGGGCCCAGACCGTGGAGAATAACCGTACCTTCTTCCGGGGTAAACAACCCTTGTTCTTGAACATCCCGAGGCCAGCACCTGTTAATGTCATTTCAGTAGCATGGCCGAGGCAGAAGCGCTGCCGGAGTTTCGGGAAGCCTTCAGGATGCAGAATAAATCCGTCTTTATTCTGGGCGCCAGCGGGGAAACCGGCAGAGTGCTCTTAAAAGAGATCCTGGAACAGGGCCTGTTTTCCAAAGTCACGCTGATTGGCCGGAGGAAGCTCGCCTTCAACGAGGAAGCCTATAAAAACGTGGTGGGTATTGGAGCGGGGCCTCAAAAATGTACCCGCAGTGGTTCTGCAGGGTGAGCATATTTTATACTGCAAGGCTGAACATTGCCCTGCAGTGGCGGCGAGAGGTGTTCCAAGTGTGACCACGACTGGTCTGTGAGAGGCCTTCCTGGAAGCTGGATTGTAGGGCCAGGCCTACAAAGCCTGGCCTTGGACAAAGCCCTTTCCCCAGTTTTCACCCCCCCCCCCCCCGTAGAAGGTGGGGCCAAGTGTAAGGGGGTGCAGGGAGATAGAGAAGAGCCATGCGTCTAGGGTCCTTTAAGCTGGCTTCTAGAAAAAAAAAACCTGTGACCACGGGCAGTTTTCTCAACCCCATTGCTTGTTTTATCTACCTGTCCACTCCACACTCAAGTCAGTGAATCAGAAATTGCTTTGTGGAGGGGGAAAGGTCTATGGCACTGAGAGGTGGGAATATTCATCCATAAGAATTTGCCCTGCCTGGCTTCTCAGGGCTGCAGGCTTGTGTCTGTAAGTGGAATAGTGCCTTTGCTGTCACTTACACTTTCGTGGTTAACCCACTGATACACCAGACTTCAATCTGGTGTTATTCCCCTAAATATTTGAAGCCTGAGCTTGGTGAAGATTCCTCTGCCCTTGTAAATGGAGTTATTTGTGAACTGCAGTAAATTAAACTATAGTGTAATTCTGAGACCCCACCCCCACCCCCCCAACCTGGTCCCACAGGTTTCACAGTTGGAACATTCCAAATAACAGATGGTCTCACAAATAAATGTTCTGGACTTCTGCAGGTTTGGTCCCTCAGGACTTTTCTGTTCAAAATGGACATCTTTGTTCAGACTTAGGCGGGTAATATGTGAGCCTCACAGTCTGGCTTCACAGGGTGTGTCAGACGCTTCTGGTCATGAGATAACTGAAATCGAGTTCTGTGCTTTGACGGTTGAGTTTTGGTAGCACATCTTTTGGTCACGCACTTTTTGGAAAACATACTTTCCTTCAGCATTGTGTACAGTGCCAGGAACACGATTTTGAAAGAGTTGATGGTGGAAAGGGAAAGCAACATTTTATTTAAAGTCCTGAATGATGGGAACTTCTCAGACTTTCATTGTTCGTTTCACAACAAACTTAAGAGGTTAGATGGAGGTTCTTAAATTTCCATGGGCATGAGAATTACCGAGGGTGCTGATTAAAAGTGCAATTTCTGATTCAGGAGTATTGGTTTGAAACTTAGGAGTATGTCTTTTTGTCAAGCACCTGCCGACTGATTCTAATGCAGGTGGGTCATGGTGTAGACTGAAGGAAAGATTATCATTCACATTTTACTGCTGGGAAACTGAGACATATAAATAACTTGGCCAAAATTGTTAACATGCCCGGTAAGTAGCAGAGCCAAGACTCAAACCTAGGTTTTGAGACTCCAAACACCATTTCCTTTCCCAACATTATACCTCAGTGGTATTTCTCCTGGTAATATACAGACAGGTCTTTTATCTTTCCAGAGAGAAGGTTATAATTGAACCTGACTTTAGAGATCTAGATCACCCCTAGTGCAATTGTGTATACTATGGATATATAAGTACACTGTTGATTTTTTGAATTCAGATTAATTGCTTTTTGGTGGGAGAAAATGAGCTTGCAAAATCTGATGTTAAGTGGGTGTTCTGTCATTTATTCTTTAAATCTAGAGTGGGAATTTTTGTCTGTTTCGTTTTGTTTTAATAACATCAAGTAATATACAGTTGTGTTTTTTTGTCTAGAATCAAGAAGTGGTGGACTTTGAGAAATTGGATGACTATGCTTATGCCTTTCAAGGTCATGATGTTGGATTCTGTTGCCTGGGTACCACCAGAAACAAAGCTGGTGCGGTAAGGAAGAAATACACCCTTTTCCTTTCCTCTGGTCAGTAATGTCAGAAATTCCATTTTCGCTCCCTCTTTTGCTTTATATTTGCTGTGCTTAAGTGTAAATTAGCTCTTATCATTTAAGATTCCATATGCTGCCCTAGGCTTTGCTATACTTTGAATAGTACTGCTAAGTTCATCTTTCCTTCAGCCTAATGCTTGAGTTCAGGCCTGCAAGGTAGAGACATCATAAACATTTACATGGTCTTGCTTTTTGCAAATATTGCTGTCCCTATATCCCCTGACTAAGGCAAACCATTATGTCTGAGTAAAAGTAACTGGCTCATGCTCTTAGTAAGTTTTTTGGTTTCTTTATAGATGTCTTAAACTTAAAGCGTTCTCTCTCACTTGAGTGATTTCCTTCAACCTGTTTTCATGCCGAGCTTTGAACTTCTGCGCTAGAACATCAGAACAGAGGTACAATTCAGCTAGCCTCCGGTTATGACTCAGCCTCCAGCGATGATTCAACCCCAGTGGTGATTCAGCCTTAACTGACGCAGAACTATCCTAACACACCTTTTATTCTCTTTTTAATAATGTTCTAAGTTGCGTCGGCCTCTGTCTAGAAGTCAAACTTCACTGCATAGTTAGAAATCAGAGCTTACTACGTAGATCCTGGGCAAGTGTTAATACATATATCCTATTTAATTTATACCTTGACTGTAGTTTATCCCTCTGGCAGAATTTGCTTGCTGGAGTTAAACATGTCTGTTAAATATGCAAGACCAGATGCGGCCATGGGGGCTTACCATAGGTTTATAAACAGGCCCATGCATCAGAATCATTGGGAGAGCACATGGTTAAGAACTGTTGGTTTATACCAACTAAGGAGTTAGGCTCAGATGTATTTCTCTGGGCCTTCTGGTGATCCAAAGAATAATTCTATTTATGCTTTCTCCAAATCTTCCGTAGTTTTACCATGTGCCCGTGGGAACACATCTGGGTTTTGAGCTCTGTGCTGGGGGAAGTGTGGATTATCGAGAAGTTTGACTCTCCCAGGAATTGGCACATTATCTCTCCTAAGAAGGGTCATTTTCCTGCCGAGCAGCTCATGCAGTCTTTTCTGTCCCAAGGACAGTCACGAGCCACGTGCCCTCTAAAAGCATTGAAAAACTTTTGTTCTAGTACACTGCAGGTTACACTATCTCAAGTGCTAACCTGACTTTGGTGGTGACTCAGCAAAATAAAAACACTGCATTAGGCATAGAGCAGTTGATTTTTCATGACGTAAGGCAAATCTTATTATAGGGCGCTCTAGGGGAAAGTCTAAATTGTTTTGTTGCATCCAAATTGCGTAATGCAATTTTAATCAGAGGAATTGGATGTGTTCCATATCCATAATATTTTTTTAGATGGAGTTGGTTCCCCACACCCCACTCAGTACCTTTTGTTCTCCAAAATCAGCTTGGAAAGATAGAAGTAATTAATGAGTAAGCAAGAGAAAAGACTAGTAAATCAAGTATAATCTCAGAAGTGAGTTAGGGCTTAAATGATTTAAGAGGATAGTGACAGAAAATAAGCTGACATTTCCTCCAGAAAGACTTTTTTTTTTTTTAACTTGAAGATAATTTAGATTGGATGCATTATAAAGCTTAGAGATCGTGGTTACTTCAGGCAATTTAAAAGAGGTGACAGTTCACAAGTGGCTAGGTAGTAATAGTTGTTTGAGGGTGGGGGGGTGTGTGTGGATTTCCAAGCCCACTCCACCTGGTATTCTGGTCAGCCGTGTTCTCTGTAAAAAAAGAGCATCAGAAGAGTATTGCAAAGCTGCTGGCAAGCCTAGTGCCATTCTGTAGCTGTTTTGTAACTGGAGCAGCCTGCATTTTGCTTTAGCAACTTCAAGAAATGCAGGGTTTCTGTCTCAGTGTTGAAATCCTCTGAGTAGCCCGCTTATTTCCCTATGACCTTCAGTGTATTAGTTTGCTGGGGATGGATGTTATAACAAAAAAGCATAATCAAGGTGGCTTTAACAACAGACATTTCCTGTCTCACAGTTCCCAAGGCTAGACGTCTGAGATCGAGTGTTGTCAGGGTTAGTTCCTTCTAAGGGCTAAGAGGGAAGGATCTTTTCCAGGCTTCTCTCCTTGACTTGTAGCTGGCTGCCTCCTCCCCGTGTCGCTTCACATGATGTTTTTCCTATGCGCCTGTGGCTATGTCCAAAGTTTTCCTTTTTATAACAACACTAGTCAAACTGGATTAAGAACCAGCCTACTTGGAATGACCTTATCTTAACTAATGACATCTGCAAATAAGGTCACATTCTGAGGTACCAGAGGTTAGGACTTCAGCATAGGAATTTTGAGGGGGAACATGGCAACCCATCAAATTCAGTCTACCCAGATTTCTTTTGACACTGTGCTAGGGATAGGTTTGTTAGCTTTCTTCAGTTGTTTGGAAAACCATTTTTTTAGCAGTAGCTGGTTAGATGCTGATCTTCTTTTCATATTCACAAGCCATAGTTGTCTAATCAGTGCAGTGACTTGGCCATAATCCAGCTCTACTGGATCAGAATCTCTAAGATTGGAAGCTTGTTTTTAACAGGCTTCTTGGGGGATTCTGATGCAGCCAACCTTCTTCTTGTTGGACCTGCTTTCAGGATGCATTGGGCAGTATTAGTCTTCTTCACCTGCTGGTTTTCCAGGTACTGTTGTCCCAGATCTCCTTTACCTTGCTTTGGTAAGTAACTTATGTGCTAGCGAAGGCTG
The DNA here is from genome assembly GCF_030028045.1 of Hippopotamus amphibius kiboko. Taxonomy (NCBI): domain Eukaryota; kingdom Metazoa; phylum Chordata; class Mammalia; order Artiodactyla; family Hippopotamidae; genus Hippopotamus; species Hippopotamus amphibius. The sequence goes on along the minus strand of NC_080194.1, from coordinate 24,542,429 downwards.
AAATACTCTTGAAAACCACATCTACCTTGGCTGTGAGTGAGGAGAAAAAATTCACAGGTGCCGCTGAGAATGGTGCTTTCCCCTTATTAAGAGAAGTTTGAGGGGGTGTGGTGTAGTTTCACCTTTTCATTTGTCTCCTCACCTTGTAGCCACAGGCTCCAGAAGTCCAGGCTCTTGTAGTCTATTGAATGGACGATGCCATTAATGTGATTAATGCAGCCATTGTCACATTTCTTAGGCATCACGAAAGGCCTCTGATTCAAACGATACACTCTTCTAATCCAGGGGCTTGCAAACTACAGACTGTGGGTCAAATACAGCCTGCCAGTTTTTGAACAGCCCTTGAGCTAAGAATGTTTTTATGTTTTTAATGGTTAAAGTTTTTCAAAGAGGAATAATGTGTCACGACACGTGAGAATATAAGAAATTCAAATTTCAGTATCCATAAATAAAATTTTATTGGAATATTCTCATTACTCTATGTATTATTAATGGCTGCATTTGTACAATGATGGCAGAGCTGTGTAACTGCGATAGAGGCCTGCAAATCTGAAAATATTTGCTATTGCATCCTTTTAGGGAAAGTTTGCCAGCACCTGTTGTCATCTGTACTGTTTTATTTGATGTCTAGGAAGGGGCTGGCGAAGTGGTGAGGTCCCAGATGGTTCAAGAGACCCAGATCGTAGCCTGTGTTTGGATATGAAGTGGCTGTGGGACCTTGGGTATGCTGGTTAGCTCCTGTGGGCCCCTGTCTGTACTGAGAAGGAGGTGACCACCAAAGTCCCTTTGGCCTGCAGAATTCTTTGACTTTTAAAACACAGAGAAAAAAAAGGCCCGAATGGGAAAAAAGAAGAAAATGTGTGAGAACATAGAGATTGACTCAGGAATCCTCATATAGAGATTGACTCAGGAATCCTCTGTATCTATAAGATTTTATTTTTCTCTCCAGAGCTCTTTCTTGGTTTGCCCTCTGTGCATCTAAAATATAGACGTGCCTTACAGGACACAAATAAATGGGGTTTCAGGTCATACCGTTTGTTGCTTGCACCATTCTCAGCGGCACCTGTGAATTTTTTCTCCTCACTCACAGCCAAGGTAGATCTGGTTTTCAAGAGTATTTCAACCTTCGCTAGCACATAAGTTACTTACCAAATTAGTCTAATTTATAGGGTTGGATTGAAAAGGGAGTGAAGGAGAAAGAATCAGAAGCAGAAATATGGCCAAGTGGGACCCTTTGAGGAATGAGATCCTCTCTTCTTGGAAAAGAGTCTTCTTGACCTTGAGTCATTCCCGCCTGCTTGCTTGTCATATCAGTCAGTGCTGAAACACCTTGTCATGATGAGTTGTTCTTAAGCCACAGTGCTCCCAGTTTGCAGGCATTGGTAAAGAAGATAGAAGGAATACTTAGTAGCTTTGAGTTTTCATAAGATGTAAAATAAAGAGTAATTAGGGAACTCGTCTCCCTAGATGTTTGTAGAGCCCATGAAGGTATCTCTGCTGTGTGGTATCAATATATTGTCTTTATTCTTTCAAGCAGGTACTGGGAAAGGAAATTTACAGTGGGAATTTATTTAATCAATTCCTTTTGCTAGAAGGACCCTGATTCCTGTCTTAGAGTAAAACACACCAAGTGTGGAGTCAGAAAGACACGATAACATAATAGACTTAACACTCTCAGAAGAGACGTCTTTTTTTCTGCCATATGGTTGGGGAAACTAAATATGGTTTTTCCGAAAATTGTGTTTCTGGGATATGGAGTAGCTTGTTTTAGTTTGTTTTTCAATTTTTTTATTTGAGCTGCTAGAGAACAAGAAAGGGTTTAGTAATAAGATCATAAAGATAGCTCTCTTCTATCTATAAATGGCATCTTCCTCGCTCCAGAGAAAATCAGTATGTGCTGGTAGCTCTGAGTCAGTCACCGGGATCCACATTTCAGTTCGGTTTCTAAGTCCTTGAAAGCTGTTGACCCCTTTGCCTTTGAGTTTCATTCACCAGTTAAAAGGCCGCGCATCAGGGTGGGGGAAGTGAAATTCAAAGTTTGTGGGCTTGGAAAGATGCGTATTTATAATCAGCTTGAGGGCTCAGAGGATTTGTGAAATCATTTTGGATTAACAGCCATTGATTGCTAATAAAACAATATTTAGCTTTGTCCAGAGAACAGCGGTGGAGAAAGGTACGGGCACCTTGTCAACAGGGCCCTTTGAGCAGGGATGATGGGCTAAGTGTGGGGGTCTCTGCGGCAGCGTGGGTGCTCGTCCTGCAAGGAGCTGTTGTCAGTCCTTCGCCAGGCGGGTGAAAGGAGGGACGCCAGAGTCTGATGGCTGGGGTGGTATTGATGTGCCTTAGCTGACTAATCAGATTGAAAAAGTCCCATGGTATTTATGTCACTTTAATTTTCATCAAACAATTGGAGACGACGGGACTCTATTAAGGAGAGGTTGATCCAGAACTAAAGCCAAATAAATTGGGGCCTCAGTTTAATCAAATTATCCCTTTACTGGCCCTGGATTAAGTGAAAGGGACAGCGTCGGTCTCGAGCCTTGTGATTGGCTGAAGCTTTCCCTTGTTTTTGAAGACGCTGATGAAAGAAGAAACATTTTAACAGAGACAACTCTTATAATCCTTCCAAGAAATAGTGCTAAACCAGCAGCAGCAACAAAAAAGTTTATTTCACTAGTCAACGGATGTAATTTTATTGAGAATAATGAATGTGTTATAAGAATCAGAGTTCTGGTAAATTGGAGTGAGGGGAAGAAAATAGATGTGGAAGAGAAATTGAGTGTTTTAGAATTTTTCACAGTCGCTTCGGGTTGTTTTTCTTGGCACATTTTCAGCACATGTAAAAATCTCAATTCAGAGAATGGCTCTGAGATCAATCACAGCCCACTCTCAGGATGTGCTGAGTATTAAAACTGGTTTTCTGCACACTGATTTAAAAAAGCAACGACGTGAGTCTCAATCAGTGTGTAGGACAGGTGAGCGAGTCTGTTATTAGGACTGAATGTCAAAGTTTACAACACAAAAGGAGATGGGGCTGATTCCTGGCTAAGAGTTAAGTTTATATTACCTAAAAAAAAGAACCGCAGGGGAATAACACTGCCCTGCAGGTTGTGGACATAGTAAAAAATGCACTGTGAGTGATGAGAAGAGAGGATGAGACAGGCCTTTGGGGTAATATTGGTGCTGTATTTCTGGATCTGGGAGCTGGCTGCAGAAGATGTTTAGTTTATGGAGTTTATAGCCAGCTCTGTGCTTAGAATATGTTTACCTTTCTTTTGTGATCTGCTTCAGTACAAAGTTTGAAAAGTTTGCTTGGGACCCTTGTTTTAAAATTGAATTCTGTATTAGTTTCCTATTGCTGCTATACCAAATTGCCTCACGTTTAGTGGCTTAAAACAGCATAAGTTTATCATCTTACAGTTTTATAGGTTAGCAGTCTGATGTGGATTTTGCGGAGATAAAATCAAAGTATTGACAGGGCTTATTTCCTTCTGCAGGCTTTAGGGAGAAATCCATTTTTTACTTTACTTTTTCTGGCTTTTAGAGGCCACCTGCATTCCTTGGTTTGTGGTCACTTCCTCTATCTTTAAGGCCAGCTGTGGGGGATCAGGTGCTCCAAACATTGCCTAATTCCAACCTCCTTTCCTGCTTCCCTTTTCCACTGTAGGGACTCTTATGATTACATTGGGTCCACTTGGATACTACAGAACAACCTTTTTCAGTCAGCTGATTAGCAGCCTTAATTCCACCTGCAGCCTTAATTTTCCCCTTGGCCATGTAGCCTCTAACACATTCACAGGTATGAGGATTAGGACATGGCCATCTTTTTTTTTTTATTTTTTTTATTTTTTGGGGGTACACCAAGTTCAATCATCTGTTTTTATACACATATCCCCGTATTCCCTCCCTTCCTTGACTCCCCCCTCCCTCGAGTCCCCCCCACCCTCCCTGCCCCAAGGACATGGCCATCTTTGAAGGGCCATTATTCTGCCTATCACAGTTATCAGTTGGTCCTGTCATTAGCTGGTGATGGTGTGAGTACAGTGGGGAGCACTGCTCAGAGAGTCAGGAACTTGCACTCCACTCTCAGCTCTCTCACTTATTAGCCAGTAGTTCCTGGATTGCTGGACCTTGTTGTCACAGCTCCAGTGTGCGGGGGTTGGGCGTGATGTTTCCTAAGGTGCTTTCTGTCTTATGAAAGATACATATCTCCATACAAAATAAAACATTTAGGGTCAGTAACTACCAGAGGGCAGATTTTTAATTAAAAAAAAAAAAAATCACAGGGGCAGTCACCCAGTCTTCAGATTTGGAATCCTCATTATATGAAAGCTTGTTATATAATTGTGGGTACCCATGAAGTTCAGCTTCAGTAGACTTGAGACTGCTCTTCAGTGGTCCCGAGTTTGAGGATGCCAGACTTTGTGGTGGTCTCAAGAAGCTGTTACCACATGGAATTCCCTTGTCTGGGTACAGGCTGTTATCTTTCACTTGGGCCCTGGAAATCAGTCTGTATTCTCTTGTTTGCACCATCCTCTCCCCTCCTCTTTTGATTGCCAGCTACTTTTTTTTTTTTTTTTCTGATTGGATTTACCTTTTCTCTGCTTTTGCTGGACTTATTCGTTCATTCAAATATTTTTGGAGCCCGTACCATGTGCTGGGCATGTTCTGATGCTGAGATGTGAATTAAGAAAGACCCAACCGCTGCCCTCACTGGACTGAGTATAGACCAGGGGTCTCCAAACACTCTTAATTACATACCTGTCAGTAAAAAAATTTGTAGGTGCACTGCTTACTAACACGTAAGTATGTTGTAAAACATACATAAAAATTGGAAATTAAATAGACTTTGTTCTCATAGTGCATGGATAGTGTTCTCAGCCATCCTGTGAGACTCTACCATGTTAGAGTTGACACCGAAAAAAACAGAGAAAACAGAGAGAGGGTGGTAAGGTTGTAAAGTGATTAAAGACAAAAAAAATGTGGGACTAAAAACAGTTTCTCTAGACTTCCCTGGAGGTCCCGCAGTTAAGGGGTTTGATCCCTGGTCAGGAAACGAGTGCAGGGGTCCGGGGTTTGATCCCTGGTCAGGAAACGAGATCCCGCGTGATGCAACTAAAGATTCTACATGCCTCAACTAAAGATCCTGCATACCACAACGAAGATCCTGCATGCTTCAACTAAAGACCCAGCACAGCCAAATAAATAAATACTTAAAAACAAAAAACAAAAACATTTTCTCAGCCTGATATTGTTCCTTTTGCTCCTTGCAGATTTACTTGGTGTCTGTGTTTCAATGTCATTGTCCTTGTTTTCTCATTGCAGTCTGGCCTTGCTGCTAAAGCTGGTACATCTGTCCTGAGCATCATATTGAAGCTGTTCCCAGGGTTTAAGCCTGACATTCGTGTTTTTTTTTTGGATGCATTTTATTTGGATCCCTATTCCCCACCACCACCACCCCTGCCTCCCGCCCCAGGATTCTTAACCTGCCACCCAAGCTGAGAAGTAAATCTTTAAGATGAACTCACAGCTTTTTGGAAATAACTCACATCGTCTTTGCCCTTAGGAGGGATTTGTTCGTGTTGATCGAGATTACGTCCTGAAGTCTGCAGAGCTGGCAAAAGCTGGAGGGTGCAAACATTTTAACTTGCTGTCCTCTAAGGGAGCTGATGAGTCGAGCAATTTTTTATATCTGCAAGTCAAGGTTTGTGCATGTTTCTGTCTTTTATATACTTTGGCGAACCCTGGCTAATTGGCGATACTAAATAATATAAAATGCTAAGTAATACCAAAATGCATTAAATGCAATATAGTATGCATTTTTTGTAGCTACAGGGATTGTTTTTTTGCAGGGATATATTTAGTAAACAGGAGTGATTTGAAAGATGATTTCCAATGTCTTCCCCTCTGTTGATTATCTGGTAATCATGAAGTGAGATGTTGCAGCTCTGGTCTTGAAGATCAGCCAAGAATCTTAGCATTTGAAGAGAATTTGAGGCAGCAATTCTTAGACTTTTCCAGAGCAGATTAAATGTTATTATTGGGTGTGGTTCTTATCCTCAGGGAATTATAATCTGCTTGTTTAGGGGGATCCCCAAAGACAGCCCCAAGTTTGGTAATGTACTAGAAGGCTTCCCAGGACTCACTCACCATTTGGTCATCTTCACAGCTATGATGTATTACAATGAAAGGATATAAAGCAAAGTCAGTACAGGGAGGAAATGCAAGGAGTGAGGTCTGGAGGAAGCTAGGTTCCAGCTTCCAAGGGTCTTCTGCCAGTGGAGTTACACGTGTTTCATTTCTCCAGCAATGAGTATTGCCTACCAGAGAAATTCACCCTAGCTCAGGAATCCACCCTTTTGATGGGGGTTAGTCACGTAGTTACCCTCAGCCTAAAAAAAGTGTCAGACTTCAAGAAGGAAAACAAGTGTTCAGCATAAACCGTGTTGTTTGTATAGATGGTTTAGGCACAGTAAAGTACCCTATCAGTTAGCTCATGATGGGAATGCTCCTAAAATCCGAGTTCCCAGACACAGGTCAAAGGACAGCCTGGCAAGCAGACCTTTCTAAGAATAGCAGTTTCAGCCTGGGGTGTTAACTCTTATACACATGCTGCTAATAGAGACAAAACACATCTTTGTAGAAAGCTAAGAAATGCACCCACATAAAAACTACATATGAATGTTCCTAGAAGCAATATTCATCATAGCCAAAGAGTAGAAACAACCCAAATATGCATCAGCTGATGCATGGGTGAATAAAATGTGGCATATACCTACAAAAGAACATGGATTCAACTATAAAAAAGAAATGACGTGTTATAGGATGGGTGAACCTTGAAAACATTATGCTGAATGAGAGAGGCCAGTCACAAAAGGCCACAACTTACATGGTTTAATTTACAGGAAGTGTCCAGAATAGGCATATCTGTAGAGACAGAAAGATTAATGGTTGGCTAGGGTTTGGGGGAGGGGATGGGAGTCAGTGCTAATTGGTACGGGGTTTCTTTTGGGGTGAATAAATATTCTAAATTTAGATTGTGGTGAAGGTGGGACAACTCGCTGTGAATGTATTAAAAAACATTTATTTAAAAAATGTTTTAAAAAAAGCTGCCACAGATTATTACAGTGCTATAGCTTAAGTGCCAAGTGAATGGTATGAACAGGCCGAGAAGGAGCAGGAGAGCGGGCTGCTTAGTTCATAGGCCTTTTAGACATCCCTGAGGCCGAGCTCCTCTGGCGTGTCTGTTTGTAGAGCTGCCCAGCGTGAATATTCATGGATTGGTCAACAAGTTTAACTTAAAGCATCATCTGGTTGCCCTCACTGTCTCTTGAAATGTGGTGGGTTTTGTTAGGAAGTGAGTAATACAGGGAGTCTGTGGGTCTTCTGACCCCTGAAACTATCTGGAAGCCAAAAACGGTTAATGTCCCCTGACCTGCAGCATGGATTCTGGACCAGTGTGCCCTTCTTCTCTTATGGCTGAACTCCTAACATGTCACTCTCTGGATCTGTTTCAGCAGGTCACATGAGAGGCTGGACTGACTATGCAGCCATTTACTCATTCGGTGCATCTTTTTTCACTCTCTGCTGCATATGAGGATTAACCGAGCTCTTCCTTAACTTCCCAGACTCTCTGGAATCTAAAAATCTAGGGGAGGATATTTACAACTATTGAGACCTGCAGAAGCAGATTGTCTTCAAACCCCCAAGTTATTCTTGTTAGTCTGTCTTAAGCATTATGGCAAGTTGGTCTTGATTAAATACTAAAAATGTGTTTTTTATTAACAGGGAGAAGTGGAAGCTAGGGTTGAAGAGTTAAAGTTTGATCGTTACTCCATATTTAGGCCCGGGTAAGTATTCCTACTGCCTAAGAGGACACCACTGTTGGTTATTCCCTAGAAGCTGGTTTTTCATTTGAAGAGGCTGACAAAGAAGATATCTAAGATACGAAAGAAAGAAGTTGGCTGGAGGGAGACTGCTTCTCTGAAGAACGCAGCTTTTAACTTTGAAGGATGGGGTAGATGGTTGGTGGTGCCAGGTTCAGAATAGTCTGAAATCTCCTGGGTGGTTTTGGCTGCCTTCTTCTTTAAAGTCCTTTTCGTGCCCAGATAAACCAGTTTACACACTGTATTAGTGTGTTTGGGCTGCTGTAGCACTAACACCATAGAATGGGAGGCTACAAGTCCAAGGTCAGAGTGCCATCAGGGTTCGTGTCGATTGGGGCCTCTCTTCCTGGCTTGTTGACTGATTGCTTCTTCTCTCTGTGTCCTCATATGGTCTTTGTTTTGTGTGAGTGGAGAGAGAGAGAAATTTCTGATATCTCTTCCTTTCCTGTAAGGACACTGGTCCTATCAGATTAGGGTCCCATCCTTATGACCTAATTTAACCTTAGTTACCTCCCTACAGGTGCTGTCTTCAAATACAATCACACAGGGGGTTAGTACTTCATGAATTTGGGGAGACACAGCTCAATGCATAACATCCTGTATGGTCTGAATGCAATTTACCATCTCTTCCTCTGCTTTTCTTTTTCTCTTTAGAGTGCTGTTATGTGATCGGCAAGAATCTCGCCCAGGTGAATGGTTGGTTAGGAAGTTCTTTGGCTCCTTACCAGAATCTTGGGCCAGCGGGCACTCTGTGCCAGTGACGACAGTGGTTAGAGCGATGCTAAACAACGCAGTGAGACCAAGCGACAAGAAGAAGGAGCTGCTGGATAACAAGGCCATCCACGAGCTGGGGAAAGCCGATGCCTCTCTCAAGCCGTGACCACACTGGGGAAGTGCTTTCCGTTGTCAAACTCAACACCTCCTACCCAATCGGTAATTTCAGGGTCTGAAAAAAAACACGTGCTTTAACTGTGGTTTCACTGTTTTCAGTTGCCCAGATCTAATCAAACAATGACGGTGCTGTGCATCAGCGTTGTAGAGCCTCGTTGTACACCTGTAGACATCACCCGGGGAAGCCTTTCAAAAACAGAGATCCAGCAGCTCCCTGGTGGTCTAGTGTGTGGTATTCAGCGCAGAAATAAGAGATTCATAGGCCGTCCCTCAAACTTTCTGAGTCAGAGTCTTGGGGGTATGGGCACAGAAGTCTGTTGTTTTGTCTACGCTTCTCTTAGGGTTCTGATGCCACTGGCATGGAGGCCAGCTTTGAAAGGCTTGTCTGCAGAGTCACAGCAGCAGTGAAAACTTTATGTCTCATGCAGATGAGTCCTGAACTAAAATTGTTGACATTTGTGTCCCTGAGTTACCCAGTGCTGACTGCATGTTAATTGCATAACTGAACATTGTGCCTTACTACTTCTTTAGAATATATAATAAAAGTTATTATGTAACTGAACTTATATAATTCATGGGAGAATTAAATAGAAGAATTAAAATAAATGTACAAGTTGTGGGTGCCCTTAGATTGTTAGAAAATGCCCAAGTATTGGTGGTAACATGCAGTATTTTGGCCAATGGGATAATAGAATAGCAGCTAATATTTATCAAGTGCTTGTTAAGTACCAGCCTTTACATGTGCTGTCTGTCCTTTAACCCTCCAAACAATCCTTATAATTCTTACAGGTGGTACTATCATCCCCATATCTTAGATGGGGAAACTGAGGTTCACTGTGGTTAAGTGCCTTGCCCAAGGGCGCAAAGCTGAAGCCTGAAGCTAGGAAATTACAGAACCAGGACTCTAACCCAAGTCAGCCTAAATCCACAGCTTCTGTTTTTAACCACTCTGTGAGAGCATCCAGTATCTGTATATTTCCAGGAAGTTCCAGTTAATTGTTACTGGATCAATACATGCCATGGATGAATAAAATAGAAATATTTGGGTTTCTCCACTGGTATAGGATACCTCTAATAATTAACCACAAAATGTTCACATAGCCAGTAAATGTACATCTCAAAGTGCTTCACTTTAAAAACTATGGAAGAGGAAAGGAAGATGCAGAAGGAAGGGTCAAAGTCAAGAGGAGCACATTGTTAATTTCCATCATGGAACAAAGGGTAGAGTGAAATCTGTCTTAACTTCTGTGTTAGGGGAAGCAAAGTGATAAAATTTCAAGCTTCATTGGACACCAGAGGAGAAAGGCCATCCCCTTTAATGGGGTGGGGAGGGGTGTGTTTGTGTATCTTTAGAAGGGATTGGACATTCCCCATGTCAGTCATCTAGGAAAGAGCCATATTTTAGGGTGGGGTGAGGTCTTGGAATGTGGGCTTTAAGAAGGAGGTGGAACATCTTCCTCCTGCCAGGCGGGGTTCCTTTGGGGCTGAACTCTGAGGAGCCTGTGTGTTTGGGTGATAACAAGCATGGGCTGCAAGAAGTGAGACAGAAAGTGAGGGGACCCCGTGAGGATATCCTGAGGCTGGTGGGCTCTGAAAGCAGCTAAACCTGGTGGCCAGTTTTAAGGTTTTCTCTGTATGTTATTTCCATACCCACAAACCTCTGTCAGGTCTTGTTCAACAAATTCTGATTTCAGTAATGAAGTAGGGTGATGGGAGAGGGTCTGTGTTTATCTTTGGAGTAAAGAAAAAAGCTGCTCCCTTCTAAGCCCAGCATTGTGGTAACACATGAACTTCTGGCCCAGTCACTTTGATTACTGTTAACGTGGAGAGATTGAATGTTAATGGGATTTAGCAGGTTTACCTCCAAATGTTATGCAGACAGGGAAAAGATGGGCCTTGCTGGAGAGTATGTTGGAAGGATGAAGGAAAAAGCTTGATGAGCCCAGGTAACAAATGACCCTGAATTAATTAGTTCATTCAGCTTATTGAATGCCCCCTGTGTGCCTCTGGGTCTACATCAGTGAACAGTAAGTCTAACCCAGCCAAACCAGCAGATATTCTGGCAGTGTCCTGCAATATAAGGGGGCTTCAAAACTAGCATTTGATGGCTGCCCTCTAGGGGATGACAGTCAAGGGAAAGGAATATATTCAGGAGAGTTTAGCAATAATACAAGGTATCATTCTCATTCAGCAAATTAATACTGAGTACCTACCTATAAATTAGGCCATATGTTATGTGCCAGAGAAATGAAGGTAAAGAGACATGGCCCTATCCTCATGCTCAGTGTCATGGCTAAAGACCGAAAGAAGAAAGGAAAAAGCAAATGGTAGGTGCTAAGAAAGAAACAAACGGGAGGCTGCTGGAGTGACAGTGGAAACTAGAAAAGATGGTCTGAGTAAAGACTTTCTGGCTGAGGAAAAAAGGACCCTTTTATAGAAACTTCTTAGCGAAGACCGTGAGGTGGGGAAATGATTAGCACCAAATATAAGGCTGGAGGGTGGGGCCCGGGGTGGAGGGTTGAGTTGGGCTGTTAGGCAGGTTACGCAGAGACTGGTAGGCCATGGCAGTCAATTTAATTGGATAAACTTGTGCCAAGCCCAGTGCTAGCATCTGGGACTAGAACTTGGTGCATATACTAAACTCCTTAAAACAGCCCTCGAGGCTTTGGCCCCACTGGCCCCCGCAGTTCCCTCTCGCCAGCCGCACCCCACGGGAACCAGGGAGCCCCAGAACCAGTGTGGAGTCCGAGGCTCTCGCCTGCGTTCGACCTCCTCCGCCACCAGAGGGCGCTGCAAGCAGGTCGTTCCTCCCCTAGCCGCTCATCCCGCGAATAAGGGATGCCCTGGGGGCACGATGCCGACTGCGGAACCACTGCCGCATCTGGGCTCTGGGCCGCAGGCGAGGACTTCCCGGCTAAGGCCTGCCGCAGCCGGAGGAGAACACAAAAGCCACGTCGAAGCCTGCGACGCCCAGTCCAGGTTTCAGCGCTTACTCGGCGCGCGCTGCGTCAACCCTGCGGCAGGAGGCGGAGCCCGGGCTCTCGCTCCGCCCACCCCAGATCACGTGAACAACGCAGCGGCCCTGCGGCCGGAAGCGCTCGGGATTTGGCGGGCCGCTCTCGCGTTTCCCGGCGCCGCGGGGTTTCCCGAGCTCCGACCCCGTCGCGCGCTCGCGCTCGCGCTCACACTCACGCGCGTTCCCAGGTTCCCGGGCCGGGAGAGCTCAGAAGCGGCCGCGCGCGCGCGCGTGGCCCAGCCGGGTTTCCGCCCCCTGGCGCGCCGGGCTAGCTGGGCGCCGCAGCCATGTGCTCGTTAGCGTCGGACGCTACCGGTGGGTACCCTGGGCCCTCAGCGCCCAGGACGCGCCGCCGCGGGGCCGGTGAAAACCCCTCTCCCCCCGCCCCCAACCCCGGGACGCGGAGCCGCGCCGGTGGGCGGCTTCAGGGAGGGAGGGGAGGTGCGGGGGAGGGCCGGCCGGTCCCAGAGCCTGGTCCTCCCCGTGCCCCGCGTGCGCCAGGTGAGCGCTGCTGTCCGGGGCGGACCTGACCGTGTGCGTGTGCTAGGCGGCCGGGGCGCTGTGGAGGAGGAGGAGGACCTGCCGGGACTGTCGGACAGCGGAGACGAAGCTGCCTGGGAAGACGAGGACGATGCCGCTCTCCCCCACGACAGGCAGCAGACCCCCTGCCTGTTCTGTGACAGGTTCGTCCCCCTCAGCGCCAGGCTTCGGCCGCCGGGCGGGGCGGCCGGTCCGCGTGGGTCTGTGTGGTCGGCTCGTCTGGAGTCCCGCCCGAGTGGCTGCCCTGGAAGTCTGGAGCCCGTGCTTTGGAGTGAGGGCTTGTCGAGCAGGAAGACCCACAGTGCTTTAGAGGGAGAAGCCATGAACTGGAAGCCAGGCTACGCTACTTCTCTTCGACGGGCCTCAGTTTCTCCTTGTGTAAAACGAAAGGGTTCTGGGCTAGATCTATGGTTCCCGAATCCGGTTGTGCACCTTTGTCACCTGAGACCCTTAAAAAGAAAATACAGATGCTAGACTCTGCACCTCAGCCTTTCTAAATCAGGGATAGGATCTAGGAATCCGTTTTTACAGAGATACTATCTGAAGTGAGTCTAGAGAGTAACAAGTTTGGGAGTCACTAAACTACCCTTCAGAACTCTTCCAGAACCCTTCCAGCTCTTCCAGTCTGTAATTCTTTGAGAAGTGTAAAGCGCTTCAGGTGTAATAGTTTCATTTGAGCCATTTAAAGAATCACCTTTGATAGAGGCTCCCCACCTATTGAAGGGGAAGGAATTGATGCCTTTTTCACTTAGGGAAAAAGACACTGTGATGCAAGTAGCTTGTTCAGAGTCACAAAGCTGGGGTTTGTCTTGTATCCAAATCCATGTTCTTTCCACTTAAATATCTGCCTCTTCATCGCAACAAGTTTTGACTTTGGCTGCTGTCCTGGGCAAGTGGGCATGAAAGAGGCGTGGTTGGCATTGGCCAGTGTTACTTTAATAAACATTTTATTCGTTTCCCCTGAATCTGGGCATGGTTCTGATTGGCGGCATATTAGCTTCTCTTAATTCCTCATTGGTCCCACGTGTAGCCTCATTTGGGTAGGTATGGAATGTCTGCATATACTCTAGTCGTCATAAAATAATTATTGAGCCTCAGGGAGGTACTTCTTTGTGATAGGCTGCGTAAATACGGCAAAAATAACCTTGATAAACGTTTGTTGAAAACTGCTGCATATGTGCTAAGCGTATAGAAGAGGTGTGCAGCTTCTCTGCTGTGTTTTCCTAGCTTATTACACGTCCTTCAGTTTTGCAGGTCACATAATAAAGAAGCTTGGGCCTCACAGAGTCTGTAATGCAAATCCTTGGGGAGCATTACAAGACCACTTTTTGAAATATGGCACTTTGGGAATGTGCCAGCTATAAAATTACATTTATGCTTTATTTCTAAAAGCGATTTGAGCTGTGCCAGTTCAGAGCCTCTGAAAGCAGACGTGATACTTAGGGGAGAGAAGAATCTTATGTAGGGAATTTTCATGTCTTGAGAGAGACAGTCTATCACAGGGAGTTTTCTTTCTTTGAAGTCTTGTGATAAGTTCAGTGCTGTTATTTGGCAAATAAAATTTGACATTTTAAAGGGTAGTTTGTTTTAGGTGTACAATGGGACTCAAAAGTACTACTAATTCCCTTTAGGAATGCTGCCTTCCCCTCTACAGGTGTGTTTGTTTTTTTGTTAATTGGAGTAAAACTGGAAACCTGCAGAGCGGGGGAAAAAGTTTATATCTAACATGAAATCAATATTTAGACTTCTTAGGGGACTATTCCATGAAGCTGTTGCTTGATTTTTCAGGTTATTTACATCTGCTGAAGAAACATTTTCACACTGTAAGTCTGAGCATCAATTTAATATTGAAAATATGGTTCATAAACATGGTAAGTATTTTTCAGAACAAAGAAAATTTTAGTTGTGAAAATTAAGTTAAACTTTGTTTTTCCGGACCTTTCCTTTTCTAATATAGTGAAACATAGCAACAACTTATGAAAATAAGGTGTTTTTGACATGGCTTTAGAAAAGATTAATAAGTCATTCTTCTAGATAAGATTCACTGTATTTAAGCTTAAATTGGCTTCTCAACTAGAAAGGGAAAGAAAAAAAACTTGGCAAATGATTGCATTTTTCATTTTTATCATTTTAGAATTAGGAAGAGAAGGAGGAATATCAGAATTAGGGAGAACAAGAGTACAGGTAGATTTTGGAAGAGGAGGTCAGTCATGAAAAAAAGACAGCTTAGGTCAAAGCATAACATGGACTTCAAGGCATACAAGATTGAGTTTTATAAGGAGTTTGGTAAGAGAGTATGGAAATAGGAAGTGATAAAGTTAAGGTGGTAGCCAAAGATTCAGATGATGATTCTATTGTAACTTGCATCTAAACATACTTAAAGTCTTCTACTTTAAAGGAATATAGAAGAGCTACAGTATCCCACTAAAATTAACTCAATACAGAGTTGACTTCTTGGTTCCTGTGTTTACTAACAGCTAGAAAGGGTATTACTGAAGAATAGCAAATAGGCAGATTTTAGGTCTCAAACGTGTGATACAGTATGTTTATGAATCATAAATTGAATTGAAACTCCTTTTGTAAGACGTAAATGACTTAGTCTCATTGTTTTTTATTTTCATGTTTTTAATGTGCATTTTAAAACTGAATTGGAATCATTTTATATAATTTTATATTTTTTCAGTTAGCAAATAGGGGTTTTTGTATGCTGTTATGCATATGAAACATTTTTATATGCTGTTATGTTCTCTTAACAGTATTTCTCATGACAAATAATAATTGGTTGTACATGCTATTGCTTTCCCTTGTTTTAAATGCTGCTTCATTTCTGAAAAGATGAGAACCAGATAAGAAGCCTCATTGTTTTTTCACATGCATCATTTAACTTAATGTAAAAGCTAGTATACTTTGTATACTCTGTGTTCTGGCAAAACTATAGTTTGGTAAGTACCATAAAAAATTGGGATTTAGAACCTTTTGGCTCTAGTATCAACTGCCAAATACTTGGTAAAATCTAGGGCCTAATTTTCCTTGCTTGTATTGTTCTGAAAGTGAGGAGTAGAATTCTAAAAATTAATTTCCCGTTTTTCAGAAATGCAAGAAAAGCATTTAAAAACTTGTTATCTCTGGCTGCTTCTCAATTAAAATATTCTGAAGTGTCAGAGTTACTGTTTCTAGCTCTTAATAAGAAATTCAAAATATTGTAATTAGTAGTTTAAAGGACAGAAATATTTTATTGTCTAACCAGAGAAGCATCTCTGGAGCAGGTCAGTGAAACAAAACTCATGTTATGTTAAAATAGGTGAATTATTTTTTTTTCTCCTTTTAGGACTTGAATTTTATGGATATATTAAACTAATAAATTTTATTAGACTTAAGGTAAGATGGTCTTTACACCATTTACAATTTTGTTTAAAACCTAAAGAAATGTTACAGTGATTGTCAGTGCACTGGTATTTAAAAGAATATGAGGAACTGCTATATAGGAAACTGTTTTAAATTTGACACTCACATTAGAGGAATCATGGACATTAGGAACTAGCACAATGTACAGCACCAAGTAAATGGATACATACTGTACTTAAGTGTGGTTTTTAGTTGCGTGTAAGAGATGAATCAGTGTTATGTGGCAAAGTAATTCAGTGTCAGATAAAGGGGAATACTGATAGTCTTTCTGTAAAATTAGAAATAATTTCTAGTGTGATTTTTAAGTGCTTTGGTTGCTCTTTTGTTCTGTTTTTTTTTTAAATACTTTTTTCTAGTTAGTTGATGTTTAAATTGCCATTTCCCCCAAATCCAAACAATATAAAACTGTGCATTGAAACAATTAAGCAGTCATCCAGTAAAGTTAATGAAATGGCAGGTGAACACAAACTCTTTAAATAGAGACTTTGTGTAACGTAAACATGATTTCCTTTTTTGTTTGCTTTGCCTAGTTTTTGGTAGGGAGATTTTGTGATTATGTGCAGTAAAAAATATGCAATTAATTTTACTTCCAGAATCCTACAGTTGAATATATGAATTCCATATACAACCCAGTGCCTTGGGAGAAAGAAGAATATTTAAAGCCAGTATTAGAAGATGACCTTTTACTTCAATTTGGTAAGACGAACATAGGTATCTACTTTAAAGTAGAATCATTTATTATGGCAAAATAGTGGTTAGGTGTTACACGAAAATATGTCATCTCCTTGATTCTCTAAAGACCTTGTCAGGTAGTTGGTTTCAGTAGGAAAGTTAAGTCATTTAGAAAGTGAGAGTCACACTAACAATTACCAGCAAGGAATATGAGCTTGGGTTAAACGTGTACAAGATGTTTTGAAACATAGGGAGACTTGAGAGAATGATTTTTAGTTGTCAGACTGATTTTTGATGTAACTAAAATTGACAGACTTTAAATTTAAATTAAAAAGTTTCCATCAGTAGACTTAATATTTAATAGATTTAAGTAAATTTAATAATATTTGCTGCTTTTACCTCATAATCAGATAATTGACTTTTCTTAAGACATCTGATTTACGGAGCTTTTGTTTGGATGCCGAGCAGATTCTATGCAAATTCCCATGGGTTTACACACGTACACTAACTCTTAAGCCTCCCTTGTGGCAGGGTCACTCATTTCTTTACTGTAGCTTTCTTTCTTAGTTACTTGCTATATGCTTTGGTTCATTCCTTACTGAACAGGAATATTGAGAAAATTCTACTGGCTTCTTATAGGTCCTTTAATAGGTCCAATTTATTGGAGTTTATGATTTATTATTATTTTTAATTTATACTTTCAAATTTTTTGTGCCAGTCAGATGAGGTAGAGAGGTTTGCTGTCTTCAAATCAGCAAGACCATTCTAAACAGACACATACCTTCACAGATAGTAGTTTGATAGTATGTATTTGAGCAGTTCTTTGATACGTGAAAACTGTGGAAAACCACTCATTTCCCTGAGAAGTACCACGAGGGAAGTTGTATTGCAGTGTGATGCAGTAATAAGAACCTTTATGTAGTATTTGAGAACTAAGTGACCCTGGGCAAAGCATTTAAGGTTTCTGTTTTTTAGGTCTTCACCTGTAAAATGAGAACTAGCACCAGATTTCCAAATTTCTAACTCTAAAACTTGGTGAGGCCTAGGTTGATTCTTTCCTGTTTTTACAACTTCTCTTAAATTTTATTTCTCCTCAGAGTGACCACACTGATCTCTTTGATACATGACAAAGTGCCCACTAGGTGCTCTTCGTGGTTCCCTAAACTCAAAATTGACACTCACAGGTTGAAAGTAGTATATGTTAAATGCCTTGGAAACATGCAGAAATGAATCCTTCTTAGGGGGAGCCCAAAATCTAATAGTAGAAGTGTTTTTATTCTTCTTAACTTTTTATTTTTTTACTTTTTACAATAAACTGCATATATTTAGAGTGTACAATTTGGTATCCCAATCTCCCAATTCATTCCCCCCCCAACCCTCCCTGCTTTCCCTACTTGGTGTCCATATGTTTGTTCTCTACATCTGTGTCTCTATTTCTGCCTTGCAAACCAGTTGATTTGTACCATTTTTCTCTAGTCCACATATATGTGTTAACATACAATATTTGTTTTTCTCTTTCTGACTCACTTCACTCTGTATGACAGTCTCTAGGTCCATCCATGTCTCTACAAATGTCTGTTTCATTGCTTTTTACAGTTGAGTAATATTCCACTGTATGTATGTACCACATCTTCTTTATCCATTCATCTGTTGATGGACATTTAGGTTGCTTCCATGTCCTGGCTATTGTAAATAGTGCTGCAGTGAACATTGGAGTGCATGTGTCTTTTTGAATTATGGTGCTCTCTGGGTATATGCCCAGCAGTGGGATTGCTGGGTCATATGGTAGTTCTATTTTTAGTTTGGCAAGGAACCTCCATACTGTTTTCCATAGTGGCTGTATCAATTTACATTCCCACCAGCAATGCAAGAGGGTTCCCTTTTCTCCACACCCTCTCCAGCATTTCCTGTTTGTCGATTTTCTGATGATGCCCATTCTAACCGGTGTGAGGTGATACCTCGTTGTTGTTTTGATTTGCATTTCTCTAATAATTAGTGATGTTGAGCAGCTTTTCATGTGCCTCTTGGCCATCCGTATGTCTTCTTTGGAGAAATGCCTGTTTAGGTCTTCTGTCCGTTTTTTGATTGGGTTGTTTGTTTTTTTGATATTGAGCTGCATGAACTGTTTATATATTTCGGGGATTAGTCCTTTGTCTGTTGATTCGTTTGCAAATATTTTCTCCCATTCTGAGGGTTGTCTTCTTGTCTTGTTTATGGTTTCCTTTGTTGTGCAGAAGCTTTGAAGTTTCATTAGGTCCCACTTATTTATTTTTGTTTTTATTTCCATTATTCTAAGGGGTGGATCAAAAAAGATCTTGCTGTTGTTTACATCGAAGAGTGTTCTTCCTATGTTTTCCTCTAGGAGTTTTATAGTGTCTGGCCTTACATATAGGTCTTTTATCCATTTGGAGTTTATTTTTGTGTATGGTGTTAGGAAGTGTTCTAATTTCATTCTTTTACATGTAGCTGTCCAGTTTTCCCAGCACCACTTACTGAAGAGGCTGCCTTTTCTCCATCGTATATCCTTGCCTCCTTTGTCATAGATTAGTTGACCGCAATTTATCTCTGGGCTTTCAATCCTATTCCACTGATCGATATTTCTGTTTTTGTGCCAGTACCATACTGTCTTGATCACTGTAGCCTTGTAGTATAGCCTGAAGTCAGGAAGCCTGATTCCACCAACTCCATCTTTCCTTGTGAAGATTGTTTTGGCTATTCAGGGTCTTTTCCATTTCCATACAAATCGTAAAATTTCTTGTTCTAGTTCTGTGAAAAATGCCATTGCTAATTTGATCAGGATGGCATTGAATCTGTAAATTGCTTTTGGTAATATAGTCATTTTACAGTGTTGATTCTTCCAATCCAGGAACATGGTATGTTCCTCCATCTGTTTGTGTCTTCTTTGATTTCTTTCATTAGTGTCTTATAGTTTTCTGAGTACAGGTCTTTTACCTCCTTGGTTAGGTTTATTCCTAGGTATTTGATTCTTTTTGTTGCAGTGGTGAATGGGATTGTTTCCTTAATTTCTCTTTCTGATCTTTCATTGTTGGTGTATAGAAATGCAAGAGATTTCTGTGTGTGAATTTTGTATCCTGCAGTTTTACCAGATTCATTGATTAGCTCGAGTAGTTTTCTGGTGGCATCTTTAGGATTTTCTATGTATAGTATCATGTCATCTGCAAACAGTGACAGTTTTCTTCTTTTCCAATTTGGATTCCTTTTATTTCTTCTCTGATTGCTGTAGCAAGGACTTCCAAAACTATATTGAGTAGTAGTGGCGAGAGTGGACATCCTTGTCTTGTTCCTGATCTTAGAGGGAATGCTTGCAATTTTTCACCATTGAGAATGCTGTTTGCTGTGGGTTTGTCATATATGGCCTTTATTATGTTGAGGTAGGTTCCCTCTATGCCCACCTTCTGGAGAGTTTTTATCATAAATGGGTGTTGCATTTTGTCAAAAGTTTTTCTGCATGTATTGAGATGATCATGTGGTTTTTATCCTTCATTTTGTTAATGTGGTGTATCACATTGATTGATTTGCGTATATTGAAGAATCCTTGCATTCCAGGGAGAAACCCCACTTGATCATGGTGTATGATCCTTTTAATGTGTTGTTGGTTTCTTTTGGCTAGTATTTTGTTGAGGATTTTTGCATCTAAGTTCATCAGTGATATTGGTCTGTAATTTTCTTTTTTTTGTAGTATCATTGTCTGGTTTTGGTATCAGGGTGATGGTGGCCTCATAAAATGAGTTCGGGAGTGTTCCTTCCTCTGCAATGTTTTGGAAGAGTTTGAGAAGGATGGGTGTTAGCTCTTCTCTAAATGTTTGATAAAATTCACCTGTGAATCCATCTGGTCCTGGACTTTTGTTTGTTGGGAGATTTTTCAGTTCCACAAGACGAAATACTGCTAATACTGCTTGATACTGCTGTCTGCCCTCTTGTGGAGGAAGCTATCTAGGAGCCTCCTGTGTGCTTCCTGATGGGAGGGACTGATGGTGGGTAGGGCTGGGTGGGTGGAGCTCAGTAAAACTTTAATCCGATTTGGTGGGCAGAGCTCAGTAAAACTTTAATCTGCTTGTCTGCTAATGGGTGGGGCTGTGTTCACACCTTGTTGGTTGTTTGGCCTGAGGCCACCTAGTGCTGGAGCCCACAGGCTCTTTGGTGGGGCTAATGGCGGACTTTGGGAGGGCTCACACCAATAAGCACTTCCCAAAACCCCTGCTGCCAGTGCCCCTGTCTCCTCGGTGAGCCACAGCTGCCCCCCCCCCACCTCTGCAGGCAACCCTCCAACACCAGCAGGTAGGACTGATTCAGTCTCCTGTGGGGTCACTGCTCCTTCTCCCTGGGTCCTGGTGAGCACTTTTTTGTGTGCCCTCCAAGAGTGGAGTCTCTGTTTCCCCCAGTCCTGTGGCGGTCGTGCAATCAAATCCCTCTGGCTTTCAGAGTCTGATTCTCTGGGGATTCCTTCTCCCGTTGCTGGACTCCCAGGTAGGGAAGCCTGATGTGGGGCTCAGAACCCTCACTTTAGCGGGTGGACTTCTGCAGTATAACTATTCTCCAGTTTGTGAGTCACCCACCCAGCATTTATGGGATTTGATTTTAACGCGATTGCACCCCTCCTACTATCTCATTGCATCTTCTCCTTTGTCTCTGGATGTGGGGTGTCTCTTTTGGTGAGTTCCAGTGTCTTTCTGTCGATGATTGTTCAGCAGTTAGTTGTAATTCCGGTGCTCTTGCAGGAGGGAGTGAGCGCACGTCCTCCTACTCCGTCATCTTAATCCTGTCTCTGTTGGGAGATTTTTAATCACAGTTTCAATTTCATTACTTGTGATTGGTCTGTTCATATTTTCTATGTCTTCCTGATTCAGTCTTGGAAGGTTATACTTTTCTCAGAATCTCTCCATTTCATCCAGGTTGTCCATTTTATTGGCATATAGTTGCTTGTAGTAATCTCTTATGGTGCTTTTTATTTCTGCAGTGTCTGTTGTAACTTCTCCTGTTTCATTTCTAATTTTATTGTTTTGAGTCCTCTCCCTCTTTTTCTTGATGAGTCTTGCTAGAGGTTTATCAATTTTATTTATCTTCTCAAAGAACCAGCTTTTAGTTTTATTGATTTTTGCTATTGTTTTCTTTGTCTCTATTTCATTTATTTCTGCTCTGATCTTGTTTGTTTGTTTGTTTGTTTTGGCACACGGGCTTAGTTGCTCCGTGGCATGTGGGATCTTCCTGGAGCAGGGATCGAACCCGTGTCCCCTGCATTGGCAGGCAGATTCTCAACCACTGCGCCACCTAGGAAGCCCTCTGCTCTGATCTTTATGATTTCTCTCCATCTACTAACTTTCGGTTTTGTTTGCTCTTCTTTCTCTAGTTTCTTTAGGTGTAAGGTTAGATTGTTTATGTGGGATGTTTCTTGTTTCTTGAGGTAGGATTGTATCACTATAAACTCCCCTTAGAACTACCTTTGCTGCATCCCATAGGTTTTGGATCATTGTGTTTTCATTGTCATTTGTCTCTAGGTATTTTTTGATTTCCTCTTTGATTTCTTCAGTGATCTCTTAGTTATTTAGTAGCATATTGTTTAGCCTCCATGTGTTTGTGTTTTTTACAGTTTTTTTTTCCAGTAATTGATTTCTAACCTCATAGCGTTTTGGTCAGAAAAGATGCTTCATACAATTTCACTTTTCTTGAATTTACCAAGGCTTGATTTATGACCCAAAATGTGATCTATCCTGGAGAATGTTCCATGTGCACTTGAGAAGAATGTGTAATCTGCTGGTTTTGGATGTAATGTCTTATAGATATTTATTAAATCAAGCTGATTTATTGTGTCATTTAAAGCTGTTATTTCCTTATTAATTTTCTGTGTGGATGATCTGTCCATTGGTGTAAGTGGGGCGTGAAAGTCCCCCACTATGATTGTTCCTGTCGATTTCCTCTTTCATAGTTGTTAGCATTTGCCTTATGTATTGAGGTGCTCCTATATTGGGTGCATGTATATTTATAATTATTATCTCCTCTTCTTGGATGGATCCCTCGATCTTTATGTAGTGTCCTTTCTTGTCGCTTTTAACATTTTTTATTTTAAAGTCTGTTTTATCTGATATGAGTATTGCTACTCCAGCTTTCTTTTGATTTCCATTTGCATGGAATATCTTTTTCCATCCCCTCACTTTCAGTCTGTATGCGTCCCTAGGTCTGAAGTGGTCTCTTGTAGACAGCATATATATGGGTCTTGTTTTTGTATCCATTCAGCCAGTCTGTGTCTTTTGGTTGGTGCATTTAGTCCATTTACATGCAAGGTGATTATTGATATGTATATTCCTGTTACCATTTTCTTAATTGTTTTGTTTTTGTTTTTGTAGCTCCTTTTCTTCTCTTATGTTTCCCGCTTAGAGAAGTTCCTTTAGCATTTGTTGTAGGGCTGGTTTGGTGGTGCTGAATTCTCTTAGCTGTTGCTTGTCTGTAAAGCTTTTGATTTCTCCCTCGAATCTGAATGAGATCCTTGCTGGATAGAGTATTCTTGGTTGTAGGTTCTTCCCTTTCATCACTTGAAATATATCATGCCACTCCCTTCTGGCTTGCAGAGTTTCTGCTGGGAAGTCAGCTGTTAACCTGATGGGGATTCCCTTGTATGTTGTCTTTTTTCCCTTGTTGCTTTTAATAACTTTTCTCTGTCTTTCATTTTTGTCAGTTTGACTACTATATGTCTTGGCATGTTTCTCCTTGGATTTATCCTGCCTGGGACTCTCTGTGCTTCCTGGACTTGGGTAGCTATTACCTTTCCCATGTTAGGGAAGTTTTCAACTAGAATCTCTTCCAGTATTTTCTCAGGTCCTTTCTCTCTCTCTTCTCCTTCTGGGACCCCTATAATGCAAATGTTGGTGCATTTAACATTGTCCCAGAGGTCTCTTAGGCTGTTTTCAGTTCTTTTCATTCTTTTCATTTTATTCTTTTCCACATGAGTGATTTTCACCATTCTGTCTTCCAGGTCACTTATTCGCCCTTCTGCCTCAGTTAATCTGCTATTGGTTCCTTCTAGTGTATTTTTCATTTCAGTTATTGTGTTGCATATCTCTGTTTGTTTGTTCTTTAATTCTTCTAGGTCTTTTGTAAACTTTTCTTGCAACTTTTTGATCTTTGCATCCAGTCTTTTTTCAAAGTCCTGGATCATCTTCACCATCATTACTCTGAATTCTTTTTCCAGCAGAGTGCCTATCTCCTCTTCATTTAGTTGTTTTTCTGGTGTTTTATCTTGTCCCTTCATCTGGTACAAAGTCTTTTGCCTTTTCATTTTCTCTGTCTTTCTGTGGCTGTGATTTTCAGTTCCACAAGATGATATACTGCTGATACTGCTTGATTCTGCTGTCTGCCCTCTTGTGGAGGAAGCTGTGCAGGAGGCTTGTGGGTGCTTCCTGATGGGAGGGACTGATGGTGGGTTGGGCTGGGTGGGCGGAGCTAAGTAAAACTTTAATGTGATTTGGTGGGTGGAGCTCAGTGACACTTTAATCTGCTTGTCTGCCAATGGGTGGGGCTGTGTTCCCACCCTGGTGGTCGTTTGGCCTGAGGTGACCCAGCACTGGAGCTTACAGGCTCTTTGGTGGGGCTAATGGCAGACTCTGGGAGGGTTCATGCCAATGAGCACTTCCCAGAACCCCTGACGCCAGTGCCCCTGTCTCCTTGGTGAGCCACAGCTGCCCCCCCACCTCTGCAGGCAACCCTCCAACACCAGCAGGTAAGTCTGGTTCAGTCTCCTATGGGATCACTGCTCCTTCCCCCTGGGTCCTGGTGAGCACTTTTTTGTGTGCCCTCCAAGAGTGGAGTCTCTGTTTCCCCCAGTCCTGTGGAGGTCCTAAAATCAAATCCCTCTGGCTTTCAGAGTCTGATTCTCTGGGGATTCCTCCTTTCGTTGCTGGACCCCCACGTTAGGAAGCCTGATGTGGGGCTCAGAACCCTCACATTAGTGGGTGGACTTCTGCGGTATAACTATTCTCCAGCTTGTGAGTCACCCACCCAGCATTTATGGGATTTGATTTTAACAGGATTGTGCCCCTCTTACCGTCTCATTGCGGTTTCTCCTTTGTCTCTGGATGTGGGATGTTTTTTTTGATGAGTTCCAGTGTCTTTCTGTTGATGATTTTTCAGCAGTTAGTTGTAATTCCAGTGCTCTTGCAAGAGGGAGTGAGCACACATCCTCCTACTCCACCATCTTAATTGTTCATAGTTAATTTTTTTTAAAGCACGGTATAACATTTGAAACATATTCCACAAAGGGTTAATATCCTTTCTATATAAGAGACTCTTAAAAATTAACGGGCAAAGGGGCTTCCTAGGTGGCGCAGTGGTTGAGAATCCGTCTGCCAGTGCAGGGGACACAGGTTCGATCCCTGCTCCAGGAGGATCCCACATGCCGAGGAGCAACTAAGCCCACGTGCCACAACTATTGAGCCTATGCCTTGGAGCCCGTGAGCCACAACTACTGAGCCCATGTGCTGCAACTACTGAAGCCCACGCTCCTAGAGCCCGTGTTCCACAACAAGAGAAGCCATGGCAATGAGGAGCCTGCGCACCACAATGAAGAGTAGCCCCCACTCACTGCAACTAAAGAAAGCCCATGCACAGCAAAAAGGAGACCCCACGCAGCCAATAAAATAAATAATAAATAAATAAATTTAAAAAAAAACTAAAGGACAAAGGCTCGAACGCTTGATAGAACAATGGGGAATAATATGTGATTGGACAGTTGACCAAAAAAAGGTATAAAAATAGCCCTACAGCAAGATACCATTTCTCACCTCTCAGACTGGTAAAAGTACTTACAGTATGACAACACATTCTGTTGATAACATTGTGGAGAGACAGGTATTATCATACATTGGTAGTAGAATGCTAATTTGGCAATACCTAACAAAATTGTATGCACACTTTTTGTTTGTTTACAATCAAATTTTATTTTGTTTTCTTTAACATCTTTATTGGAATATAATTGTTTACAATGTTGTGTTACGTTCTGCTGTGCAACAAAGTGAATCAGCTATATGTAAACCAATATCCCCTCCCTCATTAGCCTGCCTCCCTCCCTCTTCCATCCCACCCATACAGGTCATCAGAGCACCGAGCTGATCTCCCTGTGCTATGCAGCAGATTCCCACTAGCTATTTGTTTTGCACATGGTAGTGTATTTATGCTACTGTCTTAATTCATCCCTCCCTCCCCTTCCCCCTCTGTCTACAAGTCCATTTTGTACATCTGCGTCTCTATTCTTTCCCTGCCACTAGGTTCATCAGTACCATTTTTCTAGATTCCATATATGTGCATTAATATTATATGTGCACTTTTTAAGTGACCAGTTTCATCCATAAGAATCAATCTTGAAGATACACCTTCAACATTCTAAAAATACATATAAAACAAGGTTATTCATTGCAGCATTGTAATTTCACAGTGTTGAAAACAACCTAAATGCCCATATATAGGAGAATGGTTGAATAAACTATGGCCTGTCTACACCATGGAGAAGAGGAATACCTCTATTACAAAGAATAAACTGAACTAGAACAGAGTCATATCTAGGATATACTGTCAAATGAAAAAGGCAAAGCGCAGAAGATTATCTCGTATGATACTCTTCACGTAAGAAAGAAAGAGGTTTGAGGAAATTCTTATATGTCTGCTCATTTGTGCAAAAGAAATACAGGAAGGATAAACTAGAAACTGAGGAGATTGGTTACTTATGGGGTTCATGGGACAAGGTTGGAAAGAAGGGCACAGTGGAATTGAGGTAACAGATGAGGAGGGAGTGACACTTAGCTGAGTATATCTCTCTATAGCTCCAACTCTTAGGACTGTGGTAATATTTTTCATAGCCTTCATATAACCAAAAAAATCTGCAGTTGAATCAACAAGGATGTATGTGTATGAAGGTGGTGCTGATGCGAAATGGAATACAAACACTAAGAGATGAACTGAACTGTAATACAAAGGAATAATGTAACCATACTGCAGGGAGTGGGGAGGAAAAGAGCTAGGTGAGTAACTGAAAACTTGAATGGATGTTGTGCTGAGGCTACAGATGAAAAGAACTGCATCAGTGTTGTAATCCAGTAAGAAAAGGTGTTTCTCACAGGGTAATGATTAGCAATTCCAACACTATTTTTATATATGCTAGAATGGAATAAGTAAGTTAATAATTTGTGGATAAAAGCCACGTTTCTCATGGTTGGAGAAAAAGGTTTCAGATAAGGAAATGAAGGATGAAATGAGTCCTGTGTTGAAATATTGGAATCAGAAGTATCAGTATACATTCATAGTGTTTCTTATATAGACAGATAGATACAGAAGTATAGATGTTTGTGTGTTATATGGGTTAATACAATACATAGACTTCTGAGCTCTGCTGGAAGGGCCTAGAAAAACCCCAGGAGTAATGAGCATAGTTGGTGCCCAGATCTTGATTTGTAGTCCTTTATTGATCCTTTATTAATAAAAGAGGAACCAGTGGTCCTTAGGAAGGTGATTGATTTCCAGGTGGGACAGGGAAAATAAAAGATAAGTCTGGGACATCTTGTTCCAGAAAATAAGGAAGTATTTAAGAAAAAGTTGAGGAGCAGGGAACTTACCTAAAGAAAACAGGAACCAACCTGAAGGAGCTCCTAATGACCAAAGCTGGAAGAATTTGATCAATACAGAAAATGACAGTATTGGGCTTTAACTCATAGGATAAAATAAATGTCCATGAATTCATATTGACATGAATAATCAACCAAATAAATGGGGAAGGAGTAGCTCCACTTTAGCATCGAATTCCTTATTAACAAATGTCAAAGGGAAAAGAGGAACAAAATCAGCATTAGGCAAACACACAGTAGTGACTTGCATGAAAGGAAACACCCATGGATGCTAGGATTAGTGGGCAAAAACTTAGGCAGGTGAGATAGGATTTGCATAGTTCAAAGTATCTCCCCCAAGAAATTCGTTAACTACAAAGAGATGTTAAACTTTTGAGTGGAAAAACCAAGCAGAGACCACCACAACCAAGTGATCAAGGTTAATATCACCAGCAATAAGTGTATTGACACCATGAACCTCTTGGTGCAACGTTCTGAGGAGACAACATCATTTCTCTGCTATTCTTGCCAAAAATGTATACTGTCATTCCAGTAATGAAAAACCATCACACAATCCCAGATTGAGGGACAGTCTACAAAATTACTGATCAGTATTCTTCAAAAGTGTCAAGATGCAGTTATTGGGTGCAGTATTCTGTAGATACTTCAGAGTGCTGAAGATTTTTGTTCAGATATTTTATTTTGTCTTTTTGGACTTTTAAAAATCTACCTCTGTCAGTTGTTGATAAGGGTGTATTTGAATCTCTGTGATTAGAGGATTGTTTGTTTTTGCCATAAATTCTGTCAGCTTTTGCTTCGTGTATTTTGAAGCTCTTTTGTGAGGTTTATTCTCATTTATGATTTTTAGGTCTTCCTGATAAATTGACTATCTTTTGTGGTAGTTTTCAGCTGCTAAAATGAAGTATCCAGGTGATGTGAACCTCCTAAGACAGAATGTAGATGTGGAAATTCATCTTCCTGAATATGGTTTAGGACTTTAGATTAGACTGTTCTGATATATTATAGTTATGAATCTTAATGTTTATGGATCCCTGCTCCTTTTCAAGGCTATACACTTAATCTTCAATATATAATTGTGTCTACAATTCGCCTTCATATCCAGTAGTTTGCATTTTTGGATCAGACCTTGGATCAAAAATATTCAGGAAAAAATAATTCCAGAAAATTCAAAAAGTAAAACTTGAGTTTGCTGCCTGGTGACAACTATTTACATTGTATTTACAACTATTTGTATAGCATTTACATTGTATTAGGTATTATAGGGAATCTAGAGATGATTTAAAGTGTTATATGTAAATACACCATTTTATACAGGGACTTGAGCATCTGCAGATTTTGGTATCCGAGGGGGGTCCTGGAACAGATCGCCTGTAGATACCAAGGGACAACTGTATCATTAATGCTAAATGCTTTATTCTGACTAACTTCTTGCAGCAGAACAGAGAAACTAGCCGAAACAAAGAAGCCAGTTTCTTTGTTCAGTTCTAATCTGTAACTTAAACTAGCAAGGTGGTATGCAAACCATATGAAGAATTTTGAAGACAAGGTACACAATGAGAGTTGTAGTAGGAAGTAGAAAATATGCTACACCATCCTTTAATTGTTTGACAATATTTTGTTGCTGTCATTAATTTTTGGTGAACTAAATAGTCGATGAATGTGTAGTTTTTTAGAACAATGAGACAGTCTTCTGCCAGACTGATTAGAGATTAGCGGCACACTCACACTGCTTTTATAACAAGTTCAATTTAGGCTCTAGTCTCTAAGTTATAATATTATCACGTATTTTGTTAAGCTTGGTTATTTTGTCCCAACTCTAAAGAAGTGTTGCAAGTAAAAACTGAATAGGATAAAAAAGTCCTGTTTCTCTTAGGGCTGTACTGAGGAGACAGCATAATGTCTGCATTGTTTTTATTACTTTAAGTTGATTTGACAGTTAATTAGACTGGTCAATGGACATTGGGGATTTTGAAAAACTCACTGGTTCCATATATTAACTTCTGTTTGCAGAGTTAATGATTTACGTATATTAACTTCTACAACAGAAGTTAATGATTTACATATAGTGAAATTCAATTTAAATGAAGAATTTTTAGTAATATTAGGAATTAGGATATTTAATAATATCAGCAATAAGACAATTTATAGATTGCATACCACCTTACCTAGGATGAGAGTTACTGAATGTACAGAATTCCTTACCGACACACTGTCCTTAAGGAATATCTAAATGTAATACCTGTTATTCTACAGATGAAGACCCAGAGGCTGGAGGTGGCCCTGTGTGGTGGCGAGAACATGGGCTGGGAAGGCAGGCTTGGGTTGGAATCATGGTTCCTTGGTTAAACAGCTGTACGACTTTGGACTAGTTTCCCTGAAATTTATTTTTCCCATGTCTTAAACTAGGGATAAATGTTTATATTTTAGGTTTGTTTTGAAATGGAATGAGATGTAATGCATGAACTTGAAAGATATCCGATGATCAATAAATATCAGAGTTTTTTGCTTCTAATTTTTTGTTTCTTCCTGGGTTGGTTCCGTACAATTAATGCTTATTTATGTGTTCAACTTAGCCAACTAGTGAAAAACTTAGACTAACAGCATGCTCTTTAAACTCAAATTGAAATAGTTTGGATATTAAATACTTAATTAAAAGTACTTGTACTAATTTTTCTCAGTTGGCCGCTTGATAGGCACTTAGTATATACTTATTCATAACACATTTATATGTGCTTCATTTTTATAAGATGGCCTGATAATAACATTCATTTATTTATTTAGATGTAGAAGATCTTTATGATCCGGTGTCAGTCCCATTCCCCAATGGACTCAGTGAAAATACATCTGTTGTTGAAAAATTGAAACTCATGGAAGCCAGGGCACTGTCTGCTGAAGCTGCGTTAGCTGGAGCACGTGAGGATCTGCAAAGAATGAAGTAATTTATCAGTCTTATAGAAACTTAATTGTTTAGATCCCCCAAATAATACAGTTCATAAAAAGGTAGAATGTGGTAAAACATTTCATATACTGGAAGGCACAGTGTAGATATTTATTTTAGTAATATTAAAGATATGTAGTATTTTTATATGTTGTAAATGTAGTTGATTAACACAAAACCCTGTAGTTTTACCTATTCTTACACACTTTTTTATAATTTTGTATTAATGGTATTTGTTCTGGAGAGTGTTTTCCTCTTGAGTGCTTTTTGTTCCTTGATATTGCCTTCCTTTGAATTACCTTCTTTCTAATAGATTTCTCCATTTTACTTTTCTTCTCCTAGATTTTTTAAAGTGTAGGGATTAATATTTTTTGGACTTGGGCAAGATACAGGGTTGAAATTTTTGTTTTTAAAGAATCAAAATATAATTATGATGATGTGTGTAATCAGAAAACAAGCTACATAGGATGGTTTTTCTCCAGTGAGTAAATTACTATTCTATTGGCTTAGTATTTGTCAGAATTTAATGTACATACGAATCACCTGGGTATCTCGTTAAACTATCTATTTGATCCAAGAGGTCTAGAATAGGTAGAGTCTGAGATTCTGAATTACTACCAAGTGTATATATACTTTTAGCTTAACCTGTTAGATTTGTAGGTTGGTTGCTGTTGCCTGAGTATCCATTTGATGGTTTGCCAAAATGTCCAGCAGGAAAAATAGTATAGCTGATTGTAATTTCCCTTCCCTTCCTCTGAGATCTTATGCTGGGTAAGATAGTAACCAGCAGCTCTATCTTCTGCCTCTTTACACTTCTCTCTCATGTATACCTTATAGATTCTTGATGTGTTGTGATCAAAGAGGGAACTGAGTTTTAGAGCCTGAGTGGATGATGTAGGTGTATGTAAAAAATTCCCAATTTGGGTCTGCTTTCTGCCTAATATAACCCTTCTATGAGATAATATGGTTTTAAAGAATATTCATAGCATTGGAATATGCTACATTGATTCAGCTGCTAAAATAAGATTTTGGAACAATAAAAGTAATAAAGTTGAGTAAAGTCATAGTGTGCTTATTTTGTTCAGTTGAAAGATATCCACAACCATACTCTGCAGTTGGCAGTGCTTTTGTGGTTTATAGGAGTGCTTCTAACTGGGTTTGAAAATGCCATTGCTTAAGATCCAGCAGGGGGAGCTTTCAGTTGCTTCAGATAGAATGTGATTTAGAAGGCTTATCACACTCTGCACTCCCCCCCCCCCCTTCCTCTTCCTCAGCCTCTAGCCTTTCCTTTTTTCATGGTCCAATAAACTTGTCTCAAGGGTGTATTTCAAATTGATTACAGACAATTTGCTCAGGATTTTGTGATGAACACAGATGTCAGAACCTGCTCATCATCTACTACTGCCATTGCAGACCTCCAGGAGGATGAGGATGGTGTTTATTTCAGCTCATACGGGCATTATGGGATACATGAAGAAATGCTAAAGGTTAGAAAAGAGCACGAATGTGCCAAATCCATACTGAAGGAAAAATAGAGTAAAACAGGTTCTTAATACATATGCTGTGGGAGAACTGCTTTTTGTGGTTTCTGGTTTCTTGAGAACTGCTTTTTAAATCTTTTTGGTGCTTGATAGTTCATCTTGTGTTAAGAAGATTATAGAAGCATCAAAATCACTGTAAATTCTATTCAAGATCATTATTAATGTTTATTATGAGATTACTTTTGCTTGAAATAGAACATTGGAAAAAATTGGTGATGATTTTAGTCTTCTCAAGAGCAACTCTTAAATAGGAAGAAATAAATTATTTTTGTCTTTTAATATGTGAAGGAAGTGATTAATTTAGTGTTTTAATTAGCAATACTGATGGATAATAATTCTTTGGTACAAAGTTAATTATAAATAATTCTCACAGTTGTTATGGCATTACTTTTCTACATTTGAAATCATTGCTATATAGAAGAATTTCCTAAATCAGTCAAATCAGATATTTGAATTTGGTTGGTTTTAATTTTTGTAATGGTAATGTCCATATAAACTACAAGTGGATTTCTAGCTGTACCTGGTATAATATATACATTTTATTAAGTATCATATTATAGATTATAAAATAGCAAAATGTAGTTTTTTAATTCAATAAAACTGAAAACGTCTAGAGTAAAATAAATGCTGGAATGTAAAAAATATTGAAAATTTTAATGTTTATCTGTGTGAATTTTAGATGCCACTACTTTTTTTTCCTAAAACCAACAAAGGAAAAATTCCTCTCTGAATCCTTCCTCAAAAGATTGGTTTGTTTTATGGAAGCCCCAGGACTGTTTTCCTTGAAACATGACCATTTAAAAAACCAGGAATAGTTAATAACATGTATGTATTTTGTTCAGTCAGTTTTGCGGGGTAACAGAGTGGAGGTTTGTTGTTTAATAGTAATTGTAATTAGTTGGGGTCTTTTAAAGCAATGTCATGTCATTTCTTTACTAATGACTTGTCACGGTTGTGCTTTTTGTTGTCACTGGGGAGTTGCACAGCATTACAAATAACAGTTATCTTACAAGTAATAAATTATTTTAAGTCCAGACTGAAGTTGTTTAAAAGAAATTGACATTCCATTTTCTCTGTTGAAATTAATTTTATTGTGTCTAGAATATTTTCTTTAAAGGAGTTAACCTAAGCTCATGTTTGCCGTTTTAAATCACCCCATCAATCTAAATACCATGAACCTTTAATGCTTTTGATATGGAAATTGTGTTGGGCTTTTCAGACAGATAAGGTTACTGAGACTCCTAGAAGATAGTGCATCTGAGTGCTCTCAGTACAGTCATCAGGGAAATTCATTTTGGACTTATTTCCAAATCTCTGTCCTGGACCCTTGTAGCTGTACATCAGTAACTAGAGGACCTTCACACTGATGCAGTATTTTAAGTCCTTTTGATGTACATACATATTTAAGAAGTT
Organism: Hippopotamus amphibius kiboko; assembly: GCF_030028045.1. Classification (NCBI taxonomy): domain Eukaryota; kingdom Metazoa; phylum Chordata; class Mammalia; order Artiodactyla; family Hippopotamidae; genus Hippopotamus; species Hippopotamus amphibius. The sequence continues at coordinate 24,509,502 of NC_080194.1, read as the reverse complement.
CCATCTGAAAGTTTCTGGTGCTGTCTTTTCACTTTTAGAGAATCACTTAAGACTCCTTATTAATATAATTTTCCATTCCTAATTCCCCTTAGCTGTTATACAATGTAACCACCTTCTCCTTGAAGAGAACTTAAGTCTTTGTAGGAAATATGGATATGTTTCATTCAAAAAGAACTATTTGTCCATTTTATATTTTGCTAAGTTATATACTGTGGGTAAATATGAAATGTGCCTTACTTATATCAAGCAAAATTTCTTCTGTTTCTTATCAGAACAATTTTTAGCATACATAATGTGTTCAAGGTCGTGCTACTACCAGAATCTCACCTGATCTTTATAAATAACTTAAAATTGAGAAGCCATACATACAGGACTTATTTTTATGCTTAGAATTGGCCTTGCTTTTATGAGAATGTTATTTGGATTTTTTGTTACTAATTAGTCTGAAGTATTTTAATGACACTTTTTTGGCATATGTTGTGATTATAATTATAAATAAAGATAAGTTGTAATCTTATTTTCCAGAGTCAAGATGAAGATAACTTTTTTGACTTCTAGAGATATAGTTGATAGCGGGATAGAGGACATTGACTTGCAAAATCCATTGCCACTTTATCTTTCTGAAGAAGTCGTTGCTAATGTTATAAATCTGAGATGCATCACTCTCTCTCTTCTTCCCCCTCCCCCCCAAAAAAAACATTGTTCATCCTGGTGAACATCTATCACAGATTATAGTATCATTAAATAATTTTTCTTTACTGCATTTTCCTCGTTGTACCTGCAGCTGACCACCTGTATCTGCAGCTGTCCACCATTCTGTCCATCTTCATGAGCCTATACATTGAAAACATACTGTTACTTATATACGTAAAATTTATAACATATAACTTTTCTGTTGTCTTTAGTCTCATACTGAATTTTTTCTTAATATTTGTAGGAATAATTCCGTTACACTGTACCAGCCTTAAAAGATTATCCTGCTTCTTAATGTTGGACCTCTAATTTTTTCTTCTTTTGTGCTTCTTAGTTTCACTAGGTTAGGGCAAAAGATAACTTTATTTCTATTTATTACCTTATTTCATATTGAAGAGTTAGTCTTTTGTTAGAATAAATTTTTAGAAATGGTTTGAGGGCTAGTCTTTGATTTGCTTGGATTTTCATATTTAGTGGATTTTCCTCTCAGAAATTCATTTATTAAATTGAAGCTCTGCTATGTCTACGGCACTGTGTTTAGTATACCTTGAATTTCATTGCACCAGAGTGAGCATATGAGTGAAAGCAGAGGGATGTGTAGGAAGAGCACAGATGAAGGATTGTAGTTGAGCTGAGCAGCAGTGCATGGACTCAGGGCAGGAGCTGGGATGCCAGTGATGAAGTTAGAGCAGCTGTGAGGTGTGATTGGTCAGAGCTTTCCGAGGGACTGCCTTCTTGATGGATATTCACCCTCTGTAGGTTTTGTTGTGTCAGCAAAAATCACTGGTTACAATGTAAGAAGCGTCTAAAGATGGTAAAGATGTATGAAATGGTATGTTTTTTTAAAAAGACAGTTTTTAAATTAATTAGTTAATAGTATGTTTAAATTCATTTAAACATTAGATTCTCATAGTAATTCTTAAAATACATTGAGGGAAAGATTTAATAAACCTGATGTAAAATTTTATTTGTAAAGCAGTTAGAAATAATTCCATCAGAAAACATGAAATTAATTATGGAATTTCCCTTCTTTTAGATCCAGCAATTAAGTAAAACAACTTACCTTTTAATTTAAGACCTTCTTTGTATGATTTTTTCAAATCCTAGTATTGGCATAAAAATGTTTTTTGTTGGGGTATGGGTTATGTAAATTTTTATGTTGTAGCATTTGGTGTAACTCTCTTTTTTTTTTTTTTTTTTTTTAAATCTAGTGTGAAACCCAAAACTAGGCTTCCCCTCTGAGATGTTTTTTATCACACAGACTTTACTAACTTGTCAGCAGAGCCCCTTACTGCTTAATTTGGTGTCAGTATGTATCTCAGCTGAGGTGATTTAAAAGGGAATCAGCTCTGTTCATAAACCGACATAAATGTTAACATTCAGTGCCTGTCTTGGTCACAGGTCATGTGAGACTCAGTGGAGAAGTCTCACAATGTGGTTTGCGGGGCTCAAGTAATTTACTTTTAGGCTTATAGGCGTTAAGCATCATTTCCTACTACAGACATTTCTAGAAACAAAACAGGATAATAAATCAGATAGGTGCTGATCAGTGACTTTCTTAGAAAATGATACTAAGTTGAGCTTCATTTTTCGTGTATAACTGTAACTTTTACATCTATCTATTTTGTTTTTTTTTTTTCCTCCTATATTTTAACATAGTTCTAACACACGAAATCAGGCTCTAGATTCCAGACTCTCTTTAAAGGAGCAAAACATCATGTTTCTCCTCTATTAGCATTAATTATCATTTGAACTCTTATAATCATAATGCATATTAAGATGAAAATATGTACATTTTTAAGAACTTAGGTCTTATCTGACTTTCAGTGTTGTTCCTAAACGTTTTCTTCGTGTATTGCTGCTATTTCCATTCTGTATTATTTTCTTTTAGGAAAAAAGTTTAAGCTTGGTTTTCCAGGAAAAATGTAGCTATGGAAACTAGCAGTGTGTGATAAATTAGCAAATAAATATTTCCATTTGTTCAGACTATCCTGTAAATACGTTTTCCTTTCTCTACCCTAGGACAAAGTACGAACAGAAAGTTACCGAGATTTTATGTACCAAAATCCACATATCTTCAAAGACAAGGTGAGTAGCATAGGCTACAAAATTGTATATTTCATGTGGATCTTGGGCAGCAGAAATCCTCTCTTAGGTCATCATTGTGATAGCAGTTGATTTCATGTACACTGGCTTTATTTCATGGAAGACTTTTATGATGCTGCTCTGTGGTGCAGAATACTGATAACAGAAATTCTGATTGGTACTGTCATTGATACTTTTCTATACATTGAAATTCATTAATTATAGTGACATAGCTTACTTAAACTTTGCTTATCCAGATAATTTTGCTTAAACCATGTTTTTGATGTACAGTGATTCCTATTAATTTCAAATGTGTAAGCTCTACACCAAAGCACTTTAAATTATTTTAATTCATGTTAATTACAAATTAATAATTTTAAGAAGTCATTATTGGTAAGTAGGATCAAATATTGTAAGGTATGTGCTTTCTTTTAAGACCTCACTTATTTACTCCTCTATGAGATACTTTATATTTTACAGTTAGTCAGTACTGCCTCAGGTTATTTCAAAGGTGATCTTTCACTGTGTGTATGTTAAAAACTGTCATTTGTTTTTTCTCCCTTGTGAATTTATCCATTTTTCTTCTTCACTTTCTCCTTCCCTCCCTCTCTACACTGGCATGGTTACCTAAAAGTTCAGGTTTTCTGTTTGTTCCTCGTAACTGGAAATTAGGCCACTAATTTAGTCAAATATATGATCATCTCTGCCACTTATATGCCTTTGCCTGGAAATTTTCCCCCACTCTTTCTACTTCAGAAACATGTGTATTGGTAACATCAGGGGTTTTTATAGTTCCCCTTACTTCTCTCAGGTTATTTCATGGGTTTTACATGATATTGCACCAGTGATTAACAACCTTTATATGTTGAAAAATCTCTTTTCCTGATTTTTATGTTGTTTGGAATATCATATAGACTGACTTTTCATCTTCCATACCTGTTTCCTAGAAGCAGTATTTCACTTGTGATCTAGCTAAGTTGGACCTACGAATTTATATGGTCCTCTGATATCTTTTGGCCAAAGCATTGCCTTTGAGGTAATGATGGTATATGTTTCTTTGTTTTTGCTAATTGCCCTATAGACAAATATCTGTTTCGCTTTTAAAGTATTAGTTTTTATTAGTTCTTTGTACTTGGCCTTTTTGTATGCTTTTTATATGTTATTATAGCAGAGACTAAGAATTTTCTTTATAGTTTTTATGTTTGCACCCAAGTGCTAGAACAATTTATTTAATACCTGTCTAAAAAGCCACATTGTTTCCAATGAAGCAGATTTGTTATTATTAAAAATTTTGCCTTATATTCACAGTTAGACTATGCCTAGATTTTTATTTTATTTTTTCCTTGATATGTTTGTTGTATAGAAATTAACCATGTTCTTCCTAGCCTAGGAATCACTAGTCCTGCCTGACTTCTCAGGAACCAGCTACATATTAATTTTAGACAGTGGTGAATCTCTATGGGCCTTATCTGTAAAATGATTTTTTAAATCTTTCTAGTTGTAAAATTTTATGATTTTTGTTTTTATAAAAGCACTATCATTTTCTTTCTTTGAGCCGTCTTTTTTTAATACTTTTTTGCTGTGAATGCCATAAGAATTTGTTAAGTAAAAGTAGTTAGAAGTTTCTTTTTCAATATGCTCTGAATAGACTTTTCTTATATTCCATAAGAAAATATTGAAAAGGCACAAGTATTAGTAATCATGAGATTAATCATTTCAAAGCTAAGTAATTATGAATATTTCTGTGTATATGAAGTACCTCTTACTGGGTTCATAGACCTATACACAGTCACTTTCTGCTTTTAATTTTTAATTTGTAACAGTGTTACAAAAATATTGTATATATTATGCATTTGTGGACAAAATACATGACAATGGAAAACATATAATGTTTAACTATTTTGTGTTCCACTTACTGCTCTTGCTGAAGAGATTGAATGTGCCAAAATCAAAAAGAGGCTTATTAATAAATTGGGAGTATTTTTCCTCAGTACTTTGCCTAAGATGCTTTCATTTAATTTATCAGTATTTAATTAGTTTTGCTTGGCATTTACGTTTTCTCAAAAGTGTGCTGTAATGTAAAATATTGTGTGTGTCAATTTCTAACTCTTTAAAGCATATTCATGATATAATTTTCTATAATTGACGATATTGAATAATCTAGAGCTTTCATATTTTTAAATGATTTGGGATACTTTATATTATACTATGACTGCAAATTTAGAAAATATACGACATTTGTTTAAATAGCATTTGATACTTATAGCATACTTTCAAACGTTGTCTCATGTCACCATACAATATGCCTATATTGTATATTCATAGCAGGTACGTATTCATCTCCATTTTTCACATGAGGAAGTTTGAAACCAATAGGTTAATTGATTTTCCCTAAAACAGGCAACTAAAAAAGAAAAGCAAACAAACCTGAGGGTTTTAGTCCTCGTCTAGTGCCCTTAATCTTGTGCCAGTACACTTTGAACACTGTTATGTTAAAATAGAATGAGTAAGTATTTAGGTTGGGATTCATTAGTGACATTTTAATTCACACTGTTTTCCATATATAGGTCGTATAATTTCTGTGTGTCATGAAATTATTTAAATATAGTTCTTTTTTAAAATTTATGAAATAACATGTTTTCCTAAGTTGTACTACCGTTGTTTTTGTTTGCTTTATCTCCATTAGGGAGACAAATTTCAAATCACAGCACTAGCTTCTATATCATATTATTTAGCACATGGTAGAGATTTATTTTTCAAAAAGGTGCTTATAATTTAAAATGTGTTCCTTCCTCCCTTCCTTCCCTTATCCCTGCATCTCTGCCTTCCTGCTCCCTTTCCTTCATTCCTTAATATTGTTTTAATTCACAAAGCTCCCGTGGAGGCCATATGGTTTCTCAGATTTAATTTAACTTTGGGTGGCATAATCGTGTTATCACTCACTCATAATTAATTTCTATTTGTAGTTCATTGAAGAAATTCACAGTTAGGCGCCTTTTTTATGCTTTTGATTATTATCTGCAGTTAAAATTGATTCACTTTTTTTTTTGAAACTGAATCACATTCCTTCATCATTTTATAAAATAATGTTAGTGTATTCTGTTATCATTTCCACCTCTTTCTTTGATTCTGTCAAGTTTTAGTTTATTTGCCCAGCTACCTAAATCTGAGCTAGATGTAATAAATAATTAGTATACAATTAAAATGTAATTTAAATATAGGCTTTAAAAAGCAGATTGACCTATGTTTGAGTGCTAGCTTTACAAATTACCAGGTGTATGGTACTGCATCCATTACTTTCCTTGTCTGAAGCTCTCTTTCCTTCAGAAAGGGTTAAATAAGAAATATATATATGCATATGTGTATAAATTATATGTGTGTGTGTGTATATGTGTGTATAGTCTTACAAAAGAACACACACTCTAATTGGAGCAATTTCTCTAAGATAATCCTTTATTAACATTTTAATGGCTCAAAAATCCAATGTAAAATTGTCCATAAGTTGTTTTAATTTATAATAGAGATAACACTGTGTATAAAAATATAAAATATTAAAAATCTTTTTATGAATGTGAGAGTAGAATTATAAGATAAATTCCTAGCAGTGGACTCCCTGGGTCAGAAAGGTTCTACCCTCTGTGGTGTTAGTGCTGCCAGCTTGTCTTTCCAGAAACAGCGTGTGAGTGTGGATATTCTCAAACACCATTGCCAAAGCACTGTGCTATCTTTTAAATTCCACACTGATCTTTTATTTTTAATTTTTTAATTTTGCAAATATCTTATTTCAGTGAAAGTTTCTAGGAGGTTATATATTTTTATTTTTTATTATTTTATGCTATATCATATTTCAAGTTGATATACTATAACGATAATACAAATATATATGCTCTACATTATAGTATTTTCTTGATTTCATGGTTAATATATTTTATTTGTAACTTAAAATAGCTTTGTTTGCAGTGATATTTTATAGATCGCGTTTTAAACTTTCATGTGTGTGATGTGGTTATGTGAATTGTGCTGACTCACCCAGATAGGCCACATGTGCAGAAACAGTCACATTCTCCCTATGAAGCCATCTGGGCCTCATCCTTCTTAGAGGAGCAGAGGGTAGGGGACACAGAGTAGTAGCCTTTTGGCAGCCTTACTTCTTCAGTAGAAATTAGACTGTTCAGATTCTCTCTCTTCTGGAGTCAGTTCTGGTATACTATATTTTCAGGGTATAATGGAACAGACTTCACTTATACTGCTAAACAATAAGAAGATAAAATGCATAGAAACAGACTTAACTAATATGCAGGACTTATAGGAAAAAGATTTTTTAAAAACCCCAAACTCCTGAAGAACATAACAGATGATTTAAACAAATTGGAAGTCATATGATGTTCCTGAATAGAAAACACAAAATAAAATTGTCTGTGTTCTGTAAACTTACATTTTGTTCAATCCCCATAAAAATGCTAAGACCTTAAAAAAAAAAAATGGGCAAGCTGATTCTCTTGTTCTTGTGAAAAAATAAACATATAGAATTGTCCAGAAATACTGTGAAAACAATTTTGCAGTGGGGGTGGACCAGCTTTACTAGACAGAAAGAAATTCTGCCAAGCTTCTATAATTAGAATAACTACTGACACGTGATTATATAGATTAATGGAGCAGAATAAAAATCTAGAAATAAATCAAAATATACATAGATCTCCAGAGGGGTCCTTTCCTCTCCTCTGTCATGTGAGGACACAGCAAGAAGGTATGTCTGTGAACCACAGAGGAGGCCCTCAGAGTCAGCCTGTGCCTAGATCTTAGACTTTCCAGCCTCCAGAGCTGTGAGAAATAAATTTCTGTTGTTTATAAACCACTCAGTTTATGGTATTTTTGTTATAGCAAGCTGAATGAATTGAGACAGGGGCCTTCAGCATTTACTAAAATTTTTGTGTGTGTTTTGGTCTGTCCCTATGACTGAATCACCTCCCAAAGGCCCCAGCTTCTAATACCATCACCTTGGGGGTTAGGATTTCAATGTATGAATTTTTGGGGAACACAAACACAGACTTTTAATAACACGTTGGGGCAGTTGGTTAGCTGTCTGAACAAAAGTAAAGTTGGAGCCATACCTCTTAGTGTATACCATGATTTAAAAAAAAAATGTAACGAAATTATAAATGTACTAGAAGGAAGTGTGAATGAAATAGGGGAGAATATGGGCTAGGTCATTCTAGTTATGATGAAAATCCAGAAGCCATAATAGAAAAGATTGAGTTTGTTAGCAAAGAATTTCTACATAGCGAAAATCAGTGTAAGCAGAATCCAAAGACAAAAATACATGCTGAGAAAAAACATTGCAAGTCATATTACAGAGGTCTGATCTTAACTTACAAAGAACTCTTATTTGATAAAATTTGATAAGAAAAATTTGATAAAAAATTTGACAAGAGAAGGACTAACAACTTGGTGGAGAAATGGAGAAAGCATGTAAGTAGATGGTTCACTTAGAGCTACAGATGGTTCTACAACATACGGAATAATAAAAAACCTCATGATAATGGAAATGCACATTAAATCTAGATCAGTATATCATTATTTTGTATTTGCCACATTGGCATAAATCCGAAAGCTTGATTTTGTGGGCTAGTGTCACCTGTGAGGAAATTGGCACATACACATTGCTGATTTGAGTCTTCATGAGTAGAATTGACCTGTGGTGAGTAATTTATATCTAGCAGAATTATAAATATGTATATTCTCTCTGATGCAGTGTTTTCACTTCTAGGAATAAATTTTTACTGCTTTATACTTCTGTAGAGTTACTTACGTGTGAATGGGGTTAGGTATAAGGTTATTTACAGCTTTGATTGTCATAGTAAAATTTCAGAAACTACCTAACTGTCCATCAATAGAGAACTGGATCAGTAAAGTATGGTACAGCCATGATATGGAATCATATACAGCTACATAAGAGAAAGCAGTTCTATGAACTGATATGGAAATATTTCTAAATTATATTGTTAAATAAAAAAAGCAGTGTGTAACAGTGGGTATAATATTGCTTCCATTTGTGTAAAGGGGGAAGGAAAAACATAGTATTGCATTGTATATGCATAAAAATTCTCTTAAAGAAATATGCTTTTTGATGTTTAAACTATACGAATATATTGCCTAGTGAAAAAGTAATTGTTGAACAATATAATAGATTCTTAATTCTAGTTCTGTTTTTCTTACAGTAGCTTCCTATTACTCAGAATAAAATACAAGGGCTTTATGTGATCTGACCCTTGCTTAACCTTGATCTTACCTCCAAGAAACCTTTCTCACCCAGCTCAGAGGTACTTGCTTTGCCTGAAATCTTGTGCCTTGCATTTAAAAGGCACTTCCCCCAGATCTTTGCATGGCACACTCCTTTACTTCATTGACTTCTCTGCTCACATGTATCAGAGGAGTATTCACAGACCTATCTAAAATTCTGAAAGAGTGTGTCCTCTCCTCTTGCTCTAACCTCTACTCTGTGCTTGAGTTTTCTTTGCGACACTGTTGTTCTCTGTCATTCTCTATACTTTATTCTTTGCCTGTTCATTGTCTCCCCCACGAGATTGTAAGCTCTGTTAGGACAGGAACTTTGTCTTGTTTGTTGCTGTACCCCATCACCATGATCAATGCCTGCACTTAGTAGTGCTCAGCGAATACCTATAGTAGAAGTATACTGAAATAATTTCATATTTTGAGACAAGTGTATAGGATTTTAGGTCACTGATAATGGAAGACTTAAGGCATTACAATTTTCACTAATTTCTAGTGTACCTCTGAGTATTTTGCTTAATGTGTTTCCTTGATAATTTGGTTTTTTTTTTTTTACTGTGAACCAAGCAGGTATCATTATACTATTCTGGGAAGAACCATGTGAAATTCTAGATTAGAAATAATTGCTCCCTACCTATCCCCAATAATACCTTAAATTTAGTTGTTCTTATCACTTTGAATTCTAGAAACCAATTTGTTTTTATTGTACCTGTATTATTAAAATGAGTTGGATATCTAAATTTGGAAGTGGAGTGGATATGGCAGTATTCTACAACCATGATGCCTTTATAACAGTTTTTAAATTGTATTGAATCAGGCTATCCTGCTTAAGTTAATTCCTGCCACTCAAACTTGAGAAAGCTTATTTCTGTTAAAATTTAGAATTACTAAGCCTAAATTAAAGCATGCATACAATAAGAAAATAAAAAACAGAGACTACTTCCCTATTAAGAAGCCTGTGGGAATTGCTTATTTCATGTAAAACATTTCTTAACTTCACATGGTTGCATCTGATTGCAGTAGACTGTGGCCAAATACACGGTTAAGAATTTAAAACAACTTAATATAATTTCCCCAAATATAAGTTATTACCATATTTGATCGGTAAAGTTTAAATTTTTGTTATCTATTCCTAGCCAGAAACATCATCATGTATGAATAAGACCTAAAGTATTAGACCTTCTTGATAACATCTGTTTGATTTTTTTTTTTTTTTTTATTATTACACCAGGTAGTTTTGGATGTTGGTTGTGGAACTGGAATTCTCTCTATGTTTGCTGCTAAAGCTGGGGCAAAGAAGGTTCTTGGAGTTGATCAGTCCGAAATTCTTTACCAGGCAATGGATATCATAAGGTAGATGCATTTTAAGGCTTGATTTAAGATTATTTTTCAATTTGATGATTAATATCAATAAATTTTCTTGTCTTTAATAGTTATCCAATACAGACTCAAGACATTTGTCTTTTAGTAAAAATTCATTCCAGAATAATAAGATTTTAAGTTGGATTGACCTAGGTATGTTTGAGCTATGAATAATCTTTTCACCATTCTCATTGATGAGAATTATTTTTTATATAGTTTTCTGTCCTAGTTACGGCTGTAGATATGCTAATTACAATAATATGAAATTAGAAATCATAGACATATAGGGTAATGTTAGAAGACTTGCTACAAAACTCAATATATCAGTAGTATTTCCTTTAGCAAATAGTACTTCCACTAAAAAGACTAAGGATTATCTTTTTCTTTTTGACCATACTAGCCCTTGTGCCTCCTCAAATTAAAATAAGTAAATTCCAGAATGGCTACAAACAAGTTAGAGTGGATTTAGTTTATTCTGAAACTTAATTATATTCTCTAAAAATATCTCTCCTCTTCGAGGAATTTAGTTAGGTTAATTGATGCGTGATTGATTTTACAGTTTGCTTCTATCCTAGTAAGAAGACCTTTGTTTGAACTACAGCTTATAGAACTAGATTTTATTAGCTGTGTACTTAACCAAAGCATGTTACATTTGGAACTTAGGAGTAATTTCTAGAATAATTTTAATAACAGGCTTCTCAGTGATTCTTTTTTCCCCCAGCTTTATTGAGATATAATTGACACATAACAATGTGTGAGTTTAAGATGTAAAATGTGTTGCTTTGATACATTAATATATTATAGAATGGTTATCACCATAGTAGCATTAGCTAACACCTCCATTGTGTCACGTGAGATAATTGCCGTTTCTCTTTTGTGGTGAAAACATTTAAGGTCTACTCTCTTAACAACCTTCACCATGCTTACATTAGATTCTTGGCAATGATTCGTAAATGGTCCTCCCACTGATACATATGCTTTATTCTTAAAATTGATGAATGTTGATCTTTTCTGATTCATATAAAATTTAAGTATAATTATGTAAATGTTGAAATTTTTAGATTTTTATCGCATCATGTAGAAGTGCAGTACGGTGGTTAAGAGCGCAAAGTCTGAGTCAGACAGGTTTGAGTCCTTGCTCTGCCCCTTTCCCTGTTGTTTGAACTTCAGTTAAATTGTATCTAACCTCTTTGAAACCTCAGTTATTTCACTTTCAAAATGAAAATAATGCTGACTACCTCATATGGTTATGAGTAAGGTAAATAAGTTGTAAGATATGCAGCTAGTCCCTTTGGCTTATTGCCTGCCCTGACATGTGGTAGGTATTCAGAAGTTAGCACCTGTTATTATTAACAAGTACCAAATTAATGTTAATGAAAAAATGACATTGCTCTTGCTTAGATTTTTTCATAGATAAAGGTTTGTGGTTATTTTCATATTGGGGAATATGCATCTGTGTTACATATATATATATGCAATTCCATAATCTAGTAAAGTTTTTTTAGTTCTTATGTTGCCATTAATTATAACATCATCATTTTGGAGCTTCTGTGAAGAGCAGCCTGTCTTGCTTGTGCACTGCCATCCAAACAGATGTGAGAACCACTATCCCAAAGAAGAGATTGTTCTAGATGAATTATCAAAAATTTATTGTTGATAGTAAGATTATAGTAAGATATTTCTATTAGAAATTCTGATCTTATGAAAGACCATGTTCATTTGTCATTTTTGATTTCTGTAATGTGAGACTACTAAATGTGCTCATTTTAATTCCTTCATGGAAGAAAGGGATAGTGATAACACTCATTTCATTTTGTTTTGTTTTCATTTTATTTCACAGAAGCCCAGATTCCTAGTGACTTTCTAGAAATATGTTTATACAATGATTATATTCAGATTCATTGTGAATAAAATTTAGTGCTGGAGTGTATGGAAATTTTGTATGAGAGCATCTATTGAAAATGACTTAGCATTCGGTTTTAGGTACTTCAATTTAATACTAAAAATTGCTAACATTAACTTAGTACTTTCTGTTGAATTTCTTTTGAGGTAGGTACAAAAACAGTATATTATTATTATTTGTAGTGGGGCCGGAATTAGATCCCAGACAGCCTGACTCCATAGTCCATCCTCACAGCCAACTTGCTGTGCTGTATCTCCATTTCATTACTCACAGGGCATGTGTTGGTTGCGTTCAGTAGTTTGCTTTACTTAGAACCTATAGAGTTTGAAAAAGAGACCTTTTTGTTTTGGACAAGCCAGCATGGTATTTTTCTTCAAAGATGTTCTACTTTGCCTTTTTTATATTGTGAAAAGATAGCTATTTCCATACTTTGATAACATCTCTCCTTTGTCTTCCATTCGAAAATTTGAAATTTATTATGTGGGGTGAAATAACCTCTGTTTTTCTGTTTGTGAATGTATCTGTGGAAGAATATTCATGAAACAGTTTATTGTTAATATCCCCAGCCTTTACTGGCTTGTTATTCTACAGGTTGAGGAAGCAGAATAGCATACTTCTCTCAGCATCTGGATATATGAGTTGATTTCTAATTTTGGCTTTTTGATTAATTAGCTTTATGATAATGGGAAACTTGCTTACCTTTTTTTTTTCCTTCTGTGAATTTTTTTAAGCTCTTTATTGGAATATAATTGCTTTACACTCTTGCACCAGTTTTTGAGGTACACCAAAGTGAATCAGCTGTATTTATACATATATCCCCATCTGCCCTCCTTCCCGCGACTCTCTCCCACCCTCCCTATCCCAGCCCTCTAAGTCCTCACCCATCATGGAGTTGATTTCCCTATGTTATGCAGCAACTTCCCACTAGCTGTTTTACATCTGGTAGTGTATATATGTCGGTGCTACTCTCTCATTTCGTCCCAGTTTCCCCTTCACACACACCCCCGCCCCCGTGTCCTCAAGTCCGTTCTCTACATCTACAGCTTTGTTCTTGCCCTGTCACTGGGTTCATCAGTACCATTTTTTTTTAAGTTCCATATATATGAGTTAGCATACAGTATTTGTTTTTCTCTTTCTGACTTAACTTCACTCTGTAAGATAGTCTTTAGGTCCATCCACCTTACTACAAATAACTCACTTTCATTCCTTTTTATGGCTAATATTCCATTGTGTATATGTGCCACATCTTCTTTATGCATTCATCTGTTGATGAGCATTTAGGTTGCTTCCATGTCCTGGCTATTGTAAATAGTGCTGCAGCGAACATTGTGGTACATGTTTCTTTTTAGATTATGGTTTTCTCTGGGTTTATGCCCAGTAGTGGGATTTCTGGGTCATATGGTAGTTCCATTTTTAGTCTTTTAAGGAACCTCCATACTCCTTTCCATAGTGGCTGTATCAGTATACATTCCCACCAACAGTGCAGGAGGGCTGCCTCTTCTTTGCACCCTCTCCAGCATTTATTGTTCCTAGATTTTTTGATGATGGCCATCCTGATCGGTGTGAGGTGATACCTCATTGTGGCTTTGACTTGCATTTCTCTAAGGTTTAGTGATGCTGAGCATCTTTTCATGTGTTTGTTAGTCATCTGCATGTCTTCTTTGGAGAAATGTCTATTTAGCTCTTCTACCCATTTGTGGATTGGGTTATTCGCTTTTTTGGTATTAAGTTGCATAAGCTGCATGTATATTTTGGAGGTTAATCCTTTGTCCGTTGATTTGTTGTCAAGTGTTTTCTCCCATTCTGATGATTGCCTTCTTGTCTTGTTTATGGTTTCTTTCGCTGTGCAAAAGCTTTTAAGTTTCACGCGGTCCCATTTGTTTATTCTTGATTTTATTTCCATTATTCTGGGAGGTGGGTCAAAAAGGATCTTGCTTTGATGTATGTCATAGTGTTCTACCTATGTTTTCCTCAAAGAGTTTTATAGTGTCTGCCCTTACATTTAGGTCTTGAATCCATTTTGAGTTTATTTTTGTGTATGGTGTTAGGAAGTGTTCTAATTTCATTCTTTTATATGTAGCTGTCCAATTTTCCCAGCACCACTTATTGAAGAGGCCGTCTCTTTTCCATTGTATATTCTTGCCTCCTTTGTCAAAGATAAGGTGCCCATATGTGCTTGGGTTTACCTCTGGGTTCTCTATTCTGTTCCATTGATCTTCCTTTCTATTTTTGTGCTAATACCATACTGTCTTGATCACGGTGGCCTTGTAGTATAGTTTGAAGTCAGGAAGCCTAATTCCACCAACTCCATCTTTCCTTCTCAAGATTGCTTTGGCTCTTCGGGGTCTTTTGTGTTTCCATACCAATGGAAAAATTTCTTGTTCTAGTTCTGTGAAAAATGCCATTGGTAATTTGATAGGGATTGCATTGAATGTGTAAATTGCTTTGGGTAGGATAGTCATTTTCACAATGTTGATTCTTCCAATCCAAGAACATGGTATGTCTCTCCATCTGTTTGTACCATCTTTGATTTCTTTCATCAATGTCTTAAAGTTTTCTGCATACAGGTCTTTTGCCTCCTTAGGCAAGTTTATTCCTAGGTATTTTATTCTTTTTGTTGCAGTGATAAATGGGAGTGTGTCCTTAATTTCTCTTTCTGCTCTTTTGTTGTTAGTGTATAGGAATGCAAGAGATTTCTGTGCATTAATTTTGTATCCTGCTACTTTACTAAATTCATTGATTAGTGCTAGCAGTTTTCTGGTAGCATCTTTAGGGTTTTCTATGTATAATATCATGTCATCTGAAAAGAGTGACAGTTTTACTTCTTTTCCAATTTGGATTCCTTTTATTTTGTTTTCTTCTCTGATTGCTGTGGCTAAAACTTCCAAAACTATGTTGAATAATAATGGTGAGAGTGGACACCCTTGTCTTCTTCCTGTTCTTAGAAGGAATGCTTGCAGTTTTTCACCACTTAGAATGATGTTGGCTGTTGGTTTGTCATATATGGCTTTTATTATGTTGAGGTAGTTTCCTTCTATGCCCATTTTCTGGAGGGTTTTTAAGCATAAATGGATGTTGAGTTTTGTCAAAAGATTTTTCTGCATTTATTGAGGTTATCATCATATGGGTTTTATCCTTCAGTTTGTTAATATGATGTATCATGTTGATTGATTTGCGTATATTGAAAATTCTTGCATTCCAGGGATAAACCCCACTTGATCATGGTGTATGATCTTTTTAATGTGCTGTTGGATTCTGTTAGCTAGTATTTTGTTGAGGATTTTCGCATCTATGTTCGTCAGTGATATTGGCCTGTAATTTTCTTTTTTTGTGACATCTTTGCCTGGTTTTGGTATCAGGGTGATGGTGGTCTCATAGAATGAGTTTGGGAGTGTTCCTCCTTCTGCTATATTTTGGAAGAGTTTGAGAAGGATAGGTGTTAGCTCTTCTCTAAATGTTTGATAGATTTGCCAGTGAAGCCATCTGGCTCTGGGCTTTTATTTGTTGGGAGATTTTTAACCACAATCTCAATTTCCTTACTTGTGATTGGTCTGTTCATAGTTTCTATTTCTTCCTGGTTCAGTCTTGGGAGATTGTACTTTTCTAAGGATTTATCCATTTCTTCCAGGTTATCCAATTTATTGGCATGTAGTTGCTTGTAGTAGCTGCTCATGATCTTTTGTATTTTTGCGGTGTCAGTTGTTACTTCTCCTTTTTCATTTCTAATTCTGCTGATTTGCATCTTGCTTTTCTTCCTGATGAGTCTGGCTAATGGTTTATCAATTTTATTTATCTTCTCAGAGAACCAGCTTTTAGTTTTATTGATCTTTGCTATTGTTTCCTTCATTTCCTTTTCGTTTATTTCTGATCTGATCTTTATGATTTCTTTCCTTCTGTTCTCTTTGGGGTTTTTTGGTTCTTCTCTCTCTAACTGTTTTAGGTGTAAGGTTAGGTTGTTTATTTGATATTTTTCTTGTTTCTTGAGGTAGGACTGTATTGCTATGAACTTCCCTCTTAGAACTGATTTTGCTGCATCCCATTGGTTTTGGGTTGCTGTTTTTTCATTGTAGTTTGTTTCTGGGTATTTTTTCATTTCCTTTTTGATTTCTTCAGTGATTTCTTGGTTGTTTATAAATGTATTGTTTAGCCTCTATGTGTTTGTATTTTTTTATAGTTTTTTTTCCTATAATTGATATGTAGTCTCATGGCATTGTGGTCGGAAAAGATGCTTGATGTGATTTCAATTTTCTTGAATTTACTGAGGCTTGATTTGTGACCCAAGATGTGATCTATCTGGGAGAATGTTCAATGGGCACTTGAGAAGAAAGTGTATTCTGTCGTTTTTGGATGGAATGTCCTATAAATATCAATTAAGTTGAGATGGTCTAATGTGTCATTTAAAGTCTGTCCATTGGTGTAAGTGGGGTGTTAAAGTCTCCTACTATTGTGTTACTGTTGATTTCCCCTCTTATGGCTGTTAGCATTTGCCTTATGTATTGAGGTGCTCCTGTGTTGGGTGCATAGATATTTACAACTGTTATATCTTCTTCTTGGATGGATCCCTTGATCATTATGTAGTGTCCTTACTTATCTTTTGTAATAGTTTTTACTTTAAAGTCTAATTTGTCTGATATGAGTATTGCTATTCCAGCTTTCTTTTGACTTCCATTTGCATGGAATATCTTTTTCCATCCCTCTACTTTCAGTCTATATGTATCCCTTGGTCAGAAGTGGGTTTCTTGTAGACAGCATATAGAAGGCTCTTGTTTTTGTATCCATTCAACCAGTCTGTGTCTTTTGGTTGGTGCATTTAATCCATTTACATTTAAGGTGATTATTGACATGTATGTTCCTATTACCATTTTCTTAATTGTTTTGTGTTTGTTTTTGTATGTCCTTTTCTTCTCTTGTGTTTCCTGCCTAGAAAAGTTCCTTTAGCAATAACATGTTGTAATGGTGGTTTGATGGTGCTGAATTCTCTTAACTTTTGCTTGTCTGTAAAGCTTTTGATTTCTCTGTCGAATCTGAATGAGATTCCTGCTGGGTAGAGTATTCTTGGCTGTAGGTTTTTTTCTTTCAGGACTTTCAGTGTATCCTGCCACTCCCTTCTGGCCTGCAGAGTTTCTACAGAAAGGTCAGCTGTTATCCTTATGGGTTTTCCCTTATCTGTTATTTGTTGCTTTTCTCTTGCAGCTTTTAATATTTTTTCTTTGTGTTTAATTTTCATTAGCTTGATTAATATGTGCCTTGGTGTATTTCTCCTTGAGTCCCTGTATGGGACTCTCTGTGCTTCTTGGACTTGATTAATTATTTCCTTTCCTATGTTGGGGAAGTTTTCCACTATAATCTCTTCAAATATTTTCTCAGTTTCTTTTTTTCTTCTTCTGGGACGCCTATGGTTCAAATGTTGGTGTGCTTAATGTTGTCACCAAGGTCTCTGAGACTGTCTTCCATTCTTTTTATTCTTTTTTCTTTTTCCTGCTCTGTGGCAGTTATTTACCCCATTCTGTCTTCCAACTCACTTACTCGTTCTTCTGCCTCAGTCATTCTGCTGGTTATACCATCTAGAGTATTTTTAATTTCAGTTATTGTGTTGCTCATTACTGTTTGTTTGTTCTTTAGTTCTTCTAGGCCTTTATTAAATGTTCCTTGTATTTTCTCTATTTTGTTTTCGAGATTTGGATCATCTTTACTATCATTACTCTGAATTCTTTTTCAGGCATATTTCCTATTTCTTCTTCATTTATTTGGTCTTGTGGGTTTTTATCTTGCTCCTTTGCCTGCAAGGTGTTTCTTTGTTTTCTCATTTTGTCTGTTTTCTAGTATTTGCTGTCTCCTTTCCCTGTGCTGCCTAGTAGTAATTCCTCTTGTTTCTGCTTTGTGCCCCCTGTGGTGGGGTTGGTCCAGTGTCTTGACTAGGCTTCCTGGTGGGAGGGTTTGGTGCCTGCTTTCTGGTGTGTGGATCTGAGTCTTTTCTCTCTGATGAGCAGGGCCTATTAGATAGTGTGTTTTAGGGTATCTGTGAAGTTAATATGGCTTTAGGTAGTCTGTGTGCTGATGGGTGGGTTTGTGTTCCTGTCTTGTTTGTAGTTTGGTGTGAGGTATCCAGCACGGGCAGTTGCAGACAGTTGGGTGAAGCCGGGTCTTAGACTCTGATGGAGGCCTCTATGAGAATTCTCTGTGGTTAATCTTCCCTGTTGTTGAGGACTATTTAGTGGTCTAGCATCCTGGATTCGGTGCTCCCTCCCCAGAGCCTCCAACTACACCTCTGGTCGAGTAATCCAGACTCCAGAGGTCGCTTTTCCTGGCAATAAAGGGGATTAAAAAAGACTATCCAAGCCCCAGACTAATGCCAAAGGTTAAGTCAAACAAATACTAAATCAGGGAAACACATACATGCACAAGAAACACAAATACCGAACGCAGTAGAACATAAAGCACTAGAACAACCTGACAGAAGCACCCCAGAATGCAATCAGACAATCAAAGAGAAAACCAACAAAAGTTCAAAACAAAAAAAAAAAAAACAAAAACAAAAACACACAGACACAAAAGTAGGGAAATTGTGAAAACGAGGATTAAATATAATTAAGAGCAAGAGAACAACCAGACTGAAGATTCCCAAAACGAAATCAAACAATTATAATTAGAACTAATATAAAGACAAAACTTAATAGCAAAAACCAAAGCAGTGTGTCATCTGAAGAATAAAGCAAGGATACAGAGCAGACCAATAATATTGATTTAAACTATAATAAGATAAAATAAACTAAAAAGGGATAGAACACAGAGTAGCAGAAGAGCATAGTATGACTGGAAATATAAAAACAAAAAGAAAAAAATAGAAATGTATAAAAGATAAGAAAAGAAGATATGGGAAATAAACTCAGCACTACAAAAAAGGCTAGCTAGAAATAGAAATATATAAAAAGGCTAAAAATAAAAATAGAAGTAAAAAGTAGGATAAAAAATATGTTATAGAACGTGTAGATCCCTTAGCACTAAGATTGTAATTAAAAAAGAAAAAAGAGGGGCTTCCTAGGTGGCGCAGTGGTTGGGAGTCCGCCTGCCAATGCAGAGGTCACGGGTTCGATCCCAGCTCCAGGAAGATCCCACATGCCGCGGAGCAACCAAACGATAGATGCTTTTAAAATACATTTCATTGTTCTTTTAAATATATTAAACTTACAATCCTTAAATTGTGTTCAAAATAATAATTTCTGTCTCTTTTCTTTATTTAAAAAAGAGATCTAACATTTCTGAAGAAGTGAGTTTAGAATGAAGTAAGTTTTGGCTTTAATGTAAACTGATATATATATGTGTGTATATATATATTAGGGCTTATATATATATAAATTATTTATATGTAAATTGGGATTTAAGAAGGTCAGGCTTGTGGTGAGATTGCAGACATGAATAAAGTAGAATATGGATTCTCAAAAGCAGGGGCAAATAGAACTCAAAGTAATAGATGGAAGGGATGAGAAATTGTTTCTTTTTCTTGCTGTCACATTCCAGTGAATTATCATTTCAGAAACATAAACTTACCTAAGGATAGCAAAGCTATTCAGTTGCCAGACACTTGTATCCAGTGTTCACACTCAGGAAGCAGAGGTAGCTTCTGGTAATTATTTTTACCATTACTCTGGCTGCCTTTGGTTTCTCATTGACTCTGCCATGGAATAGCTTGTTATTCAGACTTTTGGATGTTTTTGCAGAGGAGTTTTCATGAGAAGGTTGATCCATCATATGGCTACAATGCAATACTTTCAATCTCAGTATGATATCAAAGATGTACCACAATGAAGAGTAGCCCCCTCTCGCAGCAACTAGAGAAAGCCCGTATGCAGCAACAAAGACCCAACGCAGCCAATAAATAAATAAAATAAATAAATAAATTCATTTGAAAAAAAAGAAAAGAAAAACCTAGATCCATTGTCATATTTATGTAAGTGTCCTTCTCTAGATTTTAGGACAGGAGCTTTAATCTTCTTAATATTTTTAGATACTTAGTAAAAGTTTTTTGAGAAGAATGAGGTAACTTAACATAGTGAATTTAAAGATAGTGGTGTTATATATAAGATTTGGAACAAGATCACAAAATACACCAGGATAAATTCTTGAAGTAAGAGGTGTTCCTTCATATTTTGTTTCTAAATTTAATAGAAATAATAGAAGAGTAATTTAAAGCTGAAGGGAACTTTGAACCATTGATGAGGCTAAAATGGTAAACAAAAACTGTTTCTCAAATCCATCCCTCTTCTACTGTTGATGTTTCTTAAATCCATGCCTTAATTCACATTCTTATATTTCTTATGTTCTCACCTGAATTAACGCATCTGCACATAAGTAGCTCAGTTGTTTGTACTGAGTTATTTGGCTCTCTGTCATTACTCTCTTAGTGCAGCCAGATTGATTTCCCTACCAATTCTCCTCCCCTTTAAATAGATAAAGGAAGAAAGGGGGTAAAAAGTTGTTTCATGTTGGGAAGACATAAGAGGATAAAGGAGAAACTAAAAATTACCTCTGATCCTGATATGAGATCTCACTATCAACATTTTGGTAAGGCTTTTTAAAGAGTTAGGTCACAGGATGAAATACATGGAAATGTAAGCTGTACTAGAATATCAGCTCCCCAAAGTTAGACGGGGATTTTTCTCTGTTTTATTCATGGATGTGCCCCAACCACCTGGAAGGGTACCAGGCACATAGGTAGGTATTTAATGTAGATACTTGTTCAGTGAATGAATGAATGAATTTTCAAGATGCAGGACATCAAACGTTCAAAGCCAGATAAATTGCCCACCCTAGAGACTGAAAACCCATTGTCTCTGCTTGAATCCACATTGTTCTTTCCTCATTTTTTTTTCGTTCTATTACAAGCTAAGCTACTGATAATTTTAAATAATAAATGTCCTCAGTGTTAGTAATTCCACAGCTTCACACCTTTAAACACAGATACATTTGGGAAGGAAGCAGCTCATGGAATAGCCTTGTTCTGATTCCAAGTCTGGCCCCTGCATTGAAATTATGTGCCTGGTAGTATTTTTTGTTTATGGAATGTCCTTACATCTTTCCCCCATCTCAAATAGTTAAGAAATCTTGCTTTTTTTACATTTATGAATGGAGGACTAGATTGTTAAATAAAGGTAATTGGTATGGGTTTTCTTTCATCTCCCGCAGAAGGATGGAAGGAGAACTGTTCTGGGCACCACTTTTGCTCTGACTTTGCAGGCCCTTTGTCACTTCCACTTTGTATACCTCTTGACGCCAGGGATTTGTGTTGTGAAGAATGGCTCCCACCTCCACTGTAGTCATCTCTGATGTGTGTGCTGAGCACTGGATCCTTCTTCACAAGTTTACCACAATGATTTGATTCCTCTTTCTTCCCCCACTAAATTATCAGAATCTTTGGTTCTTTGATATCACCTTCTAAAATCTCCATGCATTTATCAATTTCTTACATTTTGTATTACTTTATTGTCATTTCAGCGTACTTGGGGAACAAGAGAGAAATGTGTATGCTTGGGTGCCATAGTGAACTGAAAGCAAAGTAGTATTATACCTTGTATATTTTTATGTCAGGGTATTCGCTCCCTGCCCCCCTCCCCATATGCATTTTGGAAAAATAGTTATCACCCATGTGTTGTATGTGAACTTTATAATCATTTTGTCACCAACTTTAAATGCCATTTAGAAAATAAGGTGTTCATTGTATGAATCCCTGTGGTACTTTATGCTGTTTGCATGTGTGTCTCCCTGCTAGACCATGTTCTTCCTTAGAACCCAGACTATGTTTCTTATCAAAATCACATTGGGTAGAAGTACATTACAAATTTGATCCTACATTTCTCATTCTAAAAATCCTCAAATGGCTCCTTATTGTCTCTGAATAAAGTCTAGGCTCTTTAACATCACCTCTACCTACCTCTCAACTTTGTCACTACATAGTACCTCTTGTTGCTCTAATCATACTAAACTATTTATAGCTCTTTAGATTTGTGATTTCTCTTCCATACACACACATACGCACACATACACACAGGCAGTTTGTGCACATAGAGATGAGGTACCCTCCTTTACCCCCATACTCATATACATCTTTGTGGATGCTGTCTCTTTTCCTGACTAAGGTCAAATGTTGCTCAGTTAAGGGCTTATTATATTAGTTCCTATGGACCCTGTGTTCTTTATTGTTCTGAATCCCTTGGACCATGTGTTCTTAAGTGCACAGACTATGTCTTTTATCTCTTTATGCCCACAATCAGGTAATTAATCACGATGATGTCCCTGTATCATGAGATGAAAGTTAAGTTGCTACTTTTAAGATAGGAAATAATTTAGGATGGTGATTCTTGTTCTAACAAAATGTCCACTCAGAAAAATAGATAATTTTAGTGTTTATTGGATTAGTTGAGACTTACTTAACATACCCTTTTTATTACGGTGCTGTATTTCTGTGGATTAAAGCTGTGCTAGTTTTTGAGCAGGTGTTTCCAGAGATAGAATTCATTTCAGACGTTTTTATGCTAACGTAAGGTTTAGTAATTGGCCACTTGAGAAAAGAAAAGTAAGTAAAATCTATAGTTTTCTTCATGAATGGTAAATCAGGTGGTGATTAAGAAGAGGAGTCACATAAAAGGGGTTATCTACATGAATGATATCTGTGTTGCAATGTTTTAATACAGAATTACTGGGAATTATGGCCTTTGTCTCTTTTTTCTGTGTATTCCCTGAAATCTTAATCTTTCCAGTTATATTTATATTTGAACAAGTAATTACTGAGGCAAATAGGATTATGACTTGTAGCAGACAATAAACAGCCTGAGCAGATGGCCTTTTACAGGACACATCTTGTTTCAACGTGAGCATTCTGAAGATATTTCTAAGGCAATGGGAACATTTTGCTTTTTTAAGAAGATTATTTTTTGTTTCCTTTGAAGTGTTTGTAATTGTTAAAGCCTGAGTAAATATTTCAGTAAATAGTAAGGAACTACGGCAATTTCATCATAGAGAATTTTATTAAATACCTCTTTGAAAAAACTCAGATATGATATAAACATCCTTTTTTACCTTTGTGTGAAATGTACATATTTAGAAGTGCATAACACAGCACATAAATTATGTGTCCTCTTATGGGTAAGTATGAATAAATAATAGGAAGGAGAACATCTCCAGCACTTGAGAATTCCTCCCACCTCCATTTGCCCTTTCTCAGTCCGATGCTCTCCCTGCTTGATTGAAGTAACTACCATCCTGACTTTCGTAGTAATAACTTTCTTTATATTGCTTTATATTTTAACCACTTAAATGGGCATAGTTTAGTTTCCTCAGTTTTGATCTTGAGATAAATGAAATCATATATGATGCATTCTTTTTATCTAGCTTGTTTTGCTCAATGTTATTTTTGGTGTTCTTTCATGTTTATTGTTACATAGAAGGCCGTTGATTGATATATCCCAGTTTGTCTTTTCTGTTCTTGATGGGAATCTTTGTGTTTTCCACTTTGGGTCTATTAAGAATGATTTTGTTATGAACTTCTTGTATATGTTCCTGGTACACACGTCTGTGGGGTATATATTTACAAATAAAATTGCAGGCTTTGAGATATATGTAACTTCAAATTTTCTTGCTATTGCCAGACTATTTTCCAAAGTGGTTATATCAATTTATACTTCTACTAGTGGTATATAACAGTTCTGGTTGGTATTGCCTACCTTTAAGAATTTTTTCCAATTGGTTTTATAGCAGTGTGTCATTGCAATTTAAATTTGCATTTCTGTGATTGTTAATGAGGCTGAGCACCTTTTCATGTGATTATTGGACACTTGGATTTCCTTTTCTGTGAAATATCTGTTGACATGTTTTGCTGAGGTTTCCATTGAGTTGGGCCTTTTTCTTATTTACTTGTAGGCAATCTTTTTTTTTTATATTTGTTTATAATGAAAAAGTTCTCATTCTTGCTTGCCTTTTCACTCTCTTCATAGTGTCTTTTGATGTACTGAAATTCTCAGTTTTCATGAGCATCGTTCTAGTTCATGGTTGCCACTATATATGAGTTGCGTAAGAAACCTTATGGAGGTGTTTTCCTATATTCTCTTGTAAAATTTTATAGTTGTGTTTTTTACTTTTAGTTTGTAATCTAGTAGGCATTGTTTGTTTGTTTTTTTATAAATTTATTTATTTATTTTATTGGCTGTGTTGGGTCTTTTTGCTGTGCGCAGGCTTTCTTTTTAGTTGCGGTGAGTGGGGGCTATTTGTTGTGGTGCGTGGGCTCCTCATTGCCGTGGCTTCTCTTGTTGCAGAGCACGGGCTCTAGGAGTGTGGGCTTCAGTAGTTGCAGCACATGGGCTCAGTAGTTGTGGCTCACGGGCTCTAAAGCACAGGCTCAGTAGTTGTGGCGCATGGGCTTAGTTGCTCCATGGCATGTGGGATCTTCCTGGAGCAGGGATTGAACCCGTGTCCCCTGCATTGGCAGGTGGATTCTCAACCACTGCGCCACCTAGGAAGCCCTAGGCATTGTTTTTTTGTATATGGTATGAGGTATTGATCTGGCTTTTTATTATTATTATTGTTACTGTTATTTGTAATCTGTTTAAATGACCTAGTGCAAAGACCATTCTTTCCTCTCTACTTTTATTTGTAATCTGTTTAAATGACCTAGTGCAAAGACCATTCTTTCCTCTCTACTTTGCACTGTCATCTATGTCAGGAATCAAGCATCCATATATGAGGCCAGTATAACCTTTATACCAAAACTCTACTAAGGCAGTAGAACAGAAAATTACAGATCACTCATTTATGAACAGACATGCAGACATCCTATTCAAAATATTAGAAAACTAATTGAACAATATACTGTCAGGTAAAGTTTATCCCAAGAATACACGTTTGGTTAATTTTGAGAAAGCTCAACCAAAAAAATCTATTGAGATATCTCAGAAAAAAAAGACTGATAAAATTGCATATGTCTTCAGTGTATCTATATATTAAAACTCTTAGCAAACTAGAACTAGAAGCTTATATTGTGAGATGATACAATGTATCTATGGAAACAAAAACTACAGCCTACAACTTGATGAAGCTTTGAAAGCATTCACTTTAAGTTCAGGAACAGGACAGGGATACTTGCCATCACCTCTTCTATTCAACACTGTAAAGGAGATCTTAGACAGTGGAACAAGGAGGTGAAAAGAAAGGTATAAGAACTGGAAATGAAGGAAAAAGACTGTTGTTCCCTAGTAATATGAATATAGTTATCAGAAGTAAACTATAAATAAGTTATTTCAATAATAAGAGTATCAAGATGCTGAATATTTATTTAATTTTTTAATTTGACATATAGTTGATTTACAGTGTTGTGCTAGTTTCTGGTATACAGTGAAATGATTTAGTTACACATATATATATTCTTTTTCGTATTCTTTTCCATTATTATGATTCCCTGTGCTATACAGTAGGACCTTGTTGTTCATCTGTTTTATATATAACAGTTTGTATCTGCCAATCCCAAACTCCTAATTTATCCCTCCCCCCTTTCCCCTTTGGTAACCATAAGTTTGTTTTCTATTTCTATGAGTCTTTTTCTGTTTTGTATATACATTCATTTGTATTACTTTTTAGATTCCACATATGAATGATACATACAGTATTTATCTTTCTCTGTCTGACTTATTTCACTAAGCATAATATTCTCTAGGTTTATCCATGTTGCTACAGATGGCAGTATTTCATTCTTTTTAATGGCTGAGTAATATTCTATTGTGAGTGTGTGTGTATCATATCATCTTAATCCAGTCATCTGTTGCTGGTCACTTGGGTTGCTTCCGTGTCTCGGCTATTGTATTTGGTGCTGCTATGAACATTGTGGTGAATGTATCTTTTTGAATTAGCATTTCTATTTTTTCTAGATATATACCTATGAGTGGAATTGCTGGTTCATGTGGTAGTTCTATTTTTAATTTTTAAAGGAACCTCCATACCGTTTTCCATAGTGGCTGCACTAATTTGCATTTCCATTAGCAGTGTAGGAGGGTTCTCTTTTCTCCACATCCTCTCCAGCATTTGTTATTTGTAGACTTTTTAATGATGGTCATTCTAACCAGTGTGAGGTGGTACGTTGAGCATCTTTTCATGTGCCTATTGACCATCTGTATGCCTTCTTTGGAGAAATGTCTACTTAGGTTTTGTGCCCATTTTTTCACTGAGATGTTTGTTATTTTTGTTATTGAGTATTATGAGCTGTTTGTATATTTCGAAATTAAGCTCTTGTCAGTCACATCATTTGCAAATATTTTCTCCCAGTCTGTAGGTTGTCTTTTTATTTTGTTTTTAGTTTCCTTTGCTGTACAAAAGCTTGTAAGTTTGATTAAGTCCCTTTTGTTTATTTTTGCTTTTATTTCTGTTGCCTTGGGAGACTGAGCTAAGAAAACATTGTTACAATTTATGTCAGAGACTGTTTTACTTGTGTTCTCTTCTGGGAGTTTTATGGTATCATGTCTTAAATATTTAAGTCTTTAAGCCATTTTGAGTTTATTTTTGTGTACGGTGTGAGGGAATGTTGTAACTTAATTGATTTACATGCAGCTGTCCAGCTTTCCCAACACCACTTGCTAAAGAGACTGTCTTTCCTCCATTGTATATTCTTGCCCCCTGTGTCAAAAATTAATTGAATGCATGCGTGTAGCTTTGTTTTCAGGATCTCTTTGCTGTTCCATTGATCCATA
Organism: Hippopotamus amphibius kiboko; assembly: GCF_030028045.1. NCBI lineage: Eukaryota > Metazoa > Chordata > Mammalia > Artiodactyla > Hippopotamidae > Hippopotamus > Hippopotamus amphibius. The sequence continues at coordinate 24,482,442 of NC_080194.1, read as the reverse complement.
TGTCTGTTTTTGTGCCAATACCATGCTGTTTTGATTACAGTAGCTTTACAGTATTGTCTGAACTTTGGGAGGGTTCTGCTTCCAGCTTTGTTCTTTTTCCTCAGGGTACTCTAACAAGTACAATAAACCAAGGAAAGGAAATAGAAGACAGATTTGAAGGAAGTAAAACTGTCATTACTCCCAGATGGCATGATCATGTACATGTAAAATCCTAAGAAATCTATAAAATAGCCACTAAAACTGTGCTGAAACTAAAACCTTTATCACAGTCAGTGGAATTCAGGGTCAAAATATAAAAATCAATTATGCTTCTGTTAGTAGCCACAAACAACTAGAAATTGAAACTTAAAAAATGTATACCATTACAATACAATCAAAATCATCAAACATTTATGGATAAATTTAACAAAATATGTTTAAGATTTAAACATTGGAAAATGCAGAAAAACGGGGTGATCCTAAAATTCATATGGAAACACAAACAACCTAGAATATACAAAAGAATTGTAAAGGAAGAATAAAGGTAAAGGACATACACTGTCAGACATCGTTACTTAAGTTAAAGCTATAAAAATCAAGAAAGCATTGTATTAGCATGAGGATATGCATCTAAATCTTGGGGCAGAGCTGAAAGTGCAGAAATAAGCTTACACATATATGCTTAACTGATTTTGACAAAGATTCTGAAGTAATTCCATGGATGGGTGATACTTTTTTTTAACAAAGTTGAAACTATCACTTGTGATAGTTTTTCCAACAGTTTTTTCATTATATATGGAAAAAAATGATCATGGTGCTATACTGGAAAAACTAACTCAAAATGGAAACTAAAAAAAAAATTTAGAAGAAAACACAGGTGAAAATATTTGATGTAGGCAAAGATTTCTTAGATATGTCACCAAAAGCATGAACCACAAAAGCAAAAAAATGATAAATTGGTCTCTATCAAAATTGAAACCCTTAGCTCTTCAAAACATATCATTAAAAAAATGAAAAAGCCATGGGATGGAAGAAAATACTCACTATACGTAAATCTGTCAGGGTTTTTATCCAGAAGATGTAAAGAACTCTTAAAATTCAGTAATAAGAATACAATTGACCCAATTTTTTAAATGGGCAAAACATCTGAACAAAAGATGATAGGGGTATACGGCTAGGAAGCATATGGAAAAAATACTTGGTCATTAGGAAAATGTAACTTTTAATCATAAAGACATCTTACCACACAGTTAAAATTTAAAAGATCAGCAATACTAAGTTGACTAGGTTGTGAAGCAATAAGAATGCTCATATATTGCTTGTGGGAATGTAAAATTGTATATGAACTTTATAAAACAAAATTGCAGTTCCCTGAAAAGTTCCATTTAACAGAGCAATTCTTATACATAAATGTTAGTAGCTTTATTCATGGTAGTCCAAAGCTAGAATAATCCAGAAGTCCATCCCAGGTGTGTGGGTGAACAAAAGTGTTTTATTCATACAGTGGAATACTACTCAACAATAACTGGGAATGGAACTGCTGATATAGGAAGATACGCATGAATCTAAAAAGTGTGCTTATTGAAAGAAACCAGACACAAAAGGGTATATTCAATATGATTCCATTTATATAAAACTCTACAAAATACAAATTTTAATATATAGTAAAAAGAAGAAGTCAGTGGTTGCCTGTGGATGGGAGGATTTTCTGGGAAGGAGCACTAATGAATCTGGAAGAAGATAGAAATGTCTGTATACTGATAATCATGGTGGTGGTCACCCAAGTATCTCTGTTTTTTTTTCAAATTCAATAAAATTTACCCTTTAAAATGCATTGTTGTTTTTTTTTTTTAATTTTTTTTAAATTTTTTGGGGGGTACACCAGGTTCAATCATCTGTTTTTATACACATATCCCCGTATTCCCTCCCTTCCTTGACTCCCCCCCCTCGAGTCCCCCCCACCCTCCCTGCCCCAGTCCTCTAAGGCATCTTCCATCCTCGAGTTGGACTCCCTTTGTTATACAACAACTTCCCACTGACTATTTTACAGTTGGTAGTATATATATGTCTGTGCTACTCTCTCGCTTCGTCTCAGTTTCCCCTTCACCCCCCGCCCCCTCCCATACCTCGAATTCTCCAGTCCATTCTCTGTATCTGCATCCTTGTTCTTGTCACTGAGTTCATCAGTACCACTTTTAGATTCTGTATATGTGAGTTAGCATACAATATTTGTCCTTCTCTTTTTGACTTACTTCACTCTGTATGACAGATTGTAGTTCTTTCCACCTCATTACATATAGCTCCATCTCATCCCTTTTTATAGCTGAGTAATATTCCATTGTATATATATGCCACATCTTCTGTATCCATTCATTTGTTGATGGGCATTTAGGTTGCTTCCATGTCCTGGCTATTGTAAATAGTGCTGCAATAAACATTATGGTACAAGTTTCTTTTGGGATTATGGTTTTCTTTGGGTATATGCCCAGGAGTGGGATGACTGGATCATATGGGAGTTCTATTTGTAGTTTTTTAAGGAACCTCCAAATTGTTTTCCATAGTGGCTGTACCAACTTACAGTCCCACCAACAGTGCAGGAGAGTTCCCTTTTCTCCACACCCTCTCCAACATTTGTTGTTTCCAGACTTTGTGATGATGGCCATTCTGATTGGTGTGAGGTGATACCTCATTGTGGCTTTGACTTGCATTTCTCTGATGATTCGTGATGTTGAGCATCTTTTCATGTGTTTGTTGGCCATCTGTATGTCTTCTTTGGAGAAATGTCTATTTAGGTCTTCTGCCCATTTGTGGATTGGGTTATTTGCTTTTTGGTATTAAGCTTCATGAGCTGCTTGTATATTTTGGAGGTTAATCCTTTGTCCGTTGTTTCATAGGCAATTATTTTTTCCCATTCTGAGGGTTGCCTTTTAGTCTTGTTTATGGTTTCTTTTGCTGTGCAAAAGCTTTTAAGTTTCATGAGGTCCCATTTGTTTATTCTTGATTTTATTTCCATGATTCTAGGAGGTGGGTCAAAAAGGATGTTGCTCGAGGATGGAAGATACCTTAGAGGACTGGGGCAGGGAGGGTGGGGGGGACTCGAGGGGGGGGGAGTCAAGAAAGGGAGGGAATATGGGGATATGTGTATAAAAACAGATGATTGAACCTGGTGTACCCCCAAAAAAATAAAAAAATAAAAAAAAAAAAGGATGTTGCTTTGATGTATGTCATAGAGTGTTCTGCCTATGTTTTCCTCTAGGAGTTTTTTAGTGTCTGGCCTTACATGTAGGTCTTTAATCCATTTGGAGTTTATTTTTGTGTATGGTGTTAGGAAGTGTTCTAACTTCATTCTTTTCCATGTTGCTGTCCAATTTTCCCAGCACCACTTATTGAAGAGGCTGTCTTTTTTCCATTGTATACTCGTGCCTCCTTTGTCAAAGATAAGGTGCCCATATGTGCTTGGGCTTACTTCTGAGTTCTGTATTCTATTCCATTGATCGTCCTTTCTATTTTTGTGCCAGTACCATACTGTCTTGATCACTATGGCCTTGTAGTATAGTTTGAAGTCAGGAAGCCTGATTCCACCAACTCCATTTTTCCTTCTCAAGATTGCTTTGGCTATTCGGGGTCTTTTGTGTTTCCATACAAATCGTAAGATTTCTTGCTCTAGTTCTGTGAAAAATGCCATTGGTAATTTGATAGGGATTGCATTGAATCTGTAAATTGCTTTGGGTAGTACAGACATTTTCACGATGTTGACTCTTCCAATCCAGGAACATTGTATGTCCCTCCATCTGTTTGTGTCGTCTTTGATTTCTTTCATCAATGTCTTAAAGTTTTCTGCATACAGGTCTTTTGCCTCCTTAGGCAGGTTTATTCCTAGGTATTTTATTCTTTTGGTTGCAATGGTGAATGGGAGAGTTTCCTTAATTTCTCTTTCTGCTCTTCCGTTGTTCGTGTATAGGAATGCAAGAGATTTCTGTGCATTAATTTTGTATCCTGCTACTTTACTAAACTCATCAATTAGTGCTAGCAGTTTTCTGGTAGAGTCTTTAGGGTTTTCTATATATAATATCATGTCATCTGCAAAGAGTGACAATTTTACTTCTTCTTTTCCAATTTGGATTCCTTTTATTTCTTTTTCTTCTCTGATTGCTGTGGCTAAAACTTCCAAAATGATGTTGAATAATAGTGGTGAGAGTGGACACCCTTGTCTTGTTCCTGTTCTTAGAGGGAATTCTTTCAGTTTTTCCCCATTGAGAACGATGTTGGCTTTTGGTTTTTCATATATGGCTTTTATTATGTTGAGGCAATTTCCTTCTGTGCCCATTTTCTGGAGAGCTTTTATCATAAACTTTGAACTTTGTCAAAAGCTTTTTCTGCATCTATTGAAATGATCATATGGTTTTTATCCTTCAATTTGTTGATATGATGTATCACGTTGATTGATTTGCGTATATTGAAGAATCCTTGCATCCCAGGGATAAACCCCACTTGATCATGGTGTATGATTTTTTTAATGTGCTGTTGGATTCTGTTAGCTAGTATTTTGTTGAGGATTTTTGCATCTGTATTCATCAGTGATATTGGTTTGTAGTTTTCTTTTTTTGTGACATCTTTGCCTGGTTTTGGTATCAGGGTGATGGTAGCCTCGTAGAATGAGTTTGGGAGTGCTCCGCCTTCTGCAATATTTTGGAAGAGTCTGAGAAGGATAGGTGTTAACTCTTCTCGAAATGTTTGATAGAATTCGCCCGTGAACCCATCTGGTCCTGGGCTTTTGTGTGTTGGGAGATTTTTAATCACTGCCTCAATTTCCGTACTTGTGATTGGTCTGTTCATGGTTTCTATTTCTTCCTGGTTCAGTCTTGGAAGATTGTATTTTTCTAAGAATGTATCCATTTCTTCCAGGTTATCCAATTGATTGGCATATAGTTGCTTGTAGTAGTCTCTCATGATGTTTTGTATTTCTGAGGTGTCCATTGTTACTTCTCCTTTTTCATTTCTAATTCTGTTGATTTGCATCTTCTCCTGCATTTAGTTTTATGTATATAATACCTCAATGAAGTTTGGGGGGAAAATCCCTCCTTTGTTAGCAGAAAAAATCCTTTGTAAATCAGATGTACATCCTTTGATGATTGCAGATTTATTTATTTAATTAGTTATAAGCCTGGTAGCTTACTTTCAGCTTTTTGGAATTATTTCTTTAACTGTTATTTATTTGAAATTGCAAAAGGAGGGGGTGAAAAACGTGCTAATCTTGTGATCAAACATGTGAAAATATCTAATGAATGCTATTGGACAAGGTTAAGTAATTTATGAGTGGAGGATAATTTCAAGTTTTACACAACATACAATATTTTGTTATTCGTAATAATGTTACCGTTATATAGTGCTTGAGGATGGGTACATAGCTTTCACAAATATTTCATCCTCATAATAGATTGTGAAGTAGTTAGGGAAGGCGTCATCTTTCTGTTTTACACACAAACACACAGGCTGAGATTGTTACGTACTTTGGTGAAGATCACTTAGCTGACAAGTGCTGGAGGACCTGGAATTCATAGTAAGAGCTTCTGGCCCTAACTCTCTGTGCACTATGACACACTATTTCCCTTTAAAATATACTTTTGTTGTCTGGTCTGTCTGTCTCCACTGTTCCCCCCCCCCCTTTTTTTTTTTTTTTAAAACAAGGACCCATTAACTTTATTGATATGTATTCTTAATAGAATTCCAGTTTCTTTTCATGCTGTAGCTGTAAACACTGGTTCAGTTGTATTGTTGTATTAACCAGAAACATTCTTGTGGGTTCATGAGGTAACCAAAAAGCAATTACAGTGCCCAGGGAATGAACTTTGAACAAACATACCTTTGGGTTCCATAAAATAATATGAATGGTTGCCAAGAAATTATGTGATTGGACTAGTTTTCAGAATCTGTTTAATATACTAATTTAATTCATTATGACAATTTTCAGACTAAATAAACTTGAAGATACTGTTATACTGATAAAAGGAAAAATCGAAGAAGTTTGTCTTCCTGTAGAAAAAGTGGATGTTATTATATCAGAGTGGATGGTAAGTGTTTGAAGAAAAAACTACTTTTATTAATTTTTTTAAAAGACAATGAATAAAGTAGCAGGTTTTCTGCATTTAATTATATTTGATAAATGGCAGAATGGTAGCATTACTTTAAAAACAGCTATAATCTTTATGATAGTTTATTCTGAAATGGTACTTATTTACTGGCCATTTATAATCTTTTAAAGAAGAGAATAAATTAGCATTTTACTTTTAAAGTCATAATAAAGAATTATTATTTTTCTACTTTCTAGATTTGTAGAGACCTAAATATGTTTGCCTAAAAGGCTACAAGGACTAGTTAAGAATTTACTAAGACTGTTTATGTCAAAATAATGTGATGTTGCCACTGTTTTTGTCATACTTAACATCCTGTCTTTCTGATCTGTTAGGTCATGTAATCAGTGTCCTTTATTACATAAAATAAAATTTATGGGCATTATTAAGATAATAAAATTAAGGTGCATTATATAGCTTTATAATTTGGTTTTGAAACCACATATCAAGACCAGAGTATTTGTTTTAAAGTGTCTGTAAAGTAAAATTAATGGTATTTGTCAACCGATTTGTCTTACTGATATGCTACTTCTTTTAAGACAAGTATATATTATTTCTAGAATACAAAGGTTTTTTTAACCATTTGAAAGTTAAGCTTTTTTTAAAAAAACTGTATTTGATACATGTATTTTCATTAAATGACTATCGAAACTTCTTGAAGAGAATGAGTTCTGCTTTACAATTATCTATAAATTTTGAATAAACATAGAAAATAATAATTCTAGCAAAATAGCACTGATTTCAGGGAGCTTTTGAAATGTTCAGATTTAATGTAGTGGTTTTAGAGACAGTGACAGTCACTGTTGTTGGCAATTCTTTTGCATGTGAAACAGTGTGTTAATTTTTTCATGCTAGGCTTGGCTTTTAATAATTCTTGATCACAGTATCATTATTCTTCTTATACCAAATGCTTTGTATCAGCATTCTGATTTCCCTTATGAATTGAGTGAGAAGGAATGAGTTTAGTTCGTGTAATTAAAAATTCAACATCTTTTAAAGACTACAGAAAAGAGTTTTGGAGAAAGTCCATTTGCGGCGTCAGCTTGGCAACAACTTTAAGTACTTTATACTAAATGTTGGCTGACATAATCCTCATTTTTCTAGGGACCATTTTATTTTTCTTGGAAAATACATCCTTAAAATTACCTCAAATTACACTAGAAGCAAACTAAAAGATAGGCTTTACTAAACTTCCTGTCATCTCAGTTAACTCGCTGGGTTCTTGCCCTGCCTATCAGAATTATCCTTCTGGATAGTGATGTTCCAGGAGTTTTCATTTCAGAACTTGAAACGTGGTCTAGAAGTGTTAATATGCAGTTGAAATCTTAGAGCCAGTTGATATAGTAACAAGTAAAAACTTAGCTAGGTTGAGTGAATTTATGAGATTGTCACAATTATGATGTGAACTTTACTGGAAGGTATGCTGGTCTTGGGCTTATTTGCCCTCAGATCGATTTTACACCCTTCTGCTTTCTTTGCTCTGATGGAGAAGGGCTAATGCTGCAGGCGTTTTTTTCTAGGCTTCTCTGGCAGCTGACTTCTATTGGGTTTGGGGAATCTAATGGGAAACACTAATGGGAGATTCACAGAAGGGAGAAGCCAGGGCATTTCTCTGCTTCTCTTTGCCTCTAGTGGTGTTGCTGACAGAAGCTGTGTCTTTTGTGGCTCCAGTTCCCACTTGTCATAATTCCAGATCCACTGTGTGACCCTGGGCCTGGGCTCTTGTAGCAGTGCTTTTTCATTTTGTTTCTCTAGCCCTTGTGGTTAGACTCTAATGTAAAGGACAGCTTTCATTTTGAAGGATTGATCAGGCATGATCTCTGCCTTGATCATGAAGGCAGTGTCACATAAACAATACTGAGTCATTGGGATCTGAGGTGAAAGGGGTTGGTTGTTTGGAACCAAGGCGCTTTCAGAAACTCTTCAGTAAGGAAAGCAAATACGTGTGTCCAGGAAGTAATAACTAAGAACTTTCTTTCTTCCTCTTCACAAAGGTATAACTTGAGACCATGTATTATCTTATGTCTGCCTTTCCTTGTGAGCATCAGTGAGGTTGGATCCTAGCAGATTGTGTTAAATGTGTTAGGTGGAGCATTAGACACTGTAATTTGTGGCAGTTACTGAGTCATCTTTGTGGCTTGGCAATAACATTTGTAGTATCTTCTTTAAGTAAGTCGCCTCCTAACTCTGGTACTTCTACTAGGATTTCCGAGCTCAGAAGCTAGAAAATTCTAATTACATAATTAAACAAGGAGCAGGTATGCTTCCTAAAATATATTCAACATTTTTTCAGATATTGCTACTTTGGCTTAAACAGTGGACAAGTGGCAAATAACTGACTATTCTAAGTTTATTTTAAGGCCACATTTTCATGAACCAGTATTTTAAAATTAAAATATCTTTCATAGAATCCTCTGTCTTTGAAAGATTTTTTTTTTTTTTTACATACAGCAGTAAGGATGCAAAAATCTAGAATAATCCAAATTTAAGCTATAGCATAGATATTTTTTCTCTTTTTAAAAGTATTTTCAACAAGGAAGGACCAAAAACAGAAAATACCCTGTAGAATCGTACACAGATGTTTGATGGACTTGTAATCCAATATAGCGTTGTAGGCATCATATATTGCAAAGATGTACATCTGTTTTCTTCTACTATGGTCCACTAACTGTTCCATGGCTTAATCTAAATATGTTTTTTGTCTACAGCTGTTCATGAACTTTGCTTTTATTTTTGGAAGGTGTTCTTAGATTAGAATGTAATTTTAAAAGCCAAATCATTGCTGTTAGCGTGTCAGTTAATAAACTGTCACATGCCTTTTACATGTATGTATTTCCACATTTAGGCTTACATTTAATTTTACATTTTCATTTTTATTGAATGAAATAAATGAAATGAATGAAAGTTCTATTTGATAAAAATTGAATGAAAGTTCTATTTGATAAAAATTGTTATCAGTTAAATAGAAACAGTTTAATTTCTATAGAATGTTAATTTTCATGCCTATGAGTATCTGTTCCCATTTTTTACATTTCACTGTACAGGTAGAGCCATTCTTTATGACTTCTCATTTCTGATCGCCTAATAAAACTGTTCAAAGTAAGCTTGTGCTGTGAACCAGTAAAGCTAGATTGACTCATTTGTTGTTGCTGTTTTCCATCTAGTTTTCAGCATGATCTCCTTACAAACAGATAGATAAGATCCTGGCATTGCATGATACAGGTGCCAGAGATGATTCTTATTTGGACATGTTATTTTCTGTCATCAGGACCATCACCAAAATTATACATTAGGTGAACTTTAAGCTACATTGTCATGATCACTTATAATGTACATTCAGATTGTCTAAAGTCCCTTGTAATTTTTCTATCTAGGCTTGCTTTTCACAGAAGTGACCTAAAATTTTGTCAGCTTTCCCTTCCCATTTTTACCAGCATAAATGTGTCTGTGTAATGTGCATGCATGTTCATGCCCAGGCCCACACCCACAATGATGGGGTATCCTTTGTTCATATTTAATATTGTTTATTGTTGGTTAAATAGCTTTTCAGGATTTTATAGCTTTTATAACTTAGAAACATGACTTCTGATTTGGTTTATCAACAGTTCAGAAACTGGGCCATGAAGCCTGTCATAGGTCACATTTTCAACTGGTGGATGTCGTAATGTCTTCGTTGTTTTTAGTTTGATATGGCAGTGAAGCCATGCCATTTCAGGCAACTGCCGTGAGGATGAGGTGGCCTTCCCTGATCTTTCTTGCCTTAAATGATATAATAATAATTATGTAGGTAGTTTAGTAAATTAGATAAGTTGAATTAATCTTAGAGTTAGGGAAAATATAGGAAACTAATTAACAACACAAATTTTCATTTGTATAGGTGCATTTTTGCCTTTCCTGTCCATAACAAAAAATAATTTTTATAACCTGAATTTAAGGATTTTTTTAAACTCTTCTATTTTTCCTCTTGTATATTTATTACTCTGAAAATTTTAAGCAAAATAAAATCATATATGTCTAGTATGTATTGTTTTGTCTACTTAAAAGTAGACATAATCTCATGTCCAGTGGTTCAAGATAAGGAAATGTAAGACATACCTTTCCCTCAATTCTATACCTCTTGCCATTTTTTTCCCTTGCTTTTCTTATTTTTCTGTTGTCCCATCAGAGAAAAAGACATCTTTTTACTGCCAGATTTTTGATATTTTTTAAAATCAATAAATAAAAATAAAATATAGCAAGTAATAAAATATAGCAAATAATAAAAAACAGCAAAGGTTAAAAATCAAAAATAAAGTACAGTGTTACATAAGATTAACTGTAAAAAAAAATGTTTTGACAGCAAAGATCACTGTTTTAATGTCTTTTGTTTCTATTCCTTAAGTCATGTTATTATTGGTATGTTTTTGGCAGAAATAGTCTGCCCCTTAATGGAAGATAACTGATGATTAATGAGAGCAAAATATATGTTAGCAAATTGCCTTATTTCTTTTAATGTGTTTTTCCTTCCCTGTCTGGCAAACTGCTAGTAGTTCTGGAACTCTCATCTCAGACATCGTGTCACTCATGCAGCTTTCCCTTTTTGCCCCTTCATCACATATAAAATCTCTTTTCCCCTCTCTTTGGCAGTTTAGTTTATGCTTCTATACATATACATATACACACTGTAAAAGTGTATTAGAATTAATTATTCATGTACCTTTTTTCATTCTTTAAGACTGGGAACCAGCATTTCCTTGGTATGGTCATATTCTACCAAAGGGATGATGGGGGAATATATATCATAAGAGAACTTTCCCAGAGAGAAATTCACTGGCCACAGACATGATCTTATGTATAATTTTCTGTACATCACAGGAAGGCAAGGATGTAGCATATGACAGAGTTAAGAATATTGCTTCAGAGTCAGACCACCTGAATTCTTGGCCCTATTTTGCTGCACCAAAGGTTTGTTACCTTGGGCATGTTACTGAACCTTTCTGGGCCTCACTTCCCTTCTGTATAAAATGAAGATAACAGTAGTACCCACTTCACAGGATTTTTGTGAGGATTAAATGAATCAATACATGTAAATTTCATAGAACATTCTGGCACATAATAAGATCTCAGTAATTAGCCATTCAGTTTTGAAAGCTGTACAATCTTTTAAGCACTCTGTAACTAGTGAATGAGCTACTTGAGTAGGTTATTCAGTAAATAAAAGTTGGGAATGAAAATATTCGTGAAATAAAGAATATTAATACTTGAGGGAAGAATATTCTTGGGGTTCCTGCCTTGGCTTATGAGCCCTTTGTAAAAGCAGAAGACCCTCTGTTTCCATGGCTAGCATTTACTAAGTTACTCTGCCTATGATGAGTGCAAAGAAGTATGAAAATCAGCTGATGGATGTGGATTATTGGGGTTGGGGATATTTTGTATATTTTTCTTCATATTAATTAAAATGTATGTATGTTTCAAGAAAAATCCTCAGTTTGCTGCTCTGTAAACAAATTTTAGGCAGTACTGATAATACCTAATTACTTTACATGAAATATAAAATACACATTCAATAAGAATTTGAGTACTATAAATATTAACAGAGAGAGAGTTACCATATTTGAACACTGAAAGGAAGATTGTGGTTTGTAAGCATATTTTTCATAAATGTGCTGACATCTGAATTAAGAATAAAATGAAAACAGAGAGAGTAAAAGTGTAATTAAGAATAGACGTCTTATGTATAATTACTTCAGTTTTATAATCTTTACATTTTTTCTTAACTGCACTCTTAACCACTCCCCAGCCTCTCCTTTATTTACTCTTAATATTTGTTTAAATTAAAATTCAGATCACACTCTGCAGCCATTTTATTTCTTACTCTAGAGAGGAAACTGTTTTGTAATAGTGGGCTGTTGGTAGCTGTAGGGAAAATTTAACCCTTGAGAAATTCTTTAAATGGATCTCCGGCTATTTTATATTACAGATACATTTTTAAAAATGTAGTAATACGTATTATATTCAAATGTGTGCTATTTTTTTTTCTGTGCTTGAGACCAAATTTAAGTGAAAATGTTTAGTCCTTTAAGGGAAGTTGTTTATATTGAAACAGTTACGTGTTGTGGGTAAGTTTTTGCTTTTGAAATATAATACTTTAGATGTTTTATATCTCTTATCAGATTTCTGGAAGTTGCATTTGCCAAGAGATTCAGTGCATCATATGTGATCGATGCAATTAGATTCATTTGCTTTTTGGCTCTCCGTAATTCCCTTTGCCATGATGTTGCATTCTAGTTGTGCTTACGTCCTATATGCATTACTTTTCTATAAAAAAAATCATTTTGCTCAATGAAGTGTAGTTTAATTATAAAGATAAAGGGTGTAAGTTATTCAGGAGTATGTATCAACTGTCCTTACAAAACTCTTCAGTATATTAGCCAGAGAACATGAAATATGTGTTAATTTTGATTTCAAACTCTAAAATTGTATAGCAATCAAAAAAAATTTTTTTTAGTAATACTGTTTACCTCTACCTGGGAGTGGAAGTAAGCTCCTAAATTTTAAGTTTGCATTCGCAGACAGATGGGCATTCAGTACAAACTCAGATTGTTTAATGTAACTCAGTTGGCTCCATTGTAATTACTATAATAATTAGTATGAAGTGGTTCTACCTAAGAATTATCCTGGGACAGACAGTTGATTCACAAGCCTTGAGTAATCATTTAAATGCCACCAATTTGTAATAAATAATACCTGCTCCAGTGTCCTACAACCTGGATTTAGAGAACCTCCAGTCATGTGTTTAAGAAATAACAAATTATATCTGTGTGAAAATTCAAGGGGGGGCATTATTAGCATATTTATTGAGTGAAATACAAAATTCTCACAGATTTTTAGGATAAAACACCTGCCTTCATATTTTTTTGAGCCCTTACAGAGCTGATTTTAGTAAGGTACTCCCTAATTCCTTAGGAATTCCAATTCATTCTCTTTAGCCATTAGAAGTACTTCAAGGGACAGGTTTAAGAAGCCATGACTTACACAGTTTTTTGAAACTGATTTAATGGACTTCATGGAGAAAATTGTTCTCAATTTTTCCTCCCTTTGAGCATAGACCTTTCATACTATCTTTAACAGATCCTCCAAATTGACAAAATTCAGAGACAGGACTCTAAAGTAATTATTTATTTAGGTGAAATGAAAATTTTAGCTGGAGTTAGTTACATTAAATGTTCATCTGTTCTTATGAACAAGTTCTTGACCTCTCAATGGATTACTTGTTTTGAGTAAATTTTTCAATGGTGGGTATACATTGATTTGGTTGGTTCCGTTTTCACTCTCTTTTCTCTATCCCTTTTTAGTACTTATATTTATTTGGGGATACCTAATTTAAAGTCAGGACTATAGCTTTGAAGTTGAATGAATGTGAGGTTAGCTGACCTTTTCATGAATTCAGTCTTCAACCTTATTTTTATTAATTTGTGCTTCTATCCAATAAAAGGAAGAATATATCCGAGGCCTAATCTGTTCCCTTAATGAAATTCCTGTTTCATTAGGAAATTACATGTGATTTGTCTTGATCAGTTTTGCTAAGGCTTTATCATTTGTTACTCTTTTCAAAGACCCCAAATTTTGGCTTTGTTGACTTTTTTTCTATCATACATTTGTTTTCTATTGCATTTATTTCTGACTTTAATCTTTATTATTTCCCTCTACTCTTTTAGAGTTTGATTTACTGCTTTTATTCTAGCTTCTTTAAATTGAAGCTTAGATCATTGATTTTCAGAGTTTCATCTTCTAATATTTTGCATTTGAGTCTTATATTTCTAAGTACTGATTTAAGTGATTTTTAAAAATATTTCTAAGTATCACTGTATTCTGAAATGCTGTTATTAAAAGAAAAACCCAAATGCTACCATATTTTAGAATTAACCTACCATTAAAAAAACAGAGGCACTGGTACTTGTTATCTGTGTTAAGGCTGACTAGGTGCTCTAAGGGACCCTCTTAATTGTGGAACCACAAAACTCCTGAAGAATATACATTTTATGGGTTTTTTTCTTCTTATTATGGAAGTCAGTTTTGCTGTTATTTTCTCTTTTCTGGTTCAGTTCTGTTGTGACTATATTGTTAAAAAGAGAAAGAACACAATTTTAAATAAATTTTATTTTATTAAATAAACATTAAACCAGAATATGATGTGCATCACTGGCAATCTGCTAAGAGATACAAAGACAGAAAGAAATCTCACCCTTTTTATAGCCAAGCAGATACAACTCATTGCATATATGTTCTCAAGATAAACAGTATTATTGTGACTGTTTTTAATTGCCAATTTTTGCTCATTTCTTTATGTAATTTGGGAGGGAAATTCTAGAGTGCAGTTATATATAAATATTTAGGAACTAAAAAAAAAGAACAGTTTTAAATGAGTTTACAGCTCATTTTGGCATTGTCTTCTATGAAATTTCTGTTCTTTTAATTATCATTGTATTTGGGATGTTTGTCTTTTTATTATTTTTCTGAAAGAGTTTCTTATTTATTCTAGTTACCAGGCTGTTACTAGGGCTATTCTAATATCTTTTGCTTCTGCTTGTTTCTGGGCACATAATAGAATTTATCCTTCTGTCTCTTTTGAAGTTAGACGTGGCCCTGTGACTTGCCTGCCTCCCTGAGTGATTATAATAAGCAGTGCCTCTTGTCAGCCTGTAATACCAGAAATAAATCTTTTTTTGTTTTAGGTGATTATTTGGGTGTTGTTTGTTAATACAGGGTAGCCTACCTTGTCTTGAGAGATACATTATTCTCTATCAGTTATGTTTGTTGGCAGTGTGTGGCTTGTCGGTTCACTGTTTTTTGATATGATTTGATGAATAGACATTCTTAATTTTTGTGTGTCAAATTTATCAAACTTCTTTATGGTTTGAGTTTTTTGTATCTTGGTTAATAAACCTTTCTAGAATTACCATTGTATGTTTATTAAACTTCTCCATCTTCCATGCCTCTTCACTTTTCTTATTTTCTAATGTTTTGGCTTTCTGGACTGCACTCTGAATAATTTTTTCAGTTCAGTCCACCAATTCTTTCTGAAGTTACTTTTAATAATCTGTTAAACTTATCCATTGTTTTTTATTTCCTTTTTTTTAAACTTCTAGGTTTTTTTTTTTAATTGAAGTGTAGTTGATTTACAATATTGTGTTAGTTGCAGGTGTACAGCAAGTGATTCAGGATTTTTGCAGATTATATTGTTATAGGTTATTATAAAGTAATGGGTATAATTCATGTGCTCTGTAGTATATCCTTGTTGCTTATTCTGTTTGATACATAGTAGTTTGTATGTTAATCCCATACCTCTAATTTGTCCTTCCCCTTTCCCTGTCCACTTTGGTAATCACAAGTTTGTTTTCTATATCTGTGTGTCTGTTTCTGTTTTGCATAAATCTTCATTCCTGTTATTTTTTAGATTCCACATATAAATGATATTGTATAGTATTTGTCTTTGATTTATTTCACTAAGCATGAAATTCTCTAGGTCCATCCAACATTGCTGCAAATAGTAGTATTCATTAATTTATGGCTGAGTAATATTCCTCTGTGTGTGTGTGTGTGTATCACATATTCTTAAGCCAGTCATTTCGTGATGGGCACTTGGATTGCTTCCATGTCTTAACTATTATAAATAGTGCTTCTGTGAACATTGGGGTGCATATATCTTTTTGAATTAGTGTTTTTGTTTTTTCTGGATATATACCCAGGAGTGGAATTGCTTGGGTCATATTATAGCTCTATTTTTAGTCTTTTAAGGGACCTCTGTACTGTTCTCCACAGTGGCTGCACCAGTTTACGTTCCCACCAACAGTGCATGAGTGTGCTTTTCTCCACATCCTCTCTAACATTTGTTATTTGTAGCCTTTTTCATGATAGCCATTCTGACAGGTGTGAGTGATATCTCATTGTGGTTTTAATTCACATTTCTTTAATAATTAGCAATATTGAACATCTTTTCATGTACCTGTTAGTCATCTGTATGTCGTCTTTGGAAAAATGTCTGTTCAAGTCTTCTGCCCATTTTTTAATTGGATTGTTTTTGTTTTTTGTTTTTGTTTTTTTTTTTAATATTCTTTGGTTCTAAAGTTTTGTTTGTTATTATCTTCAAGCCTCTTTTAATTATGAATCATGAACATTCTTATTTTATATTTTGTGTTTTTAATTACAGTATCTCATTTTTGCAGGTCTGCTTTGCAACTTTTGTTTCTATTGGCTCTCATTCATGGTGTTTGGTTCTTGTTTGAGTGTTTAGTACTATTTGATGTTGCGCTGTGTATTTTCCAGGGAACTTTATGTGTAGAAAATCCTTTGATGCCTGGGTAAACAATTTACTGGAGAAACTTTTCGATGTTAAAAATATTGAATGAATGTTTTAATGAGTCTGATGTACCCATCACCCAACTGAACAGTTATCACCACTTTGCCATTTTTGTTTTATCTGTCTCCACACTGGTTTTTTGCTCTTACTGATAAGGACTTCTAAAAATGTATGTTCATTATACATTCATTGTTAAGCCAAACAAAATTATTGATGTAGTCACAATTCTATATTTAAAAATTTCTTACTATTTCGCCTGTGTTCACATTTCCCTAATTGTTTCATGAATTTTATTTTATTTACATTTGATTTGAGTCAGGGTCTGGGTTACGTATTGCATTTGATTAATTTGTTTCGTAAATCTTTAGTTAAGCTTTTTGTTTTGAGATAATTGTAGATTATCACATGTAATTGTAAAAGATTATACAGAGGTTCCTTGTACTCTTTATCCAGTTTCTGTCAATAATGACATCTTGAAAAACTGTCATGCAGTGGCACAACCAGGATACTGATATTGATATCACTGATGTACAGAACAGTTCCATCACTACAAGAGCCCTCCTGTTGTCATTTTATGGCCATGCGCACCTCCCTTGTCCAATCCCAGCCTTGACCTGTGGCAACCACTAATCTTTTCTTTCTGTCATTTTGTCATTTCAAGAATGCTGTGTAAATGGAATCATACAGTATGTGACCTTTTGGGATTGGCTTTTTTCAGTTAACATAATTCCCTGAAAATTCATCCAAATTATGGCACATGTCAAGAGTGTGTTCCTTATTTCTGAGTATTATTCGATGGTATGGATGTACCACAGTTGGTTTAACCATCTGTCTTTTGAAAGACATCCAGCTTGGGGCTATTACAAATAAAGCTGTATGAATATTTGTGTATAGGTTTTTGTGAACAAAAGTTTTCCTTTCTTTCAGATAAGTGCCCAAAAGTATAATTGCTAGTCATGTAGTAATTGTATGTTTAGTTCTAAAAGAAACTGTCAAATATTTTCCAGAGGGGCTGTACTATTTTATATTCCTACTAGCAACATATAGGTGATCCAGTTTCTCCATATCCTTGCCAGCATCTCCTGTTGTTGCTACTCTGATAGATATGTAGTGATAATCTCATTGTGCTTTTAATTTGCACTTCCCTGATGGCCTATGATGTGAAATATCTATTCATATATTTATTTGCTGTGTATCTCCTCTTCAGTGAAATGTGTGTTTCTGTCTTTTATTCGTTTTCTAATTGGATTGTTTTTTCGGTGTTTGATAGTTCTTTTTAGTAGTACTTTATTGGATATGTAGTTTGCAAATATTTTCTCCCACTTTGTAACTAGTCCTCTTAATGGAATTGTTTGCACAGCAAAAGTTTTTAATACAGTTTATCAGTTTTTATTTTTATGCATCACGCTCTTGGTATCAAGTCTAAAATCTCTTCTTCTATAGATTCATCTTTCTCTCTTTTTTTTAAATGCCATTCTTGAAGAAGCTGGACCATTTGTCCTGTAGAATTTTCCACATTCTGGATTTTGATGATTACATCCTCATGGTGTCATAACATGTTTTTCTATGCCTTGTGTTTCTTGTAAGCTTGAAATACAAGGTTGAGAAACAGAGGATTAACAAATTCAAGGGGTTTTCCCCCACCAGAATACTTCCTGTGTGGTTGTGGTTAGTTTCTATTGCATTGAGTCAGCGGACTCTTAGTATCTGGCTGTCTCAATTATGTTGAGATTAATCGTTGCTTTTGGAGTTGTCAGCCTAATCTTCTTATTATAAAGTTCCCTGTCAGCCTTTGACTTAAAGATTTTAGAATTCACTGAAAATGATTTCTTAGATTCATTATTTCATTAGAAGTTATAAAATTGTGATATTCTAATTATATCATTCTTTATTTGTTAGCTGAAGTTATTCCTTAGTACTTTCATCAAATATTTGGTTATGAATTATGGTTTATATAGGAAAAAGAGGATAAATGCTGGATATTTTCTACTTACCATTTTCAGAATAATGAATTGTTTCTCTAGCATTTTTTAAAGGGATTTTTTTGGTTTTTATTGTCATTGTGAACTCATGAATTTTTAACATTTGATGTATTTTGAACCATTGTAATTAATATTTTTGGTGTACCAGTTGGCCTATTTTTAGCTAATGACAGACATTTGAACTTGCCTCTTATATCCCTTTAACAATTCCTAGTTGTCCTCAACATAATAATGAAAAACAAAAAATATAAGTGTGTTTATGTTTCAGATTATACTTTCTGGTGCTATAAGATATTTTATAGTCATTTTATACTGCCTAAACTTGGAATCAATGAATCCTGGTTTCTTTCATTGGAGGATGGTATATAGAGATCACAGTCTGAGTTCTAGAAGTGCTCATTGCTACTGGACTGCCATTGGCTGTATGTTGGTCTTAGTGGACAGATATAGCTATTTTTGTAATATTAAAAAAATTATGAGTTTACACTGATATTTCCAATTTAAGATTATGGAATTTTTACTTAGAGTCTTTAATTTTGTACTGTATCTCTTCTATGCAGAAAATCTTGATTCTTAAAATAATAATTGCTTATTTGCTTTATCATATAATATACCTATAGTAGTTTCAAAAATTTTATATCAATTTTATGACTAACAATAAGTTTTGTAATGCCGTTTATGATTTCTTTATATTTTCTTTTGTCCTAGAATATATCTCATGAGAAATACACAGTCTAAATACTGTGTTTTAAAGTTACTTGAAGTAATTATTCTCCTCTGGTTATGTAACCAACTCGACATAAAATCAAATTTATTTCCTTTTTATTCAACTGGGGGGAATTGCTTCTTTTTCTTTTTTTAGTTTAATTTTGTTTTAATTACAAAAAAATTATGTGTCTCCATTCCTTTTGTCCCTTAGTGAATAGATAACATTTTTAAATGCTTTTGGTTTACTAAAAAAATATTGGATATGTATATATTTGTATTTTCACCCCGTGTTATGCAGAGTTAACCTGTTCTATGCATTGTTCTATGCTTTGCTTTTTAAATTTAAAATTTTATCTTGGCCATCACTCATTATCATTATAGAGAGATACTCCTCATTCCTTTCTATGGCTATATATTACTCCATTGTATACATAAATATAATGTATGTAACTAACACTCATTTAAATTTCTGTCATTCTTTTGCTGTAATAACTGATAGTAACTGTATTGAATATTCTTGTACTTATTTCATTTCATATTCCTGGAAGTGGGATTGATGGGTCAAAGGGTTCATGCACATGCAGTCATAACAGTTTTTGCCAAATTCTCCTCAGCACTTACCTTACCATTCTGCTTTCTTACCAACAGGTAGTATGAGAATACCTGTTTCTTCATGGTTTTAACAACAGAGTATGTTGCAGAATCACTTAAATTATTGAGGTTTTTCCTGCCACCTGGACATTGTAAATTAGGGTTGTAAATTTGCACAAGGACTGGCTTATGTTAAGAATTATTGGAGGTGGGGTGGGGGGTGAGGAGGAAGTATGTGTTTGACCACCCAGCTCCAAGGTTCTAAACTGGGTTGTCGGGAGGGAGCGGGGTGGCAGCAGGTGAGATTTTAAGTTTACATTTACTCTGTAAATATATTTGGTTGTCTCTGCTTTGTTGTTTGGGACAGTTTCCTCTTATATTCCTCACTTTGGCTGAACCATGGGTTTTATCTCCTGTTTTCCCATGTTTGTTTACTAGCTTTAGCAAATGGCTCTCAACATGAAAGCCAGCTTACTGATGCATCTAACTAGATACTCTTTTTTTTCTTCCTTCTGGTGTATATGTTGTACTTAGAGGATCAGGGGCTCCCAAATGCATTGGTGCAGGAAATGGAATGAGATCTTGTTCTTCAAGCCCTAAATCATACTGTTAATAGAGTTCATCTTTTCTGTAACCTCAAATATCTTTAATTTATGAGTTTTGTAGGACCACCACGTTATATATAAGTGTAACTTAATTAGTTCTCTTTAATAGAAGTGCTAGTAACTGGCACAACAGTGTAAAGCAATTATATTCCAATGAAAAGCTTAAAAAAAAAGCAAGTTTTTAGCAAGTAATTTAGTTGTATTTTTAAGAGTAGAATTTCCAGTTATAGTTAATGATTTTTTTCAATCATGGTACAGGATTGGAATATTGTTTTGGAAATACAGATGTATCTTTCTCCAAAGAAGACATACAAATGGCTGACAGGCACCTGAAATGGTACTCAATATTGCTAATTATTTTAACAAATGCAAATCAGAACTACAGTGAGGTATCACCTCACACTGATCAGAATGGCCGTCATTAAAAAGTCTACAAATAATAAATGCTGGAGAGGGTGTGGAGAAAAAGGAACCCTCCTACACTGTTAGTGGGAATGTAAATTGGCACAGCCACTGTGGAGAACAGTATGAAAATTCCTTAAAAACTAAAAATAGAATTGCCATATGATCCAACAGTTCCACTCCTGGACATATATCTGGAGAAAACTAATTCCAGCAGCACTGTTTATAATAGCCAAAACATGGAAGAAACCTAAAGGTCCATCAACAGATGAATGGATAAAGAAGATGTAGTGTGTGTATATATATATATATATATATATATGTATATATATACACAATGGAATATTAGTCATAAAAAAGAATGAGATAATGCCATTTGCAGCAACATGGATGGACCTAGAGATGGTCATACTAACTGAAGTAAGTCAGAGAAAGACAAATATCATGTGATCACTTACATGTGGAATCTAAAAAAAGGATACAAACGAACTTATTTACAAAACAGAAATAGACTCAACAGACATAGAAAACAAATTTATGGTTACCAATGGGGAATGGGGGAGTGATAAATTGGGAGTTTGGGATTAACATATACACACTACTATATACAATATAAATATGTATATAACAAGGACCTATTTTGTTACACAGGAAACTATATTCAGTATCTTCTAATAACCTATAAGGGAAAAGAATCTGAAAAGAATATACATGCATGTATAAATAACTGAATCACTTTGCTGTGCACCTGAAACTAACACAACTTTGTAAATCAGCTATACTTCAAAAAATAAAATAAGAGCAGGAAGGAAGTAAGGGAAGAGGGGATGGATCAAAGTATTTTTACCTCATCGCCCCATAGATTTGCCAACACTGGATATTGCATAATTTTTTTTAATTTTGCCAGTCTGGTAGTCATTTGGTAGTCTCCTTGTGTTTGAATCGCTAATGAGGTTCATCATCTCTGCATATAGTTATTGGTGATTTCCTGGCTCGTGAAGTAACTACATATAATTTTTTTTGCCCATTTTTCTTTTGGATGGACTGCATTTTTCTTGCTTATAAATGTGTGTGTGTGTGTGTGTGTGTGTTATATTTTCAAACTCTGTGACTTATTTTTCTTTTGATGCCTTTTGATGAACAGCGGTTCTAAATTTTAATGCAAATTTATTAGTCCTTTTCTAACATGGATGTGTATATATAACTTCATACCTACTCATGTAGTTCTTTTTGTTTTGTTTTTTAAATTTTTTTATTTTTTATTTATTTATTTATTTTATTGGCTGTGTTGGGTCTTCATTGCTGCACATGGGCTTTCTCTAGTTGCGGCGAGCAGGGGATACTTTTCCTTGTGGTGCTCAGGCTTCTCATTGCGGTGGCCTCTCTTGTTGCAGAGCACGGGCTCCAGGCGCATGGGCTTCAGTAGTTGCGGCACATGGGCTCAATAGTTGCGGCTCACGGGCTCTAGAGCACAGGCTCAATAGTTGTGGCGCACGGGCTTAGTTGCTCCGCGGCATGTGGTATCTTCCTGGGGCAGGGAGCGAACCTGTGTCCCCTGCATTGGCAGGCGGATTCTTACCCACTGCGCCACCTAGGAAGTCCCACTCATGTAGTTCTGTAGTAAAAATTGTCATAGTCTTTCTGTGGGGCAGTTCGATGACAGATAAAAAATTTTAAATGTGCATATCCTTTAATCTAGAAATTTAACCAAGTACATAAAACATTGAACAAAGATGTCTGTGTTCATGTTCAAAGCAACATTGTTTTTTACCCGTTTAATGGCAAATGAATGCAAAGGATACAGATATTCTTGTTGCTTGATGTCATCAGCTGCCTTGCGTTTTTGCAGGTGTGTGAGTGTAATGTAATCTGTCTCTGTTCCTGTAGAGTTAATAGTAAGGAAAGTACCTTACACAGAAGTGTTTTACATAATTACTTTAAAATTTTCATGTAACTTCCTTATTGTATTTGTGATAAATAAAATGGTTAGCATTGGCACATTTTAAGATGAGAGAGTCAAGTCACAGTCTTGGGAATCACTGAAAAAACTCTGCAATTTAGATGTTCAGTGTCTAAGGCCATTATAATAGTGATGTAAATAAAGGTTCTTTTACATCCTTTAAATCTTCCAAGATCAGACAAGATTGGGCACATCCTGTAAAATCTTAAGTTTGGTACATTTCTGGCAGAGAGCACTGTAGATTAGGAGAAAATGCTTATCTAATTATTTTTGTGATATCTCTAGAGCAGTGATTCTCAACGGTGGAGGGAGTGTGTCCAGTTTTGCCCCCGGGATATATGGGCAATGGGAAATGTCTTGGAAACATTTTAGGTTACAACAGGTCGGGAGAAATAGGAACTGGGGGAGAGTGCTGCTAAATCTCCTACAATGGACAGAACAGCCCCTACAAGAAAGTATTATCTGGCCCAAAATGTCAGTAGTGCCAAGGTTGAGAAACCCTGTTTTAGTTCTTATTTCTATGCATTGGTAATAACTCATACTTCAACTTAGATGATATTATAAAGGCCATCTGACCTAGTCTGAGACATCAAGGAAGGTTTTCCTTAAAAGGTGACATCATGACAGTATACTTTGTCACATGCATGTACAATTGAAGCTTCCTAACCAACCTGCTTTTCATTCACCAAATTAATCTTGTTTTGCATTCTTTCTATGTATCACCTGCTAGAGTCCTATGGCTACCTGAATACTTAGGCTAATAAGGTACCTCTAGTGTGCTGCTCATCTTCTGCTCCTGTCAGTTGGATTATATGTTTACCAAGAGCTTACTGTATATGTTTGCTTACTTATTTATGAAGAACCAGTTAATATTAGCATAAACTATTGAACAATATTATAAGAAAAAACTGTAAAATAAAGCACTAAAACAATTGTGAAGGACTAGGAGTGAGGGTGGGAATTATAGGATTCAAGAATTTTCCAGTTGGCAAGTGGATATTGGTAATATTGGTAAACAAATTTACATTTGTATGTTTTTACTCAAAAAGTATTGTTTTCAGTTAACTGACTGCTAGTCCCAGTCACATTGGATAAAATTCTGTCTATAATAAATCTTATAGAAGTACGAGGAGTACTGAAAAAAATGTCATCAAATATTTATTATGCTTCAGAAATGTACTAAGAATTCAAGATTAGATTTCATAGGTTTGTTTATTTGTCGAAAGTAATCTTTAAATATTTGAAAAGAAATCTTTATTTTTTATCTTTAAATAAATCCAGATTATTGATTGTCACTAGACTTTCTACACATTAACTCTTCCTTTTATTGTTGCCTTCCCCTTGCCTCACTTATTTAAATAGTTAATTCTACCTACGGGTGTATCAATAATTCAGTTATTTGAACTGGAAAAAAGAATTAGGCAAGAGAAGCACCTTATTCTGAAGGTATCACAAGTTTCTTTTATCATTAATTTATCTATTCCAAGAAGATATTATGAGCAGGCATTTTGAAATAAGGTTCCTATTTCAGTGAATAATTTTAATGATTCTTCTAGTTCCAGATTTGATCCAGTTTGTTCCTTTTGTAGTCATTAATTTTTGAAGTGTAAATGCAGATTTTAATTTTAAAAAGTGAATGTCAATTTGGGAAGAAGAGTGCCCCATGAGCATCATGGGAGAAAGTATTTGGGTATAATTCTCTTCCAGATGGCACCCCTACAGGTGAGGCAGCAGCCTGTGAAATTACAGTCTGAATTACACTGCAGATGAGCAGGGCATTTGGAGCAAAGCATTCTGATATCAGTAATAAATGACTTGGTTCAGAACCAAGGAAAATTCCCAGGAAATTAAAGCCTGTTCTATCACATAGGGAGCCTATAGTAAAATGAAGTTTAGCAAAGTGGAAAGTTGAGAGAAAGGACAATAACCACAAGCAATCCATATATAAATCTTTTTATCTGCTAATATTTTTAACTAGACATTTTAATTTATCTCACAGATGTTAAGTTTTGTTTCTACATATATTCTAGTATATTCATTGATTTTCTAAAGTAATATTTTTCACAGTGAATGGTGGCTAAACAGCCACTTGCCAACTAAGCTTTCACTCGGAAATATTATTAATGAGATACCTGTATTGTAAGTCCTAATCTTGTTTAATATGCTGTATGGGAATTTTTTATTTCAGAGCACCTGAGTCCTTAATTACAAATGTAATATAATACAAATACCAAGGCTTATTTTGAATCAGGTAAATCAATTTAAGAAGCAACATAGAATAGTTATTCAGAACTTGACCTCTGTAGTCAGATAGACCAAGGTTCAAATTCTGAATTGTTAACTGTTTCGGTGACTATGAGCAGTTTTTTTTTTTTGTCTTATGGTTTTAGGTTATTTAACATTTCTAAGCCTGATTTCCTCATTTGTTAAATGGAAATAACAATAATGTGCTTTAGGGAAGAATGAAATAAGATATTCCATAAAAAAGCACTTAATACTATGAACTTTGACAATTTTCATGACTATTATTATTCGAGAATTTTAATTTTAGAAAGCAAAACAGCAATTTAAAATAACCGATTTTAAGTGCTGTGATAGAGTACAAAGCAGGATAAAGAGACGGAGCTTGGTGGGGAAAAAAGAAGATATTTTATGTGGAAACATCAGGAAAATCCCTTTGGAGGTAATAGTTGAGCAGATATCTGGATACTAAGTGAAAAATGACAAGTAAAATTGTCAGTCTTCATTGAGTATTAAATAATGTGGCTTGGGAATTCCCTCGTGGTCCAGTGGTTAGGACTCAGCGCTTTCACTGCTGGGACCCAGGTTCAATCCCTGGTAGGGGAACTAAGATCCTACAAGCCCCCCGACAGGGCCAAAATCATAATCATAATCATAATCACAATGTGGCATGTTTAGTAGGTAGACTTATTATGAGTATGTGTAATCTATTCTTGTTTTGAAGCAATGCTTTTCTACTGATTTGCTAGTTTAGATATTCTTTAACCTAAAGTTTAGAAACTGCTTTGACAGAATAGAAGTCTTGTCAAATACAAGAAATATCTGGCTATGGAATTGAGAAGTTATTATCAGAAATAGGTATAAAGTATTATTTTTAAATTGTACACCAATGAAGAGAGAGAAAGGATGGGAAAAAATGGATTAGGAAAAGATGAAAGAAGAAGGACTTGCTTTAGCCTTCTGCTTTGATCCGTTTTAGCCCAATTCTACCCCATGGTAGCTGATCCCATGTGATGCCTTCTGCCAAATTAGAGTCATACGATATGGTCTTTTATAGGTTTTATGTGTTCACTCTGTGCCAGGCCCTCTGCTAAATCTTTTACATGTATCAACAAAAACGTTTGATTATTTGCTTTCAGAAACTCTCTGACCTGACAATGTTGGCTGACTCTAAAAAATAGGAAGTAAAGACATGGCATTTCTGAGAGGCTGTTTTTGCTGCCAGGGATGATTATCTTTCTTCTGTTTGTTTGCACGCTATCTCGCGTTGAGTTTAGTTAGCAGCATTGGGACTTGAATCTTAAGGCCAGTGTTTACGAGGGGATCGGAAAATTGTCCAGTATTATTTTTTCAGCTGTATGACACCCTCGCTAGTACTGATTTCTCTAATGTGCAAATTACATTGTTAAATAGTCAGAACCTTAGAAACTCTCTTTAATATTGTTTGATCAGGATTCTGATCTTAGCTAAGGTGATCGTTATGGGGTATGTGGAAAAGTGCTTATTGGTGTTTATTATTTTAAATGGAAGCAGTATAAAAAAGTCTGAAGTACAAATACCAGAGTTCAGAGGATTAAGTAAAATCAGTTTTTTTGGCCCAGCGAAGCAAATCTCTCTATCTTTTCAAGAAGAATCTTAAAGTTGGAATCGGCACTAATTTGGCCAACCTGGTAAAATTGTTTTGATTGGGCTTAAATTTTTTTTCTTAATTTTAAAGACATTTCAAACATTTTAAAGAAGGGTTTTTTATTTATTTATTTATTTATTTTGTATGCACATACACATACATATGTGGCTAGTCTCAAAAAAAGAAGTGACTCCTGGAAGAAAAAAAAAGGAATAAGTAGCTCTTAATTTTTTTAGTTAAACTAAGATTTACTGTTCCAAACCCTTTTACGCGTATTAACATATTTAGTTCTCACGGCATTGTTGTCATCACTTAACGTCTTTGAGTCTCTGTTTCTCTGCCCAAGGTCACGTAGAGAAAGGAGCCTCTCTAGGATTTAAATCCAGGAGTCCACCTTCTAAGTTGGTTCTATTTGTATTGACCATAGTACTGATTTAAAAATATGGTGTAATTTAATCTCAGATGAATGGCTAATAGTAACTTTATCTTAAATGCAATAGACAAGCGTCTATTGCTAGGAGAAGCTACTTTTAGTTATTGATCGAAGGGTTTTTTGGTTTGCTTGTAGTATGTGAAAGTAAGATAAAGTTTGAACTTACAGAGGGAAAATACTTAGATTTAACTACTTTGAGAGAATAATACTAGAAACAGTTTGACACAGTGCCAAATCAGTAACACAATATATTTTTTGCCCCTTTCCAAAAAAGATTGGACTATAATGAATACTCAGTTTGTGTGAAAATGTGATTTGATTTGATTTTAATGTTTTAACATGCAACAATCTTGCAAATAAGGACCGTTTTTTCCCCAATCTATTAACATGTTTTACCAGCTGATCTTTTTCCTGTTAGTTAGGTAAATAGATGGCTCCTCTTTAAATAATTTTTTTGGCAAAAATTATAATTCACCTTAATCAACTGATGAATACTTATTTATAAGCATATGTGTGCATAGATCTACATGAATTATGTCACCAAATCCTTAATTTTCCTCATGTAAACACAGTAATAAAACAGTTTGGTTGCTAAGTCTGTCTTTTGTAGGCAGTTATTTTCTTGTCAGTGAATTAGTGTGTTGGGGGGAGAAGGTAAATGCTGATGTACAGTTGCTAACAGCAATTTCATTAGGTTCCTTTATAAGTGATTCAAGCATGAGAGCTGTATTTTCTATAAATTTAAAATTGCTGTTAATCTCTTGGGAAGATTGTCCATTCTGGGTTTGCAAGTTTTTCCTTTGCTAGAGAAACTTTTAAAGCATTTTTGTTCGTTGTGCTATATGTTGATCCTCTTAGGCAGTCATTTGTGCACAGAACAAATGAGTGAGAACAGCTTTGATTTAGAATGCTGACATGAAGGTAACATTCATACTGGTTTACCCTTAGCAGTAATAGGGTGTATTATATGCTAAGCACTGTGCTGGACACTTGCCTTTCCCTGCTACTTAGGGCTATTGGGGGATGGGCTCCAGAAGAAGACTGACAGAAACTGACATTGATCTCTCATGATTACTTTATCATTTCTGTAATAAACTGATAGCGTACTATTAGAGTGTACTGTGTTTTTGACACTAGTAGTGGCAAATCATCTGCATTTGCGCTATGATTATCCTTTCTTGGTGGAGGAGTCAGTAGTGTTCAGAATCCGGAGTACACTGGGGCCGAGTTTCATGAAATGTATTTCAAACAACATAGTTGTGCAAGGTGTTGATACATGTTAAATAGAAGTCAGAAAGTGGATACTGCTTGTTTAGAATATGTTCAACCATCCTCTTTACTATAACACTTCTCAGAACTGTTAATATGCTGATGTGAGTTATAAATCTCTATGAGGAGGATATAGCATCTGGTCTTTCTCACCTCTCCCCTCCTTTTCTTTTTCTTTTTTTTTTTCTTTTTTTTAACTCTTCAAAGAGAATGTCTTTGGGCAAGAAACATCTTGGGAAAAGATGTTCTAGACCTGAGTTTCTCAGCCTTAGCCCTGTAGACATTGGGAATCAGACATTTCTCTGTTGTGGGGGCCGTCCTGTGGCGTGAAGGACGTTTATCAGCATTACCCCCTCTCAGTTGTGACAATCAAAACTATCCTCCAAGGGCAAAATCTAGTTAAGAACTATTGCTCCAGATTAATATTGCAGTATTGCAGGAAATTATAGGATACATTAGCAATTTCTATCTGAAAGTTTCCTTTCAATGCGGAAGAAACACTAGTCTAGAAGGTGGAAGCACAGGTAGAGAAGGTTCAGTACATTCTACTGTAATAAATGTTCTGGATCCACTTTGTTCCCTGGCCTGATTTTCTAATAGTTTATTATGTGGAGAATTTACTGCAAAAAATAATTTCAAACTGCAGAATATTATATGGTAGAGACAAAAAATGTATTTTCCATTAAAACACTAGCCCATATGTTTAAATTTAGCTGCATATGATGATGTGGCATATTTCTAAAATCTATTTTTTCTTTTTTTTATACAGGGCTATTTTCTTCTTTTTGAATCTATGTTAGATTCTGTCCTTTATGCAAAGAACAAATACTTGGCAAACGGAGGATCGGGTGAGTATAAAATTCTAGTTTTAGTAATCTAATTTTGGTCTGGCAGAACCAAATGAACCTTTGGATTTCAAATAAACTACGCATGACTGAGAAAGTTCCCAATAGAGATGAAAGATGTTTCCATTAGAGGAAGCTTTAAGACGTTTGTTTAGTGTACTTTTGATGGTAGAACATTATATAAGATATGCAGGACTCTAAGTTAATGGTATTCTCATGAACACTTTTAATAAAAATACTAAGGACTAGATTTGGAAGCTTTTTGATATTCAAATAAAAGTCTAACAGAGACTGATTTTTAATCTTTAAGACATTTTGTTTTGTTTTGTTTTTCCAAACAAATGTTTCATACTAGGTTGGCGATCATTCACTTTGATAGCAAATTTTCCATGACTTTACTAAATGTATAAACCTGGCTTCTTAGTGATTTAGCAAGAACATTTAAATAGTGAATGGTTTCTGCTTGGTTTTTAAACCACAGCATACCCCATCAGTGTTTTTAAATAGATCCCAATAAATTTGGAAGGCTTCCTTTTCATGTCCATGGTGAGCTTCTAATCATATTAGCTCTACATACTCAGAGAGAGATTGTGGTTTTACAGACTTTCCACTGTGAACAGTTGTATACAAATGGAATGTTCTCAAGGATTGTGTTTTGCTCCTCTTTGGCTCTTCAGTGAGCTCCACAGCTCCTGGAACATAGAACATCATACGTGTTTCTTGCAGTGAATCATTAAAACTGAGTTGAATGGTATCTGTCTCCCTTCAGTCACCTTTCCCTGAGCCTTCCCTTTCTCAAAGCTTCAGAATCAATAAATCATTTCCATGGTCAGAGTACAGTTGATAAAACTGTTATATAAATTTTAAGTGGATGAAAAGGAGGATACATTTTGAACTGGTGACATAAAGCACTTGATCATACTTATGCCTCTTGCCCATCCATGTTCTGTGAAATTACTTTGGCAGTAAAAATCAGTAAGGCCAAAACATAAAGCACAGAGAAAATTCTCCAGTACAGAGTTTTTTTTTTATAATAGCGTTTAGGGCTTCCTAGGTGGCGCAGTGGTTAAGAATCTGCCTGCCAATGCAGAGGTCACGGGTTCGATCCCAGCTCCAGGAAGATCCCACATGCCGCGGAGCAACTAAGCCTGTGTGCCCAAAAAAAATAAAAAATAAAAAAAGAGATAATAGTGTTTAAATAGATTGCCTTTGTTTTTCAAAAGGCTCTCATTTTATCACTATATTTTTCTGCAGCCAGCCATGCTTCTGATCTCTGATAAGAACCTGGCTAGAATTTTTAGATACATTTTACCCTGCAACAATTGGCTATATCTTTCAGTAACTGCAGTGTTTTGTTTTGCTTTTTAATGACAACTGCACTTAATGACTAAAAACTAATATTATGTACCATTCTTTGATTATCCAATAGTTGCCAAATAATATGCTGTACCTTTATTTATCTTATTACATGTAATCCTCACAGCAGCCCTTTGAGATTTTGGAAACATAGGTATCCTCGATGGTACATATTAAGTGTCTAAGCCTCGAATTTTTTTTTTTTTCCCTAAACGCACATCTGCCAGACTCCAGTATTCATGTTCTTTTCACTATGCCTTGTTGTTTCTTTACTAAAGTGCTTCTTATTGAATCTGATTCTTGCCTTGAAGCTGTTGCAGGGAAGATTCAGAAAACTGTTTCCATACCTCCCTAAGTGGTGTTCATTGATCTTACTGAAGGACTGACAGCAACTTAATACATTTAAATTGAATTCTTGATGAAATTCATTAAGAACTCACAGCCATGTAAATAATGAGGTTATAGCTGAAATAGTGGCAGAATATTTCCCGTCATCAGAGGGATAAAGTGGAGGCTCATAAGTCTAGCTCTTTCCATATTTTTGTATAGCTGCTGTTAGCACTAAGATAATCTGGAAGTATATTGAAGAGACGTCAACATTTAACTGCCTAAGCAGTGCTGTTGGATGTTACTTGTTAAAAGAATCAAAAAAGGTAGAAGTCAGAAATGAGTAACATGAAGTGGTTTAGCCTCTTTTGTGTATACCTTGATGAATATCATCTAGATGCTCATTCTTTTATTGTGAACAGAATTTTCTTTTATGTTTTTCTGAAGGAAAGGTTTACTAAGCAATTAGTGTAAAGATTTTAGAAAGAATGATTGAATTATGAGAGAGGGGGACCATTGAAGACCATGTAAGCATGAAGGGACCACAACTTATTTTTACATGAATCTAGGTTCAGTTTATGTCTCACTTTTTATATAGTGGCATGGGGTAAAGCCTTTATAAAATACAGTCAGCCACTAACTTGAGTATTCATTCTTCTAATCACCAACCAATTCCATAGCACTTTAGAGGTACTCATTTACTACTATTATCACTAATAAAAATAAAGCTTCGTGGGGATTCCCTGGAGGTCCAGTGGTTAGGACCCGGCACTTTCACTGCCATGGGCCCAGGTTCAATCCCTGATCAGGGAACTCAGATCCCACAAGCCACATGGCATGGGCAAATAACAAAGAAACTTTTTTAAGTTTTGTAAAGTTAATGAAAGTGGATTTACTACTTTCTACTATTGTTAGTTAAGACTTACTAATTGTGTATCAGAAATTGTAGTTTTTTACATCCAGCCAACCAAGAAATCAGGAGGAAAACCAAGAAAATGTTAGGTCGAGACCAGTGCGTATTTTTTTTAGAAGGAATTAAGACAAAAACCAATGTACATTTTAGGATGACTGCATAGAATGTAAATGTTTTATACCCGGAAAGTGTCAAATACCACATCTCACAAAAATTGGAAGGGAAATTCAGGAGGTAGGTGGAAGGAAGTGTGTACTTTAAATGGGTTTACCTTTAATAGGAATTTATGGGATATCATTTAAAGCTGACAACTCAAGTAATAGCATTAAGGCACATTTAGCACTACAAAGGTAATATTAAAATGATACTATTGATTAATATTGAATGGTGAGGCTTGTGGTCATAGATCCTGTCTGTATCTTGATTGCCGGGGTGATTGTGTAGCTATGTATTTATCAAATTACATAGAATTATACACCAAAAAGGGCAAAATGAGTGAGTTTTACTGCATGTAAATTTTACCTCAACAGAAGTGACTTTAAAAAAAAAATGAAGCAGCATCTTCTGCCTTATTTAGGTCAAATGAATTATGACATAATTTGATTTCTGGCTATTTTGAAAAATATATTAAGACTGTACTAACTTTATACCTACTTCTGTAATTGTTGTTAGTATTATCAATACATCTCTCTTTGTAATTAAAAAAATAATTGGGTGGTTAAGAAGAGGAAAGGAGAAAAACAAGGAAATATACTAACTTTATCATTACTTATGATAGGAGATTAGTAAATACTGTTAAAAATAGACAACTAAAAATATTCTATAAGGTTGTAATTATAAAGTTAGCTACTAGAACAAAAAGGCAAGCTTCGTAAATAACAGAATTAATGCTTGGGAAAAAAGCAAAAAAAACATGTAGTTGAACTACTTAAAAAACAAAATAAAACAAAAGCTAAAGATACAGAATAATATAAAATGTTAGAGTTATGAACAAGAAAACCTTCTCATATCAATAATGTAAATGGGCTAAATTCATTTATTAAATGAAAAAGAATTTCAAATTGGATCACAAGAGAAAACCCAATTTTGTGCACTTTATAATGACACATGTAAAACAAAATTATATAGAAAAGTTAAAAGGGTGAAAAAAGATATTCAGGCAAATAAAAAAAAATCATGATATTGATACTAAACAAAAGGGAGTTTGGGCAAAATATTATATAATCATATGACCAGGGCTTAGCACTAAGGAGCAAAATCATGCCCATCTTCATAACTACTGAAAAAGTTTTTATATGTAAAATAAATGAATAATCTGAAAGTTTGATTAAGAATGGAATATTTACCTAATATCCAAGAATCTCCCCACAAAATATCTAATAATTACAAAAGAGAAAAGAGTAAATTTCCATGTAGAAGCCTGGCAGACTCCACCTTAGTCAAGTAATCTGTGTTGACATCTTCCAGAATTAGACTTATTGAAATTGTAGGAGCGTAAAGAAGTAATTCGTTGCTTTGAAACTTCCTCAGAACTGATAATAGTTTTGTAAAATCATAATTGTTGCATAGATATATATCATTAGTAGAGCCTAAGTCATGTGCTCATGCCTCACTTGTGAGGAGGGAGGGAAAGCTTTAGGTTTTTTTGTTTTCAGCTTCTGTAGAGCAAAGTAGGCCCTGTCTCATAACAAAGGAAGTCTCACAAATAGTTCAGAAGGGGGCAGCAACATAAAGTGGCAGATATGTAATATATACCCTGATAGATGTCTCTCTCAGGTTTTGCATTGGAAACTTGATCTGTGCTAATAAGAAATTCCCTCTGTTATAAAGTCCAGGTTTACAAATATACTTTTCTTAGGATTTCCCTCTCTGTAGAAAGCTGAGCTGTAGAGTTTACTGACTCCTCCCCCATTTCTGCTGGTTGCTCTCCTTTTTAGTGTTTCTTTGCCTTATCACCGCATTCCTTTACTCAGATGGAATGGGTAAGGCTGGGCTTTTTCATTTTCCTCACTTTGCCCTGAAATTTTATTAATCTCTAAACTTTCTCAACCCTTTTCTCCTTCCTCTTTCTTTACCAACAGCTGGTCATTTACTGCAAGATAGTTGGGTTCCTCTTTCCTTTTTTTCCATTTGAAAAGCATAAAATGTGGCATCATGAATAAATGGAAAGCATAAAGATTTTGCAGTCAGACCTTGAGTTAATAAATACCCTGACCAGTAATTTGGGCAGGTTACTTCATTTTTCTGAATTTCAGTTTCCTTATCTGAAAAATGAGGATTATAATCCAGCTTTATAGAATCAGTCAAAGGTCTAAATGAGATGCTTGACATAAAATAGTTGCTCAATAAATGTTAATTCCCCTCCTGAGTTATAGCTGGTAAACATGAGATTAGTATTAATGTTTATACTTTATAAAAGTTTTGAAATGCATTTAAGCATCCTTGTATTACTACCTGCCTTTTGTATAGTACTTATCTCAGTGTAATCAGCCACTAACACTGTCTCATACTGCTTAGAGGTTTCTTTAGTATTTCCATAATTTACTGTGTACTTCCTCATCTTCAGATCTTTTTCCCACATTCATTTTTTTTGTTTTGTTCAGTGAAATTGCAGTAGTATCATCTTCTGCTTTTTTTCGTATCATAATTTTTCAGTGCATATTGCAACATTTTAGTCTAGCCAAGCTTCAGTGTGGGCCTAATCACTATTAACACTATAAGTTAACTTTGAGAAAATGTTCCAATTTCCAAATAAATATTAGTTAATTTTTAACATAACCTTATTATATAAATTGAAATGAATTTTTTAAGCTTATTCAACTCACAAATTGTTTGATGACTTAGTGGCATAGTAGTACATTTCTCTTTATGCGTGTCAGTTATTTTATTGCTGACTATTATTTCACTGAAGTCTTTCTCCATATGGTTCACATATATTGTGAAAAGGACAGTCTATTTTGATTTATTTATTATCTCCTTTCTTTTCAAACCTTTTTTCTCTCTGGTTACTTATATACAAGCAGTGATGCTAGTGTTTACTAGGAATTGTTTCTTTATACATCTCCGTCTTAACCTTTAGTGTCCAAAAGTTTGTGAGGCATTTCTAAGGGATAAAGGATTTCCCATCTTTATCTATTCACCATGTGAGCTGTTCTAGTGACAAATGAATTCCGGGCAGTGAATCGAGAAGGACACAGATGTCAAAGCCATGAATTTATAAATGGTCTGGTAAGAGGGTGCTTTTGTCCAATCAGCGCTTTGTTAATTTCACCTAAAAGAAGGAATAATTATTCAATTATGTTTCTATCTGACAAAAATCAGATGACAGATGTGTCAGAAAGTGAAGGTAAAGGGTTAGTCAGGATTCTGGCAAGTGGCCTAAAATCTTAGCCAGCTGTGAGGAGGTGGATAAAGAATCAGACTGACCTATAGCATTGATAACAAGTCTTTCATAAATATTCATAGATCTTACTAACTGAAAGATAAAAACTAATTTCATTTCTAAGTTCTAACAAATAAAGGGAACATGATTTTCTGTTTTTTTGTGAAATATAATTAGCTTGAAAAATAAACCTTGAGGGACTTCCCTGGTGGTCCAGTGGTTAAGACTCCACCCTCCCAATTCAGGGGGTCCAGGTTCGATCCCTGGTTGGGGAAGTACATCCCTCATGCCACAACTGAGACCCGGCTCAGTCAAATAAATAAGTATTAATAAGTAAACAAACAAACAAACAAACCTCGAAAAAGTTGTCACATTCCTCTTTAGTCTGTTACTTCTTATCACCAACATATTTTCAAAACTGTTTTTAATTAGTTTTAGTAACTTATGGTTTTTCCTTATGAAAAAGATGAAAAAGTTATGCTTATTTCTTAGTAATTTTTTTTAAACTTTATTTTTTATTTTTGACTGTGCTGGGTCTTCATTGTGGTGCACAGGCTTCTCATTGCAGTGGCTTCTCTTGTTGCGGAGTGTGGGCTCTAGGAGAGCAGCCTTCAGTAGTTGTGGCGCATGGGCTTGGTTGTTCCACGTCATGTGGGATCTTCCTGCACCAGGGATCAAACCCGTGTCCCCTGCTTTGGCAGGCAGATTCCCAACCACTGTGCCACCAGGGACATCCCTCTTAGTAATATTACTAACTAGTACATCATATTGCTTGATACAGAGCCAGAATTGAGCAAACTTTTTCTACAAAAGGCTAGTAAGTATTTTAAGTTCACTAAGATTTTTAATAATATTCTAAAATAGAAGAACTCTATAAACCATGTTAAGTAGCTTGAATGTACACTGCACAGCCCCAGGGGATACTGGGACTCTGTGAGTGGTGCTCCCAGAAGTAGTGCAGTATGTTGGCCCTGATAATGACCTCCCTCATCGGTTTTTCCCTCACCAGGGATATCTATATCTGGTGTACTGCCTGTTTTTGTAGATAAAGTATTTTTGGAAAATAGCCATGCTTATTATGTATTTATATATTGTTTGTGGGGCTTTCACATCATAGCAGCAAAGATGAGTAGTTTCAATAAAGACCATACAGTGTACAGAACCTAAAACAGTCACTTTACATAAAGCATTTGCTGACCCCTGATCTATTCCTTTATTATGTTCCTCTTTAAGGGTGAAATTACAGTACATAATGTTGGAAAGCTTCCGTGATGGTCATATTAAGTCTGACAAAGTGTACAAAAAGAAGTTGCCAACTGTCTAACGTTGCTTCAGAATTCTGTTTCTTCTTCATAGTAAGGACCTGGTTCAGGAAACTAAACATACATACTTTTCCTGCAGTAGATAACTCTTACTGGTGTCAGCATTTAGAATAGCATATCATTATTTTGAAGAATTTGTATCAATCAGAAATTTAAACACAAGAAGCTTGCCACATCTGTGGAGGCAGAGGAGAGTAGAAGTAACTCAGTTTATTTACGCAGCAGTCAGCTCCAGCCCAATGCAGCTATCACATCTGCTTCACACGCCCCCTTAGAGAAGACTTGAGAAACTTCCTATCAGTGACATAACACCAAGTATTTTTTCTGGGTATCTCAAATGTCAGGTTTAGAGGAAGCAATTGCTTCAATGCCAGCAGATCTTATCGTGGGCTTTATTTAGAAGATAATTTAATGCTGCTGTCATTGAACAATAAAATTCCTACAGCTGTGGAGAGAAAGTTTGGGGGAACGAGAGGGTTATTTCTCTGCTGTTTAAGTCTGAAGGCTAGTTAATAATAGTGAAATTATTTCTCTTGTGCATTTCTTTGTCACATATGTACTTGCTTTCAGTTTGTTGATATAGGGGTATGTAATTTATATTTTAATTCACAAATCCCTTAAATGTTGACATTTGAAGGACAAAGTTAATTTTGTTATTTATTAATCCAAAAAAAGAACATCAGTATTTTTAAAATTTGTGTTATAAAGACTTTTTTTTTGGGGGGGGGGGTTATAAAGACTTTTTATTCGAAGAGAGTTTCTCCCTGAACACTCTCTTCCCTTAACTCCCTTAACACCTGCTCTCTTGGTTTTCTTCTTATTTCTGTGGTCTAGCTTCTCAGTCATTTCTTTTTGGCCTCCTATTCTTTTTCTTTTTTTTTAATTGGCTGCTTTGGGTCTCTGTTGCTGTGCACATGTTTTCTCTAGTTGTGGGCGAGCGGGGGCTACTCTTTGTGCCCCTACATGCCCACTGCCCTCTCTGCCTAGAACACTCTTCCCCTCCCACTCCTAACTTACTTGGTCTTCAGTTCTTATCTTAAATAACATCCTTGTTTCCCTGCTGTAGCCAAATCTGAGTTAGCTACTTTTTTCGGTAGGTCCCTTAGTACCTTATGCTTCCCCTTTCTTAGTATTTATTGTACCACCAACAATTGCTAATTTATTTGTAAAAATTGTATAAGTGTAAGTTTGAGTAGGGACATATATCCGCAGTCTGTAAGTTAGAATAACTTAGCACATATTTGGTGCTCATAAATGTTTACCTTTTATAATAAATGAGAGGGTAATATGAACTGGTCTTACACACAACTGTAAAATTCTATCACATGAATTTTTTTACACATGACATACCTTTTTAAAGGATTTGTCTCTGCACATTTCAGAGGAACATATAAAGTAAAAATCTAGTACCTCTTTACAGTCAGCATGTTTAATATTAATAAATATGTTTATTTCAGGATTGTGTCATCCTTTTTAAATAATTTGAGTAGGAACCCATCATTGAAATCCTTGTTTTAATCTTACCATCACAATAATAGAAACCTTTTTTTTTTTTTTTTAAAGAGGCTACAAGATGGAACTTGGTTATCTTCTTTTATCTATACCTTTGTTAATCCCCCACTGCTAGTAATCATTTGCTAGTAATGTGTACTGTTGGATTTGGTATTTATATTTAGCCTTTAAAAATTATATTTTGTTATAAAGAGAGAGAATGCTAAATTGTTGGATGTTTTATTTGTTACAGTCTACCCTGATATTTGCACTATCAGCCTTGTGGCAGTAAGTGATATGAATAAACATGCTGATAGAATTGCTTTTTGGGATGATGTCTATGGCTTCAACATGTCTTGCATGAAGAAAGCAGTTATTCCAGAAGCTGTGGTGGAAGTTTTAGATCCAAAGACTCTTATTTCAGACCCCTGTAGTATTAAGGTAGGTATTTTACTAATTTTATTTTCTTTAGCAGTATGGCTATTTTTCTTAGTTTTCATTTATGAATTTAGTATTTCAGATTAATATATTGATTTTATATATGCATCTTCAAAATGGTAATTATTCTTTCTGTTTTAATTAAGGTAAAGCAACTTGATATCATAATATTTGCCAGTTCACTGTGTCATCCCTTTGGAATCACTTCTCTTTATATATTGAAGTTCTTATACCGAAGGGCTGAATCACTTACTTTGGCTTAGTGAAGGCAGAAAGTCCTGCTGTATTGTCATTTCTGCTTCACCACCACATTCTGGCCTTATTTAGCTTCTTATTTACAGACAGGTTATTCATTCATATGTGTTGCACACAATTTAACTTCTCTCATTCAGATTTCTTCCAGCCTTTTCAGATTAAGTAATTATAGTGACTATGCCCATAAAACCAAACCAAGCTGTGTTCAGATTGCATAGTCAGTTCCCTTTGTGTTTTAATCTTACTCTTCACCATGTTAATCTCTAGCTTTATTGGTAATTTTGCTATGTTGAAATTACATGGGTTGAATAATAACTTTGCAGTGAGTGAAAGTCCTATTGCTTCTTTAAAAGACTCCTTAATTTCTCTGCTTCAGTTGTATAATTAAATAAATATGGTTGGTTTAGTGTTAAGTTTTTAGTCGCACTGTTACTTTCATAGCATCAATAATTGTTCTCTGCACAAAGTAGATATTTAATGTTCATTGATTTTCTTAAATTTATAAACTTTTAAATTAATATGTAAACTTTCTCAACAAGAACAAGCTGATTAAAATCGCATTCAGCTTTTAAGAAAAAAAAATACAGCCCAGTTAATGACCATAGGACTGTTCAGTGCCCTGGTAACACAGAGTGTAAGGGATTTATTTGGATTCTTCGACTCAGGGTAAGGGTGTACACTTATATTATAGCCAGCTCAGTCTTATATTATAGCCAGCTCAGCCTTAAGACTGAGCAGAAAGAGTAGGGTCATGTCAGGGTGCTAATTTCTCTCTCTAGTTATCTCTTTGCTTAATGCCAAAAAATGCTATGAATAAATAAAATAGTTGAAATAGAAAATTTAGGACTGATAAACAAAGGTGTTTAAAAAGTACATATACCTTTTCTCTTTTTTTGTTTGTTTAGGTAAATATAGTTTGTTCTGTGTCCCCCAATCCTTTAAAAAAAAGGCAACCACATTGTAACTTCTTTAAAATTTTCTCAAACTATTTAAAACAGAGTAACACCTTAGGTAGTCATACGAATTGTGTTCACTGTGTTATAAGCTAATAATGGTAAGTCAAATGTTGACAGCCTTTACAGGATCCTTTGGTCACACTGCTGTAGC
The DNA here is from genome assembly GCF_030028045.1 of Hippopotamus amphibius kiboko. Lineage (NCBI taxonomy): Eukaryota > Metazoa > Chordata > Mammalia > Artiodactyla > Hippopotamidae > Hippopotamus > Hippopotamus amphibius. The sequence continues at coordinate 24,442,739 of NC_080194.1, read as the reverse complement.
CAAGTCCATCTACTCTCCATAGTGAAATGGAGAAGGATTTAAACTTGGTAGGGCAGAACAGGAAAATAAGGATATTTGGCCATTTTTTTTCCTGAAGTGAATCTTCCTAGTTGGTTTTGCTCATTTGTTGGAATTATGGTTTTCCCTAGTATCTAACAGACTTCAAATGCACTTAACAAGAATGAATTCTAAAATAACTTGTCCTTTTAAATAGCATATGTTTTCAGGTTGGCATTTCCCACAGAAATATTGACTGTTATCACACATAATTTATTGCAAATGTATACCACTGGTGATATACAAAATGATTTTAGTTGAAACACAGGAAAACATTTTGTATTTGAGAATATTTTAACATGTCTTAGAAAAAACTTTAGCATAAGTAAAAAATACTAATTTGACTTAAAGAAAAATTAAATAATAGGGCTAGTAGCCCTTAAATTTAGAAATAATCTCGAGTAGGGTGTGAATGATTAAAGTTTGCAAAGCATTGATTTACAGTAATCCTTTTTGCATAAAAAAAGAAATACGCATCTATTTGTTTCTGGTTTTGTTTTTACTATTTTTATTAAATTCTTCCCTCCACTCTTTTTTTAATGGATAGCATATAGATTGCCATACGACATCTGTCTTAGATTTGGAGTTTTCTTCAGATTTTACCCTAAAAATCACAAAGACATCATTGTGCACGGTAAGCTATTTCATTCTGTTTTCACAAATCTCTCTAGTAGTGCAGTTGATTGGCAGGCTAATGAATTAATTACCAGGCTTGTGATAAATGAAAATGACTATTGTCTTTGACAGTCTGTCTTTGCCTTTGTTAGACTGTCAAACAAATCTGTTTTAATAGGTCAGTAAACATCAAAAAAGTTAGTTTAGTTCAGAAGAGAAAGTATTAGGAAACCACGTTTACATAATTTTTCTTTATAGATTCTTCATTATTACCTATATCATATAATTGACTGGGAGCACTCAACTTTATCTTCATAGACAGAAGTTAATGTCCTGCTCCTCCCAATAACTCTTAACACTCAATTTAGATGGAAGAAAGATGTTTATTTGGTGTAATATTTTATATTCTTTTGAGAAAAATAATGAAGATACTGATGGTTTACCTAGCTGTAAAGAATCAACGTGGTGTAACAAAGTATGCGCTTTAGAAAAGTTAGACAAACCTGGATTCACATTTGGTTCTTCCGCTTACTAGTTTCTTTGTTCAAGGTCCTTAGGTAGTCTAACCTCAGACTAATCAACTGCTTTAAGAAAAATGGTAATTATTCTTTCTGTCTTGAAGACTAGTTACATAGATGAGTGAGATAATATGTGAAAACACCTACAATGTAGCCAGAAATGTTAAAATATATTAATTTTTTCTGAAATAATTTCTAAATGTGTGTTAATACTAAGGTAACAAGGTATATTAATACTAAGGTACCTTTGCCAGGAGACTTAGAATGTTAATAAAATGTGAACCTTTACTTAAGGAAGTATGGCATTAATAGATGTTATTGATATAAATATTTATACTATTTTAAAATTTCATTATATAGTTTTAACAATACTAATTATATCTTCAAAATTAAAATTTATATTGAAAACTGTACCAGCAGAAACTGTGTGAAACAGATTGTAGTCATCTTAACTTTGACTCTTCACCCTGATTCTTTTAAGTACTTTGCTCAAATTGACATACAAAAGCTTATATGATTTCTTTAAAATGTTTTCAGTTCATTTTGAGCCAATAATTATTCTATATCCAGTTGAGTTTAACAGTGTTTTTTGATGTTTGAGGAAGTCTGAAAAGAAAAATTTCATTCTTTCCCAGATTTTATAATTCTGCTTTTTAGTAACTGATTTGGTGATTTGGTCAATTGAAATTACAGGCTAAAGTCTTTAACTCCTAGCCTTACTCCATGTTTTCATATTAATAATCCTTGAGAGTTAAAAAAAGACCTCTGTTTTTAAAATTTTATTTTATTGAAGTATAGTTGTTTTACAACATTGTGTTAATTTCTGCTGAACAGCAGAGTGATTCAGTTATACATATATATACTTTTTCATGTTCTTTTCCATTATGGTTTATTACAAGATATTGAATATAATTTCCTGTGCTATACAGTAGGACATTATTGTTTATCTGTTCTACATATAATAGTTTGTATCTGCTAATCCCAACCTCCCAGTCCATTTCTCCTCCTCCCCCTCCAACCCGCAACCACAAGTCTGTTCTCTATGTCTCTATGTCTGGGTCTGTTTCTGTTTTGTAGGTAAGTTCATTTGTGTCATATTTTAGATTCCCCATATAAGTGATATCATATGGTATTTGTCTTTGACTTACTTCACTTAGTATGGTAATCTCTAGATCCATCCATGTTGCTGCAAATGGCATTATCTTATTCTTTTTTCTGGCTAAGGAGTATTCCATTATATATATGTACCTTATCTTCTTTATCCATTCATCTGTCAGTGGACATTTAGGCTGCTTCCATGTCTTGGCTATTGTGAATAGTGCTGCTGTGAACATAGGGGTGTATGTATCTTTTTGAATTATAGTTTTGTCCGGATATATGCCCAGGAATGGGATTGCTGGATCATATGGTAGCTCTATTTTTAGTTTTTTGAGGAATGTCCATACTGTTTTCCACAGTGGCTGCACCAGTTTACATTCCCACCAACAATGTAGGAGGGTTCCCTTTTCTCCACACCCTTTCCCACATTTGTTATTTGTAGATTTTTTAATGATGACCGTTAATGATGATTTTTTAATGATGACCATTTTTTAATGATGACTGGTGTGAGGTGGTACCTCATTATAGTTTTGATTTGCATTCCTCTGATAATTAGTGATGTTGAGCATCTTTTCATGTGCCTGTTGGTCATCTGCAGAAATGTCTATTTAGGTCCTCTGCCCACTTTTCAATTGGGTTGTTTGGTTTTTGTTGTTGAGTTGTATGCGCTGTTTGTATATTTTGAAACTTAACCCACTGTTTGTTGCAACGTTTGCAAATATTTTCTCCCAGTCCGTAGGTTGTCTTTTCTTCATTGCTGCGCATGGGCTTTCTCTAGTTGTGGTGAGTGGGGCTACTCTCGGTTGCAGTGTGTGGGCTTCTCGGTGCAGTGGCTTCTCTTGTTGCAGAGTGCAAACTCTAGGCACATGGGCTTCAGTAGTTGTGGCACGTGGGCTCAGTAATTGTGGCATGTGGGCTCTGGAGCACAGGCTCAGTAGTTGTGGCACACGGGCTTAGTTGCTTTGCAGCATGTGGGATCTTCCTGGACCAGGGCTCAAACCCATGTCCCCTGCATTGGCAGGCAGATTCTTAACCACTGCACCACCAGGGAAGCCCCTTCATTTTATTTATGGTTTCCACTGCTGTGCAGAAACTTATGAATTTGATTAGGTTCCATTTGGGGTTTGTTTTTGTTTTTTGTTTTTTGGTTTTATTTCTATTGCCTTGGGAGACTGACCTAGGAAAACATTGGTACAATTTATGTGAGAGACTGTTTTGCCTATGTTCTCTTCTAGTTTTATGGTGTCATGTCTTATGTTTAAGTCTTTAAGCCATTTTGAGTTTCTTTTTGTGTATGGTGTGAGAGTATGTTCTAACTTCAATGATTTACATGTGGCTGTCCCACTTTACATGAGGGTTTACATTGATTTACATGAGACTGTCTAAAAAAGACCTCTTGATTAATGAGGATCGATCTATAAGGGAATTCTTTGAAATTACTTGTCATATTACCAGTTAATTAAATATTAACTGTTTTTTAATTAACCAGTTCATTAAATATTATTACTATTAAATATTATTTCAAATCTACTTGCAATGACCTCCACACAAATCAAAGTAGAGCAAATATAAAACTGGTGAAGATCTCAAAAACTGTGTTTTATTTTGCATATTTTTGAACTTTATATAGATGAGTTTATGGAGTTTCATTGAAATCTTTTTTATTTTCTGGTTATTGGTTGGGGTTCTTAGTTTCAGAAAACAGAATCCAAATCAGGTTGTTTAAGCAGAAAGGGATTTATTAAAGAGAATAAGATTTCCAGACACATTAGTAGAGCTAAAGGAACAGGCTACATTTTGAACTTACAGAAACAACTTCTAGAACCACACCTTAGAACTGTCCTGCTACAAAAGCTGTCTTCACCACTGCAGGCCCTGTTAGCCCGATGCCTCTGGCCCTCTCAGTAACTGGCAGCCACCACTGACAGCCCCAGATGAATAAAACCCTCACTACCATCCTGTTCCTGTCCCCCCACCCAACTCATGCTGTCCAGTTCCTCTTTATAAATCTTCATTTAACATCTCTGCTTAGCTGAACACAGGTCATGTTGTACCCTAGTTACAGGAAATCTTGGAAAGTAGTTTTAGCTACAGTAGTGTTATGACGGAGAAAGGGTTTCATAACACGTATACTGTTCCCCCGCTACCTGAAAGTAGAGCGTTCCTGTGAAACCTTTAGTCAGCTGAAATGGCGTAAAGCGAAGAAGCAGTTACCTTAGGACACATGCTAACGATGCATAACATAAATTGAGATAAAGTGTAGACACAGTTCAAAGCTCTGGTGGCTCGATGCTGAGATGCTGAATGTAATTCCTGGGGAAGGAGTATGGCAGTGCTACTCTTGTGGCTGGGGGCGTGCTGCAAAACAGACTGAATGCTACTTTTGCTTTTTGCCTTTTTTCGTAAAAGCAAAAAGCCTCTTCAAATTTTTTTCTGTTAGGAAGAACAGGTATTAATGTAAGTCTTTTGTAAAAGCAACATGGTGTAAAGTGAGCTTTTAAAAAGCAGGAAATACCTATATGTAGAATTATTTCTGTCTCCTGTTATTTGGGATAGAGTACAAGAAGAAGCTTTATGTTGAAAGAAATTGTATTTATCCTTTGATGATCTTAGTTTCATTCTGTATACTTAGAAGAGTAAAATAGAGACAAGAAAAAAACCTGGTAAAGTCTGTTTAATCCAAAAATTGTACTCAGAATGTTTGTGTTGCAAAATAATGTATCAAATAGGTGCTGCTGCATTTGTCCTTTTACAGCCAGAGTTCCATATCTATGAAGAACCTTTTAGAATTACATTTTTATTCCCAGCTTGCCTGAATGGTTTTAGTATAAAAGTCTGGAAATGAGGCTGGGCTGGAGTTTGAGAGGAAAGTGGCAGGAGATTGGAATGGACTAGTATGTGTCTGATCACTGCTGAATAAGATAGTTCTATAACTTACCTTGAGAGGAATATATAGTTTCAAATCATATTTGTTAGCTGCATGCCAGGTATTGAAGATATACATTTTAGTAATTTACATATATGCTAGCTCTTCTGATATTATTCTGTCAAATAGTCAATATAAATTATCTTCCAGTGGCAATAGTGATAATATCTAACAGTCATTCAACATTTGTATGCCAGGCAATGTGCTAATCACTTTAAAAGCATTATTTCATTTAGTTCTCATAATAACTAGTTGAAGTGGATACTAATATACCTATTTTATGCGTGAAGAAAAAGATAAATCACTATAATGTTTTGTGAAATATCCTTACTCTTTCCTGATCCACAGAAACCTTCTTAATGGGATTGTACAAACTATTAAAGGAACATTGAGAAATCTTATGAAAATGAGTTCTTCCAGGTTTGAAAGAAAGGAGCTTGCGTGTTCCATATTTGAAACAGATTTGAAAAATCTTATTCCCGACCAATAGCCTAGCAGTTTTTGGGAGAAAGAGGAAAAGAGAATGTGTATGATCACAGCACGCTCTTCCTCAGGGATAGGATTGACAGATTTAAATGATAAAATACGTCCCATATCCCATCCTCTTTGTGGCAGGGAAAAATTAGATCTTTGAAAATTTTTTCTTTACCCTCTCAGAATAAGCTTATAGTTGTTTGATTAATCACCTGTATTTCTTTTTTTAAAATAAATTTATTTATTTTATTTATTTATTGGCTTTGTTGGGTCTTCGTTGCTGCACACAGGCTTTCTCTAGTAGCTGAGAGCGGGAGCTACTCTTCATTGTGGTGCGCAGGCTCCTCATTGTAGTGGCTTCTCTTGTTGCGGAGCACGGGCTCTAGGCGCGTGGGATTCAGTAGTTGCGTCACACAGGCTCAATAGTTTTGGCTCACAGGCTCTAGAGCACAGGCTCAATAGTTGTGGTGCATGGGCTTAGTTGCTCTGTGGCATGTGGAATCTTCCCAGAGCAGGGCTCGAACCCGTGTCCCCTGCATTGGCAGGCGGATTCCCAACCACTGCGCCACCAGGGAAGTCCAATCACCTATGTTTCTTAAAACCTTCCTTTCCTTCCCAGGATATTTACTCTAACATGAGCCCGACGTAAGTGTTCATGGCCTAATGCTTTTATTACATTTCCATTATTTGTGACTACCAACCATCCACTCATATCTGCTCCAGCTACCTTTTGCTCTTTTGAGGTAGTGCCAGCTCTTTACACTCTTCCCTTACCAACCATCTGAAGCTATTATGCAAGCCTAGTCTCTACAGCTACTGTTTAGATTATTTGCCTGGTTACTTGGGAATTACCCATTTCAAAGATATTCAGAGGATGAGTGCCTAATTGGGACTTTGTTTCTCCATTACATAATCAGAAGAATTAATGGAAATATGGGAAATAAAAAACAGTGCCTGGTAAAGAGATAGAGAAAGTTACTTTGGGGAGGAAGAGGTGTTGCTTTCTTAGAGTGAAGAAGAAGGTATCTAGTTTTGTACTGCTAAGTACAAACCTTCAAATACATTAAATGCTTTCTTTCTTGTGCTTGAAATTTGAATGCATAGCTAAAAAGTAAGATGGATAATTTCTCTGAGTAGCTAAGCCCATTTTAAATATATGCATAACCATTTATTTCTTAATGAGATTCTAAATTTGTGGCCTAATTAAAATATTGGAGGAAATTGGATTTTTCAAACTATCAAGATTCTTAGAACACCCCCTTTGCATTCAATTTCGATCGCATGTGTGCTATAGACTGATAGTGCTTTTAGATGGCTTCTCAAGTTTCTTAGAGCTTTTAATGGAAAAATATCTTTTCTTTGCAGTCTCCCCCACCAGCATACATACAGACACACGCACGTACACACATCACAGAAGAAATTTGATAGCTTTTCTAATTTAATGTTAGCAAATTTTATGTTTTGGGGAATTTACCATGATGTGATACTTATATGTAAATGTTTGAGTCTTGGTTGTCTATAATGGTTGAAGGATAATTTTCCACTGAATACTAGTAACATACAGATAGCAATTTTCTGAACATTTTTTACTGTATCATATGATATCTACAGTTAAGGTCAAATCACCTTTGCTTTTATGATGAGATGCGAAGCTTTAGTTAGCAACGGACTTTCTATCGTATTAGCCTGTCTAACCTTGCAGTAAATGAACAATAAAGTTCATTATTTTTATGGACAGTTTATAGGTGTTCAAAAGCAAATGATTTAAGGCTATACAATTTAGAACCAATGTGTTTTATCTTGTGAGTTATGGTTTATTTCTTAATGTCATTTATGTAAGTGTGTGGTGTTCTCTTACTCTGTGTTCCAGCAGCATTTATATTGGCATCTGTCTGTATAAGCTCTTTAAAGATATAGACAAGCATCCTTTTTCATAATCCTAGGTATACATTAAATGACTTCTCATACTTCGTTTTATATAAAAATGAGTTGTGTACCTTAAGAATGAAAATATTTAAGATGGTTTTATCAGTTACATGCTCGCATACGTAATGTCTTTGACATGTAAAGATTTTTTATTTGATGCATCATCTCTTAAAGCAACCATTTGTATATCTTAATTTCAACATTATATTTTCTTTATTTTATTCTACCTCTCTATTAGTGCACACTAGACTAATGACTATACAGCAATGTTCAGTTTGTATAAACTTTCCTTAATATGATTTTAAGCCTCATTTAACAAATATTATTTTTTCTAACAATTTTTCTTTTACTGCAGTTGTTAAGGTAAAGATGAACCAGTAGATTAAATCAAAAACATCAGACTTTTTCAGTATTTATATTTAAAGACCTCTTACAATAAAGTCTTTTATTTTGGATTTTATCAAAGTGCATAAATACGATTTCAGTGGCATTTCAGAGCTATTTAGTTTTTATCATAACTTTTAAAATCTTCATAGTAATGTAAAATTTTATATTGTTATTTCAGTTTGTTAAACAAATATTAGATGCTGACTATGTGCCAGATACTTGTCTGAAATCTGCGAGCACAAAATGAAAATAAAACCTATCCTCTGTCCTGAAAAGGTACTTAAGTGAGAGGAGACAGGTACTGACATTTTACTATGAGTAATAAAGATAGGAATGTAGAGTTATAAACAGGGCGGTCTGGGATTGGGAGCACAGAAATGAGGTATTTTTCTGGTGGAAAACTTACAGTTGGTAATCAGATTTTACAAGCAAGATTTCATGACGAAGAAAAAAAAAACTTTGCCCCTTTCAAAAAAAAAGATTTGTATTTTAAACAAGGAAGTCTGTTCAGTTTCCAAGGATGAAGAGATTGACAGAAAAGCTAAAGTACGGTAGCCATGTAATAGGTTCACTTTGGGATAATTTCTAGTCACTTATTTTTTAAATCACTAGTCTTTTCATCTGTATTCTTTCTGTTGTTAAGGTTGCCAGTAAATATTTTCATTTTATATAAATATGTATTTTAGTTCTAGAATTTCTGTTTTGATTTTTTGTTATTTTTCAACTTTTTAACCACTTTGGTCTATCTTTTTACCTAAATTCATTAACATATTTATAATAATTTTTAAGATCTATTTGCTAATTCTATGAGCCACCTGCGATTCTAATTCTATTGCTTTTTTTCTTTTGACTATGGGTCACATTTTCCTCTTCTCATATTTCATAACTTTATATTTTATGCTAGACATTGTGTAAAAGATAGTACAGACTTACATATGTTTTCTCCTAGAAGGACCTCTACTTACCTCTGTATCTGGTAGCTAAGATGGGGGCCTGATCCCTTTTATCTAATCTGGATTTGAGCTTGATCAGGGCTGGATACACTGCAGTTAATTTACAATGACTTGAGTTTAAGATTAGGCCTCTCCCTCCTGCCATCTTCCTGGAAAGACTATCAAAATAAAGCTGAGTTTAGGGCAGAAAACAGAGTCAGGCTATTTATAAGGTTTGGGAGATCTGGTTTACAGATGGTCTCTCCATGCAGAGCAAGGGATTAGAAAGGAGAGGGAAGGTCCTGATCTGGGTTTGGCATGGTTCATGACCTAGTTGAGAATCGGTAGTGCCAACTAAAAATTGTCACTTGCCTTCTGCCTCTGCAGGGTCAGTAGCCACTGCAGTTGCTGACCTTCAGCGTACCCTGAAAGGAGTTCAGGGTGGAGATTAGGAATGAGGCACCCTGTGCTCTGGGAAAAACTGGCAGAACAGGCCTTCAGATAGTTAGATATTTTGAGGAGATTTTATGAGCCCGATTTCTTGGCATCCTCTCATATCTAGAAAAGCACTAAAATCATTAACGGAGACATCTGCTCCATGTGACTAGCAGCAACTTTCTCGTGACTAGCAGCAACCCTCTGCGCAAATGTGTCCTTGACTGCACGTACCTCCTTCACTAAAATTATGTATAATATTGACACCTCTCACCCCCCTCCAACCAGTATCTTCAGAGCAGTTCCTCAGAGCTGTCTGAGACGCCATCTCCCAGGCTATGGTCCTTATTTTCCCCATGTAAAACTTAACTCACAACTCTCACGTTTGTGCTTTTTTTTTCCCGTTGACCGTAGACACAATGAACAGTGGGTTTCAGAGTGAGTTTTAATAATAAGCAGTGTAGATGAGCCATCAGCTTTTGAAAAGAGGGTATTTACTCTCAAAATTAGTTGAAGAGTTTATTGTTCACATAAATGCGTTTTCTTGAGGTGTCTGAAACAAACCACCTCATCTTCCTGGGCAAGCATTTGTGGAATAGCAGAGAGCTGAATAGGAACACCACGCTAATGGTGACAATGAACTGTGTGGTTGCTGACGATTTTGGCTTTGAGATCTAAGCACTGCAAGAAAATCTCTCTCTTCCGGCTTTGTAGTACAAGCACCAGCTTCATCTGCCTCATTAGTTTGCAGAGAGGACTAGCCATGCCTTTCAGGATTCTCCAAATTCCAGTGAACCATACTAGCTCAGACCCAGCGGTTAAAAATTGGTTGGGTTTTCCTTATCCCAGCAGGGTTCCTGTGCCTGTGGCATTGTTGCTACTTTGCCTACTCATTGCCCCAGCATTGGATAGATGCTGTCAGGTGAAAGCAACTGTTTCTGTCTGCTCAACTAGGAATGTCTCATCCCTCTCTGGAAGTAGTTTACTTAGCCTGATTTGCGTCCAAAGCTCTTTGATGGTTTTAATGAAAAATATAATGTTTAGTTTACCCAGTGGTTGTTGTTGTTGTTACATCAGAATGAGGAGAGGGTCTTTTGCAAACCTCTATATCCTAATAGAAACAGAAGTCCCTGAATGCATTGTATTAAAAGCTCAATCTGGGGGCTTTGTTGGCTGCGCAGTGGTTAAGAATTTGCTTGCCAATGCAGAGGACACAGGTTTGAGCCCTGGTCTGGGAAGATCCCACATGCTGCAGAGCAACTAAGCCCGTGCGCCACAACTATTGAGCCTGTGCTCTAGAGCCCGTGAGCCACAACTGTTGAGCCTGTGTGCTGCAACTACTGAAGCCCACACGCTTAGAGCCCAGCTCCGAAACAAGAGAAGCCACCACAATGAGAAGCCTGCACACCTCAGTGAAGAGTAGCCCCCGCTCTCAGCAACTAGAGAAAGCCCATGTGCAGCAACAAAGACCCCACGCAGCCAATAAATTAATTAATTAATTTTAAAAAAAAGTCAAACTTTTATTAAAAGAAAATCTCAAGCTGGAAAACAAATCTAGCTCTGCATATTTATAATTTTTTTAAGTTAGGAAAAATAAATGAAAATAAACAAAAATTGGTGAACTGAAAATAAATTGTATGTTACTTCTCAATTCTCATTTTGTTTTTTTTTCCCCTTTTCTAGAAAAAATGATATACTTGATAAATGCTAGAAACAAATTTAAGAGGCACTGATATTTAGCTTTGGATAGAGTCAGAACAAGTCTTGAGTTACAGTTTTTTAAGGCTAATGCAGATATTATTGAAAGAAACTTTAAAATGTTTGCCATTCAAACTTTCGTGATTCTCAAGAAGTACTCATAGCACTCCTTGTTTCGTTTTACGTTTTAATTAAGCTTTAAACTTTTCTAATGGCTTAAGAAGAAATGTCAGAATGAGCGCATTTCTTTGCAGTTGTGTTCTTTAAGTCTTCTTTCAGAGCTTTTGAAAAATCTCTGACAGTTGAAGCCTACTCATTCTAAACTCATTCCTTGGTATTAAATCAGTTCTTAGTACTTTTGGATGTAAATTGACCTAATTTTGACCTTGTGAAGCTAATCAGCTAAAGAAACTAATTATTAAAGCACATCTGTGCTGCTTAGAAGTAGTAAGATTTGTCTTGAACTTGCATCATAGATTTTAGTGGGACATCTGGTATATATTTTAACAGGCTTCATTAAGTAAATTTTATGTCTTGAAGGGAGAGCATTTCTAATTACGAGATTCCACCTCTACAGTCAGTTTGAGGTTTATACTTAAATGAATGACCGTACAATCTAGAGCCTGATCCTGAAGTTTCTTCTGTCTTCTGAAACCTGAATCTTTGGGGTTAGGCTTAGATGGTGTTGAGAATACTTAAATCTCTTTATTCCCAGCAACTGGTTTTTGAGTAGTATTAAGTGTTGAGTTAATAAGACATTGGGAATATATATAGTGTTAAACCAGAACAAACAGCTCTTCTATTCATGGGGGAGATAGATATTAAAGTTCACTTTGTGGATATTAGATAATACCAAAGAATTACTGAGAATTTGGTGATGTGTGATAAAAACATTGTAGTTATATAAGGAAATGTTGATGTTTTTTAGAGGTGTAAACAAATAGGTAAGGGAGAAATGACAGGATGCCAGGCATTTGCTTCGTGATAGTTCAGCGAAGGCAGGGGTGGGGGGACAGAGAGAGAGTAGATGAAGCAAATGTGCCAGATACTCGCCACTGTTGAATATAGGTGATAGGTACTCAGAGGTTCTGTAATTGTGTATCTGTTTGAAGTTTTTCATAGTCAGATCTTTTTAAAGAATCATACGAACGACAGGATTCTAAGAAACTCATAAGACTGATGAGGCACAGGTACGGTGCTAAGTTGTTTCTATAAAACTTAGCTATCTGCTGTAGCTTCCAAGGCTGAACACATGCTTACCCTATGGCTTAACCTTTTTACTCTTAGAAATGTGTTCTTATGTCCACCAAAAGACGCATACAAGAATGTCCATTGCAGCATTGCTCATTAGATCCCTAAACTAGAAGTAAGCCAGACATTCATCCATATTAGAATGGATAAATACATGCAGTATATTTATGGAGTAATATACATGAGTGGGAAAAAAAGGTGATCTTGACTATACACTGTGACATGGATGAATTTCATGAATAGAACGTTCATGAAAAAAGGGAAAAGCCAAATACAGAAAAGTTTCTGTCTTTAAATTTCTATTAAGAGCTAAACTAATATAATGGTGATAAACATCAGAATAGTAGTTACATTTGTGGGAAGACTTAATCATTGAAAGGGGAATAATAGAGGCACTGGGGTCTTGAGAGAGTGGTCTATATCTTGATCTCTGGGTAGTGGTTGAGTGTGTTCACTTTGTAAAAGTTCACTATGCTCTATCAGTGATTTCCTTGCTTTTATGTGTGTGTGTTATATATTTTATACTTGTATCCTTCAATAAAACATTTTTTAAATAAATGATTCTCAATTGGCTGAAAGAAATATCTCTATTTTTTTGCATGTATATGATATTTCAGTTAAAAAGTTCTTAAAGGGGGTGGAGTCAAGGAAGGGAGGGAATACAGGGATATGTGTATAAAAACAGATGATTGAACTTGGTGTACCGCCAAAAAAATTAAAAAAAATAAATAAAAAAAGTTCTTAAAGAACAGACCAACAAAGAACACCCAGTGGTCAGAAGCTTGGTGAGTAAAAGGAGCTGAAAGAAGCCCAGCATGGCTGGAACACGTAGACCAGTGTTGAAGGAGGGTGGCAAGCCATCCAGATAATTTAACGCCTGTGCTGTTTGCTCTTTTCCTTAGACCAGTGGGAAATAATTGAAGTTTTTTAAAGAGAGCAATGTTACCTGAAGGGCACTTGAGAAAGATCGAATATGGAGAACAATTAGGAGACCAGAGTGGATATGAGGGGCATATGGGTCAGCTATTACAGTACCTCAAGCGAGAAACAGCAGAACTTGCACAAAGTTAGTTTTAGTGGAGATGGTGAAAAGTGGGTGTATTTGAGACCTATGTAGAAGGTAGAATTACCAGCACTTGAGGATGGATTAGATAATGAGGGATGAAGGAAAGAGGTCACAGTGACGACTCCAAGGTTTCTTGCTTGTACAGTTTGAAGAGTGATGGTACTATTTTGTAAGATAAACATGGAAGAAGAGCATGTTTAGAGGTGAGGATAAGCTCGTTTATTAGTATGTTGAATTTGAAATGCCTTTGAGATATGCAAGTAGTAATTTCCCATGGAAATTAGAATACTCTTCTGTGGTCTGTCTTGTCAAGTCAGACTTGTGACATATTCCATCCAGATATGATATATGACAGTAGAATCAAAGAAATGGAATCATAATATCGCTCTTGAACTAGGATGTATTTTCTTACCTGTGCTACTTCTTGAGGTTAATAAACTGTAAAAGTTTTCTTCTGTCTCTCTCTCTTTTTTTGGTAAGCAAATCCAAAGGAGAGTAGCATCATGTGCAAATAGAACTTAATCCAAATCAACTATTCAGGTAGAAATAAAAGTGTCCACGAGAGAAATAATGGTCTAATTAGTGCAGATGATACTACCCTCCATTTTACTTAATGAATATGTGCCCCCAAAGGAGCCTGAGGTGGGAAACACATCTGCTATTTCTTCAGTTATTTTGAGCTTCCAGATATTTTTGTAGAATGAGCATTTCGTTGTACTGCATGTGATTCTTACCTCTAAAGGTATATGCAGTAGTCACCCTTATGCACAGGGGACATGTTCCAAGACCCTCAGTGCATGCCTGAAATCAAGGATAGTACCATACTCTGTAATGTGCACTGTGTTTTTTCCTATATATTACATACCTGTGATAAAGTTTAATTTATAATTAGACACAGTAAGAGAATGTTCAAATTGCCAGCATCACTACTCTTGTACTTTGCGGCAGTTACTAAATACAGTAAGGTGTATTCAGCAATCGATCTCATAACGGAGTTGGCTGCTGAAGTGATTAACAGGTAGGTATGTAGGGTAAACAGCAAGGATACTGTGGACAGAGGGCTGATTCTCAGCCTGAGCGGGATGGAGCAGGAGGACGTGAGGTTTTGTCACACTACTCAGAAGGTTGTGGAGTTTAAAACTTACTGCTTATTTCTGGAAGTTTCCATTTAATATTTTCATGGGTAACTGATACCGAAGAAAGTGAAACTGTAGATAAGTGGCGACTACTCTATTTTTAATATATGACACACTGCAAGTCATCTACTTCATCTGGAGCCCAACCAAAGAAATGGTGATTTGTGCCATTGCCAGAAGAACTGGTTGTATTGAACATATTGAGGGATGGTTTATATTTCACTCTCCAGTACAAAACCTTAAGGGGTTTTCCTGAGTAATTTTGGTTATCTTAGATTTTTCCATTATGTGACTTATCCTCTATATAATATATGACTGTACTGTAAAAGGATGCTTTGTCTCATATGTAAAGGGATTCTAGCTAGTTCTGATATTTTTGAGATTTGATTAAAGTCCAGGTGTACCCTATGCATTACCTACAAAAACTTAATTTTTAAAAAGATATCTTTCCCACTTCATAGTAACTTTGAGCTGTATGTTTATTGAGTAGACTAGTGAGAGGAATCACCTGCAATATTAAACCATTATTTAACCTACGCAGAGAGAATACAAAAGTTCACAAAATGAGGAACCCTGAAGTTGAGTAAAATACCTTGTCCTTAGAGTCTATTGAGATTCCTGTGCTTGATCCTCTTTTGAAAGCCACACTGTAAATAACACGTCTGAATCTGCATTTTTAAAAATTCATTAAAATTGAGTCTGAAGCCACCTATTGAGTTATGTTATGAAAGGATTTGAACATCAGTTGTTTTGACATACAACTTGAGTGAAATTCGTAAGCTACATTGCAATCATAATTTAATTCTAGATAGGCATAAGGTCACACTTAAAGTCAGCAATGTCCAGGGTCAGAATAAAGTTATTTATTCAGAGAGAAATAACCACACTTAAGCAGGACTGAAATATTTATCTTAAGCACAGCAGTAAGCATAAAAATCAAATAATCAATAATAGTGGACTCTAGATTAGAGATGTCAGGCCTTTCTCCCCAGTCTTATCTCAGGGGCTGCCAATTAGCATTATTAGGTTGTGATAATAAATGAGTTTGACCAGGTATTTTCCTCTCTGATTCAGCCAGTTATCTCTGAGTAATGGCCTATAAGGAAGTAATTTTCTCAGTTCAGATTCTCTTTGACTTATGCTCTGGCAGAAACCATCGTTGAGTATTGTCATTCAGATCTTCTAAAAATCCTAAAGCACCTAATGTTTCTAGACGTCTGATGTATATGTATGTATTCACAGGAAAGATCATCCTCGTGGAAAGACGAGTCAAGAATTAGGGAAATAAATTTGTGTTGTATATACCTATTTACCTGAATCAGTCTGTCTTTTTCTTTTTTAGAAGACTAGATGAGAGAAGGACCAATCTTGAAATAGAAAGGAGTTTTCTAAAAATAAATCAGAGAGGAAAGTTTAAGCAGTGGTAATGTGGCACTGTGGGTAAAAACTTCAAGAATTAAACCCAGTGGGCCAAATTTACCAGTATGACTTTAGAAGAGGTATTTAACTTCTCTGAACTTCAATTTTTTATCTGAAAAGTGGAGATAATGACACCAATGATTACCTCCTGGGTATTATTTTGAGTGCTAACTGGGGTAGTGTATAAAAGCATTTACCATTATTCCTGGCACATAGAAAATGCTCATAAAATGATCTGATTAATATTTCTCTTCACTTTGTTATCTTGCTCATTTTTTAAAGAAAAGGTTATTTAGTTTTATTTTCAACATTCATTTGCTTATAGGGATTTAGGATGGTGTGATTTCATAGATCGGATTTATTACTCCATCAAGATTGAATAAGCATCACTGATTTGGCTATCAGTACTACCTTAAAGACCAGTTTCTCTACAGGCAATGATACACAGTGAACTCTTTGACCTGTTTGTATCCCTGAATATCTAATGTATTAGAGATGAGAGTTTCTTTCAAAATGCTGCATTTATGCAAATCAGGTGCTTCTCAAAGCAAAATCACTTCTTTCTGCCTACAGTTTTGCAGTCATATTTTTACTTTCTGGATCACTAAGACAATGACATAACTATTACAGCATGCCCGTTCCTTCAACAAGTGATATGTCCTGGCTGTCCCGAAAGTCTGCACCATAACGTTCAATCTGATTTCTTTTTTCTCTTTTCCTCCTCATCCTTTTATTCATCTTCCAACCCCATGCATATGGGATGGGCCAGTCTGAATCCTGGGGCCCTGAAAGATGTAAGTCGTTGTCTCACTCAGTATTCAGAGATCACAATCAAAAAAACACCTGAGGGCTTCCCTGGTGGTGCAGTGGTTAAGAATCTGCCTGCCGATAGAGGGGACGCAGGTTCGATCCCTAGGCTGGGAAGATCCCACATGCCGAGGAGCAACTAAGCCTGTGCGCCGTAACTACTGAGCCTGCACTCTAGAGCCCGTAACACAACTGCTGAAGCTCACGCACCTAGAGCCCAAACTCTGCAACAAGAGAAGCCACTGCACTGAGAAGTCTGAGCACTGTAACAAAGAGTAGTCCCTGCCCGCCACAACTAGAGAAAACCCGTGCACAGCAACAAAGATCCAACGCAGCCAAAAATAAATAATGAAATATTTTTTTTAAAAAGGATACACACTTTAAAAAAAAATACAAAACCTGAGCTTCTACTAAGTAGTATAATTACCTTTGAAAAATTTCAGCCCTAAATGCCAAAAAAAAAAACAAGCTACCAGATTTTTAGTTCTCACCCCAAGTGTTGGATAGTTTTTGGACTCAGGTGGGAAGATGGTAGCCATCTTTTTTACTCACTTTTCAAGAGAGAAAAAAATCCTATTCATTTCTGGAAAGTAAAGTGTATCATATCTTCTGCCTGCCCCTACCTATTTCCTGCCTGTTAAGGTTTCTTTCAGTATTCCATCTCTTAGTTTATACTTCTGAAGTTACATAAAGACAAGAAGCATCTGGTAGAGCTTGATCTCCTAGTCACAAAAATGAGTTTTAATAGTTTTCAGTTTTAAACCTCTGCATCAGTCACAAAATTAATTTATTTTTTGTTCTGCATTGATTTTTTTAATTCAGTATATCTACTCTTTTGTTTTTAAAATTAGAAATATAATGTTTACTTATCATTGATAGTATTTTCTGGCATTTGAGATATGAGGAATGGGCCATAGAGCCCTTATAGCTTTTAGGCAAGAAGCACTGGAAATCAGCATGAAAAATGGAACATAAGGAAACAGTAACCACTGACAGTGAGCTGTGGAAACTGATGATATGTGAGGAAGCAGGAGATAGAAAACTAGAGAAGCAGTGGGCTGCAAGAGTTTTTAAGTGGCCAGCATGCGTGCACGTGCGCACGCGCGCGCACACACACATTTCAGAATGACTTTTCATTCAAGCAACATGTATTGGATGCTTGTGCTGCGTTAGGCACTGTGAATACAACAAAGAATGTAGTCTCTGACCCCAACGACCTTCATTTAGTAAAAGAGGCCAACGTATAAGTAGATAATTGTACTATGGTGTTCTGTAATAGAATTTAAATATTATAGGCATATATAAAAGATACCCTTGACCTGACACACTCTTACTCAGTTTCCTTGAAAATGCTGCTCATATTTAAGGTTTTACCTTAGGCATGGCTTTCTTCCAGTAAGCCTTCATTATACCATATGCAGTAAATTAGTGGGGAGTGATATTGTTGTTGGTATAGACATCAAGGAATATTCTAGCGTATTTGACATCAAGTAGGAGTTTTGAATAAAAAGTAGGAAATAATAAGAGAAGTAAAGCATCTGTAGGAGTTGAGCATATTATATCACTTCATTCTTTTATTTCTTCACTCAATTAACAAATATTTATTAATTTCCTATAGTTCCTAAACATCCCAGGCTATTTCATGCCTTTGTAACTGCACGGCTGGCTGTTTTCACTAAATGTTTAGATTGAATGCCCAGTCATTGTACTTAGGCAGTGAGGATAGGGAGGTGAACACAGATGCGGGGAGATTGCCCTAAAGGGCCTATTGGGGTTTACAGTTGAACAAAAGACATTGAACAAAAAGCATCATGAATATGGTGAATGTTATTTGCAGAAAACACAGGAACATTGAATGGGTGTATTGTAATCTACTCCCTGGGATTAAGGAAGGCTGCCCAGGGAAAGTAGCATTTAAACTGAGACATACCAAGTGAGAAGGAGCTAATTTAGAGAATGGAGGAGAGTGTTACGGGGTACCTTAGATAGGAAAAAAAAAACAGTGCAGTGATGAATCTGCCTTCTGTAACAGTGGACTGTGTAAAATGCACTGACTCTTTTACTGAGACCAGCTACAAAAGCTGAAAAAAATACTAAATACTATCTGTTTGAAAGTACCGGAGAGATAAACTAGGAAAACATTACCAAGCCAAGACTCAGAAAAGAAGGAAATCCAAAGAAATGAGACTGGCATTTGGGACTGCTTTTGCCCTGTAGGCATTTACCAGTTCAGAGGAAGCAGCTAAAGGACTTGTGTAGGCCTTTTGATAGCCTCACGTGGATAGGAATACAAAAATGGAGCCCTTTAAAAATTCCCCAGTGCTTTGCAATGGGAGCCAGAAAGACTGCACCCAAGAATAGGGTAAAACAGAGGTAAATGAGCCCTTGCAGGGACTGCAGCCCAGCTTCAGATCATCTGGGTAGCCCAGGAAATTCTCAGACCCCATTATTAGGTTAAGATGACCTTGGCTTTTGCCAGCACCCCCAGGTTCCTTACAGAAAAAAAAGATTCTTTCTAGAAGAGCATTTTTATAGGTCTGAAATTATTTCTACAGTTTTTCATAATGTTCAGAACATAATCAAGGGTAATTAATCACACAAGAACACAAGACAACATAAATCAAGAACCAGCTCATCCTGGCAATAAAAGTAGAGCTCCAGGTGTTACAGATATTACATATATCAGATACAGACTTTAAAATAACTATGCTTACTAAGTTCAAGGACAAAAGAAATTGCAAATTTCAAACAAATAGTTGGAAATATTTAATAAATAACAATATAACAGATTTGAAAAAGAACTGAACTGATATTCTAAAACTGAGCTAAAGGTGAGTCTAGTGGTAAATATTAAATCACTAGTGTAGCGAGGATTATTGAACTGGATTTTATGTCAAAAGGAAATCACCAGAAGGAAGCACAGAGGGATGCCACAATGCAGCATTGGGAAGGGTGAGACATATAGAAGATACAAGAAATGGTCTAATATATGTTTAAATGGGAGTCCCAAAGGGGAAAGGAGATGAGAATATTTCAAACTCTTTGAAGAGATGATGGCTGAGAATTTCCCAAAACAGATGAAAGATAATGAGCTACAATTTGGAAAGTATAACATAACTTGAATAGGAATAATTTTAAAAAGCCTTCCGTTTCTAGGGGTATACCCAGGAGAGATGAACACAAACACTTGTTCATGAATGTTCATAGCAATGTTATTTATAAAAGCTAAAAAGTGAAAACAATCCAGATGTCCATCACCTGAAGAATGCATAATTAAAATGTGGTATAGCCATACAATGAAATATTATCTGGTTATAAAACAGAGTGAAGTACTGATATATGCTACAGAATGTATGAACCCTGAAACGATGAGCCTTGAAAATATTATGCCAAGTGAAAGAGGCCAACTACAAAAGGATTCCATTTATATGATATTCTGTTTCTATGCTTCCATTTATATGAAGTGTTCAGAATAGGCAAATCTGTAGATGGGATGAGAGAAGGAGTATGGATACAGGGTTTCTTTGGGGGATAATAAAGATGTTCTAAAATTAGGTTGTGGTGATGGTTGCCCAACTCCAAATATACTTTTTTAAAAGTTGAATTATCAGTTTATTTAAATGGGGAAAATTTTATGGTATGTGAATTATATTTCAGTTGAAAAGATGGACAGGAAATCCACACCTAGATACATCCTACTAAAACTACAGAAACCAAAGAAAACATCTTAAAAGCCTCAGTGGGGATGTAATAGAGCATTGGAATTCCCTTCAATGGAGCAGTAAATAGATGATTTCTCAGCAGGAACAATAGAATTGGAAAGACAGAAGATAATTCAGTGATGACATCCTCACTGTGCTGAAAGAAAGTAACTGCCAACGCTGAATTTTACCCAACTAAAATAACTTTTAAGAGTGAAGCTGAAATAGATACTTCAGGTGAACATATAAAAAGAGAGAAAGAGGGACTTCCATGGTGGTCCAGTGGTTAAGAATCTGTGCTTGCACTGCAGGGGGCATGGGTTCCATCCCTGCTTGGGGAGCTAAGATCCTGCATGCCACATGGCTTGCCCACAACCCCCCCTCCCTAAAAAAAAAAAAGAGAAAAAGAATTTGCCCTAGGAAACTGATTTCTAAAGGGTGTGTAGGCAAACAAAAAACGATCCCTGATGTAAGGCCAGAGATACAGGAAGCAAAAAAGGTGAACAAAAGTGATGTATGTGTACATAGCAATAGTTTGACTCCTAGGTATATACCCAACAGAGTTGAGTACTTAAGTTCACCAAAATACATTGTAAAAGAACGTTCATAAAAGTGTCAACTTAAAACTATTCAGTACCTGCTCAACAGATTGGATAAATAAATTGTATAGTCACATATGTCTTAGAGCCATATAACAATTTAGATAATATACAATTTTATAAGTGAATCTCAATAGTAAAGAAAATTAGCCAAGGCACAAAAGACTACATGGTATACATTGAAGTATGTAATAGGGAAAATGAATCTGCTCTTAGGAAATAGGATAGTGAGTGAGATAAGTGTTGGAGAGGATGTGGGAAAAAGGGAACCCTTGTGCGCTTTTGGTGGGAGTATAAATTGGTACAACCACTATAGAAAAGACTGTGGAGGTTCCTCAAAAAATTAAAAATAGGACTACCATATGATCCAGCAGTCCCACTTCTGGGTACATATCCAAAGGAAATGAAAACAGAATCTTGAAGAGGTATCTGCACTCCCATGGTCATTTGCAGCATTATTCATATTATTGAATAAGTTCTGGGGATCCAGTGTACATCATGGTGATTATAGTTAATAACACTATATGATATACTTGAAGGTTGCCAAGAGAATAGGTTTTAAATGTTTTCACCACAAAACAAGAAATGATAATCGTGTGACATGGTGGAGGTTTAGCTAATGCTATGGTGGTAATCATTCTGCAACATCTAAGTGTATCAAATCAACACATGGCACACCTTACATTACACACTGTTATATATCAATTATATCTCAATAAAGGTGAGGAAAAAGCAGGATAGTCGTTACCCTGTAGGGGTGCCTAGGATTGGCTAGGTGCATAGGGGGATTACTGAGGTGCTGAGATGTTCTATTTCTTGATCTGAGTGTGGGTTTTACAGCTGTATTCTGTTTGAAAATTCACTATGATGCACACTTTTGTGTACTTTTCTGCATGTCCAGTTTACTTTAAAAGGTTTTTTTAGGGCTTCCTAGGTGGCGCAGTGGTTAAGAATCCGCCTGCCAATGCAGAGGTCACGGGTTCGATCCCAGCTCCAGGAAGATCCCACATGCCGCGGAGCAACTAAGCCCGTGTGCCACAAAAAAAAAAAAAAGGTTTTTTTAAGTGAAAATATTGGTAAATCTCAATGAATAGTGACTACATAATATATTTATAGCTAGGAAGAAATGTAGAGGAATTAGGCCATGTAAAATATCAATTATGAAATAACAGGATTAAAATATTGATGTTTTAGGCTCTGAAGAGGTGATCCCTTCTGCTATGTAAAACCACTTTCATAAGCAGTTTTGCAATTACAGGGGAGCAATCTAAGTAAAGTTTAAAGAAATTTCAGTTATAATTTGGGAATATTTCAAGTAGATTAGAAATTATGTTGAATTTTTCAGGAAAAGTACCTTTTAAAAATATTCTTAGACCTATTGTCTGTTTTGATGCTTTCCATATTGCTTGATCTGTTTCTAAACACTACTCAGTTTGGCAATATCCCTTGAGAAGTATATGGCATTTAATGTGTATTGTTCCCTAGAAGAATCATGAAAGAAAGAAAAGATGCAAATTTCCTCTTGGGATAAATAGAAAATTAATTGAAGAGGGAAGAGTCTATAATTTAAGCTATAGTTAACATTGGGAGAATATCATAATATATAATTTTCTTTTTTGTCAATTATGTCTTCTTAGTTTAAATACCAGTTATCACCAGCAGAGTTCATGCTCTTTATGCAGCAGCTTTGTATGGCCTGTATTTGTATTTTCATCAGACTGGTTTATTGACAGTGACGTAAGCTTACAATGTATAATCTTTTTTGTGCATTATCTTCTTACTCTTTCTTTATTGCTTCAGACTCATCATCAATTAGCTTTTGAATTCCATATTAAGATTTTGAAAGAAATACTCCAACAAAAAAATGAATTGTATTTCTGTTATAGTGATTCTGCTGCATGGATTACAAGCACTCTATCTCCATGCTTGGATAAACTCCATCAAAAGCACATTATCCTCTTACTTCTCTGGCCAGCTGCCTAATTGTATCTGCTGTAACCACACGCTGTTGGAACATGATACCAATGAAGAACAGAAATGATAAATTACTCCCTGCAGGTGATAGCAATAATGATAATTTTTAATTTCCTTCTTTATCATAAGGTCTAGTCTGATCTTATTTCATTGGCTGCCATCCTGTTACATACACACATGATAGGTCCTCTTTAAAAAGAAATACTCATCACACCAAAATACATGAGAAAGTAATTCATTTTTATTCCATGTCATTGTTCTTCGAATGAGCATGTGTAAAACGAACTGCATCTACCTTTGTATGTAAGGGTGAAAAAGTAAAATGTGGCTTAAAAACAGATTTTCAGATGATTCAGTTTACAAATGCTATGAGGTATGTTCTTCCTTTTTATGAAATCCACAAAGCAAAAACAAACAGCTCATTGTGAACCTCTATTCTAATACTTAGGAATATTTAACATGCACAATAAAGCTACATGTCTATATTATTTTCCTGTGTACTTCAAAGTAATTATGAAAGGTTCTCACCAAATTACAAGCAAGTGTGATCAAACTATCCCAGAAATTTACTGTATGTGTATATTTTCCTTTCATTCTGTTACCTTCTGTCATCATCACTGTTGTTCTAAATTACCACTCATTCTTTCTCTCTAAGTGACTTTAGAAGTAACATTTTTCTGACTGGTATAAATTAGTGAAATTTTATTTCATTGTGACCTTGCCTTTGCAGATTAACCCAGCTCCTGTAGATACTTGATTTCAATGCTTATTTTTCTCCTTAGCATTCCCTTTGCCCCTGACTCGAGATGTGTATGGAACAAAAGGGAAATTTAGTCTGTGGTCAGGCCTTCAAACCTATCTGATCTTTTTCAAGCACGTGTCAAGTTGTGCTCCAGTTATTTATTACCATTGCCTATTATTCCTCATTTTCAGTTTCCTGTGGTGGTGGTTTACTCTTGTATTTGAATGACTTCTGCAGAGAGAGTGTAAGTTCATTGAAATTAACATTTAAAATGCCTAGAGAGAGCCTATCAAACTGATGGTAACAAGGTGGTGAAACTGCAGTTGAAAAATAGTTGCGTGTTTATATTCTACAGCAAAATGAATACTTTTGTCCCCAAATCAGCTGACGTATTTGATTGTTTACAATGGCCTTGCAGAAATAAAAACACTGATCATAGTTCAACTAGTTTATATGACTGTTTCAAGTTTAAGGTTTTTTCTTCTTTTTTTCTAATCTCTATTTGAATTATCAAGGATCACTTATACAAGAGAAAGGGGAAAAAAAAAGAAGCCCTTCCACTAATGTGGCATTTTAGTCCTTGCTCATGTTTGAGGGTAAATACCATTTTAAAACCAGAAAATCCCTTTGATTTTTCTTCAGAGCAGGCATCTTCCACTTTCTCTGTTAAGTGAATGCTAACTCTCATAAGTACATTATCTGCGTGTAATTTTAAATCCCAGGTGAATTTCTTTCTGACTTTTCCTCATGCTTCTGCTTAATGTTTGCTATGGGACTGATTTTAATACTACCCTCAACCAAATATCATTAGGAGGGTAAATCTGCATGAGGAGTTGGAGATACTATAGTGTACTTCAGATATGTCTTTCATTTTTATTTTTCTTTCTTGAATTTTATTTATTTGTCTTCAGGCTTATAAACTTTTTTTTGGTTACCCCCAAACTACCCAGTATTTCACTGTATTTTTGGGTATCTGGGAGAGGGTTAGTTTCTTTTTTGATATTTAACTAAATTTCATAGATAGTTGGATTTTGGGATTGGAACAGTTCTTAAATTACCTTTGTATTCTCAAATCTTAATTTTTTAATTTTGTTGTAAACTCATGCATCAGCTTCTCCTCTTTGTTAAGACCTATATTCTATAATTATAATTCTGCAGTGTTCTACTATATTAACATCACCAGTCTCTTTTTTACCAGAGTTAAATATGACATATCACTTAGTGTATTCTGTATATATTTCAGACTCAGGTCACATTTTCTGATAATGTTGTAAGAGCTTCTTTTAAACCCAAATTTGTTGTTTTCACAAAAGGTTTTATTAGCTAACTAGAGTGGTTTTTTTTTCTCCCCCTCACTTTCTTTTTTGGTAACATAGAGTATAAGGAGTACATAAAACATATGTATAACTTAAAGAATAATTATAAAGTAACCCTCTCCCCATGAAACCCACTTAATAAAATCTTTAAAAGTCTTCTTAATGTTTTCATATACTTTCAATACTTTTTATTATTGTTACTATTCCATTTACGTGTTTCTCCTATACTTGCTACTTTCTCTCAGTTCGCTTTTGCTAACCTCTTCATTGGAAAACATTATTTTTGTAGAATTACTAGTTGGGGAAGACTTATTCTTTTTCTTCAAATTTATTTAGTTCCTACTATATATTAGACACTGCCCTAGCCCTTGAGGTGCAGAGGTGAATGATTTTTGAGACTCCCTAAGGAAAATGATACAAAGGTAATAGTTGAATTGAATGCTTCTCCATGTAACACTATAGATTATTTAACTCAAGTATTATTAAAAATAACTTATGGGCTTCCTAGGTGGCGCAGTGGTTAAGAATCTGCCTGCCAATGCAGGGGACACAGGTTCCATCCCTGCTCCAGGGAGATCCCACATGCCGCGGAGCAGCTAAGCCCATGCACCACAACTATTGAGCCTGCGCTTTAGAGCCCATGAGCCACCACTGTTGAGCCCATGCGCTGCAACTGCTGAATCCCATGTGCCTACAGCCCGTGCTCCACAACAAGAGAAGCTGTGGCAATGAGGAACCTGCACACCACAATGAAGAGTAGCCCCCACTCAATGCAACTAAAAGCCTGCGCACAGCAAAAAAGACCCAACACAGCCAATAAAATAAATAAATAAATTTATAAAGGAAATGCCTTTTTTAAAAAAAAATAACTTATCACAGTTGTTCATATTTATGGGAAATGTAAATTGTCGATAAGCATAAAGAATATGAATATTCCAAATCTGTCATCCACTTTCAATAGCTTGGTGAACTCTTTCCAGATAGATATATATATTCACATTTATGTAACACAGAATAAGTACCCATAATAAATATATATTATTCTTTTCACCTAATAGTATATCACAACTGTTTTTCCCAATCAGTAAATATTTATCTACAGGATTACTTTTGATGGCAAATGGTATTCTATTATTTGTAGATTTTATGATTTATTAACAACAGGATTAACTGATCCTGTTGTTGAAAATGTGGGCTAAAATTGACATGGTTAAGTCTTTGCAAGCATACTTAATCATTTCCATAGAATAATTTTTGCAGGTTTTGAATTACTGCATCAATGAGTATGTACATTATATAAAATCTTAATTGCTTGCAGGAAAACAGAAAAGTGCACAGATCATAAGTATAGATTGATAAAATTGCACAAAGTGATTATACCCCCCCCATATACCCAGCACTCAACTTAAGAAACAGAGTGTTACCAGCAACTCACGTAACCCCTCCCAGTTTCTACCCTTATTGCAAGGATAACTACTATTCTGACTTGTAACACTATAAATTAGTTTTGCTGTTTTTGAATTTCCTGTATATAAGCTGAATCATATCATGTGTGCTATTTTGTGTCTGACTTCTTTTTAATACAAATGTTTTATCTTTTAATACGTATTGCTTGATTCCCCTAGAAAGGTTATTTCAGTTTACTTTCCCAGCATGAATGCTCCTTTCCCCACTAACTGTGGATATTACCATTTAAAAACTCCTTTCCCCAACATGATCAAGGAAAACTGTATCCGGTTGTCTTAATGTAGTATTTATTTTTTTCTGAGTAGGTGAAACAGTGTAACATGTTTATTGATCATTGATTTTTCTTTTATAAATTTCTTGCCTTTTGTTTCTTTTGACGTATTGCTCTCTTATTAATTTGTAGTAGCTTAATGTACAAAGGACAGTGACCCTGTTACATATATTGTAAATATTCTGAGATCTGTTATTCATCTTTTAATTTTGATACTAAAATTTAAGTTTTTCTTGTATTAAGTTTCTGCCTTGTGTATGATGCTTAAAAAGCCTTCTTTATTTCCAGATTTTATAAACACTTGTATACACTGGTGGGATTTCATCCTTCCTCCCTCCTGCCCCACACTGATCTTTGTGCTTACATGTGCATACGTTGAAAACCCCACCAGATGGTGTTACAATTTTTGCCTTAAATAATCATAGGTATCTTAAAGGAATTCAGAGGAGAAATGTAGTGTCTTATATTTACCCAGCTATTTATCATTTCTGTTTTCTTCTCTTATTTTTGATGTTTCAGGTTTCCTTCTAGTATTATTGCCCATCAGGCTGAAGAACTTCCTTTAAAATGTCTTCTAAAAAGCCTGTTGACAATGGATTCTTTTAATATTCATTCACTTGAAAATATTTTTATTTTATCTTCATTCCTAAAGGATATTTTTCCTGGATATGGAATTTTAAAAGATTTTTCTGTTTGTTTGTTTTTCACTCCAGTATCTTTTTCTTTTCCATCTGAATCTCCAGTTACATGTTATGTTAGCTCCACAGGTCCTTGAGGTTCTGGGCATTTTATTTCAATCTTTTCCCCTTGTTTTTTAAAATTAGATAATTTCTGTTGATCTGACTTCAGATTCACTGACTTTTTTCCCCTCTATCATCTCCAAGCTGCAATTCAGCCCAGGAAGTTTTTTGTTTCAGTTATTCTGTTTTTCAGTTCTGAAATTTCCATTTGGTTCTCTTTTCATAGTTTTTATTTCTCTACTGAGAATTCCTATCTTTTGATTCATTTCAATGTGTTTCTATTACGTCATTGCTATGAACTTATACCAGCATAGTTATAGTTTCTACTTTTAAGTCTTTGTCTGATAGTAACAGCATCTGGGTCATCTCAGCATTGACATCTGTTGATTGTCTTTTCTCTTGAGAGTAGGTTACATTTTCCTGGACTTTGTATGTTGAGTAATATTGGATTGTATCCTGGGTATTGCAGACCCTTAGTTGAGTTATAATCATCTGGACAACATTGATGTTTGGTGTTAACAGGCAGTCCATCCAGTTAAAGTCACAATATAAGTTGTGTCAACAGTGTCTCAGCGGCCAATGGTTCAAATCTCATTTCCGTTCTCTAAGAGTTTGCTGTACTGTTTTGGGCTTCTCCTGCACGTGCATGGTATAAGTGGCCTGAAACTTAGACAGGTTTTTCTGTTTGACAGAATTGTAAGTAGTATTTTGATTCTCTTGATATCTAAAGTATAGTGAACCTCAAGGCTAAGTATTGAATTTGGTTTGGGCCCAATCCACATTACCCTCCAGATCAGTAAATCTCCACATTCTTAACAAAAGCAGGAAAGTACACAGAGTAGTTTTACAGTGATTTTTCAATAATCAGTTTCCAGTTTTTAACACTTGATAAGCTTTATTTAATGCCAGTTTTAAAGTAAAGTCAATCCTGTCCCGTTAGTGAAAGAAAAAGGAAGGGTATCATTTAAATTTTAAACAAAAAGAAGTGAAAATTATTTATTTGTTTGAACATGTGAATTTCTTCTAGAGGCTTTTTTGTACTATGGCAGTAAACCTTAGAGTTACATTGGAGTTTCTTCTTTGGGTGCTTGCCTACACATAAGTTTTATTTGAATAGTATTGTTTTTATTTTCAGGAAAAAAACATGTAATATTTTAAAGTTTCATTTATCTCATCACAAAAATAATCATAGTACTTTGCTTTAAAATTGGATGAACAAGATCAGAAGAAATTGTGAGCTGGCTTTGTGTAAAAGAGTATGTTTTAGTTATTCATTGCTATGTAGCAGACCACTCCAAAACTTAGTGCCTTGATGTAAAATCATGTAGATTTATTTGTATATGTTTCTGCAGTCTGGACTGGACTTATATATGAGTTCTGCTGGTCTTTCCTAGGGTTTTTCACGCTGCTGCAGTTGTGTGGAGGCTTGCCTTGCATGGCAGCATCGCAGTGAAAGAGTCTAGATGGACGAGGGGCCGGATGAGCCTCTCTGCATGTAGATTCTCACTGTTCAGTGGTCCACCACAGTCATTTCTCTAATTTAACACGTATTGAGTATTTGATTAGCCTTGTTACCCTTATGTTGTTTCTGTGGGGAAAAGCCAGATTATATTACTTTATTTTTACTAATAACATCTTTTCCAGAAAAAAGTGAGCTGCCATAAGTTTAAGAGTGTCTCATCTTTGAAATGGTTTCTTATTTGCCATGGCTTAAAAGATGATGTAATCAATTGTTATGTAATTAGTTTAACAATTATTTATATTCTTTTTTTTTTTACAGGCAATTGCTGGCTACTTCGATATATATTTTGAGAAGAATTGCCACAACAAGGTCAGTATCATGAATTGTCACATAAGAATTAATTATATGAAATACATTTTATTTTATTTTTATGCCCCAAGGTGTTTGATCATAAGCATTTTGCTATTGTAAGCAGTTGGAGCTTGTATTTGATGTAGTAGATTAATGTACCATGATATTAAAAATCTTGTACTTCATCAGATACTTTTGAACTCTACCAATGCAGGTCGTGTTCTCTACGGGCCCCCAGAGTACCAAAACACACTGGAAACAAACAATATTTCTGTTGGAAAAGCCATTATCAGTTAAAGCAGGTAAGAAAGAAAAGGGGGGAGGTGTCTTATTCATTCTGAAATTAACAGTATTCCTTCATTTTACAACCACTATTTCTGTGCCCACTGTATTTTTATTTATTTATTTATTGGCTGCATTGGGTCTTTGCTGCACACAGGCTTTCTCTAGTTGCAGCAAGTAGCGGCTACTCTTCACTGTGGTGTGCAGGCTCCTCATTGCAGTGGCTTCTCTTGTTGCAGAGTGTGAGCTCTAGGTGCGCAGGCTTCAGTAGTTGCAGCACACAGGCTCAATAGTTGTGGCTCACGGGCTCTAGAGTGCAGGCTCAATAGTTGTGGCACACCAGCTTAGTTGTTCCGCGGCACATGGGATCTTCCTGGAGCAGAGATCGAACCCATGTCCCCTGCATTGGCAGGCAGATTCTTAACCACTGCACCACCTAGGAATAGGAAGTTCCTGTACCCACTGTATTTGAAGCAATATAACATACTAAGATAAGTTGTTCTTAGAGTTTACCATGTGCATAAATTTTAGTTCTTACAGTTTGCCATGTGCATGTCATTTCATTAAAGAAGTTAAAGAAAACTTTTATTTAAATCTAATTTCTGCCAGTTAAAATGTATGTGACATTATGTAGCTCTTATTTTGAGTACCGTAAAATAATTCAGAAAATTTTTCTTTAAGCAACAGCTAATATGTACTAAGTTGCAAATATAGCTAAAAGAAAATATTTTCATTTCTCAAGTGACTAAATAGAAATATCAGCGATAGAAATAAAGTGTAAATTAAAGGGAATGTTGTTCAGTAGTTATTATATTCAAAATATATTTTTCTAGAATGTTTTCTACTGTCCTACTGTGTCCACCTCCCCAAATCTTCCATAGTGTTTGAAGACTTATCGAATTCTGCATTCCTTTGTTTTACATCTCATTGATTGTTACACTTACATGAGAACCTATAGTTCTTACATACCTATATATTTAACTCCAAAAGTTAGTATTTGATTATGGAATCTTTTTTTTTAACTGCTTATTATATATATGTCCTCTTGTCCTGTGTTCACTGAAAGCCTCCTACCTGTAGGGGACTGAATGTACAACAGACTTCAATGCAGAGATATTCAATATCAAATTATTTGTGTGTCTCTCAGAAGCAACACTGAGCAAAAATCTGCAGAATGATTCCTACAATATATGATTTATATGAAGTTTAAAAACATGTAAAACAACTGTATATACACACACATAGTAAAAGTAAGAAGCAACACTTAAGAATGATAACCATTTTAAAAATCCACCTGCCAATGCAGGGGACACGAGTTCGAGCCCTGCTCTGGGAAGATTGCATGTGCCACGGAGCAACTAAGCCCACGTGCCACAACTGTTGAGCCTGTGCTCTAGAGCCTGTGAGCCACAGCTGTTGAGCCTGTGTGCTGCAACTGTTGAAGCCCGCACTCCTGGAGCCCGTGCTCCACAACAAGAGAAGCCACTGCAATGAGGAGCCCACGCACCACAATGAAGAGTAGCCCCTGCTTGCAGCAACTAGAGAAATCCCGTGTGCAGCAACAAAGACCCAACGCAGCCAATAAATAAATTAAATAAATAAATAATTTATTTTTAAAAAAAGAATGCTAAGCACTGAATTCACCGTAGTGGGTACCTCTAGGGAAGGGTAGAAATAAGATCAGAGAAAGCTACACAGAGGGGTTAGTGCCATATATCTGACTGTTTCTTTTAAAAACTGAAGGAGCTGTGGCATAATGTTAAGATTTGACAAAGCTGAGTGGTAGTCATATCATTCTCTATGCATTTAAAATATTTCATAAAATTCTAATATAGTTTTGATTTCACCATTGAGGCATAAAGGAATTTGGTAGATGCAAATAAACTCTTGAGTAAAACAGCACCTTGCTGTCATTTTTTCACTTTGAGGTTGCAACGCTATAGAAATAAAACCTTGATGGTGCCATTTTCTCTTTAGAAAGCTTGAGCACAGCAAAACTGAAATGAAGCAAACACATCCTCATTTCTGTTTGTTTTATTTTTTATTTAGCTCTGATAGTTGGATTGATTTGGGGAAAATTGAAAATATTGCTTGTTTCCTCACTGTAACCATTTTGTTGTCTTAATGCTAAAATTCTAAAGGCCATACTAATTTTTTCATGTTTTAATCTTGAGGGAGATTTAAGATAGCATTTGAATTTTCTCCTACCTGGTTACAACAAAATATTATTTGATGCCTAGTGAAATTTTGAAATCCTAACTATTCTTTACCCAGTAATCCTTAGAGTAATTGATTCGGCATCTTCAGAATACTGTGAAGAAGGTATATGATTCTGATGTTGCCCTCTGGCACCAGCTACATTCTATATTTCTTTCATTGCCATTGTGTGAACTTGTATTTAAGTAGTAAGGCCAATAGGCTTCCCTGAAATAGCACAACCTGAGGAAAGTTTGAAAGGGAAACATCAAAGTAAGGAAAATGTGATCATTCTCACAAGAATTTTTTTTTTAATCCTGCTAATAAGCCTCTGGTGGTAGTACTGATGAGTAGAAGCCAGACGCTGTGGGGGCAGAGTACTGGGGAGGACAAGCTAGTCCGAAAAAGAGCTCTGGAGATCTCCGTAAGATATGCCCTTGAGTTTTAGATGAGTTGTAAGATGTGTGTATGTGGGATGAAATGCCTGAAGTCAGGCAAAGCAGTTGGGGCAGTTGTGAACCAAACATTTCCCAGCATTTACACAAGGCTGTGGGGTATTCATATTTCAGTGAGCTAGAGTGGGGCGTCTTTATGGACTCTCTTCAGCAAAGATTCCAGAAGGACCATAGTAGCGA
The DNA here is from genome assembly GCF_030028045.1 of Hippopotamus amphibius kiboko. Classification (NCBI taxonomy): domain Eukaryota; kingdom Metazoa; phylum Chordata; class Mammalia; order Artiodactyla; family Hippopotamidae; genus Hippopotamus; species Hippopotamus amphibius. The sequence continues at coordinate 24,410,258 of NC_080194.1, read as the reverse complement.
GAATAAACTACGCCTAGAGTGAAGGCAGCTCTGGATGCTCCTTGACAAAGCTTAAAAACAAGTCTTAAAAAGAAAAACTGAACTGCATGTAACTTTAATGACAGCAGAAGAAAACAATAAACTCAGATATTCAACAACATAAAATTCAAAATGGCCAACATTCACTCAAACATTGAATGCAAAAGAAACCCAGAAATGATAGAATTGGCAGACAAGCATGTTGAAACATATTATATTGAATAACTACTTTTATATGAACATAGGGAGGAAATTATGAAAAGATATTTACTATCCAAATAGATTTCTGAAAAGAACATAGTAGCAGATAAACAGGAGAAGATGACCAGAATTTGAAGTACCACTGAACTGATGGTGATTTTGTGATTAGTTCTCCTTCAGTACCCCCAGCCTGAACTGCAGACAGGCCTGCAACTCAGAAGAGGGCCTCAGCACAGACAGGAAGAACTTCCAAAGGAGCCCTCTGATTCTAACTTGAGGAGTGGGAAAAGGGTCTCCTAATGCTTAGAGAGAATGGGGGAAATGCCCATTTTTCTTTTCCATGTTTTTTTCTCTGTTCTCCCATATCCCAGCACCCAGGTAATCCTACAGTGGTGGCAGCACTAACAGTGGCAGCAGTGGGGACCTGCAGAGGAACTCTGCAGGAACAATAGGTAAATGAGTGGGTGTGGCTGTGTTCCAATTAAATTGTATTTACAAAATCAGCAGCCAGATTCAAAAGCCTTGCATAAAACAAATCTCCAGGCACAGATTGCTTCATTGCAAATTCTCCTAGCCACTCAAAGAAGAAACAACACCAATTCTATACAGTCTCTTCCAGAAAATAGAAGAGAGCTAATTTTATAAGGGCAGTATTATCTTGATACCAAAAACTAGAGAAAGATAGTACAAGAAAATTAAACTACAGACCACTGTCCCTCATGAGTATAGATACACAAATCCCCAACAAAATATAATTCAACTAAAATTGAATCCAGCAATATATAAAAAGATAACACACCATGACCAAGTGGGTTTTATTCCAAGAATGCAAGGCTGATTCAGTATTTTAAAATCATGTAATGCAGTCCACCATGCTAACAGTCTAAAGAAGAAAACCACATGATCATATCAATGGATGCAGAAAAAACATTTGACAAAATTCAATATCCATTCATGACAAATACAGAAAACTAGAAATAAAAGAGAACTTCCTTAACCTGACAGAAGGCATTCATACAGCCTATAGCTATCATCATACCAAATAGAAAAAGACTAACTGCTTTCTCCCTAAGTTTGATATGTCAGGGATGCCCATCTCACCACTCCTACACTCTTATATTGGAAGTCTTATCCAGTGCAACAGGAAGTGAAAAAGAATTAAAAGCCATTGGAAAGGAAAAAATAAAGCTGTTATTATTTATAATGTATACATAGAAAATTCTAAAAAATCTATCCAAAAAAACTGTAGAGCTATTAAGTGAATTTAGCAGGGTGGAAATTGGCAAGCTGATTCTAAAATTTATATGCAAATGCAAAAGACCTAGAGTAGCCAAACAATTTTAAGAACCATATTGCAGTTCTTATACTATGTGAATTCTAAACTTACTTAAAAATTATATTAACCTAGGCAGTGTAATATTGGCATATAAGAGATAGATATATAGATTAATATACCAATAGAAAACCCAAAGTCTCATTTTTGTATAGTCAAATTTTTCCAAAGGGCCAATGTAAATTTAATGGGAAAAGGATGGTCTTTTCAAAAAATGTTAGAACAACTGAATATTCATAAAGGAAAATAATGAATCTCAGTTCTTATCTGACACCAAATATATAAAAACCAACTTTAAATGGATGATAGACCTAAATATAAAAGCTGAAGACTGTAAAACTTCTAGATGATAATATAAGAGAGAATCTTGAGACTTTGAGGTAGGCAAAAGTTTATGAAAGTGAGATACCAGTAAAACTCATTGAACTGCACATTTTACATGTTATAGTTTTATTGTATATAAATTACACTTTAATAAAGTTAATTTTTTAAAAACCCTCACTGGACCATCAGTATATCCAGGGTAAAATCCAGATTCCTTACCATGGCCCTTTACAATCTGACCATTTTCCATCATTTGTAACCCCACCCTGTCACAACCCCACATAAGCCCATTATATGCTTCAGCTATACTGCTCATTTTTTAGCTAACTTTCCTATCTTTTCTTCCTCGCTTTTATCTACAGTATTCTTCTACCTAGGAAATTGTTTTGGCCTCTTTCACTTGATGAATTCCACTTTTCTCTTTATGACCCAGCTTATTTCTGTAAATCTTTCCTCATTGTCCTTTAGAAAGTTAACTGCTCCGTTCTTTGTTCTCCCAGATCCATTCATGCATACATCTGTGTTATAACATACCAGTGTGCTGTGATAAAGGGTTCTAGTAGAAGATGAGTGATTTGCCTCTCTCACTTCTTTTTTATCTGGTGTAGTATTTGGCATATTATAAATATCCTGCTGAACAAATGAATAAGTACGGTAATAACGTGTTGTCGTTGAAATCTAGTTTCCTCTCATCACCGTGGGTGACACATGCCAAGGGCATTTATCTATCTGCTGTATTTGGTTGCCCCATTTTGTCAACTCTCATGTTGTCAGAAATTTCAGCATGACTGAAGAGAGTTCTCTGTTGTTGAGTCAAAAAGTATTTTTTAACTCAGTATGGCATAAAAGTTTTAGATAAAATTAAATAAAGCCAAGAGTCTCATCAGGACAATTTGCTGTGTATGTACAGCTTATTTTACTGTCCAGAAAGTAATATGACAAGATTTTTTTAACAAATAAAATATTGTATACATACCTATACATTTATTCTGACTAGCGCACGTGCGTGTATGTGTGTGTGTGTGTGTTAATATTTTCAGTAATGATAAATCTTTTTTTAGTAATGATAAATCTACCTTTAGGGGTAAACTGGATATTTGGAAAGCAAGGAAAGACAGTGTGAATAGGGAATTTCTCAGACTAAGAATTTTACATTCGGCCAAAAGCAGAAGGGAACTATAAAATTATGAGCCTGGTTTGTTTTTGTTTTGTTTTGGGTTTTTGTTATTGTTGTTTTCACAACCTAGTTCTAACAATAATTCCACAAGAAGTGCTGTACAACATTTGAACACTTCCAGCATTCTGGGAGTTAGAGACCAGCCTCCCAGAATGAATGCTTTTAAATGATTTAAAGAACACTTACTTTTAAAGTTTAAATTCAGGGTATTGGTTTTTTTTTCCCCCTTTCCTTTAAAATAATGCACAATTTTATTGTGCAAACTTATGTGGCAGGATTTATTTTAAAATTCTGATCTTTTTCTTGTGATTTGGCTTTGAAAAATATTATTAAAATCAAGCTTTTTAGTTCCTTTTTTTCTATATATTGTTAGTAAGCTTTTATGTGATGGAGAATCCATTTCTTTTTTTCTTTCATTTTTGAAATCTAAGCTTTAATAGTGATAATAATGATTTTTAATTTATCCCCCTTGTGGGAAAATGAAATTTTATTGCTCTGAAAGAAACTAATTTTAAAAAACCACTAGGACAGAATTGAAATGAAATCAATTTTGTTCTTGATTGAACTGCAGCACTGCTTTGTGGTATACTAATAGCTGTCTGCCGATAATAAAAACAAGGTGATACAGCTCAGCTCCATAGAGAGTGTCCTTTGCAGCTCTCACCGCAGTATACACACTTAACAACATCAGTCATTTTATATCTATTTGACACTGATTAATTACTCCGATCTCTTCTGGTATTATAGCCACTGCTTTGGCACTTCAGTCAGGCTTGAACAATTGAAGTGAGTGCAGCAGTGTGAACTATGTATTTATTACTGTGACCCTTTGTGCTATTTAATTAACTTAAGTAAGTGCTGTTTGCACCCCCATTTTGAAATTAAGGTTATTACAGAAATAGTTATTTTACTTTTATTTCATTTGAAGACATGAAAATTACAGCATTAGCTTATAAGACAATGTTATGACTTTTTAATTATTCAAATGTTTTATTTAATATTGATGCTTAAAATTTTTTTTGTGTGTGAAAATTTAACAAAATTACCCACTGCTAGTTCATCTTGAGTTGGGCTATATTTTAAATTAAGGGCTGCATAGACCACTTAAATGTATTCTTTAAATCTGAAGTGCAGAATTTGATAACCTGCTTTATAGGCACCAGGGGATATTTACATTTTGACCCTACATTAAGGATTGAATAGGACATTTACAAACTAGCCAACTTAACATTTTTTTTTAACATATCTAAAGCAACTTAAAGAGCAGCAACCATTAGGGCACATGAACTAAAAAATATTTGCAACAAAACCTCATATACATCAACAAAAAAATCACTATGGTAAATGCTCAAAGGATTTCTTTTTAGATGGTGGTTAAACTTGTGAAATATTAATAATACCCATCACTACACTATCACCATTCAGTGATAATCACTGAAATGCAAATCAAAACAGTCAGAATCTGGTTGTTGTTTATCTAAATAACAAAGATGTTTTTATCGTTTTCTTTCATTCTTTTTCTGTTGTTACTTGGTTTCTAATAATGCCCAGTATTGATGAAGATGGCAGGCATGTAAAACTGGAACATACTTCACACCTTTTTTTAAAAAAATATTCCACTTCTCATAATCCATCCTAAGGAATCGAGTGAAAATTTACTTTTTTAAAATCTTTGCTGGGGAAGCTGGGACGAAGCGAGAAAGTAGCATAGACATATTTACACTACCAACTGTAAAATAGATAGCTATTGGGAAGTTGCTGTATAACAAAGGGAGATCAACTCGATGATGGGTGATGCTTTAGAGGGCCAGGACAGGGAGGGTGGGAGGGAGTCACGGGAGGGAGGGAATATGGGGATATATGTATAAATACAGCTGATTCACTTTGGTGTACCTCAGAAACTGGTGCAAGATTGTAAAATAATTATATTCCAATAAAGAGCTTAAAAAAAAAACTTTGCAATTCTAAGAAGTCAAAGTAATGTTGTAATTTGCTTTTCTTTAAAGTGTCTTGCTTTATAGACTTTTTTCTTTTTTGTGTAAACAAATCTTCAACATTTTCTTTTTGGTTTCTGACTTTGGTTCCATACTAACATATATTGTATTACTATACTTACACATTCCTCTTGACTCCCTTCCCCGGTGAGTTAAAATGTCCCACTTACCATGTACTGAATGAATCTCTATACTGGATCTTTCAGTTTCTCTACTGCATTCCACTTATCTATGAATTTATTCGTAAGCCACCACATTTTAAAAACAGCTTTATTTTGTATCTACATACAGTAAAAATTTAATTGTACAGTTTAATTAATTTTGACAAATATATACACCACACTAGTCAAGATATGAAACATTTACATCACTCTAAAAAGTTCCCTTGTTGATCCCCTGTGCAGGCGGTCATCCCCACTGGAGTTGGTTATCCCCAGCTTTAATTTCCAGACCAGGACAACCACTGATCTGCTCTCTATCAATATGTATTAGTGTTACTAATACTTAAGGCATTGGTATTCTTTTAGAATTTTATACCAAAGTTATCATACAGAGTATACTCCAGTTTCTTTGCTTTTAGCACATTTTAAAAATTCATCTGCATATCAGTAGTTTGTTCCTTTTTACTGCCAAGTAGTATTCCTTTGTATGGACTTACCATAATTTACACATGCGTCCACTTGCCACTAGACTTTTGGATTGTTTTCAGTTAGGGGCCATTATGGATAAAATTGCTATGAACATTCATGTAAAAGTTTTTGTGTGGGCATATGTTTTCATTTCTCCTGGGCAGATACGTAGTATTGGGATTATTGGGTTTTATAATAAATATGTATTTAACTTCATGAGAAACTAGCAAACTTTTTCACAGTGATTGTGCTATTCAACATTCCTACTACCGTTGTGGGTTCATTTGCTCCACATCTTTGTCAGCACTTACAGAGGGGATTTCCTCAGTGGTGCAGTGCTTGAGAATCCACCTGCCAATGCAGGGGACACGGGTTTGAGCCCTGGTCTGGGAAGATCCCACATGTCATGGAGCAACTAAGCCCATGCACCACAACCACTGAGCCTGCGCTCTAGAGCCTGCGAGCCACAACTGCTGAACCCACATGCCACAGCTACTGAAGCCCTCATGCCAAGAGCCTGTGCTCCACAAGAGAAGCCACCGCAATGAGGAGCCTACACACCACAATGAAGAGTAGCCCCCACTGTCCACAACTAGAGAAAGCCCATGTGTGCACAGTAACAAAGAGCCGACGCAACCAAAAAATAAAAATAAATAATTTAAAAGAAACAAAAAAACCCACTTACATAAAAGGGCAGTCATTTTAATTTGTCATTCTGTTACATGTGTATGTAGTGACAGCTGTTTTTAATTTGCATTTGCCTTATGACTAATGACATTGGGCATCTTTTCATGTGTTCATTGGTCATTTGAATATCTTTTTTTTTGGTGAGGTTTCTTTTAAAATATTTTGCTCAATTTTTGATTGAGTTGTCATCTTATTGAGTTGTAAGAATCTTTACATGTATGGATACAAGTTCTTTGTGAGGTATATGTGTTGCTGATATTTTTATCCCAATTCCTAGTTTCTCTTTTCATTTTTTTAAGGTATTCTGAAGTTTGTGCTTTTGTGTCCTAATTAAGAAATCTTTGCTACCCTAACATCACAGTTTTTCCTATATGGTTCTTCTAAAAATGTTATAATTTTGCCTGTACATTTAGGCCTATAGCCTATTTCATGTTGATTGGTTCTTTTCCCATTTAATTACTTTGGCTCTTTTGTCAAAAATTAATTGACCATATATGCGTAAGTCTATTTCTGAGCTTTATATATTCAATTTGATCTGTGTGTCTGTTCTTATGCCAGTAAGACACTGTCTTTGTAAGATGATCTAAGTCCTCCTACTTTATTCTTTTTCAAAATTGTTTTCACTATTGTAGATCCTTTAAATTCCATACACATTTTAAACTCAACTTGTTAATTTCTGGGAGAAAAAAAAAATCCCGCTAGGATTTTGATTGGAATTGTGTTGAATCTGTAGATTACTTTGGGGAGAAATGACATCTTAACAGTATTGAGTGTCATCCACAAACAAAATGTATCTCCTCATTTACTTAGATCATCTTCAGCAGTGTTTCACAGTTTGATGAAATTAAATGTTGCATATTGTTACATTTATCTCAAGTATTGTATGCTTTTTCAATGCTATTGTTTTGTTTGTTTTTTAATTTATTTATTTATTCATTTATTTTATTGGCTGTGTTGGGTCTTTGTTGCTGCACACGGGCTTTCTCTGTTTGCGGAGCTACTCTTCATTGTGGTGTGCGGGCTCCTCCTTGCAGTGGCCTCTCTTGTTGCAGGGCATGGGCTCTAGGCACATGGGCTTCAGTAGTTGTGGCACATGAGCTCAATAGTTGTGGCTCACGGGCTCTAGAGCGCAGGCTCAGTAGTTGTGGCGCACGAGCTTAGTTGCTCCGCAGCATGTCGTATCTTCCTGGAGCAGGGATCAAACCTGTGTCCCCTGCATTGGCAGGCGGATTCTTACCCACTGCGCCACCTAGGAAGTCCCAATGCTGTATTTTTTTATTTCAATTTCTAATTCTTCACTGCTCACATGTAAAAATGCAATTAATTTTTTGTATTGATCTTATATCTTGAGATTGCTAAACCTTCTTAAAGTTCTAGTAGTTTTTTTTGTTTGGTTTTGGTTTTGGGTTTTTGTTTGTTTGCATATTGCTTAAGGAATTTCTATGTGTGAGACCATATGGTCTGCAAATAAAGGCTTTTACTTTTCTTTCCCCAATCTATGTAATTTTTCTTCCCCCACATCTTAATGTCCTGACTAGGACATCTAATAGAATACTAATTAGAGGTGGTCAGAATGAGCATCCTTATCTCAGTCCCAGTCTTAGGAAGACAACATTCAGTCTTTCATCATTAATAATGATGTTATCTATAGTTTCTCATAGGTTTTCTTTATCGGATTGAAGAAAATTCCGTCTCTTCCTAGCTTGCTGAAAGTTGTGAGAAGTTAATTTTATCAGATGTTTTGTCTACATTTGTGTGAGACAATCATGATTTTTCTCTTGTGCAAAGGATTTTTGAATCTTTGTTCATGAGAGATATTTACCTGTAGTTTTCTTCTAATAAATTTATCTTATTTTGGTATCAGGATAATGCTGCCCTCAGAATATGAGTTGGGGAGTATTCCATCCTCTTTTTTTGTACATATGGTATTATTTTTCCTTAAATATTTGATAGAATTCCCCAGTGAAGACCTTTGGGTATGTCTTCTTTTTTTTTTTCTTTAAGAACTTTTATTGAGATACAATTGACATACAGTAAACTGCATATATATAAAGTGTGCAATTTGATATCTTTTTCTTATTAGTAATGTATATGTGGTTTTCTAATATAAGTATTTCAAGTTATCAATTTTTCCTCTAAGCACTGTTTTAGGTATAGGCCACCTGTTTTTACACGTTGTGTTTCATAATCATTCAAATCAAAATGCTAATTTTCTTTTTGATTTTTATTTTGATTTATGAGATATTTAGAAGTCTGTTGTTTACTAAGTATATGGGGATTTTTCAAGTATCTTTTTGTTGCCAATTTTTAATTTCACTCAGTTTTGGTCAGAGAACATGTGCCGTATGATGTGTGTATGCTTAAATGTATTAAGATTTGTTTTATGAACCAGCATATGACCCATCTGGGTTCTATAGAGGTCAGGTTGGTTAATAATGTTCAAATCTTCCATTTTCTTTCTTGTTTTCTGTCTGGTTGTTACTATTATCAACAAAGGGTGAATTTTCCAATAATTGTGGACTTGTCTGTTTCTTCTTATGGTTTCATCAGGTTTGCATCATTTTGAAGCTCTGTAATTGTATGCACACAAAAGTTTATGATGTCTCATTTATGAATTGAACAACTTATCAATTTGAAATGTCTCTTTATCTCTGGTTATATTTCTTTCCTTTATTCAGCTTTATCTGAAATTAATATAGCCATTCCAGCCTCTTTATGATTAGTGTTTATGTAGACTATGTCTCTCCTTCCTGTTACTTTTAACCTGTGACTTTATATTTAAAGTGTATTGGACACATTTACATTTAATGTTATTATCTGTATTATTGGATTTAATTCTGTCATTTGCCTTTTGTTTTCAGTTTATATTTTCCTTCTTACCTTTTTACTTAATTGTATACTTTTTATTTCATTTTGTCTCCTCCCTTAACTAATTAGCTATACTCTTGGGTCTGTTTCTATAATGGTTGCTCTAGAGTTTCTAACATGTACCTGTAGCTTCTCAAGACTAACATCAAATGATATCATACCACTACATTTGTAGTTTGACTTTTAAAACAATACTCTTCTGTTTACCCCCTCTGATCCTTTGTGCTGTTGTTATAAAAAATTTCACGTTTCCCAAATGTTTTGAACCCCACAATACATTTGTTACTATTTTTGCTTTAAACAGTCAATTATCTATTAAATACATTTTAAAAAGGAAAAAGCGTCTTATATTTACCACATACTATTTTCTAGCACTGTTTATTCCTTTGTGTAGATCCAGGTTTTCTTTTGGTGTCATTTTCCTTTTGTGTAAAGAACTTCCTTTAACATTTCTTGTAGTGCAGGCGTCCTAGAAAAGAATTTCTTGCTTTTGTTTCTTTGAAAAAAATTTTTTTTCTTATTTTTCATTTTTTTAGGATTTTTGCTGGATTATTCTTATCACTGGTTTCTAGTAAGTTAATTAAGATGTGCCTTAATATGTTTTTGTTATTGTTATAACAACTATTTTCTGCTTATAGGCCTCAATTTTCAGCTCTTTAAAAATCTAGACATTTTAAAATGGATGTCAGACACTGGAAATGTTATTTTGCTGAATATTTGGATTTTGGTTACTTCTTTTAAAAAATATTGACGTTTGGGACTTCCCTGAAGGTCCAGTGGTTCAGACTCCCCGCTTCCACTGCAGGGGTCACGGATCCCATCCCTGGATTGGGAACTAAGATCTCACATGCCATGCAGAGCGACAAAAAAAAAAAAGGAAAGAAAGAAGGAAATATTGCAGTTTGCTTTGGAAGGCAATTAAGTTTTTTAAAATTACCTTGATCTTTACAAAAGATGTTTTAAAGCTTTGCTACGGAGCGCTGGCATGGCCTTTACTCTTAGGATGCTTTCATGCTAAAGCATAATCTGGTGTCTCTGGCAAATCATCCTAAGTGTTCAACAGTTTTCTTCTATTCTTGCTGCTTGGAATTCAGACATCTCCCAGCCTGTGTGAGCTCTGGGAATTGTTCAGCTAATTGCTCCCTGGGAGTTGTTTTTTTTACTGAAAGTCATGGAATTTTGCTGTACACATAATGAGATCAGTATTTAGCTAAAGTCTCAGAGTACTGTTAAGTAATATAGTGATAGTGGTATTTTTGCTGTTCTTACTTTAAATGCTGCTGTGTTTGCTTTTTTATCATGTTTGCTCTCAAATTTTGATAAATATTCTCTCAGTAAAGAAAGTTACTCTTTATTCTTATGTAGATAAGAGACTTTTTCTATGACTAGATGTTTAGTAAAGGCTCATTTATCATTATACGGTTATTTGAGCATGTGTATGTCCTAAAATCCTGCAGTTTCCATCCTAGAGAAGCTCTTGTCTTATGAACACAGCAGACATATATAATAGTAATCATAGCAGCGTTATTTGTAATTAAAAAAACTGGAAACAATTTAATGGAAGAACATAAATAGTAGTCTGTTAATACAGAATACATCACTATGAAGTGGAACTATTTTGAATAGGTAATAATAATAATAAATTAGAATCTTGGTTAGCACTGTAGGTTGGAGAAGAAGAATGTGATTGGAGGGACATAGGGTCATAATACGGGTTTCAGTCATTTGGGTAAGGTTCCAGCCTGATGTTGGGTCTGTGGAGATCATTTCATTATTTTTATATTTCAAGTATATATTATCTTTTCATACATAAGAAGTACAATATTAAGTAATTTAGTAAGCAACTAAAGTAATTTACACTGACACTGCTTATAAATAGGAAGGAATTAACAACCCATTAATTTGTAAAATTCAACACTTGTTAACTTGTGTTAGTAATTCAGTAACAGTAATTTAAACCATATAATCAAGTTGGTAATTACTCTTCTCTGTCATATACTTATAAAACTAATAACAGTTTATCATAGAGCAGCTACTCATTTCCAATTTTAGAATCAGTGAATGATAAGTTCAGGATATGACCATTGGTATAAAGTAGCAATTTTAAAATGTTGGTAAAAAATATAAGCAAGAAAATATTGTCTACATATTCAAAATTGGAAAACTCTCTTATGTTTGTTGCAGATACTTATGACTTCTTTTCTAGATTAATGTCTTAATGGTCAAGAAAACATGTATTATAGCTTATTAACGTTACAGAATAATAATTATTATATAAATTTTAATATTAGTAAAATGTTTTTATAAAATGGATACTTTTTTTGTATTTTAATTTCTTTAAGCTCTTTATTGGAATATAATTGCTTTACACTGTTGTGCCAGTTTTTGCTGTACAACAAAGTGAATCAGCTGTATTTATACATATATCCCCATATCCCCGCCCTCCCTCAACCCTCCCACTCTTCCTATCCCAGCCCTCTAAGTCATCACCCATCATCGAGTTGATCTCCCTGTGTCATGCAGCAGCTTCCCACTAGCTAGCTCTTTTACATCTGGTAGTGTATATATGTCAATGCTACTCTCTCACTTCATGCTGGCTTCCCCTTTGCCCTCACCCCCATCCCGTGTCCTCAAGTCCGTTCTCTACATCTTTATTCTTGCCCTGTCACTGGATTCATCAGTACCATTTTCTTAGATTCCACATATATGAGTTAGCATACAGTATTTGTTTTTCTCTTTCTGGCTTACTTCACTCTGTATCACAGACTCTAGGTCCATCCACCTCACTACAAATAACTCAGTTTCATTCCTTTTTATGGCTGAGTGATATTCCATTGTATATATGTGCCACATCTTTTTTATCCATTCATCTGTTGATGGGCATTTAGGTTGCTTCCATGTCCTGGCTATTGTAAATAGTGCTGCAATGAACATTGTAGTACATGTTTCTTTTTGGATTATGGTTTTCTCTGGGTATATGCCCAGTAGTGGGATTGCTGGGTCACATGGTAGTTCTATTTTTAGTTTTTTAAGGAACCTCCAAACTGTTTTCCATAGTGGCTGTACCAAGTTACACTCCCACCATTCTCTGCACCCTCTCCAACATTTGTTGTTTCCAGATGTTTTGATGATGGCCATTCTGACTGGTGTGAGGTGATACCTCATTGTGGCTTTGACTTGCATTTCTCTGATGATTAGTGATGTTGAGCATCTTTTCATGTATTTGTTAGCCATCTGCATGTCTTCTTTGGGGAATTGTCTATTTAGGTCTTCCGCCCATTTTTGGATTGGATTATTTGCTTTTTTGGTATTAAGCTGCATGAGCTGCTTGTATATTTTGGAGATTAATCCTTTGTCCGTTGCTTCGTTGGCAAATATTTTCTCCCATTCTGAGGATTGCCTTCTTGTCTTGTTTATGGTTTCTTTTGCTGTGCAAAAGCTTTTAAGTTTCATTAGGTCCCATTTGTTTATTTTTGACTTTATTTCCATTATTCTAGAAGGTGGGTCAAAAAGGATCTTGCTTTGATGTATGTCATAGAGTGTTCTGCCTATGTTTTCCTCTAGGAGTTTTATAGTGTCTGGCCTTACATTTAGGTCTTTAACCCATTAAATGGATAAATATTTTTATTAACAATGTCTGAGTAGTAAAATTTTGGCCATCTCATGCCCATTATAAATATACATTAAAACTGTAGTAATCAATTTTCAGATAGAGATAGGGAGACACTACAGTGTAGTTGAAGAACATGAGCTCTGGAATCAGACTGCCCTACTTTACATCCTGGGCCTTCTCTAACTGGTAGTATGACCTTGGGCAAATTGCTTAGTATTTCTTGACCTTGTTTCTCATCTATAAAGTTGAGGAAAATGTACTTAACCTAATAGAGATATTTTGTAATCATTAAGTGAGATAAGTCACGTAAAGGTCTTATAATAGGGCTAGCAGAAAATAAGTGTTAAATATTAGCAGTTACTGTTATCTAATGATTAACCTGAACTTCCTACAAAGATCGTGTCACAGGTAATCTTTGTCAGGCTGTTGATGAGCGTGGCATGTGACATAGTTTTATAGAGGAATATGTCAGATACAAAAAAAATATAGAGGAATATTATAGAGAAATAGGTTAGATACAAAAGCCAAAGGAAGCCAAATGTACATATTAACACCTACACATAAAATCACCGTTACGTTATGTAGAATGCATCTTAAGCCACATTATTTCTCCCGTTACTCTGATTCCTTACTTTTGTATTAAACTGGATAAGCCTTGCCTTTTTTGTAGGCTATATAGGCTTTTTTGTATCAGTAAGGGGATCTTTATACTCTGAAATATAACTATTAGGTGGTTATGTTGTGTTTTACTGTGTTATTTTCAGTACTGTATTGAAAAAACCTGTGCTGGGTAAATATGTTAGATCCACTTTGTTGAAAAATTAAACATAAGATTGCCCTAAAAAATTTAAAGTTAAAAAAAATTAGGGAAACATTTCACAACAACAAAAAAAAGGGAAGTATTAGATCTACCATATTGTTACTTTTCTGCTACAGTGTATTCCTTAAATTCTGAAACACACTTTTTTGCCTTTCTTCTATAGATGAAGCCTTGAAAGGAAAGATCACAGTGCACAAGAATAAGAAAGATCCACGTTCTCTCATTGTGACCCTCACATTGAATAATTCAACACAGACTTACAGTCTCCAGTGAAAAGGCCACAAAAGCACAACTAATTTGCAGTTTTTATTGTGGGGGAGGGGTGGGTGGGGGGGTGGGAGGGTTTTATGTGAGCACATGGATGATGGTCCTTTCCTGAGCTCCCTCAGCAGGAGACAAGCATGGCAGTAGTCTGATGATTCAGCTAAGGAGGGAACTGACTGATCCCGGTGATCCACCACCGTATTCACATTCTTGGAAATCTGGTCAGTGAGATTTAACCAGATATAACCCCTACATTGAGTTTAGCTGTATTGAAGGTTATTTAAATTTGCCTAAATTTGAAACAGAGATAGTCTTTTGTTGTTTTAATAAGTTTCTTACTATCAGTTTTAAATAGTAGTAATTGATTAGTTATCTGGATAATGTTTTATTAAACTAATAACTGTACACAAGGTATTGCATATTTTATTGCAGATTTCCTTTCTGAGGAGTAGTTTTAATTGTATTTGCTAGAATATCAGGATATAATACATTCAAAGAGCAAGTGTAAGGAACTAAAATATGGAAAAGCGACCACACAAATCGTATTTGAAGACAGCTTAGTGGATTGTTGTACAATTCTGTTCTCATTTTTTAGCTTCTTCTCTCTTTGCAAATATTTTTCAGTCATATAGTTTTCTAGTCTTGCCCAGGAAATCTAGTTTCAATACATTTACCCTAGGTTTCATAAAAGTTTTTAAAGATTGGGACAAATATGTACTTATTTACTAGTATTTTCAAGTTAGATTTATGTGCAATATTAAACATGTAACTGTTAATATATTTACATCATTCTATACAATTGTGTCGTTTACAATTATTGACTCAGTTTGAAGTGCAGAACAGAAGACATTCATTAAATGTATACAATAACCATTAGCATTTTAAAGTTGTATTTCAACATATCAAAGCCTTTGATAAAATCAGAAGCATTTAAAACAAGTCTTAACAGAGGAATCATTTTTAAGACAATAGGGGTTTTAAGGAGAGGTGGGTCACATGCTTCTTTTTAGTTCACCAGCTGGTTCTGTTTTGAAACAAGGCACACACAAGGCGGCATAGTATAGTGTGGAGAATCGTGAGCCCTGGAGCCAGTTCAAGCATTGGCTGAACCTCTGTCTCCCTTGATGAATGTGCCAGTTCATAAGCTGATACATTTCAACTACTTAGATCAGTGCCTGGCACATAGAAAAAACTCAGTACAAGCTAGGTGATATTAATATCATCATCATACAGTCAGGGACCCCTTCTGTAGACTGTATGGCCTCTACATTACATCAGTTTGAGAATTGTCAACCTCACCAAATACTAGCATGTGAGTGAGTGGGAAGATTACAACAGAAATTAATATTTAATGTAGCAAAAACTGCATAAAAGAAACTGTCTTTTGGTCTTTATTAGAAAACTGTACTTCTGGCAATGGGAAAAATAACCCCTTCAAATGATGGTATTTCAGGTCTTAGTCTAAGTCTTCCTTCTTAAGCATGATTTCTGTTTTCAGTGGGCTAAACTAGCCAGCTTGTTTTCACCATGATTTGAATTCAGACCATTACTGGAAATGTGTAGTGCTGATAATATAGCTCAAAGTACTTTAAATTTTTGTCTGGAATGGCTTCATGTACATGTTTGAGTAGGGTGGGATGATAAAACAAAAATAAGCCCATAAGATTTACCATTAAATTTTTAAAGTAACCAAAAAGACCTACTTTTTTCTTCTGTTTTTCTTTCTTATTAGTGCATGACAGAAATTTTCTACTATTTAAAAGTACTTCTTAAAAATGATTTCTTATTAAAACTCTTGTTTGATTTTCAGGGGATTTTCACCCAATGGCTCTTTTGATTTTCTTCTACTGGTTATATGTAGTCCAACCACAGTTAGTGCATCTCTTTTCTTTTCAGTTAGCCTTCCCAGGCTGGAACATTCTAATTTGTGTAACTAAACATTTTATGAGATGTGAGAGTCCAAGTATTAACTCTTTGAGTAGAATTTCAGCTGTTAAACTGTTGTGGACAGTAAGTACTTCATAGCCCCTTGCAGTGATAAATGCAGTATTCTTTCATGCTGTGGCACATGGGCATTTACGGTGAGCAGTTCACTCTGTCCCAAGGATCTTATTCCCATTAAGAAAATACATTTTCTCCTGTTTTCCTTTGTGAAAACTAACATTATAATGTTGTAATGTGTGGGGTTCATCCAAATATGATAGTCTTCTCTGCTTAGTAGAGCAGTATTTTCTAAAAAGAGCATTTTGGAAGGAATGTTCCAAGAAAACAGAACTGAGACTGTACAGTGTTGCACACGTAAGGTGGCCCAACACAGATACATAGCCCCAACTGCTAGGAGCAGACTTTTTTTTTTTTCTTTAAGAACTTTTGAGATACAATTGACATATAATAAACTGCATATATTTAAAGTGTACAATTTGATATTTTTGTTCTTATTAGTAATGTATATATGGCAATCCGATCTCCCAATTCATTCCCTCCCAACCCTCCCCGCACCCCCCCTTTCCCCACTTGGTGTCCATATGTTTTAGAAGTACACGTTGAAATTAATAAAAGAGCTGTCAGATAACTTTGAAATAATTCCTGTTTGGGGAGGAGGGTAAGTGATTCAGGCTCCACAGAGTTATTTGCTTTCTTATCACTTAGTCTAGATTAACAGTCTGAGTCACGTGTGTCTCTCAGCCGTCTACCTCTATCACTTCTTAAAATGGAATATTTAGAATATATTGTGTGATGTTACCGATTTGAGATCCGTCTAGACTAATCTCACCGATCAGGCTGTCACTTGGAGGAGGTGGGGTAACAGTACTGCTAAGAGCATTCAACAGTAAAAATTAAAACAGGATGAGGCGCCACTTAGCTTCTGCTGGGCATTTGGTAAGCTTCTGGGCCATAATATAACCAGAATGTCCAGATATTCAGATTTTTCTATGTAGTGGAATATCTCAAAAATATATATCAAGTATGCAGTACTGTCATGGAGTTTCAATCTATTAAGATAGGCAAGGTAAGTAAGATAGCTGAAGTCAGGCATTGTCTACCACATGGTGAGTAAACTATAGCTTCAATCTCAATATTAAGTATCATTCTAACTACCTAAACTCACTCTCTTTAGTATCCCAATTCCAATAATCCTTGAACTCCACCAAGACCAAAATCCGTTGATACAGATCACATTTTCACTGTCCCTCACCTCTTCATGTTACACTTCCCACTTTGCCCACCTTAAAATCCATAATCCATCATTATAGGCACTCCCTTTCATATAGCTGCAACTTCCTTGCCTCTTTCACTTTTCTGTACTCTTGGCTAAATTACAGTTCTGCTTCAAATCCAAATCTATGACTGTATGTGTGCAGTTCAGTGAGGCTGGAGGAAAACACTCAACTAATGCTGATTGGTTTAGGCTTAAATCCATGGCCCCAGTGTCAGGTGTCCACAAGTTATTTCTTACTCCCCTGGTCCATTTATCTTCCACTCTTCTCGTTGTCTGTTCTATACATTCTCTCCTCCATCCTCCAGAACCTTCTCCCTCATTCTTTCATCTCAAGTCCTTGTTTCCTATTTTACCAAGAAAATAGAACCCATCTGAGGAGAACTTCACAGGTTTCTATACCACACTCCCCAACCAACCTTTATGCCCACATACTGTCTCCCCACCGAGTGAACTTGCTCCACTTCTGGCCAAGCAGGCCCCTCTCCCTCTCCACAGCCCACTCCGTCAGTCGCTCAGATACTGCTTCAGCATGTCTCCCCTGTGTCATCAGGTTTTCCCTCTACCGCTCTATGATCAGCATACAGAGAGGCTATTATTTCTCCTAAGTTAAAGAAAATTTCGCCTCCACTACTCCCTCCCGCTATCGTGTCACAGTTCTAGCTTCCTGTTTACACTGAGACCACTCAGAAAGAGTTGTCGATGTTCGCAGTTTTCTCTCTTCCCATTATTTTAAACAACTGTATTGAGATATCATTTATATACAGTAAAATGCAGACATTTTAAATGCACAACATAATGAGTTTTGACAAATGTATGCATGTAATCATCATTCTGCTAATATTTAGAATGTTTCCTTCACAGCAGAAAGTTTTCTTGTGCCACTTTGCAGTCAACAGGTAGCCCTTCTCCCCAGGCAACACTAATCTGATTTCTATTGATATAAATTTGTGTTGCCTGGTTTAGAACTTCTTATAAATGGGATCATGTAGTATGTACTCTTTCATTTCCAGCACAGTGTTTTTTGAGATTCTTCCATGTGGATGTGTGTCAGTCCATTTTTTTTTTATTACTGATACCGTTCCACTTTATAAATGGGATTCTGCTCATTTGTTTATCCATTCACCTGTTGTCGAATGCTTAGATTATTTCCAGGCTGAAGTTGTTATGAATAAAGCTGCTATGAACATTTGTATAAAAATCTTTCCTGAGCCCACTCTCACTAGGACTTTTGCCTCCACAACTCCATTGAAACTATTTTTAGCAAGGTCACCAGTGAACTGCATGTCGCTAATTCCAGTGACCAACTCTCAGCTCCTGTTTCACTTGATCCACCAGTAATACTCAATGCTCATGATCACTTTCCTGGAAACATTGAACTTGGCTTTTCTCACTCTCCTCCTTCCTCCTTGGCTGCTCTTCAGTTTCCTTTGTTGGCTTTTTCTCGCCTCTTCAAGGTGACATGTTGGCACCTTGGTCCTGGGATCTCTTTTCTGTCCATTTTCCCTCTCTTGGTGATTTTAGCTAGTCTTAATGGTTTTAAATACCAAGACACTGGTGACTCTTAAATGTGTACCTCCAGCCATCTTTCTTCCATGGCAATCTGAATCCAGCTGCTCACGACATCTCTATTTAGATGTCTCATGGGCATCTCAAAATCAACATTCAAAGTTGAATTTCTGATTTTCCTAAAACCATGTTATCTTCATCTCACTAATGGAACTTCATCTTTCACTAGTAGCTCAGGCCAGAAAACTTAGAGACATTCTTGACCATTTGCTGTCACTCCATATCCAAGCTGGACAGCAAACTACAGAATCTACTTTCAAAATATACCTAGAAACAGCCTTCGAGCCACAACTACTAAAGCCCGCGCGCTCTAGGGCCTGCGTGTCACAACTGCTGAGCCCATGTGCTGCAACTACTCATGCCCGCACACGTAGGGCCCGTGCTCCACAACAAGAGAAGTCATCGCAATGAGAAGTCGGGGCACCGCGATGAAGAGTAGCCCTGCTTGCCACAAAGAAAGCCTGCGTGCAGCAACGACAACCCAATGCAGCCAAAAATAAATAAATAAAAATATAAATATAAATAAATAAAAAAATAAAAACTGTATATATATATATCCAGAACCAAAATAGTTCTCACTGCTTATGCTACTGCCATGCTGGTCCAAATCACCCATCATCTTTTCACCTTGATCACTGGTTCTCAAAATGCAGTCAGCAGACCCCTGGTGACTCCAAAAAACCTCTTACAGGGAGTCCAGGAGATCAAAACTATTTTTGCAATAGTACTAAGACATTGTTTGCCTTTTTCACTGTATTGATATTTACACTGATGATACAAAAGCAATTGTGGGTAAAATCACTGACCCTCTAGTACAAATCAAGGTACCAAACTATATTAGCAGTTGTAGTCTTCACTACCATTTACTCTCATTAAAATGTCCTCACGAAGCTGTAAAAAATATTAATTTCATTAAATCTTGAGCCTTGAGTACACGTCTTTTTAATATTCTGTATGATACTATTGAAGCACTTTTATTGCATACTACAATAACAATATTTGTCTCCAGGAAAAGCATCTGTGTGATTGAGTTGTGAGCTGAACCAGCCATTTTTTTCATGAAACATTTTTACTTGAAAGAATGACTGACAAATTAATGACATTGTCTTGCAAACAAACAAAAAAAAAAGGGAGCTTATCACTTCAACTAAAACAACTGATAGAATTTGTTGCTAGTTTTAAGTTTTTAAGCTAAAATTAGAATTTTGGAAAACTTGTATCTACCGCCATGAGCTTAAAGGCTTCCCAATTCTTCAAGACTGAGATAAGAGGTATAAGGGTGGAAAATCTCTTTCCTCTACCATTTTAAGTTCTAGACTGAGACTTCAATAACAGAAGACAGGTTAACAAGGGAAAAGCATACAAATGTATTTAATGTAAGTTTTTATGTGACACACAAGCCTTCATAAGGAAGTAAATAAAGACCTGAAGAAACAGCTAAACCTGAGTGTATGTTAGGTTTGATCAAGAGTGGAACATCTTGGGAAGACATGATAGGACAAGGGTAAGCTAAGTTTAGTAAATGGGGAAACTTTAGCAAGGCCTAAGTGTCTTCCTGGGGGAGTCTTCTTCCTGAAGGTGGAAGAAATCATAAGAACAAATCAAAGTTTATTCTAATGGCCTCTGTTGAACACTGTGTGTTCACCTGTCTGCTGAGAAGCAACAGGTCATAAGCAGATGAACAAAATAGAAAAAAAGAGAATCCTCCCTCACATGCCATGTCTCAAATTTCTTCAGCTTGAAGTATTCACTATGCCAATGTGTCATATTTGGAGGTAGCATGTTCTAACCAGGACAGTGATATAACAGCTGATTTTTGCTACTGTGCAATGAAACATGTCAACATTTGGAAGGTCTGCATAATTCGATGAACAAAAATGCACCACCACCACCTCCCCCCCCCCGCCCCCGCCAAATTGCATAATGTTAACAAATATCCTTTCAAAGGACAAGATAAACTACTTGTCATGTGTGGGTTTAGTATTGAAGATTATATGAGGCCTTATTTTCTTCATTTACCTCAACCAAAACAACATGTAGCAGACTGAATGCGGCAGCCACTGTGATAATCCAGCTGTGTTATTCTATACCAGATAATAGAGATTTGTAAACATGCTAAACAATACCACTCTTGTCGCTAAAATGTTCTGTTTTGAAAAATATATTTTCATTAAAAAATGTTATTTCTGTGAACATGTGTGGGTTTATTATTATTCAGTGGATTAATCCAGAAATATTATAAATGTTTCTCAGTTTTAATTTCTAATACAGTAACTGTGAGTAGATATAACCCACATAAACAAAAGCTCTCCGGGGTCCTTAATAATTTTTAAAAATGCAAGTGGATCCTGAAACCAAAAAGTTTGAAAACCACTGACCTACATTATTATAAGACCCTCCTGAGTGTTTTTTCTGCTTTTGACCCACTGCACCTGACCTGCATCTATTCTCAGTACATCAGCTGAAGTAATTCTCTTCAGATATAAATCATATTTTTATTTCTTTACACAAAACACTTCTAGAAGCTTCTCATGTTACTCAGATTAAAATCATAAGTTCTTACATTTGCTTACAAAGCTTTACACAGTCTCACACCCCATCACTTACTTCTCTGAAGCATTCCCTACTGCTGTCCCACAGATCCACCTTCAGCCACCCTGCCCGTCCCCTCGTTCCTCATCCTTGACAGACAGACTTCTGGCTGAAGCTGTTCCTCCTGCCTAGAAAGCTCTTCCTGGACATGGTCCCCTAACTCATTCCCTCATCTCCTTCAGGTCTGTGCTCAAAAGTCAGTTTCTCAACGAGATTCTCTAACCAGCCAATTTAAGGTTGCAAAACCCACACTGACACTCCCAATCCCCTTCCCTCTTTTATTTCTCTCCTAGTACTATTGCCATCTAATACACCATCTATTTTACCAATTTATCTTTTTTATTAGCTTTCTCCCTTCACTAGAATGTAAGGTCCAGGAGGACAGGGATTTTTGTCCATTTTTTTAACTGCTGTATTGTGCCATGGGGCACGTAGTAGGAGCTCAGTGAATATCTGTTGGATTGAAAAATGAATGCAGTATCTACTGGCCAACAGTCTAGACTGATGGTTTGCTATAATTAACCAATGGTTCTATGACAGTTTCTCCTATTTATTTTGATATCTACAAATTACTTTTGCCTTTCTGAATTAGGAAACCTCTTGCATATCATTTGTACATATTTAAATGTTTCTTTTTTCTCAGCCACTCTAATATTTTAAAATTTCAGAGCCTACGACCATCATATGGTCCTGAGGCCACAGAAGAACCCTGGGTTTTTGCATATGGATGAGTCATTTAGTCAACATACACATATTCATATAGTTTTTAATTGATTTGCCTGTTGATCGTTTTCCAAAAGTAGATAATCTGGTATATTTTAGGATTGGCAAATGCTAATTCTGTTTTGGTAAGTCTTTGGCAACAGTGTGCAGAGGTATAGTTTAAGCTTCTTTTAGAAGGTCAAATAAATTATTTCTAAAAAAATTTAGTACTGTATTTATGAATTAGTAGATAGGGACACAGGGACAAAATTATGTCTCCAAAAATCTCTTCAACACATGGCAACATGAACTAAAAACATTAAAAATAGGGATATTTTAGCTGATGAGAAATCTTGAGTAGATAACTTCCAAACCTTACAGTTTTTTTTTTTTTGGTTAAATAATTCTTTTATTACTTTAAAATTCCTTTCATCATTAACAGTATAGCCAGGTATTTGATTTCTTCTTCAAACCTTGTAGAGTTTTATAACAATAGTGACAGCAAGGATATTTTTATCATGTTTTTTTCCTCATCTCTATGCTAAAGGATGGTAAAAGAACAAAACGTCCTGTGTGGTTTAAGCAGTGCCCTTGGAATGTTTTCTGAAAGCAAACAGCACGTTTTTTCCCCCTCTGTAACTGGAGCAGAGACCACAAGGATGTGAATGCAGCCCCAGGTCTGTCTTTCATTAGCGTGTGTGTGTCTCCAATGAGTACCCTGCTGGGAACCCTAATAGGATTTCTTCCCCTTGCACCTTCGTCTGCCCTGGCTTTTCATGCTGTTCTATGGTGTTTGGTTTAATAAGGCAACTCCTGTGATCCAGGGGGGGAAAAAAAAGAGCCTTTTTCCTTAGACACAAGGATAGCTGAGGGAATTCAGAATTATGTTCTCTGTTTCCTACCATTATATGTGACCAACATTTGATGACAGGCTTGAATATGCTTGAGCCAGCAAGATGACACTAGTCACTTAATCTCAAATCTCAGCCATGGCTGGGCGGGTTGCATCTCACAGAAGTCCACCTAGCCTTCGTAATGTGGAGAGATGGAAGACACTAGCTGGGAGCGGAAAGCGGTGGGTGCAGAAAAGCAGAGCAGAAAGTAGGGACACTAAAATTTTTCTGATGAAGTAAGTATTTGAAACACAATCTCCTGTCAATGGGATACGCAATAAAAGTCTACGTGTAAAATGAAGTAACCAATTACTGAAATAGGAAGAGTAATAGATGCTGGGAAGGTTATGGTGGTATAAGTAAGTAAAACCCTCTTTTGTTGTAGAGAAAGGTAATAACAGATACTGCCTAAAATGGATGCATCAAAAAATAGAGTTATAAATACATTCTTTAAGGATTTAAAGGTGACGGCAAGAAAAATTTAAAACATAAATTGTTTAACAAATTAAAAGAGGTTGGTTCTAGGGAGGAGGGGTGGGGTTGAAGAGGACTGGGAAAAGAGAATCTTATTGTGATTTCATATTCTTTGATTTGATTTTATAACCAAGTGTGTGTGTGTGTAAATACACACACACACTCACATACATATATACGTATATATGTCTCCTAGATAATAAAGGTAAAACATTTGAAATTGAGGCAAAACTAGTGACCCCTCTGATCGTCGATGGAGAGGCAGAGTGGTGTCTGGAATATCTGGCTCAGGGGTCTCATTCAGTACGTCGACTTTGGCTTTTGGCCTTGTTCAAGTGTGAATGATGCACAGAGGATTATAGCAACCTGCACTGACCCTGGTGTCGTGGCCTTGCTGTCGAGATTTGGATGCAAGACAATTAAAAAAGCTCATGATAGTAAAGAGCACTACTAAGTGTAATTTCAAAAAATTGAGTTATTTGTACATCCTTTGGATGGCCTAGAGAAACGGTCCTATCCTAGTTTGGTTACCTATAGAGAATTATAGACACAGAGGAACTCTGGGGAGCAGGGGGACCCTTTCCCTGCCTCAGCTCTGTACCAAGTCCCACTTGGGAAAGGGCAAGCTTTTTGATGCTAGCTGCTTATGCTGGAGGTGGAAGAGAAACAGCTCTTCAGAGCTCGTTAGTCCAGAAATTTCCTTATTTTTTTCTACTGATGGTTTTAACTACTTGTTCCCAAATGCAGATCTGCATGTCCTGGGAGCTTTACTTAAAATGCAGATCCCGGGACTTCCCTGCTGGTCCAGTGGCTAAGACTCTGCACTCCCAATGCGGAGGGCCTGGGTTTGATCCATGGTTGGGAACTAGATCCCTCATGCATGCCACCACTAAAAGATCCTGCGTGCCGCAAGGAAGATCCTGTGTGCTGCAACTAAGACCTGGTGCAGCAAAATAAATAAATAAATAAATATTCAAATAAATAAATAAATATGTAAATAAATAAATAAGATATAGATCCCTGGGCACTGTCCTGGAGTAGCACTCGGTAATCTATAGCGATTCAGATGTGCAGCCAGGTGTAGAAACAACTGCTTTAATCCAGTCTAGTTATGTAACCCTCACGACCATCTGAAGAAATAGAAGATCAAAATTCAAAAACATTGCGTCATTTTCTCAAAATCGCACTTACAGTGAAGTTAGTATTTTAAGCATATGTGTCTGTAGTGGTGTGCTGGTAAATGTTTAACATCCAGTTCTACAAAAACAGACCTCCTCCCCCTCAAAAGAGCTCTGATTGGGAGCCTTTGCCAGTTTTGGTGATGTAAATATTCTTCCCATGGCTGACTTCAGGCTCCCAACATGACTTCACTGAACTTGGAGGTGGAAGGAGAGGCTTAAGAGATCACAGATACTTCCACCATGTAGACACAACAACATAAATAGACATATAGACAGAAATCACCTTAAGAGCATAGATTAACGTGTAGTAAAATAATGAGGAAGTGGTACATTTTGAGTATCCATTACCTTTGTAATATAGTTTAATTGTAATTTTATATAATTTAATTTTTAATAATGACCGAGTTTAGCAACTGGCTTTTACAGTCCCTGAAAATTTAACAAATGTCTGTCACGAGCTGATGCCAACCAGCTCCAATGGGCTCATGCGTCTGACCCCAAAGTCCTCTCTACTCGTGTTTAACAACATGTAGGCAGTGGAATACAAGGTCTTGAAAATCGTTCCTAAAACAAGGTTTTAAAGGATCAAATGTGTTCAGAGAAATGCTGCAAGGTTAATCTTCTCCTTTTTTTTTCCTACTTTCCCATGGAATTTATTTATGTATATATATTTAAAAAAATTTTTTTTACAGTAGGTCCTTGTTGGTTATCTATTTTAAATATAGCAGTATGTACATGTCAATCCAAAATTCCCAGTCTATCTCTCCCTACCGTTGAGATTGGTATATTATAGGTCCTAAGAGGGAAAGAGACCTGATAACCCTGACCCAAAGTTTCCCTTTTTGTGTAATAGCATTCAGCACCCTGCAGGATCAGGGCTCCGTAGAATCCACTTGGGGACAAGCTGTGCATTTGGGGAAATTCCAGCAAATGGATTAAAGCACAGACTCTAGAGCCAGACCACTTGAGTTTGAATCCTGGCTCCACCATTTACTAGTTCCTTGGGCAAATATAACCTTCTTGTCTCAGTTTCCTCAGCCATAAAATAGGTAAAATAATACAAGCATACCTCAGAGATATTGTGGGTTTGATTCCATACCACCACAATAAAGCAAAATACATGAATATTTTGGTTTCCTGGTGCATAAAAAAGTTATATTTATACCATACTGTAGTCTATTAAGTGTGCAATAGTATGTCTACAAAACATATATATCAATTTAAAATACTTCATTGCTAAAAAAGCTAACCATCATCTGAGCTTTCAGCAAGTTGAAGGAGTAATAGCAAAGATCATTGATCACAGATCACTATAACAAATATAGTAATAATGAAGTTTGAAATATTGTGAGAATTACCAAAATGTGACACAGAGACACAAAGGAAGCAGATGCTATTGGAAAAATGGTGCCCGTTGACTTACTCAACACAGGGTTGACCCAAACCTTCAATTTGTAAAAAAGAATGCAATATCTGCAAAGCGCACGAAAGTGAAGTGTGGTGAAACGAGGTCTGCCTGTAATACCTATTTTGTGTGGCTGTTGCAAGGATTAAATGAGTTAACATGCATGTAAAGCGCTTAGAGCAATACCAGGCATCCGAGACGTGCTCTATGAATGTAAGCTTTTATTATCATTGTTCTCATGCTCCAAGCACCCAGCTTCCAGCCCAATCATTCCAGTCTCCCCAACACTCGGGTTTCTTGTCAAGCAATCTGGAAGAAGGCAAAGGGGTGGGAAGGAAGAGTCTCTTAACATTCTCCTCTGAGTTCAAAGCATTTCCAGCCACACTAGAAGGCTACATCACAGTCCCTGCCAACTGGGACTGTGATGTTAGATGGGCATATATTTAAATAAAAATGGCCTTAACTAGAAACCATTTAGGTATCCCCTGACATTGGTTATAGAGAAATTTTCCCTTGCAATAAAAAAAACCATAGTGATTTTGTAGTAGGCTTCTTTCTTGTGAATCAGCATCACTAGGAGCAAGAATTGTTACCCTTCCCAGAAGACGGGCTCTAGGTTCTGACCTTCCATAGCTATCTCATATCCTTGGCTTTTTCCCAGTCAAGTGAAGGGCGTGAACTCTTCCAATGTTTTGCCTTCTTGCCAACTTAGCTGATTGCATTCTGCTCAGTAAAGGGGATGGGAGTGAGGTGATGGCATACATAATTCCATGAGAGTTGGGTTAAGAGAAGCTAGCAATGACTTCATCCCAGTTTTGTGAAAATCTGATTTTATTTGAAAAAGAGTGTTGAGGTAAAGAGCTTGAAGTAGTTAAAAATATATATATCTAAAAAACCAACAAACATAAAAATATTCCTAACCTCACTAATAATCAAAGAAATGTAATAAAATTAAGATGTCATATTTCTTCTATCAGAGCAAAGGTTTTTTTGTTTTTGGTTTTGGTTTATAAATTTATTTATTTATTTATTGGCTGCATTGGGTCTTCGTTGTTGCACACGGGCTTTCTGTAGTTGCTGCAAGCAGGAGCTACTCTTCATTGTGGTGTGCAGGCTCCTCATTGTAGTGGCTTCTCTTTTTGTGGAGCATGGGCCCTAGGTGCATGGGCTTCAATAGTTGTGGCTCATGGGCTCAGTAGTTGTGGCACACGGGCTTGGTTGTTCCGTGGCATGTGGAATCTTCCCAGAGCAGGGCTCAAACCCGTGTCCCCTGCATTGGCAGGTGGATTCTTAACCACTGCGCCACCTAGGAAGTCTGCAAAGTTTTTTTTTAATTGACAAAACCTAGTAGTGTCAAAAGTGAGGAAATAAGCGCTTTATTACACTGTTATTCAGAGTACTCAATCTTTTTGAAATAATATTAGATACTATGCCTCAAGATTTGAAATGCATATGCACTTTGACATAGCAATTTGACTTTAGAAATTTATCATGAGAAGAAATCAGACACATAAACAAAAATGTATGTAGAGACTTCAAGTGTTTCTGCTTTCCCTCCTATGTTTTTGTATTCTCCCTCGCATGCCTCAGTTGGCTCTTTGGCCCCAGAAAGAGGATGAGAGACACATGGAGGAGCACCATCCTTGCCAACCTATAGATAGTGGAGCTATAGACTGAAACAGAACTGCCCAGCTGAGGCCAGGCTAGGTCAGCCAAACTCCAGCCAACCTGCAGACATGTGATATATACATGGAATTTATATAGAATACATATAATTTATATAGAATATGTATATTGCTTAAAGTTGTTTTAAGCCACTGAGTTTGGGGATGATTTGTTATGTAACAGGAGTTAACTAATACAGTCCATCAATAGAACATGTTATATGGTAAACCATACTACACAGCTGTTATAAATGGTGATATGATCTATATTTACTGAAATGAAAAGATGTCTATTCATTATTTTTTTATAAATTTATTTGTTTATTGACTGCATTGGGTCTTTGTTGCTGCGCGGGCTCTCTCTAGTTGCAGCAAGCAGGGGCTACTCTTGGTTGCGGTGCACATATTCATTACAGTTAAGTGAAAGGAATCAGATTTGAGAACACTATCTAAAATTACATACACAAACATACACACACAGATGTAAGAAAGAATGTTTTGCAGTGCTCATTTCTTGGGGAGGGGTGAGAATCAGGAAAATATTTTTCTTTTCTCTGTAGTTTTTTATATTGTTTGATTTTATTTTTCAAAGAGCGTCCACCTGTTTTATAATTGGAAATAGGGCAGTGGCAGTGACTACTATATGTACTGAGAGAACAAAAAGATGAGCCTTTGTAGAATAAAGAGAAATGCAGTTAGGAAAACGGGAGTCCAGATTACATGCAGCCTTGAAAGGTGGATAGCGTTCAGATTTGATGTATAAAGAATGAGAAGTAGACATAATAATAGCATTGATTATTGCTTATGCTAAGTATGCTGGTAAGTGCATTGTCTCATTTGGTCCTCATAGCAACCTCATAGTTTTAACTTTCCTTACTTTACAGAAAAAGAAACTGAGGTTCAGAGAGAATAAATAATTTGCTGTGGATCACACAGCTTGGATTTGAACCCAGGTCTATGTCCAGAGTTCATCTTCTCTCTAGTATATACCCTTATTCTCATTGCATGGCTTTGAGCAGAAGGAGTGACATGGAGGAGTGACCAGGAAGCACCAGGTATGGAATCCAAATACCTGGCGGACTGTGGATAAAGGATAAGTAGAGAGCATTAGAGGATAGGTCACAGAATCAGCCAGAATCAGAGGTCAAATCCTACCCCTGCACTTAGGAGCTAATTGTGCACCAGTTACTTAGGCCCCTCCAACCCTGGCTCTACCCTTCCATGAAAACATAGAATAAATAATAAATCACTTCTTCATATTCATAGGAATCACTTCAGTGTCTGGCACGAAGGACACCAATAAATTATTGCTAATATTTTAATATAAGTAAAGGCACTTTGAAAACTGTAAAATGCTAATCAGATACTAATAGTTGAAATCTGTAATTTGAGTGAACACAGTAGTTAAAAGAAATTGATCAAGTAGGCTGAGGTGAGATTGGAGTCTGGTGAGAGACTGCTCACCTGACCTGTGAGTGTCCTTATGGGCTGGGTGAGGGGCCGGCAGTGGGGATGCCCGTCAGGCGGGAAGACGTTCCAGTGGAAGAATCCACAGGGATTGGCAACTGGCTGGTACCTGGAGATGCATGAACATAACAAGTTTAAAAGGCCACCAAGGTTTCAAACCTGGAAAAATAGTGATGATCTTGATGAAGGAAGCTTCATTATCCATTTGTGGGAAAGGTTTTGAAAAGTCAGGGAAAAACTCTATGAAGGATTTGTTCATTCATTCATTCACAACTATGTATGGAGCACTTGTCATGTGCCTGGCACTGTAGTCTGCGCAAGCAGATTATGGTGTGTGTGTAGGGTGGGGGGGACAAATATTAATCAAATAAGCACACAAATAAATGTAAAATATGCCTGTGAGACGGGGTGATGGAAGCATAGAGCTGGAAAATGTTTCCTGAGGAAGTGATGATTCAGCTGAGATCTGAAGGAGAGTAGAAATGTGAATAGAGTTTAACTCAGCTGTTACTTTGTAGATGCGCAGATCAGCTGTCCCAGAGGCCATTTATATCTCGCCACATAAATCAGAGGTTCTCAAACTTAAGTGTGCACTTGAATCATACAGAGGGCTTATTAATACACCAGCTACTGTGCCTTCCCCTCAAAGTTTCTGATTCCATGGATCTGGGTGGGGCCTGAACATGTGCATATCTAACAAATTCCCAGGTGTTGGTGATGCTACTGATCTGGGGGCCACCCTTTGAGAACCACTGCTCTAAATGGACACCCACAACACCTCTTGCCAATTCATAGTTCAAAACACGAGCAACTTCTAACAAATGTTTCCCAGGTTGCTCACCACAAAAATCAATTTCCAAAGTCTCTGGGTTGGAATGTTTTTACACCAGGTTGAATGTTAACATTACATGTTCAACCTTTCTCTTTATTGAAAAAAAATGAAAAAAAAAAAAAAAAACAGAAAACCACAGCTGTAATCGTAGAATCGCCCTGCAGTTAACTCTGGTTGAACAAATGTCAGAGCACTGCAAACAACGGTAATGGAATCTTTGAAGGGAGAAGATGAGTGCCTGGCCACTGAGACCATCCTGGGAGGCAGAGGGCTGTCTGAGTGCAGAGTCTGAGTGCAGAGTCAGACAAGGCGCGTGCTGGGGGGAGTAGGTTGGTTTGGGATGATCCTCTAATGTACCGCATAGGAATTCTGTTCCTTGGAGGTTGTGAAAAGGGAAGCCTGCCAGCCATCAACAGCTAATATATTTTAATACTTAAAAAAAAAAAAAATGCCTTTAAGGTTACACAAGTCACACAGAAATATGTCTCCTTTCTAAACAAAGGAGTAAAGATAAAGCCTCCCCAACACTGATTCTTCGCTCCCTTTCCCCAGAACTAATGTATGTTGTCAGTTTATGTTTCCAGGTTCTCTCCTATACAGTTTCTATGGGAACAACTGATTACCGTTTCCTGCGATGGTGTCATACTCTCTTGTTCCACAACTTACCTTTTTTCACCATGGGTATGTGCTATGGATTTTTCCATGTCAGCACATATCTCCACCAGATTCTTCTTAATTTTTGCATATTACTGCATAAAGTAGAGCAAATGAGGTTTACTTCTAGACTGGCACTGAAGTGACTTCCTCTCCTTCCATTGTTGTTGTTGTTTTGTCTTGTTTTTTAGTGATGACAAAGTGCTGGAGTCAGCATTCTTTATGTGTCTCCCCATAGATGGGTGTGGGTGCTCCTCTAAGAGACAGATTGAGAAAGAGAACCACTGAGTCCTGGTATTTGGTGGTTTTACCTTTAAACAGATATTGCCAAACTGCCTCCCCGTCCCACCAGTGGGGTCACTGCTTGTCCCATCAGCAGGCTGCTCGTGTCCCCAGGCCTCACACAGTCCCATGAAAACATCTCCTCTAGCTTTTGCCTGTCCCAGAGGGCTCAGACACGAGTCTGAGGGCCCAGGCTGGGGATCCAGAGCTGAGTAGACAGCCCCACCTTGGCTCTGCAACCCCATTTTTCCCCTTCAACTCCAGCCACATTTCAGCATTAGGAAGTCCAACTCATCTGGTTCATCACATGGACAGCTGAATCCCATTTTTAGACTTTTAGCTGAAACCTCTGGTGTCCTTGACAGATAAAGGGCCCCCAGGAATTTTACTGCTGCTGATGCCTGCACTTCAGAAAGAATCATTTTCACTGGGCCTGAGACATAGCCCAGCTGTTTTCATTCACTCTCAGGGCTTAGCTCAGCCCATGTGGCCCCAAAGCCTTCCTGGCACCCCTCCTTAGGCAAGTTGAGGGCTCCTTTTGATCTTCAGGCAGAGGCCTCGGGGGATCGGACTCCTGTCTGACTCGGTTGCAGCCATTTATGGTGCTGCCACGCCCACCAGACTGGCTGAATCTTGAGAACAGATTGTCCTGCTTATCTTTAAATTCCCAGTTTACCACCTGGCACTTCTGGGCACACAGAAAATGTTTGTCCAGTGATTGAATGAGGCAATGAGACATTGAGATCTTCTGGAAAGCACTAACAGATGGGTTCAAGCACAGACTGGCTCGGCAAGGCAGGGTAAGGCGGAGGCCTCTCAGTGCATGGTGGGTGATTTTTGTCCCTTTCTCTACGTTGTGCAAAGACTTCTTCCTGCCAACTGCTGTGTCCCCATACCTACAACAGAGCTTGGGACAGATAGGCCCTCCGTCAATATTTATTGAGTAAATGAACGAACTCCAGGTATGTTTCCATCTGTCTTCTCTTTGGAGACACTAACTAGCTTGATTTTCTGGTTTTCTTCCCCTCCTGGGGAAGAGGGCATGGAGCTAATATTTCTTCCCCTCCTAACGTGATAGTCTACTGCAGATGCATTTTTTTAAGCTCTTTATTGGAATATAATTGCTTTACACTCTTCTACCAGCTTTTGAGGTACACCAAAGTGAATCAGCTGTATTTATACATATATCCCCATATCCCCTCCCTCCCGTGACTCCCTCCCACCCTCCCTGTGCTGGCCCTCTAAGGCATCACCCATCATCGAGTTGATCTCCCTTTGTTATACAGCAACTTCCCACTAGCTATCTATTTTACAGTTGGTAGTGTAAATATGTCTATGCTACTCTCTCACTTCGTCCCAGCTTCCCCTTCACCCCCAGCCCCAACCCTGTGTCCTCCAGTCCATTCTCTGCATCTGCATCCTTATTCTTGCCCTGTCACTGGGTTCATCAGTACCATTTTTTTTTTTTAGATTCCATGTATATGAGTTAGCATACAATATTTGTTTTTCTTTTTCTGGCTTACGTCACTCTGTATGACAGACTCTAGGTCTATCCACCTCATTACATATAGCTCCATTTCATTCCGTTTTATGGCTGAGTAATATTCCATTGTATATATATGCCACATCTTCTTTATCCATTCATCTGTCAATGGGCATTTAGGTTGCTTCCATGTCCTGGCTATTGTAAAGAGTGCTGCAATGAACATTATGGTACATGTTTCTTTTTGGATTATGGTTTTCTCTGGGTATATGCCCAGGAGTGGGATTACTGGATCATATGGTAGTTCTATTTTTAGTTTTCTAAGGAACCTCCAAACTGTTTTCCATAGTGGCTGTACCAACTTACATTCCCACCAACAGTGCAGGAGAGTTCTCTTTTCTCCACACCCTCTCCAGCATTTATTGTTTCTAGATGTTTTGATGATGGCCATTCTGACTGGTGTGAGGTGATACCTCATTGTGGCTTTGACTTGCATTTCTCTGGTGAGTAGTGATGTTGAGCATCTTTTCATGTGTTTGTTGGCCATCTGTATGTCTTCTTTGGAGAACTGTCTATTTAGGTCTTCTGCCCATTTGTGGATTGGGTTATTTGCTTTTTTGGTATTAAGCTGCATAAGCTGCTTGTATATTTTGGAGATTAATCCTTTGTCCATTGCTTCATTGGCAAGTATTTTCTCCCATCCTGAGGGTTGTCTTCTTGTCTTGTCTATGGTTTCTTTCGCTGTGCAAAAGCTTTTAAGTTTCATTAGGTCCCATTTGTTTATTCTTGGTTTTATTTCCATGATTCTAGGAAGTGGGTCCAAAAGGATCTTGCTTTGATGTATGTCATAGAGTGTTCTGCCTATGTTTTCCTCTAGGAGTTTTATAGTGTCTGGCCTTACATGTAGGTCTTTAATCCATTTGGAGTTTATTTTTGTGTATGGTGTTAGGAAGTGTTCATTCTTTTACATGTAGCTGTCCAATTTTCCGAGCACCACTTATTGGAGAGGCTGTCTTTTTCCCATTGTATATTCTTGCCTCCTTTGTCAAAGATAAGTTGCCCATATGTGCTTATGTTTACCTCTGGGTTCTCTATTCTTTTCCATTGATCTTCCGTTCTATTTTTGTGGCAGTACCATACTGTCTTGATCACTGTGGCCTTGTAGTATCGTTTGAAGTCAGGAAGCCTAATTCCACCAACTCCGTCTTTCCTTCTTAAGATTGCTTTGGCTATTCGGGGTCTTTTGTGTTTCCATACCAATGGAAAAGTTTCTTGTTCTAGTTCTGTGAAAAATGCCATTGGTAATTTGATAGGGATTGCATTGAATGTGTAAATTGCTTTGGGTAGGATAGTCATTTTCACAATGTTGATTCTTCCAATCCAAGAACATGGTATGTCTCTCCATCTGTTTGTATCATCTTTGATGTCTTTCATCAGTGTCTTATAGTTTTCTGCATACAGGTCTTTTGCCTCCTTAGGCAAGTTTATTCCTAGGTATTCTTTTTGTTGCAGTGGTAAATGGGAGAGTTTCCTTAATTTCTCTTTCTGCTTTTTCATTGTTAGTGTATAGGAATGCAAGAGATTTCTGCCCATTAATTTTGTATCCTGCTACTTTACTAATTTCATCGATTAATGCTATGCAGATGCATTTTTGCAGATGTAAGCTTGAGCCTCAGTGTAGGCAAGCTAGAAGTGCACCCCAGTGAGTCGTCATCCGGAGTCACGGTGAGCTGTCACCAGAATCACAGGGAGCCATCACTCTGAGTCATGGTGAGCTGTCACCCAGAGTCACGGTGAGCCATCACCCAGAGTCACAGTGCTATGGTAGATGAGAATTTGGTCACTGAACTGGAACTGTAGGGCAGAAGGTAGAGAGTATTACACTATACTTTTTTTTGATGTAGTCCTTTTGTAAGAAGCATGCCTGGCCCATGTACCCAGACAATGATGAAGATAATGTAAAAATCACTACAAATCCTGCACTTGTAAGGCAGCCACTGTTAACATGGTGATGAGCATCCCTTCAGGAGTGTGTCTAGGGCACGTGCATACCCGTGTGTGTGCATGTGTTAGGTTACATTTAGCAACAAATGACGGACAACCGAAATAACGATGATGGAAATGTGATAGCAGCTCGTTTCTCTGTCACGTGCAAGTCTGGGTGGGTGGTTCAGGACCAGCAAGGTTCTCCCTGGTGTCAGTCATCCAGACTTTGCCATCTTGTCACTACATTGTATATGGCCTCCACCTCATGGTCCAAAGGACAGCATCTGCATTCTAGAAAGCAGAAGGAGGAAGGAATGAGAGAGAGAGAGAGAGATTGAGAGAAAGCGAAAAATGCCAAAGGAATACATAATATTTCTGCTTATATCCCATTGGCCGGAACTACATTACATGGCCGTACCCAGCTGCAGGGCACTTTGGGAAGTGTAGTCCTTGTTTTGGCAGCCATGTGCCCAGCTAGAAATCCTATTACCATGAAAGAAGGGAGAAATGGATATCCAGGGGTATCTGTCAGTCTCTGTCATAATGTTTATGCAGCATTACTTAACAGGTCACAGAGACAGTACAATATAGATTACAAGCTCTGAAGATGACTGTGGGCTGAAATCTGGCTTCACCACTTACTTCTCAGTTTGCTTGTTTATAAATTAAGGATCATAACAGAATAAACCTATTTCATAGGACCAGTGTGAGGATTGAATGAGCTAATGTATGTAAAAGGGCTTAGTGTGGTAGCTGACAGTAAGCTCTCAACATGACTTATTAATCTCCTGCTTTTTTTTTTAACACTCACCAATATAATATGGACCAGGGGGTTGACGAGGCCTCAGCCAAGTGGAGGAGTGAGGGGAGGGACTAGACCAGGCAGAGGGAGAGCCTATGGAAAGACCTTGAGGAGGGAAGTCTCCCACATCAGGGGAAGCGGGGAGAGGGGAGTGAGGGTAATGGGTGGAGTGAGTGGGGAGAGAGGTCAAGGGTGAAGTGCAGAAGTAGGAGGGGCTGGGCCACACGGAGTCTCCAGCTCTCAAAGACAATCCCTGGAGTCTAACGGTGAGTATGGAGACTTAGTCCCCTCACAAACACGTTTGTAGCCCCTCAAAGGTCTTCATTCCTGCCAGCCAAAAGGTACCTCCTGTCTAGTACTTCCTCAAAACTTTTCTTGCCCTTGGCTCCCAAAGAATCCTGAGACCCAGCAGAAAAGTTCTCCATACCAGCACTTTTTTGGGGGAAAAAAAAAAAAGAGCATTTAATGAACACCTATTCTGGGCCAAGGAATGCCCTGAGCCTTTTGCCCATCTTACCTCATTTACTGCCCAACAATCTGA
The DNA here is from genome assembly GCF_030028045.1 of Hippopotamus amphibius kiboko. Taxonomy (NCBI): domain Eukaryota; kingdom Metazoa; phylum Chordata; class Mammalia; order Artiodactyla; family Hippopotamidae; genus Hippopotamus; species Hippopotamus amphibius. Next base: position 24,374,586 of record NC_080194.1, on the reverse strand, counting down.
GATAAGTAGTATCACCAAGAAAACAGAGACTCAGAGAGCGTGAGTAACTTGCCCGAAGTCACACAGCTATCAAATACTAGAGTCTGGTCCGTGAAGGCAAAGTCATGATCATTAACTCCATGTTGTTCTGACCGTGGGGCAGGCATGGCCTATTTCACACTGGCTTCTTGGAGTCTCAGGAAGCTACTGAAACTTCAGTGCAATGTGATACATTTTCAGGCAGCAGTGAGCTGAAAATTACAGAAACCTCTCTTCAACCAACTGTAGAGTTCATTAAGCTGCAGGGAGCTCTTAATATCTTCAGTATTTCAAGGCAGCTCTCTGCTCCAGGAGTAAAGGAGAGAACTAATACCCATCCCTAAAAAGGTGAATGAAAGCCTTTACTAACTAAATACTACAGATAAGCATCTTCCTCATTTGGCTGCAATTACCTCAGTCCCAAGTTACATCATTGCTAGCGAAATGATGAACAAAATCATGGTAATGATACCAATGGTAAATTAAATGGAAATAAAAGGAGCTCAGTGTACTATTCAATCTCCCACATGGGGACCACTCCTAAGTTGAGTTCTTCAGCTTCCCACCGGGAATTTCCACATGTAAATAAATATGCCTGATTGAAACTGCAAACCCAGACCTCTGTGCATGGCTAACACTGAACTCGAAGGCTGGGATTGCTTCTCTCCATCCCAAGGCTAATGTCAGTGAAGATGGATTTTTGCCCGCATGAAATGTTCTAATGAATTATGCAAATAGAGACAGACACCTTATAGGACTGACCTCTGCCACAGAGTTTGACATCCTCCTGCCCTAGCCAAACCAAGTGGAAAATTGGATTTAAAGAAAAAGAATCGGGACTTCATAGCAACCAAGATGCTTACAGTGTCTGGGTTCTCGCCACCACAAGTCAACACAACCCCATCAAGAGAAATTACCAACAGATGTGACAAGGAAAGGGCATGACAGTTGGGGTCCAGTGCAAGTCATCAGCAGATTTCTATCTTATTATAAGCCCCTTATTAGGGTTTTAGCCATAACCATTAGTTTTTCTAATAGGATACCCTACAAGAAGAGTAAGAGCCCTGGGTTTAAAACCCAGCTCTGCCTCTTATTATCTGTGGGATTTGGGACATGTTACTCAAAAAGCTTTCTGAGCATCCATTTCCTCATCTTTAAAGTAAGGATAATAATAGCACCGATTTATAATGTGGCTTTGAGAATCAGAAAGAGAATGCATGTTGCACAGTGCCTGACCCAGACTCGTTGCTCAAGAAATGGGATCTGTTCTTATTATTCACCTGTAATGAAAAGTTGATTCCATTTCAGGATGAATATAAATTGGGTTTTAGACTCAGATTTTTTAACATGACTTAAGACCCTCTTTGGTTCTGAAGTTATATTGGTTACAAAGTTAAACCATTTTTAAAAAATTACTTATCCAACACTTAGCAATGTAACTTGGAGCAAGTCCTACCTTCACTGGGTATTAGTTTCCTTGTTGGTTTAAATGACATAATTGAAGCTAAAAATAGAAGACTCTTCGAAGAAAACAAAGGAGTAAATTTTCATGACTTAGGATTATGCAGTGATTTCTGAGTTATGACCCAAAGTGTATAAGTGATAAAGGAGAAAGTTGACAAGTCGGACTATATCTGAATTGAAAACTTTTGTGCTTCAAAGGACACCATCAAGAAAGTGAAAGGACAACCCACAGAATGGTAGAAAATATTTGCAAAGAGATGTGAATCCAGAATATATAAAGAACACTTACAATTCAACAACAAAAAGATGAACGACCCAATTTTAAAATGGGCAGAAGACATTTGTATGATCAGGCCATTCAGGCTGGCTGTTCTCTTGCTCTCTGTACATCCCCTGCTTGACAAGGCCCAGCTTCACTCACATGACTATCCAGTTCTCTTAATTATAGAGCTTAATTAGTCCCTGGTAACTGATGAGCCCACCTGATGTCAATTCCCCCTGTAAAAGGTAGCCTCCTTCCCCCCCAGCAGTGAAGACTGCTGCCATTCCTGCCCATCGTCTGCCACACATAGTGGGGTGTCGCTCCAGGACCAGTTGTGTAAGATCCCCTGTCCAGTAAACCATTGATGTCTCTGTTGCTGTCTCCAGGCTCTTTATGCGGTCTTAAGGCTCAGCAGCTACTAAGGCTTGCAGGCTTGTGGGGTGCAGCCCAGCAACATTTCTCCAAAGAAGTATACAAATGGCCAATCCAAAAGCACGTGAGATCATTAGCCATCAGGGAAATACAAATGAAAATCATAATGAGACAGCACTTTACACCCACAAGAATGACTATAACAAAAAAGACAGTAACAAGTGTTGGTGAAGCAATGGAGAAAGTGGGACCTTCATACATTGCTAGTGTTCATGTAAAATGTTGCAGCCACTTTTAGAAAAGTCTGCCTGTTCCTCAAAGGATAAACACAACATTACTGTAAGATCCAGCAGTTCCAATCCTGGTACCTAAGAGAAATGAAAACGTATGTCCACACAAAAACTCGTACATGAATATTTACAGCAACACTATTCATAATAGCCAAAAAGTGGAAACAACCAAATGTCTGTTGACTGATGATGAATCTTGAAAACATCAGGCTGAGTGAAAGAAATCAGTCACGAAAGATGGCACATTGTATGATTCTATTTTTATCAGATGTTCAGAATAGGCAAGTCTATAGAGACAGAAGTAGATTAGTAGCTGCCTAAGGCTGGGGTCGGGGGTGGGGGGTGAGGCGAGGAACTGGGAAACGACTGCTCCTGGTTACCATTTTTGTGGGGTGGGGCGATGAAAATGATTCAAAATTAGATTATGGTGATGGTTGGGCAACTCTGAAAATATACTAAAAACCACGGAATTGTACACTCAAAAAACGAAACGGTCTGGACAAGATTTGTTTGGGATCTTGCCCAGTTTAACATTTTCTGGATGAGAAGCACATCTTGGAACAGAGCCAGACCCTGCTGGAAAAGAATGACCGTGCCCACATGAGTGCACCAAGAAGGGAGAAGAGGTGGGTGACTTCACCTGTGCACGGTGACAGGCTCCCACCACTCAACCTTAAACATTAGCTAATTCACAAGTTAGCTGCTGCATCTGCAAGTTGGGGGTCACGTGCTTAATAACCACTAATGCCTGATGGGATACCTGCCACATGCCTGGTCCCAGACACCTTCCACGGATCTCATTTAATCCTTACAACAGTCCTTTGAGGCTTCAGATGAGAAACTGAATATCGGAGGGTTACAAAGATGGAAAGGTAAGGGATCACGTGCAAATACCCACAGCTTGACCAGTGGTCTCTCTACATCCACCTGGGTGCAAGGAAAGCTTGTGCTTCATCAGCAGTGAGCAAATAACTGAGTTAAAAATAACCTTATCATTTCTTGCTCTAGCTCTTAAAAGCAGGGGGTATGATCATTTCATTTTTTAAAAGCCCTGAATTCAGCTTTCTCACTGCTCGCTCCGGTAGGCACTGCCCTTTGCTTGCAAGGCACACACTCCTGAGGCTTCCCAGGGCTAAATATGCACCGCTTATCTAAACCAGGCTGACTGTTCTCTCTTTTTTTCCTTTGCAAATGTCTGTAATCCAGCAGCTTCCCGGCAGGCTCCAGGAGCTCCGAATCATTCCACACCTGGAAAGTTTGCTACAGAAGCCTTAAAAAAGCCAGATTTTAAAGTGCCTGCTATTTGTTTTTCATCTCACCTCCAGCCATAATGCTTTGTTTGCAACACAGTAATTGTTCCACAGCCAGTGATTCCTCCATCAAAACACAAGAAAATGACTCGGAATGAGGTGAGCAGTAGGAGATGTGAATTGTGTCACCGGCCTTTGCCGCGGGCTCTTCTGACGTCAGCGCCTGGGCTGCGGGCGCCTGCCTCTCCCTCCCCCCACCCCCTCCTCTGCTCACAGGCGAGGCCCAGCCCTTAAGCTCCTATGAAGCGGGCCCAGGCCGAAGCCCAAACCAAGCAGAGGCTGCACAAAAAGACCTGAATGTCTGCTTATAACTGAGAAACACCTCTCAGTCCAGCTGTGGAGCTTGCCATGGATATATGGGAGGTTGGTGCCCGGGCCTGGGCAAGAACTGCCAGGCCCTATACGGGGATCTGGATGGTCCCACAGATGAAGCGAGGCTGCCATCCTGCCCAGATCCCCGCCCTCATCCCTGCACAGCCACGTACTAGGAGTGCTCTCCAGTTGCGGGGACTCAGTGGACCGCCGCGGGTACCAGAGGCTCTTTTGGAACGATGCTTCCTTTGCAGATGACTAGGGCTTGTGTGAACCAATTGCCAAGGTCTGTGTTTTCTAAAAGTTCCAAAACCCAAAAACCAGAGTTATATGATGACCTCACCTGGGGTATCAAAACAGCCCGGAGCACTGCAGCCCGGAGCACTGCACCCCGGCCCCTTCACACACCCCCACTTCCAGTGAGGGCCCTCGAGGTGTGCTGAGCCCAACCCTGGGATTCGCTGTCTGTCACAGATTTAGAGGTGGTCTAGAGAGGGTCCCAGGGTCACGCTTGGGCTATCTTCCTGCATGGCCTGATCTCCCAGGGTCAGATTTACTGCTCTAATGAATGTTCTTTCTTTAACTAGTGAGGCAGCCCGAAGAGTGAGAAGAGCCTGACTAGTTATAGAGCCAGGTCAAAGGGCAAATCTACTGTCTCCAGCCCCTGCAAGAAGGGCCAAGAAACCAGCGATAAACATAAGGGGATGGAGATCATTCTACTTTCCAGAACTCCGTGGAGGTGAAGTAACACAGGCATACTTTGCTAAACCACCTAAAGTGGGGGCAGGTGGTGAGACCTTCCAAACACTGTTGCCGGAGTAACAACAGGTAAGTACTGCCTTCTGAGCTGGAAAGGTCGGTCAGATCAATTGGAGGGAAGAAAAGTCTAGGCCAGAGCTGCTTGGGTCAGGAAGGAGAGAGACGGAGCCCTGCTCTCCCTGTCCTCCATCTCAGCCATTCCCCGCCCAGCTCAGACTCTTCTCTAAACAACTAAAGAATGTCGGACTGAAGAGGCATCTAATTATCAGGCTCCTAGGATCTCCAGACCTGGTCTGGCTGTGTGACTGGTCCATCATCCCCCTACTCCCCACCCCTTTTCCAGGCCTCCCTTTCTGCATGTGTAGAATGTGGGGCTGGACCACATGGGTCTCTCAGGGTGGAGCCTGTGGGGTTGGCCTGAGTCTGTGATTTACTCTGAAACCCAGGTTGAGTAATAGAATCTGAAGCTCTTCCTGTAATTTTCATGATGGTTCTCTTGGGCTTGTTTATCCCTCTCAGTCTCTCTGATTCTGGCCTGAATCTGAATCTAGGCCACAGTTTGATGATCAGAGCAATTGGTGCAAGACGATTGCTTAGATTTGCTGTTTGCTTCAAATCTGGATTACCAGTTAGCCTTCTAATTAAGCCTCTCTGAGCACAGGATTTAAAAACTCACAGGTATTAAGGTCCTTAAAAATCACCAGTCCTTCCCAATTGGTCCTGAGACTCCCTTTCTGTAAAAAAAAAAAAAATTTTTATAATACCCTCTTTGCTATCCTGAAGTGAAACTCATAAATGATATAAACCACCTGTATACATAATTTTTTAAAAATTATTATATCCTTATTATATTATATATAATAATGATCCACAGCACAGTGTGGATGAACCTCAAGAAACATGCTAAGTCAAAGAAGAGAAACACAAAAGGCTATATACTGTATGATTCTATTTATGTGAAATTTCTAGAAAAGACAAATCTACAGAGACCATGAACTGATCAGTGGTTGCCTGGAGCTGGGGGTGGGCATGAGAATTGACTGCAGACAGACCAGAGGGAACATTTGAGGAGGACGGAAATGTTTTGAAATTGCACTGTGGTGATGGTCGCCCAACTTGTCAATTTTACCAGATCACTGAATTGATGAAAAACTTGTCTGAATTGATAACACTTTTAAAGTGAGTGAATTTTGTATTATGTAAATCACAACTATTTTGTTCCTATTGAAATATCTTTGATTTATAATATTATGTTTCAGAAATCACAACTATTTTTTTAACATGTGCTTTACCCTTGACTTACATGGTAACTCAGTGTTTTAAAAATTCAGTGTGCATATACCGGTTGTGATAAAAACGAGCTGTGTTCAGTATTTAAAGCAGAGCTACATTCCAGAACACGTTCTTCATCTACGTGAGTGTCCAGTAGGACACATGACAGTTGTGTCAGGTATAGGATAATTCTTCACTGTGAGGAACTGTTCGATGCTATAGGATATCTAACATTCTTGTTCCCTGCCCACTAAATTCCAGAAGCAGCCTCTAATCATTATGACACTGAAAAGTGCCCCTATAGAAGTCCGGATCAGCCCTTAGGAGTGGCTTCACGCCAGCTGAGAATCCCTGATGTTGTCTAGCATCACATGGGGAAACTGAGGCCAGCTGAGCCCAGAGACTTGCTTGGGGGCACAGAGTGAGCTGGTGCTTAGCTGAAGTCCACCCGGATATCCTAAATTAGACTTCAGAGCTCTTTGGCCTGTAACAGGCCTTTTCACTCTTGTCTTTCTCTCCTGACTTTGCCATCATTCTGGTACCTAACATGTAAACAGCTTCATCTCATCCAGAGCTATGGAAAAGGCAGGCGGGGGTCCAGAGCTTGTCACTATTATGCTAACTCACGCCCCACAGGGAATCCAAGCAATGGGGGCAGCTGGTTCTGAGTCCCAAGCATGAAATGTCCTTGGTGAGTGTGTGGGCCCAGGAATCTCAAACATCCACTATACAGGCTGCCATTCCCATCCCCTCCATGACAGATATTGCTAAGCAATCATGACGTGCTTGCTGTCTGAGATTGGATGCAGACTATGCCTCTTTCTCGAGGCAGCCATTGTCAGTTAACTTGAAATCTACAGAAGAGATAAATCAAGTTACTATCCTAGGGGTGCTGTGTCTAAAGAAAGGAAACAGGCTGGTGCAGACCTGAAACAAAGAGCCACCAGTGGTCCAGGAAGTTCAATGCAGGGGAAGAGGAGAAGGCTTCTGGGCATGATAAAGGAACAGAGCAAAATGAACAAAGACCAGACAAGGACACTGGAAAGAGCACTTCAGGCTTTTGATTGAGAGAACAGATGCTCAGTAACTGCTTGACGAATGACCACGGAGAGAAGAACGGGGACTGTCTGCCCTGGCTTTATAGCAGCCTCATGGTCAGCCCAAGTAGGTGTGTGCTTCTCCCCAAAGAGAGGTTGGAATCAGGAGGCCTCTGAAGCCGATCTCACGGGCTGGGCTCTCTGGAGAGTCCTTGCCCCTTATTAGAGGCAGTTCATCCTGAGCCCGAGGCATTCCCCAGCACAGCTGGAGGTGATCGCAAGGACAAGTTCCTCTTAGAGGCCACCAGAGAGACTCATACGAAGTCTGAGGTTTGGGGAGTAGAGTCTACTAGCCACGTGCATGGGCTTTGGAGTCAGACCTGGCTTTGGATCCCAACATTGCCAATTACTAGCTTTGGGACCTTAAATTGCTTGACTTCTAGGAGATTACTTTTCTCATTAATCACAGAGTGTTGCGAGGATTAAATGAATAGACATCCATTTGCCTTCAATATCCATTCATCTCTCTCTCCATGTGAAAGTAGCCATGCAATTTAGTTAGGATGGCCTGCATCTCAGGCTCCAGGGATAGACCATCACTGATCTACTCGCTCAGGATACTCCCAGTCCTGTTGCTACACTGATTGGTTCGGGGATGAGTTACCTAGGCTGTGCCAATCAACATGTGGTTTTCTCCCGGTTAGTTCAGTTTGTTTCTGTCAGAGTAAGTCCAGAAGTGGTGTTTGGTGGTAGGAGGAGGTTTCTCTCTCTCTCCCTCTCCTTCTCTCTCCATCTCTCTCTTTCTCCTCCTGGGTATGAATGAGGGATTGTGTGTCCTCAGCTTCTGCCAGAAGTCATTTTGCATCCAAGAGTGAAATCAGGCCTGAGGAAAGCAAACACATGAGAAACCAAGCCGGACCCCTGATCACACCTTACTTGACCCAGTCTGCTCTGTCCCTGGACTTTTTTTTTTTTTTTAACTTATTTATTTTATTTATTTATTGGCTGCGTTGGGTCTTCATTGCTGCACACAGGCTTTCTCTAGTTGCTGCGAGCGGGGGCTACTCTTTATTGTGGTGTGCAGGCTCCTCATTGTAGTGGCTTGTTGTGGAGCATGGGCCCTAGGTGCGTGGGCTTCAATAGTTGCGGCACATGGGCTCAGTAGTTGTGGCTCACGGGCTCTAGAGCACAGGCTCAATAGTTGTGGCGCACGGGCTTAGTTGCTTCGTGGCATGTGGAATCTTCCCAGGGCAGGGCTCGAACCCGTGTCCCCTGGATTGGCAGGTGGAATCTTTACCACTGCACCACCTAGCAAGTCCTGTCCCTGGACCTTTAAAGCAAAATGTGGGTTGGGCTTCCTGTTACATAAAGCATAAAGGCTTAGCACATTTAACGGCTCAACAAATGGTAGCAATCAAAATTGTTAGTATTATGATTAAAAGGATTACTAAGTAAAACCCAACAATGGACTTGACATTTTCATTTACAAGACAGCACAGTTTTCCCAGTGGTATTTGTTAATTTCACATATTCATCAAACAAATTAATTCAACAAATAATGATTGAGTTCCCACTACATGACCAGCCTGGTTCTAGGTGTAGAGTTAGAGTAGTGAGCAAGACAGGCTTGGTACTGCCAGGTACTCAGACCCCATCCTCACCCCTGGGAGAGGTCTCGTTCTTGCTAAGCCGGAAGGGGGGCCTGCTTGCTCACAAACGTGTGCATATTTAAAAGGAAAGCCTTGCAAAATAATCACTCGTGTAGAAGCTCTACATCAAAGTCAAGTGGTTCTCAGTGTGGAGATGGCAGGATTTACTCTACTCTGGCTATGTCACCCAGACCCAAGGTGGTCCCTGGGCTCCAGGGGCAGGTCACCTGGATTCAAACCTGGCTCCATCATTTATTGACAATAGATGTTGAACAGTCCAGCTAACCTCCCTGTGCCACCTCCACACACTCCACTTCAGCCAGGTACACCCTCCTCACCTTCCTCTTGCTCTTCACCTTCATCTGCCTTCAAGGCCCCACCAGAAACTCTATAAGAGGCTTCTCGGCTGAGGTCGATGCTTATTTTCCTCCTCCTGGGACCTCACATCTGTTTTTCTTTACATCGCACTCTGCTCTGCTCTTGCAGTCACTCTGGGGCTCCTAGCTGCCAGCTGCCCACGCTTCCAGCTGATTGTTACCTTGCCTTGCCCTTCAGGCTCTCAGCTCTCAGTCTGTTTATCACCATGATTCCCAACCCACTGCTCTGTCTCAAGAGCTTGCTGTAAACCTGCTCGTGGTCCCACTTGCCCACAGGTGTTTACAGGTGGTTTGGAGGTGATTTGTGGGAAGATAATTCAATTCCTATGTTCTTGTACCTTAATTCCTGGCTTCTAGTTCTGGGCTCCTGGCCTTGACTTGCCTGGTGCCTAAATAAAGTCCTGCCATTAACATAATGGAGCTAGTGCCTTGTCCTAACTCAAAAGTTACATTGTAAAAAGGGAGGGGAGATACTGCATTGCTATCCCATCTTCCCCAGCACTGCTTTTCCTTTTATTATGTGTTTAAAGCAAAAAAGTAGCACTTGCTTAGGGGAAAAACTCAAGCAGTATAGCATTTGGTAAAGTGGAAAGTGAAAGCCTTCCATCCACTTGCCCTCAGTGCCTCACTGCAGGGGCAACCATGCTACCCGTTGGCTGTGTCACCCAGACCCAAGGTGGTCCCTGGGCTCCAGGGGCAGGTCACCTGGATTCAAACCCGGCTCCATCATTTATTGACAATAGATGTTGAACAGTCCAGCTAACCTCCCTGTGCCGTGGTATACTCATCTATACAACTAGGGTAATAACAGGACTTGCTCTTGAGGTTACTGGGAGGAAAAAAAATTTTTTTAATTTCAGTAAAACACTTAGAATAGTGATTGGCCCATGTTTAAGTGCTTAATAAAAGTAAATTATTATCTACCTCTTTTTAAATAACAGTTATTAGGGTTCCATGATGTGGATGTCTTTTATTACAACCCATGTGGTTTATAGATTCACTAACTGCTTACTCCAAATTCATGATCCGATACTGAGAAGTTGGGGCCACATGGAACATCGAGAATGTATACTTTTGGTTTTCTGATTTGGAACCCAGTGACATCAGAGCTTCCAGGGGCTCACGTGCTGGCCTGAAGATACTGTAAGGAACCATTTTCTAGCTGGAGTCACTTCTTCATTCTTTTAGACCTAATGTTCTCAAACCAGACACCCTTTCCTTCCTCCCAAGTTCTGTGACCCGGGTAACCCATGCCCTTGACAATGAGCTGAGATTACTGCCAATTAGAATCACAGCAGTTTTTCTCTCCACTCTTCAATGTGCTGGGCTGGCAACACCCTGGCTTCCTAGCAGGTTAAAGTGATCACAAGTATCTTTGAATAGGTCTCTTTCCTGGAGAAAAAGAAGGAAAAGAAATAACACAAACCAGATGGATCTAAATTGAACACACTTTTCTTGGCACTTAATGTCCCTTACACAGAGCTCAGAAGGCATTTTGGCGGCCTTCTGGGAATACTTCCCAAGCAATGCCTGGAGTTTTAACCGTTCGACAGCCGTTAACCATATTGAGCCTCACGGGGCTTAGTTCCCCACCCACCACTGAGGAGCGCGATCAGAAACTACCGTTTACCCTGGGAAAATGTCCTGTAAGTAGCACCAACCAATCTTCCACCAATAAGAGCAGGCCACAAGCAGTGCTGACAACAGTGCTTGGCCGAACCTTGATCTGACAGTGCCGAGGAGAGGAAAGAGAAAGACCCAAGACAGACTCTTGGAAGCAAGTTTTCCATCTTCCTCGATTAGGATGTCCATGCCTCTGTTGGTCCTTTTCGTTGGTGGTGCTGCCCCACAGCAGTCATGGGGTTAAAGGCGGATCCATAGGAGGCGGAATTCCCGGGCGTTGTTATTCTTTCCCCTCTCATACGTAATGGGCTCACGGTCAGCTCTATTCAGTGCTGGGTCTTCCATCCATCCCACCTTGTGCATGGCTAATGTGTATTTCCTAATTCAACAGAGTGTATTGGAACTGTTGGGACTTTGTGGACACTCAGCCGAGGGCACAGATTCTAACCATGCTCTTACTAACTGTTGACCTCCAGCAAGCCACTTAACCTTGCTCAGTCTTGGTCACAACTGTTAAAGGAGGAAACCAATGCTGAACACAATGTTATTGTCAAAGATTAAGTGAGAGTCACAAGTGCCCAGTGCTGCTGATACCTACAAGGTGCTCAATAAATACCTGTCAGGCTGATAAAGTAGAAGTGAATGGAGCTTCCAGTTAAATGTGGTGGAACTGACATGTATGTGTAATTTTACTCCTTCCCCAAACCACGCTAAACTGGTAATACAGGGCTAAAAACAAATCTAAACCTACAAGGACACATGGAATGAAAACAGCATAGCCTTGATCTGTGTGACCTGTAAATGCAAAAGTAACAAAAGAGAGATCTTCAATGTAACACCTCTCTATCAGTTATTTGTATAACAAACCACCCCAAAACTTAATGGCTTAAAATAAGTATCATGTATGTGCTCACAATTGTGTGAGTCACTGATTTGGGTTGGGCTCATGCAGGTGGGTCTTCTGCTGGAATTAACTAGCTCATCTGCAGTCAGCTGGGAGCTGGTATGACTGAGGGCTGGGCTCTGCTGGGATGGTTTAGCTTCTCCCTCCATGTGGTCTCACCATCCAGGAGGCTAGACTTTGCTCCTCTGCCTGGTGGGCTCCAGGTTCCCAGTAGCCAGAGGATAAGACCCAATGCCCTAGCCTCTGCCTGCTTCACATTTGCTAATATCCCAATGGCAAGTTACAGATTCAGTGGCCATGCCCACACTCAGTATGAGAGGGAACACAAGGTCACAGATACCTTGGTTCATTACTGCAACAGTCTACCACAACCTCTGAAGCACATGTACCATCTTTCCCAGTTAAGATGATCATGTGTGAGAATTCCCTGGCAGTCCAGTGGTTAGGACTCTGCACTTCCACTGCAGGGGGCACAGGTTCAGTCCCTGATGGGGAAACTAAGACCCCCATGCTGTGCGGCACAGCCAAAAAAAAAAAAAAAAAAAGATCATGTCTGTTGTCTTATTAATAAAGATGCTATCCAGTGGTGCTGACAGAGTCAAAGGTAGATCAAAAGAGATAAAAAGAAGGTGGACAAGTAAGACCAACTTAGCAGACCAGAGAAAATGGAAACCAAAGCCTGAAGTAGGGGACTGAAGGAAGTTGTTTCATGCTATAGAACCCTAGAGATTCAGAAATTGAAGGCACAAGGTACATCTGAAATTCAGAGTGCAGGTGTGGCTAAAAACAGAAGAATCGGCTGACAGTGTGAAGGAGGCTCTATCTTGAGCCTCTGCATCTTTTCTCTTGCCCCATACAATTAAGTGAATACCCTTCCATATCCCAGGATTGAGATATACTCTGTGAAGAGGTGAAAACAGAAAGATTCTTACCTTCAGATACCAGGCACTCCTGAAGCTGGGGGCACCATACTGAAAACAGGGAGACTACCGAATTGACAGTAAAATAACAATGAGAAAATTAGATGATTCCAGAATAGATTAATAGGAATTCCAGAGAGCGAGAAGACAGAGAAAAAAGTTACCAAAGACTTCAATAAATTTTAATAAAATTTCCCAGAACTTAAGGAAATGAGTTTCCAGGTGGAAAAGACCCACTGAGTACTTTGCAGGATGAATTTTTAAAAAAGAAAAAACAGAATTAAGGCAAATCATTGTGCAATTCAGGATCCCAGGGATAAAGAGAAAATCCTCAAAGCTTCCACAGAGAAAAGATCAAACAACAACGAAAACAGGGGACATACAAAGGTTCAGAAATCCACATGACATTAGACTTAATGGCCACAGGAGATGCTAGACGATAATAAGCAATGCCTTCAAAATAATGAGTAGCAATGATTTTCATAATAGAGTGCCATGATCAGCCAAACTATAATTGTGATGGCAGGCTAAGGATATTTTAGACATCATAGATCTGAAGAAATGTACCTTATGTGCATTCTTCCTTAGGGAGTTTCACAAGAAATGAGGAAGATGTAGAAATCAGAGAAAAGGTGTGGCAGTTATCAGCTAACTGCCCCTTAGCTGCAAATCCACACTTCTATACTCTGCTGTGTGATGCTGAGGCCAGGACTCTAAAAATCCCTTGGCCAGCTGGCCTCCTGTTAAGCTCGCTAATGGGGAGAAGTTCCCAGAGGGAGACTGGAGGGCTGGAGAAAGAAGAAGGGACTTGCTCCTTCCTGCTCGCTTCCTATCTACTTGTAGTTCCTGAGAGCATCACACTGGCAACCTTTACCCCACAGAAACAGTTCCTTCCTGTAGCAACATTTGAGTCTAGTTCACAGTTTTCCCAACATTTGCAGAAGCAACTTTACTGTGCCCCTTTAGAGACACCAGCACCAGCTAAGCTGCCTCCACCCCGCACCCCACACAGTTAAAATAATTGACGTGGTTTCTAAAGCCTGACTGACGTACAGGGGATCCAACACAGGATAAAAAGTAAAAACTCCAAGGATGATAGTGAGAGGAGATCCCAGGGCAATAGCTATGCATCAGACTGGTGGGTTGCTTAAATTGATAGTCCCAGGTCATGACCTTCCTGTATCCATGTTCTTTGCAGAGTGACTTTTCAGATTCTTCCTTCAATACGTGCAGTCTGTTTCTGTTCTCTTTGATTCTAGCCTTGTGACTTGTTTGGCCAGTAAAATGTGATGGGAGTCGTAGTGAGCCAGCTCCAGTCCTAGCCTCAAGAAGCCTCGCATATTTCCTTTCTCTCTCTTGGATCCTTATTTTCGCCATGAAGTCTTGGCTAACCTGCTGGAGGATAAGAGACCTTGGGGCATGCCATGCAGCATCCAGCTACCCATTCGCTCCCTGGGCAGAGCTGCTGTTAACTGCAGATGCCTGAGGGAGTCAAGCCGAGACCAGGAGGAATCCAGCTGAATTCAGCCCCAAATGCCAACCTGCAGAATTGTGAGCTAAATAAATGATTGTTGTTTTTAACCACTAAATGTTTGGGTGATTTATTATGCAGAAACAGCTAACTGATCCACAGGCTTAGAGAGTAACCAGTCCACACTGCACTGGGAGAACTGAAGGCCCACAGATGGATGTATTCAAGAATAAAAAGTGCTATCATCAGAGAAGCTAATATGTTCTTTCGAGGGCGATGGGGTAAGTTGGGGCAAAGGCTTGCAGCTTCTTAATGTAAGCCTTGTGGAGATATTCGGTGTGACCTAGGTATATGTACAACAGATAGAAATAAAATTCAAATTTACAAAAATGAATGGACTTTGTGGATTTCCTTCTATAGTGATTGCCAACTCACGATTATGGACTTGCATCTCAAGGCTTGGTTTCAACAATCTTGTCTTTTCATGACTGCTGCTTTCACTAGTGGAAATGCAATATTCATGAGTAGTACTCATCGTGCTGCTTGGGCCCTCACTCCCAAATCTCCAATCATCATCTTTGATTCTATCTCCTAAATATGGCGGTCCACCTCTCTCTATCACTATGCCTCTGCAAGAGCTCAGGACACCATCTCTCATCCGGACCACTACAGCATCTTCTGAACTAGTTTCCCTGCCTCTCATCTTTCCTGTTCCCCTCAAATAGTCTTCACTGAGCTGCCAGAATGATATCTCTAAACAAATCATCTCAGCTCATGCCCTGTCTAAAATCCTTTATGGATTCCCCTTTGTCTACAGGACAAAGTGTAAGCTCCTTGGGATGGCATACATGACCCTTCGTGCTCTGGGCTCTCACCTTTCGAGATTCACCTTTTGCCAACTGTCAAGCTTGCCTCCAGCCATCCTGAGCCTCTTTCCTACCCCTCACTTTTGTCATGCTCTGGCAGAGTTTTGGCACATTGGATTCCCTCTAGCAGACTCTGTTGGTTGCCTACTCAAAACTCACTCTTTCTTTTATTTTTGCCTACAGAATCCTAGAAATCCCATGGTATCAGGGAATGTGAGCCCTAACCCTGGTCTAAAGGTGGGCATATAACCTAGTTCTGGCTAATTATTTGTAAGGGGAAGTCCATGTGGAATGTATGGAAAGGTTTTCCCTTCCTGATAAGAGGAAGGTATGCCAGCTAAAACTCTCAACGCTATGCTCCCCTGGCTTTCTGCCCCAGAAATTGGACCTGCTGTAGACCAGTAGGAGAAAGGAAAAGGATGCTGACTGAAACTCAGACGTCATAGAGCCTCTGCACCAAATGCTAGAAACCACTTACCACCAGACATTTTGTTATGTCGAAAAATAACCCCCTCTATGCTGTTTATTGTATGTCAATTGTATCTCAATGAAAGTTCTTAAAGGAAAAAAAAAAAGAAGAAAAATAACCCCCTCTTTGTTTATGCTACTGTTCCCTGGGCATTTCTTTCTTTTCTTTATTTATATATATATTTTTTTTCTTTAAGAACTTTTATCGAGATACAATTGACATACAATAAACTACATATATTTAAAGTATACAACTTGATACTTTTTTCCCATTAGTAATGTATATATGGCAATCCCAATCTCCCAATTCATTCCCACCCAACCCCCCCGGCTTTTCCCACTTGGTGTCCATGTTTGTTCTCTACATCTGTGTCTCTATTTCTGCCTTGCAACCTGTTGATTTGTACCGTTTTTCTATATTCCACATATATGTGTTAATACACGATATTTGTTTTTCTCTTTCTGACTCACTTCACTCTGTATGACAGTCTCTAGGTCCATCCATGTCTCTACAAATGTCCCAATTTCATTCCTTTTTACAACTGACTAATATTCCATTGTATATATATATACCACATCTTCTTTATCCATTCATCTGTTGATGGACATTTAGGTTGTTTCCATGTCCTGGCTATTGTAAATAGTGCTACAATGAACATTGGAGTGCATGTGTCTTTTTGAATTATGGTGATCTCTGGGTATAACACTGGGCATTTCTTGAAGCTGAAAGCATTTTGCTGGATATACCTACCTTCCCAAACTAAATCCTGCTATCCTATAGGATTCAGCAAAATCACTGCCTGGAGCAGATTTAAAAACTCTGTCCCCGAGGCAGGGGGCGGGCGGACATCCTGGGATCCGGAGAGTGGCCGGGCCGGCCGCGCAGGGGGCCGCGGACACCAGGTCTGTTCTCACAGTGATGGGCCGCCGAGACTGAGCTGCCGCCATGATTGGAGCCTTATTCATCTATAATCACAGGTGCTCATCTCCCGGGTCTACCGAGATGACATCGGGAGGAATGCAGTGGACGCCTTTCGGGTCAATGTTATCCATGCCCGGCAGCAGGTGCGCAGCCCCGTCACCAACATCGCTCGCACCAGTTTCTTCCATGTTAAGCGGTCCAACATCTGGCTGGCAGCTGTCACCAAACAGAATGTCAATGCTGCCATGGTGTTCGAATTCCTCTATAAGATGTGTGATGTAATGGCTGCCTACTTTGGCAAGATCAGTGAAGAGAACATCAAGAACAATTTTGTGCTCATATATGAGCTGCTAGATGAGATCCTAGACTTTGGATCCCCACAGAACTCAGAGACAGGCGCGCTGAAAACCTTCATCACTCAGCAGGGCATCAAGAGCCAGCATCAGACAAAAGAAGAGCAGTCTCAGATCACCAGCCAGGTGACTGGGCAGATTGGCTGGCGGCGGGAGGGCATCAAGTATCCCCGGAACGAGCTCTTCCGGGATGTGCTGGAGAGTGTGAACCTCCTCGTGTCCCCGCAAGGGCAGGTGCTGAGCGCCCGTGTGTCAGGCCGGGTGGTGATGAAGAGCTACCTGAGTGGCATGCCCGAGTGCAAGTTTGGCATGAATGACAAGATTGTCATTGAGAAGCAGGGCAAAGGCACAGCTGATGAAACAAGCAAGGGCGGGAAGCAATCAGTTGCCATTGACGACTGCACCTTCCACCAGTGTGTGCGGCTCAGCAAGTTTGACTCTGAACGCAGCATCAGCTTCATCCCACCAGATGGAGAATTTGAGCTCTTGAGGTATCGCACCACCAAGGACATCATTCTTCCTTTCCGAGTGATCCCGTTAGTTCGGAAAGTGGGACGCACCAAGCTGGAGGTCAAGGTGTTCATTAAGTCCAACTTCAAGCCCTCACTACTGGCTCAGAAGATTGAGGTGAGGATCCCAACCCCACTGAACACCAGCGGGGTGCCGGTGATCTGCATGAAGGGGAAGGCCAAGTACAAGGCCAGCGAGAACGCCATCGTGTGGAAGATCAAGCGCATGGCAGGAATGAAGGAATCGCAGATCAGTGCTAAGATTGAGCTTCTGCCCACCAACGACAAGAAGAAATGGGCTCGACCCCCCATTTCAATGAACTTTGAGGTGCCATTCGCGCCCTCTGGCCTCAAGGTGCGCTACTTGAAGGTGTTTGAACCGAAGCTGAACTACAGCGACCACGATGTCATCAAATGGGTGCGCTACATTGGCCGCAGTGGCATTTATGAGACCCGCTGCTAGCTGCCTAGTGGCAGCTAGCCCGCCTCCCCACCCACCCTCTTCCACAGGTCTGGGTGCCCTCGGCCACCACACGTCAGTGTCTCCTCCCTCCTGCTTTGCTGCCTTCCCTTTGCACCAGCCCCTAAGTCTAGGTCTGGACCAACCACATCGCGAGTGGGACTGGTGGAGCAGTCCCTGGGCTCCCTGGGCAGGGTGGTTTCTGAGGCTCGTGCTCCTCCATCCATCTGCCTGCCCTAGCCCCATGCCAGGCTCTGAGTTCTGCAACCAAAGCCAGGTGGGCCCCTTCTCCTCCCCTCCCCTGTGGCCACATCTCTGGAGTGGGAGGGTTGGCTGCCCCTTACCTCGGAGCTCCCCCAAAGGCCAGTAACGGATCCCTAGCCCTCAATTCCTACTCTGCTTTGGGATGGTGTGAGCTTCATTTTGTACACGTGTGACTTCATCCAGTTATAAACCTAATAAACTCTGTAGGACGGAAAATAAAACAAAACAAAAAACAAAAAAACTCTGTCCCCTGACCCTGTGCACCTAGAGCTTCTTTGAGTATTAACATAATGGCAAAAAGCCATCTGCCAACTCTGAAGCCAGACTGTCTAGGTTCACAGCCCAGCTCTACTACCTACTACTACCTGGTAACCTTGGACAAGTTATTTATCCTCTTTCTGCCCCAATTTCCTCATCTATTAAATGGGGATAGGAATATTACTTACGAACCTCCTCTAATTGTCATGGGGTTAAATGAGCTAATGTATGTAATGTTCTTTCTGTCTGGCTCCTGATAATGCGTTAACTAATGTTTGCTGGTATTAACACAAGCTTCATCAGACTCTATTACAATAGCCTAATAGTCCTCTTCCTTGATAAATTAATGAATGAATTTCATTCATTGTATGAATAAGGTTAATGAATGCAAAGTTGCATCTGTCAGGTTTATTGCATTCCCAGGGATCCCTGGCCTAGAGATACTGCCTAGTAAACATTTACTGAATAGATAAACATATATCGCACAACGTGAACTGTATATGAAAAGTAAACCAAGTCAAACATCAACCCAGTTGGGGTGGCTTTTCTAACATGAAGCTACAGAATGAGTTACAAATCAGCAACTTAGTGAGTTCTAGAAGGCTAGTACAGGAAAACTTCTCATCGTTGGCTCAAAGGACAAATACCCACGTGCTCATAAAGCCCCCTGGCTATCCAGCTTCACTCAACCAAGAAAAAAAAATCACTAGATCAGCCAAGAGATATTCAATAGTCAGTGTTGGGCTGTAGCATGTTGCCTTGGCCTTGTCCACATCTGACCTTTTTTTTTTTTTTTTTTTTAGTACTTTTATTGAGATACAGTTAACAGACAATAAACAGCATATATTTAGAGTGTACAATTTGGTATCCCAATCTCCCAATGCATTCCCCCCCATCCCTCCCCGCTTTCCCCACTTGGTGTCCATGTGTTTGTTCTCTACATCTGTGTCTCTATTTCTGCCTTGCATTTCCTCTTTTATAGTTGTTAGCATTTGCCTTAGGTATTGAGGTGCTCCTATATTGGGGGCATATATATTTATAATTGTTATCTCCTCTTCTTGGATGGATCCCTTGATCTTTATGTAATGTCCTTTCTTGTCTCTTGTAACATTTTTTATTTTAAAGTCTATTTTATCTGATATGACTATTGCTACTCCAGCTTTCTTTTGATTTTCATTTGCATGGAATATCTTTTTCCATCCCCTCACTTTCCGTCTGTCTGTGTCCCTAGGTCTGAAGTGGGTCTCTTGTAGACAGCATATATATGGGTCTTGTTTTTGTATCCATTCAGCCAGTCTGTGTCTTTTGATTGGTGCATTTAGTCCATTTACATTCAAGGTGATTATCGATATGTATGTTCCTATTACCATTTTCTTAATTGTTTTGTTGTTGTTTTTGTAGCTCCTTTTCTTCTCTTCTGTTTCCCGCTTAGAGAAGTTCCTTTAGCATTTGTTGTAGGGCTGGTTTGGTGGTGCTGAATTCTCTTAGCTGTTGCTTGTCTGTAAAGCTTTTGATTTCTCCCTCAAATCTGAATGAGATCCTTGCTGGGTAGAGTATTCTTGGTTGTAGGTTCTTCCCTTTCATCACTTGAAATATATCATGCCACTCCCTTCTGGCTTGGAGAGTTTCTGCTGAGAAATCAGCTGTTACCCTTATGGGGGTTCCCTTGTATGTTATTTGTCGTTTTTCTCTTGTTGCTTTTAATAACATTTCTCTGTCTTTAATTTTTGTCAGTTTGACTACTATATGTCTTGGCGTGTTTCTCCTTGGGTTTATCCTGCCTGGGACTCTCTGCGCTTCCTGGACTTGGGTAGCTATTTCCTTTCCCACGTTAGGGAAGTTTTCAACTATAATCTCTTCCAGTATTTTCTCGGGTCCTTTCTCTCTCTCTTCTCCTTCTGGGACCCCTATAATAAGAATGTTAGTGCGTTTAACATTGTCCCAGAGGTCTCTTAGGCTGTCTTCAGTTCTTTTCATTCTTTTTTCCTTATTCTTTTCCACATGAGTGATTTTCACCATTCTGTCTTCCAGGTCACTTATTCGCCCTTCTGCCTCCGTTAATCTGCTGTTGGTTCCTTCTAGTGTATTTTTCATTTCAGTTATTGTGTTGCATATCTCTGTTTGTTTGCTCTTTAATTCTTCTAGGTCTTTGGTAAACTTTTTGATCTTTGCATCCAGTCTTTTTTCAAAGTCCTGGATCATCTTCACCATCATTATTCTGAATTCTTTTTCTGGAAGGGTGCCCATCTCCTCTTCATTTAGTTGTTTTTCTGGTGTTTTATCTTGTCCCTTCATCTGGTACAAAGTCTTTTGCCTTTTCATTTTCTCTATCTTTCTGTGGCTGTGGTTTTCAATTCCACAAGATGAAATACTGCTGATACTGCTTGATACTGCTGTCTGCCCTCTTGTGGAGGAAGCTGTCTACCACATCTGATTTTCTAAAGATGAAGTCTGTAATCAGAGGTAGAACGTGGGAAATAACTATGAATCAAAGCACTTTGATTCCAGATAATCATTCCCCCAGTACCTTTCTTGTTTCATTTTGATTTACGATGCTTTCTCTTGCCACTCACACTGTCATCAGGGCAATTCCCACTCTCTGGACATTCGACTCATCCGATCCTTCACTTGGGCTGGAACCTCATGACAAAGCTACTCTTTGTAGCGTGTGACGCGCACATCTGCGTATGTGTATTTGTGTAAAAGTAGGAAAGGAAAATCTAGCAGAGGAATAATTGCATACAGGTATTTTCTGATGTGTGTGCAGTTTTATTCCCTCATGTCTGCTGACAAGTTAGACAGGGAAAATACTCTCTGGATCTTCAGGAAACTTCTGTTGTCAGTCTTCATGATAATTTACTTTCTTATCTCTTGTCCATTCACCTTGAGCCATTAGGCTTCCTTCTTTGCAGAAGCTCAGTAATTGGAAAACTGGTTTACAAATCTGCTAACTTTTTCTTCACTAAAGGATTTTTTTCCTCATCACACAGAACCAAGGGAAAGAGAAGAGAAAGGGAGGAAAGTACGCGTTTTAGTGAGATCTAAAAGGAGGAAAATTGAATTTATTTACTATTCCCACTTCTTATCTTTCAGGAAGAATGTGAAAAGGGCACAGGAATTTGATGCTTTGGATAACACAGTGCTAAAGCCACATAAGGGATTTTTTTAAAATGTGTTTTAAAAATATTTGTAGCCTCTGGATCAAAGACTTTGAACTACTTTTGTGGGAGGATATCAGCTCCAGAGATCACTCCATAACAGAGAAATAACAATAACAACGATAATAACAACAGCTCACCTTTATTAAGGATGGTGCTAAGTACTTTATATATCATAACTTCATTCACTCCCTGCAAAGCCAGAGGTAGGTTCCATTATTACCTCATTTTCAAAAAAGGAAACTAAAGCTAAGAGAGGTTAAAAATAACTTACCTGAGGTCATGGAGCTAATAAGTGGAGGAGCTAAGACCCCAAACTAGGTCTGACTCCAAAGCCTACAATCTCAAGCAGCCTGGCAGTTTACATAGCAGGCTTGACCAGTATGGGAAGGTTTTCTGAACTCACTGCAGAACCACCCCCATTTTGTCAGGGGTCTCCCATACAAGTTCTCATGATTTGAGAAGCTGGTTTTGGTTGCAAGGATAACCAAAGAGTGTAGACAGCTGGCACATATGCTTTGCTTGCTCCAGTATTTTTAAAGACTACATAATTAGGCAGATATTTTTAATTTGCAGAAACAACCAAGTCTCCCATACCTTTCCAGGCCCCCTCCTATAAATGCAGAGAACCTCCGTGGAGGTAGGCCCTGCAGTCAGACTGCCAGGAACATCACCCTCTTCCGCCTGTCACTTGCTGCATGATCTTCTGCAGGTTCTCCACCTCCTTTTTCTTATCTGTAAAGTGAACATAATAATAGCACCTGCCTCAAGTCATGGGCCCCGAGGGCAGATCCTCCAACCCACAGAATCATCCCCACACCTTGAAACCTAATGGAATTTGCCCTGCTGGGTTTTGAAGTTTTGCAAGAGTGATGTCTTTCTTCTTTACATTTTTTTCCCTTTGAAATGAGAATGTCTACAACTGCCCATCCCACCATTGTATTTTGGGCAGATAACTGGTTTTCTAATTTCATATGTTCACAGATGGAGGGGAATTTTCACCTAGGATGTTATGGTAGAGTCTCACCCATACTTGACTTAGATGATTTAAATGATGAGATTTGGGACTTTTGAGCTGATGATATTTAAATGAGATTTTTGGATGCATTGATGCTTTAATGGGTTGAAATTTAGGGGAATATAGGGATGGGGTGAATGTATTTTGCCTGTGGGACAGATATGAATCTTTGGGGCCCAGAGGACAGATAACAGTAGGCTGAATAATGCTCCCCCACAAAAGATATCCATGTTCTAATTCCTGGAACCTATAAATGTTATCGTATGATGAGAGAGAAAGAGAAATTTGCAGATTAGGAATTCTGAGATGGTGAGATTATCCTGGATTATCCAGGTGGGGCCTAAATGCTTTTTTTTTTTCTAAATACTTTTTGTTTGTTTTTTGTTAGTATTATCGTTATGATGAGCATTGGAAGGCTTTCAGGAAATAGAACTCTGTAGGGGTCCTGCAGTAGGGGTCTGTGGATGTTCTGGGGCAAATTATGAAATCCCAGAATTTGTGTGTGAAAATTGGTGTATATGTGCATATATTTAGCTCCCAGGATGGCAACAACACAGTACCACAGGCTGGGTGGAAGAATCCGTTCTAAGCTTCCCTCTTCGGCTTGTGGATGGCTGTCTTCTCTATGTCTCTCACAGCATCGTCCCTCCATGCGTGTCTGTCTCTGTGTCCACATTTCCCCTTTTTGTAAGGACACAGGTCATATTGGATGAGAGCCACCCTCATTATAACTTGATTGCCTCTGTTAAAGACCCTGTCTCCCAATTAGATCACGTTCTGAGGTATTGAGGCTTAGGAGTCCACCATTTTGTGGGCAGGGGAGGGGCAGGGAGGCAGGGGGCACAATTCAGCCCATTAACGGTGTGTGGATGTTTCCAGAGCTTTCATCAGATTTCATCAGATCTCAGAAGTACGCAGTACACACATTCATGAAGGCATAGGCACACGTGCTCACGAAGAGAGGATGAAAGCCTAGAATGTGGCAGCAGGTACTGAATGGTGGTGGGGAAAGGCTTCCAGGCCCTTGGTTCTCATCTCAATAGGCAGATGCCAGCTTTGCTAAGCAACTTTAAACCATGTTTTGAAGTAGGCAGCTTATTGGAAGGCAGTGCATGGAGTGGAAGAAGCACAGGCTGTAGAATGAGTCCAATCTGCCTTGACATCATCTAGGCTCTGTGTTGCCTCAGGGAACTCACTCAACCTCTCTGAGACTGTTTCTTGGTCTAAAAAATACTACGTACCTTAAGGCTATGGATATAAAGTACCAAACTCAGTGTGTGGATCCTAGCAGGCGTGCAAAGACCCAGTATCATTGTGGGTGGATACAACTAATGAACACGTACTCTGCTCTGCCTCTGGGAGTCTAGCTGAACAGCAGCACAGAATAAAGGAGTAGTGGTGGTGACTCACGCTACGCTTTCAATCTGAGACAGACGCTACTTGCCTCGTGTGGGTGACCTTGGCAGGCCGGGCTGACAGATATGGCTTTCAAGAAAAATGGTTCTTTGGTCTTCCAGTAAATCAAGGAGGCAAGGAATCTTTTGGTTGGTTGCATGGGCACTGCATCATTTGACAAAAGACTCTTGCTCCTGCCTGGGGCAGGGGCAGGTTGATGTTGTATGGAATGTCCATTGTGTTAGGGTAAAGTCTGAGCTGCTGTAACAAACAGACCCCAAATGTCAGCAACTTAAACTAGATAAGAATTTGTCTTTATGTCATAGTAGAGACATGAGGTACTAGGTTGATAGGCAACCCTGCCACTCTTAACATGTGGCTCTTCCTTGTAGGTGCAAAGTGGTGGCTCTTCATCTCTTACCTAGCAGGGAGGGAGAGCATATGCTCGCGATTTTAAGGCAAGACCCTGAGGTCACACATCATTAGCTTTTGTCCCATTTGGTCAGAAGTTAGTGACAAAGGCTCATTGAGCTGTAGGGAAGGCTTAGATGTGTTATCTTTAACTAGATTGCCGTGTGCCCAGCTAAACTTAATTATCATGGGAAAAGGAGAACTAAGATTGGGGAATACGGCTAGCAGATTGCCTCATCTGGCTCATGGCATCTTTTTTCTCATTCTGGGCCATTACTTAGGTAAGTGACCTTGATTATGCTCCTGTTTAAGAAATGCCCTTCTCCTGCAACACACACATGCACACAAACACACACACACACACATGCACACACACAGAGACACCTGTATGATTCAGCCCAGACATGTGAGCATCAGGCCCATGAATATTTGAATGTAGAGGTTCACGTTGCCATGATTACATGGTCATTTACAGTCATCTAGTTCTCACCATTCCTTTATCTTATTTGATCTTTACCTCAGCTTTGGGAGTTAGGCACAGCAAGATTTATTATCTCCTTACAACTGCAGAAATTTAGTCTCAGAGAAGCTAGTAATTTATCCAAGGCCACACAATTCATTGGTGCTAGACTCAGGGCATCTGATACCTAATTTAGAGCATTTCCATCTACAGCCAGGGAAAAAGATGGGAAATTGGAACTCAATTCAACTGGAACAAATGAATTCATCCCTATTAGTGATTCTAGGGGAGTGATGATTGAAAGTAGTTGAAAAACAAGAGAGAAAGTTTACCTTTCTCAGGCATCTTCGCACCTCCTGGTACCTCTCTTCTGCCAGCTCCAAGGTTTAGAAACATCATGTTCTCTTCTGGAAGTACAAATTTGTCTACTGTTGGGGACCTCTACCTCAATAGCTTAGGGTACAGCACTGTCTAGCCACTCCTGTCTTTGCTAACTAGGGTTTTCATTTACGGATACTGCAGGTATCAACTAGGTGTAAGGAGGAAAGCCACATAATAAAGTTTACACCAGGATATAAATGTGTAATTAGTTGCTTTTAGAGTATGTTAAATTAAAAAAAAAAAAGCTTGGTTATGATACTAAATGAATTTTGAATTGGTGGAATTTCAGGGAGGTTGGTGGCCAAGTAAAATCGTTGAGTTTGGGAGGTTCTTCTGGCGTACGGCACTCCTTTGATTGCTGTGGTACCCAACATCTTTGCCTGGCAGGAAAGTCTACCTTAAAATAAGGTTAAGGGATCACAGCAATTAAGCATCTGCTGTGTCTCTGGTTCTCTCCTAGGCATATTACTTGCATGAGCTGATTCAAGTCAATGCTGTCAGTAAGGGGTGATGGTCCTCATTTTACAGGTGATAACAGTAAGCGCTTCCATTTTGTTTAGCATTTACTACATGTAAGTTAAGACATGAGGTTTTGTAAGATTAAATACATTAACCACGGTCACATACCTAGTAATAACAATTAGAATGCAAACCCCAAGCCCTATGACTTCAAAAGTGGTGCTCTAAAAAAAAAAAAGTGGTGCCTTTTTTAACATTGCTTCCTCTGATGTCTGCGGTTCTACCACTAAAAGAGAGCCTAGTGGGGATTTCATATATTCATCCTCCCAGTCCACTTTTAATCAAATCATTTAGTACAAAAATTTTTTAATATATTGACTGATATATTTGATATATTTCTACAATATATTCATATGTAGTAAAGTTTAATATATGTGAAAGTAGTTACATATTATTAAGAAAAAATGAAAGTATACATAGATGGCATGTTTCCAGTTTGGAAGGAAAAATGCATAAGTCAATATAATCTGGAAGGATATTTACCAAAACATTCAATGGTAATGACCCTATAATAGAGTGAAAGTTTGGAAGTGAATGTCTTTCATAATGATGATGATGGTGATGGCGGCCGTCATCTCTCCTGCCCTTATTCTGATAACTGTAATTGACTACCCCCTCCTCCCTTTGCTTTGGAAAATTTCTTCTGCCTCCATATGGATTGGATGGAACTTCCATTCATAGCACGCTGCCACACTGTAAGAAATGGACACGTGACAGAGCTTAGACCAATCAGTGTCCTGTGTGATTGGTCTCTGTGGGGGACAAACTGAAGTGCTGTTGATGCCCCATCTGCACTGCTTTGTCCCATCTCTGAGTTTGCCTGCAGCAATGCTGGACAATTTCTGGCATACTGACAGCGTCCCACCTCAGACACCCATGTCTCTCTGTTTCTCTACCTGAGACCTTTTCCCAGTGCTATAGAAACTTGCTCAGCCCAAGTGCAGAGTGCTCACAAGAGCTGGGGATGAGCATCCTCAGGAACCATCCTCAGCCAATTAGGGATGGGAGTCTGTGGACAAACCGCCTCCCAGCCTCCCTATTCTGACTGGTGTTTCACGTGGTACCTCCGAAGGACCCAGCGGGCCTGAACTCCAGTTGCCCATGGTGGTAACTCACTCACTAACATTCTGTTGACTTTTCTGCCATCTGTTGAACTTTCTTTGCTCCTTCACCTCTGCTCCCTGGTACCGCCTCCCAAATACTCTACCTGCATCCAAGGCCTCATCTCAGGGTCTGGCCTATTAGAGTCCTTTCCTAAAACTTCCCAAGCTGAGGTAGAGATGTAGCTATCTCTTTCTCCTTGGATGAAAATCCATCAACATGAAACCGAGAATTCTGGTGGCATGACTTCAACATGAGAGTCTGAAAACATGCAACAGATGGACCAACAGAGTCCAAGACTCAGAGAGGATCGTCATGCTGTGGGCATCGTGGGATCCAGCCCACCTTCAGGTCAGCTCTCCTTCGACCTTGACGCTATTACTTGTTACCTTGAGCTTCAGCTAGTTTTGAATTGGGTTTCTGTCCCTGGCAAGCAAAAGAGTCCTGGTGGGATGATGTTTATTTTCTTCTTTTTGCTTATGTTTTTCTGTAATGCAATACACAAAAACTTTTTAATGCAAAAATGAAAAAAAAAAAAGCAGAATAGGGAAGTTCCCTGGTGGTCTAGTAGTTAGTATTCAGTGCTTTCACTGCAGTGGCCCAGATTCAATCCCTGGTTGGGGAACTGAGATCCGGCAAACCATGTGGTATGGCAAAAAAAAAAAAAAAAAAAAAAAAAAAAGGAAGAATAAAGTTCTAAAGGGGAAAAAAACCATTGTAAATGTCATTAACAATGTCACCTAAATAGCCCATGCGGGGGCACAGTTCACCTTCTTCTCTTAGTATCAGTGAAACCAGGCCTTCTTGAAACAATGGACTCACTGAACCATGAGTCTTCACAGGCAATCACACTCCCCAAATGCCCCACAGTGCTGAATGACAGAGGGTGTTTCCTTTGTCAGCTCCACCAATCACCCCAACTCTTAGAATGATTTGGATGTTGCTTCTCATTTGGCCCCAAAGCTGTGCCCAAGTTAATGACTTGGAAAAACATGTCATCATCCATGTAATCTACAGAAACCAGAGAGAGCCCTGAATGAGGCATTTCCACTGCAGAGGAAGCATTCACAAATCCTGCACATTTTAACAATGTTTGTATTATTTCTCACAACTATTTAGTTAAATCCTGTGTAAACAGATGGGCTTATTTGTTTGGTCCTAATAGTTATAAAATTTGAATATTTTGCATGCTGACAATTACAAATATTTGTATTTGCCAAGTAGTAGTCTTTCCATTAAAAAATTCCTTTATGCGAAAGATAAAGCTGGTTTAGTCTTTATAGAAACATACTTCGGCTTTATGTTCCCATGGCTTTTACATAGCCAGAGGTATTCACAGATTGCTGGGTATCACTGGGAAGAGGAGTGGAAACAAACCACAGAGCACTGTCACCCTCTGCTCAGAGCATGGTTACATCTTCATACACAGCTCCGTGTCTGTGTCTTGAGGCAACATCAACAAAACAAAGCAAAATTGGTTCTAGTACGATGGCTCCAGTTCTCAAAAATGTACAATTCCTTTAAACTATAATCCCAGGTTTAGGAATTTGCACTAAGAATCCAAATTAGAGATGTGAGCAAAGATGTATACAGATAAATATGTAATGCAGTAGTATTTGTAATAAATATTGGAAATAATTCAAATATAC
Source organism: Hippopotamus amphibius kiboko (assembly GCF_030028045.1). Classification (NCBI taxonomy): domain Eukaryota; kingdom Metazoa; phylum Chordata; class Mammalia; order Artiodactyla; family Hippopotamidae; genus Hippopotamus; species Hippopotamus amphibius. The sequence continues at coordinate 24,346,354 of NC_080194.1, read as the reverse complement.
AATAATTATTTATTAAATTGTGGTATATTCATATCATGAAAATCTGTGCAGCAATTAAAAACAATAACATAGATTTCATGGCAACTGGGACAGAGCTATATCAACAATATATTATCAGTGAAAAAAAGGCAGATTACAAAAGAGTATGCACAGCATGATCTCAATTTTATAAAAGCAAAAATATATCTTTATATACATGAACGTCTAGAAGGCCTTACACCAAAATATTAATAGGATAGATTTTGGGGTGTTGGGAATGTATATTTTTATATTCTTCTTTAGGCTTTTCCAAATTTTCTATGATGAACATGTGTTATCTTTATAATCAGAAAAACAAAAAATTAAAAGGAACAAAAAGGCAAAATAATATTATTTAGATAATACATCAAGGTGACATAAGAAATCAAGAGGTTATTCTATGATTTTTAAGTCACTCATTTTAAAAATACTAAGGGCCTACTGTATGTCAGTACAAGAAGAAATACAGAGGCTTTTAAAAATCAAGCTCTTGCCTTTGAAGGCTTCAAAATTTAGAAAAGCACTGTCCAATAGAGTGTTCTAGAATGATGGAAATGTTCAATGCAAGTAGCTTTTGGGCACTAAGAATGTAGTTAGTATGACCAAGGTATGGAATCTTATGTTTAATTTTAATTAACTTAAATGTACGTAGCCCCATGTGCCTACTGGCTTCTATAGAAGAAAAGGCACACTTGGAAATAATTATAATACACTAGTGCTAGAGAAGCACAGAGAATGGAGATATTAACTCTATTCATAAAAAGCCTCTGAGAGGAAACACATTTTGGGCAATGAATCCAAAGGTATAGTTAGGAATTCACTCTGGAGAGAAGAGAATTTTAGGCAAAGGATATTGCAGAAGTAGCAGCATAGAGTCATGACTGTGCCTGGCATTTTTAGGAAAGACAGAAAACAAAAAGCAAAGCAAGACAAAAAAGAACACCAGAAAAAGCTCATGTCGCATCAAGAAACCTAGGGAAAATAAAATTTGGCCAACAAATCCAGTAATATTAAGATCTAGAGAAGGTAGTCATTTTGTTACATCTTTAGGGGAGGTGTCACTCAAACCCACTAAAACCCATTATCTCAAGATAGGAAGAGCTTTTACTCTGTGCCAAGCACTGTACTAGAAACTTTTATATGCTTAATCTCATTTAATTACTACAGAAACCCTATTTTACTGAAAAGGAAAGCAAAGCTCAGAGGATAAGCAGCTGCCCAGGAACACATAGCTAGTAAGTAAGTGAACTTGGATTCAAACTCCTGACTCATCTAATTCTAAAGCCCTATTTTCACTATATCATGTTACCCCCACCCAGGAATATGTTTAGATAGAACACAGAAACATATGTGTTTCTGTGAATGGAAATAACCTAATATGGAAGTAATCTCTGAAGTGGAAATAATCTCTGAAATGGAAATAATCTCCTGAAGAGATTATTTTTAAAGATATCATGGGTCATTTCTAAGCTCTAATGGTGACATCCCAGGGAGCAACTACCATCATGATTCGGGAACTCTGGATTGTCTGTCAAAGATAGTAGACTGAGCTGGACTCTTCCAGGCCATTGTCTGATATGATCTCATGCCATAATGGATGCTGTAGATTACCAGAACCAACAGTACCAAATTTGGTACCAATGTCCATGGCCCCCTAAGCCCAAATTATAAGGGCACCACCAAATGACAAAATCATGAGGTCCAGAAACTTATCTATGCTGCCTGGCAGTTCCCACTGGTGTAAAAGATTTTGAATTTTCAATGTCCTGCTTTCTGGACCACTGTCCTCACCATTGTGTCTTTCTGTGCCTTGCTCAGATTTGACTCAATAGCCTTGAGTTAACTCCATCAACTGCCTATACAGTAAAGCTTTCCAACATCTGTTCTGCTCTACTTGAGGGAATTCCTGCTAGGTTTGCATGACATTGATCTCAAATTTTTTCCTCCGCCAACTAGGACAGCAACAGAAGGCCAGGGGAAACAGGAACATTCAAGAAAAAAAAAAAATAGAGACTCTTCTTTACTAATATTTAATAAAGTGTTGATTCTCTTGTACTCCATGTATTAGAAATCTTCTATTTCTCATAATGAATATATTTAGGACCTGATCTCTCTTTCAAGGCTGGTTTCCCCAACTTTGGGTTTGGGAACTTTGAGCAGAAGAATAAACACAGAGGACTTAAACTTGGAAAGTGATTACTAAGTAGTTATACCAAACATATGCAACAAAGTGGGGCTACCAAAAGAATGATTTAAAAAGGGGGGGGGGAGGTGTTGTTGATCAGATAAGTATCAATGTTGTCATTATGGAAAAAGTAGAAATCAGAAAATTTCAGTTTAGTGTTGTTTTAGTTTAAATCATTTTTTAGTTTAACGGACGTTGCAAGGATGGGGGCGCGAGGAGCAGAACGTCATATTTTCCAAAGCTATGTCCTCTAAAGGTTTTGATTAGGCCCTCGTTCCAGCCCAACAGAGCTAGGAGACAGAAACAGCGGGACTTTAAGAAGGAGAATTAGCCTAATATCAGTAGCTCAGATCCTTAATTAACTGAATTCATTTTTCTGAGTTCTCAGAGAAAGACAGTCAAATAGATGCAGGCTTAATACTTCCTAATGAAAGTAGCCTGTTTGGTGAATATCCTTGTTAATTAAAGCAGTATGTTCCAGTACTGAATTTTTTTTCTTTTAAAAATTGTTTATATACTTTTTAACATAAATTTACACACATGACAATTACAACCATTTTTTTTAAAGTACAGACTTTTCCTTCTCTTTTCCTTTTTTTGTTTATCTCTTGCCGTCTCTCTCCTCTCCACTTATATCAATATCCACGCTGCCCACCAGTAATCCTAGGTACTACCTAGTATGTGCTTCCACATTTTACTGGAACACACACACACACACACACAGAGGAATGATATTAAACACACCAGTGCATCTGCTGTTCTCATTCTCGTTCAATACTTCATGAGAATCTGTCCAAGCCAACTGTATGGCTCTAAACCATTCTTCTTAAAGCTACAAAATCATTTCATGCTTTAGATACACTATTGATCTAATGTGGATATTTTTCTCCTAGGCTTCGTTTATCAACTATGCTGTAATAAACATTCTTGCACTGTACTGTGGTTTCTTTGGAATGGATTTCTAAGAGTGAGATTGCTGCATCAAAAGATAGTGTGGTTGCTCTTTTTTTCTCCTTTTGAAAAAAGAGATGATGCTAGACTTTGTTCCTTATTTTGCAAGTGACCTTGAGCATTCACTTCTCCTCCCTGGACTTCTGTTTTCTCACTATAAAGCAGGCGTGTGGGAATATGGATGACCTTGAATGTCCTTTGAAGCTTGTTTTAAACTTCTCTGCTTCTGCGCCTGCGCCCACTGCCCTGTGTTTTGCTGCAGTGAAGTGAAAATCATCACTACTGCTGACTCAGGAACAACCGTCCTGCCTGTCTGAGTCTCGGGGATTTTGGACCTACATTTTGCACACAGACTAGTTACTTAGCTGAACCACTGATTTCCAAGTACAGACTCTTCTGAAATGCTATGATGAGGGAAGCTTGCCCTGATTAGTTTGTCTCCTTGACGCCTGCGGTTCAAATGAGAGCTGGACAGTGAAGCTGATTGCAGAGTTTGAAGGTTCTGCCGTATGCACTAAGATTTACCTTCTTCTAAACAGGACACACTCCTAGCAGCTTCTGTGTTTGATAACTTCTTCAGGGTGCTCCTAATTTTCTTTTAATGAGGATAAATACTTGATTATTGCATGACCACACCACTGAATGAGGAGGGAAAATGTTGCACAATCATTATCTACTTTGTCAGGCTTTCTATTCTGTGCATGTCTACCCATAGTAAATCTTCTGGACCAGGGAGAAAGAGCCATTTTATTTGCTAAATCTAAGGGGCTTCAAACATAATTCTTGCAGTCTAAACAATAACAATTGCTTATTGAAAGAATACCAGGCAGCCTACCTCAGTGTAGGTGTTTTCCCCCAAGGTCACAGGGCAAGGAGGTGGTGTGGTCTGTATGCAGAGCCCACATTCTTAACACAGAACAACACTCCAGTGGAACCAGGCAGTAGCAGACAAGAGGGACAAAAATACTGCATGGCTTCTCAACTATCTTGTCAATGTCACCTGAAACCCACACTGAGTCCTCGCACCCATCATCTCAGAAGTTTTAGGTGTTTATGGCTCCCACAGCAAAATCATCTGAACACGGATACAGACTGTGGACCAGAGTCAACACAGACATGGGCTCAAATTCTGGCTCTGCCCTCTGACATTAGGCAAGTTTCTTCGCCTCTCTGTCAGACTGGCCTGGCAGCTGTTTCTCACCTGCTGCCCTGAGAATGAGAGAAAGCTGGCACTGCCAGCGCCAGGCTAACACCAGAGCCAGGCTCCCTTTTGTCTCCTCCTCTAGTGCCGAGGCAGGCAGCATCTTGAATGCAAAAGGCTGCCCTCCAAGCCCTCTCCTGCCTGAGTTCGTTTGCCCCCTGTGCCTTGGCATAAACACTGGCGTCAGAGCTGCCACGGGATGGCCCCTTTTTCAGCAGACTCCCCTTCCCTCCGTTCCCCCCCCCCCCCCATTCCACCAGGTGGACACGGGTTTTCAAAAATAGCTATTTATTTGCTTAACTGCAAGGGGTGGGAGCAGCGTGATCTAGGGCAAAATCAATTACTATTTTTCATCTTTGACAAAGTAATTAAGGCCATAGTGACTGGCTAATTTCGACGGAATGGCTACGCAGTGATGGATGCGGATTTACGGCCTGCTTGGCGGCGGTGCCCAGAACCGGATTATCACCCCGAACAGGCGGCGCTGGAGGGCGGGGGTGGAGGCCCGCAACTGCAGGACCTGAGCCTTTTCTTCTTGTTCTTTTTAACACTGCGGCTTCCTCCTCGGCGCTTCCGAGCGCAGACACACACCCGGGCGCAGGACTAACCGACCCTGACCTCCTGCCCCCCGCACACTCTCTCCTGCCTTTGCACCCCTACCCGGCTGCTAGGCTGGTGCCCGCCACTCCGCAGCCGCGTTGGCTTCAGAGCAACCCCTCTAGGTCTCCCCGCTCCGCATCCTCCCTCCTCTCTCCGCGCGGCCCCTCCTCTGTAGAATCTTGCGGCTGTAAGTGGGGGGAGGTGGGAAGCCAAAGCAGCGCCTCAGCCAACCCCCTGCAGCCTGCGCGTCAACCGCCCCCGAAGGACCTGACGCACGTCGGGCGCCACGAGGGACCCGAGTCCGCCCTTGGCTGGGGAGGGCTTGCAGGCGAAACGTCAGCCCCGGGGAGCTGAGCCGGGGAGCAAGGCGGCGGGGAGAGCAGTTCTCCACCGCCGCTGCGCACGTCTCGCTCCCGCCTGGGCCTGGACGTCAGTGCGCCCCGGAAAGTCGGAAAGTCGGTGCGCTGGCTGGACGCTCCGCTGGCACCGGGCACTTGGCGGGGGCGTCTCAAATGCAAATTTCGAAAACTGACTTTCGAAGTCGTGACTCTCTCTTGGAAGTCGGCCCAGGGCCCGCAGAGGGAGGCCTACCCTGACCTAGGGGTGCGCCTCCTGGCGCGGAAATCGGGGGCTACCAGGCCTGCCCTTTACAGTTCTCGCATCCTGGTTTGGCTCTTTGGAAGCTGGGGACTGTTTCCGAAGAAGCTCCCGGCAGAGCCCCTCGGCTTTCCCCGTGGCTCCCAGAGTCCGGGGTGTTTCCGAGCGCCCAGCAGGGCCGGAGCAAGCGCCCCTGTGGGATTCCGGGCCCCACCTGCTCTCCTGACCCTCCTCCAGCGAGAGCCCACTACAGCCCCACCTCATCTCCCTTCCTCCCCCGTCCCCGACCTCGCTGGGCTTCCCTTAGAGCAGTCCTCCGGGGAGAGCGCGATCGGCCCCCAGACGGCCCTGTGGGAGGGTTTGGGAGATTTTCCAGGGTTGGAAGGCGACTTTCTGAGCCTAAGTTTCTCCAGCTTTCAGACTGGGAGTTTCTCAAAGGTTGTTGTTAAGGCTAGATGGGGTAATTCATGGAAAGCCCTTGCGCGATTTTTCAATATTGAGAGCTTAATAAATGTTAAATCAAAACTACAATAAAGAGCGGCCTGAAACCCTCAAGGAAGCTCTCTTTAGGGAATCAGTCCCCCTTCCATAATCATGCAGACCGTGGGTCTCTAGCCGGCTGCCCTCGGAGGGGCCAGGCGGCAGAAGCAGTGAGCTGAGGCATCCGCGTGCGCTCAGGCGACTCGGAAGGAGGCGGGAGGGGCCCCGCAGTAGTGCCCTGGGCGCCCACCGCAATCTGCCGCCGCAGCAGCCTCGCCTGCGGCCGCCGCAACATTGCCCTCCCGCCGCCGCGTGGGGACGGCCTAGTCGAGTGCGACGGCGCCGACCCCGAGGCAGTGGGCAAGGCTGTCAGCAGCAGGGAGGGGACAAAGTGCTTTCCGTAGCTCCCTATTTCTGAGACCTGGAGCTCCCTGAACCAGCCCGGCCAGAGAGGAGAAAAGGGAAGCGTTTTGCTGCGAATCCCCTGCTAGTCTCCAAACCACACCTCTGTAAAGATGTTTTCCCTTTCTTATGATTATAGCCATTGCTTTGTACCAACAGGAAAGTCCGTCTTTCTATTGCCACGGCCACCTCCATCCCAGCCACAGTAAGGTAGAACGTCCTCTGGTGGCATCCCAGAGGGCCAGCCCCTGCCGCCCAGTTGCCGCAGATGGTCATTTGGAGGGTCTGTAACACCTTGCGCTTTCAAATCATTCCTGGCTGTGGTGAATTTTTACTGAGAGGCCTAGGAAGAAAGAATGGATTTCCTCTGACTTTGAAAGTGACCTCAGGACCAGGTCAGTGTTGGAAATAATTTCCTTTTTATTTCTCTGTAATATTTTCAGAGGAGCTTGAGAAGTACAACAAGAATAGTCCTAATTTTACTCAGGAATTTCTCTTAATTGTGTTAATGGAGATAAAATAGAAATGCAAACACTAGACCTCAATTTTTAAGCGAAAAACTTGGATCCCTCCAACACTGGTTGACTGGGAGAGTGGGCTGTGGAAATCTGAAGTCCCACACTCAAGGTTGGTACAGCCTTATAAACACAGGACCCATGTGCACAGCCATTGCAGAACTGTGGCACTTTGTGCAGACCCTCGATTTTTTTTGAGTAATGTTGCAAATCCACTGCCTGCAGGTTTGGAGAGGTAGCAACGGGATTTAGCCGAAGAGAAAGACGGAAACATGACAGTGATTTAACTTCTTCCCCTGCATCCACCTCGGCAGCCCAATCCGCTCCGTTGGCGGCTGCGCCTCTGCTTGGGTGCAGTGGGACGTGTCTCTCCCATGTTTCCCTTAATTAGGAGGAGGCAAACTTCTGTCATCCCCTCCCGCCAGCTTCGGTTTAGTAATCAGACCCACATGAGTCACGACGAACACGCAGCCCCCTCCCACCCGAGTGACAACTGGCCAGCGTACTCTCGGCTGTTGTCCCTTTAAAACTCGAATCCAAGGAGGTAATGATTTATCAAACTTGTATTATCAAGAAAATGTCAAACGAAGGGCACCTTGCTTTGCACTGACGCAAACCTGGCCTTTCCCAAGGAGATATAGAAAGCGCCTCTCTTGCTGGAGCCAAACCCAGTCTTGTCAATAGCTGGTTTCACTCTCTACCCGTTCAAAATCTGTTGCCCGTTTCAGACATGGTGAGTGTTTTCTTTTGTTCTTTTAAGAGGAGATGGGGCTGTGAGAGTAGGAAGGGCAGATTCGTTTTGGATATTTCTTTTTGAAATGTTCTGTGCATTCTGGAAAGCAAAGGGAGGACAATTCTCGCAACCGTAGGTACATTGTACTTGTGAGCATCTCCTGCGGTCGGAAAGAGGTTTCCGAGGCTGTGGAGCTGAGAGATCGCAGGTGTCTCCCAGCCCCGCTATTCTGGGAACTGTCCTTGGTGCTGAAAAGCCAGGTGCCGGTACTGAAGAGAGCCGCTGTGGGTCCTAGAGGCTATTGAGATAAGAATGCTGGATGGAGCTGAGATATTTAGATTTGGTGCAAATGAAAGAGTTCTAATCTGTGCATTTGTGAAAGAAGGTTAGACGAGAGGCTGCGGTTGAGGTGAAGGTGATATGATTATTCTTACGGTATAATGATAATAATTGGTAGTAGTATTTACCAAGCCCTGAAAGATAACACACGGGGAGAAAGTGGACAGAAAAAACACCGTTGGCAGTTATTTTCATTTGAACCTCAATTAGGAGAAGGCAAAGGAAAATTACTCATGAGCTTTGGTTCCCAAACCAGTGTAGGGGCATGGATATTAAATTCGTGTGAATAGTTATTCTTGGGGAGTGGGGAGGACCAAAAAACTTCTCATGTTCTGCTACATACCTGGGAATCTGAAAGTGAATGTAGGTTGTGTAAGATAAACCCAGTTACTATCTTGTGTTTGAAATCTGGTTTATTATTGTCCTTGTGGTGTTGTTACTGTTATTTTGGTCGTTACCCTTATCCTTGCTTTGGTTACCTGGTGGGCAGGGGTGGGTTTTGGAGGGCTGAGATTCCCACAACCGATTTGGCCTCAAACACTCGCAGGTGCCAGGGCATCAGCTTTTGTGGCCGCAGCTTGTCTATCGCTTATTAAAAAAAAAAAAAAAAAGCAATGTGCATTGTTGAATGACAAAGGAAATGGGGCGGAAAATTAAAGAATCTTTCTACAATGGTGATGGGGACGTGGGCACCTTAGACAGCCGTGATGTGAAATCCAAAGAGGGCAAGAGCTCATGGCTGTAGGGTGATTTCCACCCTCCACTTCTCCCGCCTCCAAAAAAACATTTCTGCATCTTTTCTTAGTTCACCTTCTATCAGGGAGGAGAATATTAGCTTCTTTATGTCATCCAGTTATCCACGAGATGGGCAGATTGAGAAATACTTATTACGGTTTTTCTCGGAGAAGGAAAAAAAAAATCCAGATTCCAATTCCCTAGATATAATGTCTGAACCCGAGTTGTGAACTGTCTCTATATGTATATACAGGTATTTTTAAAGCTGCCATGACTTTTTTTCTTTTCTTTCTTTTCTTTCTTTCTTTCTTTCTTTCTTTCTTTCTTTCTTTCTTTCTTTCTTTCTTTCTTTCTTTCTTTCTTTCCTTCCTTCCTTCCTTCTTTCTTTCTTTTTCTTTCTTTCCCTCCCTCCCTCCCTCCCTCCCTCCCTTCTTTCTTTCTTTCTTTCTTTCTTCCTTCCTTCCTTCCTTCCTTCCTTCCTTCCTTCCTTCCTTCCTTCCTTCCTTCCTTTCTTTCTTTCTTTCTTTCTTTCTTTCTTTCTTTCTTTCTTTCTTCCTCTTTCTTTTTTTTGCACGAACCTCACGTTGTGTTTGCAGGATTGCGGTGCTCCCAGGGAAATGAACAAACAACCGGCCAACAGCCTGGAGGCGGTGGTGGCGCCGGGCCACGACGATGGCCCACGCGCGCCCAGGACGAGCCCGGAGCAGGAGCTTGCCGCGGCCGCCTCCGCGCCGCCGCCGCGTGTGCCCAGGTCCGCTTCCACCGGCGCCCAAACTTTCCATTCCCCCGACGCGCGAGCCTGCGAGGCCGAGCGGCCGGGACTAGGGGCTTGCAAACTCAGTAGCCCGCGGGCGCCTGCGGCCTCGGCGGCTCTGCGGGACTTGAGCGAGGCGCACGGCGCGCAGGCCGCCCCTCCTTCGGGGGGCGCGGGGCCCGGCAACGCGCTGCACTGTAAGATTCCGGCCCTCCGCGGCCCGGAGGGGGATGCAAACGTGAGTGTGGGCAAGGGCACCCTGGAGCGGAACAATACCCCGGCCGTAGGCTGGGTGAATATGAGCCAGAGCACCGTGGTGCTGGGCACGGATGGAATCACGTCCGTGCTCCCGGGCAGCGTGGCCACCGCTGCCACCCAGGTAAGCAGGTCGCGCTCGAGCCGCGCCGCCTCCTGCTTCCCAACTGCGCGAGAGGCGAGCCAGACCGAAGCGGGTGCACGTGTGCTGATGGGGAGACCGGTTGGCAGTGCCAGGTGATGGATGCGGGAGGCAGCTTTGGGGCTTCGGAAACTCGCGCTGCGCTGGGGTCGCCAGTTTAGGGCTCGAGGGCTGCAGCGACCCTGCCAGAGGGATCGCGACCTCAGCAGCTGCCGCTGCCTGCCCCTTCCCAGCCTCGGATGGTAGCGGGAATCCAGGTTCAGACTCATTAAGAAGTTGAGGCATTTAGATTCGCACCCCTTTCTGCAGACAGGACTCCCCCTCTTGCTAACGACTGGGTCTTTTTTTTTTAATTCTTAATTTAAAAAACGAGAAGAAAATACAGAGAAAAACATGGGGGGAATAATAATTTAAGTCCTGTAGGCCTTGTACTGTGAACTACATTTATCACGAGAACTTAATTTGATGAGAAGTGGTTTATATGAAGCCACTACTGAAGTTTAAGCCTCAGAGCCTATCTTTTCCAAAATCTGGTACCCGATTTCATATATATGAAATATATATATATGAAAAAATATATGTTTTTTTCTTAAAGTACCTCTCTCAATTGTATAAGCTTCAGGCCCCCACAAACCTGGATTCACCTGTGCATTTCATCCTTTATGCTCAACCAGAGGCATGAAAAACAGACAAAGCAAATTCCAATCCTGAGTTAGGGACGAGGCAGCTATTATTGGTGGCCTCCTCCCATATGGACTTCTGTCTTCTTCCTCCTCCCTCCAGTCTCTCTCCCCCCTCCCCTGATTTTCCCTCCATCCTGTTTCATGTACTTCAGCTCTTCCTTTCCCATTGCTTGTCTCTATGCTATCTCCTCTCCTACTCTGGGCTCAAGAGCTAAGCGTGTGATTCCAGCAGTGAGCTCTTGAACCAGAACAACTGCCTGTGTGAGATCTAGGGTTTATATAGCCCTTCTTAGTTACTCTAGTGTTTGTACACACACACACAGACACACACACACAGACACACACACATACCCTTAGCCACATGCCCACACAGCAAGAGCTCAGCTGTTAAAATAGCTAGAAATGGACATAAACTTAGGCTTTACCACTCGCCCTTTCTTTGGGTTCACCTCTGGAGCATTTGGCTGTGTGCATTAACTGCTTGTGACAGCATGTGCCCAACAGTGTGACCCAGGTGGAGGCAGAAAATTTGTTTCGAATGCCTTGCTTTCCGCACTGCGGCAAAAGGAGCCGGAACTCCCACCCTTTCTAGCCCTGGAAGAATTGAAGCAGGGAGGCTAGAGGTGGTATGTGTGTGGGAGGAGTATAGCAGGGATATTAAAGATGTCCAGTACAGATCAAGCCCTGCCTTTGCCTATTTTCAGCTCTGCCCATTTTTCTGATTTTCGCGTTTCTGACATCTACCTCCTTCTCTCTCTCCAAGACCTCCTTCGCATCTTGGCAGCTGCTTCTTTATCCTCCATGGCCTGTGAAACAGTGTAGATGTGCTAGGTTGCTAGAATAGGAGGTGGAGGGTGATTGTAGAGATGTAAGCCATGCAGTGGCTTAGGTCCCTGGAAGCTTTGTGTGGTATCCAGGTGTCCTGAATATTTTCTGGGTTTGTTTGAGGTGGCTTTACCTGCAGTTTTTTCTGCTTTGCAGTGAGGCATTGCAGAACCTGGGACTGCCCCAAGAAAGCATCTTAGTGTGAGCTTGGAGAGGTGAGCCCCAAAGATCTGTGGACTGCAAGAGCTGGAGGGTGCCTCAGGGGACAGTGGCTCTGAGCCCCTCGGTTTCCAGATGGGGACACAGAAGCTCAGCAAGAGCCGGTGGCTTGCCAGGGGTTATCCAGCTGGGAGGATAAAGTTTAGACCAGAACTCAAGATTTTCAATGACCTGTCTCTTTCCATGTCTATTTCTCCATTCTTCCTCTTGTTTCACCCCCACATCTCTCTCCTTGCTACCTCCCTTACCCCAGTGCTGAAAGGTGCCCCCTTCAATGTGTTGATCAGGCAGGTCCTGCCGGTAGGCTTTAGAGAAAAAGAGGCAAGGGCTCTGGCTGGCTTCAGGCATTGCAGCTCTCTTTCTGGCCTTAGCATGGACTCCAAAAAAAGAAAGGGCTGAGGGAGGGGTGTGTTGAAGAATTTGGGGGGGAGAGGTTGGTTAGGGACCTGCTTGCTGGGGACTCTGGGCATGATATTGGGGGCCTGCCTGCCAAATGAACTCTTGGTCAGGGGTTGGGGATGGAGGGACCTGCTTGCAATTAACCTACAGGTTCAACCTACCGGTTTGGGGAAAGCTGCTTGCTGGTGTGACTTGACTGCAGGATTTGGGAAAGAGGGGTTCAGGAGTCTATTTAAGATGGATTTTCAGATCAAAATTGGGAGCCTGCCTGCTGAAAGACTCTCAGTGCAGGGCTGAAGGGTCAGGGCCCTGCTTGTAGATGCATCCTCTCTTCAGAATTGGTGTCCTGCTTGCCGATGCATCCTCGGTTGAAAAGTCGGGGCCTGCTTGCCGGGAAGGACCCTCAGCAGTGGGGGAGGGGCGGAATGGGGCCTGCTTGCGGACCTACCGGGGCTGTTATCCGACAATGTGCTTTTCCGCCCCCAGGAGGACGAGCAAGGGGATGAGAATAAGGCCCGAGGGAACTGGTCCAGCAAACTGGACTTCATCCTGTCCATGGTGGGGTATGCAGTGGGGCTGGGCAATGTCTGGAGGTTTCCCTACCTGGCCTTCCAGAACGGGGGAGGTATGGCTTTTCCGCTCTTTCCGCCTGCGGCGCGGTGGGGCGGGCACTTGCGGGTTGGGGGGGGGGGTGGCGGGGAGAACCCAGAGCTCCGGGACGCGGGCTGAGAGGGGAGGCTCAGAGCAGCCTCCTCACATTCCAGCTTCACGCCCCCTCGCCCCCCCCCCCCCCCCGTAGGCCTCCCCGTGAAGCCGGAGGGCAGGGGCTATTGTAACTGGTTGGCACTAGATCCAGGAGGCTTTTACATGGAGATGGAGCTCAGGGGAGATGGAGTCCCCCCCATCCCCCACTGGTCCATCTTGAGGGGCCTGGGTCCTGATTCGAGTGAGCATTTATGCAGGGAAGGTCAAATCCTTATTTAGCCCACAAATATTTCAGTACCAATGTACTCCCCGCATTTAAACGACTTTAGAGCCAAGAGCTGTGTGGCCCTGGACACCGAATTAAGGACGTTTTAAAATGACAACCTGGAAATCTGAGCGCACATAGGAGAATTTGGGAATGGGTGCTTGGGGAGCAGAACGCAGGATGCAGTGGAAACAAGGAGATGGGCGCATAGAGGGGCTGGGGGTTGTGCTCTTGAAAATCTATTAGACGTACCCACACACGTACATCCTCTTGGGCACAAGCCGGCCTTATTTTGACTTTAGCAAAAATTATTTTGCAAAAATGGTCTCCATTTCACTTGTCCTCACGGGACAATGGAAGGAAAACCGTTTCTAATATGAGGAGGACGCCAATTAGGCACGCGGCAGCTGCCAGGCCTCCCTCTAGGATCATTGTATTGGTACCTCTCCTGTACCCACTGAGAAGGGACCGGACACATTCACGATCCCCTTGGCTTGCCCTGGCAACGCTGAGATGCCACAAGGCAGGGCTCACTGACTAGTCAAGCCCCCTCTAAGAACAGGAGTTTGCACCTCAGATTCCCTTTCACAGCTTGTCACCTGGACCAAGGAGACCAGAAGTCGCCCCTCACCATACCCCATCGGGTTATGCAGCTTAAGTGTTTTTTTGTTTGTTTGGTTTTGTTTTTTGGTTTCTCCGTGCACTCCAGGCACAGGGACGAGGGACAGGTGCAGCCGCCTGCGATGATGAAAACGGAAAAATGTTAATATCCCTCCCCCTAATTCCAAATTAGGACATGTTGACAAGTATTTATGAGGAGCGCAGAGCGTTTGCCATCAGGGCTGCCCTGGAAACAGAAGAACAAACGCATGCTGGCCACACACATGGGCGCCCCAGCTGTGTTTCCGCTCGGTTCTGCGCAGGGAGTCCCCGGACCAGGGTGCTATGATGTCTTCCGATGCTAGGAAAGGGGGCAGACACCCAGGACAGAGGTGGGGAGGGGGTTCCAGTCAAGGGAGCGCAGAAGCTTTGCAGCCCTGCTGCTCTTTGCTCTCCCAGGATCTGCGATCTGGGGAGCGCGGACGGGGAGGGGGGCCGGGTGGGGGCGGGGGGCGGGCTGCGCAGGGAGTAGGGCGTGGGGAGGGAAGGCAACCTCTTCTGCACTGCGGCTCTGGGCCCCTTCCAGCCGGTGGAGAGCTCGGTTCCTCCCTCCCAGGAGCAAAAGAGAAGGGTTGCACAGTCCACATCTTTCTCTAAAACCCATTCAGGAGAGGATAAAGCAAGAGCCCTGGTTTTACTCCCTAGCAGCCCATGGCCTTCCTTGTCTGCAGAGGTGGTGGCAGGAAAGGTCCTTCCAGCAGGAGGAACAGACAAGAGAAAGATCAGCTTTCTTTCTGTGGAGCCCAGTGCTCTGGGCTCTGGCATCTTGAGTCCTGAATTTGTTTTGATTCTGCAATGACATGCACTGCTCCAAAGATCGTGGCTATTCCCCAAGCCCCTACTAAACAACCTCAAAGAATACTTGAGGATAAAGGACCCCAGAGAACCCTCAGCAAGTCTGTGGAGGCCTGCCAGCTGCTGGTGCTCTAGACTGGGCGTTCTGGGGAATACAGATGAAGGCTCAACAACATCAGGGGCCCACGGTCTGGATATGACACCCACAGAAATATTGTCAAATGCTCAGCACCTTGGGAGAGGTACTGTGGGAGGATGGAGAAGGGAGACTTCCGGTAGGAGGAAGCATTTGAGTTGACCTTGAAGGATGGAAAGGACTTCCCATGTGGAGAAGGAAGTTGAGACCTGTGTGATGGCTGAGGCAGTGGGGAAAGGAATGTCCCCGCCACCAGCCTGGCAGAGCACGTCCAACCCTTGTTGGCAGAAGGTGTGCAGGTAACTCAAGTTGAGGGCCCCTGGAGGCCAGCTTAGCAGATTTTAGATATTTGGAGGGCTGAGGTACCAATGAGATTTCACCAAATCTGACTCCAGTTGTGAATCAAAGGTATGAATTTGTTGAACATTGGAAGGGCTTAATTTGGGGACATTGAAGTACTGGAATAAGAAAAAGAAAAGAAGAGAAAAGACTAGAACCCACCCAGCATGCAACCCCTAGTGACCCATCCAATGGGGAATTGAAAAAAGAATGTGTTTGCAGGGTTCCCTTGCACTTTTAGAAGATGGCTCTTAAATGTCCCTGGGTGCCTGTGGTTGAGCTGGAATACCAAAAGCTTCCTGGAGAAGGCAAGGAAGCTCCCTCCCCATGGGGGAAGGTAGAGCCTGCCGGCCTGGGCCTCCCTAGGCTCTCATCTCCCGCTCTCTCTTTCCAAGGTGCTTTCCTCATCCCTTACCTGATGATGCTGGCTCTGGCAGGGTTGCCCATCTTCTTCCTAGAGGTGTCCCTGGGCCAGTTTGCCAGCCAGGGACCGGTGTCTGTGTGGAAGGCCATCCCAGCCCTACAAGGTGAGTACCCCCTTGCTTCCCAGCTTCCTCAGCCCTCCCCTGCCCTCTCTGGCACCATGTGGCCCCTGGGAGGGACACCTTCTTCTGTGATCAGGAGAACCCACTCCTTCCTTCTCTATTTGATCGGTTTCACCACTGGGGCCCACTGAAGAATGGCCCAAGATCGCCTCTGGTATCGTTCTATTCCCAGCAGAATGCCTCAGTGTTCCTGGTAGACACAGGGTCCATTCCACTGTTAAGCGTACCCATCTGTAAGAGAGAGCCAAGGCCTAGGTCTGCAATCTGGGCCCAACTGTAAGTATTCCACAGGATTTGGAGGAAATGAATCCCTGGAACTTTTGCTTCCACAGGCTGTGGCATCGCCATGCTCATCATCTCCGTCCTAATAGCCATCTACTACAACGTGATTATTTGCTACACACTTTTCTACCTGTTTGCCTCCTTTGTGTCTGTGCTGCCCTGGGGCTCCTGCAACAACCCTTGGAACACGCCAGAATGCAAAGATAAAACCAAACTTTTATTAGGTAAGTTTGGATATACCTACACTAGGTGAATTATTCATTCATTCAATGAACATGAATTGAGCATGTAGTATGGTTGCCAGGTTCTATGCTAGGTGCTGGGGGCACAGAGATTAAAACCAACATCAAGTATAGTTAATTCTAATATTTAAAGAACTCATGGCCTAGAGGAGGGGTAATCACATTTTTGTTTGCTTAAGAATAGCTGGAGTGTTTGTTTAAAAAAGTAGAATTACAAGTCCACCAGATAGTCTGATTTACTAGGTTTGGCTGGAGTCAGGTCCCCAGGTGCCTCATAGGCATGGTGCAGCTTGTGAAGCAAGGAGGTTCAGAGTCTAGGAGAGTGATGCGTGTGGTCCTGGATCCATACTTCACAAAGTGCTGCCCGGTGTGTGAGGTGAACATGAGAACAGACACTTACACTGAGGACTCTGATAGAAAAGTGCAGACTGCAGTACCTAGAAGAGGGGAAGCCTGCCTGGGGAGGCAGGGAGTGTTCCTGAGGGAAGACTGGTTCAGACCTGAAACCCACTGGGACTTGAGGACTTGGGGGAACTGTCTGCTTGTTGGGTCAAGGGCTAGAGTGTGACAGTGAGGAGGAGCAGGGCAGAGTGGCTGCTGAGGCTTCTGGTCTGTAAGACGTTTTTGCCCCTGATGGTACGTGTGTTTGGGCCAGGTAACTTCTCTCTGGATCTTGATTTTCCTCATTTGGAAAATAGAAATATTGGGTTGACCAAAAAGTTTGTTCAGGTTTTCCAGTAAGGTGTTATGGAAAAACTCAAATGAACTTTTTGGCCAACCCAATGCTAACTACATTCTTCATGCTATCGAAACGGAGGATGTGATCGTAGTTGGAAAAGCATACAAATAGAAAGTGCTAGTATCAGTTGCTTTGAAGGCGCCAATCATTTTCATGGACACCAACAAGCAAGTGGTTTCTTCTTTCCTCGGCAGATCTTTTATTCCTTTTAAGCTGAATCTGGTTGAACCCAGAGTCCTGTGTTGGTCCCCCAGACCAGCTCTTTTGCCCTGACAGCCTGCACGCTGCAGAACTAGGAAGTTACTTAAACGCTTTGAGTGTGTAAGAGAGAAAGATGATCTGTCCTTCCCACACCCCCAGAGAGACACACATTCCTGAAGGCAGTCATTGATACTGGAGTGTTTTTACACACATGTGTGTGTATGTGCACACCACATCCAGCCTCCACCTGGAAAGGCTTTGAGTGAGCCTGCAGGAGAGCTGAAGCTGGAGACACGTGCTCATCAAACTCAAACCCAGTGCACCTGAAGTGCTTAGGAATTGGGGGGGGGATGGGGATTTGTGGGAGTCACAGTGTGGGGCCCACTAGTGGAATGAAGAGTCAGTGTGCCTAGACTCTCTGAGCCTCAGTGCCCTCATCTTTACAATCTCCATGTGGATGGAGTCTTAACTTAGAGCAGTGGTTCTCAGCCCAAGCTGCCGCCCAGCAGAATCAGCTAGGGAACTAGCAAATCAAGACATCACTTAGGGTCCAGCCCAGACTGATTAAATTGGGCTCTCTGGGGATGGAGCCTAGAAATCTGTATTTTCACAGTTCCCCAGCTGCACCCAAGTGTAAACCACCAGGTTGGTGTTTGTCCACATCCCTTAATAATAATAATAATTAGGCTGCCTTCAACCATGTTTGGGATGGAGTGCCCACCTTTTATCCTGCAGTCCCTCCCAGTTCAGGGTCACCTCTGCAAAGCTGCTGTCTGAGAGAACCCCACTCGGTTAGGGAGCTGTTCACAGATTCACAGCCAACAGTCTGCTGCCAGAATGGATTCCCCAAATCGGTTGCCATTTTGGCAAAGTGCACTTTCCGGGATGTGGGGGTCTGGAATGGAGAAAAGCCTCAAGGTCATCCCAGTGCTCTGTCTGCCCTTCCCAGATTGTATCTGGGATGGAAGTCACTTTCCAAGGGAGTGCCTGCTGGAGGAGGGCTGTTGCTTTGATCCAGCCTCCAGGGAAGCTTCCCTGGGCCCTTCCGTCCGGGACCACGTGGGGCATGGTGATCGGTGTCCTGCAGCTGTCCCCTGGGAGGGATGGTAGTTCAGATATACTATTCTCCTCTGCTAACAATATCCACTAATGTTTGTGCAACACCTTAAGCCTTAATGATAATAGCCAGCATCACTTACTACATACCAAGCACCATGTTAAACCCTTGAACTCATATTACTGATGTTAAGATGGACGACAAACCAACATATGGGTTAAATTATTATTTCCATCTTACAGGTGAAAAATCTGGAGCTCAAGGTCATAAAGCTAGCTCTGTGGTAGACGCAGGCTTTGACCCCAAGTTTGCCTACCTCCCAAAGCTATGGTCCTAACCGCCATGTTAAATGCTTCTCAGTCTACAAACCCGTTTCATAAATGACATCTCTTCCTAATAAGAGCCCTGTGCGTCCCAAGGGGTAGGTGACACAACCACTATTTTGCAGGTGACAGAGTAGACTCTATGCCTCAGAGGGTGAAAGCGTCAGGCCACAAGTCTCAAGGTAAAGCCAGCACAAGAATTTAGGTCTCACGACCCCCAATTCTGTGCTCATCCAGGGTTCCTGGAGGTTCTATTCCATAAGTCCTGGGTAGCGTGATGTCCGTCCAGGTGTTCCTTAACTGATGTTTGCAGCTGAGGTTCTATGGGGTTAAAAAGAAAGCTCGTTTGAACAGCAGTTTGACTTAGTAATTCCATTTCTGGGGATCTATCTTTAGAGGAAAATCAGAGACACAGGTAAGGACTATTTGAGATTGTTCATTGCAGCCACGTTTACAATCTAGGAAAACACTTGAAATGGATGTGTAACAAAAATGCAATAATTCCATGGTTCAAATAAATTATAGTGCATCCATAGGTTGAAGTATTCTCTAGTCATTAAAGATGAATATTCATAAAACATCGGCACATTGTCAGTGTATCACATTAGATGTAAAAGCAGCATACAGATTTATAGTATAATTTCACTTTTACTAACAATATGGAAGGTGATACACAAAATGTTAACTGGTGGATTTGGGGCCATTCTTTTTATTCTACATTTTCTATCAGGGACGTGTATTTATTTTAGTCAAAGAATACATATGTATATGTATGTGTACATGTGTATCTCTCTATATACACACACACATATATATAGTGTGTGTGTGTATTTTTTTTTACAGCAAGCTGAGCGCAACAACTGGACCAGGAATGTGGGTAGGGGCACCCCTGGTTTTGTGAAATTGTTTGCCTGGCTCACATTATCCCAGAGAACTTGAAAGGTAGAGTGAAGACCTTGTCGACTGGTACAAACCATAAAAACGATGCAAGCTCTGAGCAGAGAGAGACAATGGACATTTTTCACTCTGATTATTCCCTGCAAGCATACAGACAGGCTGGGCAGATCTTACCTCATTCTTAGCCAGTGCTTTAAAATTTTTGTTTTGTTTGTTTAAAATGGAAGTAGCAGACTGGAGAACTCGAGGTTTGGGGGGGCGGGGGGTGAAGGGGAAGCTGAGATGAATTGAGAGAGTAGCATAGACATATATATACTACCAACTGTAAAATAGATAGCCAGTGGGAAGTTGCTGTATAACAAAGGGAGTTCAACTCGAGGATGGATGATGCCTTAGAGGACTGGGACGGGGAGGGTGGGGGGGGGAGTCGAGGGAGAGAGGGAATACGGGGATATGTGCATAAAAACAGATGATGGAACTTGGTGTACCCCCCAAAAATAATAAATAAATAAATAAAATTTTAAAAAATTAAAAAAAAAAATAAAATGGAAGTAGCAGTCCTACCCTCCACCCCCCACCCCCCCGATGGAGTCCCTGCATCTGTTCTTCGCTGGGTTATCCACACTTGACCATGTTCCACGACTGTGGCCAGGCTATCCTTTGTGGAAGTATTGATCCTTTGGGGTCCTGGGGTATCTTGGAAAGGGGGGTGATGGCCTGACTTGCAAAGAAACAGGTAGCTTTGTAGCCCCGCTGCTCTGCTGGACAAGATGGGAGTCCAGACCGTGATGTCCCAGGCTGCCTCCCAAGTGGCCATTCTGAGAGAGGCTTGTTTAGGAAATGGAAAAGCTCCCTCCCCCAGTGCAGTATTCCACAGATGACCTTCCAGGCTCACCCTCACCCTCAGCACCCCGCAACCACACTATCCTGTGATGGCGGGCAGCTGGACCCAGGGGAGGGGGGATAGATCCCCGACCATTATGACCTTCACTCATATAGCAGGGAAGGCTTTATCCCATGGCCCTTCAGGTCTGCTAGGCTCAAACTGCCCGGGAGCCCTGCAGTACCACTCAGATGCCAGGACCATATACCTGCTCCAGCCTCGGGCAAAAGCCCTGGCTCAGTCTACCGGTAGAGGCTGAGCTTGCCATGCATTTCTAAGGTGTATATTGTGACAGAGGCTGTCTTCCTTAGGGGCATTCAACCCTCCAGGCATCTGTCATGTTGAAGGGCTAACCCCTGCCCTGTCGAGTGAGACCAGTGACTGTTCTTTGAAATTAGGAGCTAGCTGGATCATTTAAAAATGGGAACCACCATTTCTATTTTTAGAATGGCTTAATTTTCATTAGAACTTCAATGATTCCCTTTCTCCCTAGTCTTTCATGTGCTTTCATTTATTCATAATTGCCTTAGTAAAGAGAATCCCATTGGAACAGCTTCCAATTCAGCCTGATCCTTATCGCTGGGCTTTGTTCGGGGTTGCTGGGCTGCAGAGCTCGCCGATGACATGGCCCATGTTCCATTGCTGGCCGACCTGAAGGCGCAGCGCGCTGGGAAGCATGCTTCTGCCGCCCAGTGGTAGGAAGGGATATTGCAGGAGGCTTGAGGCTGCAGGGAGCCCTGCTGCAATGCCGCAGGGACGCTGTGACCTTGCACTGCAGCAGCAAGCAATGATCCAGAGATGTCCAGAGACCCTCTCTAGGGAAGCTGCCCACGTGCTTCTCAGTGGCAGTTTTGGAAGCAAGCGATTTGGCGCTTGCCCGTGTGTTAATGATCTCTTCCGTCTTAGGGGAGAGTACTTTTTGGCAGGAGGGTGAGAAATAACTTCTGTGCTTACTCACAGAAAAGGAATATGGATGGTGCATTAATTGTTTTCATTTAGGTCCCTGCTGGGGGAAATAAATGCTTCCTCGGTAAATAGTTGATAGTTATGAGGTCAGAATCCCCCTGAAACTCTCTGTTATTTGATTAAAGAAAATATTGAATAAGAAGGTATTTTGAGGACTCTAAAAGTGGTGGTTCTCAAACCCGGGAAATTTTGCAGGAGCCATTTGGCAGTGTTCATAGACATTTTTGATTGTCATAACTTGGGGGGGGGGCAGTGGTGGATGTTCCTGGCATCTAGTGGGCAGAGGCCAGGGACGTTGCTAATACCCTGCAATGCACGGGACCACTCCCCACCACAGAGAATTTTCTAGTCCCAAGTGTCAGTAGTACTGCTGTTTAGAAAAACTCTTGTCTGAAGAATGAATCAGAGGGAAGGGGTTCTTATAATTACTGTTTTAAATTTTATCCAATGTTCTGAGATATTCAGGGGGAATGTGTGGGAGGTGGTAGATAGTTTATGGCTGGCAAGTGGGATTGAGAGATGATGTTGAAAATTAGAGATGCTCACTCCATGAAAAGGCGTAACAATGACCATTGCTTTATGGCTAGATTTTACTGAATCCAACTGTGTCTAGGCATTGCGTAGTGAAATTTTTTCATTCATGATCTATCTCACTTTATTTAGTTCTTGGGACATCCTTCAAACTAGATACACAATTATCAGAAAACAGAGGCTTGGACAGATAAAGGAACTTGTCCAAGCTCTCAGGGCTGGTGGAATTCCTGAAACCACAGTTTTACCCACTTTTCTGTTCCATAGAGGGCATGAATTTGGAGTCCATGCACCAGATCTAGGCTGCCTGTGCTTTTCTTGTTTGTTTGTTTTTTCTCTTGATCCACAGTGTTTAAAGACAATTTGGCCTTATTTCCAATACTTTAAAATGGAGAGATTTCATGTAAATATCCGGATTTTCTGCATCTTTGATCAGAACACCTGGAAAAGTGTGGCACTTATTGGTACAGTTGTCCCTTGGTGGTCATGGGATTGGTTCCAGAAGCCCTTTCAGATACCAAAATCTGCAGACATTCAAGCCCCTTATATAAAATGGTGTAGTACAATGAAAACAGTATTTAGCCAACCGCCTTCAGAATTTCAGTCTGCAGTTGGCTGAATCCGAGGGTGTGAAACCCACGGATGCACAGGGCAGCCCATACTCTCTGTTTTGCCACAGCTGTTTACCCTCCATTTTGCTTCTTTCTCATTTGTATCACCAGCCTGACTTCTGAAGGTGTTTCAGTTTATGTTCGCTGCTCTCTGCTTCCCAGTAGAGTGGTTACGAGCACGGCCCCCAAAGAGAGTGACTGTTTGCCTCCTGATTCTGCTGTGTGACCTTGGCGAGCAACTGCACTTCTCTGTGGCGGGTTTCTTTACCTGCAACATAGAGATAATAACAATACCTACCTCACAGGGGTGATGTGAGGCTCCAATTAGTTAATTCATGTAAGACATTTAACATAGTACATGGTAAGTGCCATGTGAGTGTTAGTTATTGCTGTTCGTGTTACTTTTCACTTCTTTATAAATTAATATCCTTTGGCATTAATCCTCGTGGACTCTTTATCTAAAATATCTTTCAGGTGATCGTAGAGACATTGTAATATGGTCAGAAAAGCTTCAGTTTCTTCCTATTTAAAATGAGGATAATCACAGGCACCTCCCAGGTTTTCTGAGGCTTTCACCAGATAATGGTTGGTAAAGCATCCAGCACGGTGCCTGATACACTAAGACTCACCTGGTCAGTTCCCTGTCCCCATCCCAGCCTAGGTCAGGCATTCTGAACCTTGGCACTATTGACATTTGGGGCTGGATAATTCTCTGTTGTGGGGGGCTGTCCTGTGCGTTGTCCGATGTTTAGCAGCCTGCCTGGCCTCTGCCCACTAGATGCCCATAACACCCTGTTCCCCAAATATGACAACTAAAAATGTCCCCAGATGTTGCCAAGTGCCCCCGGTGGACAAATTCATCCCCGGTTGAGAACCACTGTATTTGGTCCTGTTGCAGGCTCACGAGCACATGTGAGAGTGCAGAAAGCATGTGGCACACGTATCTTAGGGGACCATCTGTATGTCGGCCGTCGTGCCAGGCAGTGGGTTCAAGGTGGGCTTATTAGTAAGCCTTCTGTGGCAGTAGCCCTGCAGAAGGTTTACTTATGTCCTATTAAAATTCATTTCTGCAAGGCGTTTATTTTTGGTGGAGTCATAAGGATCTGGGTTTGAATCCTGATTCTCTTCCTCATTAGCTGTGTGATTTTGGTAGAATGACCTAACCTCTTTCAGCCTTTTTCCTCGTCTTAAAGATGGAGGCAATAATACCCACAGCATAGACTGTTGTGAGCCTTATGTGAGGTAATGCATGTAAAATGCTTAGGGTGTAGAGAGCGCTCCAGAAATGAGAGCCATCGCCACCAGGATCAGGCACTGCTGGGGGGTACTGGGGGCTCTGGGATGAATAACACACAGTTCTGGGGTTCATCTGCATCTAGTTTGGCTCACTTAATACTTTCCCAAAGTTACTCTCCAATATTTGGCAAATATTTTTGGCTTTTGTTTTTACGTTGCTAGAAAGACACATGTCTATTTTCTGCACAGATTTCACTGCGTTTTCATTCTTTCTTCTCCTAAACAGATTCCTGTGTGATCAATGACCATCCCAAAATACAGATCAAAAACTCGACTTTCTGCATGATGGCCTATCCCAACTTGACAATGGTTAACTTCACCAGCCAGGCCAATAAGACATTTGTCAGTGGAAGTGAAGAGTATTTCAAGTAAGATTTTTAAAAAACTTTCTAAGAGAAACCCAGTGAATTAGTGAATATCCAACTTGTAGACTTAGAGGGGTGGGTTGCCTCCCTCTGCACCCTCCCTTCCTACACAAGCTCCAACTGGTCCCCATCTTATGGGAGTGCGGGCCAGTGCTGCCAGAGCTTCCATTTTACAAGAGAAGTTGGAAATCAAATATGAATTTTTATGTGTCTCTCCCATTTTAAATGTTAGCGAACCAATTAAAATGAAACACTAGTGTCAAAATGCATATATATCAGTGGGCCCCTGGTATGTGGTCTTACTTAGATAGTAAGAAGTGGTCACTACTGTCCCCACTAGTTCTCCTGAGCACCGTTAATTTCTATTCCAAATTTCTTCTCCTGTATGGACTCCGAGGGCACTTGAGTGTTTCCTGTAGAAGACAAGGGGCAGTTAGGCTGAATGAGGAAAAACATTCCCCTTTGAAGATAATGTAGGACCAATGAGGGTGAGCCTTGATTCACCCTGAGCACTGAGAAAGGAGGCTGACCCCATGGTTGTCTAAAATCTGGTCACATCATCCATGTGGTCAGGTGTATTGTAACGTGATTTGCAATTTTCTTTTGGTGGCTTTGCTAATCCTCTGGGACCAGTCTTAGTTTCCAAGAGGGAATGTTACCAGGAGCTTCTTGGGGTCCATCCGAGATCCCTTATTACATCATGGAGAGTTGAGATGGCTAAGGGGCCGTGGAATTGTTGACTAGACGGCCTACCCATTGCAGGGTGGGGACGTGGGGGTTGGAGGTCCTTGTCAGTGCTTAGAAATATGGTCCCTAAGGTTTGGTAGCCCAGGGCGGTTCCGCCCTTGGTGACTTCTACTCTCCTCTTGAGCCCAGGTTACCCCAGGGGTTGAGGCTAAAAGAGCCCCAGGTTGCTCTTGTGAGCTGCAAAACAGCCTCTCACAGAGTTGCTGGCTAGTTGGCCTGAGGGCAAGTTGCTGGCTACACCAGGAGGGGTGCTGCCCCTTCTGCTTCCCTCAGCAGGTCAGGACCCTCGGCCATCACGTCTGCTGTCCTGTAGAGTCTGGATGCAGGCTGCAGAAAGACCCTCACCTGCACGCACAGCACTTTTCATCGAGGCTGTGTGAGTTGATTGTTAGAGTCGAGGGGATTGTCCCACCTAGCATCAGGTCCCTGAAGCTGCCTCCTGTCCCCAGGGGTGAGGCTGCCTGCTCGCCCTCTGGCCAGGGATGCAGGGGTTGCCAGGCAGGACAGGACAGCTTCAGCTTATACGCAGGTGCCAGCAGCCACTACAGATGAGTGCCAGCCCTCTTCTGTTTGTGGCTGGTTGTCGTCTTTGAATACGTTCCTTGAGTCAGGCCCAACCAGCCCTGCTTTTACATTTCAGCCAACCTCAGCCCCCGGACTTGCCTGTCACAACCTGAACTAAAATACACAGCAGCATTTTTAATTCTTTTACTGTAATGACTCTGTACTGATTTTTAAAAATTTAATGGTATACATAAACTATTGGGGTACATTCTCATAAAAGAGTAGAACACTACAGAAACACACAAAAAATCATCCTTGACAGTTTAGAGTTTCTGTTAGTGACGTGTCCTTATATAAAGACATCAACTCTGTAATGCCCGTTGCAGGGGGTGCTGCCCCAGGACCGCGGATGCTATTTGATTTGTTGCACTGCTCCTGGGGCAGCTCCAGGTGACAGTGGAGCTGACGTAGTCTTGTTCAGAGCCCGCCCAGGGTCATAGTTAATTTTTTTAAGTTGAAGTATAGTTGAATTACAATATCACGTTAATTGCAGGTATACAGCACAGTGATTCAGTTATACACACATGCACGTGTGCGCACACACACGCACACATTCTTTTTCAGATTCTTGTCCCTTTTAGGTTATTACAAAATATTGAGTATAGTTCCCTGTGCTATACAGTAGGTCCTTTAGAGCCATAATTAATTAAAAGCAAGGTAACTTCAGTTGGTCTTGCTGCGGACAGCTGTGGGAGGGAGCCCAGATCAGCAAATCCCTCACAGCCTGATCTGATCAGGTCCCTAATGGGGAGGGTCGGGGGATGCTGGGATTTTGTTCAAGGCTCTTAGCTCTGCAGGAAGGTAAAGCCTGTAGGGTGTCACCTACCCCACCATGTCCTTCCCCTCCTTCCTCCCCTCCCTTCTCTCTCCTTTCAATTCTAGGTACTTCGTGCTGAAGATTTCTGCAGGGATTGAATATCCTGGGGAGATCAGGTGGCCACTGGCCTTCTGCCTCTTCCTGGCTTGGGTGATCGTGTATGCGTCCCTGGCGAAAGGAATCAAGACTTCAGGAAAAGTAAGAACTTGTGTTTATCTGAGAGAAAGCTCTGGGACACCCAGGGCTGATTGTGTCGTGGAGCAGCCAAAGGGCACTGGGAAGAGCGTCAGGAGGCGTGGGTGTAATTCCGATTCGGCCCTGAGTAGCTGTGGGGCCTTGGGCAAGTGGCTTCGCTGCTGTCTGTGAAATGGGATAATAACGCCTTTCTTCCCAGGAGGTTGTAAGCGTTAAATGAGACAGATGGACTCAGGGCTCCTAGCAGATGGTGGGGGCTCTGTGTTGAGTTTCCTTCCTTTCCTGTTGGGGGTCCTTCATTCAGCAGATGGGACTCTCCCATGTGATTCAGCCTCTCCTGAAACTCGACAATTGGTACTGCTGGATTTTTGCTTCTTGGTCTCGCTGCCAGCTCAGTCACTGCTCCTCCTAAGAAGCTGGAGAAAGATCAAAACTGTAAAGTGAATTCCTTCTCCTCACTCCTGACGCCCCCCCATCCTCTGCCTTTCATGCCCTTTCTCCAACCCCGATCCCAACACTTTCCCACCCAATGTGCCCGCAGCACTAAAGGGCAATGGTCCTGCTAGCGGGATTTTGATCAAGCACATGCTTGGCCCCTCTTGCTAGACAGTCGCTTGGGAGGCCCTTTGGAGGCAGTGGGACCCCCACCCCAAGCTCAGTTCCAAGGCACGGCAGGCAAGGTGTGTGGAACACTCAGGACACACTGGACATTGTGGTAAGGGTCCCAGTGTTTCCCCTCATCTTCCTGCTGCTTTAGAAAACCCCCATTCAACAGTTAACCAATCACTTTGATGATAACCAAGGCACTTTCATCATCTTAAGAGTCATTTGCTTGTTTCACAATGAAACCCCAAATATCATTATGGCCCAAGGAATGAGAATGTGATGGTGAACTCTGAGAATTTGATGGTGGAATTTGATTTGGACAGGTGTCCAAGTCAGGGCTTACTGTGGTCACAGTGGCGGTTTGGAAGGGTCAGGCTTCACAGGGGCGAGGGTCTGTGCCCCCTCTCACCTCCCAGGCACGCTTCACAGCCGCCACCAGGCACCCACACCTGGCACCCATCAGCCGCAGAGAATGGTCTGTCTTCTCCTTGGGCACATGGACAAGCTCACAAGGGCCTGTTAATAACAGTTCATCCTGGTGCCCTCCACGTAATCTGCTTCCACACAGGCTCGAACAGTGGACTCTGGCAGCTTGGTCGAGGGGACCTGAGTGAGGTGGTGCCCTTAGATGACATCAGGTGGGGAGAGAGCCAGACTGGGGTGAGGAGACCTGGGTTCTTGTTCCCCAGCCCTTCCCATGGTGTTTTCTGTGTGTGGATATCTCTACGTGGACCATGAAACCTGGCTGAACTTCAGATTTGCCCTTAGCTTTTTTTTTTTAAAGTTTTTAAAAAATTAATTAATTTATTGGCTGCATTGGGTCTTCACTGCTGCGCGCGGGCTTTCTCTAGTTGTGGCGAGTGGGGGCTACTCTTCATTGCAGCGCGCAGCCTGCTCATTGTGGTGGCTTCCCTTGTTGTGGAGCACAGGCTTTAGGCACACGGGCTTCAGTAGTTATGGCACAGGGGCTCAGTAGCTGTGGCTCAAGGGCTGTAGAGCTCAGGCTCAGTAGTTGTGGCACATGGGCTTAGTTGCTCCATGGCATGTGGGATCTTCCCAGACCAGGGATTGAACCCGTGTCCCCTGCATTGGCAGGCGGATTCTTAACCACTGTGCCACCAGGGAAGTCCCATTGCCCTTAGCTTTTATTTGTTTTTTTGCCAATAAGCAGAAAGCAGATTTTATTTATCTTCGCATATTTCAGGAGCCTTTGGTTTTCTCATTTCTAAAGTGAAGGCAGTTGGACTGGGCAATGTCTAAGACCCTCTGGCTCTAACATGATTCTGTTGGAACCCTTGCTGGGTGAACTGGGGGCACTTTTCCTCTCTGACGTTAGTCTCCCCCCCTGTAAAATGAGAGCTGGGGCTGCATGACTGCCGAGGACGCTGCTGGCTCTGAATGAGTATTATGAGACTGGAGCAATTGTTTTTCTAGGGCAGCAGGAAGATGGGGAAATGTTAACATGACCCTCACAGTAATGGCCCGTGAGTCCTGAGGCTTCCTGGGCTCCTCGCCTTCCTTGACTTAGAACTGAGCATGTAGCAGGAGTAAAGTGCCAGCCAGGCGATTGCTTAGCAAGAGTAACCATGTCATTGCTTAGCCAAAATTGAACTGGCAGGATCATCACTTATAGCTAGAGATGGAGAGAGGACAACTTCAACCATAACTGAAGTGGCTGGACAGGTCTCTAGCAGGATGGGCTAGAAGGTGTGACTGGTGTTAGATGAGGAGGATGAGAACTGCAACCTTGCCGGTGACATGAGGAAGGATGGCCTGGTGGCTTCAGAGTCAGAGCAGTCTGAGTTCAAATCCTGTCTTTATCACTTTCTAGTTGTGTACCACTGGACAAGCTATTTAACCATTGGAACTTCAGTTTCCTCACCTGTAAAATGGGGATAAGGGTACATACCTCATAGAGCTGTTCTAAGATTAGGTGAGAGAATGTATATTACAATACCTGGCACATAGTCAGTTCTTAACATTAGCTCTTTTCCTTTTTGTGATAATGATTAATGATTGACCGACGTATTGAGTGGATATTGTGCCATGCTGACATCTTGAAAGCAGTGGCTCTTGTAAGAAGATGGAAAGAGAAAGGGAATCTTGTTAAATATCCTGTGTGCCAGGCACTGTGCTAACTGCTTCACCTGCATTAGTGCATTCAAGCTGCCCCAAAACCACTAGGTAAGGACAGTTCTTCCCATTTTATAGATAGAGAAGCTGAGGTGCATTAAATTACCTGAGGTCACAAAGCTTTTTTTTTTAATGGTGTAGTATTTACATATAACCTACTCACATACTCCTGAATACTTTATTTTATTTTATTATTTTAAAAAATTATTTATTTATTTATTTATTTGGCTGCTCTGGGTCTTAGTTGCAGCATGCAGACTTCTTAGTTGTGGCATGCAGGATCTTTAGCTGTGGCATGTATGATCTAGTTCCCTGACCAGGGATGGAACCTGGGCCCCCTGCATTGGGAGCACAGAGTCTTAGCCACAGGACCACCAGGGAAGTCCTGGTCACAAAGCTTTTAAGTGGCAGAGCTGGGATTTGAACCCAGGTCTGTCTCCCTTTAAAGCCTAGATTTTTTCTACTACATGACATCCTCTCCCAAGGAGGGGCTGTTAGAAATAGATGGAAATGCAGAATTCTGGAGCCATCATTTGCATCTGGGGGGATAAAAGTCCCCCCACTGTGAATCAGGACCCTTGCACTCCTACCCTGTCCTGCTGTCATCAGCTGTCATTGCCAGCTGGGCAAGTCCCAGAAGGCATCTGGGTCCCATCTTTTACATCTGCAAATTCAAGGGATGAAATAAATATTCTCTAAGATCCCTCTTTGCTTATCAGTCTGTAATTTTGAGGGGATGGTATTAGAATCAGTTCTTGGCATTGAATTAGAATTTAATCCTTGGTGCTAGATTTTATGGGCTCTCTTTCTTTGAAATGGGGATTTTTGAGTAGCCCTGAGCAAGTAAGATTTTCTTTTAGATCTGCTAACTTATCTCTCTGCTTCACTGAGAAAGCTTTCCAATTAGGGATCAATGATTAATTTCTTTTTAATGAGGAATACCACCAGGAATAATGCATCCCATTTTATTATCCTGCCCTGGCACGTGCAGACATTAATCATGGAGCTTTGTTTGGAAGCACGGCCGCAGCTCCCCGTTATGACAAGTTCCTTTGTGATCGAAGGTCCACCAAGACTGTCATTTCTAAGCAGCAGAGATGTCCTTCTTCTCTTGCAGCAAGATAAGCTATGTTTCTCTTGTTCAGGGCCCTAGGATACAAGAGTGGCCAGTTGCTTCCTACGAGAACTCAGTCTCCCTTTGAGCAGCTAGCATTCCAGAGGCAGGGGCGACCAGCAGGCAGCCGGAAGGTCAAATGCAGCCCATCTGACCTCAGGGCCTGCTCTGCCTGAGAGTTATGGCAAGGACACAAAGCTAGCCTAATTAGCTGGCACAGGCTGGGAGGATGGCCTTACCACCTGTTCAGGGCTCCCATTGTGAGGACAGTGCTGCCAGGTGTCAGGCCAGCAGGCTCAGATCAACTTGTCATTGTCACTCCTGCCAAATAGAATTCATTACTGTTCAAGTTTAATTCCTCTGACAGTCTATCCTGAAACAGGTGCACTCTGAAGCCCCCATGGCACAGGAGAACTAGCTCTGATAAAACCTCCATGAACACCTGACTCACATTGGCGGCATCCCTAGGATTTAGAAACGAAACTATGTGCCCTTTCAGTTCACCGCAGTCCCCAACAACAAAGTGTGTCATTCCACACACCAGGGCCTGGTGAGCCAAGCTAGTGCCCAGGGCTTGAAATTTAAGGTGGCGCTCACTCTTAGGTTCCTGCACGTGCAGGTCGGCCCCTGAGAGTGAGTGTCTCCTTAAATTGTGCACCTGGGTTTCCCCTTTCTGCACTCTAGTCCCTGCCCTGCCTCACACGTTTCTGATCATATGGCCCAGTGAGTGGCATTAAAGGTAAGGAAATAGGCTCTGGAGTTAGAGAGCTTCAAGTCTGGCTCTTGGCCTCAGCTGGGAGAACTTGAGTGAGATATTTAACCCTTTGAGAGAGGCTTAACCTGAGCCTCAGTTTCCTTCTCTGCAAAATGGGACTGCAAACAGCTGAGCCACGGAGGGAGCTCCAGGAATGGACTGTCTCCAGCAGTCAAATGGGAGCAGCGTCTCAGCCTGTTAGACTGGTGCCAGTCTTGGGGTCTTCCTCCTACCAGCCCCCACTGTCTACATCCTCTCCTCTCCCTTGCCTCCCTCCATCCTCACCTCCCACCAGCTCCACGTGGTCAGCAGGTGAAAAGGATATCCCTCAGTTGTCACCCTGCCCCTACTGTCTTGAAGGGGTAGGGAGCTCAGACTTGGCAGGGCCCTGCCTGGCCCTGTAGCATTTCTCTCCCCAGCCCCATCCGACAGCTGGAGGACAGTCCAGGTCATTCCCTTGGTGGGTGATTTTCTCCTGAGATGTCAGATGCCTTTGGGTTTCCTACTGTCTGTGTGTGGAAGAGTTTCAGTTAAGGGGAAGGAGAGAAGCAGGTTTGGGGAGGGTAGGAGGAAGCAGGGCACCCCTCCCTCATGGTCCCTGGTAATTCCAGTGCCTCAGGGCAAGGAGAGAGGCGGGACTGCTCTTCTGGGTGGAGGGGTGGGTAGCAGGGAGGAGGCCCCTGGTCGGTGGTGGTAGCAGTGTGGAGAAGAGGAGACTAGCCCATCCCTGGTCTGTAGACAGGAAGATTTTGGCCTTGACGAGTAATTGGGTTTAGAAGGAGAAATAACTCCTCATCTTTCCTTGACCTGCAGCCTGTCCCATTTCAGCTGATGGCACCTCCACTGAGACCAGAACCTTTGGGGTCGCCCTTGACTCCTCTCTGTCTCTATCTCTGTCTCTCTCTCTCTCACTCACTGCACATTCTATTGGTCAGGAAGGTCTGTTGGCTCTTCCTGCACAGCATATTGGGTTCCTGACCATGTCTCTAAGCTCCCCTGAAACAGCCTGGATGAGCCCTCGCTGGCCCTTGCCTGCATCATAGCCTCCTAACGGCTGCCCCTGCAGTATACACGTGACGTCGCAGCCCGGTGACAGTTTAGATCACGTCACTCCTCTGCCAAACCCCTGCAGTAGCTCCCCAGCCCCTCCCCCAGCCCCCGCGAGGCCCTGCAGGATCTGTCCCTGCTCCCACCCCATCCCTGATTTCCTCTCCCATCTGTGTTCCTGCCCAGCCACACAGGCTGCCTGGCTGCTCCTAGAAGGCAGACACACTCCCTCCTTAGGGCCTCTACTCAGGTGATTCCCTCTGTCTGGAATGTTCTTCCAGATATCTGGGTGGCCCATTTTCATTTCCTTGAAGTCCTGGGCAACTTCTCAACCTAGACTTCCCTGTCCATCCCTTTGAATACGGCCCTCCCTAGCATGCGCCTGGAACATATTAGATGCTTAAAAATATGTATACATATGTATGCACATGTATGTTTTCTTTTTTTATAAATTTATTTATTTATTGGCTGCATTGGGTCTTTGTTGCTGCGTGTGGGCTTTCTCTGGTTGCGGCGAGTGGGGGCTACTCTTCATTGTGGTGTGCGGGATTCTCATTGCAGTGGCTTCTCTTGTTGTGGAGCACAGGCTGTAGGCGTGTGGGCTTCAGTAGTTGTGGCACACGAGCTCAGTAGTTGTGGCTTTTGGGCTCTAGAGCATAGGCTCAGTAGTTGTGGCGCACGGGCTTAGTTGCTTCACGACACGTGGGATCTTCCCGGCCCAGGGATTGAACCTGTGTCCCCTGCATTGGCAGGCAGATTCTTAACCACTGCGCCAACAGGGAAGTCCCTGTGTGTATTTACTGAATAAATAAGTAACCCCAAGAGTTTTGTCTTCACCTCAATCCTAACTTCCCCCCACCCCATCCCTTGTAAGTCCTTGAATCAGTTCTCATCCCCTGAAATCCCAGCGCCTGCCAGTCGCTGCCAGGCTGGAGCCTCCTGCCAGGCCCTTGGATCTGTGCAGCCAGTGTGTGATGGGGGCTCTGTCTTCCTCCCGGGGGCAGGTGTTCTGGGTGCCCGAGGGTGGAAGGCTGCGGGTGGGCATGGAGGGGCTCTGAACCAACAGCCCTCAGCTGTGCTGTCTATGCCCACCCCACGGATGAGATGAGAGAGAGTTTGGTGGTCCAGGATGGGAGCTTAACCTCATCCTTCCAAGTATCTTCTAATGCACTTTTGGGATGTAACTGACTTGTGAGCTGAGGGTCGCCAGGGTTATTAAATTTAGGACTGGTGAGTCGTAGGCAAGGCAGCAGTGGCACTCCCAGGCCTGTTCCATGCCATGTGGATCATACCATTGTGCTCTTCCAACAACCCCGTGAGGAATAGGCTGTTGTTATCACAACTGTGCAGGTGTGAACACAGACTCAGTGAGGTTGAGTCACTTCCCAAGGTGGCCCAGCTCATAAGTGGTGGAGCTGGGGTTTGAACTCAGGCCCGTGGGAGTGCAGAGCCCAAACTCTGCCATTCTGCTCTTCTTTCCATCTCCTGAATCCTGGTCCCAAGCCCTTCCTCCACTCTGAGGTTTGAATGACAGATAAGGAAGTTTCCGCCACTCATTCCCATTCACCACAGCCCCAAGTTCTGCTGATGTTATTTCCCAAATGTTTCTTGGCCCTGGTCCTTCCCTCTTGTTCAGAATCCAGGAGCATCCTTTGGCTGGTACTCAGGGCCTCTACGACCCGGTCTCCTCCCATGTCTCCAGTGCCCCATTGCTCTTAGCTATACGCTGTGCTCCTAGGGAGTTTAGGGCCTCACCCTCACCCCTGCCTTGCCCCCTTTCTTCCCTCACCATCCCGCCTCTCCTCACCTCCTTTACATTGCACTTGGCCTCTAAGGTCCAGCTCATGTGTCATATCCATGCATCTTTCTGTAAAATCCTGGGTTGAGCCCAGTGCTCTCCCCTGTACTTCACAGTGTCCTGTTTGGAACTGCTTAGCCCATTATTCAGACATTGTCTCTGGGTCTCTTAGGTCGAGTTCCTTCATCTTTATGTATCTAAGGCCTGGCACAACTCCCAGTTCATATTAGGCCTGTGATAAACTCTTGTTGAACTTAACTGCATTTAATGGCCATCTGTTACAAATCAGGTGCCGTGATAGGGGCCTCTTTAATCCTCACAATTATTTTTTTAAGAAAGGTGCTATTATCCCAGTTTACAGATGCAGAAACTGAGATTCAGAGAGCTGAATAGCTTGTCTAAAGTCTCACAGCTACTGAGTGCCAGAGATGTGATTTCATTTGAACCTAAGTCATGGTTCTCTCATGTCACTAGGCTGCCTCACTTAGGGTGTGTGTATAAACAAGGATGGAAAACTTAAGCTAAAGAAATTAATCTCTAATGGTGGAATTTGGGGCCTCAAGCAGAGGGTGGGCTAGGAGTTAAGGAGGAGGGGGGCACATAACCTTTCTCCCTTAGCTGGCCCTCAAGGAGTAGTCTGCTTCTGCACTGCAGGCTGACTCACCCTGCAGCCTTGGGTGTCCCCATCCAGACTTTATTTCTGGCTCTCTCTGACTGTCCTTTGGTCCCAGAGCCTTCCTTGTATCCCCAGACCTGGAAGAGTTTGGGGAAAACTACCCTATCAGGCACTTGTGTCCGGGTGACAGGTCACACTCTGCCTCTGTTGATGCTCCTTTGGTCACATTATGTGCATCTGCTTATTCCTGTGCCACTGTCATGGTTTTTCCAGGTGGTGTACTTCACGGCCACGTTCCCGTATGTTGTGCTTGTGATTCTTCTCATCAGAGGAGTTACCCTGCCTGGAGCTGGTGCTGGGATTTGGTACTTCATCACACCTAAGTGGGAGAAACTCACGGATGCCACGGTGGGCTTCTGATTTCATTCACGATGCACCTGTGAGGGAAAGGCACTCAGGGATAGGTCCTGCTCTGGGATGCTGTCTAGCAGGAGGGGTTGGATCTCCTCCCACGGGGCATCTCTCACTGTTTGCCTCTACGAGCTCCTGATAATCTTGAAATGTTACATACTCAGGAAGTTTTTAATGAGAAGTGGGCAGTTGGGGGGTTTCAGATTCCTGGAATAGTTGTCCTACATCTGGGAGGCTGTGGAGACTGAAATGAAGAATGAAATTCCCTTAATAGCTTTGGGCCACCTCATGCCACTTATCTGTTGCTAATTATAGTGTGTTGGAAATGGAGTTTCGCTGGTTGGAAAATAATAGCACTTAGGCAAACTGCAAGCAGTTATAATTTAAAGGGCTCAGACAGGTTTCAATGCTTCTGGCACTGATGCAGAGCCAGCACAGGCTTGCACTTTCTCTCAGCATAGTCTGTACCAGTATATCTTACTCTAAAATTCCCAACCCCCAGAACTCCACGTGAGGGGGTGATTGTTTAATAAGTGCATTTTCTCACCTTAAAGAAAAATCTGCTGTTCCAGAAGATTTTAAGAAAGCATAGCTAGGGATTGAGTTTGCACATAATAAAAAACCTCCAGATAATGACAGCTTGAATAAAAGTTTATTTCACTTACAGGCACTAAAGCAGCCCAGCAGTAGGTAGTCAAGCACTGGTTGGGTGGCTCCATAGTGTCCCAGGCTCCTGGCTTTCTGCCCCACCATCCTCAGTGAACAGCTGCAGATAGCTGCCAGAGCTCCAGCCATCATGTCAGCATTCCAAGTGGCACAAAGTAGTGAGCGAAGGGATGGAGATAGGTACCCTCCCTCTCTTTAAAAGAGGAGAAAGCCCAGAAGTTCCATATAACAGTTGATTTTCCCATCATTGGCCAGAATAAGTCATATGATGATCCCCTCTCAGAGGCACCTCCCCTTGATTCTGGGAGGTGGCCATTTGGCTGGATGCATGGCTGCCTTTAAGTAAAACCACAGTCTTGTTACTAAGGAGTGTGGGAGAATGGAGGTTGGCATAAGCACAGACTATGCCAGCACACACTTGAACTTCTCTTTGCATATGTTAAGCACAATTTGAAAACCAGATTTAATTTATAAAAGTGATAGGAGGTCCATCATCAAATCATATAAATGTCTAGCTCAAACTCTGAAATAGCCTTCTGCAGTTTTATGAGGATGATTAAAAGAAATCTCCAGGACAACCAAGAGGTGTTGTCAGCCAAGTTCAAGAAGGAGGGGACACTGCAAAATCCACTGTGCTGTGGCACAGAGCTGCTTTACTTAGGTGAGGGGCTACAGAGTTTCAGGTTTTTAGTAAATTGTTGTAATCTTTAGGAATGTCAATTTTATTTTATTTTTTATTTTGAGGGGGAATGTCAATTTTAAAAGGTTTTACTCTTGTATCTGTAAATATTTTTGCTGTTGCAAATTGTTTTTTTGACAGTGTTTCCAGCTAAAGAAAGACCTCTCCCCTTCTGTATAGTTTTACGTGGTAGGACTTGCAAGCATGAAATGTGTGCATTGCCTATCGAGTTCCTCTTCTTTGATTAGAGTGGAGTTAGAGTCTCCCAGGTCATTTACTGCCTTTTTGGCTTCCAGTGCAAATGATGTATGTTTCTCGTTTATGCGTCGTGCCAAAGTCATCTTGTCCTGACTGCCTTTTCCTGGGGGAGATGGTATGGCATTGGGAGACTCCCCTCCCCTGGGCCAGCCTCCTTCAGTGACTTTGAATCTTCCCCTCTTTTGCCTCTCAGGTGTGGAAAGATGCTGCCACTCAGATTTTCTTCTCTTTATCTGCTGCATGGGGAGGCCTGATCACTCTTTCTTCTTACAACAAATTCCACAACAACTGCTACAGGTATGTGCAGGCACTTCAAGTCCCAGAGGTGGCTGGTGAGGGGGATGAGGGCCTGGGGACAGAATCATGGGTTGAGTCATCAGACACCTGAGGCTACAGCCTCATGCTTCAGCCAAAGCAGAACTAGACAGCTGCCTCTGGCGTAGGGGAAATCCCCTGCTAAGGCCTAGCTGCTGGCTGCTGGTGGCCTGGCCTGGACCCCAACTTGCACCTTGATTCTGACACATAGGATGGAATTGAGTTTCTCTGGAGGTGCCGTGCAGCTGGCCGTGTCCTGAAATAGTCATTTGTGAGCTATCCAGTCCTTGGATACAGTTGTATGGTAGACGCTGAAGAGGTGTGGTTGTTCAATCACTTGACAAATATTTTTCTAGAGAGCCCTGTAAGAAAGGCAGCATGGTACAGTGGAAAGAGCACCTTGGTGATGAATGTGCTGATTAACTCGATGGTGGGACTCCTATTTCAATACATATGTATATCAGATCATCACATTGCACGCTTTAACTATGTTAAAATATATTATGATTTTATTTGTCAGTTATACCCAAAGTTATGCAAACTTTGAGTCGCCTCTCAGATTTAGGAAACAGAACATCGGGAGGTGGATTGGGCCTGGGAAATCTATATATCCAGAAAGGATCCTCAGGTGATTCTGGTGCAGGGGGACATTTGGATAGTGTGACAGTAGGGGGCTCTGGAACCCCGAAGACCTGAGAGAGCCTGGGTAGCTCCTGGAGGAGGTGACATCTGAAAGTTAAATCTATCTGTGATAAACAGTAAGAAGACAAGGTTTGTTCTCTTGAGGGGCTGATAAAAGGAAGGAAGGAAGGAAGGAAGGAAGGGAGGGAGGGAGGGAGGGAGAGAGGGAGGGAGGGAGGGAGGGAGGGAGGGAGGGAGGGAGGAACAACCTTGGAGTCAGATAGACTTGCCTTTGTATTATGACTTCACCGTTTACTAAAACTCCAAGACAGGGGTAAGATGCTTCACTTCTCTGAATCTCTGGTTTCTTATCTGTAAAATGCAGATTATAATATTCTGTTGAAGGTAAGAGATGATGTATGCAGAAATCTCATAGCAACATTTTGTTGCACATAGTAGGTGCTCAGTAAACAGCAGTTGCCATTATTATTATTTTTAATCATGCCTGAGATGTTTCATGAACCAAGAGGAAGAGACTATAGTTAAGCTGTGGCCTAGGATGGCTGGGATGGCCTCACACAAGTGACATCTATACTGGGCCAAATTTCAACAGGTGCAGGGGCAGAGGGAATATTTCCGGGTGGGAATGAGTGGGGACGGGGGTGAGGCAGATATGCAGGGAGCAGGCTGATGGGACCGGAGCAGGTGTGTGTTCACAGGGCAAGAAGGAAATGGGGCCTGAGAATCGTCTGAGGCCAGATGGGAGAGAGCCTTTGTGTTAGTCACCTGGGGCTGCCGTAACAAATAGCACAGAGTGAGTGACCTAAACAACAGAAATTAATTTCCTCACAGTTCTGGAGGCTAGACGTCCAAGATCAAGGTGTCAACAGGGTTGCTTTCTTCGGAGGCCTCTCTGCTTGGCTTGTGGCTGCCTTCTTCTCCCCGTGTCTCCACGTGGTCTTCCCGCTGTGCGCCCTGATCTCTTCTTCTTACCAGGGCATCAGTCGTGTTGGATTAGCGCCCACTGTAATGACTTCCTCTTAACCTAATCACCTGTTTAAAGACCCTATTTTCAAATACAGTCACATTCTGAGGAACTGGAGGTTGGGATTTCAATATATACATTTTGCGGGCTCATAATTCAACCCGTAACAGCTGGAATGCCAGACGAAGGTGTTTGAACTTCTTTGGCCAGGGCTGCGTATTAACTTATGACCCGCAAGAATCATTCAGAGCGTCGTCGAAGGAGGAAGCGTTGCTCTGTACTT
This sequence comes from Hippopotamus amphibius kiboko, assembly GCF_030028045.1. NCBI lineage: Eukaryota > Metazoa > Chordata > Mammalia > Artiodactyla > Hippopotamidae > Hippopotamus > Hippopotamus amphibius. The sequence goes on along the minus strand of NC_080194.1, from coordinate 24,307,874 downwards.
TGTTAGAAGTGAGGCTGTGTGGCGTGGCTGACGGGCAGCAAGTCTGGATTCAAATTGGGACCTACCATTAATGAGCCCATTACCTTCCCCTGGGCCTCAGTTTCCCCATCAGTAAACTAATGGCCTGGACAAGGTGGTTTGTGTCCTGAGCACTTGTCTACTCGGTGCAGGCCTCATCTGGTCCTGTCCTCACAGCAACCTGTGGGGAGGTGGGGTCATTGCCACTGTTTAAAATCGGAGTGGAGAGAAAGTGATTTGGTCAAGGTCATGCCTCTTACGTGTAAGAGAATCAGGAGTGGAATGTGGCCCGGGCTCCATCTGACTGTGAGCCCTCTTTTGGGTCTAGGATGGACCCTGCAGGCTGGGAACCGCAGCCATGTGGCCAGCAGAGGGGGCTGGCCCTGAGACGCCGCTCTCTCTCCCCTTCCTACTTGCCCTTTGTGGCCTGTGTGTCCCAGCCCCAGGCTGTCCTCGTGCTTGGTGGCATTTGGTGGTCCCACTGCCTTCTCTTTTGTCACACATGGTTCCTGTCCTCGACCCTGCAAAAGGCCTCACCCCCCTCTGTTTCTGCTCTAATGGACAGACTTACCTCTGCCAGTGCCAGGAAGGGAGACCCGGTTCTACGGCAGGTGGACCCAGAGCTTTGTCCCAGAGGCCCTGTAACAGCACAGTGAGAGGAGAGAGAGCTTTTTGAGTCTTTTGGTGCTTATACGTTCAGCCCAAGAGGGCCTGTGGTCAGGACTGGTGGTTCCTTTCCTAATAAGAGAGAACAAGACTGGCCGACAGTGAGCACCTGTTTAGCAATGGGTGTATGCACACATGCACACAAACACACGGGTACACATTCGTGTGTCCCTCCCCGTCCCTTCTTCCTCTCAAAGCACACCTGATAGCAAACTTGTCTCTTCCTCCCAGGGACACTCTCATTGTAACCTGCACCAACAGTGCCACGAGCATCTTCGCTGGCTTTGTCATCTTCTCCGTCATCGGCTTCATGGCCAATGAACGCAAGGTTAACATCGAGAACGTGGCAGATCAAGGTACAGTGCGGCTGTCACCCTGCTGTAGCAGGTCAGGTTCCAGGCTCACATCCTGAGCTCCTCATTTATGCTCTGCTAGGAAGTTGGCCTCCTGGAACAGGCTGGAGAGGGGGACAGCCTAGGTTCCCCTTTGCGGAAGGACCCAGAACAGCTGGAGTCTGAAGCTCGTGCAGGGTTAGAGCTTCCCGGTCCTTGCCCAGAGGGGTGACTACAAAAGCCCTTTTCCTGCTTACCTGTCCTCTCTTAGCTCAGCTCCAGCCTAAGTAAGGTCTCTACCTATTAGGCACGGGTAGGGGATTCTCTAGGCCAACCAGTGCTCCTGCAGCAGGTGTGGACACATTCTGCCGCAGGGGGGCTTTCCTCACCTAGGGCACCGTGGGCACCAGCACTGATGCTTAATAAGAGCAGCCTTTTCCTGATGGAGCACTTTCCTGGTTATTAGGTCAGATGTGTCCTCAGAGCCTTCTGCTTAGTTAGCAATGCAGACCTGCAGTTTTTTTCCCCAGTGGGTGGAAAGGTTGGACAGTGGTGGTGGGAATGATGTGGAATAAAGGTTTACTCTGCCCAAGGGATTCCTCTATTAATGGTTAACATTTGTGTGGCCCCTTTGGAGTGTACAGAGAGCTCTCGTTTTCTATCTCATTTAATCCACATTTCTAGCACAGTATTTCGTAGAGAGTGTGCAACACTTTTAACTTTTTGTTTCCACCCAGCCTTACTCTACACAGGATTGGGGTGTTGAGCAGGTGTCGGTGATGAAGGGATTTCATCGTGGCAATGTCTGTCATTATGGTCATTCTTTAATCAGGCATTTAGGGGATGCCTTGGTGCCGGGACTGTGCCAGGGGCTGTGGGGACAGGGCTGTGGGCCCTTGACAATCCAGAGTGTAGACCTGTCTTGTGGCTTCTCTGTGCAGTTATCCTTCTTCAAGAAGCTCACTGCAAATCTCAGGTAATGGCTCAGACGCCAGCATGAGAGAGAACTAAGTTCTAGCAATGTCACCTTCTTGGTGGGCTGCTGGCTGTCTTCTGGCTCCCTAAGGATAATTAATTACTGCTTCAGTGGCACTGATGGTGCACTGTGGGCCTCAAAGAGTTAAAGAGCCAGCTTGTTGGTCGGGGTTGGGGGGGGGGGGTAATTATCTCTCCCTGGAGAGGGCCTGGAACGCCCAGGGATTTTGGCTTTGCAGCAGTGCTCTAAGTTAGAGGTCCCAGAGCTGAGCAAATGCCCTTCCCTTGAAAAATTTAAAACTCCTTGGGAGCAGGGAGGTGGCAGGGGGGTGGGGGGGGTGGGGAGAGGAGCAAAGGCTCTGTCTTCAGGGTGCCCGTGCCACCCACGCTGTCCTCATTTCCTCCCAGCAGAGCGGCTGCAGCAGGTAGGCTCTGCCCCACTTTCTAGCAGATCTGAGTTGTTTTTGTTACTTTGGTGACATTACTGAGCTCCTTGTGCACCCCTGGCCAGAGACAGTGATTCTTAAGAAGCGGGCCACGTTAGTCATCTCTTCTGAGCGTTTTCCTGCCCCAGGAAAGGCATTTGGGGACATAAGTTGCTAAAACCCAAGTTAGCTTTTGTTTTTCGTTTACATGAAAAGCATCAGACAATTGGCCTGTGTTTCCCTCTGAAACCTCCTCCTTCCAGAATTTTTTCATTTCCTCTGATTTTAGCAGGGAGAGAGGAGCGCGTCTCGCAGGTTCTAAGGTGTTGTGTTCATACAGTTGACCCTTGAACGACGCAGGGGGTTAGGGGCGCTGACCCTTCTCGCAGTTCAAAAATCCGTGTTATAGTTTATAGTCAGCCCTTTGCAGATGCAGTTCCTCTGAGTCCGCGATTCCTCCGCATCCGTGGATTTGACCAGCTGCAGATGGTGCTGCACTGTAGTATTTATGACTGAAAAAAATCCATGTCTGAGTGGACTCTTGTAGTTCAAACCTGTGTTGTTCAAGGGTCAGCTGTACTTGCTAGTTTCTCATTGTCACCGGTGTGGGGACAGGGAGTCTCATGCTCCATGGGGGAGGGGCAGGGGCCGGTGAGGTCTTCTCCCAGACCTGTGGGCAGTGAACCCTGCTCGTCTGAATTCGCATGTGTTCTTATGTGTGTTTGCAGGCTTGTCTGATTTCCCCCTTTGTAATGCAGGCTCTGGTGAATACAGGACAGAGATTGGGGTCAGGCCCGCGTTAGGTGCCAGCCCCAAGCTCTCCGAGCCGGGTGACATTGGCTCGTGGACATTCAGTTCATTTTTGTTGACCCAACATTAGTAACTGTGTTTTGGTATTTAGTCACTTCATTTCATTTACAGCTCCCTTGTAAGGGAGGCTCAAAGTCATTACCCCAAATCTTGGCTGTATCAGAGCTTTTGGGGACTTGAGAGTGGGATTAGCGATGAGACCAAGCCGTCCTCTGCTTTTACAATGGACACAGGGAAGCGGTGTCGTCTTTTCAGGCATCTACTCCAGAGAAGGAGCTTGCTGGGAAGTTAGCCTTTTAGAATCATCTCCCAGCCATCTTCACGGCTGCCTGGGGAGTGCTGACTCATGGTCAGAATCCAACTCAGAGCCCTACCAAGATGCTCACCCACTAGCACAAGACCGGGTTAGACCACAGCAGAGGCACACAGATGTGCGTATTGCGTTTAGAGTTCCCAGGTCTAGGTAACCAGGCCACTAGGAAGTGCTGCCCTGGCTCCCTCGGCCCCTCGCAGTTCAGAGACCCTGCTGATCAAGACGAATGTTCTCAAACTGGACTGACCATCCCACCACCTGCCTGTCACCTGGATGCCAATCCTTCCAAAGGCACAGGGAGGGGTTCAGGTGCCGCTACCTCTGAGAACGCATCCATGTGTAGCAGGTTTCCCGGCAGAGTAACCACTCCCCGTGTGCTGTGGGTCATGATGGATCCTCTGACTGGAGCCTGGTTGTCTTCAGTGACCCTCTAGGACCAAGGAGGCTGTCACAGTAGGTCTCTGGGGGCCCTGGGCCTGCAGAACCCCTTCGATCCCCTCTCATGTGACGAGTAATAGTGGTCTATGTTTACTGAGTTCTCCCCATGGCCAGGCAGTGTTCTGAGCCCTTTACTTTCCTGAGGGAAAATGCTATTATTATCTCCATTGTATAGAGAAGGAAACTGAAATTTGTCTAGAGTCTTAGCTAAGTCTTATCTAAGGTCCCGCAGCTAGCGGTAAGAGGCAGAGACAGTTTTCTGGTCCATGGGGGAGAGGAGCCTGCACTCCATCCACTGGGCACTGCTGCCTCCCAGAGGGAGAGGACAGAGGCAGGACTCAGCCTCCATCAGACACATGGGCCTCGCTGGGGGAAAGCTCCGCTGTGGCTCAGACAGTCCATCTTTCTGAACTCTGCAAAATGTTATAAAAATATATTTAAAAAATCCACTCTCTAGCCATCTTGGATAAACAGAGTTTGCTGAAAAGGATGCCTTTACCCTGCATACTTTAGGGAGGCCACTGAAATGGACACAGGCCGAGTATTTTGAAATCATTCCCTGCCCTGAAAAAGCAATAAAGCCCAAACGGCCAGAATCCTGTTAAAGCAATCAGCCGAGGTCCTCCGGCAGTGGCCATTTGAAGACCTTCTTGTCCACTTTATGGGCCTAAACTGAACTGGCTTCCTTAGTGTTCAGGGCACTGACCTGCTTCCTCGGTGCACTGCATTTGAGACCTATTTTGAACTGTGGTTTAATACAGATTTTTCTTTTATGGTTCACTGAGGGAGCTTTCGGAGGCTGGCTCTACCATCTCTTCAAAAAATGCACCGAGCCGGGGTATCGTCAGCATTCCAGGCTTTGTACTTTAAATACCTAAGGCCCTAGGCACCATTAGGAGCTAACAACCTGAAAAATTCCAGTTTTAAAAAGTGTTGTTATGCTTGAGTTATAAAAACTCCAGGTGCTGTGGTTTCTGGCTTCCAGATGCGCCCTGGCTGTGGGTCACCCTGACATTCCCTGGTCTCTGCCCATTATCATCTAGGTCCCTGCTTAAGGGAAATTCACAACGGCCAGGTCTTTAGCCATCTTCCCAGTGAGGCCATGAGGCAGATAGGAACGGCTGGCGGGGCTTTCCGTTAGCGAAGAAAGCGGCAGCTCTGACATCCTCCGCCATGACCACACGCGGTATTCTTGGGAAAATCTGGATCAGAGCTGCTGATTTCCAAGTTTGTTGTCCACGCCTAAGAAAAGCATATTAGCTTCTTTCTGGGAGTGCTGATGATGTCTGAGGCACTGGTCTCAGTGCTTTACCTGCGTTTCCTCATTTGTGCCTCCTAACCGCCCTGTGAGGAACTATTGTTATCCCCATTTTACAGATGGGCAAGATTGAGGCTTACAGAAATTGAATAACTTGTCTAGGGTTGCACAGCTGGCAAGTCATGATGTCTGAATTTGGACCCAGATCTGTCTGACTGTTGGACCCCAAACTCTCTTAATCTTTACATCATGCTTCTCTCTCTCCCACTTATCTGTAGCCTCATCTTTACCAAGCCTTTATAGGGCAAGATTCTAAAAGTGTTCGATTGATTCATGTCTTATGTAAATGGCTTCTCCTGGAGGAGTGACTAGGAATAAGGGTAGTGAAAGGGGGAAATGATGTCATTCTGGGCATGTTTAAGCTTTACAGCAGGGTGTCTCAATGTCAGCACGCTCGACAGTTGGCTTGGATAATTCTTTATAATTCTTTGTTGTGTGTCTGTCCCGTGCAACTGAAGGATGCAGCGTCTACACACTAGACATCGGTAATCATCCCCCACGACATCCCAGTTATGCGAATCAAAAATGTCTCCAGACATTGCCATACAGACCCAGAGGGGCAAAAATCACCCACTGTTCTAGAGGGTAATTATTACATTCTCTTCCAACTCATTAATACGTGTACAGAGACGGAGGTGTTCGTGTTATTTGTATGGGACATAGCCTGGCCTTAGAGTCGAGTTGGCCCCGAGTCCCTGCTTCGGCACTATTTTTGAGCCTCTCCTCTGAGTTCCCCGAGGTGTGGATCTAATTCCTCTGGTCCTTTCCCTTCAAGGAGCTTGAGGTTTGCAGAGGAGTGAAAACCTAGCGAACAGCAGGAGAAGCATGTGATAACTAACAGATCAGGGCTTCCATGGAGAGAGAACCCTGTGGGCTTCCAGGAAGAGGGGGCCTGGAGCTGGACCTGTCTGCAATCATTTGTCTTATTCCTCCCAGGACCAGGCATTGCATTTGTGGTTTACCCGGAAGCCTTAACGAGGCTGCCCCTCTCTCCGTTCTGGGCCATCATCTTTTTCCTGATGCTCCTCACTCTTGGACTTGACACTATGGTGAGCCCCTCCCTGCTTTGATCCCTGCTCCTTCTGAAGAACCCCTCTCCTGGGTCCCGCATCCAGCCTGCAGTGGGGCTGGCCTTAGTGGTACTTAAAGGTTTCCCTGAGTGATGTAAGGATGGTGAGGTGCCTGTTCAGGGCTCAGGATAACCTTGCACTTGTGGGTGACTCAGATGATGGTGCAAAGGAGCCATCCTCTCTCCCTCTTTCTGTTCTCCATGCAAGTTTCAGCCTGTGTACTTCCTGCTTTGGTGTCATTTTGCCAAAGCAAGTTCTGTGGGGCCGGATAAGGGAGAATAATATGAGGTCAGTTTTAGGGGAATTGCTTTGGGGCTGAGACTATTACAAATCATGGTGACAGGAGCTCAGAGTTTAGTAGTTGGGTGCAAAGAGGCTTTTTCCTCAAGTAGAAGATCAAGTGTGATGTAAGCAGGAGGAGAGGAATTTACATCTCATGAATACAAAGTGAAGCTTAAAGTGTCCTGATGGATGGGTAAGAGTGCAGTCTCTGGAGGCTGGAAACACGGCTCTAAGGCTCACATCCTGCTTGGATTCCCCTCGCTGACCCTCCCCTTGAGGGTTAAACCCCAGCAAGTTATTTTAGACCCATCGAGGGAATACAACCCGAAAACCCAATCCTCATACAAATACCACTTTGTCTGGTGGGAAACACAAAGGACTTCTTGGAGCCTTTGGGGTTGGGCGGTGTGTCTCAGGTGTCCCTTTGCTGGCATCATTCCAGTTTGCCACCATCGAGACCATAGTGACCTCCATCTCGGATGAGTTTCCCAAGTACCTGCGCACGCACAAGCCGGTCTTTACTCTGGGCTGCTGCATTTGTTTCTTCATCATGGGCTTCCCGATGATCACTCAGGTAAGCTGCCTGCTGGGCACAGGCCTGGGATGAGGGCAGGTTGGAGGGGCACCCAGTGGCTCTCCATCCTTTTACTCTTAGCTCTCGGACCTTATAGAAGGTCCTTATAACAACAGCCGCATCATTGCCATTTCCATGTAGATGGCATCAGTTCATTAGGGATTCTGACCACAGGGGGAAATATGTCACCTTGGCTACTAATGATACTTCTAGCATCTTCGTAATTGAGATGTAGCCTTCTTGAGCCAACGAGACAGGTGTGTCCTACTTTAAGAAAATGGAATACCTGAAAATCCAACTTTACTGGCCAGAGAAATTCCCGCTTGCTTACCTGTAATATACAAGATCTACAGGCACTTGAGTTCCTTCTAGTCCTGAGTGTCTAGAGATCAGTATTAGCTCACCTGATATATATGTACATATGTATATATATGTATAGATACATATCTTTTGCTGTCCCTGTGACCTTGAGCAAGTCGCCACTTTGGGCCTTACTTTCTTCATGTATGAAATGATGGATTGAAAGGAGATGGTCTCTAAGCCTCATCTATTATAGATGGACTTAAAAAGTGAGGTGAAAATGCTGGGGGGATGCTTGAGGAATGCCCAGTGACACCTAAAGGTCATATGAAGCTCAGTAACATGCAGGTATATGGGTAGAAATGAAATGGTCATTTATTGCTTAAAGCAAAAATGAAGCAATCTGGCTACTTTCACATTACATCTTCAAATGACCTTTGCCTTTTAAGAGTAAGGTGTTAGATGGCTTTTCTGGGCTTGTTCTATTGATTAGCTTGGAGCCTCTCCAGGGACTGCTTTGCTGATGTGGCAGGGCCTCCAGCTTATACACCTGAGCAGCCTTAGGTTTCTGCTCTCGAGGGGAGGGCAGATCCTTTGACTCCTGTTTGCACCTGACCCTGCTCGGGATGGAAGGATTGGCTGCTAGAAGTGGGAGAGAGCCTGGATCCAGGCCCACTGATGTTGGTTGTTTCTCTTCCCTACCAGGGTGGAATTTACATGTTTCAGCTTGTGGACACGTATGCCGCCTCCTACGCCCTGGTCATCATTGCCATTTTTGAGCTCGTGGGGATCTCCTATGTGTACGGTAAGGGAACCACCATGCCTGATGCTGAGGAAGAACTTAGTGTCGGTGAGGTGTCCATGGCAAGCAGGTTTCCCATATTTGATAAGACAATGAAAGGGCTTCATTACAGCTATGTAGGAAACACAAGAGAGCTGCACCTTTATTTCCAAACTTGCCTCAGGACCATTGGGATCTAGATTTAATAGAGAAACAAAAGATGGCTGATGGTGAAACTCAGTAGTCTTTGTATCAGAAACTGCTAGGACCAGGACATGACTTTGGGTGTGCTGGCAAGTGAACAGTTAATGCCTGTGGACAATGGCCAGATTAGCGGGGAGGAGGAGGCTACTTTGCTCCTGTGAAAGTATTTTGAGGTCTCGGTAGCTGCAGTCTTCATTTAGCTTGAGGAGAAGAGTAGCTTCACGGCTGGTCCCCGATACTACAGTGAGGAAGGAGAACACTGGCCTCACACATCCTTAGGAGACTTTATTAGCATCATGGAAGCCTGTGATGTAAGATCTCAACCCCAGATTTTCCCAGGAAGAGACTTTCAGTTCCCTTACAGGTTAGCCCTTCCTGTCAACAGCATATCAACCGGCATCCCATAATCAGCAGGGCCATTATTAAGGATGGGAATGGTAAGTCAGCAGATGCCATCCTTGCTCATCATGTGGAAGTGTTTGTGCTTGGGGAGGGGGTCTCACTGGGTGATCTCCTGGGCCCCCTGTGGGTGCCGCCAGTCAGCACAAGCAAGTCCTATAAGGTTCAAGTCACCACTGGCTTCCCTGTGTCTCGAAATCTCAGAATCGTCCCTAATATAGATAAGGCCTCCTTAGAAAACACCAGGAGGCGAAAATGCCAACTCAGATGATCCATCTGGATTTCAAACCCAAAAAGAGACAGTAAAGGAAAGGCAGGGTATCACTTGGATGCAGGATATCCTTGATATGAGCATCTTGCTTTTAATGTAATTGTTAGCCTCTTGTCCATCAGAGGTTCAGCAGCTTCTTGCTTTCCTGAAAAATGCATTAAAATGAAGGGCGATGGAGGATCAAAATATAAAAGGAAACCTCTCATGTAAAAGTTGGGTGCCCCATAAACAGGAAGATACTGGAGTCATTGTTAGGTGTTGGCAGAAGGGAAATTTGTCTCAGCTGGAGATGACATCCCCACTGCAGGGAGAGTTTAGTTTCTGGCCAGAGAAGTGGGCAGGCATGCCAGCTGTCATGATGGGATCAGAGGCCAAACTGCCAGCACTTTGGGCTGATGAGATAGCCTGGAGCCTGCAGTGACACTGTGGTTAAAGACCTGCATTTAGGGTGAGGCTTCAAAGAGCTTCCTACCTGAGCAGAGAGTGGCAGAAACCCAGCCAGTCTGCCACAGTGAATCCTACCTTTCTGCCCAGATACCAAAGGCTTTGCCATAGAGAGGCCTCTGGGACGCTCTTTTGGAAACTCAAGCCCTCGTGTGTCTATACATAAGCTAAAGTCGCCAGATGGTCTGTTGGCAAAGTCAGGAAAGCACTTCTTTGCAGCACTGGCCCAAGTGCAGGTAGCCATCTCATTGACCTCCTCCGCTGTCTGTATTCTTGCTGCTATTTGCCACAAAAGGCACATTTGCACAGTTCTTTCCAATAAAACAGGGCTGTTCAGTGTGGTTTACAAGCATCATTAAAACAGAAACCTTTTAACATTTCTGTTTTTAGAACTTAAATAGCTCCCCTCAGTCCCGATATAAATCTGGTGGTAGATTTTTTGATTCTGAAGGAAAAAATAAATCCTGAGTGTTTTGGTCCCTGGGCTCTGCTAATCTTCCTGGGGGACCTCCCAGGAAATTGCCTAGACTCTAGAGGGCTGCTACGGGGCCAGCTTCCAGGACCAGGTGGACTCTGTGCTGAGCTCAGTTGAACTTGACTCCTGCAATGTCGGATGTGGGTGTGAACCTCTGATTTGGACCTGGATGGAATTCATAAGAAGGGAATCTTAGAAGAAATATTTGAAATAAGCTAACATAATTGTTAGAGGTAAAAGGAAAAACCTGCACAAATATATAATGTACGCTCTAGAGGACAGTGCTTTCTTTATTGAGATGATGAGCCCCCAAACAAATGCAAAGTTAGTTTAAGGAAGTTGAACGTGAACCCGTGAAGGAAGAAAAGGAACCTGACTGACTTGATACCCTCTCAACCTGGCTGCTGAATTTGAAAAATAAGCAGGTGCATTGCAGAGATTTGTGTTTTCTTTTTGGGTCTAATGATCTCTAGAGTCTAGATTCTAGAGGTTGCCATTCAAACATTCAAAATACAGTGGATAATATTTTCAAGTTTTCTCTTTAGATCAAAAGAGCAGATTCAGGTTCTCAAGACAACACTCTTCAAAGGCCAATATCTGGATTTGAGGTAGCTAGAAAAGTAGAACTCCCCGAGTTTGGTTTGATGTGGGAGCAATGCCTTTAAAAGACTTTTACCTAATGGAGTCGCTTTAAAAAAGTGATTTGCGTTTTCCTGGGAGCCGATACAGGGACTTTCTGGCTGGGGGACCATGGAACTGACCTGCCACCACAAAGCTTTCCTGCCTGCTTATCTGCTTGGCTCCACACTGTGCATTTCCCCCAAATCACAATATGCTCAATCATCTTGGTCTGTTTTCTTCCACGTTGGTCAGTTACTTGTTTCATATCCTACCCCCACTCCATCTTTCTTCACATCCTTGTGAGAGATGTTAGAGTCACACCAGGCAATGACTTTTATAGGATGGAATATGTCATTCTTCAGTTCTGGTTGCCCATCCTGCAGGCTGAACTCCTCAAAGTTTTTTTGTTTTGTTTTTAGTAAAAAAGAAAACAACAAAACAAAAACACAGTCTCTCTAGAACCCCATAAATTCAAGCTTAATTTTGTTCCCCTCTGGTCTCTCTCCCTGAGTTCCATTTTCACGTATGTTCTTGGCTGAAATGTCACTGTCCACCTCTCATTCAGGGTATAAGGTCCTCCAGCTCCATTTGCTGGAGTTCAGAAAACATTAGGAACAAGAGGCTTCAGTCCATTCATAATTCACACAGGTAAATGCCTGTGAGTAAATCAACAGGTGTTTATTAAGTGTCTACTGTATGCCCTGTGTGCTTCTAGGAAAGTGGGGAAGGCAGGGGTAGTTTCCTATATTCGCGGATCTTTCCAACTAGCTGACAGGAAGAGCAAACCCACTTCGCACATTGAGACAAAGACAAGTACTAAGCTTTGCATCCCAGCTGTGTGCTTTTGCTGCCCAGAGATCAAGGAGGGCCAGAGTAGCCAGAAAAACCTCGAGAAAGTAGCATTTTGGAGATAAAAGAATATAAAAGAAGATAAAGACGAAACTTAGTTTTGAGTTTATTGCTAACCAAGGCAGGGAAAATCTCAGCCCACACATGGTGTTTTGGCTCCAAGAGATGTGACCAAAACATGACATTAGCTGTAAGAGAATAATTTGAGATACATACAGGACTGGAGACCTAATTTGTGGGACCTAGCGCAAAATGAAAAAGTGGAGCCCCGTGTTAAAAGATTAACAAGAATTTCAAGATGGCGACAGGAGACCATTACACCAGGGGTGGTACCCTTCTCAGCACCAGGCCCTGTACAAGTGCTCAGCTCACAGGTCAGGAGGCTGGCCCCGGCCACATAGCAGGGAGAGCAGCCCCTGGCAGACCATACCCAGACCAAGGGCAAGGGTATGGTTTATAAAGACAAAAGCCACAATGTTGCATGGGTGAAAGTGATTGGTTGGTAAAAAAAAAAAAAAAAAAAAAAGAAAGTGATTGGTTGGTTGAAGCAAGTCCTTGAGTAATAGTTCAGGATTGATTGGTTATGTGGAGCTCGTGCTCATTTCTGGGCACCAAATCTGTTTGCTTGAGTCTTAAAACAGAAGCTAGACTGTGGTAGTTCACCACTATTCTTTTTCCCTGCTGTTTTTCTGCTAATACAGTAAGAAGCAGTTGCTCTGATGCTTTTGGAGCTCTCTTGCCCCTCCAGGTTGAAGGTCATGCAGCAGGCATGTCTCCATGCATGTGCTCCAGGCTCCAAGATCAATTCCTCTATCACGAGTTAGGCCTTGAAGAGGGACTTGGGCCAGTGGGAAGGCTAGAGCAGGCAGAGGAAGCCCCTGGGAAGAACGGCCCAAGGGGAAGGTAGCCGTTGACGCAGGGAGGGACTCAGGTGGGGACTTGGGTGTGAGTCGGGGTGTGGGAGGGCTGTGCCGGGTGGGAGCTGGAGCAGGTGGAGGATGGAGGGACTGAAGAGCCTGACTCAGGAATGGGCAAGATGCAAGAGGCTTGCCTGGCGGCTCCCAGTGGCCGCCCCTGGTCTGCATCTGCGAGACAAGTTGGCAGAACAGGTAGAGCCATCACAGGACCTGGAGCCTGTGAGAGGCAGAGGCCAGGTCTCCACGGCCCTGAAGGGAGGCCCAGGGAGGGAGCTGACTTTCCAGGGATTAAGCTGACTCTGGAACCCAAGCCATCTCACTCAGTCTCTGGACTGCTCCTCTGTCTCAAACTGCTTTCTGCTGAAACTGAGCACCCATCATCCAACCCCTCCTACAGCTCTAGGTCCAGCTCTTTGTCCCCTCTGGGGGAGCTTGAGCACTTCTACTGTCACCCGCCTCCTCCCATAGGAGGCTATCTATATGTCTTCCTCAGTCTAATCTTGAACCCTGTCAATCAGTTTTCCCAGGCAAGCTGCACACCATCATTTCCTGTGGATGATTTAATGGAAAGGAATAGTCTGGTAACAGCATTGATGCTGATAATAGACATTTTTAGAGTCTTATTTTTTTTTTTAAGAACTGTATCTCGGGTGTGTTTCTGAGGGCTTCACCTTTGACTTTTGTCTCTTTTTGGTTCTCACCCCTCACTTATGCCCGGAAGGTCTAGTGTCCAGAGGTCAGTCCTTTGAAGATGTTTGATAACACGAAAGGAGACCCACAAGCAAACCCAAAGATGGTCCAGTCAGCTGCTCAAAAAGTGCGGTTCTTGCCTGTGGTGGTCCATTATTTGGGGCCACCAGTCAGAACTGCTGACTATGAAAGGGCTTGAACTTGGGGCCCTTTCAAATCCCTTCAGTGTAGCAATCCAGCAGTTCTGAGAAAGCCGCGCTTCTGATGAGCTCAGGAAACAATACAAGAAACTGCTCCCTCCTCAAAGATCCTCTGTGGCTTTTCCTTTCAAAGAGTGGATGCTGGTTATGTGGGGCCCTGAGAATAACTCTCTCGCCTGCTTTTTACTTTACGTTGTTATGTTGATCAGCGACCTAGAAGCCCGCAATCCTTTGAGTTCCAACAAAGTGGGCACTGGCCACATGGAATTCACTTTGGTTCTTGCCTGCCCGTATCATTTTACATAGAGCAGAGGTGCATTGACTCACGGAAGAGTATCCTTGGGAGGGTGGGGGATAAAAAGCAGCGTACAGCGAGTCTCCCCCGAAATCCCAAGGCTTTCATAATACACTGTGTTTATTGATCACAATCTTAATTGGCTTCGTCAGAGTTGGCTGCTGAGCCCATGAGCCCACGTCCGAAAACAGCTGCACAGATGACTATGCCGGGCTGTAGCAGCGTGGAGGTGCCCAGCTTAGGGTGGGATGGTGCCTCTTAGATGTCACCGTGGGATGACATCTCATTTTGAACCTCATTGCAGAGAGTATTTTCTATCTATTTAAATGTTCCATTTGCCTTAATCTTCCCGGCAGTGAGTCATTTGTCTGATGGTTTCCTGTATAAATAGGGGTCATGTTGACACCAGGATGGGGCCATCCCATCCAATGGCACGCGAGTGAGGGGCTCTTGCACTGTCCCCTGCCCCATCTCACCCCCTGCCCCTGCACCTCATGTTTGATCTCCATTTGTCTCTTTGTAGGCTTGCAGAGGTTCTGTGAAGATATTGAGATGATGATTGGATTCCAGCCAAACATTTTCTGGAAAGTCTGCTGGGCGTTTGTAACTCCAACCATCTTAACTGTAAGGACAGTGTGCTTTATTTCGTGGGTAGCACCTTGCATGCCTATGTGATGCTTTATGTTGAACAAGACCTGTGCCTACATACAGATGAGCCTGGGGAGCTGGTAGGATGGGTATTATTCCTGTCTTTTAGCTGAGGAAACTGAGGTTTGAAGAGGTGAAGCATTTGCCTAGAGGCGCTTGGCTGATCGGGTGCAGAGCTAGGACCCATGCACAGTTGGGAGCATCCCTGTGGAACATTTCCCATTATATCAGTCGGCCCCGTGTGATCACATTGTCCACGTGCTAACCACGGTCCATACTCTGTGCCCAGTGCTTTATAAATATCACCTCATCTCTCCCTCACAGCAGCTCTGTGGGGTTGGTATGATAATCATCTCCCTTTTACAGTTGGGGAAACTGTCGCCCAGCAGTTTTGTGACTTGTACAACTAATAATTAGCAACAACCTGGGTTTGAACCCAGGCAGTCTGGCTTCAGAACTCTAATCTTAAACACTGCTCAACAGAGCCGCTCTACAACTAATATGTATAGCAGAAGTTAGACTTTTATTGTTCATTTTTATTGCTTTTGAGGACTATCTTATCATCTTCAAGTGTGATGATGACATTTTGAGATCATCTGACATTCATCTTCTTAAAAATCAGAACCCTTCATATGCCAGTAAATCTGCATAGGGACTTACATGCATATCCTGTCATCTCCTTCATTGTGCCCTAGCTGCTGGCTTTGCCTCCATCCACTCTCCAAGCATAGCCATTGACAGAGACCCTGCCTTTCCCTCTCTCCCTTCCTGGTTTGCAGGTGCCATCCGGGCAAAGGCTGCAGGAAGCTGGCTGTAGTTCCTGATTAGCCCAGCAGGTGGCACTAGAAACCAAATTAAGACTCGTTTTACTACATTGAACCAGCTTCTTTAAAGGAAAACAAGACAGTAAAATCGTAAAGAAAACATATATTTTCCTTTTTTTCATTTTTAAAACTGTCACAGAGTGAGTTTTAATCAAAACATCTCAATTTCTTTCTGAAAAGACAGAAGTTTAGACAGAAAAACCATTCAGCGTTTACCTCCCTCTCTGCCTTGACAGGAGACAGCATATAGAAGCCCACACGTGTACTCACATTTCAGAGGCTGTAATTTATCTGAAAAGTCCCACCAGATTTGAGGCATGGGAGTTGAAAAGGATTAAGGTAGACTTTTCAGTTTCTTGAATTCAGGACTGAAGTGTGTGAAGAGCGGGGATTTATGCATCTGCTGGGAGGAAAACGAGAGACCCCCCTCCCCCCCACCTCTGCTGTTCCCCATCTCTGCAGAGCTTCGCCGTGTCCCGCAGTTACTACTACACACGATTTATTCTTGGGTGAAATATAAAAGTTAGAATCTGTTTCAGATTCTACGGACCTTTCCCTCCTGTCTTTGAAGAGATTAAGCTTCAGAGAATCTTATTATATTCTTCAGAAACATATCACATAATAATAAGCAGCACAACGGCTTGTGGAGATCTAGTATTAGGTAGCTGCTTTATTAACGATGTCTGTCACGCTCCCAACCACCCTGTTTGGTGGGTGATTCTTCCCCCATTTTGCAATTGCCTGTGCAGAGCCTCGGAGAGGCTTGCGCAAGGCCACAAAGCTTGCAGGGGGCAGAATAAGAATGGAATCCAAGGCTATCTAGAAAGATAATACATTTCTAAATACATTTCTAAAAGCCTAGTTGCTTTCATCTCCAAGTGGAGTTTGGCCAATTCTGGATTAAAATAATCTTAATCTCCTGTAGGAGCAGAGTGTCAGGGGAAAGGGATTCTAGGGACTTGCTGTGCTTTCTTGAGAAAGTTCCTCAAGTGTGCTGTGCTTTACTCAGTTTCCATTATAAAACTCACCTCAGAAACCTGTGGAGAGGTCCCCGGCTCAGTGGCTAAATTATCCTTTCTCATGGCCAGGTTCATCTGAGGGCAGGGTTTTGTCAAAGCTGACTTGGCAGAGGGAAATTGATGGCAAGAACAAGTTTGCACAGATAAATTTGATGTGATATTTGTGTAACAGGAAATGGGTATCAAAGGACCAAGCCTAACCCTTCTTTTTTTGCCATTTGCCCTTCTGTCCCACGGCTATCTTGTGGTAGGCTAGAATAAGCTGAGATTATGGGTTTAAATGACTTCAAAAGCCCTGAAATAAAATTGATCATTTTTATATTGTGCCTTCATGGATTTATAGAGCTATAAATATTCTATGTGCAATTATTGTACACATAGGCAGATCCCGTTACTGAATTATACGCACACATAAGCAGATGTATTGCTATTTATATAGTGAATGAAATGGAGCAACTTACCATAATTACATTAGGTCATACTTCCAATAGACTGGTTTATAAAGCTTATAACTCTAGGGGCAAATGTTTAAAAGGGGGCCTAGAGTAGATATTTCTTATAGGAGCAATTTTTTCAACCATTGTCTTCAGGCTCACACGTTGCTTCAAATCCATATATTGAATTATTGTTGCATTGAAATAATCACTTGCCCCGGCAGCCTGGGCTTTGCAGCAGTCATATAGATCCTTACATTTGTATAATGCTTCACACTTTCCCCAAACACTTCCATATATTATCTTGCCAGACATAATTCCTGCTAATCATTTTTAGGCAATTCTTTTACTGCTCAAGAGAGCTGAGGAGGAGGGAAGGACTTAGGTGGGTACCTTGTTCTAGACGGAGGATGCCATAGGTGCGATGAATACAGGGAAGAACTCAATTTTCTGAGGTCAGCGCCCCCTCCCCCAACAGAGGCTTGGCTAGAGCGGTTAGAATCCCTCTGCTGTCTTTTTTGATGCCTCTTTTTCCAGCAAATCTGTTCCCTTGTTCCTCTGCAGCTGCACGAACCAAGCCTTCAGGGGGCTCACCTCACTGTTGCCAGCCAAAGTGTGCGGTGATGGGGGATAACGGGGAGATGATGAATCATGACCTCTCTTAAAAGTGAGGGAGGCTCCTGAGAAAATACCACACTGTTGTTCCCAGAAAACCCCTGTGTTGTATACCTGGTGTGAAATGGGTCTGTTATATAGCACAGAAGTCTGAGATATACAGGTCCCTCAGCGAATTAGTGGTAGAGCCGAGATTAGCCTGCCCGTCCCTGGGGTCTCGGCTCACAGGTTGGTGACGAGCCCCGTTCACCTTGCGTCAGTTACGGGGGGCTGGGCCTCCACTCTCTTTGTCCCACAGCTGATTATAGGACCAACCTTCCCGCTCAGCCACTGCTTGGGGACCTCTCACCCAGCTTTCGAGGCAGCTCCTACGGAAGGGCCATTCCCCATTCAAGGTGAAAGCAAAGTAGATTCAATTGATTTTTCACATTAAGCTAAAGGAATTTTTCCTTTATAACAAAAGCTTGATTATCCATTATAGACAGTAGAGACACCTCTCTCCTTAAAATCACCCACCATCCCTTCTCCTGCCTCCACCCCTCGGTCACCTTGGTGGATATCCTTTAAATTCCTCCTCTCGGCCGGTCTGTGTGTGTGCAGACCCCCAAATGCATCGCTCAGGTTTTATGGGATGGCAAATGCAGCTTCAGCAGCTCAGTGTGTGTCACGTTCATCTCCGTGAAATCCAGAAAGTGGGGTCATCGTGTTTCCCTTCCAGGGTCGTTATGGGGGTAAATTGAGAGAATAGACACGAAAGCGTCCAACTCATAATGTGTGATCCAATATGTGATTGTTGAAGGAATGCTTCACATCCCCACCCTAACTTGTGTGTTTCTCTTTTCTTCCCAGTTTATCCTTTGCTTCAGCTTTTACCAGTGGGAGCCCATGACCTATGGTTCTTACCGCTACCCTAACTGGTCCATGGTGCTCGGATGGCTAATGCTTGCCTGCTCCGTTATCTGGATCCCGATTATGTTTGTGATAAAAATGCATCTGGCTCCTGGCAGATTTATTGAGGTAATTGTATCAGCTCTCACTCCTCCCGTCCCCCTCCCAGGGGAGAAGCTCTGAGAGCTCTGTGCTTTAAAAAAAAAAAGATTTGGTAAACTTATTCTAGGGGGAGACATGGTGATTAAGCGGTTACAGTTGCTACCATTTCTATTAAACCCATTTTTATTATGTATTATTCCTCTGATGGAGGGACTCAGCCCATCTGCAGGCCGAGCTGTTATTAGGCTCTTCCTCAGAGCAGTGATGGCTCTGGGGAATAAGTGACCAGAGTGTCTCCTCTCTCCTGGTGTTTCCTCCTCCTCTCCTCTCATCCAGAGCTGAAATCCCAGCATTTGGTTTTTAACCACACATCAGATTCCCCCTTTCCTGATGTTCCTCTCTGTCCGAGGCGCCTCCCCTTCCTAACATCTATTACCATTGAATTAAAAATCACTCCCCCTTCTTCCCCTGTGATGCCTGTGTTAGGTACAGCTGAGGGGTCCAAGCTGATTGAAATGTCACCATCCCTGTAGAATGTAATGAAAGGTCCAGGGCATGTCTGGTGTAAGGTGATGCTTATCTTTGTCAGTAAGTCTCTTGCTGGACCCATTTGCCATTCCTAATGCAAAAAAAATCTCCACCCTCACTCCAGAGAGAATGGTAAAGGGACTCGCTTGCCGAGCCACCAGTGAAGTGTGGTCAGGCTTTTGTTATTCATGAGAAATCCTGTGCTCAGATGTGCTAGGAAGAGATCAGCACTGCGTTGTCTTGGAGATCCAGAGGGCTGGCGTTTTGGACCAGACTGGTGCTACTCAGGGTCTGGCCCAGGGACCAGCAGCATCAGCACCACCTGGGAGCTTGTTGGAAGTGCAAACAATCAGGCTCCAACTCTGCTCCGCTGAATGAGAATCTCAGGGAAGCCGGGCTGTGGTGTCTGTAGTTTAACAAGCCCCCAGGTGATTCTGATGCAAATTCAAGCTCGAGAGGCATTGGATTAGACCAAGGCCAAGAAACACTTGCTGATGAGGGTAGTGAAGATCAGCTGGATGGGTTTTGCTCTTGGTCAGCCAGATTGAGGAAGAGAGGGCCCCGGAGCATCTCACCCAGGCTCAGGCGGGGAGAAGCAGACGGGAATAGAGCATGTGAGTCAGTGCGTTGCACGAATGTCCATGCGATGAGGAGGTAGTCTTTGTTTTTATTGGACTAAAGACGGAGGAAGAGTTGACAGAGGGGGATGCAGGAGTCTTCTTACTGAAGCAGTGTTCCGGTTTCCGTCCTCAGGAAATTGTCTTTATCTCCTTAAGGTAAATTGACGCAGCTCCCTCATCCCCAGGGATGGCTTGCTCGAGCCTCAGATGGACCTCCTACCCACTGACCCAGAAATCTCTTTCCCTCTGAACAGAAGCTGCTTTAGCCTCTGCTGCTTTTGTCTTAGGCTGAAATCCTCTAAACTGTTGAGTTGGCGATATAAATTTATTATGGTTGATTTGGGACACAAAGGTTGCAAACTGATGATTAAGGGGAGATTAAACTAACAGCTATAAGAAGCAGCTTCACTTTAATAGCTAATAAACTCATAATTGTTCCCTTTTATGTAGTCAGAAATATGTTTTCTTTCCTTTTTCTAGAAAATGCTCTGGTCAAATTATGTTTTCCATGGAAGGTTCCGTTGAAGGATTAGAGATATTCCCATTATTTTTAGCTCACCTACAAGAACCCACACTTCTGAACCAAGTCAGAGCGTATATTTTTGTCAATAGATAATTAAAATCTTTGCTCACTCTTGGCAATGTATCTTTGGGGTTGAGGTTTTTGCTTTTTTTTTCCACAGCCATTTATATACTTTTGGGAAATATGCTAAACAAAATCCAATTATTTTGATGTAACAACTCACTGTTGAGACTACAGAACAAAAGTAATTGAGTACATGTCCTTTGCAGACTGCGTTTGGCAGTAGAGAGAGCAGCTTGTGGATCCTCTCCATTTGGAGGGAAAAAATGTATAATTAAAATCTGGGCCCTTTATCCTCTATCAATCTTGTGCAAGGCAGACCCTGAGCAATTGTAAAATTGCTTGCAGGGTGATGTAAATCATTTCAAGTGAACGAAACTAAGTCTCCTCTTTAATGCACCCCTGGCCTCGTTAATTAATGGGGCTGATCTTCCTACCTGCTTCTCTTGGTGAGGGGCTTCTTGGTTCCAGGGGGTGTTCTGGCAAATGTGGTCACACACGGTTTGGGGATGGGTGGGTGGTGCCTGGAGGAAGAGGGTGCTTTGTTTCTGTGACCCTGTGTGTCTTTGGCTTCTTTGCAGAGGCTGAAGTTGGTGTGCTCGCCGCAGCCGGACTGGGGCCCCTTCTTAGCGCAGCACCGCGGGGAGCGTTACAGGAACATGATCGACCCCTTGGGAACCTCTTCCCTGGGACTCAAACTGCCAGTGAAGGATTTGGAACTGGGCACCCAGTGCTAGTCTGATGGCATTGGATGGCCCAGACTTGATTCTGTTTCTCCTCTCTGCCTTCCCCTAATGTTTTCCCTAGCTTCCTTCCCATTTTTCTTCTTCTTTCTCCCCACGTCTCAGTTCATATCTGTGCACAAGAGTGGTGACATAGTGTCGCATGCTGTAGCCAAGAGCTAGAAGGACCACTTGAAGCGCGATTTGCCTGTGTCCATGCCGTCAGTTTCCAGTAGTGTTTACCCCGCAGGCTCGAATCAACTAGGGGAGCACTTTCCAGCGAAGTCACAAGCAGATGTGCATAGTTGGTCAGTAGAGAAGCATCCTCTGTGGTTGTCACTAGTGGTGCCAGTCAGGCTTATGCAGAATGGCAGGATAACCAGACTCTTAGTTTGGACTCATCTGGGCAATTCAATCATTTCATTCAGACACACAAAGTTCAGGACAGGGTACATTTGGAGGCTTGGTCAGAAAATCACTGTGAGTACAACTGGACACCCCAAGGTGGTGAAGTTCCCATTTTCATTCATGACTGGGGCTCTGTTTCCTTCATTTGGACCAACTGTCTCAAGTGAACCAAGGACTCAGATGCTTTCTCTCTGTGAACCGCAAATCTCAGTGAAGAGTTGGTTCTCTTCCTTCAGTTGTCTTTTTTTTTTTTTTTTGGAAGAAGCATACTTGTGAATTCTTTGGGTCCTTTCCTCCACCTTTGTATCCTATTATTTGTGCTTAAGGTCATACATTCATAGCAGAGCACCCTTCTAGTTTCTCCATAACATCTAGCACTGTGGTTCAGTGTCATCATTCCATGTTTCTTCTCTTCTAAATGTCTTTCTATGAGCTGTAGATACCTTGTCTTTCAACCTCTGGGAAAACAAGACTTACCCTGGTTCTGTCTATATATTATATATATAAGACACAAACTCTTAAAAGACAGAAAACGTCTCGGTTTTTACTCTTCACTTTTCCATTCACAGTCAATGCCAGTTGTGGCCATAGAATCAAAGAAATGGAGAGCTGAAGAGAGCAACCATGATATTCACTGCGCTGCTAGTACATTTTAGGTCACTGTATTTTCAGAAATTTCTGATAGATACAGGTTAGGTAAGTAGCAAGTGAGGCAATTAAAGCTATAGCTTTTAAGACTACATTTAGCTAGTTCAATTTTAAGAGTTCCCAATTCACAATACTCATAACCGCACTCTAATGAGAGCGAATCATACGTCTGCAGAGGTTGGTGAAGTCGTAACCTTTATTATCTTCTTGTATCTTGAACATGCATATATGGGATTTTTATAATGTGATATGTGTTCATGTAGTGTGTACCCGTAGTGGTGTTTTCTGTCCTTATAAATAAATATCTTATGAATCACTGTAGAGTTGGTGAGTGTAGGATAGTGTAGTCTGGGTTTTTTTTTTGTTTTTTTTTTTAACCTTACGGTAATAATATCTAAACCTAAAATTGTTTCCTTAGGAGAGATCATTTCAATCATTTTCTTATTTGTTTGTCTTCATTTTACAGGGTCTCAGGCAAAGTTTTCTGTTCAAATCTTGTATATTGATGTGACATTTTCAACCTGTTCAACAGTAATGAAACCCAACAACAGACCTTAAAGTAACACTTCTAAAAAAATGACTTCATTTGTTAAGGAAAAAAGAAAATCTCAACTCATCTTACTGAGCTCTCCCTTTTCTGGAGCAAATAACGTTGTCATTTGCCAACACTGACTTGGACTTCCAGTTTTCAAGAGTAGCCTGTGGAAACTTTCAGAAAAGGAAACAAAGCTGGGTTTCAAACTTTAGAATTTTCATCTCTTTTATCTGCAGGGGATGTTTGCCCTCAGCTCATTCTCTTTTTCTGCTTACCTCCAAAGCTAGAACTTACTAGAATCCATCACAGAGACTAAATCCTCAGCTTCCGCTAGACTTAGCTTTAGGAAGCTGAGCTGTGGCCTCCCCTGTCCCAGTGTTTCCCATAGTGACCTGTCTGCCATTAACACTGGTTTCCTTGAGAAAGCCATATTGTAGAGAAGCCTCTGTTGCTGTAGCAGATTCTGCATGGTACCAAAAATTAGCTTCTCCCATTGATATCCGATGGGGTGGGAGAGGAAGGGAGAACTAACTTAGGTTTGGAAATGATCTGCAGCCTTTCCAATTTGAAGGTTGAAGAAAAGAGCTGAAATCAATTAGCATTCTCCCATAGGACTGGTATGTTTGTGTCAGGATGAGTGGTTTTCGGCTTTCCTCTCTCGCCTTTTGGCTAAAACTCGCGTCTGATGCTGGATGCCAATCCAATTTCTGTTAATTATTGCTGTTGTCATTAAAAGAAGGGGGGGGTGGATCTCACAGATGCTGCCAGATTTGTTTTGTACACACTGCAAGTTAACTTAATTGTGAGAATGGGGACAGCCTCACTAGCTAGTGTGTTTTGCTTTTGGGGGCAGCGACATTTGTGTGCATTTCTTTCCCTTTTCCTACAACTTCCAAGTTTTGCATACAGTTTCTTTAAAGGTGGAAGGTTCTAAGCTTATCTGAAAATGGTTGCCTTGGGAGTTTAGTTTCACCTGTTTCTGCAGTTGTGTTTAACTTTTGAGGTTTTTCTTGCCAGAGATGTGTTCAGTATCTGAGCTGTTTCCAGTCACCGCCAATCTACTCGTGCTGCACCTCCCCTAGACTTGGCTGGGACGCTAAAAGCTGAGATGCATATGACCAGATGGATGTTTCCATGCTATTAAAATGCACAGTCAAGTGGAAGGGAAAAAAATGAACGAGTAAAAATAAAATGAACAGCATTGTCATAAAGTGCCACTTGAGAATTCTCCTTTAAACAGGCAAAAACCGAGTTGCTGAGGAAAGACTTTCACTGGTTCCCTGTGCAGAATGGTGGGGTATTTTCCACTTGCGATTATTTCCTAATACCAACAAATGCCAGAAACCCATCCAGAGAAAAAAAGAAAAGCCATATGTTAAAAACAGTAACCCTGTAATATCCTTAAAGGAGAAAAAAAATGTATATGTCTTAACAATTGGTGTTGTGGCTTCTTATGTGAATATTTGTCTTGCATATTGGTAACTTTTAATCTCTTTAAGGTTGTGTGTTTGTCATATACAAATGTATCTAGTCTGGTCTTTTTTCTCTTTTTCTTTTATATTTGTTGCATGAAATCTGTGGTCAATGCAAAATCTTGATGACCTCAACGTCTTTGAAATTTCCAGTGTGTCTTTAATATGTCAGAAATGGAATCAACTTGTATTTCAGTGAGTGGCACTTTAAAAGGACATTGAACACAATGACCCGGAAATGGATAAGACTTGGGTTATCTTTGCTAATGTTGCACTGGAGTTGAGTTTTTCCTTTAATGAAGTTCTAGTTCTGTTATCTACATGTGCCTCAGTGTTTCCTGATAACTGTCACCTGTCAGCATGGTTTTCCCATGTCTAAAATTAAGATTTTTTTCTTTCCTCTTTGTTCCTTTGGCCATCGGTCATCGTTGTTTTCCCAGAGACTTGGACAATAACTATTGCTTAATGTAAGCGTGATGGCGAGATGGTACTGCTGCTGCACTTGGATTTGGGTCTGTGGCATGCTTCTTTGAGGCAGATGACTCGAGTGAGGGCAGGCTGGGTGGTAGGTTTTCTGGCAGAGAAAGAAGACCAAGGCCAGCAAATGAGCGATACCTCTGTTTCATACTGGGTATCATGCAGAAAACCTCCAGGCTGGGAGCAAAGGTTTGGGTGATTTAACCTTGATATGGATTTCTCTGCCAAGTGGCCCCAGGATTTGCAAAAGTGAAGCTTCCCGTCTTTCTGGGGTTTTGCTTCAACTGTACAGAAAGGCCAAGTAATTTTGAACTGTGGTCTCTGCTCGGGTCATCTCTGAGCAGCCTGCAGCCAAAGAGGAAGTGTTTTCAGATGGGGCGTTTATCACCTCTGAAGAGCAAGCAGTGGTTTGACTTGCCTGCATGGATTAAATACATCTTTAGGTAACCATTTGCCTTATAGGTGTATTTTATTGTTAGGGTGATATTTAGTAACTGACTAGGAACTGTTTTGGTTCTCATTTCTTTTCTTTTTTTTTTCTGGTCTTTTTTTTGCACTTTATATGGACCTATCGTGGAATAGGTCTAATCTTAAATTGTGTCCTTGGCTAATGTCCTAAATGCAGGCATCTTATGTGTTCCTGTCGCCTATAAATAAAGATATGTTCCCTAATCAGGTCCTTATATTTTTTCATTAACTGTACATGAAGAAAATATGTTATAAATAATGCATCATATATATATCTTATAGAGTACATATTGTATACTGTGCATTATTCATTTAAGAAGTCATTATTCTTGAGGCCCTACCTCAAATTTTGTATTTATGTGTACAAATGGAATTTATGGTATTATATATTTGCCTATTATATACTGATATAAATTAGAATTTATCCTAATAATGTATGAGTTCACAGAACCCTAAATAAATGTCAGTGTTTAACCTGATGATTACAGAAGTGTGTCTAATTCAAATCCGTTATCCACATCCTTTCTTCCTTAACAAATGGCCTTCAGGTATTCCTAGGATTCATCTGTTTTGTTGGGAGAAACCTGGAACAGAAATGGAAAACTGCCCTCCTGGGAAAATGAGATGTTGCACTGCTGCAGAAACACTATCAATTAAACTGTTATATTCTTAGCCATCAGAATACCCTATTGTTTGCTGAATTATTAATCACGCCTCCTGGGGAAGGAGAGAGAGGGAGGGAGAGAGGATCTGAGTGAATCTGAACAGAAGGACTGAGCCAGTTAAATCCTTGGGTATGTTGTAATGACCGTTTTGTCGGTCTTCAATTCGACTTGATTTCAATTCCGCAAACGTTTATGTCGCTCCTCTGCTGAGTTAGACCCCAGGCAGCACTGAATAGAAAATAAAACAGCCCCAGAGCTCATGGAACACAGGGCTTAGTAGAAAGACTACCCATATTAAACCAACACACAAGCAAATCAATAAATGTCACTCCTCTCCTTTTAAGTGCGTGGAGCCCCCGTGTTCCCTGCTCACAGTGTCACGTGTAGAGACTGGCAGCTGCGCAGTCCTGTCTGATCATGTTAACCTAGATGCTTGACCCTGTCCTCTTCCAATGAACACAAACACTCACACTCCACCTCCAGCTTCAGCTTCAGCTTCAGCTGCCACGTGGGCAGGCTATGGGGATGAGCTGCACCACTCCTAGTAGGAAAAGAGATGCCCTCAGAAGCTGGTGCTGCAAACCTCTGGCCATAAGCCTAGGTGTTCATCCTGTGATCATGAGACTTCCACACACCCACTCAGGCTTGCCTATAACACTGCGCTTCAGCAGGCAGACTGAGCAGCAAATACGAAACTCAGTAAAGACCTCATCTGGAAAGAAGGACGTGGACTTCCCTGGTGGTGCAGTGGTTAAGAATCTGCCTACCAATGCAGGGGACATGGGTTTGAGCCCTGGGCTGGGAAGATCCCATATGCCCTGGAGCAACTAAGCCCACGAGCCACAACTACTGAGCCTGCACTCTAGAGCCTGCGAGCCGTAACTACTGAAGCCCACATGCCTAGAGCCCATGCTCTGCAACAAGAGAAGCCACTGCAATGAGAAGCCTGCGCACAGCAATGAAGACCCAATGCAGCTAATACATACATAAATAAATAAATAATAAATCTTGGGGGAAAAAAAAAAGAATGCTCCTTGGCATTAGAATTTGGTGCTGGCCCATCATCCTTGATTTGCTTCCTGAGATTCCTTTGCTCAGTTGTGTTTTAATTTTTTCCAGAAAATTCTCAAGCATATATAAAAGTGGAGAGTATGGGATAATGAACTCCCATGTCTATATCACTCAGTTTCAACAATTATCAACTGATGTCCAAATTCATTTCATGTATCTCTCTCCCCACTCTGAACTGAAACTTTATTTCTTTGGAGTATTTCAAAGTAGAGCCCAGACACCATGGAATTTCACTAGGAAATGCTCCGTTGTGTTTTTATGCCCCTATATTATTTTTTTTAATTGAAGTGCAGTTGATTTATAATGTTGTGTTAGTTTCCGGTGTACAGCAAAGTGATTCAGTTATACATATATATGTATATGTCTCTTTTTCAGATTCTTTTCCCTTATAGGTTATTACAAAGTATTGAGTATAGTTCCCTGTGCTATACAGTGGGTCCTTGTTGGTTATCTAGTTTATATATAGTAGTGTGTATATGTTTATATACCCCTTTAAATAATCTTTCCCTAAATGGGGGTGATTATGAAATATGGGAAGTTTAGTGCTCCCATATCCATAGCAGGTTGATCTACTCGGGCTGTTAAAGAGGGTGCTAGGATTCGTCCAGAAGGAGCTAATCGTGTTTGCTCAGATACCTCCCCTGGCTTCCTGCATCCAGTCTTTCTTCTTGTCTTCATTTGTTTGGCAACTCTCCCTCCACTGGACTTTGCAGCTATTTTCCTACCGAGCTCACTCCTGCTCCTTTGATTGTTCTCTGTTTTTGTTCATGCCTCCTTCCTCCATCTCCCCAGATGTCTCTCCTGGAACTAGAGATGCAGAATCTCACAGTTGCATAGAAGTCCAAGGTCATTTATTCCAGCATCTCTGATGCACAGGTTCTTCTACGACAGCCTGTTTTGTGGGAACTGGATTTACAAGGCGATGCATGTAGGGTGGGTAGTCGCTGTCTGAAAGATTCACCATAGGAAGCTTTTACAACAGAAGACACCTCCAGTGCCTTTAAAATAGCTCAAATTGACAAAAATTGGATTTACTTCTCTGATTTACACATTCTACTGCATAAAACTGAGACTGTGTGTGGTTTGGGCTACTCCTTTCTTGCCTTTAGTGTAATCTATAATTTTATGTGAATTTTCATATCGTAAGTCATTTAACCCAGCCCTATTCCCTCTTCCAGGAAATTTCTCTAGATGCTTGTAGGACGAAGAGAAAATAACGTCTGGAATATAGTGTGGATTGGCGTTGAAACAGAATCACATTTTCACCATTTATTGATCCATTCACTCTTGTATTTACTTTTACACTCTACTCAATGCTTAATTATGTTAAGACATTAATATTTTTCCAGTACCTAATACTTTGTGACACATGGTAGATACTCAATAAATGCATTTTTAATCCAATGAGCAAATATTGAATATTGGCTCTGTACGAGGAACAGAGCTCAGTGTTACAATGTGCAGGAAAAACAAGAGTAAGACTTGATTTCTCCCTCCAGGTTACTCAGTGTGAGTAGGGCTTTACAACATATACAAGTTGCCATTATACACAGTGGAAAGTACCAAGTGCACCATAGGATTTAGGTCAAGAACACACCGAGGGGATGCAGAGGAAGAAATTCCTTCTGGCCGAGAGGGTTCGGCAGGACTTCAGGAGATAGGGACGTGGGGAGGGTTTTGACCGTGAGGAAGGTATTAGGATGAGCTTCCAAGGGGATGAAAGCAAGTGAGTGATGGTATGAGGATGGGACTCTTTCAAGAAAGAGTGGTGGGTGAAATTGGAAAGTATCACATATGCTTGTGGGAAGTGAGAACTAAGGCTGAAAATGGAGTTTAGGGCTTGACAGTCAGGTGCCTTCAGTGGCCACGTGAAGATTTCGGAGGCTACCGTGGAAGGTTATTGAATCATGGAGAGAGATTTCCTGGCAGAGGCAGCTATAATGCTAGAGACGAAGCACTGTCCTGGGTTCGAGTGCCAGCTCTTCATCTCATTAGCACAGTCTCAGTTTTCTCACTGGTACAATTGGAAAAATTATACCCATCTCATGTAATCACTGTGAGCCTTAAGTTAAAATTTGTATGTGCAAATTTAACACTGCAGATAAATGTTGGATATTTACTGTTAAAGTCATATCTGTGCATTCGGAATATTGTCAAGGATGGATGGAAGTGGGGAGAGACATGGGGCAAGAACGCTGGTTTGTGCAAGAAACCAGCCTTTTCAAAATGTTAGAAGGCACACCAAGACAGCAGTCATTAACCTAGAAACATAGAGGTCTGTTAGCAGTTAATCTCCTTTCTGACTCATGTGACTGGGGCTATCAGGGGTTATATTTAAAAATTTGAGCAATCAGCATGGGGGTGACGCCAGCCAATAGGGACAGAGGCTGGAGTATGGTCTCAGAGACTCTTGCCCTGCCAGGTACTGCCATGTTAGTTTCTGGATCTTGGCAAATTCTCAGTCCAGGGGAGGTTCTGGGACAGGTGGGGTCTTGAGGTGGGACTCAGGGGTCTCAGAACAGCCTGGATATTCTTATCCTATTACTTGGTCTTCCTGCTTTCTCCTGTCACTCAGGAAGTAGAGGCTAAGGGATTCTGTGTTTATTTATGAGGGATACTCATTTGTACATTTGCCTCTAGACTGCATGTTATCTGAATCCCATGCTGGTGTTGGGGAGAGATGCACAGAGAGAGCTTTAGGCACTACCTTCCAAGGTTGTATGAATGTGATCTTTCTTGGCTATGGGTTTTGAGATAGACCATACTAAAAACATCACTCTTTCCCACCTGCTTGGAGGCAGGGAGCACTGCTAAGTGTAGGCTTGTGACAGTCTCAGTGTGCAGTCTCTCTTTTCCTGCCTTCTTATGAGTGCTTCTACACACCCTCTGTCTTGGAGTGAGGGTAAGAATGATGATGGATTTGCACTAAACCAGTATTGGTGTTTTGCAAAGTTGGTACAGTGTGAGGGAGTGTGATGGAGACTGAATTTCTCTAAATTTCTGTTCTTGCCTTACTCAGTAGCATTTCTGACTTTAGCTAGGCTTGTTGTCACCCAGTCAAAGCATGACATTCCCTAGTTCCGCTGCAGCCAGGTATGGTAGATTGACTATTGGGCTCTACTTTTTTCACCTCATCCCATATCACACCCGGGTTATGTCCTTGTGGACAGATTGTACTTGACTCTTGACTTTACTGGCATGTAAGCAGAAGTGACAGTGTGCCAGTTTTGAGTCTAGTCCTTAGGAGACCTGGCCTGTCTCCACATGCTCCTTGTGCTATGAGAAGAACATGTCCTGGCTAGCCCACTGGTCCAAGGAAGAGGAAAGACGTGGGACAATGTCAGCTGGCACACAGACCTGCTGTGAGAAGGGGATCAGCCCAGCCACTGTAGCCTGAAGCAGACATGCCTGAATGAAACTGATTGAGCCGAATCCTTGCCAGCCTGCAGGTATGTGGGAGCAAATGCTTAGTGTTGGATGCCACTGAAATTGTGTAGTTATTTGATATGCTGCAATAGCTAACAGATACATAGGGAGTGACCATGTGACTAGGTTCTGCCCAGGTTTAAGTGGAAGTGATACATAGGGCTTCTAGACATGCCCTTCTCCTTCTCTTCATTCTCTTCCATGTTTATTGTCTGGAATGTGGATATCATGGCTGGAGTACTAGTAGCCATATTGAACCATGAAGATAAGAACTACATATTAGGAAAGATGGAGCAGAGATCTGGGAAAAGCCTGGCTCCCTGTGGACTTCATGGAGCCACTAAATTAAACCTGGTTCACTCAGCTCTAAAAATTTTTTTTTTTTTACCTGAGAGACTCTTAAACATCTCTTATGTAAGTTATTATCTGGGAGTTTTTCCTATTATATGAAACAGGTATATATATATGTAGGTATATAGGTAATAAAATGAACTGGGATGATTAGAAGGAGACCCAGGGAACCACTGGGAGATGTGGGAGAGTTTAATGTTACTTTGTGGGTGAGGAGAATTTTCGTGGCCTGTGACTCTGGAAAGTAGTCTAAAAGCATTGGAAATGACCATTTCTGTTTTTTGTAGATGGGCAGAGCCAGACTTCTGAACTGATGTGATAGTTTGTTGCCTAAAGTAACTAGAGCAGGCTATCCTTTCTCAAAAATACCTCTCCCACTATACCATCCCAAGGCCTGACTTTCCTCCAGTAGGTATTCATTGCTATGGGTCAACAGGCCTGCTCATGGATGTGGTACTTCAGTAAGGGATGCTACATCTTCCCTAACTCAGTGTAAGTACAAAAGGGTGCCTTTCTGCTAATGTTCCTGCAGAGTGATGGTAACACTGGTGAGCACGTGGGTCTTCTGCCAGGAATAAAGGATCATTTTCAGTCCTGGAAAAGAAGGCTGGGTGAGCACTTTGTGAACAGCCCAGGGCCGCGGGACAATAGGAGGAGACTTTAGGGAGGAAAGTTTGAGAGTTGATCAGGGGGATCATTTCTTCCCCACACTTTTGGTTTCCATGTGAGGGATTTTCCTTAAACACTCCTGGACCTTTACTATACTCCCTACTCTGTCCACTTTTATAGAGGAGTG
Organism: Hippopotamus amphibius kiboko; assembly: GCF_030028045.1. Lineage (NCBI taxonomy): Eukaryota > Metazoa > Chordata > Mammalia > Artiodactyla > Hippopotamidae > Hippopotamus > Hippopotamus amphibius. The sequence continues at coordinate 24,276,907 of NC_080194.1, read as the reverse complement.
GATGGCCATTGGTGCTCATTTCTCAATGAGTTCTCTTTCACTTTCTCTCTCCATCCAGACTGATGGGAGCACAGGGCTGTGTCCAGCCTGAAGGGAGGGCAGACGGCCAGTCCATTTTGGCTTTCACAAGGCTGTGCTCTCCCAACACTGTCTCTAAATTCATAAAGGCAATGTTTGGCCTTCTGCAAACTCTTTTATTTCTCAGTTGGTCAGAACTCATGCAGGAAATAGGCCTGCTATGTATTGGTCTCCCACAAGACCTCAACAAGGAGACGGACTCCACAGGCTTTATCCCAGGAGAAGAGGTGTAGCTTAACAGTTAAGTGCACAGATTCTGCAGTCCTACTGCCTGGGTTTGAAGCTTGGCTCAGGCACTCATTTGGCAAATGGCTCAGTTTCCATTTCTGTAAAATGGGTATAATAATCCCATCTACTTAGTTAGGTTGCTTTGAGAAATAAATCCATGGAAAGCACTTAGTGCAGTAACCTACACCTAGTTACACTTAATAAATAGGGCCATTATCATTATGGTTAGGGTTGGGGCGAGGCTTGCTTCTAGGGCCTGTTTGAGGATAGGGTTTCTGCTTTCCTCTGATTGTAGGAATGGACAATATGTGCTTACATAACACTTAACAAAACCTGGATATATGTCCACCTTGGTTCTTATCCTCAGAAACTCAAAACTCAGATTATTGATGTTATAGATTAGGAGGGTTTCACCCAAAAGAATTATGAGGTGCCTTGATCTATACGTATATATATATATATATATATATATGTTTTTTTTTTTTTCTGTCTTCCTACAGATGTATACCTAGCTTTGTTCTAAAAAGTGTCTGAAGCTGCAAGACAGAGGGCAATAGTTAACTTCACAAAATATGTGTCCCTCTAATCTGGATGTCATTGAAATTGATTGTAGTAATTGGAGTAGAGAATACACTTTGTGTGTGTGTGTGTGTGTGTGTGTGTGTGTGTAGAATTCTTATATTTATATAGAAACAGAGGTACGTGCGTGAATATATTCATTCAACCCCTCTTTAGTTTTGCACGTGCATTTCAGGGAATGAAAATACCCACCCAGGTCCAGGCGTGCATAGTTCTAGAGCATTTGGGGCTTGCTGGGTTTGTGAAGGAAACTTGGGAGTTTTTGCACTTCCTGGGGCTCTGCCAGCAAATTGGCACTTGTGTTAGTTTCCTAGGGCTGCCACAAAGCACTCTCAACCGGAAGGCTTAAAAACAACAGCCATGTAGTCTCTCACGGTTCTGGAGGTTAGAAGTCTGAAGTCAAGATGTTAGCAGGTCCATGCTCTCTCCAAAGTCTCCAGGGGAGGATGCTTCCCTGCCTCGTCCAGCTTCTGGTGGCCCCAGGCATTCCCTGGCTTGCAGCTCTTCAGTGTCTGCCTGTCACATGCTTACATCTGTTATGGCTCTGTCTTCACATGGCATTTTCCTCTTCTTATAAGGACACCAGTGGTGTAGAATTAGAATCCACTAACGACCTCATCTTCACCTGATGACATCTGTAAAGACTCAATTTCCAAATAAGGTCATATTCATGGGCACTGGGAATTAGGACTCCAACATACCTTTTGGGGGAATACAATCCAATTCATAACAGCACTATCCTCTATTCCCTCCAGTTGTACAGGAAATGCGTGGTGCGCCCATAAATATGAAGGTAGTTGGGAGGCTGTTTGGACAAAGGAGAGTGACTTAGGGAGGGGCACTGGAGGGCAGTAAATGAGATGGAGAGTTTCTCAGTCTTGGATCCTAAGGAGGAGTCTTCCTCATTCTTCCTCTGTGGAATCCACTGCCCTACATAGAGGCAGCAGTGGAGCAGCTCTGGGGCCGGTGGGACATGGCAGTCTGACTGTTGCCTTGGTGACGGTCAATGAGAAGTGTCAGTTCTCTATGCTGCTTCCTGGGCAAACAGCCATTGACTCATTCAACAAACATTTACGGAGCTCCTAAAATGTGCCAGGCACTGTTCTAGGTGGAGAGATACGGTGGTGAACGAGAAAGACAAAAATCCTACTCTTGTGGCATTCTCTGGGCGGGGATATAGAATAAATGTCAACAAATCAATCAATATTTCAGGTAGTAATAAGCACTACAAAAAATAAAGCAGGGTTAGGAGACAGAGAGCCATGGGCATGAAGTGAGAAGCTTCTTTAGGCAGGGTCTCCCTGAGGAGTTGACGTTGGAGCTGAGATTTAAGTCATGTGAAAAGTGAACCACACAAAGTCTTTTGGAAAGAATGTTCCAGGCAGAGGAGCAGCAAATACAAAGACCACGAGGAGGGTGTGAACTTGGAATGTTTGAGGAATAGCAAGATTCTGGAGTGAGCAAGGGGGAGAGGGAGAGAGAGCTGGGAAGGTGGGCAGAGGCCTTGTTAAGATGTTTGGATTTCTTCAAAATATGATGGAAAAGCGCAAGGGGATTTTTGAGCAAGGGAATGTGATCTGACACATGTTTTAAAAAGCAGGCTACGCGTGCTGGCAGATGGCTGAATTGTCAGAGGCAAGGGTGGAGGTAGAGAGAATGATTGGGAGTCTAGGACAGTAGCAGAGGGAAGGGGCAGTGATGGATTGGAGGAAGGTGGGAGTAGTGAGATGTGGTTGATTTGGGATTTTTCTTTAAGGTCTAAGGGAAAGCAAGTCAAGGATGACCCCGGGTCATGTGGTTGGAACACCTGATGAAGGCTGGTGCCATCTCCTTAGAAGGCAGCAGGAAGGGAGTTTGGGAGGGGGGGAATCAAAAGTCCTCATTTGGCCATATTTCGATTTTTTTCCTGATCATTAAAGTCTTTGAGAACAGCCTTATTGAGATACAATTCACATACTATACAATTCACCCATTTAAAGTGTACAAGTCAATGGCTTTTAGTATATTGTGAATATCTGTGAGTTTTGCATCCATCACCACAATCAATTTTAGGACATTTTCATTACCCCCCTCAAATAAACCCTGCATTCCTTAGCTGGCACCTGCTAATCCTTCCTTCCCCTTCCCCCAGCCTTAGGCAACCACTAATTTACTTTCTGTCTCTACAGATTTGCCTATTCTAGACATTTTATATAAATGGAATAATATGACGTGGTTCTTTGTGATTGATTTCTTTCACTTAGCATCATATTTTCAAGATTCATCCCTGCTGTAGCATGTATCAGTACTTCATTTCCCTTTATTGCTGAATAATATTCCATTATATAAATATACCATGTTTTACTTATCCATTCATCAGCTGATGGGCATTTGCACTGTTTCTACTTTCTGGCTATTATGAATAATGCTGCTGTGAACATTTGTGTACAATTTAGTGTGTGGCCATATGTTTTCAGTTCTTGTGTACATACCCAGGGGTAGAACTGCTGGATCATATGGTAACTTTATGTTTAACTGTTTAAAGAACTATTTTACATTCTCACCAACCAGCAGTATATGAAGGTTGTAATTTCTCCACTTCCTTGACAGCATTTATTATCTGGCTTTTTGGTTTTAGCCATCCTAGTGGGTGTGAAGTGATATCTCATTGTGGTTTTGATCTGAAATTCCCAGATGGCTAATCATGCTGAGCATCTTTTCATGTGTTTACTGGCTGCCTGTATATCTTCTTTGCCCGTTTCAAAATTGGGTTTTTTGTCTTTTACTATTGAGTTATAATAATTTTTAATGAACACAAGTTTCAATCAGATATAGGATTTGCAAATTTGTTTCCTGTTCTGTGGGTTGCCTTTTCACCTCTCATGATGTCCTTTGAAGCACTGATGTTTTTAATTTTGATGATGTGGCCATATTACATTTAAGGCACCTGATAGGTAGTTGAGCCTGGGGTTCAAAGGAGAGGTGAAGGCTGGAGATACACATGTGGGAATCGTCCGTGTCTAGATGGTAGTTAAAGCCATGAGGCTGGATGAGAACACACAGGACTAAGGATGGCTGGAAGGAAAGAGGGCTGGGGGCTTAGCCCTGAGGCTCCCCGATATTTAGGGGTCGGGAAGAAGAGGCAGAGGGATGATCAGATGAAGCTTCTGGTTCCTGGAGAGACTATGGATGGAGGCCATTAGACGGGTAGGGTGAACTTGGGATATGGTATTGGGTAAACCAAGTCTCATGGCTGCTTTCACTGAATGCAGGTCCCATTGCAATATCCCAACATCACAGCCACATGGTCCCTTCATTGCCACCACAGAAATTTGCTAGTTGTAGTCTATAAAGGTTACCTTAGCCTACACACTGCAAAACCCCACTCAAGAAATGCATTTATAGGAGGAGATTGAAGTGCTTAGTTATCTAGGAAGATTTATGACCTTGTTGAGGTTAACACTTGTTACTGCTAATGGATGTGATGCTGCAAAGCTTTGACAGAACATATGCCTTGCTTTATTTTTTAATGGAACATGCTAAAAGCTCCATCCCACAGGATGAACTAATTACACAGAGACTTTAAGAGGGGGAAGCTCTAAAGGTCTGACTCAGATCACCTTTTCCCTTTGTTGGGGTCACTGTGACTTCCAGGATTTCTGAGATCAATAAAAGGGCTTTTGAAACAATAGTTCAAAGCCATGAAAGGCTGCTCCTGCTGAGGTGTATTTTTAAAACCCACAGAGGAGGCAGGGCACGTGGGTCTCACAACACAACACGGTGCAGGTGAGTCCTAGTTCATTAGGCCCAGCTAAACTTGGAGAATCTAACATTCTGCAAGATGTGTGATTTTAATGTTTGCTTTAAATGTAACACGCTCCAGGTGGAAGGAAAAGGTCCTGACTCTGTAATGAAAACACAGAGAGTTAAGGCAGACAGATCCCCTCTGGGCTGGAGTTGCATCCCAGAATGGAGAATCAGTTCAGCCTTGACATCAGTTTACCTCTTAATCTTTCAACTCAACTTCTGGAATGGCAATACACTTCTTTGTTGGCTTCCCTTCTGCCTCAGCTGTTAGGAGCTGGAATTTATCTGCTCATTCATTTCCTTTTTCATCTGCTAAGGGACCACAATGTAAAGGGCCAAGTGGGACAGTAGTTTGCATACAGAAATATCCAGAAAAATAGGGCAGAGATCAGAAGAGTATGCAGATAAAACCTTCCCTCTTAATAAACCGTGTTGCTAGTTTGGTGACCTTCAGTGGGGGCTCCTAGGGCCATAGTGATATAGGGTTAGGAATATGGGAAGTGAGAGGGGGCACAAGAGGTGAGAAGGGCAGATCCTTGTCAGTGAAGAGGATTCTGGAACGTTGGAATTGTTTCCTGGGAAATGAGGGAGGGCTGTGTTCCGAGAAGTTTCCCTTTCCTTCTCAGGGATGCCTGTTGCCAGTGTCAGAGGTGTGGGGGTGGACTCAGAGGGAGGGGACCAGTGTGAGCAAGCTGGGGACTTTTAAATCATGTGGGGCTCATTTGGTATAAATCAAAGCTTCTGTCATGTCTGATTTTACGACTCTGCATCCTAGTTATAAATAACATTGCTGGATGGAAGCGCGACAAACCTGGGAGATATTTCTAGGGAAGGCTGGGTTCCGGAAGGGGGTCACATAGAAGGAGGAGGACTTGTCTTCTTGCCCACGCTCCTAAAACAAAGCCCAGCTTTTCTCTCCCGGGTACGGTGTTGGGGAGGGTCCCAGAGGAACTGCAGGAAAGACCAAAACGTGACTATGAAAGGAGAGTAGGGCTTTTGACAAAACCATGGAGAAAGTCACTCAAGAAAAAAAAAATATGGTTAAGAATTTCCCCTAAGTGGCAGCATCCACCCTGCAGAACCGGAAGGCTTGCAAATAGACTCCCCAAACCCCTGCCGTGGCTCGCTCGGGCTCAGCGACCCTTTTTCTGGGCCCCCTGCCTCAACGCCCTCTCCCTGAACCCCCAAAGCGTGTACCCAGTCACAGGGACCCATCGGAGAGAGGAGACCGAGGTACAGGTGGTGAGCCGGGACTCAGCCATCATTCCCCTCAGGTCCCTACTCCCCCCTCCCCAACCAGTTGCCTAAGCAAATCCCGAGTAATTGTTTTCCGGGGAGGGGCTGGGAGCGCTGGTTGACGCCGCCTGGGTCAGGGTTCCCCGAGGAAAAAAAAAAAACCCACCCGCGAGGGCTCCGCGGTTCTTCCCCTCGACCAAGATGAACTGTGGCAACTTCGGCAGCCCCCACCGCGGCACCGAGGCAGAGACAGCAGCGGTGGCGAGGCCGGCTCGTCTGGGCTGGAGAGCGTGAAGCCGAGGGGGCGCCTTGTGCCTCCAGCCCCTCCCTTTTGGCCACGGGTCCCGGGACTCCAGCTCCGGTGCTCCGAGTGGCAGCGGCTGCTGCGCCGGCCGCCCGGGTCCTCGCAGCGGAGGTCAAGCCGTTCCCAGCGCCCAGCGCAACCTGCCGGAGTGGCCGAGCCCTGCGCTCCCGCCCCAGCTCCGAGGCGAGCGCAGCCGCAGCGGGGACCGGGGCCCGAGCCGGGTGCCGCCGCCCGCGGTGGGGGGCGGGCTGGGGGCGGGGCGGCCGGGGCCGCCTTCCTGGGCGCGATCCCGGAGCGCGGCAGCCGGCGCTGCCGAGCCACCTCCCCCGCCGCCCGCTAGCAAGTTTGGCGGCTCCGAGCCCGGCGCGCCTTGGGATCGAGGCGCATTTGTTCCCTCCTGGCTTCCGCGCGCCCGGTTTGGCGGGGACCCTTGGGAGCGATGCCGAGGGATGTGATGTTAGTTGTGTGGTTCTGTGTGTGCACCGCCAGGACAGGTAAGCACGGCCGGGGCTGTCGGAGGGATCCAGGGGAAGCGGGGAGCCCCGCTGCCGTGCCCTGCGCCTACCTAGGCGTGGGGAGACCTGGAGCCGAGCTCCGCGCTGATCTGGGGAAGGGCGTGGATGGGTCCCTCGAATCTCTGCCCCGCTCCAGGTGAACGGGTGAGAAGTGGGACTCACAGGCTGGAATATGCCCCCGAGGAGGAGTGCCGCCTTCCCGGAGGACACGGCCTGGCGGACACTGGAGTGAGGGGCGCGGCCATTCGGGCGCACCCTCCTGCTGCTAGTAACCGGCTTCCGGGTCGAAACCCACAGTAGGGCAGGCCCGCGAGCCCCACACCCGTGAACTTGACAGGTGCGGTGGAAACCGCTCTCTCTGCGCCCCGCCGGGCTGGGATGGGGCAGCGGCGGGAGTCGCACCCGCAGAGGGAGCGCTTCCGGCCGGCGGGCGCTGCCGGGGCCGGGAGGGCGCGGCGCCAGGTCAGGGCTGCGGGCGATCCCGGGATTCCGCGGTCTCTTTTCTCGTCCCCTCCTGACTCTCCCCAGGGGAACTCCAGGAGTAGTCTCTCTTGCCACCCCTATGCCCCCCAAAGGGCAGGAGAAATTAGAGGGAATTGGAACTGTGGGGGCAATCCCGGGGAGATTCTCTCAAGCTCCAGATCAGTTTTCCCTAGCTGTAATTGCATATTGGGGGTTGTGGAGGGGAGGCAAGGATAATTGGCGTAATTTTCTGAAGTCTCCACTTTTTTCTGCCTTCAAAGACGCAGTTGTGAGGACTCCAAGCGCACCTCCTTCCTTCAGCTTCTACTCGCCCCCAGCCCCCCATGCCCCCTGAGGTTTGGAGACCCACCTTCTCCAGGGGACTAGTAGTAGATTTCGGGGGGTGGGGGTGGGGTGGGGTGGAGTAGGAAATTCGCAAACCTGGGACTTTCCTACGCGGGGTGGGGGCGTCGCGAGTTTTTATTTCTACGCTAGCGACCCACGGCACTCGCCGCCGACTTTGCACCCCGGGATCGGTGTGTAGTCATTCCCTCTGCTTTTCTCTTTTTCACTTTTATGACTCTCATTTCCCTTCTCTAGAAGCATAGCCTCCCTCCCATGCTAGGCAGCAAATTTGTCGGTAGAGGGCTGGGGAGGGGTGCCCGGCCTTGGTTGGCTCAAAAGTTCCCTCCACTTGCGCCCCAGGCGCCCCTCTTTGGCAGTTAGCCCGCCTGAGGATACAAGAGTTGGGCGTCTAGGAGCTTCCTACTAGCCCTTTCCATTTTCCCCAGGACGGAGCGGGAAGCAGCTTTTCCTTTGCTTAATGAAAGAGCGGCGGGTGTGGACTTCTCCAGGGACAAAAGGAATCGCCATTCCTTTCCTATCTCTGTCGGAGCTCCCCAGGCTGCCGAGATGCCAAGACTCGGTCCAGCCTAGAATAGGTGCTTCTTGCGTTCCGGCCATCTAGATAGGTTAGTCTTTTCAAACGAAGAACACACTAGAAAAAATGCGTCTCGGGAAGATCAGGGCAGGCGAGGCTGGTGCAGAGCACGGGCTACCAGCCCTGCATGCAGAGAATCTGGTGCTGGTGGGCATCTTACAGAGAAACCAAAGAGAGAGAAACTAGGTGGGGGAGAGGGCAGCCCGTTGGTCATTTGACATCGTTAGGTGCACATCACTACCGAATATGCTTACATCCTTTGTTCTCATTACTCCTTTGAAAAGTCGGCAAAAGGTGCCTCCCCCAGAAGTGGACTGTGTCCCCTGGGCGCTTTGCTTGTGAAGATCTTTAAGAACACGGTCATTTCCCCTTCCCCACATTGAGCCCCTTTAAGTCTTGTAAAAATTCACTTGTAGGGAAGATTCACTCCTTCTTTTTGGGTGCCAGGGTTGCGTATGCAAAGAGGAACCGACTTGGTCCTTGACTTCCAGGAACTTACAGCTTAGCTGAGAGTCTAGATAGAAACTGAAAAGCATTTTTATTTACGGCTTGATGGGGGTCGGGGGAAGAGAGCTGGGAGTATAGACGTTTGTATTAAGGAAATTGAAGAGAAACAGTAGGATTGAATTCTGGGGAGGGGTGGTTTGTGGTCAGGGAAGGCTTTAATCAGAAGGTGACATTTGAAAGTTGTGTCCTGAAGGCTTTGTAGGGAGTTTTCCAGGTGGACAGAGTGGGGAAGGCATTCCAGGCAGAGGGCACAGCTTGTCCAAAGGCAAGGAAGCATGGAAAGATCTGCCCACTGGTTGTGGCAGTTGTTTAGGCAGCTTGGTTTTCCTATGCCACTTGATACTCTTTGAACACCAGAGGCTACATATTTCTTCTACAAAAATTATCAGAAGAATCAGAGAGATGGGGGATTATATCTCAGTTCTTTCACTTACAATTTCTTGCAGCTTGAGGGGGTCTGATCAGCAATTTTCTCTTTGATTTTGCCCAGGAACCATCATCCCAGCATCACACATCCATCCTCTGGGGTAGCTAAGGCTGGCTCTTAATTAGTTTATCAGGATCCAAACAGCTGCTTGGAAAGTTTATTTGTCAAGTGGTACAATTGTCTGGGCTGTTAACAGTCCAAGATGAAATAAACACGTGGTTCCCTGAGTGAGCTGCTCAGATATCACTGCCTTTTAATGGAAATGAATAGATGGTATCAGGCACATTTTAATTAAAGCAGCACTGCAGTGCAGTAGCAGTTACATATGAAAAGATCTAATGATAGGTGTCACAGGAAGCTGCTTAAATTACTCGTTGTTCAGAGAACTTGTTTTAAAGAGTAAAGTGGAGTCAAGACAGGTGCTGTTCTCCAGTTCTGGTTATTTTTGAGTGAAAAAATCTGAGATTTCCAGCTACATCACTAATAATGAAAATTTAGAAGGCTTCAATATCAGCAGTAATAACACATTATGTCCATGAATTTTCTCCAGTGACCTGGAAGTGTGGATAATATAAAGCTCAATGATTACTCCCCCATGGCTTTCCAGTTTGTTTTGGTCACCAGGGCGGTGGGTGGAGGGAGACCCTGGGGCTGAGTGAATGCCTTTTGCTGCCACCTGCTGGAAAGGAGAGCTTTTCTTCTTGAAGCACTTCCCAGGCTGTTCTTTAACTATGAATTGAATAATAGAGCTGTGAACAGAAGCCCCCAGCCTCCAGGCATCATGTGGAATATTGGCTGACTTGGAAAAGGCATAAAGCATATTCTTCAAGGGTGTTGCTTTTGAGGTATTAAGAAACTTTGTAGGAGTCCAGAGGCCCAAATCCCATCAAATGACTGTGAAATCCTGCTGGTCAATGAGGTCTTGGAGCATCTCTCCAGCATCGTATTCCCCTGCATGGGCTGGGGAGAACAGCTGCCATCATGGACGCTGAGCCAGATTAGATTCAAAGTGAGCCAGATCCAGGAGGATTTGCTTGGGAGCTTAGGCCCCGGACCCTGAAGGTGGATGGAGGGGGCTTTGGACCTGAGCCCTCCCTGGGCTGGGCTGAGGCGTGGCCAGCAGCAGCAGCAGCAGCAGCAGGTGTCCTGGGAGATTAGGGTGGAAATTCTGAATCTCAGAGCCAGGCTTCAAGTGCCTCTGTGACATTGACATGCTGCCTCCCAGGTCTGAAAAAATATTTTTTCCCCAGAAGCCTTTTATCCTGCTTAATACCAATACCCAGCTTTTCAGCCATTTGGGGAGCAGTTATGGCCAAAGTAGAAAACTTTAATAGAGTTTTCTTGGAAAGGGCAGGAGCTCCATGCTTGGACAAGAAGCAGAAACATTAAAATATAAAAACTTATTTTTGTGGAACCAACACTCTCATACTACATAAGGTTCAGGGGACGCCTTGTAAATACTGCCTTATTAGTAGATTTTCTGATTCCTTAGGCCGTGGGATAAGTGCTATCTTTTACTCATCCTGCTATTGGCACGAGGTATTTTCATCTTGAAGAGACCTCTTAGAGAAAAGAATACGGTATCTGGAAGCCTAATTGATTTCTCTTGTTCTGTTTTTATGGGCTGTTTTCATGACAAGAGAAATACAGTTATCTCAAAGCCAGGGAAGCCCCTTCACTTGTGAGATATACGGGGAGGGGTCAATATAGATTTAATATATAGATTTTACAAAGCATAGCCACAGTCATAAGGCCTTCTAGGTCATCTGGGCATGTGGAGGGGTTAGGAAAATGGGAGCCACCTGTGCCTTTCATGTGATTCCAGTGGAGCTGAGGACCAGGGAGCTGGGATGGTCTGGAGAGCTGGTCCTATCAAAGACAGATGCAGCAGACCCCAGCTGGGCACAAGATCCTAGGAGTGTTCGTGCAGTTACCACTGAAACCTCACGAGGCTGGGAGGCAGGTATTACCATCCCCATTTTACGGTTGAGGGAATCAAGGCTTAGAGAAGTGAAGTGATTTTTCCAAGGGCACAGAGTTAGTAGGGGCAAGAGACGAGACTGAAAGTGGCTCTTAATTTAGTGTTGTTTCCACAACATTTTCCAGATGGAGGTGTTTTCACATGGAGATAAGGATCCAAGGGCACCACTGGGGTGTTCTGCGAGTTCTACAGAATCTGTTTGGGTGCCTTTTCGGCTTGTCCAGTTATAGGGCTCCAAGTTTGGGAGATTCAAGCATCTTAAGGATGACCATCATAGTGGGTCTTTAGTCCCTGCATTGGTCAACTACTGCAACAATAACATTGCATAACAAGCCACCACAAACTCAAAACAACATTTATTTTGGTTGATGTGTCGTCAGTTGGTTTGCTATTGGCTCACCTGGGCCAAGTTTGGCTGGGTGTCCTTCCAAACCCTGGTAGGGTGTCTGCTCCATGTGTCTTAGTCTCCTAGGAGCCGTGGCGCAGCAGGGCCATGTTTTTCTCACTGCGATGCAGAGGTACAAGAGAACCGGCCCCACCACACAGGCACATCCAGTCCTCTGTGTAATGTTGCTAACATCCTAATGAACCGAAGAAGTTGCATGGCTGGGCTCAAAGTCGAGGGATGGGGAGGTTTACTCCTACTCTAGTGGAAGAGTCTGAAAAGCCACATAGCAGAGCATGTGGATATGGGAGGGGTAAAGATTTGAAGCCAATAATTCAGTCAACCGCATTCCTCTTAGAAAGTTTCCTTGACTTGAATGCCATCCCGTCCTCTTGTGGTATTCCCCAGATATGCATGTTGCCCTGAGATCACTGTACCCAAAGCAATGATCATGCATCCACTCATCAGTTAATTAATCAGGACCTAAATTCAGGGCCTGACCTCTATGAGGCCTTGTGCAAGGCACTGAGGCTACAGGGATGCTTCCTTCCTCTTGTGTTCAGCTAAGGGCACATTCCCCAAACCACTTTCCAAATTCCTGGCCAGAGATAGACCAGCGTGGAAGTCCTCTGAGATCACTCTGAATTTAATTTCTGCCATATAGGTGTAGAGCACTATAGATCAAACTGAAATATTAGTTCCTTTCCTGCCTTTTCAAGGTGATCGTAGAACTGCTGGTATCTGAGCTCACTTTGAGAAAAACATTGCCAGTCTCAACAGGAGCCTCACGGTGCTATGACTTGGGCTGATAGATGTCCGTTAGCTCAGTGCTTCTTTGCGCAGAGTAGGTCAGTCATCAGTCTTTGTGAATTGAGTCTGTGTCAAGCAAGTAGGATGGAACCTTAAGTGAGATCATGATATAAATCAGAGCACATCCCATTCTTCCTCCCCTTAAACGCATACCTTAAAGCTCTCCAGTGATACCCCATTGCAGTTAGAATACCGTCCCTCTCCTCGTGGCGGCTCACAACGTGGGGCCTACTCTGGGGCCTCATTTTCTACCACTCCCTGCCGGCCCACTCTGCTCCAGCCATCTAGCCTTTTCTCTGTTTCCTCTACATGCCAAGTTTGTTTCTGGTTTGCATTTGCTGTTTTCTTTTTTAAAAATGTTTATTTTATTTTTGGCTGCGTTAGGTCTTCTTTGCTGCGCGGGGGCTTTCTCTAGTTGCAGCGAGTGGGGGCTCCTCTTCATTGCGGTGCGCGGGCTTCTCATTGGGGTGGTTTCTCTTGTTGCAGAGCATGGGCTCTAGGCGTGTGGGCTCCGTAGTTGTGGTGCATGGGCTTAGTTGCTCCGCGGCATGTGGGATCTTCCCAGGCCAGAGATCGAACCCATATCTCCTGCATTGGCAGGCAGATTCTTAACCACTGCGCCACCAGGGAAGCCCCATTTGCTGTTTTCTAAACCTGGAAAGCTTCCCCAACCAGATCTTCCCTTCTGGAATAACTACACCATCACCAGCCCCTGTAGTCATTCAGGTGTCTGCTTGGAGGAAACTTCCTCTACCATGCTTTATAAAGCCTCCACCCAAGCTGCTTTCTGTTTTATTTTTCGTAACTCTGTTTTATTTTCTTCATGGCATTTATGGCCATCTCAGATTATCTTATTTACGTATTTGTTTATTTTTTGCCCTCTCCTCACCCGCTGCCCTAGGAATGCATGCTTGTGAGGCCAGCTCTATAGAAAGCCCTCAGTCATATCTGTTGAAAAACGACTGAATGAACAAATGGATGGATGAGTGATTGAATGAATGGGTTGTCTTTGGGTAAACTGGTCTCACATCTGGCTGCATTTGGAGGGAGAAAACTTAAACCTGCAGTTCAGAGGACAAGGGGAAACCTGACAAAAACCGAGAAGGCAGCTCTATGCACCGTGCCTTTAATTTAACCCTTGGCCCACCTTTAGCTCCAAAGACGCTTCCCTGATCCACCTTCTATTGACAGAAGCCTGGATTGCTGCAGCAGCCCCTGTTTCCTAACAGGAAAAGAGTGAGGAGATCTGTGGGGTAAGGGGTGAGGGCAGGAGGACAGATGAGATGGTCATAGTGTGTTCTGCCCTGATGAAATGCACTTGTTCTCTCCGGGACAAATTGGGTGCAAGCTCTCCACGTCTTGTCTCAGTGACTGCATTACCCCCAGACAAACATTGACAGCTGTTGCTGATTAAAACATTTCCAACTGTGCAATCAGAATTACACTATTGAGATGCTAAGTGTAAATAGGCACAACCTTTAGGAATGGCTTAAACACAGTCCCTTGGAGTGATTGGTAGCCTTATTAATATATATGTATAATTGGAAGCCACTTTGCAGTCATGAAAGAATCATTCTGCAGAGCACCCTGTAGATGAGTGACAGGCTTAAGGATTTGCCTTTTTTGGGTGAGGCAGTGGGGGCTCAGGGCCCTGTTTCTCTGCGCAAAGGTTCTCCAAAAGTTGTCAGGTGTCTCACTTTTCAGGAATCCCCTTGAAATATACATCCTTCGTTCTGAGGATTCTCTTTCCTGGCCAGTCTCTCTGCCACCCTTAATCAACAGGGATAGGGTCCCTCTCATTTCCTGCCTCTGTCACAGGTGTTGGTGCCTGATTAATGCTTCCTGGTGAGAGTGGTGTCTGCAGTCAGTCTCTGAAGCAGGTATTGGGTTGGCCAAAAAGTTCTTTCAAGTTTTCCGTAAGATGTTACAAGAAAACCTGAATGAACTTTTTGGCCAACGCAATAGATCAGGGAGACAATCCTGCATCCACAGCCCCCAAATCTAAAAAAGCTCAGAAACCCAGCGTTTCTTCATAACTCACCTGACAGCAAAACCTACCCTGAGCTGAACGCCTTTGGTGGCAAAACTTGACCTGAACTGATATAAGGCTATTTACAGTCTTTATTTGCACCAATTAGAGAAAAACATCATACTTTTGCTCTAAGAATATTGTGTTTGGTTATGGGGTGCTGATGCAGACTTTGCTGAGGGTGTTACATAAAATGTAGTATATGGGCCGTGTTAGCTTTCCAACAGATGATCTATTTTGAGTTCTGAAACATATCTGGCCCCGAGGGTTTGGCATAAGGGATTTTCAGCCTGTGATGGGACATGGGAGTAGGGGAAGGGACGAAGAAACCACAGCACCAGTGGGGTGATGGAGCAAAGAGTGGCCTTCCTTTTCCATCCAGGGGAAGAGGTCTCCAAGCACTCAGCACTGGTTCCTTGTCTTCCCTGCCACTCCTGGCCGCTGTCATTTGTGTTGCATGTTGCTGCAAGCAAGTGTGCATTTTAAGTCAAGACGGCTCTTTGTTCCTTTTCAGTGGTGGGCTTTGGGATGGACCCCGACCTTCAGATGGACATCATCACTGAGCTCGACCTTGTGAACACCACCCTTGGAGTCACGCAGGTGTCCGGGCTGCACAATACCAGCAAAGCATTTTTATTTCAAGGTAAAGGCATTTTCTCCTTGTGTGGGGGCAGAACTTGGGGAGGAGGGTCTGTCTGGGGAGGGTTCCTTTGGCGCATATTTGTTGGAGGATCATTTCTGCTGCTTCTCTTGTGGAATGCTCAAAAATGCTGAGGCTGTTTAGATATTTTGGGGGTGTTATGAGGGTGTGAGGGGGGCAGTCAGGGGCATGGTGATGAAATATTTGGCTTGGGAATTTCCCAGGGGACTTGGATGGGGCTCTAAAGCGGAATAAATTTGTAAAGTTCTTGAAAGCCATTGGCTAGCCATATTATTTTTACAGGATATTTTTTCTACTAGTATCCATATCTTTACCTGTACCTACATCCATTCCTATTCCTATATCTTTATCTCTCATTTGATGGGTGGACCATGCATGCAGAGGATGTTGTACGGCTGTATTTTCTTAGGGGTATAGCTTACTTGGTTCTACCCACTATAAACTTGACTGCAATTCATTGAATCATTCAACAAGTGTTCATAAGGGCAGTGTAGTGTGCTTCTTAAAGCACTGGGCTCTGGAGCCCGACTGCCTGGGCTAAAACTCCAACCCTACCACTACTGACTTGGCAACTTTGGGCAATTCCTCAGCTTGACTCTGCCTATGTCCTCATCTGAAATAATAGTACCTACCTCATGGAGCTGTTACAAGGATTAGAGGAGCTAATCCATTAAAGTGCTTCAAACAGTGCCTGATAACACAGTAAATCCCCAGTAAGGATTAGCTGTTATTATGGAACTCCTACTGTGTACCAGGCAACATGCTAATAGCAGGATTATTAGTAAGAGTAAATAAATACAGTGAGGGAAACAGTCATTACACAAGTAATTATTGACTTCCAGTGGCTACACTTATCATGAAGGAGGTGTATAGATTGCCAAATAAGAGTAAACAGGCAGATCTGATTTAATGGGGGTGGGGAGATGGTGGTGGTCAGGGAAAGGCTATGCTGAAAAAGTGATATGTCATTAGAAACTTGAAAAATGAATAGAAAGCCTGGTGTAGGAAGGGGTGAGGGCTCAGAGCATTCTGGGCAAAGAAAATAGTATGTGTGAAGGTCTTAAGGCAGAAATCAACAGAAGGACATTTGGTATGGCTGAAAGGTGGTGAGTGGCTGGAGAGGTAGGCAGGGGCTAGGTCACACTGGGGTCTGATATTTAGCTGATATCCATGGGCTTAGGTGTACTGATGCTTTATGGCCATTGTCCATCCTGATAGGTCGGAGGCCATGTACTTGTTAACTATTGTAAATATCCCTTGTCCATAGGCCTTGTTACTTTTGTACAGTAGTGGGGGCCTCTGAGGAGTTGAAGCAGGAGAGTGATCTGATCAGATATGGTGGACAGGCAGCCTGGATATTCCTCTATGAAAATGCCTGGCAGGCTTCTTTTAACCCAGCCTTTTGTGAAGATAACAAAAGGATTATTTTAGAATGACTGAAGCAACATTATGAGATGGGATGTATCTACTTCCTGTGCAGAGAACTTAAGCCTTGTTAATAATATGCAGCTCATCTACAGATACTATATAATAATATATAAAAAGACTACAGATATGTTAATTTCCACTTACTCTTACTAAGGAATTGGTAAAGTAAGTAAATGGGGCATAGTTAAGAGAATACAGGCTGGATTAGTTTTGTCTTTGCCTTGTGCAAGGTCTGTTCAGTTCCTGCTGAGAGGCCAGTCCATTCTTTTTTTTTTTTTAAGCTCTTTATTGGAATATAATTGCGTTACACTCTTGTACCAGCTTTTGAGGCACACTGGAGTGAATCAGCTGTATTTATGCATATATCCCCATATCCCCTCCCTCCCGTGACTCCCTCCCACCCTCCCTGTCCTGGCCCTCTAAGGCATCACCCATCATCGAGTTGATCTCCCTTTGTTATACAGCAACTTCCCACTAGCTGTCTATTTTACAGTTGGTAGTGTATATATGTCTATGCAGCTCTCTCACTTCGTCCCAGCTTCCCCTTTGCCCCCTACCCTGCCCAACCCCGTGTCCTCCAGTCCATTCTCTGCATCTGCATCCTTATTCTTGCCCTGTCACTGAGTTCATCCTTACCATTTTTTTTTAAGATTCTGTATATATGAGTTAGTATACAATATTTGTTTTTCTCTTTCTGGCTTACTTCACTCTGTATGACAGACTCTAGGTCTATCCACCTCATTACATATAGCTCCATCTCATCCCTTTTTATAGCTGAGTAATATTCCATTGTATATATATGCCACATCTTCTTTATCCATTCATTTGTTGATGGGCATTTAGGTTGCTTCCATGTCCTAGCTATTGTAAATAGTGCTGCAATGAACATTATGGTACACATTTCTTTCTGGATTACGGTTTTCTCTGGGTCCAGTAGTGGGATTGCTGGGTCATATGGTAGTTCTATTTTTAGTTTTTTAAGGAACCTCCAAAACGTTTTCTATAGTGGCTGTACCAACTTACATTCCCACCAACAGTGCAGGAGAGTTCCCTTTTCTCCACACCCTCTCTAGCATTTATTGTTTCTAGATTTTTTTATGATGGCCAGCCCATTCTTGATTTGAGAAGTGCTGCTGATGCTTTGTCAACAGAGTTGCTACAGAGGCCTTGCTCATATGTAAGCTTCATGAATGCAGAAGTCTTCCTATCTAAATACAGCTACATCTCCAGGGCCAAGTATTGTGCATGGCACATAGTAGGTGGCAAATAAACATTTTGATTTGAACTAAAATTTCCTCAGTCCAATGTGCTCTATGAAAGGCTTGTTGTCTGCTTTATAGGCTAGTGATTTGCTCATTTATTTATTCCCTGGGCTAGATCTCTGCTTTCTAATTTGTGTGTTCTCTGCTTTAGCAGCTGCTTCTGGGATGTCTACCAGGCTCAACAGTAAGGAGAGATTTTCAGCTTCTTTGGTGGGAGGAGTAAGTTTATTATGGGACCTTGAGAAGGGTTTTCCCTTTCAAGGTCCCTTGTGATTACATACCTGGATAATATCTCCGTCTCTGGATCTGTAATTTAATCACATCTGCAAAGTCCATTGCCATGTAAGGTAACATCTTTCATAGGTTTTGGCAATTAGGACACTGACATTTTTGGGGAGCCATTCTTCTTCTTCCCACAAAGTCTTCCCACAGGCCCCCAAAGATTCGTGTCTGCCCCACAAGCAAAATACATCCAGCCCATTCCAGTCTCTCCAAAGGTCTTAACCCATTATAACATCAGATCAGAGTCTAAAATCTCATCCACTCATCAGCTGAAAAATTCCAAATCTCACTATCTAAATAATCTAAATCAGGTATGAGTGGGACTCTTGAGTATTTGCCATTTTGGAGCAAAATTACTCTTTATCTATGGATCTGTGAAACTAAAAGACAAGTAATCTGCTTCCAAAATTTAATAGTGGGACGGGTATAGGATGCCAGTTATAGAAGTTCCTGTTTAAAAGGGAAAAGTGAAAAGAAGAAAGGGGTCATCAGTCCCAAGAAAATTTGAAATCCGGCCGGGCAAACTCTGTTGGCTTTCAGGGCCTGAGGATCATCCTCTGTGGTCTTTGGCTCTGCCTTCTGGGCTTGTGACTCATTCCTCTGAATCTTTCTTTTTCATGAAAAGTAGCATAAATTTGTAGTTGAATAGTTTTATCAACCTGTTTCTTGCCTATAGGATTCTGGGAGTTGATCAGCTTGCTTTCATTTCATTTGCTTCCTGTCCCCTTCAGTCCAAGTTGGCAGTGTTTCTGCTGGTATAACATTTTCAAGAACCTGGAGGGTCTCCAGTCCATTAGACCAAAGGCTCATTTACAGATCTTTCCGAGATAATCCAATCTGTTTCTGTCTTCTGCTGGGGTGGCTGAGGGGAATCATGATTTACAATGCTGATCTCTTCAAAGAGCCCTTTGTGTGATTGAATATTCTGAACTTTTGGTCCTGCAGAGGCACTAGCAAAAGGTGGTTCAGCCACACCCTTGACTTTCTTCCAGAGTAGACTTTGCTGATAGTGAATCTCCCAATTTTATTGCCTTTTCAATCTGGGTAGGCTGGGAATTCTCCGTATAGTCAGTCCTGATTCCTTTTTGCTTAACAGCTCTTCCCTCAATCTCTCTTTTTCTTCTCATCTGTTACTGTAAGCAGCAAAGAGAAACCAGGCTGAAACTTCAACACTTTGCTTGGAAATCAGAAGTCACAAATAGGCGTCAAGGAAGGGAGGGAATACGGGGATATGTGTATAAAAACAGATGATTGAACCTGGTGTACCCCCCCCCCCCAAAAAAAATAAATAAAATAAAATAAAAGGCTAAAATCGAGGCGTTGGCAGAGCTGTATTCCTTCTAGAGCCTCTATAGGATAATCCAGTTATTGTTTTTCCAGCTTCTAGAGGCTACTACATTCCTTGGCTTGTGGGTGCATCACTTCAGCTTCTGCTTCTGATGTCACATTTCCTTCTCTCTGTTTCTGTCATATTTTCTTCTCTGGTAGTGACTCTTCTGCTCCCCTTTTCCCTTATAAGGACCCTTGTGGGTCCTTTTCCCCATATTGGGCCCACCTGGATAATCCAGGATAATTTCTTTATCTTAAGATCCATAACTCAGTCACATCTGCAAAGTCTCTTTTGCTGTGTAAAGTAATATATTTATTGGTTTTTGGGATTCTGTTGCAGATATCTTTTAGGGGTAGGGAATATAATTTTGTCTACCATAGGGTGGCTCCCCACTGTTGGGCAGAAATATAAGCAATATATTTCCAGCATACTCCAGATAAATCCTTCTTTCCAGTGTAGCACTGTCCAAGAGAAATATAAGTAAGTGAGCCATATCTATAATTTTAATTTTTGTAGCAGCTATATTAAACACGTAAAAAGAAACAAGTGAAATGAATTTTAACTATACATTTTATTTAACCCAATATATGAAAAATATTATCATTTCAACATATGGTCAATATAAAAAATTATTAATGAGATAGTTTACATTTTTTTTGAAGACTTCAAAATCTAGTCTGTAAATTTATAGTTACAGTTATGGTTACAGCATACAGGAGCTTTGCCAAGTTATTCCATACATAGTTTTAAGTATCATTAGAAAATTTAACAGCTTTGTTAAGATGTAATTGGATTATAATAAACCGTGCATATAAAAACTGTATCATTTGTTACTCTTGATATGTGAATACACCAGTGAAACCATCATCACAATCAAGATAATGAGCATATCTATCACCCCAAAGTTTCCTCTTTTTAAAATAATCCCTCCTTCCTATATTTCCCAACCCCCACCCCCTGGCAACTACTGATCGGCTTTCTGTCACTATACAATGCTTTGCATTTTCTAGGTATTTTATATATATAGAATCATACAGTGTCTACTCTTTTTTGGGGGGGGGAGAGGATCTGGATTCTTCTACCTGTCATAGTTATTTTGAAATTAATCATATAATAACATGTAAAGTGATTTTCTTATAGCCAATATATAGATGGGTATTACTTTTTAATTTTTAACCAATATGACAATCTCTGTTCATCAAGGTATTTAGACCATTTATATTAATGTGATTATTGACACTGTCATATTAAATCTAGGTTTTTGTTATTTGTTTTCTACCTGTCTATTCTTTGTTTCCTTGTTTTCCCTCTTTCTGGCTTCTTTGAGATTAATTGAAATTTTTAAATGATTTTTTAAAATCTCTTTTGTTGGCTTACTCATTGTTTCATTATTTTAGTGGTTGTCTTAGGGTTTATAGTATATATCTTTAAATGACAACAGTGTACCTTCAGGTGATACAACTTTTATGTATATAATAAGAATATTTCGATAGTATATGTATCTCCCCCTGATATTGTACTATTGTTGTCATATATTTTACTTTTACTTCTGTTATAAAGTCCATATTACATTGTTATTTTTATTAGTCAGTTATCTTTTTTTAATAAATTTATTTATTTTATTTATTTATTGGCTGCATTGGGTCTTCGCTGCTGCACACAGGCTTTCTCTAGTTGCTGTGAGCAGGGTCTACTCTTCATTGCAGTGCGCAGGCTCTTCATTGCAGTGGCTTCTCTTGTTGTGGAGCACAGGCCCTAGGTGCGTGAGCTTCAATAGTTGCGGCACATGGGCTCAGTAGTTGTGGCTCACAGGCTCTAGAGCACAGGCTCAATAGTTGTGGCACACAGGTTTAGTTGCTCCATGGCATGTGGAATCTTCCCAGGGCAGGGCTCGAACCTGTGTCCCCTGCATTGGCAGGCAGACTCTTTACCACTGCGCCACCTAGGAAGTCCAGTCAGTTACCTTGAACATATTTAGCTAATAGAAAAATCAATCACATATTTACTCATATAGTTACCATTTCCTGTGTTCTTCAGTCTCTTGTGTGGATTCATATTCCCATCTGGTATCATTTTTATCCTGTCTGAGGGACTTCCTTCAACATTTCCTGTAGTGTAGGTCTGCTGGTGATGGATTCTTTCAGATTTTGTATGTCTGGAAAAAGGTCTTCATTACTTAAAACTACTTTTACTGGGTGTAGAATCTTGGGTTGACAGTTTTATTTCTTTCAGTACTTTAAAGATGTTGACCCACTGTCCTCTCATTTGCATTGTTTCCAATGAGAAATCTGTTGTCATCCTATTTTTGTTCCTCTGTAGATAATGTAACTTTCCCCCCTGCTTTTAAGGCTTTCTCTTATCGCTGACTTTAAGCAATTTGATTATGATGTACCTTGGTCTGATTTTCTTAACGTTTCTTGTGTGTGGAATCTATTGAAATTCATCTCATTTAGAAAAAAAAAGGCTATTATGTTTTCAAATATATTTTGTTTCTTTCTCTTTTTCTCCTTTAGGGACTCCAATTATGTGTATATTAAGCTGATTAAAATTGTTCCATAGTTCATTGATATTCTGTTCATTTCAAAAATTCTTCCTCTCTTTTCTATGTATCATTTTTGATAGTTTCTATTATTCTGACTTCAAGAACTGTTTTTCTGTATTGTCTGCTATTAGTATCATTCTGTTTTTTTTTAATGTCATATATTGTAATTTCATCTCTAAAAGTTCAATTTGACTCTTTAAAAATCTTCCATGTCTTTATCTAACTCTTTGAATAGATGAAATGCAGTTATAATAACTGTTTTAATATCCCTGACAACTAATTCTAGTATTTGTATTAGTGCTAGGATGATTCTGATTGATTAATTTTTCTCTTCATTACTGCTTCCTTGTATACTTGGTAATTTTTGATTGAATGCCAGACATTGTGAATTTTGCCTTGTTTGGTATTGGCTATTTTTGTGTTCTTATAAATATTCTTGAGTTTTAGTTAAATTAATGAAAAACAATTTGATTCTTTTGGATCCTGTTTTAAAAAAATTGAGGTATAGTTGATGTACAATATCATATGTGTCAGGTGTAAAACATAGTCCTTCAGAATTTTTGAAGGTTATGGGCCCTACTTTTCAGATTTGTTAGATGACTCAGAGCAGTGCTACTGCCAGTATAGAGACTAGAATTAATTATTTCCCAGCACTGAGTCAAAAGCTTCTATGTACTCTACCCAATGCCCCATGAATTATGGGGTTTTCCAGTTTGAATGGTGAGAGTAGGTACTGTTCTTGGCTCTTTGTGTAGGCAGGGCACTGTTGCCTTTTGGGTGGTTCTTCTATGTCCTTGGGTAGTTTTCTGACATGCATGCTCTGATAAGTAGTCAGCTGAGAGAGTTCCATATTTTTCTCTCTGCTGTTATCTCTTATGTATGCTGGCCTGTGAAATCTATGTGCCTTGCTTGGTCTCCCCGCACTCTCAGCTTCTTCATCTCAATTCAGGGATACTGCTGGGCTTTGCCTGCATTTCTCCTCCCTATGGCACAGCCTGGAAGCTCTCTCAGAGCAGTAAACTTGGGTAATTGTAGGGCTCATCTCTTTTGTTTTCCATCTCTCAAGGGTCACTGTCTTTCATTAACCGATGTCCAGTGTCTTGAAAACCACTGTTTCATTGAATATTCATTTAAAATTTAAATTCAAACTAATTCAAATTGAATAAAATTAAAAATTCATTTCCTCCATCATACTAGTCATATTTCAAGTGCTCAATTGCCATATGTGGCTTGGGGTTACTATATTGGACAGTGCAGGTCTAGAGAGGCTCAGAGATTTTAGTGTTTCACCACAGTTCAGTTAATATGAGCAAGCTAAGAAAATCCTATCTTTCAAGTTTAATACATGGTAGTAAGTAGCAAATTACTTAAGCCCTCTACCTCAAAGTATCTCCGTTTACTCATTGATAAAATGGGGTAGTAATAGTACTTACGATATACGGTTATAATGAAGGTGAAATAAATTAATACACATAAATTGTTAGAACTGTACTTGGTACATGACAGGCTCTTGTTAAATGTGAGTCCGTACATTTTTAAGCAATAAGGTATGATTTTGGTGTTCTTCTTCTACGTGTGTCATCTGTCTTGTGTGTTATTAATGTCAGATTTTAACCTGCAGAGGTAAATTGGGATAGTGGGAAAAGCAGAGGACTGGGGAGGGAGCAGAAGATTAGGGCTTAGCACTTTCTATGTATTAATTTATTTTACCTCACTACTACCATATAAGGTAAATATTATCATTCTTCTATTTTTATCAATGAGTAAATGGAAGTGCCTGAGGCAGTTCCAGTGGGTGTGTCTCTTAATGTCTTCCATCCTCAGTTTTCTCATCTGGAAATGGGATTGATTGTAAGAATTAAGTGACAGTGTATGAAAAAGTACTTTGAAAAATATAAAGTATAACTGATGCTGTCCAGGCAGGAGCTAAGTCAGAGCCACAGCCCCAGAGACATGGAAACATGGAGGCCTCAGCTGGCGTGTGTCACCCTGGCTGTCCTGAGACTGTGGCATGTTCTGTTTCCCTCTGCCACCCACTCATTTTCCCATGAGCTGGAAGTGAACCTCCCTTCCAGCTGAGACAGATTGTCTTGTGGGAATGAAAAAAAAACTGTTATATATGAAATGGATAAACAATCAGTTCGTACTATATAGCACAGGGAAGTATATTCAATATCCTGTGATAAACTATAACAGAAAAGAATATGAAAAAGAATGTGTATATATGTATAACTGAATCACTTTGCTGTACACCAGAAACTAAGACAACATTGTAAATCAACCATACTTCAATAAAATAAATTTAAAACAAAGAAAAAAAGAGAAAGATATAAAGTATACAAAACAAATTCATTCTTCTTTCCTTCCCTTATTTTTATTTCTTCCCCTATTTCACCATCCTAAGTCCAGCTCTGAGTTAATGTGTATTGAGAGAGTGAAAACCTTCATTTCAATGCTAGCCTCTTGATAATATTGATAAATTTAAGTAGAAAGCTCAGTTAACTGGAAACACTCCTATCATACCAGCTCCAAAGCCTGATAGGATTTATTTTGTGGCTACTCAGCTTTTTAAGGTTATCTTGTCACTGCTGTCCTTGTAGAGTGCAAAGACTTGAATGAATAAGATTTTTATTGTCTTCTTCCTGAAACAAATCATATTTTAATATGGATTGGGGAGGGGGGTGGGGAGAACGAGTTGGCTATGTGTAAGACTGTCATAGATCTTCTCTAAGCTGAAAAACATCCTGAGTGCCAGCCTCAGTTTCAAAAATCATTCTGGAATACCTCTGCTT
Organism: Hippopotamus amphibius kiboko; assembly: GCF_030028045.1. Lineage (NCBI taxonomy): Eukaryota > Metazoa > Chordata > Mammalia > Artiodactyla > Hippopotamidae > Hippopotamus > Hippopotamus amphibius. The sequence goes on along the minus strand of NC_080194.1, from coordinate 24,252,343 downwards.
TGCTTTGAGTGGGACTCAGAGAAGCTGATGGTTTGCACTTCTCCCTGAATGGCAGTGTCTTGGTGTTGAGCAGTTGGGAGGATGTGTCTGTCTGTTGGTGTTTCATTTATAAAAGTGAATTAGAATATGCATGAGTGCAAATTCTTTAATGTGTTACTTTTTTTTTTTCTCCCTGCCAGCAAAGTGCTACCTTTTAGGAGTTCTACTTTAGGAGAGTTTCTAAAGAAAAAGTAGTATCTTTCCAATATCTCTTTTTATGTGACAAAGTAGAACAAAGGCTAATGGGGGATACTTTGAGGAGAAGATTGAAGCTTTTAGCACCTGTTTGCATTCTAGGCTTTGAGCTAGATGTTGGGGAAGACACAGATGAATAAGCCAAAGACCTTGGCTGCAATGAGGGAATGGTCTAGAAGGCAAACATAGCATGTCACCAGACATTCTAATATAGAGGACAACAGAACGGGCTTGCAGTGGGGTGTGGATAAAGTTTGTTGAAGAGAGAAATTTCTTCTTACTGGCTCACCTGGGGTAGCTCCCTCGTGGAGGTGGCATTGGAACCAGACCTTGAAAGATGGATAGGAATTAAATATGTGGTTGCTGTTTCATAGGAGCACTGCCCATGTATAATCATTTTTACAAGACGGTGTCTGAAGTTTAAGCCATAGCTCTTAATGATTAGAAAATTTGAGTAAAATGGAGTTACCCAAAGGGTTTGTTTAATGCTGATCTTCCAGATTTCCTGCCACCCACTGTTGCCCAAGTCTAAATTGTTTTTTCTGTTGATTTGATGCGCCTAGTCGCTAATTACCTCTGGGAGCATTTCCGAGTCAACCTCACTTTGAGAGGAGTGATTTAGTATAACTTTGCATTTAATCAATTAGTGGAGTGATTCAATTCACATACCAGTGTCTCCCAAATATAGGTATTTTTGCTCTTGCAAAAAAAAAACCCAACCCTCAAGCAAGCTGTGGGAGTGGAGTGGGTTTTCAAGTTCCTCTCTGGGGCAAATTAACACCTGCACTGGCATATTCTGGAAAATCATTCGATGGCTATGTGAGTAAATGGATATCATAGAGCAAATAAACTCTGTATTTATTTCCCAAATCTGCACACTTATAACATCTGCACTAAAATCTATTTTTGCAGTCATGCTCCTTTTCCTATCAAATTGTACATTAAGGAAAGCAGAGATGGGGAGAGACAGCAGAGAATGTAAAAAGATAAGAATTCTTTTAGAAGCCATTAGGTATAAGAACCAATTCCGTGCTAACAAATTGACCTTGGGCAAATTACTTCTTGGAATTTGTTTTTTCTCCAGACATGAGACATGAGTAATAATGGTGGTGTCTATGACACAAGATATTTTTGAGGGTTAATTTAGATAAAATAAATCTATTGTAAGCCATAAAAAGAAATTGGAATGTTAGTCAATATTATTATTAAGGGTATTTATTCAGAAAATATACTTTTTAAAATTAAATAAATATTTAGCAGGTACCTACTTGTTTTAGGCACTCTTTCAAGCATGAGAAATACAGCAGTGAGAAAATCAGAGAAAGTCTGGCTCTTAAGGGTAAACAGACATTATAAGCAAATAAATAGGTATAAAGTAAGTTCAGATAACTTTAAACAATTCATGTATTTACAGTTAGGAAAATATTTCATTTTCTCTCAAGGAGTATATATTTGCAATTACCTACTTACTTAATTCCTAATAAGGATGGATAACTATTGTCTGACCTGGATTTTATTTTAAAAAAGCATTACCTCAACTCCTAAAATTTATTTGCCCTTTAATCCTTCCACCAACATTCCTGTATATGTACTGTTTTCATGTCTATTATACAGGTGAGGAAACTGAGACCCAGAGAGTTCCAGTAACTGACATTAGCTGTAGTGACAGACATAGGATTTGAATTCAGGAGCCTCTACCTGCAGAGTTTGTGTCTTTGCCCCAATCCACCTCATGGCTATTTTTTCCTACTTCATGATGGTGGTAAAGACAAAATAAGACCAATATGATAGAGATATGGCTTCCCCTAAGAGACAGCAAACGACAGTCTGCCCAAATATCTTTTGGCAGGTATTTTAAATCAACCAGGATAGATGGTTGTTTTGTAAGTTGATGAATTCCATTTAACAGAATTTTTAGTAATTCCTTCACTTGTGGGTCCTGCTGAATATCTGGAGATGAATACCTGGTAATCTTTTTGACTACTTAAAGAGAACATGCAAGGAAATCAGAATTAACCATGGAGCTATACTTTAATATGTATCCATTTAAAATGTAGTCTCTGTGGCCATTTGACCAGGGCTTTCCTGAGAGAGTGTTGTGGGAGAAATAGCTCTGCCTTGACTGTTGTGCTCTTTAATGAATGCTGTGATTTGTAATTGGGGTTTATTTTAACATATTGGGACTAAATTCTTTTCTGTGGGAACACATCTCTAAAATTAGAATGTAAATCAGTGGAGAAAATATGATTTAATATGCAAATATTTTATTTAAATACAACTTTTCATGGATGCAGCCCTTGTATGAAGTGGAGCCAAGATGTTCTGATAAGCTAGGCTGGCTCAGTCCTCATGCTTACAGTCTGTGAAAAAATAAGGCACATACACACCATCTGGCAGCATGGGGTCGCAGAGCATGCATAGGACCACGGGTCTGGGGACCCAGGGTCTGGCTTGGCTCTTTCACTGTTGACTGCTGGGTGTATCCCTTAACTTCTCTGGGCCTCAGGTCTTTAAAGTCATGGAATTTTTAGCTTGACAAGGAATTATTTTGCAAAAGAAAAGAAAAATATGGGCAAGCCCAAAGCAGCAACGCCGTCCTCTGGAATCAACAAATGTTAATATTTTCTCATGTAGTTTAGAGCCTTAAAAACATTACAGACTAGGAAGGACGCAGATACAGAGAATGGACTGGAGAACTCAAGGTTTGGGAGGGGGCAGGGGGTGAAGGGGAAGCTGAGACGAAGCGAGAGAGTAGCACAGACATATATATACTACCAACTGTAAAATAGATAGCCAGTGGGAAGTTGTTGTATAACAAAGGGAGTCCAACTCGAGGATGGAAGATGCCTTAGAGGACTGGGGCGGGGAGGGTGGGGGGGACTCGAGGTGGGGGGAGTCAAGGAAGGGAGGGAATACGGGGATATGTGTATAAAAACAGATGATTGAACTTGGTGTACCCCCCCCCAAAAAAATAAAAAAAAATAAACAAAACAAAACAAAACAAAAACATTACAGACTAGGTTGAAGTCCCTACATTCCTCTCCCTGGTCCTTTCCTCTCTCAACCTCCTTAAAGGCCATCACTAACACGGTTGATTAGTATTTAGTCCTTTTGCATGTATATAGGTGTGTGTGTATATGCTTATATGTTACCACATTTATGTTTTCATATGTGTCCATATACAACATACATAACAGAGAGGGCATATGTGTAGGGGCTAAATGTACAGCCTTTGGAGTCAGATGGCCTAGATTCAAATCCCAGATCTGACTCTTACTAGCTGTTTCACCTTGGGGAAACCTCTCTTTGCCTCATTTTGCCCGTGTATAATATAGAGATAAGAAAGCACCAATCAACATGGAGTGTTCTGTAGATTGACTTGATTCATGTATTCATGTATTCAATATTAGAATATTACTGGGCATATAGTAAACATTTGGTAAATGTTGGCTGTTGCTTTGTGTGGTTTAAGACATTATATAAATAGCATCAGACAGTATGGATCTTTCCGAAACTTATTTCACTCACTCACCGTTATTCTTTTGAGGACATGTAGATCTAGTCCATTAGCTGGAGCTGCTGCGTATCCCCACGATGTATTATTCATCTGTTTGTCTATTGATGGAAACTTGGTTTGATTCAGGTTTCTGACAAACAATACTTCAAGGTACATCTTTGTGTATACTTGCTTGCCCATGGTTCTTAAATTCTTAAAATACATACCTCACTGTAGAGTGGATTTGTGAAGGGAATCCTTAGTTGTCCAGTAATCCATAAGTCCAACCCTATGGTTGTTCGCCTAGTGATGGAAGTACCACCACATCATGAGGCAGCTCGTATTATTTTTGGACCACTCGGTAAGAAATAATTTAAAGGAAGACAAATTTTGATTTAATGCAATGCCCTTCCATTGATCCCATCTAAATCACTCTAGTCACCTTGGCCACCTCTTGGTTCCTTGACTACCCCAAGATTTTCTCTGACCCACACCATCATTCTTGCTTGTCTTTTGTCTGGAAGACCTCCTTATATCTGTACTCTTACTCTTAAATATCACTTCCTCAAGGAGGTCTTCCCTGACCATCATGCATATGAGGGTCCCACATTTTGTTATAAACCACCACTTCCTGGTGTTTAGTCCTTCAGAGTTTTTTCCATAAGTTGAAAGTGTATACATATATATTTTTTTCCTATGTATGTTTTTGTCTCCCAGAAGATCATAGGTAACTCCATGACTCCAGTTATTTTTTTTTTCATCATACATCAGTACGTAGAACAATGCTTGGCACTTAGAGCTGGTACTTAAAAAAGAGTTGTGGGACTTCCCTCGTGGCTCAGTGGTTAAGAATCTGCCTGCCAATGCAGGGGACACGGGTTCGAGCCCTGGTCCAGGAAGATCCCACATGCCACGGAGCAACTAAGCCCATGCACCACAGCTACTGAGCCTGTGCTCTAGAGCCCATGAGCCATAACTATTCAGCCTGAGTACCACAACTGCTGAAGCCCATGCACCTAGAGCCCATGCTCTGCAACAAGAGAAGCCACCGCAATGAAAAGCCCTCGCACCACAAGGAAGAGTAGCCTCCACTCTCCACAATTAGAGAAAGCCTGCACACAGCAACGAAGACCCAAGGCAGCCAATAAATAAATAAATACAATAAATAAATAAATTTATTAAAAAAAAAGAAAGAGTTTAGGCAGTGAATAAAGAAATGATTTAATGAGGCACTATGACCACAGAGATAAAGTCTAAATCCCTTTCTCGTAAGACATTCTCTCAGATATTTACAGACAACTTTCAAGGTCTCCCTCCCTTCCTTTCTCCAGGGTTAACATTTCTAGTTACTTCAGCAGTTCCTGATGTGACATTATTTTGAATTTCCCCATCATTTTCTCTTATTCAAGTACCTGGCCAATTGTCTCTGCTCCTAATGATGTCTGATGTCTTGAATTGAATGTGGTGCTTCTAATCTGGTCTGACCAGGACACAGCAGAGCATCCTCTCCTTGTTCAAGTTTATATTCAAGTTCATATCAAGTTTCTGTCACTGCACCCCATCACAGAATTGATTCATAATAAACTTATTGTGGACCAAGACCCCATAGAGATTGGTTTGTTTGCTATTTCACTTGCTAAGCTCTGACTTTTCCCTTCTTGATCTTATGCTGTTGGTTTTTTGGACCCATGTTTACTTGCTTATGTTCATTACCATTAAATTTCATTACAATCTATAAAGGGGAAGGGTTGGGTTAAACCGCCAAGGTCACTTGTAGCTCTTAAAAATGGAATTGGTTGTTACAGGACAGCACTGTCCAATAGAGCTTTCTGTAGTGATGGAAATGCTCTACACTGATGCTGTCCAGTGTTGTAGCCACGAACCACATGTGGCTACTGAGCACTTGAATTATGGCTAGGGTAACTGAGACATTTTAAATTTCATTTAATCTTAAGCATTTAAAATTTAGATTTAGCCACACGTGCCTAGTGGTTACTGTATTAGACAAGTGCAGTTCTAGAGAAAACGTTTCAAAATTTGAAAAGATGAACTGGTATGAATAACATTTAGGGAGAAACCAATGTGGGATTGAATGGTCTGTTCAGGGTCAGGATTCATTTATTCAGGGTTCTTTTATTTTACTTCATAGATTTTTTTTCTTTTTTTACTGAACATCAGCAAAGTGCCAGGCACAATACTAGGTGCTGGAGATATAGCTTTGAAGACAGCAGTTATGACCCCTGCTCTCAAGGAACTTCCTGTCTGGTACAGTGTTCCCTGCCCTGATTTCATACTGGAATCACTTGGGGAACTTGAAAAAATTCAAATGCTGAGGACCTACCTTTAAGAGATTATGATTTATTTCATTGAATGTGAGGTTCCCATTAGACTTTGATAGTCTTATAAATACTCTCTGGGAGCCTCTAATTGGCTGTTGGGGTTAAGAATCTTTGGTCCAGGGGAAAGTAACTGCCCTTCTTGATAAATAGCTGGAGCGAATCCTATTTAAAGTCACACTTTGATGTGGAGGTTTCCTGCATATTCTAAAGTCCTCTACTTGATACTCTGATGTAGCCTAATCTTCCCTCCACAAGTAAGAAAGACTGCCTGAAACATGGTGGTCCATGGAATCAATTACATGGTCTTCTTTGCTGTGTAGTGATGTCAAACATGCAAATATATCCTCAAGATAAGCTCTGAATTCCATCTCTTGACAAAATGTATTATTAGTCTTCAAACTAGATTTCTCTGCCCAGTGCTTTTCTCATCCATAATCTTGACCAGGTCTCCAGATTCTAGAACTTGATAATTTAGCCTCTGTGGAATAAGAGGAATGAGGAGCCACACGTTCATGAGGTGGAAGGAATACTGACTTGGACTGTTCAAGCAGGACGTTTATGATTGTGTCACTCAATCTAGGCTGAGTTTTACTGTGTCTCATTATAAGGGCTGGTTTCTCTCTCCGTGATCATTGTGGGACATCTGGGGCCTCTGGAACAAGCTGACGGAATATTCTTTATGTAGAACATTGCTGGCTGTTGTAACAGAGGGTAAAGGAACATGGCAAAGCATGAGCTGACCTTTAAAGCTTCTGCCTAGAAGTATGTCACTTCTGCTCAAAGTCAATCCCATGACAAAGCAAAGAAGTGGCTTTCCTCAGGGAAAGGCAGCAGGTAATTGTGAATGATAATGCAGTTTATTATAGCCTTCCTTCCTCATCACAAATATTTGGTTCAATCTCCTTTCAACTTTCAAGACAAGTCCCCCTGCCTCCCTCTTGGGAGACCATGCAGAAAGTCTATCCAGTCATGACGGTCCACTCAAAGCCCAGGATCCTGTGACGGACTTTGTATCAGTTATTTATTTGTCCTCTCCTGCTTCAGATACCCATGCACTAAAAATTCTGCTTCTCATATACCCAATATATAATGTTAGAACAGGGCTAGAATAACTTAAATAAATACTTTTTTTTTTGGAAAGGGAAAGAATGATAGATACACAATTATAGCAACTTTGGGATTTAATGGGAGAGATGTTACAAGGGCCCCTTACATTAGGGATGGGGCATGTTCTGTGGCTCCCTGGAAGTGGATATCCTATCTGTTGTTTTCCACAGCTCTTGGTTTCACTTTCTTGGGAGTCTCTCTTCTTCCATTATCCTCTTTGGCAGCTGAAAAAGCTCTGTCAATTGACTTCCTCCCCAAAGAAGGTTGGGGGCCCAAGTGTTGTTTTGTTTCCTAAATGGTCATGGTCTCTTTTGGTGTAAGATAGTATGACTCTTTGGCTGTGAAAGAAGAATAAAACTTAGTCATTTTTATTATTCATTTGATTCCAGTCAGTATTATGTACCAAGAGCCACATTCACAATTTTTTTTTTTTTATAAATTTATTTATTTATTGGCTGTGTTGGGTCTTTGTTGCTGCACACGGGCTTTCTCTAGTTGTGGTGAGCAGGGGCTACTTTTCATTGTGGTGTGTGGGCTTCTCATTGCTGCGGCTTCTCTTGTTGCATAGCACAGGCTCTAGGCACGTGGGCTTCAGTAGTTGAGGCACACAGGCTCAGTAGTTGTGGCACATGGGCTTAGTTGCTCCACGGCATGTGGGATCTTCTCGGCCCAGGAATCAAACCTGTGTTCCCTGCGTTGGCAGGCGGATTCTTAACCACTGTGCCACCAGGGAAGTCCCGCACAATTAATTTTCTTTAGCTTGAACTTATCAGGCTTTCATGGAAGAAGAGCCAGACCCTTATCCATTTTGTCCAACTGAAGGGATTCACTGAACCTGCTTTAATTTGTTCAGATGTTTTATTTATTTATTTATTATTTAAAAAGAAATTTACTTATTTTCATTTATTGGTGGTGTTGGGTCTTTGCTGTGCGTGGGCTTACTCTACTTGTGGTGAGTGGGGGCTACTCTTCACTGTGGTACCTGGGCTTCTCACTGTGGTGGCTTCTCTTGTTGCAGAGCATGGGCTCTAGGTGCATGGCCTTCAGTAGTTGCGGCATGTGGGCTCAGTATGGCGCACGGGCTAAGTCGCTCCGCAGCATGTGGGATCTTCCCAGAGCAGAGCTTGAACCTGTGTCCCCTGCATTGGCAGGAAGATTCTTAACCACTGCACCACCAGGGAAGTCCCTGTTCAGATGTTTTAGCAAAGGGTGAATGTTCAAATCCTTGATGTGATCCTTGCCTCAAGGTCAAGTTTTGATTGGCTTACTCAAAGTATTTGTCAGTTTTATCATTTTTATTGTTTGGCGATGAGAAAAAGTTGTCTCTTTCAACCATACAAGTCCTGGAATTTCTAGACTATGTTCCCTTTCATTTCCATCCACGAGGGGGCCAATTCTTTTTTTCTCTGATCTTGTATTAGTTTGCCAGTGTTGCCATAGCAAAGTACCACAGACTGATTGCCTTCAACAACAGAAATGTATTGTTTCACAATTCTGAAGGATGGAAGTTTGAAATCAAGGTCTTGACAGGTGAGTTCCTCCTGGGGACCGTGAGTGAAGAATCAGCTCCAGGCCTCCCTTTTTGGCTTGTAGATGGTTGTCTTCTCTCTTGGGCTCATCATATTTCTTTCTTTCTATCTACATTTCTGTGTCCCCATTTCCCCTTTTTATAAGGGCACTAATCATATTGGATTAGGGCCACCCTAAATACCACATGTTAACTTGTTAACCTTTGTAAAGACCCTGTCTCCAAATATGGTCACATTTTGAGGTATGGGGTGTTAGGACTTCAGCGTAGGAATTTTGAAGGGATTCATTTCGATGCATAACACATCTCTTTTCCCTAGTCCTTGTCAAATGCAGCCAGTAGTAATCAAGACATATGCTAACTTTGTGCTTTTCAAGCTCACCAGGTACATTTATATCTTCCAGTTTATGTAGATGACAGCTTTACCAAACATTTCATCACTGTATAATAGGAATAAACATCTTTCCAGTCTCCAATAATACAGTTTCTTTCTGCCCACTGCCAGAAGCCAATGCCACATATTTTTAGTTTGTTGTGTTGTTACAGCAACACCCCATTTCTTGTACCAATTCATGCATTGACAGGAAGGCTAGGTGTTGTTGCAATAAACACCTAGTGATTTACAAGATCAAGAGTTTATTTCTTGCTCATGCCACAGGTCCATCATGAATTGGCTACCTCTCTCCTTCACATTTTTCGCTCTCTGAGATCTGGTGCAACCTCTGTCAGTAGCCTGGCCATTGCTGTGGCAAATGGGAAAGGGAAAGGTGAAGCGTCTGCTGGCTCTTAAAGCTACTGGTCTGAAGTGATATGTGTTACTTCTGCTCAAATTTCATTGGCTGAAGCAAGGTGTATCACCAAGCTTTAAGTGAAAGGAGATGCAGAGTACCATTCTGTTCCAGTGACGGGCAGGAAATATTTGTGAGTGTGTTTACAGTCTAGAACAATGGACTGAATATTTTTAGCAAAGTCCAGAGAGATAGTGGACAGAGTCTGACACCTTGGGACTAAGCAGGTGGGAAAACTAGAGCAGTTGGTGAAGAGATGGACTTTGGCCTTGGGAATGAGAATTAGCACCAAAAGATTCTATCTTTCATCAGAGACTTAACAGGTTAACATGGCAGAGTTGAAAGAATCCTTGGAAGGGGCATAGTAGGCTGTATACTCCAGAATTTCAAGTTACAGCTCTGCCACTTAGTAGCTGTGTGACTTTTGTCAAGTGACTTGACCTCTCTGAGTCTCTGTTTCTCACTTGTCAAAGAAGATAGCAGTATCATTCATCCCACAGGAGTGTTTTGAGTATTTTACTTCCCCTAAGTAGTAAGTCTGTAACCTTGCACAAAGTACTTGACTTATATATACCTCAGTTTCTTCATCTATGAAATGGAGATAATAATGTGTGTTTCATGGGGTTGCTGAAAGGATTTAATGGTTGAAAACATTTATGCCAGTGCCTGGCTGGTAGTAAATAGCCAATAAATGCTAATTATTGTTCTTTTAGCTGTGGTTTGCCACGGTGATACACAGTGCCAGACACACATAGTACATAGGAGATTATTGCTTTCTGCACCAGCACTTTATTGAGGAGTGTGGGTCTAAAAAGATGAAGGAGAGAGTATAAGATAGAGCATCACCAAGCAGGCCATGGTTTCCTGGCAACCCGATTGCTCCGTCTCTCAGATGTATTCATAGGGGTCATGTATCGCCACCGCCTCTTCAAATAGTCCATGCACTAAGGGAGGAAGGGAGAATTTATTTGTTGACTCCTGAATCCCATGGGTCCAAATTCCCATTATGAAGCATCTACGTTTCCAGACATCTGGGCCGCATGTGCGTGGATGCCATGTGAGTCCTGAGATGTCTCCTGCCTCTGTGGCATCAGGGAGATCCCAGCGCATGAGATGAAGGTGAGTGGCCTGATGAGAGGGGAGGAATGGCTAGAGCACATGTGTGAGTCACAGGAGTAACTGGGAGCAGCTCCATGGCAGCTGTGGTAGTGGCAGCAGCTGTCTGACTGCATCCATGGGACTAATGTAAGTGGTTGCCAGGGCCCACTCTGGCCTGAAAGCAAAGTAAGTGCGTGAATCTGGGTGTTCTATAAACATAATCACCTCTTTAGCCCCATTTTCTTACTTTACAGGTGAGGAAACAGATACCCAGAGTGGAAAAGGATTTATTGAGGGTGATACTGCTTATTAGTTGCAGAATAAAAATTAGAATCCAGGTCTTATGAAGAGTTAGTTCTGAGATTTCCTGATCTCTGGATCTCTGGTTCAGTTCTAGCTCATCTCCATCCATCCATCCATCCATCCATCCATCCATCCATCCCTCCATCTATCTATCCATCCATCCATCCATCATCTCTGTGCTTGGCATTTATTGAAGGCCTCCCTTGTATCTTGTGCTGTGCTGTGCTGGGCACTTCTCACAAGAGAATGGGGCACTCGGACAGGGGAAGAACTGCAGTCACCTCTTCCTCCTAACTTTATGTCCTCTTCTGCCATGGTGGCAGGGAAGGCAAGCTGTCTATGGAGCTGAACCAACAGGGAGGAAATTGAATGCACTCCGGATGCTTGGTAGATGGCATGACTGAGGTTGTCTGGGCCAAGGGAAGAGGAAAGCAGCTGTTCCATCTGTGGCTTGAGCTCCAGTGTACTGGCAGCAGCTTTCAAATGTAGGGAGAGGATGGATTTCCAAGGAGGATACCCAGCTTCTCTGAATCTCACAGGACCTCAGACATATAGCCTCTCCATTGTACTAAATCATCAAAGGGGCTAGTGGCTCGCTAATTGCAAAACACCATGTAGGAATTGTGAAATACAGGCAGGTCCGTGTTATGATTCCTATCCTTTAGCAAATGAAAGTGTAGTTGGAAGATAAGCAAATATATAAACTATTATTAATAGTGTGATGTTATTAATACTAATAACAGTTATTGTGCTTGGCTACGAGGCATCTGTTATATCTCAGTGATCTCAACTTGGAGTCCATGGACAAGCTTGAGTGAGTCTGTGGACCCCCTGAAATTGCATGCAAATCTATGCATTTTCCTGGGGAAAGGGTCTACTTGCTTTCCATCATATTCCCAAAGATGTGAGCAATCCCTCACGAACAGAATTCACTCTATTGAATTCATTTTCATAGCAGCTTTAATTTTCCAGATGAGAAAACCAAAGCCTAGAGAGGTTAAGAGGCAGAGTCAGTGCTTAGACCCAGACCTCTCTGGCCTTGAACCCTGTACTTGACCCACTTTGCTGTGGGGCATTCCCACAGAATTAGTAAGGGGAAAACGAGGCAAGGAGCTCTGATTTGTGCCTGGTGTGTGATTGCTGTTGTGAACAGAAGGTACACGCTTTGGGGCAAAGCCCTGAGACCTGGGATCATTCAGCCTGGAGAGCAGTGTTCCGAGGGCAGCATGCCCTCCACTGTGTTCCTGAATATGCACGATGAAGGTGGTGGCAGCCAGCTGTCCCTGTCTCCACAGAGGCCAGGGCCAGTGCCTGAATGCACATGGAGTGTAGTTTATACCCAAGGAGGGACTTCCTGACTTCTAAGTGGGTGGTTGAAGGAGGCGTTAAGTCTCCTGAGTCAGAGTTGGCTCCTTCTTGAACAGTTTTGTTTAAAATCAGGGGAAGGTACATCATCTTTGAAGGCCTCCTGTGACCACCGGTTTTCTCTATGCTTCTAAATCCACTATAATCTCCTGACATCCAGTGGCCAGTGGTGAGTTCATTGGTGTGTCCAGGCCTGGGTTCTCTGATATCTTTAAGCTTCAGCCCCAGCAGGGGCATTTCACACTCACACCCCTTAACTTTGTTCTTCACCTTGAGAAATGCAGTTCTGCAGATGTCCAGGGAGGTCTGCACTTCCATGAGGCATTAGGAGCTTCAGATACTTTGTGAGAACTTTCACACCTGGGCAAGGCTTTGGAGATGGCCTGGTGAGGTTCTGTTGCATGACTTGAGACCACGCTGGGAAATCATTCTGTTGGGTTTAACGGGCTAATGGTTGTGGCTGATGAAAGAGGAGGAGAAAGCTGGAACTTCTGGAATTCATGAAGAACCTTCTAGAACTACAGAACTGCAGCTCAGTTAGGCCAGAAGGGGGTCACCATGAGGGTGTGCATAAGAGGTGTGGAGCGGTGTGTGTGAAGTTGTGTGTGTGAATGTACGCTTGTGGTTTTGGGAGTGTGGTGCGGGCACGGGGGTGAGTGTGAGTAGGTGCTTGGGGATGGGGCTGTGTGTGTCTGTGGCAATGAAGACCTGGGTTTGAATTCCAGACCTACCGTTTAGAAGCGGGTTGGGCGAGTTAATTTACCTCTCTGCATGTCCGATTCCTCACCTGTCAAATACGAAGAAGAATAACCAGCTCACAGAGTTACTGTAAGGATCAAAATAAAAAGCATGTGTGAAAAATGCTAAGTACGTGCCTGGCATTAGTAAGTGTTGAGTCAATGGCAGATGTTAGTGTTTGTAATGGGAGTAGGTGTGTACGTATGTGTGTGGTGAGCCGTGCACATGTGTGTGCACACACATTGGTTTTGTTCCTGGCTGTCTTAGCAGACTTTCTTTAACTAAGGGGCTTCCCTCATCCAAAATCACTGGTGTGCTCTCCAAAGCTCCTTTTCTAGAGAAGCATTTCACAGTGAATCCCCACCGGAATCCTATCCTTTCTAGGATTTGCCCTGATTTCCCGCTGGGATTGTTCACAGTTTTTGCACTGCCTTTTTGAGTCTTTTTCTCACCAGCCATCATTTCCTAGGTTCTTTCCCTGTTGGTGGAGGGAACAGGTGATAGGTGGGGGGTGGAGGGGAGGGGCTTAGGTGATCTTATGTACATCGGCTCCCTTACTTGCACCTGAGACCTGCCTACAGTTTGCCCTTTCCTCCTGCCTGTTCCCTCTTGGTTCTTTTGCTTTGTGGATCGGAGTGGGTGGAAGAGGGTACTTCCTCCTGTGTTAAGTTCCACCTTCCATCCTCATCAGTTTTTTGTGGTCAGTATCACCACATTTTATCTATTTTGAGATTCACATTTTCCCTTTTAACAGAGTGTATCTTACAGTCACTGTGTACATATAGTCACTGAAGGTGATACTGCTATATCTCTAAAGCTTTTACTAAAATAATAGTGCAACTTAGAGGGGATGGCTTCTCAGACCTTCATCTCAGCACTCATAACCTTACATTTCAATGATCTGTTTCTAGGACTGCTTCCCCAACTACATCGGGAGCAACTGGGAGGTGGGGAGAGACCGCGTCTGGCTTCTGAGCAGTGTCAGACACATTGGGGGGGCTCTGCTCAGGCTGGTTTGAATGCGTGTGTTGATAAGATGTGACTCCTCCATGGGGGAGCCCACAGGCTGGAGGGCCTTAGTTGCCCCCTTTACTATGGCTTTTATCCTTTTGTTCCGCATTAAAAGTTTGGGGTACTCCTGTAGTTTTGCTGCCAAGGTCACTACCAGAAGAGTCTAGTTAGGGAGGCAGTACAGGTCTTTGTGCAAAGATGATGAACCATATGGGGTATCACAGGTGTTCCCGAATGGCTCCCAGGTGGTGGGTGCTGTTGGAGGGCTGAGGTTCAGAGATGCTTTGGGGCTGGTGGGATCTGGAAGGACTTGCAGAAGGAGTGGAAGAATGAGTAGGGCTGGGTCAAGCTGAGAGGGGAAGGAAGGCATGTGAGGCCGGCGGAATGGCATGAGCAAAGGGACAGAGGGGGCCACGATCAAGGGACCGTGAGAGGACAGTTTGGCTCGAATAAAGAGCTCATGTGAGAATATGTGGGAGAGAAGCCTGGAAAGGCAGGTTAGGGCTTGGCTGTGAAAGCATTGAATGCTGGGCTCAGTTATGGTGGGGAAGGCAGGGGTTTTGGTATCATTTAGACCTGGGTTCACTCATTCTTTCTTTCAATAAGACATTAATTGAAATGCCAGGTACTCTTAGTGCTGGGAATACAGTGGAGAACATGAGGACCAGCCCCTCCCCTTGCAGAACTTATATTCTAGTAGATTTAAGTCCTAGTTCTGTTATTAACTACCTGAGTAAACATCAAGAGATTCCTTAAACTTGCCAGGTCTCGATTGTTCATCTGTAGGGCAGGGAGAGCTGTCCCTAAATGAAATCATGTAAAAAAATAACTGCGTATCCAAGTGGTGGTAGCTCCTCCCTTCCTCTTCCTCCTCGTCATTTCCCTTTCCTCAGTTTCTCCGTAGGTTGTGGGGAGCCATTAGCTCCGCTCTGTGCCTGCTGCTCTGAGAGAAGGACAGTGCAGCTTTTCAGCTGTCCCTGGGACTGCTGACTACAGTTTAGCACTCTCCATACGCACTTGCATTTGCCTCATGCAGTTGCCTCCTGGAAGTAACTGTAACTTGGTGTAGATCTAGGTAGTTCATCAGCAGTAGAAATTAACCTACACATGCCTTGGGACATTCTCCAGGATGACTGCAGATTCAGTGTGTGGTCTGAGCTCAAGCTGAACCATACCTAGAAAGAACTAGATTGGGAGCACAGGCCAGAAGGGGCAGGAACAGTTGGAGATAGGAAGCAAAGTGGGAGGAGGGGAGAATGGGAGATGAGAAGAGAGGAAGGACCCTAGGTCTGGGGGGAGGCTTTACTGTGGAGGGGTGGACCCCACACAGAAGTTTAACTCCTGTAAATATTTACTGAATGCCTGCCACATGCCTGCCACTGCCCAGCTGCTGAGGCTATAGCAGTGAACAAGACAACAAATTCCCTGCCCTCGTGGAGCTTGTGTAGAATCAGAAGAGACAAATGATAAGTATACTAACAAAGAAATTACAAGATAATTTTGAACAGAGATGAGGACCATTCATTCAGTTATTTATTCATCAACAAAATTTTGAGTGTATTCTATTTGCTAGTTATTATTCTAGATGCTGAGAATACAGCAAGGAAAGGGACAGTCTGTCCTCATGGACTTTGCATTCTAGTGAAGACAAGTCAACCAGTAGACAAACATAGTAAGGCTCAGTTAGTGATAAGTACCATGAAAAAAAGGAAGATAACAGAGTAGAGGTGACAAGGGTGCTTTTTAGATCAAGTGCTTAGAAAAGGCGTCAAGAAGCAGATGATATTAGAGCTGAGACTTGCCTGAAGTAATGGAAGAAACCATATCATAACCTGGAGGGAAGCTCCCTGGGTAGATGCTGCAAGTACAGAGGCCCCAAGCTTGGTGAGTTGGAGGACAATCTAGGCGGTCAAGGTGACTAAAGCAAAGAGGGTGAGGATGAGAGTAGTAGGAGTTAAGGTCAGAGAGGTGAGCAGAGGCCAGATCATATTTGGCCTTGAAGGTATGGACTTGGACTTTATTTCCCATGGGTGAGGAGCAGTTGGAGGATTTTGAGTAGGGTGATGATGGATGATTTGTGGTTTTGAAATATGACTGGCGCTCTGTGGAGGATAGAATGCCGAGGGCCTAGGATGTAATACTAGAGAGATCAGACAGGAGGCTGTGTGCAGGAGTCCAGGGGGATGATTGCTTTGACTGAAAATGTCATGGAGAAGGTGGTCAGAGGCGTACAGGTTTGGAATGTATTTTGCAGGTAGAGACAGCAGGATTTGTGAATTTGTGATGAATGGAATATGGTGCTTGAGGGATCTGGTGGCACCAAGGCTGCCTCCTCCTTATTGCTGCTGGGAAGGCTGAGGGGAGAGGTGCTGCTGTCATTCAGTCCTATTAGGTCATGTTGTGTTTGGGGAGCCTATCTGATGTCCACAAGGAGAAGTGAGGAGGCATTGGGTCCTACAGGTCCAGAGTTAGGAGGAGGGGTGGGGCTGGAGGCATATTTCTGGGTGTCATCAGCACGAGTGTGGTATTTGAGGCCAAGGGAGTGATGATATCATTCAGGGCAGCGGCTTTCAAAGTGTTGTCTGTGGACGAGCAGCAGTGGTGGTAGCACCTGGTGACTTGTTAGAAATCCAGATTTCCAAGCTCCTCCCTAGACTGCCTGAATCAGAAACTCTTGGTGTGGAGTCCAGTGATATTTGGTTTTTTTAAAAAATTTATTTATTCATTTATTTATTTATTGGCTGCGTTGGGTCTTCGTTGCTGCAGGCAGGCTTTCTCTAGTTGGGGTGAGTAGGGGCTACTCTTCGTTGCAGTGCATGGGCTTCTCATTGAGGTGGCTTCTCTTGTTGTGGAGCACGGGCTCTAGGCACGCGGGCTTCAGTAGTTGCAGCACACGGCTCAATAGTTGTGCCTCGCGGGCTTTAGAGCACAGGCTCAGTAGTTGTGGCACACGGGCTTAGTTACTCTGTGACATGTGGGATCTTCCTGGACCAGGGCTTGAACCTGTGTCCCCTGCATTGGCAGGTGGATTCTTAACCACTGTGCCACCAGGATAGGCCCCAGTGATGTGTGTTTTAACAAGCCCTCCAGATAATTCTGGTACAAACTCAAACTGTGTGTTGGGGGGTGAATATAGGCAGAGAGGAGATCCAAAGATTGATCCATGGGTCCCTCAACAATTAAAATCCGGAGGAGGAGAAGGAGCCAGCAAAGGGAACTGAGAAGAACCAACCTGGAACTTAAGAGGAAGACTCAGAGGGCTTTGTGATGGATGCCAAATACTTACGAAGAAGGTGGTGGATGGTTGGGTCAAATGCTGCTGAAGATTGGAGATGAGGACCCAAAATAGTCCAGTTAGCATCTTTTCTTAGCCTTGACTAGAGCAGTTTCAGTGGAGTGGCTGTGACAAAAGCTTGTTAAGAGAGAAAATTAAGTTGAAGAGAGAAAGGTAGGTAAAGAAGCAGACACAGCAAGTATAAGCAAGTGTTTTGAGAGGTTTTGTTATAAAGGGGAACAGTGAAAAGGAGCAGCTGCTGGAAGGTGACTTGGGGTCTAGGGAGGTTTTTGTTTTGTTTTGTTTTGTTTTGTTTTGATTTGTTTTGTTTTAAGGCAAGAGATGAAACATATTTGGAAGTGAGTGGGAATAATGTAGTGGAGACAATTAAACAGGAGATAAAATCTATAAACCTCTAGCTAGGCTTACCAAGAAGCAGAGAGAGGACCCAAATAAACAAAATAAGAAATAAAAGCGGAGAAATGACAACCAACACCAAAAATTATAAGAGAGTACTAGGAACATGTGCATGCCAACAAATTGGACAACCTAGAGAAAATGGACAAATTTCAAGAAACATATAGCCTGGTGAGACTGAGTCAACAAGAAACAGATAATTTGAACCGACTGATCACTAGAAGTGACGTAGAATCTGTAAAAAAAACTCGCTGCAAACAAAAGTCTGGGACCAGAAGGCTTCACTGGGGAATTCTACCAAACATACAAAGAAGAACTTATCTATATCCCTTTCAAACTATTCAAAAAAAATTGAAGGGGAGGGAACACTTCCAAATTCATTCTGTGATGCCTCCATCACCCTGATACCTAAACCAAAGACATTACCAAAAAAGAAAAGTACAGGCCAATATCTTTGATAAATAGAGATGAAAAAAATCTGCAACAGAATATAAGCAAACCAAACCCAACAATACATAGAATAGATCATACACCATGATCAAGTTGGATTCATTCCAGGGTTACAAAGATGGTTCTGTATACGCAAATAATCATTGTGATACACCACGTTCACAAAAGGAAAGACAAAAACCACATGATCATCTCAATAGATGGTGCAAAAGCATTTGATAAAATTCAACATTCATTCATGATTAAAACTCTCACCAAAGTGGGTATAGAAGGAATATATCTCAAATAATGAAAGCCATTTATGAAAAACCGAGGTAGACATTCCTCCAAAGAAGACATAAAATGGCCAGCAAGCACATAAAAAGACATTCAACATTGCCAATTATTAGAGAAATGCAAATCAAAATGACAATGGGGTATCACCTCCCATTGGTTGGAATGGCCATCATCAAAAAGTCTACAAATAACAAATGCTGGAGAGAAAAAGGAACCCTCATACTCTATTGGTGGGAATGTATATTGGTGCAGCCACTATGGAAAACAGTATGGAGGTTCCTTAAAAGACTAAAAATAGAGCTACTATATGACCCAGCAATCCCACTTCTTGGCATATATTTGTAGAAAACTCTAATTTGAAAAGATACATGCACCCCAGTGTTCACAGCAGCAGTATTTATAATAGCCAAGACATGGAAGCAACCTAAATGTCCAACGACAAAGGAGTGGATAAAGAAGATATGGGGTGTGTGTGTGTGTGTGTGTGTGTATATATATAAAGTAGAATACTACTCAGCCATAAGGAAGAATGAAATAATGCCATTTGCAGCAACATGGATGGACCTAGAGAATATTATGCTCAGTGAAATAAGTCAGACGGAGAAATATACTATATGATACTATACATGTGGAATCTAAAAAATAATACAAATGAATCTATATGCAAAACAGAAACAGACTCACAAACATAGAAAACCGAAAGGGAGAGGGAGGGGGGAGGGAAAAATTAGAAGTATGGGATTAACAGATACAATACTATATATAAAATAGATAACAGCAAGTATACACTGTATAACACAGGGAATTATACTCAACATCTTGTACCTATAATGGCATATAACCTGCAAAAAACCCCACTACTGAATTACTATGCTGTACACCTGAAACCAAGGCAATATGGTAAATCAACTATATTTCAATAAATAAAAAAGAATGATGCAGGAGAGAGGGGGGCTAACAGCAGGAGGGAGGTCCTTGAACAGGTGAGGGGGGCTGGAATCCCATACATGTGTGGGGGACTGAGCTTAGGAGCAGGACGAGCTGATCCTTGGCAGCCAGAGGGAAGGCAGGGGATGATACATACCGAGAGTAATGAACACGGGGCCGTGAGGTTGGTCGTCTTACAGGTGCAAAGGTGAGGTCATTTTCTGTAGTTTCTCAGTAAAATAAGAAGTGAGGTCATCCATGGAGGGCTAGGGGAGGTGGTGGAGGTTTGAGGTGAGAGAAATAGATGTGAAATAGAAGAAAATAAAATGTGTGATGTGATGTAATGTGATGTGATGTGATGTGATAGCCTCCTCACACGCTCTCTGTGCTCTCACAGGTGGCAGGGGAGAGGGCAGGGGAGGGAATCAGGGCTTCTCCCACAGGGCACACTGACCTTGCCCCAGGAACCCCAGGTGCCTACTGGCTGAGGAGGACCACCTATTAATACACAGGGATGGTGCAAACAAGGATTCCAAGATGCCCCTGGTCAGGAAGGAAGTTGAGCACTCAGCCCAGAGTTGAAGCTGAGCCCTTTCACCGTGGTTTGGGATGGTCTAGAAGTTCCGGAACCATCTTGGCTTTTCTCCCCATCCAGGGAGGACAGAGGTCTACTTGGTCCCTGGGGTGTCTCAGGCCTGCATTCCACTGACCATTGTTCAAAATGTGGCATTAGTTTATTTGTTTTATAGAACATTCTGTATTTATCTTTTAAATTGTAAAGTGCTTTTTCACTGTAACAAAAGAAATAATCCTAAAATTATAAAGTGAAACATCAATCATTTCCAGACATTTGTTTCCTCCCCAACCCCACTTCCATCCCCTAGTTGTGCATAGCATTCTCCCTACTGTTAATTTTTATTTTCTTACTCTTATTTTTATTATTTTCCTGGGCTCTTGAGTCTGATAGCCTGGTTTCAGTCTTGGCCTTCTGGCTTGCTATTTTGTCTCAAATATTGTTCTCCACTGAAGGGGACCAGAGCTCCCTGGATGTAGCTAATTACGAAATTTGGGGCAGGGGAACATCAAGATGGCTCTGGGTTATCTACTTTCATATATATCTGAACTAGCACAAAAAATGGCCAAGAGGCACACTGAAAAGGCTCCCATTGGCTGAGGTGGGGCAATTTACTTAAAAAAAATCATTGCCATCAATTGAAATAAGATGTTACTGGCAATCCATGAATACGTTGATTCGTCAAAAGGAATAGGACCCTGAACAATTCTTCAACTCCTCTGTGCCTCTGTTTTCCCATCTGTGAAAAGATTGTTGTAAAGATTAAGGAACATAATTCCTGCAGAGAGATTAGCAAGCAATTAGCACATCATATTCAATGAGCATCAGCCATGATTCACATTATTATTGATGTTATTTCCATGGAATGCTCTACAGGATTCAAGCATAAATATTCCATTTGTAAAAGTTCAGAGTGGGAAAAGCTCAAATATTTACTAAGAGCTACTCTTATGTAGGCACTGTGCAATGCTCTGAGTTGGAACCAACAGGAATCGTTTGTATTTATATATGAATTTGGTGGTGTTCTTCCCCACTAGATGTAAGCTCCATGAGTTACGTTCTTTGTGGTGCTCAGCTACTGTATCCTGGTAATAGCTGAGTGGCAGAGGGAGGTATTTATACAAACTATAAGCAGTGTGAGAAAACGTAATATAAAGGATTGTAAGATCATAGCAAATATTTCTGCTGCTGGAGGGGGGTGTGTGTGCATGCACGTGTGTATGGTTTCTGGGAAAGCATCCCAGAAGAGGATGCTCCGAGCTTTGGTGAATGGGGGCAGGTTGAGGAGCAGGCAGGAGACAGTCTGGGCCAAGATGCTGGTGCCTGGCAGAGCGCTGGTGCGCCGAAGCGCTCAGTGCAGACACACCGAGAGGATGAATGAGAAAGAAAGGCGCTGAGGTGCTGTCAAGGGAGCTGGGTTTGCTGGGCCCAGGGAGTGCAGATGGTGCGCCATCACTGTTGGTTTTAAACAAGAGCGCTTCAGCTTAGACACAAGGTCCTGAGGGAGAATTGTCTGAGCTGTTGTGGAATCAAAATCTGGGTCACGTTGCTGCTTGAACTCTTTTAAGAAAATGTGATGTTTTTCAAAGAGACTATTTCTTTTCTCCCCCTTCACTCTTCTCTGGTAAAATTCAGTAACAGCCTGGGCTCTGGACTTGGACCTGGATTCAAGTCCCAACTTGGCTAGGACTAACTGTGTGACATTGGACTGTGTCCCTCACTTGTAAAGTGGGGGAAATAATACCTATTTCTCAGGGGTTTGTGAATGGTCAGTGAGGTAACGCCTGGGGAGGAACCCTGTAGACTGGTTAAGAGCCTTGGAGATGCAAGGGATGGGGCTTCTTTCTTTATTCCTCGGAGGTGGTGGTGCCCTGGGCTTTAACCCCAGCAAGTATAGCCAGACTTTGCTTCAATTAATGAGTTCCTTGAAAGTGTGGTTTTTATTGGAACAGCAACTCACTGAAGTGTCAGGATTGGGGGCAGAGGTGCGAGAGGGCTCTTTTGTCACCTTAAAGCAGTGCTGTCCAACACAGTCACCACAAACCATTGCAGCTATTTCAATGTAAATTAATGAAAATTAAATAAAAGTTTAAAATGCAGCTCCTCGGTTTCAGTAGCCACATTTCAAGTGGTCAGGAGTCATACTGCACTGGCTACTATACTGAACAGCACAGCTATTGTTGTGGAGGCAAGAAGATGGCGAGTGGCTTGACAATGCCTTCCAGGGTCTGCTGACGTTGCTCAGTGGAGCCTGCAGAGGAGAGAGCCCTCAGGTAAAAGTGACCTCATGCAGCACCAATGTCACTGTGTCCTCCAGGCTGTATTTGGGGATGGGCATGCCACACACCACCCTTGTCAGGTGGCTTCTTGGGAGCCAAATACTCC
The DNA here is from genome assembly GCF_030028045.1 of Hippopotamus amphibius kiboko. Taxonomy (NCBI): domain Eukaryota; kingdom Metazoa; phylum Chordata; class Mammalia; order Artiodactyla; family Hippopotamidae; genus Hippopotamus; species Hippopotamus amphibius. The sequence goes on along the minus strand of NC_080194.1, from coordinate 24,230,033 downwards.
CCATCAATGAATGCTGCCTCTTAGCTTCCTACTGTGCTTTGTAGCTCTTTAAACATTCCCAGCAGACAATAACCCAGCCACTTGTCTGCCAGTATTTACATTTCGAGGCAGAGAAAGTGAGAGCTGCAGCATGGTAAAAGCACTTTCTCGTTTCTCTCATTCTCTTGACAGTGTCTTCTCAGAAACCTTGGGTACTGAAGTGACAAGAGACCCTTTGCTCAACTAATGTGCAGTGGGATGTGGGTGGGATTCAGCAGGTAATTGCCAGACACATTCATGGACATCTTCCCCAGCCATTCCTTGGGCACAGAGAGAGGAAGTGACCTCCTGTCATTGTTTGCTGGGCTCCCCAGAGGGAGTGCTTAATGTACAGTGGGGTGTGGAATGGGAAAGACAGTTGGAGAACAGTCCAGGAAAGTTGAGTGGTCTGGAAGGGTGATTTTTAAAAGGACCCATCCAGAGATAGACAACGAGATACATAGTAACTCTGTGCCATGTGACCCAGCAACATTTATTCAACAGAATTTTGGAAGTGTTAGCCACAGCAATCAGGGAAGAAAACTAAATAAAAGGAATCCAAATTGGAAAAGAAGAAGTAAAATTGTCATTCTTTGCAGATGACATGATATTATACATAGAGAACCCTAATGAAGCTACCAGAAAACTGCTAGCACTAATTGATGAATTTAGTAAAGTAGCAGGATACAAAATTAATGCACAGAAGTCTCTAGCATCCCTATACACTAACAACGAAAGATCAGAAAGAGAAATTAAGGAAACAATTCCATTTTCCATTGCAACAAAAAGGATAAAATACCTAGGAATAAACCTGCCTAAGGAGGCAAAAGACCTATTTGCAGAAAACTATAAGACACTGATGAAAGAAATCAAAGACGGTATAGATGGAGGGACATACCATGTTCTTGAATTGAAAGAATCAACATTGTGAAAATGACTGTACTACCCAAAGCAGTTCACACATTCAATGCAATCCCTATCAAATTACCAATGGCATTTTTCACAGAACTAGAACAAGAAACTTTACACTTTGTATGGAAACGCAAAAGACCCCAAATAGCGAAAGCAATCTTGAGAAGGAAATATTGAGCTGGAGGAATCAGGCTCCCTGACTTCAAACTATAATACAAGGCTACAGTGATCAAGACAGTATGGTACTGGTGCAAAAAATAGAAATATAGATCAATGGAACAGAATAGAGAGCCCAGAGATAAACCCACACACATATGGGCACCTTATCTTTGACAAAGGAGGCAAGAATATACAATGGAAAAAAGACAGCCTCTTCAATAAGTGGTGCTGGGAAAATTGGACAGCTACATATAAAAGAAGTAAATTAGAACACTTTCTAACACCATACACAAAAATAAACTCCAAATGGATGAAAGACCTAAATGTAAGGCCAGACACTATAAAACTCCTAGAGGAAAACATAGGCAGAACACTCTATGACATACATCAAAGCAAGATCCTTTTTGACCCACCTCCTAGAATAATGGAAATAAAGTCAGAAATAAACAAATGGGACCTAATGAAACTTAAAAGCTTTTGCACAGCAAAAGAAACCATAAACAAGACAAGAAGGCAATCCTCAGAATGGGAGAAAATACTTGCCAACGAAGCAACGGACAAAGGATTAATCTCCAAAATATACAAGCAGCTCATGCAGTTTAAAACCAAAAAAGCAAATAACCCAATCCACAAATGGGCGGAAGACCTAAATAGACATTTCTCCAAAGAAGACATGCAGATGGCTAACAAACACATGAAAAGATGTTCAACATCACTACTCATTAGAGAAATGCAAGTCAAAGCCACAATGAGGTATCACCTCACTCCAGTCAGTATGGCCATCATCAAAAAATCTAGAAACAATAAATGCTGGAGAGGGTGTGGAGAAAAAGGAGCCCTTCTGCACTGTTGGTGGGAATATAAGTTGGTACAGCCACTATGGAAAACAATTTGGAGGTTCCTTAAAAAACTACAAATAGAACTACCATATGATCCAGTAATCCTACTCCTGGGCATATACCCAAAGAAAACCATAATCCCAAAAGAAACTTGTACCATAATGTTTATTGCAGCACTATTTACAATAGCCAGGACATGGAAGCAACCTAAATGCCCATCAACAAATGAATGGATACAGAAGATGTGGCATATATATACAATGGAATATTACTCAGCTATAAAAAGGGATGAGATGGAGCTATATGTAATGAGGTGGATAGAACTACAATCTGTCATACAGAGTGAGGTAAGTCAGAAAGAGAAGGACAAATATTGTATGCTAACTCACATATACGGAATCTAAAAATGGTACTGATGAAGTCAGTGACAAGAACAAGGATGTAGAGACAGAGAATGGACTGGAGAACTCGAGGTATGGGAGGGGGCGGGGGGTGAAGGGGAAACTGAGACGAAGCGAGAGAGTAGCACAGACATATATATACTACCAACTGTAAAATAGTCAGTGGGAAGTTATTGTATAACAAAGGGAGTCCAACTCGAGGATGGAAGATGCCTTAGAGGACTGGGGCGGGGAGGATGGGGGGGACTCGAGGCGGGGGGAGTCAAGGAAGGGAGGGAATATGGGGATATGTGTATAAAAACAGATGATTGAACCTGGTGTACCCCCCAAAAATTAAAAACAAACAAACAAAAAAAAACCTACAAATAGAACTACCATGTGACCCAACAATCCTGCTACTGGGCATATACCCTGAGAAAACCATAATTCCAAAAGAAGCATATACCACAATGTTCATTGCAGCACTATTTACAATAGCCAGGACATGGAAGCAACCTAAATACCCATCGACAGAAGAATGGATAAAGAAGATGTGAGGTATATATACAATGGAATATTGCTCAGCCATAAAAAGAAATGAAATTGAGTTATTTGTAGTGAGGTGGATGGACCTAGAGTCTGTCATACAGAGTGAAGTAAGCCAGAAAGAGAAAAACAAATACCATATGCTAACTCATGTATATGGAATCTAAAAAACTGTTACTGATGAACCCAGTGACAGGGCAAGAATAAAGATGCAGAAGTAGAGAACAGACTTGAGAACACGGGCTGGGGGGCAAAGGGGAAGCCAGGATGAAGCGAGAGAATAGCAATGACATATATACACTACCAAATATAAAACAGATGGCTAGTAGGAAACTGCTGCATAGCACAGGGAGATCAACTTGATGAGGGGCAATGACTTAGAGGGGTGGGATAGGGAGGGTGGGAGGGAGTCATAGGAGGGAGGGAATATGGGGATATATGTGTGAATAAAGATGAGTCACTTTGTGTACAGCAAAAACTGGCACAACAGTGTAAAGCAATTATATTCCAATAAAGAGCTTTAAAAAAACAAAAAGATACACGCACCCCAATGTTCATTACAGTGCTGTTTACAGTAGCCAAGACATGGAAACAGCCTAAATGTCCATCAGTAGATGAATGGATAAAGAAGATGTGGCACATATATACAATGGAATATTACTGAGCTATTAAAAGGAATGAGATAATGCCATTTGCAGCAACATGGATGGACCTGGAGATTATTATACTAAGTGAAGAGAAAGGCAAATACCATATGATATCACTTATATGTGGAATCTAAAATATGACACAAATGAACTTATCTATGAAACAGAAACGGAGTCACAGACATAAAGAACAGACTTGTGGTTGCCGAGGGGGAGGGGGGATGGAGTGGGAGTTTGAGGTTAGCAGAAGCAAACTGTTATATATAGAATGGATAAACAAAAAGGTCCTAGTGTATAACATGGGGAACTGTATTCAATATCCTGTCATCAACCATAATAGAAAATAATTTAAAAAAAAAAGAAATAGTAACTAATGCACTTTACCCTTATACTAGGATGAAGATTCAGAGAGAGAACTATTCATTAACCCAACAAATATTTACTGAGCAACTACTGTTTGCCATGTCCTATTCTAGGTGCTTGAGCTTACAGCAGTCACAGACAATCCCTGTCCTCCTGGAATTTATGCACAGGAAGGGAAGAAGAGTCAGCACTTACTGAGTGCTGAACATGCCAGACACTTTTCTAATCCAAAGAATCGTTGCAACAGCCCTATGAGAGAGCCACACTATTATTACCCCCCATTTGGCAGAAGTTAGGTAACTTGTCCAAGGTGACTCAACGTCGACATGGCACGGCTTCTCCTCTCCTTTCTGTCATTTTCTAAAACTGCAGGATCCTGAAGCTTTCTTAGCCTTGCGATGCTGTTTGGGACACAGCCGCTTCCATGGCTGCCCCTGGCCCTGGAATTCCTTAGATTTAGGACTCCTTTCTTCCTTGGTCCTGATGCAGAAGCTGCCTAACAGACTCCTGCTGCTACTGGTGCCCCAGGTTGCAGCATCAACCTACTTTATCTTTCCACAGTGTTTGATTTCTACAGGCTTAGTTCCCTTTTCTGTTTCAGTTATGTCAGGAATAATCTTTTTCTAGCACCTCTTTGTCTGTAGAAAAGGAACTAGAATCTATTTTTTTTTCTAATATTTTCTTTTTGATTCCCTTTGGTGTTCCCTTCTCTCTTTCTGCTGGTTTAACTTTTTTGAAATGATTTCAACCTGCTTCTTCAGTTCCTTCTCTGCCACTTTTAGGTGTAATACTATTGACTGGTCCTGAGATTTTCCTTTCTTTTTCTTCTTTCTCTTTCCAATTCTTCTTGTTTTGCCTTCAAGATCAAAATCAATTTTTAAGTTATTCTAATCCTTTCTGGGTTTCTGATGTTCTTGTTGCAAAAGTCCAAGTAGTAGCTTTTTGTGCACACACTCATCCCTGAAGCCTTCATGCCCCCAATGGTCCTTTTCCCTCTGCCTTGATGCAGGTCTGGTTCTCAGTGCCAGAATTTTAGATAGAGACCTTTTACTTTTCCCGGCTGGAACCTGGCCTTGTGCTGCCACCAGTAGGCTTTTTTCTATCTCAAGAACGTGTCATATTCCATCACCTGGCAGAAGGGCTCTCATTCCTCTCTACTTGTTCACAGGTGATGCCACCTTCTCATTGTGATTGAATTGATTCCCAGGTTTCTGAAGTCCACGAATATAATCAAGATTTAATTAATATCCCCAATTAGGATAAAAGGGGCAGAGGCATCTTGGATTCCTCTCTGTCAGGCCACCAAGATCATCAAGGTCTTTATTTTCATCTCTGTCAATATCCCTAAGAACTTTCTAGAGATTGGGGTTTCTGAGAGAGTGACTTCTGGGGGTGGTGAGTAATTCAGAAGATATACAGACAAGCCACCCAAACCCATTAAGGTTAAGTCTGCCATGGAACACGCCAAGTCTTGTATAAACCTCTCTCAGCTCCTGGGATTTGTATCTTGTGCTCATGGAGATTGGATTGGGTATTTGGCCAGGGAACTGAGGAATACATCGTCTCTGCTCCATCAGTCACCCCTTCCTACAAATTCCTAAGGGATGTATATACTGGAGTCATGCTTTTCCAAGTTTACTGTGCGTATGAAACTTCTGGGGATCTTGCTAACTTATGGATTCTAGTTCAGTAGATTGGGGTAAGACTTGAGACTCTGCATTTCTAACAAGTTCCTAGGAGATGCTGATGGTGCTGGTCCCTGGACCATGCTCTGAGGGGCAAAAGGCTAAACGGCAAAGAGTCAGCAAAACAGTAGTTTTATTATTCGCTGGGGCTTTGGCCTCAAACTCTGGTACTTCCTCTAATGAGGTGAATTTTGCAGTAGGAAGGACTTCTTTTTCCAAGAGGAGGCTATTGTTTCTACCTGGGCATCAGTCTGGTTCTTTTTTTTTTTTTTAATTTTATGGAAGTATAGTTGATTTACAATGTTGTGTTTAATTTCTGCTGTACAGCAAAGTAACTCAGTTATAAATATATATATTCTATATATTCTTTTTCATATTCTTTTCCATTGTGGTTTATCACAGAATATAGACTATAGTTTCCTGTGCTATATAGTAGGACTTTGTTGTTTATCCATCCTATATATAATAATTTGGACCTGCTAATCTCAAACTACCAATCCATCTTTCACCTCCCCCACTGCCACCCGCTGGGCAACCTCAAGTCTACTCTCTATGTCTGTGAGTCTGTTTCTGTTTCATAGATATGTCCATGTGTCGTATTTTAGATTCCACGTGTAAGTGATATCATAGGATATTTGTCTTTCTCTTTCTGACTTACTTTGCTTAGTGTGATAATCACTAGGTCCATCCATATTGCAGTCTGATTCTATTTGGCTCCTTAGGGGTGAAGAGCTGTGGAGGACACATCTTCCCAAGCTGACGGTGGTTTTGGGCCATGTCTTACCTTAATAGCTACAGACAAGGAAGGGGGTCAAAGAGGCAGTGAAGGGAAACCAAAAGGGAAATGAATGGAAATCCTTCCAAGCAGGAGCAAACCCAACAGCTTTCCTTGACACTCAAGGATCCTGATCTTTGTGGGCCTTGCCTTAGCCTCTCCTCCTGGCACACTGAAGACTCTGCTTTCTGCCCCTTAATATCACCAATCCAAAGCAGTGCTTCTTTTCAGAGGTGGAAGAGATGTGGGGGTAAAAGAACTCACTGTTCCTTTGTATTCTGTTCTTTCCACCTAGGATATCCCTGCATACACCTCTCCAGTAGATATAGATGCCAGATGATCTACACTGAGCTAATGTAGTCCTATCCAGTCTCTAGTCAAAGACTCCATAGAGCTTGCAGGACTTATAGAAACCATTAAATCCTGTGGCTCTGAAACTTTTCTAAAGTCCACTTACACACAAGACCTGGGACTCACCTGCCAAATCTATCCCTACTTTCTAGAGGCGAGGCATCATGACAATGAGATATTACTGTTCAGAGTTATTCTTGGCCTTTATTTTCTTTTGTAATGAGATGTATATCTTCAGCAAGCAGTCAGAGCCATGTATGAATTCACTTTGAGTCATGAGCCTTCTCTATGTTTCCAGCTACTGTCCTTGCCTGCTTTTACTCTTGCATAGGCCTGTATTTCCCTGTGTCCTTTGCTGACTTGTCCTCAGCTCCTATATCTCCAAATGTTGTACTAAGTTCTATCTTCAGGTATCTTTTATTCATGCCTTTAGGTGATCTCCTCTGGTCTCATGGCTTCAAATACCACCTGTACACCTTTGACATTCAAATTTATATGTCTAGTCTGTACCACTTTCCTGAAAGACAGAACTGAATACCTAACTGCCTAGTTAACATCTCAAACATAAGATGCCAAGACCACCCACCTTCCTCACTCCTCAACTCTGGATACTATCTGTCCCCAAGCCTTCTCCATCTCATTCAATAGCTCCATCATTTACTTGGTTGCTCGGACCCAAAACTTAGGGAGTATTCTTGAACCTTGTTATCTTTACATCACTAATCCAGTCCACTAAGTAGTACCATCTCCTCTACCTCCATAGGATATCTTGACATAGATCACTTTTCAGCATTTTCATAGCCATATCCCTACTCTAAGCTATGATCATTTCTTTCTTGGAGTATCATGGTAGCCACCTAACTCGTATCCCATCTTCCACTTTTGCACCTCTGCAGGCCATCCTACCTATAGCAGACAGATACTATTACTCTCATGTTTAAAACTCCCTAATGACTTACCAATACACTTAAAATAAAATCCAAGCTAAAATCTTTCTAGTAAAGCTCTACCTTATCAGGCTCCTTCCTATCTCATCCATGTTGATATGTGAGTGTGGAAGGTGACTTCCTTGCTCACTATAATCAGACTGATTTTCTCTCTGTCTGAACATGCTATATCAGTCAGCTATTGCTGTGCAATAAATTACCCCCAAACTCAGGAGCATAAAATGATAAACATTTGTTCTCACTTTTTTAGGACTCCAAGTTGAATGAATCAGCTGATCTACTCTGAGCTTGGCTAGGAGGTTCTGCTTCAAGCTGAAAATCCTGCTGGGCTTGACTCTTCACAGTAGTGTGATCTCAGTTCTGCTCCACATGTGATCATGACAGAGCCCAGGATGTAGCACCAGCAGTGGCTCAGGGCGTGCTCTTCTCACAGGCAAGGCAGAAGCCCTAGGAGGCAGGCTAATCACACAGGCCCATTTTAAGCCTTTGCTCATGTCACGTTTGCTTATACCTCATCGGCCAAAGGCACGTCGCGTGGCCAGTCTCAGCACCGGGGGCAGGGTCGTGTATGTTGCCCATAGTGGGAGGAGGACAGGAATACATTTGGTGAATGACAGTCCAAATCATGATACATTCCCAGCTTCTTCCTGCCTCAGAGCCTTTTTACTTGCTGTTCCCTCTGCATGGAGTGCAGTTCACCTAGATCTTCATGAACTTCTTCTTATTATTCAGTTCTTAACTTACATGTTACTCCCATACAGAGAACTTTAAAAGCCCTTGGTCTTGGCTAAAGTAACCTCATTCCCTCTTTACCACATTACCCCGTTTTATCTTTTCCATCATACTCGATTGATGCCTGATGTTGCCTTACTTACTTGTTTTGTTTGTTTATTATCTATAATCCTCCAATGGCACGTACAGTTTTGGAGGGCAGGACCTTGTGTTGTTCACAGAAGGATTCTAGTGCCTGGAACAGAACTTGTTCCATAACAGGTGCTCAATACATGTTTGGTTTGACCAGCCATCTCGTTCTTCTATGTCTTAAAGTCCAACTGTTGAAAATCCCAGGCCTCAAACACTGAGGATCCAAGTGTGCCTCACCATATGTGGTAGGGTTAATCAAATGACCCACAATCTAAATTGGTAATTACGGAGCTTAATTAGTATTAACTTATAAGCAGTCATAATAGTAATTGAGAGCTGCGATCCGCTAAAGATAGTGCTAATAATGTTGATACCAGTGTATTCTTCCTGAAAACTGTGGGCCTTCCAACCATGTGCACCTGTTCGTACACAGTAGGCGTGTTGAATGTTGCCAAGTATTTAAGTCCTTAAGTAGACTAGAAACATGTTAATTTTAGTTGACTAGGTAACACATTACAGTAACCTAGTCAGTATGTTACTGGTAAGTAATGCTTAGCTATCCATAAAAATAACTCTTTGAAATGGGGGGCTATCTACTCATGAAATTAATAAAAGCACATTTATTTCTTGGTCAAGTTTGAGACTCCTGTGTGGTCTACTGCTGGGCAGTGGGCCACATTTGAAGAATTCCTGATCTGGTGCAATGACATCATCTTCTGAATGAGGACACTGAGGCTCAAAGTAGGGAAATGACTTGTCTAAGAACACATGAATAGTAATGACTGAATCAAGAACTGTTATCCTGGTCATCTGATTCTGATCTCAGGGTTCCTTCTGCTCTTCCATTCTGGACCTCCGTGCAAAGTGAAAATGCCTTCACAAGGAATAAGATTTTCTTGCCTGTCTAGAGCCTGTTCATTCTTAATTACTTAACTCTGAATGGGCCGGTGAGGCAGGTCAGGGCAGATATTACTCTATTTAATAGGTGAGGAAACTAAGTTGTGAGGGGCCAGTCAGTGGCAGTGCTCCACTAGAATCCCTGTCTCCTGAGTTAGGGAAGACTTCCCTGGTCATGTGGACTGTGGCTACAGGTAGAGGGTATTGTTTGACAGTGTCAGTTGGCAGAGAGTGAAGCACACTGTCTGTAGGACCTTTGACCTTACTCCTTACAGTGGGCCATAGACTGAAGTTCTTTGGGAACCATCAGACAGAGGTCTCCAAGCTTCAAAAAATTTAAGATAACATGGACTACTGGAAAGATGTGATTTGGAGTCAGGTAGACTTGGGTTCAAATTCTGCTGTCCACTTACTAGGTCAGTGGTCTTGGGCAACCACTCTAACCTCAGACTCCTCATCTGCGTAGTAGGGGGACATTAATAGCCTTCCCCCTTTAGGTGTGTGATAAGGAATCAAAGCACGTGGGACATAGTTGACACTCAATAAATAGTGATGATGATTATTCAACGTTGTATCGAACATGGCCCTTTTCTGATTCTATCATGTTTGCTGAGTGGGACTTTCAGTTAAGGTGAAATTTTATTTCCATGATGTATCCTAGATCATTTTTAGATATATTTTTGTTGATCCACTCATCATTTTTACCAATTGTTTACTTCTCTATGGTGGTTTGGTAAATGGAATTACAGAACGTGTCAGACATACAGCTTCCACGTTGCTTTCTTCCTTGTTACATATGATATACTCTGAAAGATGCAAAGACCTTGAAATGACTTTGACTTGTCTCCATGACTGAACTTCAACACCACGCTCACTCCAGCCCAGGCTGATGAAAACCTTCCTTTTCTTTGCCTTTGACAAAGTCTCCAGTGACGCTCTTGAGTTAGCTGATTGTTGGTCTGCTCCTGTTTGGCTCAGAGATGTGTCTTGTTCACAATTACATGCCTGACTTCCTTCTTAAAAAACACCTGGCACATGCGGTAATAATTTTGTGGAACAATTGAATATTGTCTCAGAGTGATAGATACTGCTGACCTGAGTGCAGTTGAATATATTTAAATAGTGGGAAAAAGTTAAGTCGTCTGTGTGGGAAATGTACCTGCTTTGAGACACTGTGTATAAAAAGCTGGACTCATGTGGTCGTGCATGTTTGGGAATATTTTGTATGGGATATTATATTAGTAGAAATAGAATATCTTTTGAAATAAGCATATAAATATCAATTGATTCAGCCAGAAGAATGTGTCTTGGTTAGGAAGATACTAGGAAGTCTAAGCTTGATGGAAAGCAAGAGCTGTTTGGCTTGGCATCTTTTCATTTAAAAAGGAGGAAGGATTTGAGATGGAATTTGGAAGGCATCTATGCTGAAGACAGTACCTGAGATCCTGTGATAATATGCAGGTAAGAGTGATGTGGGTATTAGAGGAGAAGTCGAGTTTGTGAGCTTCAGACCTGAATCCTGTCAGCTCTATGTAGGTTCTCTTGTGTAGTTGGGACCTGCATGTGAGTAACCCATATGCCTATACCTGTTCTGTCTGTTGGCATCACTGTGTGAAGGAAAGGTGGGCCTGGGAGGTGGAGTTTATACTCTTTGTGAATTTCCTGACTGGTCAGATTGCTAAGCACCAACTGCTCTCAGTACCCTGGCTATAGCCAAAGAGGGTTGAGCTTGTACCAAGACTTAAGGCTACAATGTGCCAGTCTACACGCAAAACCTTCGTTCGATGGCCAAAATTTTCTTCTTCCTGCCTATCCACAGTGGAGTTAGAACACCAGTGTTCCTTCAGTGCCTTCCCATCGCCTTGGGATGTGTGATATGGCCTTGTCTACATGCTGACCCTCCTCTTTGCTCTCTGTACTCCAGTCACGTTGCTGTCAGTTTCTTGAATGCCTTGTATTTCCTCATGCTCTTGTGTAAGTTTTGGATATTTTGCCTGCAAGTAAGTGATCATTCACGCTCATCTGGCTTAAGTAATAGGGACGCTTTACTTATCTCATGTAATAAGAAGTCCTAAAGAAGAGAAGCTCTAGGTTCAGTAGCCCTGTGACATCAGCAAAACCAAAGTTTTTCACCCCATCTTTTTCTTCTCCCATTCTCAGCATGTTGGTTTTGCTTTTCTCATGCCTACAAGATGGTGGCCATGTTTCCAGGAATCACATGTAAACACCACAATATACAGTAGCAGAAGAGAACACATCTACTCTGATGTGTTTCTTGTTATCAGCTGGGAGATTTGTGTCCCAGTATGAGCTCTGCCACTGGCTATGTGACCTTGATCAAATTGCTCATTTTCCCTAGATCTCTCTCCTTTATGTACTTGTGGAAAGAATTGGACCAGATAATACTGGAGTATATTCTAATTCTACCATCCATCCATCCATCTATCCATCTTTCATTTGACGTATATTTACTGAGGGCCTGTTACGTTCCAGGAAATGCTGTAGAATCTCATGGGAGAGACAGACATTAAGTAATTACAAATAATCCAAGAGTGTATGTGATGAGGCTATTCCAAGGATGTCTGACCTTGGTTGAGTGACAATTCTTGGTTCAGTTAGCTTTGGGAGCAGAAATGGGAGAAAGTACATATCATATATGATAGTAAACATGGTGGGCAGGAAATTACTAGCACCTTTTGGAATAGAGCAAAAAAAAGGTCCAGTTTTCCTGTGTTATTTTTTCTCTCTTTTGTAAATTAAGATGTAATTAACATACAATAAAATGAACACATTTTAATTTAGTTTGATGCGTTTTTTAACAATTGTATATACTCATGAAATCATCAGCCCCAAACAAGATAGAGAACACTTCTGTCATTGTGCACTGCTCCTCCCCCCCGCCCCTGCCCCTGTGCCCCCATCAGCTGCTTAGCTTGGCCCGTCTTTGAACTTCAGGCACATGGAATCACACTGTGTGCACTTTTTGTATCTGGTTTCATTTTGCTCAACATAAGACTTTTGAGACTCAGCCATGTTGTTGCATGTATCATTGGTTCATTTTTATTGCCAATTAGTCTTCCATTGTATGAATATATTTTAATTTCTTTTGGGTAAATATCTAAGAGTGGACTTGCTGGGTCAAAGGGCCAGTGCAACTTTATAAGAAACCACCAGGGACCTCCCTGGTTGTCCAGTGGTTAAGACTTTGCCTTCCAGTGCAGTGGGGTGTGGGTTTGATCCCTGGTTGGGCAGCTAGGATCCCACATGCCTTGTGGCCAAAAAACCAAAATGTAAAACAGAAGCAATATTGTAACAAATTCAATAAGGACTTAAGGGAAAAAAAAAAAAAAAAAAAAAACCACCAAAGAGTCCTCCAAAGTGGTTGTTCATTTACTATCCCATCAATCGAGTGCAAGAGTTAAGGTGCTCTATGTCCTCGCCAGTATTTGGTATTATTAGTCTCTTTGATTTTAGTCATTCTGATGTGTATTTGGCAGTATCTTATTGTGGTTTTAATTTGCACTTCTCCTGATGACTAATGGTGTTGAGCATCTTTTCCTGTATGTGTGTATATTTCCATTCCTATATCTTTGTGAAGGGTCTGTTACAGTCTTTCAGATGTTACTATTTTTTTTTTTTTAAATTCTTGACTTGAAGAAGTTCTTTACATATTCTGGCTACAAGCTTTTTGTCAGATACATGCATTGCAGATATTTTTCTCCCAGTCTCTCACTTATCTATTCATATTCTACTAGTGTTTCTATGAGCAGAAATTTTGAATTTTGATGAAGTCCAAAATATAATCTTTATTCTTTTGTGGTTAGCTTTTTGTATCTTGTCTAAGAAATCTTTGCCTACCCTCTAAAATTATGAAAAATTTTTATCTTCTAGAAACTTTATGGTTGTAGCTTTTATGTTTAGGTCTATGATGCATCTTGAATTAATTTTTGTGTGTGGTATGAGATAAAAGTTGTCTCTCTTTTTTTTTTTTAAATACAGATAGCAGATGTTCTGGTACCATTTGTTAAAAAGACTTTCCCTATTTCATTGACTTGGTGACTCTGTAAAAAAAATCATGTGACTGTGCTCTCTATTCTGTTCCACTGATTTATAGCTTTATTCTTACAGTAATACCACACTTTTTTGATCACTGCAGCTTTATAGTAAGTCTTGAAATCAGATAGTGTAGTAACTGCAGCTTAGGTCTTTTTTTCATGATTGCTGGGTAATTTTACATCCTTTCAATTTAAGTTTACATTTTAGCATCAGCTTTTCAATGTCTTCAAAAAATTCTACTGGGATTTTGATATGGATTTTATTAAATCTATGTATCAATTTGGGACAATGCACATCTTCAAAATATTGAGCTTTTCACTAGTCAACCAATGAACATTATATATCTCCATTAATTTAGGTTTTTAAAAATATCTCTCGGCATTGTTTTGTAGTTCTTAGTGTAGAGGTGTTGCACATTTTTCACTGGATATATTCTTTGATGTTAGATTTTTAAAAGCTATTTTAAATATAATACCATTGAACTTTCATTTTTAATTGTTGCTATTTTATAGAATTGCAATTAACTTTTATACACTCATCATTTATCTTGAGACCTCGCTAGATCCACTTATTTGTTCTGATATATTTTTTTTCTTTTATGTATTCTATGATGTTTTCTTCATTTACAGTGATGTCATCTGTTAATGATGGCAGTTTTACTTTTTCTTCTTTGTAATCTTTTGTCTTTCATTTCTTTTCTTGTCTTATTGCACTGTTTAGGACTTCCAGTAAAATGCTGAATAGAAGTGATACAGAACATTTTTGTCCCTATTTTAGAGGGAAAGCATTCAATGCTTTACCATTAAGTATGATGTTACATGTAGGGATTTTTATTGGGGTATATCCTTGTATCAAAATGAGGGAGTTGTCATCTATTTCTAGGTTGCTAAGAGTTTGTTGTTGGCTTTTTTTTTAGGTAAAATTGACATACGAGGGTGAGTCAAAAATTATCATCACTCTGGTTTTATTAAAACTTCTATAAATTCTACAGCCAGAGTGCAGATAATCTGTGACACATCCTTGTACAACGTTATCTTGGTTTCCTTTGTACCACATAATGATTTGATATTTGTATGTATTGAGAAATGATCACCACAACAAGTCTAGTTAACATCTGCCACCATTCACAGTTACCTTTATTTTTCTTGTGGTTACAACTTTTAAGATCTACTTTTTAAGAGTTCTTTTTCCCCATCATCATGAAAGCTTGTTGCATTTTGCTCAGGTGCTTTTCTTGCATCTATAGAGATGATCTGATGCCAACTCTAGCTTTAGTCAGCTTTGGGAGCACCCATTCCAACAGCATGAACTGGGGGAGGGTAAAAATTTGTAAACATCTCTTGTACAAATGGCAAAGAAAAACTGACTCTTCTTTGAGAATTTTCTCTATTAAATAAAGTTATAACTTGTGAAACTGCAAAATTGTTCTTTACCCCAATTATTGTCCTTTAAACAGAAATTTCAGAGATATGTCTCATGTACTAGAAATTACCGTGGTTTAAAAATCTTATCATTAACTATGTCTGGGAGAAGTAGAAGAAAAATGTAGGCATGGGCACCATGCTTGGAATAGGAGGTATAATATTAACAGGTGACACAAAAACATTTTCTTTCATTTGGCTCAATCTTTCCTTCTAGAGGAATGATCTTAGTATGGGACAGTGTGGAACAAGCAGGAGATGAAAGCCCAATTTAGTTATAAAATGGAAAGAGAACATCAAAGTGCTTTAACCAAGTTCTAGCCCTGAGGCTCAGATGAATCTCATCCAGAGAAATGGGATGGACTTAGCTTTGATTATCCAATCTCTGTCTTATAATCTTAGGGAAGTCATGGAAAACAAGGGAGGTGATGAAGAGTTGGATATATAGCTTTTATACTTATTACTTTCTTAAAGGGGAAATTCTGGGTTCCAGAAAGCATAGCCTAGTGATCATAATATCTCTTCTTGGCAAATTTCTAGATTACTTTCTTACTTAAACATATGGGAACATTAGAAGAGAAATTGTTCACTGCCCTGGAGCTGGTTCAAGAATCCATTCAAATGTCACCTTTCTCTGATGGCTTCGTGGACCCTGAAAGGCAGAATCAATTCAGTTTGGTCTGTGTGCTCCTACATTAATTATACTTGGCTGTGGCCCTGACCACATATTTTCTCATAGTTGTGTCCTTAGCTGTCTGTCTCCTTCACTAAACTACCTCTTTAAAGGCCAGAACCAAGGTTATTCTCAGTTGTATTGCTGAGTTTAGCACAGTGCCTTGAACTGTGAGGGCACATGCTAAATGTTTGTGTGGTAGATGAAATGATAGGACTTGCCAAACTCATGTTGTTGAAAGAATCTTTTGTACCAGCCAAACTCTTTTACTTGCAATAGATCAGCAGACAGCCAAAATGGCTTAAGTAAAAAGGGGAAATTTAATTGGCTTGTGTAACCAAAGTTAGGGTTAGAAGTGGCTTCAGTCCTCATGGATTAAGGTACTCTAATGATGTCATCATGACTTAATCTCACTTTCTCTTTATTTTTTAGCTCTGCTGTTTGGGGCTGGTTATATGCAGGCAGGCTGCTCCCTTGAGGAGCAAGTTTGTCCCTAGGATCCCAGGCTTATATCATATTTTCTCCAGAACATCAGTGGAAGGATGCCTCTTTTTTGTCAATAAATAAAACAAGAACTTTGGAACTGTCTTACTGGACTGTCATCGGTCATATACCCATCCCTGAGCCAAATACGGTGCTTGGAAGGATGGATGATGCTGATTGGCCAGCCTGGGTCACATGTCCACCCATGGAGTTGAGGGGTGGAGTCAAGACTTGAACCCAATAGACTGAAAGTGGGTGAGTGGTGGATCCCAAAGGAAAACCATGGTGTAGTTACAAAAAAGGAGGGAAAGTGTGTAACGAACAGGGAAAACTCTCAAATACCTCTGGGTTCTCAACCAGTTCAACAAGTTATCTCATATACACGTATACTTTGATTTCAGTGGGGCCTTAAGCACAGTCTCTCAGGATGCTCTTTAGGCACAATGGTTGAATGTGAGCTTGTTGATAATATAGTTAGATGGATTTATAGTTGGCTGAACAAACACATCCTAAATGTGTTGATTCATGAATTGATGTTGACCTGAAAGATAGTCCCCAGGTCCATGCTGTCTGATTTTGTACATAATCCTCTCTGGACTGGCATTTTTCATCAGCAGCTTGGATGAAGACATCATAGGTGTGCTTATTAGACCTTTGGGTCACCAGCTTCTGGAATTTTGGGTTTCACAATCTGGTAAATTTGCAGAAAACATTTAGGAAATGATGCAGAGTCTTCAACTTTTTATTTTTGCCAAGTAAGGATGCAGATATGCTAACTATCATCTATTCATTTCACCAGTATTTTATGGAGAAAAGATATTTTTAATATCAAAAAAGGGAGGAAGGACATGATCTTATCAAAACAGAAAGCCCTTCCTCCAAAAGGACAATTGGCTGCCTTATAGTGTCATTAAAAGAAAATAATATAATGGATATAATGCAAACGATTGCAACATAAAAATTCAATTTGCAAAATTACGAGTGTAATTTCTGTAATTTTCTCCCTATAGATTTGCCATTTTGGAGATTTATATTTAACAGTACATCACAGCATAGAGCTTTAATGACAGCCTATGGACTTGACTGTTTTTTAGACTTAGTGGAAAGTTCAGATTCACATAGCCCTGCTGGCAAAAATAAAAGAATGATGCTCTTAATGCTATTTCACTCAATTCAGATATTTTACATTACACCAAGAGAGGGTAGGAAACAACTCCCTCCACCCACAGGCCACATATGTGCACATCTCTGGCCTGACATGCCTCAGCCATTTCTGATGCCTACTTGTCCTCACAGGGTAGAAAGAAGCTCTGTGGTTTCTGGCGGTGAGGTGTGCAGGAGGGATGATGGGGGACTCAGGAGTGATCATGGTGGGGCACTGTCACCTAGAGGGCTTCTCTCACCTGGTGTGCTCAGGCAAAGGCCCTGAGCATCTTGAGTGAAGCAGGCAGGAAAGCAGCTGAGAGGGATGCTGCAAACGAGCAAAAATCAAACCCTCCTTCACCTGCCACCAACCAACCCCAAATCTGTTCAAGTCCCCTATTCTACAGCTGTTGCTGGAGGTGATGAAGAGCTGGGAGAAACAACTCCTTCACTGCATGTGAGGATCAAGGTTCTCAGTATCCCGGTGAGAAAGAACCAGGAACTGAAACTGATGCAATTTCATAGGGATTAGTATAAAGTTCTTCCCAATGGTTCCACTACACAAGAACAAGCCTTCCTTGAGAACAGTTTAGGATAGAAAGACCTGGGTTTTTTAATGGACTCAAGTTCAGTATGAGCCAAAAGAACCTATGTCATCAGTCTTAGCCCACCTTAATAGGAACGTAATGTCCAGATCACTCTAAGGGCTTCATCAGAACGTAATTACTTCCCACAAGCCCCACCTCCAAATACCATCACATTGGGGGTTAGGACTTCAGCATAGAATGTGTGGGAGGGAACACAATTTAGTCCATAACACATACCTATCCCTTTCCTTCCCAAACAACCCCTCATTCTGATTTCCCCTCATACCATTGCTAATTTTTCTTTTCCATAGTCCACACTTCAAGCTGTGGCTAGTAGCATTCTTCCATAGGACCTGTCATGCATTGCCCTGTTCAGAATGTGGCCTGAAGAATCCAAACTCCTTAGCGTGACATTTGAGATCTTCCATGAATCTGGCTCCAACCCATCTTTCTGTTCTCATCTCCCACCATATCATGTTCCTGATTCTAAGATCTGTCTATCCTACAGCTGATCCTTGAAAGTGTGTTGCCCTTTCCTGATGTCAGTCTGTGCTTTTGATGTTTCATCAACCAGAGATGCCCCTGTCTCCATTTCAGCCTCTTTAACTTCCTTCATGTATACCACATTTTTTCTTGACCCATCCTGGATGACCTCAGACTAAAATGGGTTCTTTCTCCTGGAGGATATGGTGTATTAACATTGTCTTTAGTCCACATTTTATTCTGCCTTATTTTGCAGGTTGTTCATCTCTCTGTCTCCTCTGTTAGGGTGTAAGGTTCCTGAGGGCAGAGAATCTGTTCATTTGTGTTCTGTTCTCCCCAGGGCTTTGCATACAAGGACCTGCAATGCACCGACCACTTGACAAGCTCAAGAGGTTTTAGATTTATCCTGTGGAGAAGGAAAGGGCACAAGTAGGATGAACCAGTTGGAAGTTCTTTATTTTAATTTAATCTACAGAGAGACATTTTGAATTAGAGCTGATCACTAATGGAGTGGGCTTATCAGGAGGTGGTGAGGGTCTGTCCCTGAAAGTATTCAGACAAAAGCCGGGAAGACCATTTCTCAGAGATACTAGAGAGAATTCCTGAATTAGTAGGAGGTTGGGTTAGCGGTCCTCTCAGGCAGGGGTTCTCAGTCTTGGCACTGTTGACATTTGGGGCCAGATAATTCTTTGCTGTGGGGCTGTACTGTGCATTGTAGGATGTGTAGCAGCATCCATGGCCTCTACCCACTAGATGCCAGTAATACCCCCACTCCCAGCTGTGACAACCAAAAATGTCTCCAGACATTACCAAATGTCCCTTGGGGGCAAAATCACCCCAGTTGAGGACCATTGTTTTAGGGTCCCTTCTATCAGTGAGAATCTGTGAATGTTTTTGTTTTTCTATTTCCTATGTAACAAATATGTCAAAATCAATGCATGTAGGTTGGGAGAACAATAGGGAAGGATGGAGAAGGAACAGATCTTTATTGAGCCTACTGTATTCCATGACAATCTCGGAGATGGGGAGTTTTACTCTTATTTTACTAATGAGAAACTTGAGACTCAGAAAAGTCCTGCAGCTGTGGAGTAGCATGGCTGGGGCTCAACGTGGGCTTGCTTGGCAAACTCTGTCTTCTTCCACCCCCTGCCCCCTTGCTTTTACCTAAGTGTGTCTCTCATCGCCTTTAAACTTGACTCTTACATTATCCTGCCTCCTTTTATGAGCCTCACGTTCAAAAATTTGAGGCTGTTTCAGTATAGTTGGCCCTTTGTATCCACAGGTTTCAAATCTGCAGATTGAACCAACCACATATCAAAAATATTTGGAAAAGAAAAAAAATTCCAGAAAGTTCCAAAAAGAAAAACTTCAGTTTTGTGTTCTGGTAACTATTTACTTGGTGTTTACATTGTATTTACAACTATTTACATAGTATTTACACTGTATTACACTGTATTATAAGTTGCCTAGAGATGATTTAAAGTATATGGGAGTATGTGGGTAGGTTATATGCAAATACTACACCATTTTACTTAAAGGAATTGAGCATCCATGGATTTTGGTATCTGAAGGGATATTGGAACCAATTCTCTGTGGATACCAAGGAACTACTGTATTTTCTTCTTGTAAATTTCCTCGGAGCTTCAGCTCAGTGCTTCCTATAGGGCTGACCCAGGGCCTCATGGAAGAAGCCCATATTGTGATGCCTTGGCACTGGCACTCTTACTTAATGCTGCTCATGGCTTGTTCTCCCCACCCACAGCTTTATTCAGATACACTTAATATGTAACATTGTGTAAGTTTAAGGTGTACAATATGATGATTTGCTATATATTTCTGTATATGTATCTGTATATTGTGAAATGATTACCCCAACAATGTTAGTACCATTACCTCACATAATTACCATTTTGGTGTATGTGTGGTGAGAACATTTATGGTCTCTCTTAGCAAGCAGATCTCAGAAGTTCTCATCACAAGAAAAAATTATAACTGTGTATGATTATGGATATTTTTGTGGTTATCGCTTCACGATATCTACAAATGTCAAATCATAATGTTGTATACCTGAAAATGAATACAATGTTATATATCAATTAGATCTCAATAAAAAAGATCTATTCTTTTTTTTTAAACTAATTTATTATTTTTGCCTGTGTTGGGTCTTTGTTGCTGCGCACAGGCTTTTCTTTAGTTGTGGTGAGTGGAGGCTAGTCTTCATTGCAGTGCGTGTGCTTCTCATTGCAGTGACTTCTCTTGTTGTGGAGCACGGGCTCTAGGCAGGTGGCCTTTAGTAGTTGCAAGCATGTGGGCTCAGTAGTTGTGGCACATGGGCTTAGTTGCTTCGTGGCATGTGGGATCTTCCAGGACCAGGGCTCGAACCCATGTCCCCTGCATTGGCAGGTAGATTCTTAACCACTGTGCCACCAGGGAAGTCCCAAAAAAAGATCTATTCTTTTAGCAACTTTCAAGTATATAATAGAGTATTGTTAACTACAGTCACCGTGCTATACATTAGATCCCTAGAACTTATTCATCTTACAACTGGAAGTCTGTATCCTTTGACCTACATGTCCTCATTTCTTTCATCTCCCAGCCCCTAGCAACCAACATTCTACTCTCTGTTTCTATGAGTTTACTTTTTTTTTAGATTCTACATGTAAGTGAGATCATGCAGTATTGGTTTGACTCATTTCACTTAACATAGTGCCCCCAAGATTCATCCATGTTGTTGCAAATGGCAGGATTTTCTTCCGTTTTCATGGCTGAATAATATTTCAATAATAATAATAATAATATTTCACTGGTGTGTGTATATATATATATATAATTTTATTTATTCATTTGCTGATGGACACAGGTTGTTTCTGTATCTTGGCTATTGTGTACAATGCTGCAAAGAACATAGGGGTGTGGATATTGCTTGAAGTAGTGATTTCATTTCCTTCGGATATATACCTAGAAGTGGGATTGCTGGAACACATGGTAGTTTTATTTTTAATTTTTTGAGGAACCTCCATACTGTTTTCCACAGTGGTTGTATCAATTTACATTCCCATCAGCAGTGTACAAGGGTTTTTTTCTTTCCGTGTTTTCACCAACACTTGTTATCTCTTGTCTTTTTGATAATAGCTCTAATGGCTTGTGTTAAGGGAGACAAATGTCGCCAGGATTCACAAACCTGTGAATACCAATGGAACCACACAGTATTGATAATAACCACAAAAACATCTATTCTTGCTCCATTCTGCCCAAGAAGAAGCTCTTGTTTTCTGTGCAACATCTCAGAAGCCCCAGGTCTTTCTGGGGTCCCTTATAGGACATCTCACCACTCAGTCTGACAGCTTCATCCACCATTGGGCATGTTTTTTCCTACTCTGGCCAGTTCAGGAATTTGCTAGGAGAAGGTGCATCATTACCAGGACTGTTAGAATCTCTCCTGAATCACTGCTTCTGTCCAGGGTGCTGTGCCCAGTGGACCCCAGGGAGGCCATTCTTCAGGGATGCAGAAGGCACTTGCACCTCAGAGCTATCCTCCCTACTTTGGCTCGGGACCCAGCGCCTTGGAGGAACAGAGCATTTCTAGCTTTAAGTAGGAAAAGGACTCATGCCAATTACTCCCCACTTTGTTTCCTGGCCCCTAATTATCCTTGCTTTGCCCAGAACCCAAAGAATCTCTCGAGAAAATACTCCATCTCCACTGAGCTCTTATTCCTCAAGACATGGAAGCTCAAACCCTGCCCAAAGGCCGGGGTGGGGAGGGAGCAGACATCATTCTCTACCTGCATCCTCACAGAAAAAAGAAAACCTTCATTTTTCCACCCCAGTTGCCAGATGAAAGTCCTAGCACATATAGTGGCTATATGGTTTAGCGTGGGAAGGAAGCTTGCCTATACTTACAGCATCTGAGCCTCCACGCAGCCAGCCACCACGTCCTCTTACATAAAGGAAAGAGGAGGTTTAACACTCGAATTGGGAAATGCCAGTATTCCCTGTACAAAGGTTTAGGCTGGAGTACAAGTAACTGTAATGTTTTCAAGTGTATTTGAGTCATCCTTTTGGTTGGTTTGACTAGTGTGGCTGGTTTCATTCTCTGCTACTAGGATCTGTCTAGAACACCACTGATCAGCTGCATGTAGGGTTGATCGGAGAGCCCTGGAAACATCTGGGTACACACTGGTGTGGGTGCACATGTCCCCAGACTTGATCTGGGAAAAGTGGATCTACTGATTGTTGTCTTTCCTCTGCCCTCATAGGCCTGGGTGCAAGAAGAAGGGAACGGGGTGTGGAAGGTAATGCCCAGCCAATGGGGGAGAGAGGGAGTGACCGACTAGGGCCCGTGGTGCCAGAAGTCAGCTCCCAGATCTATCGAGCAAGACCTTGAGATTTGCCGGTTGAGATTCTTTGACTGAAGAACAAGATTTCTTAGGATTTCAGGCAGCATTGTTGGTATACATGTGGCTGATTTGGTCATCTCTTTTGTTCTTAGTTTCTTTTTGCCCCTAAACCTGAACTTTGGTGTCTAATCCCATTTGACAGTGTCTGTTAGAGCCTTAAATGCTGCTGCCAGATTTCCCAGCCTTGTTTGGCCTGTTGGAAATATTGGGTCTGAAGGAAGGCTCAGCCCGGCACCTACAGACGGGCAGCTCCTCAGAGTGCCAAACGCTGCTGCTGTGCCTTGCCCTGAGGGAATAAAAATTAGCTTTTTTTCACGAGCATTCAAGCTGCTACCTTATTTATCTGCCAGAGATTCAGCCTCATCTTGCTGTCCACACTGCAAGCATGTCTGGCATATGAGGGTGTGGGTGTGGGTTGTATTTTTCATCAGCACCTTTGCATTCCCTGATGTCATGAAGTGTCAGTCAGTGGTGAGATGCTGTTTAATGCAACATGGCATTAGATAAGACTAATGGCTAAAGTCATCTCCTCGGAAACTGCAGCCTCAACGTAGTCGCCATTCACTGGGCTTCAGAATGGTCCTTGTGGGTAGGAAAAGTCACAGTTCAAGACTACGTGGTGTCTTGAAGGACCTGGGTGAAGATGAAAAAAAACATACAAGTTTACAATTTCCCAAAATAGTCATCACTGTGCATCTGCAAAGTATACACAAGAAAACAACAACATGTGCTGAAGCTTTTGCATTCTGGTTTTCCTGATGATGCCAGGTTTCATTTTCTGGAGGAGTGTTAGAAATGTTTCCTTGCCTCAGCGGAATCTTAAATGTGCTTGTCATGCTCCACAGACAAACCCACAAGTTGGGAAGTTTGGCAAATTGCTCATCCAGGAGGTCTCCATCTCGGTTCTTCAAGTTCTAGGCAAGCAGTGACTTTAAGCTGTCTTTTTGCTCTTACATGTTTTGAAACAAACTCTGGGGAAAAAAATGTATTTGGAAGGAAACTTAGAAGCCAGCTGGTTTTCTATGTGTGATAGAACAAGATGCTCAGAGATTCGCTTGAAAAAAATGAAACCTCGAAACTTGAAGTCTGATGTCCCCAGGGCCATATGATAAATGCTGATGGTTGTGCAAGTTCCTTTCCTTTCTTTTTCACGTTTGTTTCTTTGAAAGACAGACCAGAGCCTAAACTTGGAAGGGACCTGGGAGCCTTTGCTGGGGAGAGGAAACTTCTCGAAAGAGAACCTTGTGGGTGCTTTAAATATCTTTCCAGGTGGGTGCAATCACCTGAATGGTGTTTAAGATGTAAAGTCACGTGCTTTACCCACTAGTCTGTGTTTCTGATGGTGTCTGAGTCATATTGTTTGATGTGCTGTTTCAAGTCAGTTTCCTAGTGAGCAGAGCACCCTTTGGTTTTTTGATTTGCTGCCTAATTGTTTAGAAATGTCCTCATTAAGAGACAAAGTAAACACGGTTTCAGGTGCCACGCTGAAGGCATGAATTGTGGGGTAAAGGGAGGGGGACTGGAGAGAAGGGAGAATGCACGTGGTCTTTCTTTGAGATAAAAGCCCGTCCCAGAAACAAAGGCTGTTGGAATACAAAAGCTCTTTGTACACTGAGCACGTCTGCTGTTACGGATGAACCCTCTCCGATGGCTGCTATCAAACTTGTCATATTTTATTCATGAGTTGTGGTGTGCCTGGATGAAATAAAAAAAGCAAAGCTCCAAATCATGATTATGGCATAAAAAAGATAAAATAATTATTACTGTGACTTTTTGGAATAATTCGTAAATCTCTCCAATAATTCATTTGAAAAAGTTGCACGGAACGGCTGGGTGTGTGGCACGTGATTTTGCTGGTCGGGGCTCCTGGGCTCAGTTACACCCGGACGCACACTGACAAACTCTAGGCCTATAGTGAATCAGAGCATAATTAAGGAGAGGGCGACAGCAGTGGTTACACATAAATAGAAACGCTGACAGGCGTCTTTGCATTTATCATGCTTACATTATTACTCTGTGGTTGATCAAAATATGGCATTCTTGTTTTTTTATTTTTATCTTTTTTTTATGGGATATGGGGTCTGGATTGTGTGGTATGCCTTGTATGCGAAGATTTGGGGGAATAGTGGCAGGAAAAGTCCACTTAAAAGTATGCCTTACACCTTATAGGTGTTGTGGGACAGCAACAAAGAGTTTAGGAAAGACGCTGTTGCTTTACACCATGAATTTGAAAAAGTAAGCTGAAGTGCTTTTTAAAAAAGTTAAGTCAATTTCACTGAAAAAAAAATAAAAAAGGCCCACTGTTGTTCCAGTGGCTGTCTCTGCTGACATGGAATTTGGGGGCTCCTCATTTATTTCCTAATTTATCCGGAGATATCTACCATCCCACTCCATCCTTATGCTCATGGCCTCCCCCTCTCTGGCCCAAATTATTGATGGATTCAGTGCAACCTATTTACTCACTCAGGATTTATTTTCATCCGATGGGGTTTTCTCTACCTGTTCACACTGCTGGATTGTAAGTGACTTGAAAGCCAGTGAGAGAAAGCCTTCTCAACATAGTTTCCACATGTTCCCAACTCGTGTGGTGTTGTCTGGCCCTGGCACTCAGGGAAGAAAGTGACAGTGACAGGTGTTTTCAAAAACTGTTCCTGGAGATGAGTACATGTATTTGTCACGTAGATTCTGTGACATGAGTATCATCATTATATTAGTCGCTATTTAATGGAGGAGAAAGTGAGCTTCAGGGAGATTGAATGACCTGTCACTCAGATACTAAGTGCCAGGACTGATGATGGATCCCAGATCTTCTGATCCCAAGTTTCACTTCCACACAGGGCAGTGTTTCCCAACCTTTTTCATGTCATGGCACACGAGGAAAATGGCTGTATTTGTACATTATACTGGGGAAAAGACAAGAGGCTGCTTTTTTTTTTTTTTGTCAGAAGTACTCTTCCTGGCCACACCAAGGGCTGAAAGGATCCAAACCTCAGTGAAACCTGTTACCCAGGGCCCCAGCATCTGTGGAAAAACACCTGAGTGAGCTGGAAAGGACGCGGGAGGGCAGAGAATGGAGGTTTTGTGTGGTGCCCGGGTGTATGCAGAGTGTGCGGTGTTAGCATGTTCCAGAGCCATGCTGGGGAGGGGTTGCAGTCCCAGATCCACGGAGGGTCAGCCAGGTCACCGCTGAGCAAGCGCACCAGCGAGAGGTTGCAGCCAACTGGCGACCTGTGCAGTGCCTTGCATCTCCTCAATGCCACATTCACTGCTTTGTTACCCGTGGGAATGTGGGTGCTGTTGCCTGATCGTTTAACTTTTTACGGGCGGTCTGGATCTTTATATGAAATCTGGGGATTTTATATGGTATTCCATTGATTCTAAGGCACACACACACATTCACATTTTCGTGGTTAATGTAATAAACGTAGTTATGATCAGTAGTGTCTCAAAGCCATACTGGATAGCTTTTGGTTTTCTTTGTAGGGTGTGTAAAATAGTGGTGTATCTTGTAATCTGTGACAGCTTGGACCTGATGAAATGTGGTGTGTAATTTGGGAGAGTGGTGGGTGACTCTGGGGGCTAACCTAACATTGTGGTGCTGCGTTTGGCTGGAGGCTGGTCAGTTTATCACTTTGGGCCTGGAGCCAGGATACCACGCAGGACCCAGTTCTCAGCTGTGGCTGCTTCTCACAATCACTTGGGATACTTCAATAAATCCTGATGCCAGCTTCACCCCAGACTTACTTTCCCCAGTCTCTGGGAGAGGGACCTTAAAGGAGAAGGTCCCTGTCTGCCTAGGTATTTTTGAGCTGCAGGCATCAGTGGAAAGGAGAAACACAGGGTGGCTGGTACTTAGCAAGTGGCTTTTAACTGCATATTTCATGCTTAAGCTTGCCACAGCATCCTTTTTGATATTTCCTTTAAATCAAAGATCTCACCATAATTAGAAAGCTGCCCGACCCGCCAGTGTGTGCTTCAGAGTGTGCGCTGGGGACAGAGCAAGCTTGGGAGCGCAGCTTTCTGGACTTCTTTGTTTTTTTTTTAATTTTTAGTTTTTTTTTTAAATTGAAGTATAGCTGATTTATAACGTTGTGTTAATTTCTACTGTATAGCAAAGTGATTCAGTTATACATATATATATATATGCTTTTTTATATTCCTTTCCTTTATGATTTATCATAGGATTTTGAATATAGTTCCCTGTGTTATACACTCGGACCTTGTTGTTTATCCATCCTATATACAATAGTTTGCATCTGTGAATCCCAACCTCCCACTCCATGCCTCCCCCAACCCCCTCCTCCTTGGCAACCACAAATCTGTTCTCTATGCTGAACTTCTGCTTTGAATCTTGCTTTTTTCCATGTGTAACTTTGGAATCCCTTCTCTCTCGGTCTTTGAGTGACTGGCTGGAGAACGATCTTTTTTTTTTTTTTAGACTCCTTACCTTAAAGGTGCCTTTAGAGCTCATTTACGTATTAGTCAATCAGCAAGCATTAACTGTGAGTCTGCTAGGCTGCCGCGTGCTAGCCACTGCGCTCGGTCCTGATTGCACAAAAGGAGTGCGGAAGGTGCTCTGCCCTTGGGGGCCCTTGGTCCAGGTGCAGGGAGGAGAGAGCCAGACGTGTATCATATTTATTCATTCAGTCAACAGATATTTATTGCACACCCATGTGATGGGCACTGTTCTGGCTGTTAGAGATGTAGCGGAGGAAAGACAGAATTTCTGAGTTCTTGAAGCTTCGGTTCCAGCAGAGACGGGGAATCACAGTGAACAAATGTACTCATAAATTAGTAACTATAGATAGCCATATAGACTATGAAGGAAGCAAAGTAGCAATACTGAAGAGAGAAAGAGGAGAGGAGAGACTTTAGATAGGATCATTGGCCAAGTCTTCTTGCAGAGGAGGTACTTGAGCTGACGCCTGAATGAAGTCAGCCATACGAAGATAATGATATTCCTAATGACTTACGTGATTAATGTTGAACACTTTTTATGTGCGAGGCACTGTTCTAAATTCTTTGTATTTGTTAACTCATTTCATCTTTAAAATAATCCATAATAATCCTAACAGGGAGGTGGGTACTATAAGCCCCGTTTTACAGAAAGGAAAACAGAGGCACAGGGAGGTTAAATCATGTGGCCAAGGTTATGTCCATTAAGTGGCAAAGCTGAGAATTGAATTCAGGCTGTTTTGCTCCTGAGCCGACATTTTTGGAAGAGCTGGTACAAAAACCCTAGGATCAAACAAGCTTAAGGGGCACAAGGATGGCCAATGTGGGTGGAAGTACCCGAGGAGGTCAGAGAGCGTGGTCAGGGCCAATGTAAAAGCTTGGTCTTTGTTTCAGCCCCAGCAGCAACACCAAGCCATGCAGGGTCTTTCGGGCCATTGTAGGGAGTTAGGGTCTTATTTCAATTGCATTGGTCAGTGTGGTAGGTTGAGAAATGACCCCTACCCCCCCAAAGATATTTATGTCCTAATCCCCAGAACCTGTGACTGTGTTACTTTACATGATTAAAAACAACTTCGAAGATGTAATTAAGTTAAGCATCTTTAGGTGGGGAGGTGAGCCTGCATTATCCAGGTGGGTCCAATGTAATCATAAGCGTCCGTATAAAAGGGAAACAGGAAGTTGTGTCAGAGAGAGCGGGTGATGTGAAGATGAAGGCCGAGGGCGGTTATAAGATGCTACGGAGCTGACTTTGAGAATTAGGAAGGGGACATGAACCACGGGAAAGGCAAGGTAAATGGATTCTCCCCTAGAACTTCTGGAGGGAGGGTGGTCCTGGTCCTGCCCACACCTTAGTTTTGGTCCAGTGAAACCCATTTCAGCCTTATTGTTTTAAGCCACTGTTTGCAGTAACTTGTTATAGCAGCAACAGGAAACTAATACAGGCAGCTATTTGAGGGTTTAAAATAAGGGGTTGAGAGGATTGATATGATATGATTTACGTTTAAAAAAGATTTCCTTGATTCTCCAACTGCTACATGAGAGAAAGTCAGAAAGAGAGGAGCGGTGAGAGGAGGGGAGGGAGAAAGACATGGAGGAAGCAAGTTAGCATTTGGCAGCTGCTGCAAATATAGTCCTTATAGTCAAGAGGATGGA
Organism: Hippopotamus amphibius kiboko; assembly: GCF_030028045.1. Classification (NCBI taxonomy): domain Eukaryota; kingdom Metazoa; phylum Chordata; class Mammalia; order Artiodactyla; family Hippopotamidae; genus Hippopotamus; species Hippopotamus amphibius. The sequence goes on along the minus strand of NC_080194.1, from coordinate 24,201,299 downwards.
GGGTCTCGGTGGCGATGGAGGTGAGGCTCTGGGCTTGCTGATGGATAGGACACCCTGACAGAGGGCAGGAAGAGGAGAGCATGAAGGAGCCTCAAGAAGGCTGGGGAGGTAGGAGGAAAACGAGAAGAATGCAGCACCAAGAAGACAGAGTGCCTCAAAAAGGAGGGAGAGGGCAACCGTTGGGAGGTTGCTGACAGGTCAGTTAGGTGGAGGATAGAGAACTGGCTATTGGATTTGGCAAGATGCAGACTGTAAGATGGGTCACAATGGGTGGAACTGGTCAGTGCAGCTGAAAATGCTGCCTGGATGTCTCTCTCCAGACTGAGTCTGTTGTATTCACCATAGCACAGAGCCTGCCACAGAGAACATGCTCCACAGTTATGCATTTGAATGGGTGATTGATTGAATTTTGGAGTGAAGGAGGGGAACCATGCTGAACCTGGGGCTCCTAGAGCTTCATGGAGTTAGAGGAATTGAGTTGCATCTCAAGAGATGAGCGTGTTTTGGTAGGCATGGAGAAGGTGGCTGGAACTCCAGGTGGGAGGAGTGTTGAGATTCTGGGCCCGTGGAGCCCCTCACCTATGCCGGGCACCGCATGTGTTCTGCACTCCCAGGTTCACCTGGGCCCTGAGAGTGCTTTCCTGAGGATCCGCTAACAACCACTCACTGCGGGGGTGGTTCAGGTGGTTCGTGGTTGAAAAGAATATCTGCTAGGGGCTTCCCTGGCTGTCCAGTGGCTAAGACTCTGTGCTTCCACTGCAGGGGGTGTGGGTTCAATCACTGGTCGGGAACTGAGATCCCACGTGCTGCGGGGTGTGGCCAAAAAATTAAAAAAAAAAAATCTACTGGCTAAGTCAGATCATACCCAGGTAGAAAAGACTCCTTGGACCTCTATTGGGCACCCTTTGAGATGAATTAATCATTAAGACACTATTTAAAACACTGAAGCAGTAATTTCCTAAAAACTGACTCAGTGTTGTTACCCTAGGACATGCCAGAGCCAATTTATTTGCAACAGTGCTCAAAGACCAATTTCCCCCCAAATAGACATTTTCATATCTTTAAAAAAGCCTCAGTCAGTCGGGATTGTAATTCGAGCCCTTGGCTGTGGGACCTCAACCAAGGGAGGGAGGTGGTGGGAAATTGGTGGAGAAGGATCCAGTAGCCAGATAGCAGTTGGCTTTGAGTTCAGGCAAGCAGCATCTCCAACGATTCATTTTAAGGGTGACATTAGAGATTTTATTCTGATCCTATGAAAGAGGTCAGTTTTCAAAGAAGCACAGCAAGTCTGTAAGAAACCACACCCATACCCTTTTTGCACTCTTTCCCACGTTTCTTGGAGCTTCTGTTCAAAGCCTGGAGTTTCAGGTGTCCAGAAAGCTTTACTGCCCCTCATCAACACAGGCTTTGAAAGGCCAACAATACACACTTTTTCCAGCAACCAGGAAGCACACCCAGTGGCCAACGCGGCTAGGTAAATAGTGAGGGAGACCTCCTCAGCAGTGACTCTGGAACTAATTAGTTAACAAGGCGTGTAATTAGATTAACACACGTGATCTGAGCTGATGATGTGCTTTTGAGGACAGCGGAAACAAAGGAGCTGCAAAGAAAGCATTCCACTGAGGAGTTCAAAATTATTATCCCTTTGGAAATATTCAGGGCCCTTGAAATAATAGAGCAAAGAACCTTCTCCAGCGGCCATGGCAGCAAGTATGGGCCCTGACAGGTGATCAGCATCAGGCTGGAGGCGGGGCGGTGCTGAGCAGAGAGGGTACCTCATTCATCACTTAGTTCTTGCTGTGTTACCCGGGACCGATGCTGCTTTGTGACTGCTCTCTGTTGTGGAATGTTGTGGAAGACTTCTTTTTCCCTCCTTCCTATAGCATAGTGAGACGTTCCCATGTTACTTTCCTGGTATAGTGACCAGGCCTGCCCTAACCTAACAGGCCAGTTGTTTCTGGAAGGCCCTGCTGAAGCTTCCCTCTCTTCTTCCTTCGGCTTACTTGGAGAGAAAGAAATTGCACATGTGAAGTTTTCCAGCTTCCCTTTCTCTCCCCAGGTGTGGACTTCTGCAATTCAGGGTCCCCACCCCCTCCAGTATGGCATCATGCCCCTCGCCTCTGACCACTGGGACCCCAATAAAGCAGATTTTACCTATGACCCTCCCCTCATTCCCTACTTCTCATTCGTTCCTTCACCTCCATCTGAGGTAATGCTGTAATGCTATCCTGTTGGTCCCTGAGTGCCACATTTGTGCAGTTTCTGGGGTGAAATATCTCTGAGGCCACAAAAATCATTTCTTACTGAGCCCCTGACCAAGTTAGACCAATTTCCCAGGGGTGGGAAGTCAGACATTCATCCACAAAACCAAGTAAATTACTTGGATGTGAGGGAGAAGACCATTTCATCAGGAGTATTTTCCTGTGGTCTTACATCTAGCTTTGCAGGCTTTGAAAAGCACTTCCTGGCCTGATGAACAGGGGTGCTTGAATTCCTGATAGGAAAGTTATGTGATTAAGATACCTCAAGTAAAACACATGCTTAGTGCTGTTTGCATAGCGCCATGAGGAGATGCCAGCTCTGTTTTGAAGACTGGGAAAAGAAATAGCCAATGCTGTTTTCCATCAGGCAGAATACAGGCTCATCCGGAACAGTGTCGCTTTCTGCTTGTCGATGCCACAACTGTCTCTATGCCCACAGAGCCACGGGAGCTTACCTTTAAAACATTAGCTGTTCGCCCTGTAATTGCTCCATCCTCTAATTTAATGAAAACCCATTAAACCGAAACAATAATTAAAATGAGACATCATCTCTGTAGGAGGTTTGCATATTAAAATCACTGTGCATTTCAATGCAGGCAGATTTTTATACTTGGACAGCATTTGAAGCAACATGTAAAAATGATTTATAATGAATAATCATAAATTAGAGAGCTTGGCAGTTGAACATGATGCCTCACTGTTTACTATTAAATTTGAGTAGATGTGGCAAGGTCAAGGCCAGTATAGCATTGAAAATGTCTTCTCTTAAGCCTGAGAATTAGGACTGTGCACAAAAGGGAAGTGATTATAATTAGGTCAGCCCACTGCTCCAAACAGTTTAAACAGGCCAGAGTGCATTTTCAATATATGGGGCACTTTAGGGTTTTGGAGGAGGGATGCCCCTTAGACAGGGGAGACCTGGCATTGGAGTGGAGTGGAGATGTTTAAAGATTCTTCCTTGTCTGGGGATTAGGGAAGTCATACAGAAATATACAGAAAGAGCTGAAAAGTTGGAGTCAGAAGACACATCTCCATTTGCTGGAGGTAGGATCTTGGGCGAGTCACTTGTACAAGCCAGAGATTCCTTATCTTTAAATGAGGTTTTTCATGTCTACCCAGTGGGTTATTATGAATATGAAATGTGCTCGTGTGTGTGCACCCACTGGCAAATGTTAAAGCTCAGGCTTCTAGTGTGTGGATTTCTGAGCCGCCTTTGCAAGGCCGCTCAGAAATGCTGTCCTAAAGAGAGGCCAGGGGAGGAGACAAAATTCTGGATCACAGGCTATGTAGCAGGCACACTTCATGTGTTCACCACTCCTTACTGAGCTCTGCCACGTGGGTGGTACTACCACTGTGTTGCAGATGGGGCGACTCCAGGATGAAGGAAGATGAGTGACTCAAGATCTCACACAGGCTGCGTGGTGGAGCTGGTGTCCAAACATCAGCTGGGCTAAGATGGGTGAACAGGGCAGAGAGGCAGTGGTGCGTTGTGCTTGGCAGTAGACAGATCTGAGTTTGAAATCCAGTGACAATACTTAGAGAGCTTCTTAACTGTTCGTACCTCATTTATAAGATGGAGACAGCAGTACTGACATCACTGGCTGCTGTGAGGATTAAATTAGGAAGTATAGTTAGAGTCCATAGCTCGACATCTAGCGCACACACACTAGCAAAAATTCAAAGATGTTTGGATGTCGGTTGGCTGGCTGGACCTAGACTGGAGTGGCTGGGAGCTCCATAGGCTCTTCCAACTTTTTAGTTTAAGAGAGAATTGACCACTTACCAGGCCTCCAGCTGTGGTTGGCGACCCCTGCTCACCTGCCTGTTGCCCTCCTGCTGGGCCACAGCCATAACCCACTGTGGCCCCAAGGCTCTCCTTGCAGGGTGGTGGCTGGCATGGCTTGATACGCCACCATCCTTCAGGACTCAGGGCCTGCCCCAGCTGTGTTCCAAATAAACAATTGGCCTGTGCTTCCTGTGTGGCAGTCACTGCTTTAAGAGCTTAATATGTGTGAATCAATATAATCGTCATACTATCTCTATGGGTTAGTTGCAGTTTTATTCCCATTTTACGGACGGGGAAGCTGAGGCACAGAGAGGTTAATGGGTCCACAGTCACACATCTGGTAAGTGGTGAAGCTGGAATCTGAGCCAGTTGGGTTCCAGAGTCTGAGCGCTTAACCACTACCCTGCACTGCCCCATATCGGGAAGATCAGGTCTCAGGGGGAGTTCTCTGATCCTGCTACAGGTTATTCCAGCCCTGTGCTGCTTCTGAAGCATGCCCATTTTCTTTTGCCTCTGAAATGAACAACTGAACAGATCCCATTCATTTATGTTTATGTATTTATTACTAGAGGCTTGGCCCCTGGCAGATAAAAGATGTGTTTTAGTCAGTTTTGTGTCCATAATGCTGGATTCAGAAGAGTGCTTGATAAAGGTTTTAAAGGTGAAGAATTAGTGATCCAAGGATTGGATGGATGGGTGAGCATTTTGCAAAGGGCTGGGACCAGGACGGTCCTCATGTCTTTTGTAGGAACCCAGAGAACATCCTGTGCTGGGAACAGTGTTCTTGCCTGTTCTTGACAACCTTCTGTGCAACTTCATCTACCATGTGGTGGACATACCTCTGTGTTCTCAGATTCTTGACCATAAGTGTGAATTAAAATGACACCTGACTTGACTGTCAGTTATTACCAAAATACATCTCCACCCCATCTGCCTGAGCTGTCATGGGCTGGGGCTCCATGTCGAAATGCCGCAGCAGGCCATTCTGGGAGCTCCCCGGTCCCCTGCATCATGGAGGGGAGTGGCACTCCATGGGAAGCCAGACCTGGTTGGGCTTGGCTGGAGGCAGGTGGGGTGGGAGGATCTCACTGATTTAAAAAGACACAATTTCATGATTGAAAGCTGGGTGGTTGGTGTTTATTTTCTTCTCTTATAGGATGCCCTTTTTGTTTCTCCCCTGTTTCTGTAATGTGCTGTAATATTTTAGCATAAGATTGTTTTTTCCTTACAATAATTCTCAGAGGAGATCTGGAAAATTGAGACCTGTGGAAAGAAGAAAAATGTCACCCAGATTAGCTCCCAATGCTAACATTTTGATTGAAGGCCATTAGCATTTTTCTGCTGTACATCACTGAGTACATTTTTTATATACTTGATATGATGTACATGAAATTGCGTCCCTGTTTGACATTATTGCCTAGGAATTTCCCGTGTTCTAATACCTTTGGTATTATGCTATCCTGTGTAATTTTTCATTGGGTGTATATAGTCTAATTTATAATCATTCCCTGGATAGCTTTTTTGCTCTACAATGCAGTCTTCTCTCCCCCGACCCCCAGTTTTAATGAGATATAATTGGCATATAACATTGTGTTAAAGTGTACAACTTAACGATTTGATATATGTATACTGCAAAATGATTACCTCAGTCAGTTTAGTTAACATCCATCGCCTCACAAAATTACAACTTTTTTCTTGTGATGAGAACTTTTAAGATCTACTCTCTTAGCAACTTTCAGATAGACAATATGGTATTAACTAGTCATCATGCTGTACATTACATCCCTAGAACTTATTTATCTTATAACTGCAAGTTTGTAGCTTATACAGTGCAATCTTTATATTAAAAAAAAATCTTCGTCAGACTTTCTTGTTGTTGTTCTGTCCTTGTGATTCAGATAGAACTGGCATGCATGCTTTACCCCTCTCTTTATTTTGAGGCATCCAACAGAGATGGGGGTGGAGGCATGAGGTTTAGAGGGGAGAGTTGACCACTGGTAGGTTACGGTGCCAATGTAGAGGGACAGCCTGAAGAGAAGGGGTGATCACAGTTTGCTACTTCATAGTGACAGGGGGATGTATTGATATTCCTTCCTGGTATCTTTAAATGTTTATAAGAAGAGCTCAGCTCCTCCACCATGATCATCTAATTAGTAAAATTGTGGGGCCACCTGAATCTCTTTTTCGAGTCATGTAGTAATTATAAAAAATTGATTAATACCATGTGTCAGAGGAGTCCTTGGGTTTAGTCCCCAAATGGAGGAGTTGGGGATGCTCAGCTGGCTTTATTATCCCTTGGGTGGCTCATTATTTTAATGTACTTTTTTGTAGCAGGTTAGAGTTATAGTTGAGTATCTTTGGTAAACCACCTCTGTTGTGTTCCAGGCTTTGTAATCAAGACGTATTATTAATGCAGCAAACTTTTTTTGAGGTTCAACCATGTGCCAGGTACCATGCTGAGTGCGAGTATCTATTGATAAACCATTCCCCGTGGAATTTAGTCCAGTGGGCATGATAGCCATTAGTGAAGTGATGACACACAATAAAGTGATGAGACCCATAAAGCCTTGATATTTACAAGAAGTACAGTGAAGATAACATAGGGAATTCGAGCTGGTCTGGGATGATCGGGGAAAGCTGCCCTGAAGGAGTAATGATTAAGCTGGTATCCACAGAAAAGAGAAGGAAGAGAGGCCACTGCCGATGGGAATGTACCAAGGTGGGAAGGAACATGGCCCTGGGAAGAAGAGACGGGAGGCTTGTGTGGCTGGTGTGCAGGATAAGGCGGGTGGGAGAGAGGAAAGACAGGAGAAGGGAAACATAAGCAGGGATGCCAGGTGAATGCCATGGCGTGTCCTGATCAACTCTGCTGGCGCAAGACTCAATTTTATCTCTCGTCACATGCTGTGTGACCTTGGGCAAGGCATAAAGCTTCTCTGTGTCTGTTTCTTTACCTGTAAAATGGGATGTTATTTAGCCCAAGGGTTGTTCAAATAGATTGTTCATAAATATTGATATTTCCTGAGTGAATACAGTGTCAAGCACTGGGTATACGGTGATTTGTCCCTTTTTCACGTGCAGCAAGCCCTGAGGTCATATATGCTGGCAAACAGTAGACAGCACAGTGAAGAGTGTAGCATGTGGAACCAGCCTGCCAGGTTGGAATCTCAGAACCATGGACTGCTAGCCCTGTGTCTTTCAGAAAGTCATTTAAATTCTTTAAACTTTAATTTTCTCATATGTAAAGTAGGGAAAAAAATAGTAATTGCTACTCCTAAGATTATTGTAATTAGATGAGATGTGCAAAGCAGTTAACCCTGCACTTGGTGCCATTATAAGCCATACACGTTTGCTTTTTATCATTCTGGCTTCTGGGGCTGATGGAGGTTTAATTATTACTGTGAACTTGTTAGCAGAGATAGAAATCCCTTACACATTAAGTGGGAGTCTTTTGGTGTCCCGACTACTTTCTGCTTGTGATTTCTGCTGCTTTGAAAGTGCTTGGATCAATAACATCTGAAGTTCTCAAAGAAGGGCCCCAGGACCTAACAGTGGGATACATGCCTCTCTCCACACAGCAGAAATTGCCCTGTAGACAGTTGGCAGTTCTGAAATGGTAAATTTCCTCTTGACTTAGAAATGGAAAGCCGAATGTCATTTCTAATTAGTAACTGTTGCTTTACCTTTCGGGGCCAATCTTAACCACAAGCTTATGTGGGACCCAGGCTAGAAGAATATGACATGTCTACATCAGATTTTGCCATGTGTTGAGGTTCTCAGTGTACACATGCCGTGATTACTAAGATGTTGCCTGAATTTGCCATCAGTCAAGGCTGAGGCAGGCTGCCCTGGTGTGTTTATTTCATCCCATTTCTGATTGCTGCTGTTTTTGCTCCCTCGACTCACCCATCAGTGGAGAGTTCCTTCCAGTGCTAGGTTGAGTAGATGCTTTCCTGCTGGACTTTTAGTGAGAGAGGCTTGCAGAGAAAGAAAATTGCCAGGGTAATGGAAAACATGTGGATGTCCACAGCATCACAGCGATCTTGTAAGGAATGCCCCCTTCTCCCTATTTCTCCTGTCTAGTAAATGCTTATTCATCTTTTTCGACTCAGGCTCAAAGATACTTCCTGTATGATGTCATCCCCAGCCTCCCCAGGTCCTTTCCTTCCTTTGTGCGTTGCCCTACTCTGTTTTCACCAAGTAACTGTCTTGTTTATGTAGCTATCCTTGACGGCAGAAATGGTGTTTTTACCTTTTCACCAATACCTGGTACAGAGTAACCACAGGTATATGTTTGTTGACAATGAAAATTACCACCCTTTTCTATATTAGGCAGAGAAGAGCTTGTGAACACCACTGTTTAATTTCTCTCCTTCTCCACTCTTCAGCCTCCTCCTTTCACCTAACATGTTTTTACTGTTGCTTAATCATCACATTAGCATTTTAGTCTTCCTTGAAAATTGAGTTGGTAGAGCTATTTCATCCTAGCAAGGAAAAAGCACTTAACCCTTGCTGCTGAGTTAGCACTTCTTAACTAGATTGGGCAAAAACCTCTTGAGTATGTGGGACATTCTTTTTTTTTTCCCTCTTTTTTAAGTGTAAAATTTTTACTGTAAGTGGTGGTTGTGCAGGAAATTACCTTGATGCAATGGTGGCCTCCAAGTGTACTTCCAGAGGTTACAAAATTGAAAGCCTCACAGGTAGACCAAATTCAGATGCTTAAATCATGTGGCTTATCAGATCATTTCAAAATACCCAGACGGAAGAAGGGGACTTAGAGTAGGATGGGGTACAAGTGAGGGGAGGAGAGAAGGATGGGCTACCCCACTGGGTTCCTGGGTCATGTGTTGTTCCTATAGTCAGTCTTTCTCTCTCTGCCCCATCAGTTTCCTCTCTGATGCTGTGGCTGCATGGACAGGAGCTGAGATTATTCAAAAGGGGGTTCAGCAGATGGGAGGTGCCTGGCACCAATGTGCTTCCTCTAGTTAGACTTGGGCAAGTACACCTGGCCACAGCTGTAGTTCACCAGTTAATTTGGTGAGCACCGATGGGTTTTATTAGCATTTCTTAGGGAGTACACGTGGGGCCAGAATGGGAATGGAATGGGTGTCAAAGATGGATGTCAAATTTAGGGATGACATAGCTGTCGTTCTGAAGGGGGCATTTGTACATTATGACTTGGTCCTCCCATCCCATCCTATTTATAAGTAACACTCTCATTCAGTCCTTTATATCTGTGTTCAACATACTTATGTTCCATTTATTGGATCTGTGTTTAACACGTTTCAAAATTTTCTGACTTGCTATCTATATTTAACACTTCCTTTGAATTCTATCCATCCCACTTGTTTTTCTTTTTTTTTAAGTTAATTTTTATTGGCTGCATTGGGTCTTTGTTGCTGTACATGGGCTTTCTCTAGTTGTGGTGAGTGGGGGCTACTCTTCCTTGTGGTGCGCTGGCTTCTTTTGTTGCAGAGCATGGGCTCTAGGTGCGCAGGCCTCAGTAGTTGTGGCACACGGGCTTAGTTGCTCCGCAGCATGTGGGATCTTCTCTGGACCAGGGATCGAACCTGTGTCCCCTGCATAGGCAGGCAGATTCTTAACCGGTGTGCCACCAGGGAAGTCCCCCCACTTGTTTATCTTGTTCTTTCTAGCAGAATTGAATATTCTCAAATAATAGAGCAAACACACATTGTAGTGGTTACATATAGAAGTACAATATTCATGATAGGTTCTCATTAACTGGTTTTCATTGATTGTTCTTTTTTTTTTTTTTTTTTTTTTTTGGCGCACGGGCTTAGTTGCTCCGCGGCATGTGGGATCTTCCTGGAGCAGGGATTGAACTCATGTCCTCTACATTGGCAGACAGATTCCCAACCACTGCGCCACCTAGGAAGCCCGATTGTTCTTTTAACTCCAGGAAAAAAAGCAGGCTACTGCAAAGTAGGTGACATACCAGTATGTTCAGTAATTGAAAACTTTATGTTGAGTTGGAAAATTGGCAGAAGAGGAAAATTGTAGAACCTGGGTGTTTTATAGATGGAAAATACCTTTGGTACCCTCTTGCCATTCAGCTAGGAGCAGGGTAAACTCATTCACAGAAATGAGATGTTGAAACTAGGAAAGAACTTTGAGGTCGTGGAGATCAAGCCTTTCAATTTTCAGATGTGGCATGTGAGGCTCAGAGAGGTAAAGTGTCTTATCCAAGGTCACACAGCTTAGTTATCTGCAGAACTTAGTAATCTTCAGTTCCTTGAAACCTGGTCCAATGTTATTGCCTCTATATTGTAAAAGTAGTGGGATTACTTATGTTCGTTTAGTGGCTGAATTATGGTAAACTTTTATTTGAAAGAGCTTTTTTGAAAATGAGAATGTGCATTTATCAATTTATCAAAATAGTTTTTTTTTCACATTTCACTCTGAGTGCTAATAGAGTCTCTTTACTTCAATACATCAATCATTTACAATGAGAAATGAGAAAAGCCGGCAAAAGAAATTTTCAGCTTTCTAGGAGGGTTGGGTAAAGAGAAGTGTAGTTGGACTGGATTTGACCATTAGCTGGGGTGTCCTACAAAGAGCAGAAGGCTGAAAATCATTTTAATGTGATAGCCACTGGCACTACAGAAGCACCCATTTATCTCCTAGTTCTCCAAAAGGTATCATAGTATTTTCTGACTGTAATATTTGTGGTTACTTGAAGTAACAATATAAATGACATAAATGGAAACTACATTAGTTAATTAATTCAGTACGTCTTGATTGGATGCCTGTTTTCTGCCAGCCACTAAGAACTGTGGAAGCAACAGTGAATAAATAAGTATGCCTGCCCTCATGGAGCTTATAATCTAGTGGGGAAAGAAAGGAAATAAGGTAAGAAACGTGGAACAAGATTATAATCAGTGATACAAGGAGATAATGGATCACAATACATATACTATGATGAGTGGTATGGAGGAAATCACTGAAGTGGCGTGTGATACATTAATGGGGGCCCTGTGTTGGAGGGAGTGTGGAGGCTGCATTTGGAGTGAAAGCTGGAGGAGAAGGGAGAAGTGGGCAACAGGTAATTTGTGTGTGACCATGCAGGCCATGCTGAAGGGCCTGATTTTTATTCTGGGAGCAATGGGAAGCCACTGGAGGGTTTTAAGCAGGAGATGGAAATGATCCTGACTTCTGCTTTAAGAAGGGCAGAAGATGGAGAAAGGCAGGCAGCATGGCATGGGAGACCAGTGAGGTTGCAGTTGGAGAGGTGATGGCATCTTGGACAAGAGTTTGAAGAGTGGAACTGGGAAGAAATGGGGAGATGTCAGATGTGGGAGCTCTCGTGATGTGCTCTTGGATTGAATCTGGAGGGTGGAGGGAAAGAAAAAACCGAGGACAGCTTCTGATTTTTTGGGCTGAGGACATTGCTGGTTCCATTTACCAAGACTGGAAACTCTAGGAGATAAGAGAGGGTTGGGGGAGAGCTCAGTGGGTGGATACAACTTGATATTAGACATTCATAAGGAGATATTTTCAGAAGGATATTGCATATATGAGTCTGTTAAGGGAGAAGTTGGGGTTGCAGATATAAATTTGGGGGTCATTGGCCATCTGGCTTGATGATATCCCCCAGGAAGAATTGCATGAGAGGTCAGGACACCCACAACTGATGTGATATTCTTAACACCCCTGGTAAGCATTGCTGATCAATCATGGCCCTCTTTTCATTGGGCCTAAGCTTCAGAATCCCCTAATGAGCTCTCTACGTAGCTACCAGCAATCAGTTGATTCCTAATTCATGAGTAAAGAAAGAAGTAGCAAAAAGGAAACAAAGTAAACACAGAAGTTAATGTCAAGAATCAGGTGTGTTTTCCTGGCACTAAATTCTAGGTAAAAGTTATTGTGGGGCTCTTTGCCCAGTGGTAGTAATAATAGAAATAACATTAACAAACATTGGCTAATGATCTCTAGTTTACAAAGTGATTTGTTCATATGTTTAATAGGTTTTGAATATCATCCTGGAAAGTCTTCGGCTAGGATTTTGTAGAAGGCATAAAAGCATTCCCTAAGTGGCTGACTCTTATCTCAGCCCTGGACAAAAGCTGACAGCATGCTATTTAGTAGTACAGTAGTGAAAGCCTTTCTTGGGCAGGAAAGCAAATGTCAGGTAGGTTTTCTGTGGGTAGAGTGTTCTTGGGTCGGATCCCTCCTTGGGAGAGGACCAACCTTGCTTCCCACTGTCCGTAGCCTAGACTTCAACAGCTGGAAGACTGTGGTGTTCTTTTCTGTGCTGCAAACTTGAAACAGCAATGCGTAGAATTATAGGAGATGAAGCTGGGGAGGTCCTGAGAAATCACCTAGTCCACCGCCCTCATCTTGCAAATGAGAAAACTGAGGCCCGAGGTTAAGAATTCAAGGATTTGTTTTTGTTAAAAGCCACTCTTTATTGTGAGGTTCTTCAAGCTCCAAATACAAGTCTGTAATATTGCTTGGGCTATGCAGCCTTTGCAGTTCTATGTTTTTCTTTTTTTTTAAATTTTAATACAATTTTTAAATCTTACTTTCCATTTACAGTTATTACAAAATCTTGGCTATATTATCTGTGTTGTACAATACATCCTTGAGCCTATCTTACACCCAATAGCTTGTACCTCCCACTCCCTCACCCCTACGTAGTCCCTCCCCCACTCTCCACTGGTAACACTAGTTTTGTTCTCTATGGCTGTGTCTGCTTCTTTTTTACTATATTCACTAGTTTGTTGGTTTTTTTAGATTCCATGTATGTGATAGCATACAGTATTTGTCTTTGACCTATTTTGCTTAGCTTGATGTGCTACGAGTCTATCCATGTTGCTGCAGATGGCAGTATGTCATTCTTTTTTTATGGCTAAGTAGGATTCCATTGTATTTATATACCACAGCTGCTTTATCCATTCATTCGTTAATGGACACTTAAGTTGTTTCCATATCTTAATTGTAAATAATGCAGTTATGTGTTTTTCAAAGGCTCCTCGGGCAGTCCTGGAGAAATAACCAAGTAGTTATACAGTCAGAGGATGTGGTCAGAGTATGAGAGAAGGCCACCAAACACGTCTTTGGCGTTCATTTGTCATCATTTGAATGATTTTCTCTAATTCTGCCCCCTTGGTGCCCACTTTCTAACGCCAGGAAGTAAAGTAAAATAGTGATGTAACCCCCAGTTTATCACGGCAAGGGTGAGTCTGAGTATGAAATGAGGGATGTCTCATTATGAGGATGTGGCAGAAAAAAAAAAGATTCTTGTCCAGGAGTAGGATTAGCTGGACTCACACACCTCTAGGCCTGCTGAAGTGGCCTCAACTTTAATAAATATTTCATGAGGACAGTCATGCACTGCATGTTTACAGAGACATTCCAGGCACACCGATGGGTCACGAGCATGCCTTGGATTTATTCTTTAAGCCAAAGCGGAGCTGTCCGGCATCATTAGTACTAGCAAATCTCTCCTGGGTACCAGGTGAGGACAGGTTTCCCTGGATGCGTTGTGGGGAGAAAGAAACTGAGGCCATGAGGAAAGGGAAATTAGAGCCTGCTGAGTGGCACTAGATCCTGATAGACTCAGGATTCTCTGAATTTTGGACCCCATTTATCTGACTGCCTCTCACCTTATTTTCAGCAACCTAATCTGTTTGCAGCAGGCCAAATTGCTCAGTGTCCCGTCAGAATTCCCATCAGAAAATCACTGACTGGCCAATTGTGAACTTGTCAAAGTGACAAGTAGGCACGGTGGCCAAGACAGCATTTCTGGTCTTTGCCTTGAATGGGTGCAGCCGCGTGGAGGGGTGGGTAGTGCCTGAAAATGGAAACTGTTGACAAAAGGGGAAAAGGGAAAATGTACCCTGGATCCTCCGGACAAGGCATTTTTAACTGTGCATCTTTTGTCCTTTTCCTTCTCCTATTCCCTCTCCTCTTTTCCCTTCTATATCTCTTTCCTTCCCCTTCTCCTGCATGTCCTCTTCTTTCTCCCCTTCTGTTTCTCCTGCTCTTCTTTCTTGACTCCTAGATATAGAAAGAGAGATCCACTCAGCCCCTCACGTGAGTGAGAAATTAATTCAGCTGTTCCGGAATAAGAGTGAATTCACCTTCCTGGCCACTGTACAGCAGAAGCCATCCACTTCGGGAGTGATACTGTCCATTCGAGAACTGGAACGCAGGTGAGAGTGCTTTCTACATCTCAAAATCTACCTACTATTCATGAACTATACAAAATGCCTTGGAATTTAGAGGGTGTAGCGCCAGGAAAATGAGCAGCTAGCTGAGGCCTTGTGCCTGCTGAACACATTCACGGACTTACTTTGCATTAAGAATTTACTTTGGGTGTAGTGGCTTTTTTCTTTTCTTTTCTTTAATTAATTTCTGGCTGTGTTGGGTGCTTGTTGCTGTGTGCAGGCTTTTCTCTAGTTGTGACGAGTGGGGGCTACTCTTTGTTGTGATGCTTGTACTTCTCGTTGTGGTGGCTTCTCTTGTTGCGGAGTACAGGCTCTAGGCGCACGGGCTTCAGTAGTTGCAGCACGTGGGCTTTAGTAGTTGTGGCTCATGAGCTCTAGAGCGCAGGCTCAGTAGTTGTGGTGCACGGGCTCAGTAGTTGTGGTGCACGGGCTCAGTAGTTGTGGCTCGTGGGCTTTAGAGTGCAGGCTTAGTAGTTGTGACGCACATGTGTAGTTGCTTCGTGGCATGTGGGATCTTCCTGGGTCAGGGATCGAACCCATGTCCCCTGTGTTGGCAGGCGGATTCTTAACCACTGTGCCGCCAGGGAAGTCTCTGAAGTGGCTTTCTTGCTTGCTCTCCAAGGACCACTCATGAGTGTCTTTCTTACCTATTTTGTATCTCCTGATAGACTTTACTCATATAAAAACACATTCTATCCATCAGATTTAGGTCATCAAGCAAGTTAATTAGTCATATTTACCAACAATCTCCAATAAGCCTTCACTGTGTTTATTTTATGCAGGAACTGTGCTTGACACTGGGAATATTAAGGTGAATAGTACAGAATTTTTATTCTAAGGATCACATCACATACACTAGTAGGGAAGAATGAATATCATGAAGAATTGTAGATGCACTCTGTGCTGGAAACTTGTGTTTAGGGAATAAAGGTAGTAGCTGTCAACGCTGCTAAGCTTTGTAGTAAGTGAACAAGAGGTTCAGAAAAGATGATGGTTGTATAAGGAAATCAAATGAGTAGATATGTGACAGGCTGGATGGAAAGGAGTAAGGCATAGGAAGAACAGCATTCCAGAAAGAGGTTGTGATGATTTGGGGAAGGAACCGTGGGTAAGTAGTTGGCACATAAAGTGTGTGGGGGGATGGGGCTGAGGTGTTTGCGGTGGGCAGACATAGGTTGTATTATAGAGGTAGGTGGAAACCAGATGATTTCAAAGCTTTGATGCCGTGTTGAAAAACTTGGCCTAAATTCCCTATAGATAATGGGAAACTATGTAATGGTTTTAAGTTTGAGAAAGATGACTCTATTCAGGAGTTCCAAGTAATGATTGTTAGGTAATCTAAGACAGGGTATAAGGTTCTTTCTGGGATATAGTGGTGGGCTATTGCAAAGCAGAGGGAGAGGCGAGAGTGTGTCCACCAGCCTCCATTCTCCGAGAGCCCCTCTGCTGGCCCCATAAGTGTGCTGGAAGCCTGCTCCCCAGGCCAGAGCTCTTGGACAAGCAAATAGCTCTTTCTCAGAAAGACTGGGGGTATTGCAGTCTGCTGTCTGTGTAGTGCTTTGGGGGTGACAGCCTGCCAAGGACGGTCTCTCCTGTTGTTATGGTCTCATGGGACTCAGGAGCTGGGCTCCAGAGCCAGGCAATCAAGGGTATCCCTTGGGTGGCAGCTGTAAAAACCAGGGCACTGGGTGGTTTCAAAGCTCCCTGCTGGGAGATACTGACCCTCTGGAGTTCGCAGAGGGAGAACTTCAAGATGGCGCGGCTGCCCGTCTTCCTCCTGTAGAGTGTTCCAGCAGGCCCCTGGATGTGTGTGTTAGCTTAGGTGCCTGCCTCTCAGGCCAATGCTTTAATGATAAGCAAATGAGCCTCTTTCACTTGAAGTCTGGGTGCCAGAGGCTTTCTTGGATCTGGGTCCCGAGGTGGGTGAGTCCCAGTGTGTGAGCTGTTTTTCCAGATCATTACAGCCTTGTGGGTCTTGTGGACATGAGCCCCTTTGGTTTTCACAGCTGGACGTTCTGGGGCCTTGTCTCTTAGGTGCAGGTGTTAAGAGCTGGGGTGCCTGATGTAGGGTTCAAACTCTTTGCTCCTTAAGGAGTAGCTGTGGGTTTTAAGTTCCTTCCTGATTGTGGGTCTGTGAACCAGGTTTGGGGTTTATAGTGAGATTATATTCCACCCTCACCTATCTGCTTTGATGTAGTTTTCTTTTTCTGCTTTCTCATTTGCCCCATGTGTTCAGCCAGCCTTTAGGTTTTTCCCAGAGGAAAATGTTCCATAGGTAGCTGTAGACTCAGGGTGGAGGAGGAGGTGAATTCAGGATCTTCCTAAGTCACCATCTTGAATTGGAACCTCCCAGCCAATTTTAATTTAATACCAACTTTATATTAATCCATTGAAAATACGTATGAAGCACTTATTCTATTCTAAGTGCTATGCCAGTTTTTGTGGGGAACTGAAAGAAAATCTAACAGAGTTTGGCAATATGGGAAGCAAGGCATGACCACATAAAAAAAAACTAAAGAATAAAAAAGAGCTATTAATAGAGAAGTTATAGACTGGAGTTACTAGGCAGTGTGTAACTAACTTCAAAATCATGCGGCTTCCCTAATCTGTTCCGTGCCCCTCCCTCCCCCACCCTGCCAAGGGTGGACAGCGGTCGCAGAATACTGGCCTTCCCAAGCCCACACGACAGTCACTGCCTAAGCAGAGGGTGGCAGCTGGGGAAGGGCAGGCAACTGGGTAAAGACCGGTGGGCCCTGGGTAGCATGGGCAACCAAGCCAGTGGCTGAGAACTGGTCCCAGGGAGGTGGCAGGTGGTGGGAGGTGGGCCTGCATGTGAACGGAGGCTCCAAGTGCATGTTCCACCGTCCCATTGGACTTCACTGACCAAACACAAAGTCAGAGGTAAAATTACTGAGAATTTCAAGATGCTGACTGCAGAGCATTAAACGCTAAATGTGGGTCCCTTCTGAGGGCAGGATCTCATGCCTATGCAGCCAGCCCTACCTTGACCTTGAGGCAGACACGGCGGCACGCTCCCCTGACCCCCTCAGATCTCTTGTGTAGGTTCTTTGTGACCTTCACTGACCAAACACAAAGTCAAAGGTAAAAAGCTTCTATGGGCTTTGCTTCTGAAGGTTAGCACCTGATGACTTGCCTCAGAGCACTGGCACTCAGCCTCTGTAGCCCCTTCACCCTATACGGAGAGCAGAAGTGTCTGGGAGTTCACTTCCTCCTCAGGCAGCCTGGAGTCAACGATTGACTCATGAGTGTGGGAGGATGGAAGCCTAGTACCCTGGCCTTTGATGCCCAAAGGCCAGTCAGGCCTCTGAGGCTTCATTCATCCCCCAGAGCAACCAGGGATCAGGCTGAGGCTGGGACTTCCTGTTATACTCCCTTCCTCTCTACCTTTCTTGGGAGCACTTCCTTAGGAAATCACTTGCTCTCAAATTCTCATCAGGGTCTACTACTGGAGAACCAGAGTTCAGATAAACCTTCCTTTTACTACTTTTTGGTTTATCAACCTAGATAGGTAAACTGAGGCAAAAAATGATGTAAAGGTGTTAAGCTGACTGAGTTTAGTACATTAAGTTGGTGGTTAAGGAAGACCACTTAGAGGGGAGACTCCTAAACAGGTAGACTTCTGCAGGTAAGGGAAAGAGAAGGGTATAGAAGCAGGGAGAACAGTGTGGGCAGTCGCACAGGGGAGAAATTAAGGAAATGCAGTTTTTTTTTGGTGGGGGGAGAGGTGCAGAGAATAGACCACTGGCTGGAGCAGAGGGTCTTTCCATGCACATTTTCAGCAGAGGTGAGAATCAACAGTTCTCTTTTCAGCAGTTTCGTTTGCCTTCAGCCTCAAAGGGATGTGAGGGACCCTGATCCTTCTGTGGGGTTGCAGTCAGCACAATGAGCTGGTTGTTTCCAGGTCAGCCTGGCAAATGCAAGCTGGCGTACGTGTTAGTGGGCAGGTGTGGGTTCTGTCGGCTGGGAGGAAGCACAGGTTCTCATCGCCTGAGGGTGGTAAGAAGTCAAGCCAGTCTCAGCTTCACAGACAGAGGAAGGTCATGTCCTTGCCCCACTGGCTTTGTGGGGTTAGGTGTGAGGGCCTCGTCAGTATGAGGGCCATGCAAATGTCCAAGAATAGAATGTAGGGCATCTTCAAATGCTTCTCAGTGGAAGCAGAATTTCCTAAAGCAAGTGAGAAGTGAGTGGGATGGCAACCGATACAGTAGAGCACTGGCTTCAGAGTCAGACAGGATGGAGGCTGAAGTTTGACTTCTAGCTTTGCAGTACCTGCTGTTTAATGTCTTAAAACCTCAGTTTCCTTGTCTATAACTGGGGACAATAATCTACTTTGCAGGACTGCTGTAAGGATGAAAAAAGGTAGGGCATGTTAAGTGCACAGCTCTTAACAAATACATATTTATTCTCCTTGTCTAATCCTAAGTCTTGAAACTCTATTTTATGGATTTCTCTTTTGGAATATTTTAAAAAAAATCCATATCTTGCTTTAAGAAAGGTTTTGAAAAACCTTTTGTGTTGCCACATAGAGTCAACTGAGGCCACCTTCTCTTACCTTCGTGGCAGGTTTCTAATAGAACCTGAATGGAAATCATCTGACCATTTTTCATTGTAATAGGAAAACCTCAGGTCTTGATTCAGACAAACTAAATATAAGGAAATAGAAAATAGGTTCCCCTCCACTTCTGAATTCTGCGGTGCCTTCCTCCATGTTTGTGTAGTCTAATCAAGGCAAGGTATGAAGGATTAACTCTGAATCTGTAATGCACTTGGCTGTGGGTACTAAAGATGTGGTTTCCATGCCTAAGGAGATTAATGTCTAGTTAAGGAGACTATCAGCATGCAAGAAATAGAGAGGAATATATGATACTACATATTTAGGAATTAGACTTTTAATAATACAAAAGATGTTCACATCTGTAATATGTGAGAATCTTTAGTCATTTTCAGATTTACTGTTTTCCAGACTAAGTGTCTAGAGAAGCAAACTGTCTTGTAGACGTGTCTACATGTGACGATCAAGATGGATTAATATGCATTTGCCACAATTAGGATGTGATGGGCACTATTAAGTTCCCAGCCGATTTCTTTTTGTTGCTTTCACATTTTTTTTGAGTATAGTCGGAGTTGTGCATTTATCAACACAATCAATTTTACAAGTTTTCATTACCTCTCAAAGAAATCCCAAACCTCTTAGCTATCACTCCCCAATCTCTCCATCAGTCCCCCAGCCTTAGGCAATCACTAATCTAATTTCTATCTCTATGGATTTGCCTATTTGGACATTTTATATAGATGGAATCATACAATATGTGGCCCTTTGTAGCTGGCTTCTTTTATTTAGAATGTTTTCAAAGTTCTTTCATGTGGTAGTGTGTCAGTATTTCATTTCTTTGTTTCTTTTTTTTTTTTTTGGTCACACTTTGTGCCTTGTGGGATCTTAGTTTCCTGACTAGGGATTGAACCTGTGCCTTTGGCAGTGAGAATACAGGGGCCTAACCCCTGAACTGCCAGGGAATTCCCCAACTGCAGAATAATATTACATTTTTTGGACATACCACCTTTTATTTACTCATTCATTAACTGATGGGACATTGGAGTTGATTCCACTTTTTGGCTGTTACGAATGCTGCTATAAGCTTTCTTGTACAAATTTTTGTGTTGATGTATGTTTTTATTCTCTTGGGTATTTAACTAGGAGTACACTTGCTGAATCAAGTGGTCACTATGTTTAACTGTTTGTGGAATAGTCAGACTGTTTTTCAAAGTGCCCGCACCATTTTACATTGCTACCAGCAGTGTATGAGGGTTCCAGTTTCTCCACATCCTTGTTAAAAGCTAGTTACTATCTTTCGTTTTGATTATATCCATCCTAGTAAATGTGAAGTGATCTTGCACTGTCGTTTTGATTTAGATTTTTCTGATGGCAAATAATGTTTATCTTTTCATGTACTTATTGGCTGCTATATATCTTCTTTGGAAAAATGTCTATTCAGATCATTTGTCCATTTTTAATTGGGTTGTGTGTCTATGATTTTGTAATAGTTATTTTATACATATACATTCCTTATCAGATATGATTTACAGAATCTCCCCCCTATTCTTTAGATTCTATCACTTTCTTCATGATCTTTTTTGAGGCACAAAAGTTGTTAAATTTGATGTCCAGTTTTTCTTTTATTGCCTGATCCTGAGACTGAAGATTTATTCCATATGATTTCTTTAAAAAGTTTTGTAGTTTTAGTTCTTATATTTAGATTTTTAATATATTTTGAGTCATTTTTTTCTGTATGGTGTGAGATAGGGGTCCAGCTTCATTTTTTTTTTTGCATGTGGATAGCCAATTGTCCCAGAACCATTTGTCGAAGACCAATGAATTTTCTTGGTACCCTTGTTGAAGATCAATTGACCATAAATGTGAAGATTTATTTCTTGACTCTCAAATTCCATCCTGTTGATATATTTGTTTATTCTTATGCCAGTACTATTTTGATTATTTGGCTTTATGGTAAATTTTGAAATTGCAAAGTGTGAGCCCTCCAACTTTGTTTCTTTTTTAAGATTGTTTTGGCTATTTCAGTCCTCTTGAATTTCCATATGAGTATTATGACCAGCTTTTCAGTTTCTGCAAAGATGTCAGCACTAGTGTGGGGAGTATTGCCATCTGAGTGATATTAAATTATCTGATCCATAGACATGAAATTTTCATTTACTTAGGTCTTCTTTAACTTTTTCAACAGTGTTATTTAGTTTCAGAGTATAAGTTTTACATGGCTTTTGTTAAATTTTTTAAAAAAATGATTATTAAATATTCTTTTTGATGCCATTGTAAATGGACTTGTTAATTTCACTTCTGTTTGCTCATTGCTGCTTTATAGAAATGCAAACTGGTGTTTGCATGTTAATCTTGTATCCTGCAGCTTTTTTGATCTCATGCATTATAATAATTTTTTAGTGGATTTCTTAAATTTTTTCTGACAAGATCAGGTCATCTGCAAATAGTTTTATTTCTGTCTTATCCGAATGTCTTTTATTTTCTTGCCTAATTGCCCTGAGTAGAACTTCCAGTACAATATTAAATTGAAGTGATGGGAACAGATAGTCTTGTTTCTGATCTTAAGGAGAAAAGCTTTCAATTTTTCACCATGAAGTGTGATGTTAGTTGTGGATTTTCTTAGATGCTTTTAACCAGGTTGAAAAAATTTCCTTCTATTCCTACATGCTCTTATCAGGTTGAGGAAGTTCTCTTCTATTCCTAGTTTGTTGAGTATTTTTTTTTTTTTTTTCATCATGAAAAGGTGTTAACTTTTTTCAAGTGCTTTTCTGCATCTATCAAGAGGATCATGTAGTTTTATCCTGTTGTACTGATGTGGTGTATTATACTAATTGATTTTTGGATATTATACCAAGCTTGCGTTCCTGGGATAAATCCTGCTTAGTCATGTGGTATAATCCTTTTTACATATTCCTGGATTTGATTTGATAGTATATTAATTTCTATATCTGTATTCATGAGAGAGAGATTGGTTTGTAGTTTTCTTTTGATGCCTTTGTTCTGATTTTTGTATTAGACTTTTAAACTATGTGAGCTATGTGGAATAGTGTTTTTTTTTTTTTAAACTAACATTTTTTGATTACTGTACCACGGGCCAGGCATTTAAATTTTTTTTTTTAATGATCCCCCTTGATTTAAGTATACAATTTTGTCTCTCATTCCAATATTTCTACTAGCTATGTCTCTCACATTCCAGTGTTGATACTAGCTATCCCTTTTTCTTGTCTTACAAAAGATACTGGCTAGAATCTCCATACCAGTGATGAGTAGTAATCATATTAAAGATCCTCATTATAGTCAGGAAGAAGACAGCAGACATTCCTGTCTTTAATGTGTTCCTTATCTGCTTAATATAATCTGCTTAATATAATGTCTGGTCTCATCTATCAACCTATCTTATATACATGTACACACACACACACACACACACACGCCGAGTCATCATGTAAAGGAAGTTTAGATCCATTCCTGATTTACTGAAAGGCCACAAGATCTTGAACAGCTGTTACATGTTATTACATCAATCCAGCTTATATATATAAATATGTACGTGTGTATATATAGTATGTATACGTATGTGTGTATATGGATACACATGTATACACATATAGTCATCATATAAAGGAAATTTAGTTTTATTCCTGATTTAAAAGCCCAAAAAATCATGAAAGCTGTTATCTTTTATTAAACACGCTCTTCAGGGTACCTTTTGAGATAATTGTTTTTTTTCCTTTCATTTATTAACATTAATTACATTAATAGTGTCCATAATGTTGAATTATTTCTGAAATCCTTAAATTTATATTTACTAATGTTTAGAATTTTTGCATCAATATTAATAATAGTAATATTAACACAAATAGTAATAATAACTAATTATTGTAAGCATCGATAAATGCCAGGCATTGTTCCAAACATTTTACCTTAAACTCATTAAACACTTTTTAACTCATAAATGAGATACAGTATGTTTTTCTATGTATGTGGTTTAATTCAAGGCTTTTTGAATTTTATGCTGTAGACTGGTTTCAATATATAGGCAATACCTCTTATAAGAATGTTTCTCATAGAATTAGCCTGAAAATAATGTGAGCTTATAATTTGTGTTTGGGGAGGCTGGGAAATCTTTTATTACTGAAAATGTTCATTTCCCTTCTCTTTTTATGGTATTGTTCTATTTAATTAATTTTAAACTCTTCTGTGGACCAATTTATATTTTGTTGAAATCATATATTTCGTTGAGATCTCTCCCTTTTTGGGGGCAAATAGTTGGACATTATATTCTTAATAAAATTTTTATATTTGTGGTTATATCTTCATTAACTTGTAATGTGAAATAATGTGTTTCCTTGGTCAAGCTCATCATGGATTGTGTAATTTATCGGCCTTTTTAATGAAACAGTTCTTAAGCTTTATTGATCAGGTCTACTGTTTTTCACTTTAAATTCACTGATTTCTGCTTCTTCCCTCTTTTCTGATCACTTTGGTATTTTTACTAGCTTCTTGAATGCTTAGTTCATTTGTTTTCAGTATTTTCTGTTTACTAGTAAAATCACTGAAGGCTTAATGTTTTCCTATGAGTACCACTGAATACAGCCCACTGATACTGCTATATACTATTTTCATTTCTATACTTCTCTGTCATTTTTAATTTCAGTTAACTTCCTCTTTGATCCAAATTAGGGGAGTATTTAAAAATTTCAAAGTGATTAAGTTAAAAAATACTTAGTGGGTGA
This sequence comes from Hippopotamus amphibius kiboko, assembly GCF_030028045.1. Lineage (NCBI taxonomy): Eukaryota > Metazoa > Chordata > Mammalia > Artiodactyla > Hippopotamidae > Hippopotamus > Hippopotamus amphibius. The sequence continues at coordinate 24,177,753 of NC_080194.1, read as the reverse complement.
CTCCTGGTTTTACTGTTAATTGAAGATGTAAAATATATGCTGTAATAGATGAGTTTGAACATTTTTTCTGGTACCTGTATGTGCTCAATATTTTTATTTTTTGAGGGGGAATGTTTTTAAAAGGATGGGTAGTTTCTGTGTGTATTAGATATGACTTTATGCATGACATCTTAGTTGTGTTAAATTCAACTTCTCTGTGTTTTGATTTATGAACTTGAACTATAACATTCTGAAAGAGATAGATTAATAGCTTCTTCTATGATTAGACTTTCGTCATATTCTCCTTGGATAGGTTGAAGCACGAAGCCTGGAAATGTCATGCATTAGGCAACCACATTTTATTGACCAATAGTGGGAAATTTGGGCTAGCAGTGTGCCAAGGATGAGAAAACCTGGATATTGGAATAACTAGGTGGTCTCTGTCTTGGTGGTCTGAGGTACAGTCTGTGCCCAAATACATGAAAGTAGCATAGGTAAGAGCCTACATTACATAGGGGCTTTTGCAGGTAGTATTCTGAGGTGCATAGTATGTACTAGGCAACTATTAAGTGAACAGATGTTTCATATTCTCCAGCTCTGGTTAGGGCTGCTTGTAAATTTCATGGCTGATTTCAAAGGTTCGCGTGGAATATATTGTCCCAGAAATAGATACTGCCCTGGATGTACTATATGTGGGAGGCTGCACAGGACAGTGAAAAGGGCAAAGGTGTTGGTATCTGCAGACTGAAATGAATAATACCTTGGGATTTTTGTATAGGATTAGAAGTCTTTGCAAAACAGCTACAGTAGTTCTTGGCACATAATTTAGAAAACAAAAAGCCATGATGGTGATGTTAAAGTGGAAATTTGATGCTGAGGGGAAAGAGGAAGCTGAGGATTGGCCAGATAAGCAAACAGCCACTTGACTCTAGTTCACTGGTTAAAGGAAAACAGCATTTATCCCCCCAACCTTCTGGTAGTGTTCAGTTTCCAGTCAAAAGTCACCTTTGCTGATGGAGCACAGCGGGGAACCACATCCTGGAGCTGAACACTCTGTGTCATGTGCACCACAGGAAATCATTATGCACTGCCTTTTCCAAAGCTGTCATCCAGAAAAACTGCATTCACTGTTTTGGAAATCAGTGTGTCCAATTTTTGCTAGGCTTTCAGCTATTCTCAGGTAAGGCCATTGTTGAATTAATAGCAGAAGAGTTCATTCAGTGGCTGAGTTTCCTTCCAGCTAAAGGCGGGCATCTCTCCCACCTGGTGGGGTTCTGGCAGCCAGAGGTGGGTCATTTGGGAGGTGATTTCCTTAAACCAGGAGCGAACTTCTTGACACAATATCTAGAAACTCACTAGATAACTTAGCCAGTTGAGTTTCTGTGAATATCTTGAGTGAGTAGAAAAAATGAAATGGAAAACTTAAATGTAAAGGCAGTTGAAAACACACCTGGAGGTAGTAATTGAAATAGACTCTTCCATATAATGGAATGGGCACTCTGTTGTTAATTCTCATCTATATTTCTAATATGATGGATTTTTATTTTTTATTTTTTTACAGTACCAATAGAGCACGTTGGAAGAGCAACATAAATGAATCTGTCTTGCTGAGCTATCTTAATAGCATTGCAGATTTAATGTTTACTTTTCCTGATTCAAGTGTGTTAATATAGAGCTTTGTTAAAATTGGAAAGCTTAATTAACGTAGATTAAATCTAATTCAACGTTCTGCCAGTATACACAACTCTATAAGATATAATGGTAAATCTTCTGTTTTTCAGTTTTTTTCCTAAATTATAGATAAAATTAAATCTAAGCATAATTAGCTAGGAAGCTGAAAGCTAGGGGTCTAAGAAAAAGCTTCCTGTGGAACGCTTCTGTGAGGAGATCAAGAGGACATTTTTGTCTTGCTAAGAAGGCATCTTCTCTTTAAAAAATTTTTGTATTTCAGAAGATACTCTTCAGTTTTCGGAGTTCTTGCGGTGGAAAGAACTACCTTCTACTTTGATGCCAGATAGACGTGGGTTCAGTTCCTGGCTCTATCTGTTACTAGGTGTGTGAGATTTTGTGGTTGCTTTTAATTTACCTCAACCTCGGCAGCCTTTCATGGAAAGTGAAGTTCATGATTACCGTGTCATGGAGCTACTGGGAGGATTCAACAGGAGTGCTTAGGTGAATAGTTCCTCACACGTCTCATTTTTCAGTGCACTGCATCAAATGTCATTTTCCTTCCTCTCCTCGTGTTTTTTTTGTAGATATTTCCTCATACTTTCTCACATTCTTCAGAAGTGAAAAAAGGAAATATTGGGAATTTCTCATCGTTTGAAATAGTAATTAGGTTTTCACATCAAGAGATTGTTACACATAATTTAAAAACAGTGGTCGTCCTAATGGAATGCATTTAGTAATTTCTTCGTAATTATGGATGATTTAAGCTAATATGTAAATTATTTTGCACTTTCAGACAGTTTATTAAAGGATATCAGGATGGAGGGTTAGGAGGTGGAGGAAATTTCAGAAGAGTATTACATGTTTTGAACCTAGCCCAAGAGAAAACTCTTTTCGTGGGTGCTTAAAAGTGCATTTTTAGAAATTAAACTTCTTATATAAACTTAAGTTTAATTCTTCCCTCAAGGATATATGGCATAAGTCTTGTTAAAAAAAAAAAAAAAAAAAGCAGGTGACTTAAGTTGTTAAATTGCTTACATTTAGGAAGGGAAGAAGCAGTGCAAATTGGAATCTTGCCCAAATGCAGATCTCTCTTTCAAAGTATACAAATAGATCTTCATTTTCCAAACAAATACGGGAGACTCTACATTTAGAACTGTGTTCCCATTGGACTATAAGCTTCCTCATCAACAACGTTCAGGAAATATTAATGCAAATCTATCAAATACCCTGTGTGGTGCTAGACACCGGGCTACAATTGTGAAGCATACAGGGCTGGGGATAGTCTGTTGAAGAAACACCGCAAAGTATGGTTGGTGTCCTGATAGGCGGATACAGGGAGCACAGAGCAGGGTACCTTGACTTTTCCAAAAGAAGTTGGAAAGCCTTCTCACTGAGGGTCACGCTTAAGAGGCAAAGTGGAATGAGTAGAAATGAGCCAGAAGATGATCTACGGAAGAGGGTTCTGGATGCAGCATGAGTGGAGGGGTGAGAGATGAGAGGGATCCTGGTGCATGAGAATAATGGAAGAAAAACTGCTGTGTTGTTGGAGAGGGGGCAGAGCATAGGTGCAGAAGCAGGGGCGAGGTGTGGCCGGAAGTGAACCAGAGAGTCAGGCAAGAAGCTAGATTGTGAATGGCTTTCTAAGCAATGCATAAGGGCTTAGCCTTTACTCCAAGGGCAGTGAGGAGCCATGGAAGGGATTTAAGTACAGGTGCAGCATGATTAGATTTGTGTTTTAGAGAAATCACACTGACTGCTTAGTGGCGAATGGCATGGAAGAGGCAAAATTGGAGACAGAAGGCCAATTAGGAGGTTGCTTAAAGTTGTGCAGAATCTAGACCCTAGATAAGAGGATGGAGTCCTGGACTATGTCGGATCATAGTGGTACAGATGGAGAGAAATTAACTTAAGATAATTAGGAGGTAGAGTGAACTGGTTGTGGTTTTATGTGGGATGTTGTGGGGGACAGAGAGGGAGGGGTCAAGGGTGATGTCCAGGGTTCTGGCTTGGGCTACTGGGAGGTACTGTGCCCTGAGCAGGCAGGATGAGGTGGCGCAAGACTTTTTTTTATCGTTGTGTTTGCAGGTCACATAGTATGTAGTTCCTTGAATTTGGTTTGCTCAAGTTTTTAGTTAAATAAATTAACAAAAATAGAGAAAAGCTGGAAAGGGTAAGAATGGATGGGAAATATTCTCTGGGAAATAGGATTACCTACTTCTGGAAGGATGCTTCTTCTTGAAGAAGGAAATAGCAGCTAATAGTTAAATATACATCATCTAGAGATGCTTCTAAATGCTAGGAGACAAGACACCTGGCGTCTGGGTTTCCATCATTTTTATCTTTACGTGTAGCAGCGTGCAGGCAGTTTCAAGGGAAAGTTTAAAGGCTGCGGTGAGCATTAGAAAGTAGTAATTTTCAGATAGAGATAAATGAATGGAAGGATCACATGTTAAGAAAATGAGGAGGTTTTTCAGGAACATACTAATTAAATAAGATTTAAATCTTTGTCAGAAAAAATGAAGCTGCTCAGATGACTTTTGACCTTAATTGAGGACAAGAAGTATCATAGCAAGAGAGTGTAATGTTTTGGGCAAATTGCTCATGCTTGTATATATGCTTATTGGATTTTGGATTGCTTAGTGTTTGAGAAATGGAAAACCAGCAAATGTAGCCATTAACCTTTACTTTCTTAGCAAAAAAAAACAAGTCACAATTTCATTAATACTTATGCTTAAAATCATTTAAGGTCAATGGAATTCTCCTAGAGAATTTAAAGTGTCATCTTTGACTTCCTTAAGAATTAGTATTAGAAAACACTTACATGCCTGGCTAATAGGTATTTACTCATTTGGTTCTGTAAAGAGAAATATGGAGAGATGGGCCTTGTCACTGCTGAAAGATGTCACCCCCTGACTTGCTGAGTCCTGAGTGGAAGGCATTCCAGACTGTCAGACCATTGATGAGGGCGGTAAGATGGCAGGGATGCTGGGCCAGAAGTCAGAAGACATGGGCTCAAGTCTCTGCTCTATCAGTGAATACCCAGGAGACCCCGGGGCTGGCCCCTCCCTATACCTCAGTATACTCATCTGTCAGTTGGAATTCATTCATTATTCCTTAGATACTAGTCTATGTCAGACACTAATCTGTGGGCAGGAGCACTGGTGGATTCTGCTGCGGTGACTAGGACATGCATGGGGCCTGACCTCCGGGAGCTTGCATTCGCGTGGGGCAATTCAGATGGTAAATACAAAAATAAACTGAACTATACATGTCATGAAAGAAAATAAAACAGGAATGAGTGACAGCCCTGTGGAAAAGAGGCCAGAGAAGCTTTATGAAGATGGGGCATTTGAACTGAATCTGAAGAGTGAGCCAGTTGTGAGAATATTGGAAAGATGAGTGTCCTGGGTATAGGAGAGAGTAAGTACAAACAAAGGTCCTGTGGCAGAAGCCAGCTTGCTGTGCTCAGGGGATAGACTGAGGGCTGGTGTATGTGGAGCGTTAAAATTAGAGGGTGAAATGAGGGAGTGGCTCTAGATGAGAAGCTAATAGTAAAAGCTGCTGTGACATTTTCACAGTGAGAGGAAAAGTGCTTCATAAATGACAAAGCATGATGTTTATACAGGCCGTATCATTTCTGGTCAAAAATCACTTATGGAGCACCAGCTGTATACAGAGAAAGTTTATCCATCCACGAGAACCGTTCCTTGGAGATCAAAATAATTTTATAATGTGTGAAGCTACAATAATTACATTTTTTGTAGGACAAATGGGCAAATGAACTCGGTGTTTTTTTGTTTTTGTTTTTTTTAATTAGTTAACTGCCTGCCCCCCCCCACCCTGCCCTGGCCACCAACCCCAAATTGGTTGAATTGGTTGCTGATATTCATAGCTTGGCAGGTGTGAATTGGCTGAAATGTTATCAGTTCATCTGGAAGCAACCAGAATGAGGTTCGTGTAGACAATAATAGCCTTTCCTGAGAGGTGCAGGGTCTCATCCCCAAGAAGACTGGTATGGCACAGAGATACAGGACGTGGCATGTGGTGTGAGGCACAAGGAAGAGGTCTTGGGGCTGGGGTGTAGCCTGCAGGGCAGGAAGGGCAAAGAGCCGGTGCAGTGACCTTGGTGGGCTCCCCACGAGAGGCCGCCTTCATGGGTTTGTTGATGAACGTGGACTTTATCTTACGGGATGACGGTTGGACGTGCCTACAGTTGGCTTGCAGAAGAGCTCTGTTTGGCTCACATTGTGATGGCCCCCATAGTAATTTTTAATGGAAAAAAATAAAAATAATCATGAAATTATTGCCGGCATTAAAAAAAAAAATTGGATGATTTGACCTAAAATCCCAGCTTTCCAGCTTTTCATGAGAAGCAGGATGTACATTCTTCAGATGGCCTCACTCCCTAGCTCCCCAATTGTCTTCCTGTGTTAGTTGCTGTCTTTTTTTTTTTTTAATTAATGTACAGTTAGGAGAAAAGTGAAATTCTTGTACACATGTTTTTTATTAGAAGAAAATTAAACTTAAAGGGCTGCTTGTTTCATGAAAAATACTTCAGGCTGTCAGCCCACTGCAGTCATGTGAGATACCTGTGGGCCCCTATAGCTTATGGCGTTGGTGACCCCCCTTCTGTCAGGGTTGGGATGCTGGTGAGGTGTTGAAAAGCAGGAGAGAGGCATGCTGAGCTGGCGGCTTTAGGGAGAATTCTTAGGTGGCTGTGCAGAGGATGCGTTTACCATGCTGGCATTTCTGTGGCTCCTTTTGTTAAAGGAGTCAGCCAGTTTAGGAATCATGATAGATGGTCTTCAAATTGAAAGGACAGAAGGGATCCAAGGACAAAGAGACAAATCTAGCTAAAAAGCCCCTGGATTCCACACATGACACCTTCCCAACAGGATTTTCTTCTGAAGCTGCATTAGATTGTTTTCCACAAATCCTCCTAAGGACATTTCATTTTCTTATGGCCGTCGTGGCTACATTCTCTGATGTCACGGTGTGGGAACATATAGTCTAATAAGGAATTTTAGGCTGACTTCAGGGGTAGTTCTTAGTTTGGAAGGTAGGGTTTGGCTCCTGAAATTGTGGAATCCTTAGGATGTTAATGACTAACTGGGCAGTGGGACAAGAAATTATCCTAGAATAACTGTCCTTGAAAATCTGGGCTGTATAGCCATCATTGGTTTTGCAGAATTGGCTCTGTAGAAACAGTAGATACGCATGATGAGTTTAAAGGGGACAGTGAAAATAATCACTGCTGGCCTGTTTGTCTCCTTTTGTCCTGCCCTGATTTGATTCTGGGTACTTGACTCTCAGCTTTGGGAATATGGAGTAACTGATGTCTTTCTGGGTATTGTATATTCAGTGTCTTGTGTTTTATCTTGATCAAACCAGCCAGAGGTAGGAATACGTCATAGTTGTTCCCAGCATTCAAAACATGATGATGTATTTTTTCAAAGAGCACATGAATTCATTTGGTGGTTTTGACTTCACCATTCATGGAAGAACCTTGGGCTAGAAACTGGGGTTGTTGGTCTGGCCCCCCTTAAATGGTAACAGCTTTCAGCGGAAACTTGCACTTCTCTTGAGACAGAGTGAAAGGGGAGGCAAAATTGATTATCTAGAATGTGCTAGGTATTTGACCTAGCACATTATCTCATTTTGTCCTCATCACAACCAAGATAGTCATTGTTTTTCCATCTTTGAGATCAGGAAACTGCCATTCAGAGAGGTGGAGTGATGTGCCCAAGATTATGCAGATAGAAAGTGGCAGAGCTAGAATACAAAGCCAAGTCTGAAGAACCGGAAAGAAGACCCAGAAGGGTGCTTAAGGATTCCACCAACGTGTTATCTTTAAATACCGCTTTTCATCTTTTATCTCTGGCATTCATTCATGTGAGTGATTACAGTTTTGTTGAGTTGGACAATTGAGATTGATGGCATTCCAGCCTGACTCAGTACACACATCACTGACAAGCACATGGCAGGTCCCCCACATTGGATCCAAGGACCACTGGGTCTGCAAAGAGTCTTGTAAAACAAGAGTTATGTTATGTGATGAAATAAACTTGAGAAAGATGACACATACTCTGTCTTTCTTGGAGAATCACAATAAATATTAGCATATTAAAGGCTCTTTTAAATCATGTAATAAAGTCTTAGGCCTTATATTAAACACTTCAAATGCATCATTGCATTGAATCCTTGCAGGATGATGAAGTAGGTTCTATCATTACCCCCACATCATGGGTGAGGATCAAGCAGAGGTTGTTGGTAGCCTTGTCAAGCGTCACCCAGCTAGTATAATGATGGATCTAGGAGTCAAATCCAGGCACCCAGCTCCTCAGCATGTTTTCTTAACCAGTGTATTGTATTGGTTCCTTCAACTTGCTTACTGTAGCATTTCCCAAACTTATTTTTATCATGCAGTGCTTTGGGGAGTATTATTTAATATCATTTAGTTGAACTAGTATTCTAACAAACGCTAGAAAATGCTGCACGTACAGCACTGATTCAGGGCCGCTCTGGGCTGTCAGTCCAGAAAGAAGTAGTTTGGCAGCCTCGGAGAGGCTTCAACTCTGAACACAGTGGAATAGGAGAGGGTGTCACGGAATTGGCAGTAAGAGACCACCAGAGGCTTGATGGGGTTGAACCCAGTTAGAGTGTCTCATTAGTCATCAGTGTCTGCACTTTGCCTTCCTGTGGCTGGCAATGAGATGCCTGCTGAAAAAGGCTGCTGTTCCGATGTTCTGAAGGTATCCAGTGCCCAGCTGGGCTTTAGCTGGTACAGTGAGGGCACTGCCTGGGGCTCTGTCCACCTGTCAAGCTTCAGAGACAGGAAGAGGGGGCTGACAACTACAATGTCTGCTTGTAAGTTGTCAGATGAGACTTTTTAAAGTGTTGAATTTCAGATGAGGGTAAGATAAACTGCTCCTGAGCTTGTCTAGTCAAGGAGAAGAGCAACTCAAGGACTTGATTGATGTCAGATGTCCCTCCTTTAGGCCGGTGTGGATCCCAGAAATGGGTGGCTTGGCTGGTAACATTCAGACACTATTTTATTTTTTTAAGATTTTTTTTTGATGTGGACCATTTTTAAAGTCTTCATTGATGTTGTTGCAGTATTGCTTCTGTTTCATGTTTTGTTTTTTTTTGGACACGAGGCATGTGGCATCTTGGCTCTCTCACTAGGGATTGAACCCACACAGGCGAAGTCTTACCCACTGGACTGCCTGGGAGGTCCCCAGACACTTTAAACTTGAGGAAAACTGTGAGAATTTATAAGAATCTTTTCCTACTTTTTGCAAAGCCTCTGAACTAGAAGTACAGCAACTCCAGGGGTTCAAAATAACTTCTTTTTTCATCGTTCAGAGTGCCTTGGGGACTCTAAGAATTATTTACTATGTCTGCATGGTACCTCAGGGATGGAGAGAGAATCTATATTATCCCTTGGGCTCCTTCCAAGCAAACTGTTTAGGAACATCTGTAGTGGGTATCATTGGAAGGTGAGATGTGGTTTTCAATCCAGACTGTAGTAGCAGTGGAACTTGAACCCCATGACTGTATCAATTGCTGTTTTGATGGTCCAGGAATTCTGGCTACAGGAGTTTTGAGCAACCTTTTTCAGTAGTGACTCTTGGTGCTCTGTAGTTTGGGGAAGACTGGAACAGTTATTTCTGTGCTCTGAGAACAGTGATATTTCTAAATAAAGCCTGACATAAGGTAGCCATAGGTAGATACTGAACTTAGGAGGCTGATCCTTTCCTGAGAAAGATAGTGGAGGACAGCCATTGTTGGTGTCCGTGTATGCCCATGGCTGGTTCCGAATCTTCTGTTTGTCCTGCTCTCCTTTTTCCCTCTCTGAAGAGTTATTAAACACCTCTTATGAACTGGATGCTGTGTTAGTTTTGGGGGATATTGAGGTGTGCCTCTGGGGAGACAGACCCATCAACAGGTGCAGCACACCAGGTAAGGGTTACATCTTGCTCCATTGCTCAGCATCCTTCCGTTGTTTCTGCACCAATTCAGGATAAAATCCAAAGGATTTACCATAGCCACGTGTCCCAGTATGGTCTGGCCGCTGCCTGTCCCTGTGGTCTCATCTCCTGCCCTTCTGTGTCGTCAGTCGGCTCAGCCCCAGCGGCCACCCTGCTGCTTTACAAACATGGGCAGCTCCCTCTTGCCTTAGTCCTAAGGCTTTTGTGTGTATTTCCCTTGTCGAGGAACGAGGAACGTGTCCTCCTGCAGGACACACTCCTCGCTTCATTTCATGTGCTCACGCCTGGTTAGAGAAGCCTTCTCTGACAGCCCTGTCTAAAATAGTCCCTCTTTGCCCCTGCCATGCTGTATCCCTACGACCTTGCTTTATGTGTTATATACTTTCTCATCATCTTACACACCATATGTTTACTTGTTCCCCCTCGCTTCCATTAGATAAGCAGCTCAAGTGCTGAAATTTCTGTTGTTTTCTTCTTCTTCGCTGTATCCAAAGCACCTTGAACAGTGCCAGGCACCTTGTAAATGCCCAGTCGGTATTCATTGAATGAATAAATTAGGAAAAATTCTGTTGAAACACAGAAGCAAACCATCAACTTTCAGGGGAAGTCAAGGGGATCTTTATAGAGTAGGTGACATTTCACTTGGGATTTGAAGTATGAGTAAGAGTTTGCCAGGTGGAGAGTATGGGTGGGGAGGTAGGTGGAAGGAGGGAAGGATGAAGGGTATTTCTGGGCATGACAATAAAAGTGAAGGCGTGATGCATGACTCCTTCCCTCCCTCCACTCTCCCCATTTTGTGGCTGCCTCTAGCATACAGATTACCAGCTAGCATCATTTCTGGGAGAATTTACCACTGAGCATCTTGTTCTCAGGCTCCCACATTATAGTAAGATGTGTCAAGTGCCTGATCGAGCTTAAATATGATTATGATGAGGTTGGGGAAGGGGTGGATGTGTTCATTCCTCTGCAATGAGTATTATCAGCTTATAACTAGCTCCTTACATGAAGTACATGGGGGTTTCACATGCTGGCAAAGGGATTGTAAAGCATCTTGAATTGATCGTAGGATAATAATGTCCATCTCCAAAGGACTTGTTATGATTGTAAAGTATCCAACTGTTTTCATATGTTTAAAACTCAGGATGAAGTTAGATCTCCACTTGGGGCTTTTTCTCACTCTGACACTTAGAATTTTAATAGAGCCTCAGTAGCTAGATGTTTAAAATGAGATAATGTTCAAACACTGTAATTAAATTTTTAAAAAGGGCAGCAGTAACTTACATACCAATAGGCTCAGCCTGGATTGTATAGTGATTTGCATAAGGCTTAATCTGAATTTCAGGGCTGCTTTCGTCCCTTTTGCATGTTACAGGGGAACATTTGCTGAGCAAATGAGGGTGAGCTGAGGGCCTCTCTCTAGATCCCCCGGGGGTAGGCAGTAAAAAGAGGTCCAGTTTTTTTTCCATTTTCCCCTTTCCTTTTTTTTTTTTTTAAGTCAACCTATTGAGGTATGATTGACATACAAAAAACTGTACGTATGTAACATCAACAACTTGATGAATTTGGACATATATACACACCTGTACCATCACCACCATCTATGCCATAAACTTATCCATCACTTCCAAAAGTTTCTTCCTGCCCTCTTTGTTATTTTAGTTTTTAAAAAATAATAAATATTTTATTAATTTATTTTAAATAATAATAAAAGTAAAATATTATTTTGTGTGTATGTGATAAAAGCACTTAACATAAGATCTACCCCCTTAGCAAAATGTAAAGTATGTGATGCAGTATTTTTAACTATAGGCACTATGCTATACAGCTTTTTTTTTTTTTTTTCTAAGAGGCTTACACCAAGGGTATCTAAGTGCTTAGGCCACTGTGTTTTATTAGGTTTGTACTGGGTTCATGGTGGTCCCAGTTCAGAATTGATGTCCAGGTCAAGCTAGGAATGGTTGGGAGTGGCCCATGAGTTGGCAGTTGATGCTAGGCCAGGGGTCAGAGAACACATAAAGACTGGATTATTAGGCAAAGTAAAGGTTGAAAACCAAGCAGAAGGAATCCAGGGGACGTGTGGAAGTTGAAGAGGTCAGGTCCACAGAATGGCTCAGTAAACTGATGTGGTTAGGACTCAGGGAGCATTTGTGTAATGGACACCAAGCCCTCACAGAAAGAAATCAAATAGACGTAGCAGAGTAAGCCGTTTAGCAACAAGGTAATTTCATCTTCTTTCCTCTCTGGCCTAAATGCCTAATATGTTGATTTCATTAGTGAGAATCTTTTTTTTTCCTCCTCTTTTCTGAGATAGGATGCCTTTTTGCTAGGTCAACAGTTGCCCTTAGGGCAGGTCTGCCCAGGGCCTGCAGATGTGGACAGTGAAATCTCTCAGGGATTCATCTGTTTCAAATGAGAGTTAGGAAGCTGGATTTTCCAGGAGACTTTGACAGTTAACTAGTGCGGGGAATAGTAACCATCTTCATAGCCCTTTGTATGGGTGCTGGAGCTGAGTCTCCAAGGGTGGGTGTGAGCTGTAAGTGTCCAGGAGAGGAAGAGAACTCCAGGTAGAGAAGGTAGCGGTTGCAAACGCAGGGTGGGAAGGTAAAGGTGGCAGATGAAGTCAGAAGGTTGGTGGTGGTAACATAGCTAGAACTCTGGTGTGCTTGGCTTTGCTGGAAGAGCTTGGACTTGTAATGATATATGCTGATGAATGAGGTCCAGCTTGCCGTGTAGAAAGTGATCCCTGTGGGTGCATCTGAGGTGCTTGACCTGGAAAGCTGGAGAGAACAGCTTTGCTGCAGGGATGCCAATCATAATAGAACTGAAGGAACCTACTGCGTGAAGGGGAGAAAAACAGGAGGTCTGGGAGGGGAAGCAGCAGCAGGTGATGCTGTAAGTGTCCCAAGGAAGTACTGAGGCCTTTTCCACACACGCAGTCATATCGCCATCCATGGGCTTCAGGCCCCAGAAGACATGAGTGAATATTATTAATTTAAAAAAATTATTTATTTATTTATTTATTTATTGGCTACACTGGGTCTTTTTAAAAATTAATTTATTTATTGGCTGTGTTGGGTCTTCATTGCTCCACATGGGCTTTCTCCAGTTGCTGAGAGCGGGGGCTACTCTTCTTTGTGGTGCGCAGGCTTCTCATTGCAGTGGCTTCTCTTGCTGCGGAGCACGGGCTCTAGGTGCGAAGGCTTCAGTAGTTGCAGCACATGGGCTCGACAGTTGTGGCTCACGGGCTCTAAAGCACAGGCTCAATAGTTGTGGCACACAGGCTTAGTTGCTCCACAGCATGTGGGATCTTCCTGGAGCAGGGATCGAACCCGTGTCCCCTGCATTGGCAGGTGGATTCTTACCCACTGCGCCACCTAGGAAGCCCATGTGAATATTATTTAATTATGTGGTGAACTTTTAAAATACAGATTTTAGGAACTGTTATAAATACCCTGAATCTGAAGCCCTGGGAATTTGGTCCAGGAATCTCAGTGTGAAGTCAGTTGCCAGGCAATTCTAATGCAAGTGTTCTGTGGATAAGTGTGTGGGAATCACCGCAAGGCATTTCCAACTGTGCCTTATGCCCTCGCTCTCTGAAGGCCAGAGAGAGGAAACTGCCATCCAAGCAGGGCTGGAAGGCAAGCCAAGGCTCATGGAGCCCCCCCAGAAATCTCCCTGCACCTGTTGTGAGGAATCTGTACAGGAGGAATCTGATTAGTATACAGGTTTGGGTGCCGAAACAAAGACCAAAATAACAGTGGTTTGAATAAGATGAAAGCTTAATTCTCACTTAGGCAGCAGTGTGAATGCAGGTAGCCCAGTACTTGTGTGACTTCTATATTGTTGTCCTGCAACCTCTGGGATGTTGCCCTCTGTCCCATGCTTCGTGATGGTGTGCTTCCCAACCCCTGCTAAGCTGCTGCAGGGAGAACAGAAGTGGAGAATGTGCTCCTTGTATCCTAATGTGACTTTCTTCTGTATCCAAATGGCCAGAACTTGATCACACGGCCACACTTAACTGTAAGAAAGATGGAGAATGTGGCCTTTATTCTGAGCAGCCGTGTGCCCCACTAAGAGTCTATTATTAAAGAAAGGAAAGGGAAGTGCACTTTGGGGGGCAGCTGGCATTCTCTGCCTCTAATAGTCTTTCAGATCGTTGCTGAGAGAGTCCTGATCTCCTCTCAGGGCATGTGAGTGTGAATTCATGGTGAATTAACTTTTATTGCATAATTCTGGGCGAGGATCTGGTAAGGGGATTGATAGCCCTCCAGGAAAACCATCCAAAGGCTGGATGTGGAAGCTGTCTTCCCATGGAAGTTCTCACCATAAAACCCCTCCAAGGAAGAAAGAGCTTTGGCTGGAGCTCATCTAGATATTTGACTGATACAGTTTAAATTAGCTTGTGCTTTGAGCATGGCCTTTGCATAGAAGAGAGGGTTGGGGAAGCGGGGGGTGGGGTGGTATCTGTAGAGAGAATATTTGTGGCTGAGTGGAGGCAGAGGGACCCAGAATTTGCTGAGGCTATGTGTGTTGAATGCTTTCCATGTGGGATAGTCCCATTATCCATCCAAAAGATGTGAATTTCAGACCAGTCTCTTGCTTACTGGCAGTTGGTCTAACTATTAGATCTCTGAGAGACTTATGTTGAGATTGACAAGAAAGCCTTGGTTTGGGGTTGGAGAATAGAGGAAGGAGCCATGGCTTGGGTTATCTGTCTCAGTGTCCTCATCTGTAAGGTTGAGATTCTTATTGTCACTGTTAAGATGTGAACATTAAAACTGCTAATTCCGTGGACTCCCTTACATTGTCCTGTGACCTGAAGAGCCTAGGTGACCAATGCTAAAATGTTACATTTTCATTCTTGTGAATATTTAAAATCAAGTGAGACAACTATAAAATTGTGTAGACACTGTCAATGCACCTTATCAAATGAAGTGGCAGGAAGCTTCTTCTATGGCTTAGAGGAATTCTTGTGGCTTATCTTTGGGACTTTTTTTAAATTCACGTATAGTTGATTTACAATGTTGTGTTAGCTTCTGGTGTACAGCAAAGTGATTCAGTTATACATATATATATTATTTTTCATATTTTCCATTATGGATTATTACAATATATTGAATATAGTACCCTGTGCTATAAAATGGGACCTTGTTTATCCATTTTATATATAAAATTTGCATCTGCTAGTCCCAAACTCACAATCCATCCCTCCCTAATGTCCATCCATGTAGCTGCAAATGGCATTATTTCATTTTTAATGGCTGAGTACTATTCCATTGTGTGTGTGTGGTGTGTGTGTGTGTATACACACACATGCTTACATATGCCACATCTTCTTTATCCATTCATCTGTTGATGGACATTTAGGTTGTTTCCATGTCTTGGCTATTATAAATAGTGCTGCTATGAACATAGGTGTGCATGTATCTTTTTAGTTTCAGGGGACTGTTTTCTAACTGACATTTTAATTAGGGATGTGCTGTGTTCGTTGCTCACATAATAGACCAACACAGGTATTTCTGGTGGAGATTTAGAGATGCAAGCTCCATCTACTTTGTCATTCCACTCTCTTCAACATGTGGTACTCAGAGTTGCTCTGGGGATGATCTTCATTCCAGCATCCAGAAAGAGGAGGATTGTATGTGGGAAGCAGAGAGCCATTCCTGGATGCAGCATATATCAGTTACTCCTGTTTACATTCCGTTGTCTGGAATTCCAGCACATGCCCATACCTGACAGCAGGAGAGGTTAGGAAATGAGTCCAGCCCTGTGCCATGAAGAAAAAAAACATGGGTTTGGTGATAAGCTAGCAGTCTCTTCTATGCTGAGTTGATGTGTACCATTTTTCTTTCTTATGAAAACAGTCTTCTCTATGGAGAGAGTGATGAGGTTGTGAAGCGGAAACTTTACTTAAGTGACTGTCATCTGTTGTGATGGGTACAGTACATTAAGAACGTGTAAGTCCCCGAGCAAGTTTTGCTACCAGCTCTTACCTCCATTCACGCAGTGCCAACAGTCGCAGTATCTATTTGCTGATGCCTGCAACTTTATGTCCTTTACAACATCCTAGACGTGGTGTCATGGAGTAGAAAGAACTTCACTCGTGTCATGTAAATCTGGGTTCAAATCTTTGATCCACCTCTTACTGGCTGTGTTATCTTGGTCAGGTCACTTTATATCTTTGAACGTCAGCTTTTTCATATATAATGATGGATATAATAGCCTATTGTAATACCTTCCCTGTGGGCTTATTCAGAGGATTTGAAACAATGTCTGCTGCATAGTAGGCACTCAATAATTGGTGGTGGTAGTAGTTGTTATTATTATACAGCTGTGCTTACTGTTCTCAGCCCAAAGGGCATGGGTTGAATTTTTCTCAATGTCTCGCTCTATCTTGTATGCTCTACTCTTGGGGTATCTATTGAAATCAGTCATGTTTGAAATCTCATCTCTACATCTAACTTGCAAACACCAGAGACCCATAAAAGAACTAATAATAATAGTAACTTTGTCATTATATTAGTGACTGGCGAGGAGCCATTGGCTGCTCTTTTCCAAGGTTTACAGTTGAGTCCTTATTCCTACTCAAATTTTGCTCAGCATGGCTGGAAATGAGGGCTTTATTGGAACTATTTTGGGGTTCTGGTGGTCTACGAACTTCTGCCCTCTGTATGTCTTTGGGCCTTCCCTGCTCTTAGATACCCACCCAGTCTCATGCAGGATGGGAGAACCTTAATTTATTTCTCCTGCTGTCTTTATTCCTTTTCATTCTTTTCCCCAGCAAGTCCCTTCCCATCAATTTCAGTAGCTCATTTCCTAGTCATTCTTCTTAAGATTTCACTTTTCTGCAACTGTGGCAGGTAGAAGGTAGATTTCACAGTTGGAAGCAGAGTGAGTTGATTGCTACCCTTGATTTATTACAAGAATGATCCAGTGCCTGGGGGAGACATGGAGAAGCCATGAGCCAAGATCTTGTTGGAGGAAAAGCAGAGTCAAGAGAGAATGCATAGGGGATCCAGTCTTTCCTTTTTCCCAAGTACAGAAAATATCATAGGCTTTTCCATTGAGATGTCAACCACTGGTATGGCCTCCTTGGCTCTGTGTTTTTGAGGGAGTGATTTATTACAGTAATTACAGTAAACAGTAACTTGAATGTTTTCTTTTGAACTAATTTTAGACTTAGAGGGAAGTTGCAGATGGTACAGAGTTCTTGTATATCCCTCACCTTCCTCTTATGTAACTGGAAAAATGATCAAAAGCAGGAAATTGATGTTGCTGCAGGACTGTTAACCAAATTGCATGCCTTATTTGAATTTTATCAGTTTTTCCACTAATATGCTTTGCTCTTCCCTGTTCCAGGATCCTGTCTAGGATCCCACATTTGTATTTAGTTACTATTTCTACTTAATTTCCAAAATGTGCCAGTTTCCCAGACTTTTCTTGTCTTTCATGACTTTGACATTTTTGAGGAATACTGACCAGTTATTTTGTAAAATACCTCTCAATTTGAATTTCTGACATTCTCTCACAGTTAGCCTTTTTTAAAATTGAAGTATAGTTAATTTACAAAATTGTTAGTTCAGGTGTACAGCAAAGTGATTCAGTCATATAGATATGTATTCTTTTGCAGATTCTTTTCCTTTATAGGTTATTACAAGATACTGAATATAGTTCCCTGTGCTCTACAGTAGGTCCTTGTTTATCTATTTTATATATGGTAGTGTGTATATGTTAATTCCAAACTCCTAATTTATTCCCTTCCCTTCCCCTGCCCCCCTCTTTCCCCTTTGGTAACCATAAGTTTGTTTTCTATGTCTGTGAGTCTATTTCCATTTTGTAAATAAGTTCATTTGTATCTTTTTTTTTAGATGCCACATAAAAGTGATATCATATGGTATTTGTCTTTTTTTGTCTGACTTCACTTAATAGGATAATTGCTAGGTCCATCCATGTTGTTGCAAATGACATTATTTCATTCTTTTTTATGAAGTTAAGCGTTTTTTTGGGGGACAAGAATACTATAGAAATGACGTGATGCTTTCTTCAGGCATCCTGTCAAGGGGTTCCTGATGTTGACATCTTATTCCTGGTTATGTTGACCTTGATCACTTGCTTAAAGTGGAGTGTGATAGTTTTCTTTGCTGTAAAGTTTCTATGTTTCCTTTCGTAATTGAAGGAAGCAGTAATTTACAAAGGTCTTTGCCCTGCTGCAAATGAGAAACTGCTTTTGAGTCACTGGGCTGAGAATGTGTGCATGAGCACCTGTTTGTGGAAGGAGGCATAGGATCGGGAGTCATCTCTTGGTAACACCTTGTCTTGTCTCGACCCCATGGCTCTCTTCAGCTTCTTTCTTCATCTAGCTCGCTCATCTAACTTCTTTGTGGTCCAAATAGGCCAGCAGAAATCCTTTTTATATTTCATTGTAAGGTCTTCTGATAAAGGCTACTCTTAGCATGAAATAAAAGTTTTTCTCGGCCTCCTGGTGTGATGGAAAGAAAGGCATCTTTATGAATGCATTTCCAAGGCAGGCAGGCATATATTTTATGTGATTGTGAAATTCCTGACATGTAAAGCAATCATTCCATCTTCTTTTTTAGGAGATTTGACTTTTGAAGCTTTCTTAGTAGGGGAAAGCAGTTGGCCAGCAAACACTGCCTGATTTCAGAGAAAGTTTTAGTCCTGACTTCCGACTCCAAGAACATGTGAGTTAGCCTCTGATCGCCTTCTCTTGCATCCTATGTCCAAGACCAGAGATGAGTACCTCCTATCCTAATAGCCAGGAGTTTTTACCTCTAGTCCAACCTGCATCTCTTAACAGCCATACTCATCATGTGAGATCTTGCTACAGATAGTGTGGCTGCAGACCCTCAGCAGTAGCATTGCCAGGGGCTTAATAGAAATACAGTATCCTAAACCTCAGCCCAGACCTACTGAATCAGAACCTGCATTTTAACAAGGTGATTTGTATGTACCTTAGATTCTATGAAACACTTAAAAACAAACAAAATGCTGTGTTCGCAGTGGCTCTACCTCTCAGATGCCTGGGTGGTCTGAGCTGATTAAGGATGAAGGCAAAGTCAGCTTCAGGATGATGATGTTCGGAAAGCTTCTTCAGCCCTTAAGCAGGCATGGTGGAAATGGGGACTATAACAGGAATTCTGGCAGTGCAGTAAAAATTGATTAATTTTGAAGCCCACAAGTTCTTTTGGGAGGCAGGAGGGACTCTGGTTATACTGGCTTCCTAAAGTTTTATTGAGTGAGAGAGGCAGCCCTGCAGCGTGGAGCCACCTCATCTACCTTCTGAACTGCGGGAGATTGGGCTTACGTGCTCCAAGTTTGCCCAAAATGAATTATTCTGAAATCAATTTACCTAACAGTTTACTTAATGATAATTTCCCCTAACAGTACTGCTGACGTAAAATTGACGCTGGTGAAATTCATAACAATTCACGTGTGATAGGAAGGTAAGTTGATTTTAGTCAAACTTGGTTTTAGGTAAAGCTGCTTTAGGCAACATTTCACTTTACATACATTAGTTTTAGGTAAATTGATTTTTGATGAATTCACCTGATCCAGGTGTCCTCTTTTGAGGAGGGGATAGGGAATTCAGAATCGGTGGTGGCAATAACCTCTCATGTGGAAATGTTTAGTCGTTATTTCCACTAGCAGGGATGCTGGCTATGGGGGAGGCCTTGTCATGGCAGGTGGGCTGGTGGGAACATCTTTTTTATTTATTTATTTATTTATTTATTTATTTATTTATTTATTTATTTATTTTTTGGGGGGTACACCAGGTTTAATCATCTGTTTTTATACACATATCCCCATATTCTGGTGGGAACATCTTAAAGGACCCCTGAGAAATTTACCATATAGGCAATCACCTGTTGGGTATCTTATCTTGCTATGAACAAATGGTACTTCTTAGGTCCATCTAGGTCTCATCTCCTAGGCTTCTTCCTCAGCATGATTCTTCCCAGTAACCCTGCATGTTCAAGAGATGCTCATGCTAATCCTGTGCTTATCAGTCTGGGTAGCCTTCTTCCGCTGGAGCTTAAATCAACCCAGCTTTGTCATAAAACCATGTTTTTTTTTTTTTCCTTCACAGTACTTATCTCTTTCCAATTGTACATTTTTTATTGTAATTATTTTGACAATGCTTGTCTCTCCCACTGGATTGTGAGCGCTGTGAACACATGGACCATGTCTGTTTTTGTTTATCATAACTTCCAAGCTTAGTATAGGGTCTTAGCATATAGTAGTGATTAAATACTTATTTTGGGAATAAACACATTAACCACTGTTTTTTTATTAACAATAATACACATGGCACACCTCACAGCTTATGGTGATACATCAAATTGCTTTGACATCGAAGTTGAGAATCATTCTTGTAGAAAAGTTCTTTGTCAAGGTGATTCAGTAAAAGCAACACTTAATAATAAGAATAAGAAGAATAAGAATAGACATTTATTGAGTTTTTACAGCAGTTTAATTATGGTAAGTACTTTACATACAATATACCTCACTATATTTTGAGAGCTCAGGTCTTCCTAAAAGAAGCAGTTGAAGATAACTGGACCATGTTCTTTAAGGCAGTCACTCTCGGCCTCCAGTACTGTGGATCCAACAGCACCATGGAGAAAGGAGGGTTCTACCCTAGGTCTGTTCAGAGATTCAGTTTGTTTCCTGCCCAGAGTGGCTGGCCTCTGGCAGTGAAACTCTTTGGCCATGATGTACGTCTTCCTGGTGACTCCTATGGGTGGGCGGTACTTTCGGTTATGGGACAAGTGAATCTGTGTTGATTCTCATGGTTCTTTCATCTGAGAGAGTCTGGCTTAGACATCATTGTCCTCGCTTTGTGTCTTTGGTCACATCAACCACCTTCTCTGTGACTTGATTTCTTCACTTGGTAAATGAAGATAATGATAGTTCCTTGTTCATAGAGTTCTTCTAAGAATTCACTGAAATATTGTATATAAAGTACCTATCAAGCTGGTATGTGGTAAGAACTTGAAACACGTTAGCAATTATTATGAATGTTATCATTATTTAAATAGTGCTTTTACTAGATTACCTCTGTGATGAAGTACTTTTATTTTCTGCAACAGTGATTCTCAACTTGAGTGTCAAAGAAATTTGATGTATCCCAATAAGCTGTGAGATGTGCTGTATGTAATATATTACTGTTAATAAAAACCAGATATTTGTTAATGTATTCATTAATTTATTCCAAAAATATTAAGTCTCAATACTAGGCCCTATGCTAGGCTCTGAAGATGCAATGAAGAACAAATACATGCATGGTCTTTGTGTTCATAGAGCATGTAGTCCAGTGGGATAGACAGAGCTTTATGAAATGAGAAAAATGTATAAGCAGACAGATGAGTACTGTGAAGGAAAGGAACATAGTCACATGAAAAATCTTGGGTGGTGGTAGGGAGTGTGTTTCAGGTCTCCTGGGAGTTGATGTTTAAGGTGAGAGTGAAGGGTGAGTAAAAATCAACTAGGTAAAGAATTGGAGTAAGAGTGTTCCAGATAATGGGCAGAATGTGCAGGTACCTTGTAGTAGGAGGGAACATGGTATGTCTGAAGACTCAAAAGAAGGTTGGTGTGCAGAGAGGAAAGTAGTGCACAAGAGCATTCATCCCTTCCAACCATCCCCAAGCTTAAAATTCATCGATGACTTCTCATTGATACTGAGCTTAAGACTAGAATTCTTAAACATGGCCTTCAGGAACACACATGTCCAACCAAGTGGGGAAAGTGGGGAGGGTTGGGGGGGAGTGAACTGGGAGATTGGGATACCAAATTGTACACTCTAAATATATGCAGTTTATTGTATGTTAACTGTATCTCAATAAGAGTTCTAAAAAAAAAAAAAACCAGGTCCATTTTTTCAATTTCAGCTTAGGCACTCTTCATTTTTTCTCATATTGACGTGTCTCTCCTACTGGATCAGGAGGTTGTCTTGAGCTTATTAAATCTGAAGGATGCAGGTGAAGTTCCTGAGTACACAGTTGGCTATAAAAGTATACAGCTTAGAAGACAGGTCTAGATTGGAGATATAGAAATTTGTGAGTCATTTACGTTAAAAAACACCCTAACATAATAGAGTGGGATCAGGGTACATTAGAACTACTAATTTGATGTGTTCTCTAAGAGGGGAGAGAAAGGACTGGAATTAGAGGTAAAGTACCAGAAATTGACACCTGGGGGAGTATTTCATGCCCGTGAGCATCACCTATCTATTTGCCATAACGGGAGATGGCTTGAGAACTACTAGGTTGTAGAATAAGTGCCAGATGTGAGATTGGTTCTATGAATCTAGCCCCAGTTGGCCCTTTTGGTTGTTGCCCAAATCTTTTGCTCCCCTCTTTGCACACATCCTCAGCATTAACTATACCTGTTCTTTCTCTGTTGCCTGAAAGTGCCAGCCATATTTCTCCCTCCGTGTCTTCACCTGTATTTTCCCTCCTGAAGCATCTTCTCATCCCTCTCCCTCCAGTCTAATAGTTCTTCTCATCCACCTCCTTCTTGAAACTTTCCTGGCTCACCATTCAAAAATGGATGTTTTCCCCCCTTTCTTTAAATGTGAGGCTTGTATTGTTTGTTTCTCTGTGTTTTTTTTTTTTCTTTTTTGCCTGAATTGGCATGTAAATTTGTTGAAGGGAGGCATGTATATCAGATGTCTTCATACTACTGCTTTATACTACTGAGTGCATGCTACTTACTTACCTAACACTGAGTGCCATCCCTGGCATATGATTTTCAATTTCATGCTATGTAAACCTGGCTTAGCCTTGAGGAAATGGACCTTTAACTAGTTGTAGTCTGGATTTGTGCTATAAGGAAGTCTGTGATTTTAAGTTTTTTTAAAGAATTTTTATTGAGATACAATTGACTTACAATAAACTGCATATATTTAAAGTGTACAATTTGATATTTTTTTCTTATTAATAATGTATATATGGCAATGCCAAACTCCCAATTCATTCTGATTTTGAGTGGGAGTACATATCAAATAATAGTGGAAAACTATAAGGATAAAGAATCTCCATGTATAAAAAGATCTCTTATTACATTAAGTGAAAAAAGTGTAGAACTGTAAGGATGGCAAACTGCCACTAATGTTAGAAAAATGGGAAAAATATGTTCATATTTGCTATTATATCATAAAAACATCTGCCAGAGGGGATAGTCTTTATCACATGAGGCTGACACAATGGGACATCCCTATGCCAAAAAAAAAAAAAAAGAACTTTGAAAAAGGCCTTACCACGTTCACAAAAATTAACTCCAAATGGATCATAAACCTTAATGTAAAATGCAAACCTATCAAACTGCTAGAAGAAAGCATAAGGAAAAATGTAAATGACCTTGGGTTTGGTGATGAGTTTTTACATACAGCATCAAGTGTAGGGTTTATGACAAAACATTGATAAATTGAATTTTACTAAACCTAAAACCTCGTGCTTTGCAGAAGATACTGTTAAGAGAATGAAAAAAGTCACATTGGGAGAAATATTTGTAAAACATCTGTTAAAGGATTTGTGTCCAAAATATGCAAAGAACTCTTAAAACCCAACAATAAACAACCCAGGTAAAACATAGGCCAAATATCTGAACAGACACCTCACCAATGAAAATATGTAAATGAAAAATAAGCATGTGAAAAGATGCTCAATATCATTGTCATTAGGGAAATCTGAATTAAAAATAAGATACCATTACACACTGATTAGAATGGGTAAAATCCAAAAAAGCTGATGACACTGAACCCTCATTCATTGCTGGTGGGAATGTAATATAGTACAGCCACTTTGTAAAACAGTTTGATAGTATCTTACAAAGCTAAACATAGGTTTACTATACCATTCAGTCATACTCCTAGATATTTACCTAGTTGACTTGGAAACTTATTTTCACACAAAACCTGCACATAAATGTTATTAAGCTGCTTTATTCCTAGTCACCTAAAGGAAGCAATCAAAATATCCTTCAGTAGGTGAATGGATAAGTAAGCTGTGGTACATCTATACAATGGGATACTATTCAGTGCTAAAACAGGAATGAACTATCAAGTCATGCAAAGATATGAATTAATCTTAAATGCATTTTTAATATTCCTGGTAAAGGAATCCAGTCTGACAAGGCAACATACTATATGATTTCATATATATGACATGTGGAAAAGGCAAAAATAAAGAGATGATAAACAGATCAGTGATTTCCAGGGATTTGAGGGTTGGGGGAGGGTTGAATAGGTGAAGTACGGAGGATTTTTTTAGGTAGTGAAGCTGTTGTGTATGATACTCTAATGGTAGATACATGACACTGTGGATTTGTCAAAACTCATAGAAATTTACAGCACAAAGAGTGAACCTTAATGTATGCATATTTAAAAATATTATTCAGGGGATCCCAGAATGGAATGCAGAATGTGACTTAACAATCCAAGTGTATTACAAATGTGTGAAACAGCCTCAGTAAAAAGGGAGTTGGAGGAAAAGGTGCTGACCTTGGTAACTTTGGAAACAGGTGGAGCTGTAAGACCAAAGGCACAGTATATAGATATTTCACTGTAGTTGAAAGTTGTTTACATGAAGGTGTGGGTTAGCAATTCTAAAATCACTATACACGTATACTAGAGGTGAATAGTTAAGTAAATGGATACTGGATGGTGGATTGTGGGAGGTTACATACAGATAAGCATAAGGAAGAGACTAGAATGATCCATATGGTCATGGATTAGAGTCTAAGACATCAGCGTAAACTTGCATTTAGCTTAATTTAGTTGCAGATAGATACACAGAAATATTTATAGATATGGGGTATAATTAGAGTATATACATATATTTCTTTGTTCCATCAGCACAGAGGGCCTAAAAGCAACACTATCCCAGTAGCAGTGATCACACCAAGCACTCGAATCTTGGTTTCTAAATCCATTCTCCAATAAACACCAGGTCTCCTTGGAGAAATGACTGATTTTAGGACTGGACCAGAAAATACATAAGACAAGCCTTGAGCATCTTGTAGTACCAGAAACTAAGGAAGTGCTCAAAACCAAACCAAGAAACCACAAATGATGGGAATATGTCAAGGGGATATAGGAGCCAACTGAAAAAACTTCCAGTAGTGAAAGCTGGAAAAATTTAAGGACAAAATAAACTAATATTAGATAATAACCCAAAGTATAAAATGGTAACCCATGAGTACATACTGTTGTACATAAATGATTGAATAAATAAATGGGGAGAATAGACCTCCCTTGCAGCAGAATTCCAGATAAGGAATGTATTAATAGATACTCTGCCCTCAAGGAAGTGGAGCGTAACTCTTAACTCCTTACGTGTGGACTGCACATAGGGACTTCCTTCCAAAGAACACAGTATGGAAAAGGAGGAGGAGGAATACTAACTTCACAGTGGAGAAACCAGACAGACACTACTCAGCCAAGTAGGTTAACAGCAAGATTAATTAACATCAAGAGTTACAAGTCATGTTAATAGTATGTATCCTTGATATGTTATGAGAATTACACTTTACCTCTGTGGCCTTCCTTCCAAAAATCCAGACCCATGTCGAAGCATGAGAAAAACAGACAAATCCCAATTGGGGGAAATTTTTATAAAATATCAGTACTCCTCAAAATTCTCAAGGTCAGAAGGCAAGTCCGAACTGTCACAGCTGAAAGGAATCTAATAAGATATGATGACTGAGTAATGCTGTATCCTGGGTGGGATCACAGAACAGAAAAAAGGATATTAGGTAAAAACTAAGGCAATCTGATTAAGATACTGACTTTAGTTAATAATAGTGTATCAACATGGTTCATTAATTGTGATAAATGTACCTACTATATGAATGTCAGATGTTAATAGGGGAAACTGGCCACGAGGTATGTAAGGACTCTGTGGCATCTTTTGCAGTTTTTCTGAAAACCTGTAACTGTTGTTAAAAAGTATGTTTAAAAACTTTGGAAGGATACACAGGAAACTGATAACAGTGGTTGCCTGTGAGGGGTGTTCGGTGCTGGGAAGACAGAGTATAGGATGGGAGGGAAACTTTTCATTGAGTACCTGAAAGATACTTATTTTTGAACTATGAAAATTAAAATTCAATAGAGTTAAGAAAACTGAAGACTTTATACTTTTTGTTTGAGAACAGTAATATTCCTTTAAAGTCTTTAGAGAGTTTTTAGAAGTGTAGAAAGTATTCTATTTGTGTTGGCCATTACTACAACTACTGCTAATACTATTACTATTTTGGTTTCTTTTCCTTAAATCTTAATGTTTAGAAACATCTTAATTTTGAGTTACTGGAAATCTGGAGCTGTACATTAGTCTTATTATACAATACATTTGTGTGATTCCAAGATCCATGACTTGGGCTGGGTTGCTTAATATTTATATTTGACTATATTTGGAGGCCTTTAGTCAAATGCTAACAGTCCTTCTCCCCTTTATTAGCTATCGGTTGCTGTGAAGTTTCTTCTCCCAATTAAAAATTTTTTTTAATTAAAAAAATGTTCTCTTAATTTTCTAAGGTTCCATGTCTTTTCTTCTGGTTCTCAATATCTGGAAAAGTTAGAAGCCAGTCCTTCCTTTATTAAGAATAGCATGCCTACTCCCATGCTTTTTAAGACTGTCAGGGAACTGTTATGAATAAGGGCAGAAAACCTTATTTTTACATTTCATTTCACAGTGAATGTTTTATTTTCAATAATGGAGGCAGTTTGTAGCTGCTGTCATCATGAATCCCTTGCTAGATGTTTGCTAAGAGGATCGAGTACAGGATGAACACGTAAGTTTACCACTGCAAATAAAATCATGAGGTCAAATCTAAACAAGGGAAAGGGGAGGGCAGAGAAACATTCTTCCTGAGAAAAGGCAGGATGTGGACTCTCCCATCAGCATCACACTTCTATGAGGCTGTTTGTTTCCACATGTGCAGAAAGAAAGAAGTGGACGCTAGGCACTTTGTAAGGTGACTTCCAAATGTTATGTTATTTTCTTCCTTAAAAGAAACCTGTGAGGCAGGTACTGTTTTCTACTAGGTGAAGAAAAGGAGGCTTAGAGAAATGATGTATCTTGTCTACATTTACACAGGGGTTAAATGGCTGTGGCAGGGATTGAACACACGCGGGCTAGATTCTGAAGCCCATTGTATACTAGGCATGTTTTTTTCTGGTGTCTGTCCTCTTTCTACTACTCACATTGCTCTGAATAAAGGAGACGGAAGTTGGGATTAATGGAAGTTTGTCCAGGTAAGTTCGGACTGTCCTTTAACTTAGGTACCTTGATAGACTAGAAGAGAATTTGGGGGCTAGAACCCACAGAAGATACCTGATTTATCAAAGGACCATCGAGGTGACCACTTCATTTTGCTGAACATGATGTTTGAGACCACAATGTTGGGACTTGATAGAAGAAAAATAATGGGTTAGTGAAAAACATACCAATATGTATTCCTTCAGTATTTATTTCTTTAAATATCTATTGAAAACCATGCATTTTAAAAGATGTGATTTATTGATACTGTCTCCATTGCATTTTCTGGGCAGAATTCCATTTCCGATGTTAGAAGAAAATGCATCGTTATAAGTCTGTGGGGCTGTAAGCAGAAAATTGGCACTTTGAGATTTGATCATGTGGTCAGTGATCCCAGGCATTTAGTAGGGGCAATACCTAAATGATAGTTTCAATTTTTTTTAAAGCTCTTTATTGGAATATAATTGCTTTACACTCTTGTGCCAGCTTTTGAGGTACACCAAAGTGAATCAGCTGTATTTATACATATATCCACGTATCCCCTCCCTCCCACCACTCCCTCCCACCCTCCCTGTCCTGGCCCTCTAAGGCATCACCTGTCATCAAGTTGATCTCCCTTTGTTACACAGCAACTTCCCACTGGCTATCTATTTTACACTTAGTAGTGTAAATATGTCTATGCTACTCGCTCACTTTGTCCCAGCTTCCCCTTTGCCCGGTGAAAGATTTATACAATCTGAAGAGAAACCAGAGTATGATAGTTTCAGTTTTTAAAGGTGTAAAACCTGTATACATGAAGTTAGAGTTTTCCAGTTTTGGTAACAAATCATCCCCAAACTTACTATGTTCACAGATTCTGTGGGTCAGGACTTTGGACAGTGTCCATAGAGAGATGGCTTGTCTCTATTCCACAATATTTGTGGCTTCAGTTGGGAAGAGTGGACAGCTAGGGAAACCAACTGGAGGGTTTTTCACTCATATGTCTCGTATTTTTACTGGTGGCTGGCTGGGGTCTATCCTGGTAGTTGGAGGTGTTGACCAGAGTACCTAGATGTATTCTCCCTGTTGGGGCTGGGCTTCCTTACAGCATGGTGGCATCAGGGTAGTCAGGCTTCCTACACAGTGACTCAGGTCTTCAAGCTCAAGTGTTCTGGAAAACAAGATGAAAACTGCACTATGTTTTATGACCCATTCTTGGAAGTCATCAGGCATCACTTTTGCCCTTAAAGCACTGAGAAGCCTACCTAGATTCCAGGGGAGGGGACACAGATCCCTCCTTTCAAATGGAAACAAGTCAAGGTTGCATTGTAGAAGAGCACATGAGATGGGTGATATCGCTGTGACCATTTTTAGGAAAATATCATTTGCCCAACAGAATATTAGGCCATACAATGCAGGTTCTGTGTCTTATACAGGATTAGAGATGACTGTATTCATGCCTCCTGTCATTTCTTTCTATTTATAGTCTAGCAGTAGCTTCGTGTCCATGGTTACTTCTCAGTTTTATGCCTTTCCTCAGTTTCATGTTCCTGTATCTCTCTTTAATAAATCAAGGTAGTCTAATAACCTCTAAATCTCTGTGGATGATTAACACTAAAGCTTTATTTTTGTTTAGTCCCTGTGTGAGGAATGTTGTTCCTGCTCCCTGCAGTCGTTTGAGGATCTAGACTTACTCCATCTAATGATACCACCACCCACTAAGGGCTCAGAATCCTCTATTACGATAAGGCTTAACTGCCTCTCTTAACTGCCTAGCATTGGTCATTCATATCACCTCTGTTCATGTTTTGTTGGTGACAGCTAGCTAATCATATGGTCCTCCTAGACTCAAGGGCACTGGGAAATACAGTCTGGTGTGTGCCTGGGGGAAAGGCAGGGCGTGATATTAGCTACATCTGCTACATTGGCCACATCTGCCATCTCCTGTCCTCTCTCTCCAAGGCTGCTAAGGAATCTGGAGCCTAAGCATTGCCAGAAAAGTCGAGGGTGGAATGAAACTAACTGACCAACCAATTATTCAGTTTCTTTTAAAGTTTATCGGTTTGCACAGTAGTATCGGAATTGTAGGAGTTTAGACCTGAGATTGTTAAAGATTATTTAGTTCAGTAATTTAAGACTATTTTTGGAAGCATATTGCTTTCATCCAAACAATCTTATGGGGAGTTCCCGTTCATATAACAGGTGAGAGTGAAGCTGCTCAGGTTAAAGAGAGGTTGCATCCCCATCCTTTCCCTCTGGTCTAGACTCTAAGGCTTTTCCAAGGAATCCTCGGGCTCTGTGGATCAGATCTAATCACTTTAACAGACGTGGGAAACCGAGGCACAGAGAGGCAGGGATTAAGTGGTTTGTCTGTAGCAGATTTAAGGTTGAAACCAAGTATTGGTATCCTTGGGCCCGTGCTCTTTGTAATACTGTTTACTTAAAAATTGTGCCATTGCCTCTCTTGAGCATGCATAGTCCTTAAGACCCCTGGCCTGAGGTAGGACACAGTATACCTTGTGTTTTTGGCTTGTTCCCTTCATTATCCCAGCAGTGGGCAGAGGGCCAGGAGGGAGAAAATAGCTTCTCCAGGAATAGCTATAGCATTTCTCTCCGTAGATGATGATTTCCTTGTGGCATGAGGACTGAGGGGTTGCATGTGAGTCTACAGGGGGATGCTGTGGCATCATGCGGACCAGGGATTGGGGCTACCTGAATTCACTTGTCCGCTGACCCTGATAGGGTCCTACCACTGTATCTGGAGGGAAGCACAGTGTGGTGTATACAACATGGGTTCTGAAATTCAGCAGACCTGGATTTGAATCCTAGGAGTTCTATGACTGGGGGCAAGGTACTTTCTCAATTTGAGCCTTGGTTTCCACAGTTCTCCTGTGACTTTCATTACTGGCATTGAAGATTACTGGCAGAATTGAAGTAGTATATTTGAAACCTCTTACACAGTAGAAAGTAAGGGGGTGTTGCCATTGGGAGCATCTACTTGGTGTCTACCAGACCCAAGTTTAAGTCATAGTTCTGTCACCTGTATGAGCTTCAAAACTTAAATTTATTTTCTGTAAAATGAGGTAGTGGTTAAAAGCGTGGACTTGGGAGGCTGGATAAAGCAGGAACCATGGAGCCAGACTATTCCCATCGGAATCCTAGTTCTGCTCTTACTTAGCTGTGTAGCCATGGGAAAGTTACTTAGTCTGTTTCTTGGTTCCATCCTCTATAAAATGGGGATGGTAATAGCCGGTAATATTTGAGGTTGCAGTGAAGATTAAATGAGTAAATATTTGTAGAATAGTGCCTGGCACGTAGTGCTGTGGGAGTGTCTGTTAAAGCAAATAACAAATAGGTAAATATATCATAGGATGTGGAAGGGATTACTTTGATATGAAATAGAAAGGCCTACAGTCGTTCCCTGGCAATAAGCATCATAGGTATTGGCTGTTATTATTTTTTTAATTGACGTGTTGTTGATTTAAAATGTTGTGTTGCAGTTGTACAGCAAAGTGATTCAGTTATACATAGATATATTTATTTTTTCAGATTCCTTTCTATTATAGGTTATTACAAGATATTGAATGTACTTCCGTATGCTATATGGTAGGTCCTTGTTTATTTTATATAGAGTAGTTTGTATCTTCTAATCCCCAAATCCTAATTTATTCCTCTCCCCATTTCCCCTTTGATAACCATAAGATTGTTTTTTATGTCTGAGAACTATTTGTTTTGTAAAGAAGTTCATTTACATCGTTTTTTTAGATTCCATACATAAGTGGTATCATGTGATATCTGTCTTTCTCTAACTTCACTTAGTATGGTAATCTCTAGGTCCATCCGTGTTGCTGTAAATGTGACTTGGGGCAAGGCACTTGCTGTTATTTCATTCTTTTTTATGGCTGAGTAATATCCCATTTTGTATATATATACCACGTCTTCTTTATCCATTCATCTGTCCATGGACATTTAGGTTGTTTCCGTGTCTTGGCTATTATAGGGCTGCTATGAACATTGGGGTGCATGCATCTTTTCGAATTAGAGTTTTTGTCTTTTTTGGATATATGCCCAGGAGTGTTGCTTGCCTATCATTAAATAAATATTAGTTATATTGTTAAAGGTAGGATTAACATTTCCTGAGGTCCTACAAAATTCTAGGCATTATGCTAGGAAAATTTTCTTTTAATCATCTTTGATATTTTTCCGGGTTTGGGGGAATGGGCCACCCAGATGCTTCCTATACCTGTGATAATTTGTTTCCCCTTCCAGAAAATAGTGGCTTGCCGAGCTTTTTCCCTGTCCCAATAATCCTGCCAAGGATACACATTGGGTAGGAGTGGCCTTGTTTCCCAAATCCATTTTGCCTTGACCTTCCCACCCAGCCTTCCAGGAGGTGGCTGTTCAGGGGCAAGGAGAGCTATTGGAATGTAAGCCAGTGCTACAGTGGCTCTGGAGCTCTTTGGGGTGTGAGTTTTCTCTCCAGTAGTCAATATATATCCTTGTGGAATCGCTGGAAAAGAGTTCTTCTTAGAAACTTTTTGTCTTTACTAATGAATTAGTACTGGATAAGATTTTATTTTATTTTATTATTTAATTAATTTATTTGGCTGCACGGCTAGGCTTGTGGGCTCCTTAGATCCCCCTGGGATCGAACCCAGGCCCATGGCAGTGAAAGCACTGAGTCTTAACCACTGGACTGCCAGGGAATTCCTGGATACCATTTTAAAATTGACTTTTGCTCTTTTCATCCTAGTATATGGAAGAAACACATTCATCCAGCAATGACCACTTCAGCATTTTGAGTGTATATAGTTATCCTGTTGGTCTAGCTAATATTCTCAAGAAATGGATTCCTTGGCATAAGTTTTCAGGAAAATGACAAATAATAAAAATAACTTGGTTGATCTTAATCCACTTATGTTGTTTGGAATTATTTTTCCTGAATGTTATTTATGAATATAGCATGGGATTCAGGTAGTCTTGTGAAATTTGACTTTTGTTCATAGTATCTATTGTTTTTAATACTCAAGGGTGGGCTTTGGAGAATTATTCACATTGATTCTGTCTTCAGTATAATTTTTATTTAATTAAAACTAATCTTTGCCACATTTCCATGTTGATCACTATTATTGGCAAATGAAAATGGTTATTTTTTTCCCCATTTTCCTTCTTTAATGAGTAGGCTATAGAAAAAATGTTTTTACATTAGTTACATAAAAGAAAAGAAATTAAAATTTAAACCATGGACACACTTAATCAATTATTTTTTCTGCTTATTACATTCTCTGAATTTTCATAATATATAGTACAGTATATAGTCCTTTTAATAATTTGCTATTTTGTGTAAGTTACAGTTTTGTAAATTCCTTCATAAAATTCATTTTATGAAGTCAGAGCTGTAGAATGTACTTTTTTTTTTAAGCTCTTTATTGGAATATAATTGCTTTACACTCTTGTGCCAGTTTTACCAAAGTGAATCAGCTGTATTTACACATATATCCCCATATCCCCTCCCTCCCGTGACTCCCTCCCACCCTCCCTATACTGGACCTCTAAGTCATCACCCATCATTGAGTTTATCTCCCTATGTTGTACAGCAATTTCCCACTAGCTATCTATTTTACACTTGATAGTGTAAATATGTCTATGCTACTTGCTCACTTCGTCCCAGCTTCCCCTTCGCCCCCTCCCAACCCTGTGTCCTCAAGTCCGTTCTCTACATCTGCATCTTTATTCTTGCCCTGTCACTGGGTTCACCAGTATCATTTTTTTAAATTCCATATATATGAGTTGGCATACGGTATTTATTTTTCTCTTTCTGGCTTACTTCACTCTACATGACAATCTCTAGGTCTAGCCACCTCATTACAAATAACTCAATTTCATTCCTTTTTATGGCTGAGTAATATTCCATTGTATATATGTGCCACATCTTCTTTATCCATTCTTCTGTCGATGGGCATTTAGGTTGCTTCCATGTCCTGGCTATTGTAAATAGTGCTGCAATGAACATTCTGGTACATGTTTCTTTTGGGATTATGGTTTTTTCTGGGTATATGCCCAGTAGTGGGATTACTGGATCATATGGTAGTTCTATTTGTAGTTTTTTAAGGAATCTCCAAACCGTTTTCCATAGTAGCTGTACCAACTTATATTGCCATCAACAGTGCAGAAGGGTTCCTTTTTCTCCACACCCTCTTCAGCATTTATTGTTTCTAGATTTTTTGATGATGGCCATTTTGATCGGTGTGAGGTGATACCTCATTGTGGCTTTGATTTGCATTTCTCTAATGATTAGTGATGTTGAGCATCTTTTCATGTGTTTGTTAGCCATCTGCATGTCTTCTTTAGAGAAATGTCTATTTAGGTCTTCCGCCCATTTGTGGATTGGGTTATTTGCTTTTTTGGTATTAAGTTGCATAAGCTGCTTGTATATTTTGGAGATTAATCCTTTGTCCATTGCTTCATTGGCAAGTATTTTCTCCCATTCTGAGGATTGCCTTCTTGTCTTGTTTATGGTTTCTTTTGCTGTGCAAAAGTTTTTAAGTTTCATTAGGTTCCATTTGTTTATTTTTTATTTTATTTCCATTATTCTAGGAGGTGAATCACAAAGAATCTTGCTTTGATGGATGTCATAGAGTGTTCTGCCTATGTTTTCCTCTAAGAATTTTATAGTATTTGGCATTACATTTAAGTCTTTAATCCATTTTGAGTTTCTTTTTGTATATGGTGTTAGGAAGTGTTCTAATTTCATCCTTTTACATGTAGCTGTCCAATTTTCCCAGCACCACTTATTGAAGAGGCTGTCTTTTCTCCAGTGTATATTCTTGCCTCCTTTGTCAAAGATAAGGTGCCCATATGTGCGTGGGTTTACCTCTGGGATCTCTATTCTGTTCCATTGATCTATATTTCTATTTTTGTGCCAGCACCAAACTGTCTTGATCACTGTAGCCTTGTATTATAGTTTGAAGTCAGGAAGCCTAATTCCACCAACTGCATCTTTCCTTCTCAAGATTGCTTTGGCTATCCAGAGTCTTTTGCGTTTCCATACAAATCGTAAGATTTCTTGTTCTAGTTCTGTGAAAAATCCCATTGGTAATTTGATAGGGATTGCATTGAATGTGTAAATTGCTTTGGGTAGGATAGTCATTTTCACTATGTTGATTCTTCCAACCCAAGAAGATGGTATGACTCTCCATCTGTTTGTATCATCTTTGATTTCTTTCATCAGTCTCTAATAGTGTTCTGCATACAGATCTTTTGCCTCCTTAGGCAGGTTTATTCCTAGGTATTTTATTCTTTTTGTTGTGGTGGTAAATGGGATTGTTTCCTTAATTTCTCTTTCTGTTCTTTTATTGTTAGTGTATAGGAATGCAAGAGATTTCTGTGCATTAATTTTATATTCTGCTACTTTGCTAAATTCATCAATTAGTGCTAGCAGTTTTCTGGTAGCTTCTTTAGGGTTTTCTATGTATAATATCATGTCATCTGCAAAGAGTGACAATTTTACTTCTTCTTTTCCAGTTTGGATTCCTTTTATTTCATTTTCTTCTCTGATTGCTATGGCTAAAACTTCCAAAACTATGTTGAATAATAATGGTGAGAATGGGCACCCTTGTCTTGTTCCTGTTCTTAGAGGGAAAGAATGATGTTGGCTGTTGGTTTGTCATATGTGGCTTTTATTATGTTGAGATAATTTCTTTCTGTGCCCATTTTCTGGAGAGTTTTTATCATAAATGGATGTTGAATTTTGTCAAAAGCTTTTTCCACATCTATTGAGATGATCATGTGGTTTTTATCCTTCAATTTGTTAATATGATGTATCACATTGATTGATTTGTGTATATTGAAGAATCCTTGCATCCCAGGGATAAACCCCACTTGATCATGGTGTATGATCTTCTTAATGTGCTGTTGGATTCTGTTAGCTAGTATTTTGTTGAGCATTTTTGCATCTATACTCATCAGTGATATTGGCCTGTAATTTTCTTTTTTTGTGACATCTTTGCCTGGTTTTGGTATCAGGGTGATGATGGCCTCGTAGAATGAGTTTGGGAGTGTTCCTCCTTCTGCTCTATTTTGGAAGAGTTTGAGAAGGATAGGTGTTAGCTCTTCTCTAAGTGTTTGATAGAATTCGCCTGTGAATCCATCTGGCCCTGGGCTTTTGTTTGCTGGGAGATTTTTAATCACAGTCTTAATTTCTGTATTTGTGATTGGTCTGTTTATGTTTTCTATTTCTTCCTGGTTCAGTCTTGGAAGGTTGTACTTTTTTAAGAATTTGTCCATTTCTTCCAGATTATCCAATTTATTGGCATATAGTTGCTTGTAGTAGTCTCTCATGATCTTTTGTATTTCTGCAGTGTCCGTTGTTACTTCTTTTTTGTTTCTTATTCTGTTGATTTGTGTCTTCTCCCTGTTTTTTCCTGATGAGTCTGGCTAATGGTTTATCAATTTTGTTTATCTTCTCAATGAACCAGCTTTTAGTTTTATTGATCTTTGCTATTGTTTCCTTCCTTTCTTTTTTATTTATTTCTGCTCTGATCTTTATGATTTCTTTCCTTCTGCTCACTTTGGGGTTTCTTTGTTCTTCTTTCTCTAATTGTTTTATGTGTAGGGTTAGGTTGTTTATTCGAGATTTTTCTTGTTTCTTGAGGTAGGACTGTATTGCTATAAACTTCCCTCTTAGGATTGCTTTTGCTGTGTCCCATAGGTTTTGGGTTGTTGTGTTTTCGTTGTCATTTGTTTCTAGGTATTTTTGATTTCCTCTTTGATTTCTAAGCTGATTTCTTTGTTGTTTAATAACGTATTATTTAGCCTCCATGTGTTTGTATTTTTTACAGTTTTTTTTCCTGTAATTGATATCTAGTCTCATGGCATTGTGGTCAGAGAAGATGCTTGATGCAATTTTAATTGTCTTGAATTTACCAAGGCTTGATTTATGACCCAAGGTGTGATCTATCCTGGAGAATGTGCTGTGTGCACTTGAGAAGAACGTGTATTCTGTAGTTTTTGGATGAAATGTCCTATAAATATCAGTTAGTCGAGATGGTCTAATGTGCCAATTAAAGCTTGTGTTTCCTTATTTATTTTCTGTATGGATGATCTCTCCATTGGTGTAAGTGGGGTGTTAAAGTCTCTTAATATTATTGTGTTACTGTCGATTTCCCCCTTTATGGCTGTTAGCATTTGCCTTATGTATTGAGGTGCTCCTATGTTGGGTACGTAGAGATTTACAATTGTTATATGTTCTTCTTGGATGAATCCCTTGATCATTATGTAGTGTCCTTCCTTGTGTCTTGTAATAGTCTTTAAAGTCTAATTTGTCTGATATGAGTATTGCTACTCCAGCTTTCTTTTGACTTCCATTTGCATGGAATATCTTTTTCCATCCCCTTACTTTCAGTCTGTAT
Organism: Hippopotamus amphibius kiboko; assembly: GCF_030028045.1. Lineage (NCBI taxonomy): Eukaryota > Metazoa > Chordata > Mammalia > Artiodactyla > Hippopotamidae > Hippopotamus > Hippopotamus amphibius. Next base: position 24,141,447 of record NC_080194.1, on the reverse strand, counting down.
GTGTACCTAGGTCTGAAGTGGGTTTCTTGTACACAGCATATATAAGGATCTTGTTTTTGCTTCCATTCAGCCAGTCTGTGTCTTTTGGTTGGAGCATTTAATCCATTTACGTTTAAGGTAATTATTGACATGTATGTTCCTATTACCATTTTCTTAATTGTTTTGGGTTTGTTTTTATAGGTCTTTTCCTTTTCTTGTGTTTCCTACGTAGAAAAGTTCCTTTAGCACTTGTTGTAAGGCTGGTTTGGTGGTTCTGAATTCTCTTAACTTTTGCTTGTCTGTAAAGCTTTTGATTTTTCCATCAAATCTGAATGAGATTCTTGCTGGGTAGAGTATTCTTGTCTGTAGGTTTTTTTCTTTCAAGACTCAGTATATCCTGCTACTCCCTTCTGGCCTGCAGAGTTTCTGCAGAAAGATAAGCTGTTATCCTTATGGGTTTTCCCTTATGTGTTATTTGTTGCTTTTGTCTTGCAGCTTTTAATATTTTTTCTTTGTGTTTAATTTTCGTTAGTTTGATTAATATGTGCCTGGGTATATTTCTCTTTGGGTTTATTGTGTGTGGATCTCTCTGTGCTTCTTGAACTCAATTAATTATTTCCTTTGCCACATTGGGGAAGTTTTCCACTATAATCTCTTCATTTTCTCAGACCCTTTCTTTTTTTCTTCTTCTTCTGGGATGCCTATGATTCAAATGTTGGTGTGCTTAATGTTGTCACCAAGGTCTCTGAGACTTTCTTCCATTCTTTTAATTTTTTTTCCTTCTCTGTGGCAGTTATTTCCCCCATTCTATCTTCCAACTCACTTATTCGTTCTTCTGCCTCAGTTATTCTGCTGTATATCCCATCTAGAGTATTTTTAATTTCAGTTATTGTGTTGTTCATTACTGTTTGTTTGCTCTTTAGTTCTTCTAGGCCCTTATTAACTGTTTCTTGTGTTTTCTCTATTTTGTTATCGAGATTTTGGATCATCTTTACCATCATTACTCTGAATTCTTTTTCAGGCAATTTTCCTATTTGCTCTTCATTTATTTGGTCTTGTGGGTTTTTATATTGCTCCTTTGCCTGCAGGGTGTTTCTTTGTTTTCTCATTTTGTCTATTTTATAGTATTTGCTGTCTCCTTTCCCTATGCTGCCTAGTAGTAATTCCTCTTGTTTCTGCTCTGTGCCCCCTGTGGTGGGGTTTGTCCAGTGTTTTGAGTAGGCTTTCTGGTGGGAGGGTTTGGTGCCTGCTTTCTGGTGTGTGCATCTGAGTCTTTTCTCTCTGATGAGCAGGGCCGTGTCAGGTGGTGTGTTTTAGGGTATCTGTGAGGTTAATATGGCTTTAGGTAGTCTGTGTGCTGATGGGTGGGTTGGTGTTCCTATCTTGTTTGTAGTTTGGTGTGAGGTATCCAGCATGGGCAGTTGTAGACAGTCAGGTGAAGCCGGGTCTTAGACTCTGATAGAGGGCTCCATGAGAATTCTCTGTGGTTAATCTTCGCTGTGGCTGAGGACTCTCTAGTGGTCTAGTGTCCTGGATTTGGACTCCCTCTCCAGAATCTCCAACTTGACTGCTGGTCGAGTAATCCAGACTTCAGAGGTGGCTTGTCCTAGTTATGTCGGGATCTTTGCAGTCCTTTCTGGTGTCCAGGGTCTTCTGCTGGTGTTCACCTGGTTGTCTGTGGGAATTATTGCATCTTTTCATGTATTCCTGATGCATCTGTGGAGAGGTATGCATTCCACGTCCTTCTACTTCACCACCATGTTTCCCCTCTCACGTTGATTGTGGATAGGGTCTGCTTAGCATTTAAGGGGTTAGGATGAAAAAAATTGAGCTATGTAAATACAGAGTGGGAAGACTCACCCTCGTAGCATTTTGTATTGAAGGACGTGCAGTGTTAGATCTTTGGAAGTCAGTGTCATCAATAGGATGCAGTCAGAGTTGTGCACAGCCCAGAGGAGTCATCTTTATTCCTGGATGCTGTATTTATGTTGGAAACTGATCCATTTTAACCATACCTAAACCATGGTGATCAAGTTGGGGGAGGATCTGGAAAGCAGAGTAAGACAGCATCCTTGACCAGAAAGATCTCTTAGTCAGGGTGGGAATCAGGAGTATAAACGATTGTGCTCGGGATGCTTGATCTGAAAGAGAACACTTTATAGTGACTGTCATTGCTGTTCTCAGATACTTAAAGTATGAACAAGTTTTTCTGGGAGCCAAGGCAGTTCAGTAGAACAGCACACTTGGCTGAGGTCTCAGGCTAAGTGGAGAAATGCTGCTCAGAAAATCTGTCTGGTGCCTTTATCACCCATACAGCTGTCCCTTCCTACAAGCTCCCAGGAAGTCCCTAAAGCACTTGAGGCCTGAAGAGAGAGGACTATTCAGGCAGAGAGCTCAGTAGACACTGGCTCACCATCTCTTCCAGTGCCCTTCCTTTCCCTGCAAGCACTACATGGCTCTTACTCACTTGCTCATAGCATCTGCTTCCTCACCGTGACTAGTTGGCCAGAAAGTAAAGCAACATCTGGTGTACTCTGCCACAGTGCTTCTTAAACGTTAATGTGTACATGAATTATCTGTGGGTCTTGTTAAAATGCAGATTCTGACTCAAGTGGGTCTTGGTTGGGGCCCCATCATCTGAATTTCCATAGATGAGGATGCTGCTGGTCAGTGGACCATTCATACTTGACTAACAAGGCTCTACTACAAATCATGAGTTTACCCTTTAGGCAGCAGTCAAGCACTATCAGGCCAAATGACCACCTCCATGTTGCTTTCCGGAATAAGCCTTGCATCTGTATTAGTAGAGGGTTACTGCCTGGAGATCCTGCCTTTTCCCCTTCCCAGCATTCATGAAATACTTATCTTGATATCACTTAGCCATCTGGTTTCTTTGTCATTTCTAGGGCCACTTATGCAGTTATCCAACTTTTCTTTTTTTCTTTTTTTAATTGCCGGAGAGCATTCTTGGGCCACGAGATTTGGCCCTGTCTGCAGGCCAGAAATGCTGGGGAATTACTGTCACCTGTAAGCCGTTCTCAACTCTTTTTTTATTTTTTCTTTAAAAACACATCATTTTGACTTTCATCCAAGTTGTTGGGGATACAGCAGTTTTTGTATATGTGTATGATGCTGTCAGAATGTGTACAATGCTGTCAAATACTTTACCCCAAGACACAAGTATCCATCTGCCTAACATTAAGGCACATTTGTTTTCTCATAACTGCGTATTTGTGATTATCCCAAGGTACCCACTTACTCCAATTCATTGCAAAATCATCTTTAAAAGAGCTGTTTGTAATACAGTGAGCACTTGCTAAGTGAGGCCATAACCCCAGGAATAATGATTAAATCTTGTTAAATGTATATACCTCCCTTTTTCTTTTTCTTTCTTTTATTATGATTCAAGTTATCCTTGAGTATTTTTGGTTGTCATTGATTGAGGTCCTTTCAAGGTCATGTCCCTTCCCCCAGCAGTAGCTTGTTGGTCAAAATTGATAGAGTTCTTATGATGTGTTAATCTTGGTACAGTCTCTAGTATCAAGACATGTTGCTTTTCTATGCAGAAGCTGTGTGGTCTCAGGCAAGGTACTTAATATCTCTGATCATGTGTGAACTCATCAGTAAAATAGTGATAATAGTATTTACCTTGAAGAAATTAAACGAGATCTTCATGAAAGCACTTGGCCCATTTCCAGCACGTGGCAGTCACTCATAAAATGATAGCTTCACCTCCCATTTGTTTCTCTTGGGCCAATTTCTAGCTTTTTTGGAGGGAGGGGCATATATTTTATTTCCTTTTCCACTATTCTCGAAGCATCTTGAAAACAGGATCTGTATTTTAAATCCTGTCTTAGCTTTTCATTGTGTGTTCAGTCATGACATGTTGAATAAATTAATGAATGACTAGATAATCTCTAAGGTTTTCCTGACCTTTTAAGTCCTCTGATTATTTGATGCTTCCAGTGTTCTGGCTGCTTAGAAAAAAATTTGAGAATTCTCTTAAAATGAATGTCTTCTATGTTAAGGGATTTTCTCCTTAGCAATCTTAAAAAAATATGTATTATTACCAGTAAGTATGTACCTGGGCCCAGGAGTCGGCTGCAATAGTATAAGTAACCTTTTCAGTTTATGATCTTGGGCCTGATTCTTTGTATAGTGCAAATGAGGTGGGTCGAAGGCTGGTCTTGACTTTGCTTTTCCTGCACTGCTTTTTTGGGAAGATCTCTGTGAAAGATGAGCAAGAAATGTGTAATTGTTTTCATGTGTGACGTGAGATTTGGAAGTCATGCATAATGGAGGCTGAGTTTCATGATATATTCATCTCATTCCTCATAGAAGATGCATTTATGTTCTGGATTAAATGTGCTTGGGCGAGTGGGGTCAGGCCAGCTCAGCAGATTGGAGGAGAAGTAGTAGGTCCTTCCAAATCTCGGGATTGAAACTGGTTACCTGTCAAGGTGAGTAGTTCTTGAGTTGTCTGTATGAATAAGCTGCTGGGAGACAGTGCCAGTTGAGGCCATCTTTACTGCTTTGTCCTTATGCCTCTGAGATGGGCACACACTGGTAGAAAGTGCATAGATTGCCATAGCTAGACCTGGGTTTAGATCCTGGCTTGTGTATGTTACTTAATTCCAGAATCTGTTTGTTTTAATTTCAAAAGGGATAGTATCAGTCTTACAGGTTTCTGAGAGATAGATGAGATAGTGTATGTCAGATGCCTAGTGCCATGCCTGGCAGTGAGATTGGGCCCTGTGTTGATGATGGTCACGGTGACAATTTCAGAAGGGATGCGTAGGAGACTAGGTCTGCCACCCATGAAAGTATCAGCCCTGGTGTGTGACTGAGGAGTGTCCCAAAGTTGCCTGCTGCCTTTTATGGTCCATGTGCAGACTGCAGTGGTGGTGCTAAGGGTTTTTCGTGGATCTGGAAAAAAGAAGGTAACAATCTGGGAAAAGAAAATCTCAATTGCATGTTTTATTCCATGAAAATTTGAAATACTCATACATATGCGAGTAGCTTCAAGCTTTGCTCCCCTGTTGATTATCTAGGAGTTGTTTACTTAAAGCTTCTTGTCCAGGGGTAATTAAAAACAAAAAACCTTACTCATCTCTCCTCTGACAGTTTATTTTCATCCTTGATGTTTAACATGACTTCTATTTTCCTTTAATTCTTGGAAAAGTATAAATGGCAGTAATAAAAATAAACATCAATAAACCTGTTCCATATGAATGCCCTTTTTTAGACAATAGAAAGAAGGTCCTGAACTATACCTAAGCGGCACTGCACCAAGCTTTGCTAATTAGCTCATGGCCTGTCACTCACAGAGAATCAATCAGTCTCCATCTCAGGGCTTCAAGCTGTCACCGTGAGGGTTCTCAGATAAAGGGTGAATTGGATTCCACACTGTACGATTGATTCTGGGTTGCGGTTCTTTGTGTCATGTTAAGCTAAGTTTAGGTTCTGGGAATCCTGGTAGTAAGTGGTGAGGATTGATGATGGCTGTGATATCCAGAAGTAAAATAAAACACATTGTTGTTCTTTATATACAGCTATTTTGAACTGGAGAGCAGTGGTTTGAGGGATGAGATTCGATATCACTACATACATAACGGAAAGCCCAGGACAGAGGCACTTCCATACCGGATGGCTGACGGACAGTGGCACAAGGTCTCACTATCAGTTAGTGCCTCCCATCTCCTGCTCCACATCGACTGCAACAGGTATGCCTTTGCCTTTGGTCTTTCGTGATTGTGCCCTTGAAATCCAGCAGTGGGGAAGGGAAAAAACCAAGCCCCTCCAAGTCTTGCTGGGAAACAAAAACCAAGGGACCCTGATAGTCATTTAACATACCGAGTGGGCCATTAGGCTTACTGGAATGACCGGCTGTAATATGCTAAGAAAACAGTTCATTAAAATGAAGCTATATCCGGCGATTAGGAAGAAATGTACAAAAAGTTGATTACAGATGGGGGACTATTAAGTGCACCTCGGTGTACTCCAGGCACCGGCTGGAATTCCATGGAGCTGTGATCACAGTTAACCGTGATATATTGTTGTTGAGTTCGTTCCACTTGGAAGCGAATGAGCTGGTCTACCTGCGAATGAATCTGAGAAGCTGGTGCTACTGGAGCGGCTAATTCTATTTCACTTCATCAAGCACAGCTTTACTTAAATATTTTTTCCAAATGGAAACTTCTTAAAGATGCTGTTCTTTGAATCTTTTGGAATTGATGCCATTTATACTCCGCAGAGGAATGAGCCTCCCAGCTTGTCGGAGGATGTCGGGACTATTTTAACGTCAGAGGGGTTTCATAGGAAGTTGTGGGTTTGGGTGGGAAGGAGATATTGTCTCCCATGTCTGTCCTTGCAGGGAGGTTTACTGCCAGCTGAAGATAGGACACTGTTGGTCTCTGTTGGATCACTTGTGGCTGGACAGCTGGATGATGGTGGTCAAGGGGAATGTTTTCATTTCTCCAGAACCCCTGAAAGTCCTTATGGATAGTGATCTGATTCCTATTATAGAGAATTTTTTGCACTGCAAAGTAGCCATGAATTGTTGGTTTTCATTAATGACACTATCAAAGTTAAAATGATTGTGTGGCCACAGGACTTATTCTCTTAGGCCCAGGATAAAGTACAGGCATGTTGGAGACAGTCTCCCTTCTGGCACCCAATAGAAGGAAGCATAATCAGCTCCACACTGCATTTCTGATGAGATACTTCAATGTGCGTGCCACTCCAGCTCTGCAGTCTCTTTTAGAAGAGGACCTGGAAAGGCAAAGAATAGAAACTAGTGTCAGGTTTAAGGGAAGTTCCATCATCTTGAAGTGAGTATTGGTCCAGTTTGATGTCATCTATTTAAGGTGCTGTCTGGATTTTTCTGGGGAATTGTGGCTTCAACTAGATGTAATGTGTGTGCCTGGGCAAGATTTCCATAGAAACAACAAGATCCTTTTTACCATGGGCTGGGCAGCCTGGATAAGGCCAGCCCTCAGCCACTACCTACATTTCCACTTTTAAGAGCTTATTGGCTCTTTGAGTTCTCTGGAACTAAAGTGGCCTGTCAGGTAGAGCTTTTGTTTCCCCCTACCCCACCAGCCATATGCTGCTCAAATGGAAGAGAAGAAGGGTCCTGCATATCCTTGTATGCCACAGGCCAGAAAGAAGCCTTGAAGCCCTAGTTTAGTAATTCCCAACCGCAAAATCCTGGAGACTGCTGTTTTCTTGCTAGGCAATTTTTCTCTTCTCAAAAGTTTTATCTTCTGTTTCCCAATATTCTTCTCTAGAGAGAATAGGAAAGAGAGGAGAGAGAGGATGTGTCTGTGCTAGTCAAAGGTTCCCTGCCTTCACAAATGTTCTGGTCCCTGTGAAATTCTCCTCTGCCATCCTCATCCACTTGTGAGCGGTGTGAATTTGGGCACATTAATTTCTTTGCATCTCAGTTTTTTAATTTGCAAACTGGGACTCCTAATACTAGCACATACTCACAGATGGGAATGTTAAATAATTTACATAAAGTGCTTTGGGTGGCGCTTGGCCTTTGGAGCCCCGTATATAGTGGTGGTGTTATTGCTATTATTATTATTTAGTCTGCACATCTGTGGTGTCTCATTGTCTCCAAACTTTCACTTACTGTATATCCTGGTCTCTCTACCAGGAAAGTAGGGAGAGAACAGGAGAGCTGGAACCCACAGTATACTTTAGGGTCAGCTCCATTTTACAGAATGGATTGATGAAGTTGTAAATATTATTTCCCTTCTCTTGAAATTTTTTATACTTTGGTTTATGGCATAACATGTTGTCCCTTATGTAAGATCTTGGAAGGAAAACATAAGTTGTTGCCAGTTAGTGACTCATGAACCCAATACAAATGAGGTTTTTAGATAGGTTAGGGCAAGAGAGATTGGAAATGATGGGGCCATAGGAGAGGTAAATTTTTTTTTTTTTGCTTTTTTAATTTTATCAATTATTTTTTTAAGCTCTTTATTGGAATATAATTGCTTTATACTTTTGTACCAGCTTATGAGGTACACCAAAGTGAATCACTGTATTTATACACATATCCCCATATCCCCTCCTTCCCGTGACTCCCCCCCCCCCCCCCCCCCCGCCAACCTCCCCGTCCTGGCCCTCTAAGGCATCACCCATCATCGAGCTGATCTCCCTTTGTTATACAGCAACTTCCCACTGGCTATCTATTTTACAGTTGGTAGTATATATATATGTCTATGCTACAGGAGAGGTAAATCTTGATTTTTGTGTAGGAAAAGTCTAGAAACAGAGTTTTCAAACCTGACTACACTTAAGAATTACTGGGGAAGTTATAAAAAAAACCTATGGGTAACCAGGTCATTCTCTGATCTAGTGAAGCAGATTCCTTGAGGGTGGAATTATAGCCTTCATAAGCTGTCTGGGTCATTCTTATGCTGGCAGGTTAGCCTTGGTGCATGGACTGGCGTTTGAAAGCCACCGGTTTAAACAGAGGGGGCACCTGCCATTTCCCTAAGTGTGGAAAACTCCACTGCATGATTTGTGTTAGTGGAGGACTGCAATTGCGCTTTTCCCTGAAAAAAAGCAACAGAGGGGGCAGAAGCTGGAGGACAGGCTGGGCTGCAGCAAATACGTTACCCTGGAAATCCAAGTACCTGAAGCAGAGCCCCAGTAAGGAGGAGGAAAAGTTTAAGGTGAGGCTAGTGTCTCGTAGATAGAATAAAGGTTTCTTCTTCGTAAGTTTCTTGCTAGCCAGCACTGGCTGATTTTAGAGTGGCAGAAGCTCTGGTCTATTTATCAAGATGCTGGGCTACTACTTCTTATCTAGGCCACCCTCACAGTGAATTTCAGAAAGGCTGATATTTATTCTCTAAGCTATGCATTTCATCCCAGTGTGAGGCTCTTCCTTTTTGATTCCTTTTACCCTTAAAGTTATACTATCTTATTTTTCTCAACCTGTCACCTGCTAGAGTTGTGCTGGGTAGATGATAAATGGTGATGTGACAGATAACATTTATTGGGTGTTGACTATGCTAGCGACAGTGCTAAGTGCTTTATGTAGATTAATCCATCACTCAGGCTGTTGTTTTTCTCATTTAAAAATGATGAAACTGAGGTTACATTCTACTTCTGCAATCCCACTGCGGCTAAATGGCAGCGCTAGGGTTTGGACCCAACTTGTGCGTGCCTGCTCTAACCACTAGGCTATTCAGCCCAAGGGGAGGGACTGTTGGTACTGGACTTAGAACATGAGGGAAGGCAAGAGCCAGACTCAGTATGAGCAATTTATTCCTTTCTAGTATTTTCCTCCTACATGTCTCATGTTGCTGATCTCTGGAGTTGGGTAAGGTGTAGAATCCTACTAACAGAACCCATTGCATTGGCATAAGGGAAGAGACTTCCATCTATGGAACATTTATCATAGGCCAGGTAATGTGCTGAGTATAATAGTCCTTAGGCCATCCACGTGGTGTGGGGGCAATTTCATGAGACCCATTTTACAGATTTGGAATTAGAAAAGCTCCAAGATGATAAGTAACTCAATCTCAATCACATAACGTAAAAAGCATGGAGCCAAAACTTTGAACCAGGATCTGACAGCCCAACCTTTGTCTTCCCACCCCTCCTCTCTGCCTCTGAAATTCGTGTCCTCCCCAAGACAAAGTCATAGCTATGCCAGGAGGTCTTCCCAGAAGAGAGAAGCTACAGAAGGTCCAGGAACCATAAAAATACTTGAAATCAGGAAGAGAAGATTTCCAGGCACTGAGGAACTGGAATGTGGCAGAGTTTTCTACCATTTTTACAACTGAGAAACAGAGCCCTTTCAGACCTAATTACGCAAATTGTCACAAGAAAAGTGACTGCTATTTTAGTTGGTACTTTAACACTTTCTGCTTGCTATTGAGACACACTTTTCTCCCTGCTTCAGCTGTTCAGCTGGGCCTAGTTAGAAACTCCTAAAGTGTGGTAGCAGATTACCTGAAGCTAGAGACATAAAAGGAAGCACTCAGTCGGGTGGCTAGCCTGATTATCTCCACTGCCTTAGGTTTTTCTTTAGCTGTCTTTGTATTAATAGTTGCCAACAAAACTGAAAAGGAGGCCTGAACTAATCTTCCTCAGAGCCCCCCTGCTCCGTTCTCAGCTCACCCTGCGGCCTGTGCCCGTTACTCAAAGCCCCCACTCACTGACGTCTGGGATTCAGTGCATAAGAGTTCTTTCACCACAAAAGGGATTTTCTTTCCTTCTCTTTATTTGGCAACTTTTAATTTTCAATCAATCCATCCAATTAAAGTATTGGACACACTATCTCTGCCAGCCTTTGGGGATACAAAGAATTAGGAGTTCTTGCCATCAGGAAGTCCATAGCTTATTCATTCAGTACTTTTGAATTCTGAAACCACCAAGGCCCCCCGCAGTGATTGGCCCTGGTCCTTGTATATCAGAAAAATAGTGGACTCAGGTGGAAGCCCTGTGAGCAGGCTGTTTTGACAACTCATAATAAGAAAGAGTTACTGCCCGCATCTTTGTCTTGAAGTGACTGTGGGGGAATGGACTCAAAGTGTTTTCCGTTCAGATGGTACATGCATCCAGCCTTCAGCCAGAACTTTCAGGTCTCCCCAAAGAGAAAATCTTCTGGCAGTGAGTCAAGAGGAGGTGGGATTCGAATGGGGAGACCTGAGGTCCCGTTACGCAGCTCTGAACTCACACCCCATTTGTTCAGACTTGCACAAGTAGACACAGCATGTGTGCACACACACACCTGCAGCCCAGTTGTCACTCTGACAGAGTTCACTCAATGATTATGGTGTAGACAGTAAACATATTTAGATTTTACTTTGCATGCGTGCTACTTATTCACTGCAGAACCCATTCAATTTTTGCATACAACTGATTTTGAAGAACATGCAGAACCAGAAAAATAAACTTACAAGTCAGTAATTCAAGGTTTCTGTCAAGTATTTCAGAGTAACTTCAGGATATGAGCATGTGTTTTTATCTCTAGGTTTTTCATAATGAGATATGGTGATACGGCATCTTCTTTCCAGAGAGCTCCTAAAGTATTTACAAACATCATGTTATTAAACCCCACATTTCTTAAGGTAGTTAAGTCATGTATAATGTACTACATTGACTTTTATACAAACATTTGCACTAGAGTAAGGAGGGGGAAATTAAGAGATGACTATCAATCAAAGGGCTTCCAAAAGAGCCAGGCCAAGACTCTCAATCCCCTGCTTCCCCTGTTGATATATTTTTTACTTCACAAACAGGAACACATACACACAACTTATCATCAACATTAAAATTGAGGATGCAGCATATGCCTCATGGCCAACTAACCCAGCAGCACCAGATCTTCTGTCTAGGAAGAGACGACAAGAGAGCTAGGAAGACAGGATGTAACCCACGTGTGAATTTAAGTAACAGTACAAGGGATGTTGTAAGTACATGATGGATTGCTGGATTCCTGGTAGAGACAATCAGGTCTGGGAGAGCTCCTGGGGGCATGGAATAGCCTCTCAATTTCTTACCATCTCAGGTGAAAATGCATGACAATTTCTGCAGCTTTACAGCTTTGCCACTGTGTGATTCGATTCCGTCCCAGTCACACGAAAACTGGGCTTAGAGTGAGGTTCATCTTGTAAGCATTACAAAGCCAATCACAGTGCCGGTGAGAGAAGAGTGTGTATGGGTGAGTGGATCGAGTTGGCAGTGAGAGAAAGCCTGCAGGAAGAGACAGAGAAGGAAATATGACAAAGGGAAGAACAGGGAAAGAAGAGCTGTTTTCCATGTGACCAGGCACATGGGCTCTGTGGTTTAACCTAAAGTTGTAATGAGTGCTGGACCTTTGTCTTGGTTTTGCCATTTATAAAATGGGACATACATGCAATGATGCAGGGGTGTGTCAGGAAATGTGTGTCTTAGTTCTTTGCATATTCCCCCTGTCCTCTTGTCCTCCAATCCTTCCTCCCTCCCTATGCCAGAAACTGTGCTTGCATCTGTAAAATGGGAGTGATAGTAACTCTTCTATCATAGGGTGGTTGTAGGAATGTGTATGCAAAATCCTTAGAAAATTTCAAGCTACTGTGTGAACACACAGCATCATGCAGTGTTATAAACATATACTATGGTATATGTATGTTAAAGTATCATGTTGGAAATGAATACAATGTAGTCAGATTTCCACCTGTATAAAAACAATGGCTTGTGTCCCATGGATGAGGACCTAGTGTGTAATGTGGGTCCATGGTGCAGTGTAGTTTGAGGTCAGTAAGGTCTCTGAAGTTATTCTGACTGCCAGATCCTAGACATGGTTCTCCAATAGTTTGTCTTTTAGTTCTATGGTAGGTAGTGCAACACGATGGTGCATGGTTTTTATGACAAGAGTCCCTATAAAAATAAGTAAATGCAGAGTCTCTTTAAAAATATGTAACTGAATAACAAAGGGAGATCAACTCGATGATGGGTGATGCCTTAGAGGGCCAGGACAGGGAGGGTGGGAGGGAGTCGTGGGAGGGAGGGGATATGGGGATATATGTATAAATACAGCTGATTCACTTTGGTGTACCTCAAAAACTGGTACAACAGTGTAAAGCAAGTATATTCCAATAAAGAGCTTAAAAAAATGTAACTGAGGGGACTTCCTAGGTGGCACAGTGGTTAAGAATCTGTCTGCTAATTCAGGGGACACATGTTTGACCCCTGGTCCGGGAAAATCCCATATGCAGTGGAGCAGGTAAGCCCATGCGCCACAACTACTGAGCCTGTGCTCTAGAGCCCATGAGCTATAGCTATTGAGCCCATGTGCTACAACTACTGAAGCCCACATGCCTAGAGCCTGTGCTCTGCAACTAGAGAAGCCACCGCAACAAGGAGCCCGTGCACCACAATGAAGAGTAGCCCCTGCTCACCACAACTAGAGAAAGCCCACACACAGCAACAAAGACCCAATGCAGCCAATAAATTAATTAATTTAAAAAAATAATACATTAAAAAGATTTAAAAAAAATATGTAACTGAGGCTAAATAGGGAAGGAAACATCCCCTCCAAGGTTATACAATCTTTTGTTGATCCTGGCATGGATTTGAGAATGTAGCATGGCTTCTTTCCTTTTTTATTTCTGTGAGATAAGAGGTTCAAAGATTTACTTCCTTCCCTCCTCAACCCACCAGCCAAAATCGCCATGGCTTTAAGGAGGAGATGTAAATAAACCCAGGTGAATTTTTACTGAACGAGGAACCTAATGTGTTATAATTTACTGGGTCTTCGAAACAAAATATATACTCTTCGCTTCTCTACTTTGAAGATCTGGCCTTTTAGCACAAAAATATTCTGGACTGAAAACTTGAGCTGAAAGAAATTGTTAAATTTGTATAACCCTAGGAAATTTATTTACTGTCTCTGGGCCTTAGCTCCTTAGGTGTAAAATGAGGGGCTAGGGCTAGATTATTTCTAAATCTTCTTCCACCTCTTCTTTTCTGGGCATCTCTCTGATTCTGTCTTTCATCACAGTGCTTAGTTAGTATGTACTTTTGGGGGGGGGGTAGTGGGGGCCTTCAGGACCCTGGAGAGCAACCCAGCTTGCCATTTTCACTGGGGTGCTTCCTAGCAGAGCAGCAGGGGGTTTGCAGCCATCTGAATTGATACCTGGGTTCACCATGAAGCATGCTGCTAGAGAGCAGACTACTGGCCTTAGATACCCAATCTTTTTTTCTCACTTGCCTCCCTTCTTGCTGGGGTAGATGCTGAATATGCATTTTTGTATCTAAAGCATCTTGGATGTTGGCATCTTGTTCTCTCCACCTTGTGCTCTTTCTTTCTTTCAGACACGTTCTGACCCAGACACGTGACAGCAGACAGCGTTTTGGGGGGCACAGGCTGCCCTGCCTATGGAGGCCTTGGTAGCTTGGTAACCTACAAGATAGAGCAGGGTACCATAGCCAGCAGATGCTGGATAGTTGTGCTGTTAAAAAACATAACACATCCTCTGAATACTGAAGGAAAAAAAGAGCCTTTGTGGCTGCCAAGCTGTAGAGGCTTAAATACTGGGAGAGAATGATTGGTCTAGGTGGCCAATGTGGTACATTCCAAGTTGTGAATTCTTTGGCAAAGTAGAGAGCGGCTGCTTAATTGTTAAGGCAGCTCAGACATTATCGAGTTGGCTGTCTCATTCTGTCTGAGACCCCCCACACTTCTACTCATGCTTGGTACCCTGTGGCTTATTCATCCTAACCTCATTAGGTGGCTTCTAAGTTTAACTTTGCCCTTTCTTCTAATGACATAATATTATGTTTCTAATTTTGTCTTTTCAAAAACCTTTATCTTTTCCTCTAGTTGCCTGGTGGGTTTAAATATGCTTTTGGTCAGCCATGGCCTCAGTGGCAGAGAGAGGTAGGAGGTGAAAGGATTAACTGAAACGGATGATGAGAGAGTGAGCTGCATTTTCCTCCATCCACCTGCACTCTTGGGCTTTCAAAATTGCAAATGGAAAGGACTAAAAGGAAATACAGATTCCTTCTCTTTATCTGGTGGGGTGGTTTGTTGGCTACCTGAGGCCACTAAGAGATTAAGAAGAAGGCACATTATTGCATACATGGGGCCTAAGATGTATTAAAATAGAAAGGAAAATAAGACTTCATTTCCAACTTATCGTGATTTCATCTACATGCCTTCAGACACATCTTGAGTCGTGATTGTATTGCATGGACATGGGTCTGTGCAGGATGAATGGAAAAGGGGAAATAGGCTTCAGGAGAAATGACGTTTTCTTGTAGGAGAAAGTATTGAAGCTTGCATCTTTATTGTTACAATTCTACTCTGTCCTTTCTAATGGATATGTATGGTTATTCCTTAAAAAGGAAAGCAGCAAGAGAAAATAAAAAGTCAAACCAGAACAATACGTATGATGGAACCCTTTTTTTTGAAAAAGTGTACATTTATACATTTGTTGTCTCTGTTCCTTTCATGCTTCACTCGTTGGAAAGGAGATTTGGGGAATAAAAAATGCATGAGCCATGAGGACTTTTTAACTGAAAAAAAGAATTCCAAATACTGCATTAGTGTTCTAGTTAGACCAGGACTACTGATGTTATCATGGAAAAGAACTGATTTTCTGCACTACCGGAAAGAAAGTCATCTATCTCTCTGGGAACTCTAATTAAATTAATGTTATAAATAATAGCAGCCAGAGCAGTTGGATGCAAGGAAACAGACTTATAGTTGAACCTGTTCAGCTGCTTTGCTTTTAGGGGGTGTGATGGGAATGGGGTGTGAGGATGAGGAGGCTTGGAAGGAGAAGGTTTCTGTGCACGCTTTTCCCTGCTCTAACCCCCAATTCAGTTGACTTTTGTCTCTCAGCTCATCCCTCTTAACTTCTTGTGAGTGTGCCTCCCAGCTGGAGCTCCAGAGCCACTACGCCAGCTGGTTTATGTAGCTGGGCCCTTAGAGGGGTTCCAGGGGCAATTAGAGGGGAAATAATTTCCCTTTTCTTTAAAGGGGCTTTGTGATGCTGTCTCTAACTCTTCCTCAGGAATGTCCGGCTGCATCTCTACTCAGAGGCTATTTGTCTCAGGGTATCACTTTCCTGACAGCAATTTTTCCCCCCAGATCTTTATTGGAGTATAATTGCTTTACACTGTTGTGCTGGTTTCCGCTGCTGTACAACAAAGCGAATCAGCTGCATGTATACACATATCCCACATCCCCTCCCTGGTGAGCCTCCCTCCCGCTGTCACCATCCCACCTCTCTAGGTCATCCGCAGTCATCGAGTTGATCTCCCTGTGCTGACAGCAAATTTCACACACAGGAACTCACAGGCTTGGAGTTGGGGCCATCAGCTGGCTTCTTTGAGATACTCAGAATACCTGTATTATCCGGAATGGAATTTTGTTTCCACTGGAAGGAAACAGAGCCGAGCTGTGCTTCATTCTGGTGTGTCCCCAGCACAGCTCACTTACTCAGTGTTCTTCAGGTTGGTGCTGGCTTTGAAGCTCTGGACAATCTATGATTCCAATTTCTTGATTTCTTTGACATTTTGGACTCAGAGACCTAGCACCATGCTGGGAAAAACTCACTTTTTGCTCGGTCATTGCTGAGTTGAGGTTAGTGTTTTGGAATTTTTTTTTTAAAGAGGTGATTTATATATTCACTTGATCTGTTTCTATAAAAGCACTCTGAGGTGGATGTTCTTGTAGCTTATAGAGAGGGACTTCTGAGGTGCTGAGAACAGGAATGACTTGTCCAGGGTTCATGGTAAGTCAGTGGCAGACTGGAGCTGGAGTCCAGAGGTCTTTCCTTCCTCCTTTTTCCAGGGGGATTATTCTCTACCAATCCTTTCCACCTTCTTTCCTCCTTCTCTTCCTCCATCTTTTGAACACCCCCATGTGACAAGATAACACTTCTAACTTCTCATGGTAGACGTATAAGGTATCCCATTTATAAACTGAAACCTACAGAGGCCAAGTTCCATGTATTACTCTCTCAGACTAGGGAAGCCAGTCACCTCGAAGGGCCACTTCCTTGCTGCACCAAAATCGACCTTGTTATAAATTCCAACCATTCTTGGTCTTTGGACTCTAGAAAGCTCGTGTGAAATTATTTTTAGATTTAAAATCTCTCCTTCCTTCCTGGAATCTAGAATGTTGATAGACAGGTTCATGACTTCAATCCCACGGCGATAATATGGGGTCAGGCCCTCGAACGGCCCATCATCCCCATATGATTTGTGCGCCTTGCCTGTGCCTCCTGCCGATGTGCGATGGCCAACAACCTAATCTTACATCACGACTGACTGCAGACGAGCCCTTTGGCCATTTCTTCAAGTGTAAAAGAGATGCAGTACACTAGTCTCCAGTGTTACATGGGTGGTTTTACACTGTTCCAATATAAATTTTGATATTCACTGTTTCAAGATGATAAAGTCTCTGTGTTCTTTAAGGTGACTTTGCAATCACAAGATCTCATTAAAAACTACTGGTGGTGAAATAAAGGGTTGGGTGGTGGGAGACCCCCATTTACAAGGGCATTTGTCATTACTGTTTCTTTTATTGGTGTCTCATTAGATATGTACTAGAGCCTGCAGGAGCTAATAAGAGAGCGAGGCCTGGAAAATAGGTGAGCACATTGATTTCTGAATCATTTTCACGGGCAGCAATTTTTTCATGGACATTAGGGCAATACATGAACGCTTCACGCTGCAAACTCAATCACCATATTCCCTTCCCACCCCAACACACAAGTAAGCTCATTCAATGGCCTCCTGTAAGTTTTAGGCTAAAGCTCACAATCCTTAATATAGCTTAATTTTTTTTTTTTTTTTTTGCATAGTCTGGCCTGTGTTTCCTTCTTCAGTTTCCTCTTGCACTAGTTTTCTCATTCCTCTGACCCCAAGTTCTTTTAATTAAGTACCGTATTCATTTAAGTCACAGGATCTCTGTACATGCCTTTTCTCGAATATCAAGTCCACTTCTACTTATCCTTAATTTTGAGGACAGAAGAAAGAACTTTCTTGTGTTTTACAATTTCACCATAAACTGTTTATCTACAGAGTGGTTTTTGATCATTTGACTGATGTCTATTTTTCCCATGGGCTGCAAGCACCCCGAGAGCTCACCATTGTATCACTAGAGTATATCATAGAGTTGTAACATAATAGGTAGTCAGCAACATATTTGTGAATACCTGAATGAATGAATGAATCAATGGAAGAGTGAACTAAAGGTCTGTATTTGTGGCTTCTGACCTGTGATCCTAGCATTCTAGATGGTTCCATTAGTTAAGTCTCCTTGTTCTTTGCCGCAGTCTCTTGATCTGTATAGAATGGGCATCATCTCTACTCAGCCTGTACAGGGTTATGGTGAGGATGAAATGAGAACCTGCTTGGGAATATGTGTTGTAAATTTCAGTGTGCTTTGTAAATATCAGGCCAGGGGAAAGGTGAAGATGAAGTAACCCTAGCATTTCTGCTTAGAATTCCTGGGGATTATTCTTTTCTTGAGGAAGGCAGTTAATCTAAAAAAGACTTTCGGTGATTTGCTGGTCTGATTCACAACACAGGGTGAACTGTGCCTTGCTCTCAAGCTGAATTTACATATGTCCTGTGTCTGCAGGAGCTCTGGAAGGCATGAGGGAGTAGAGGTAATTTACAGGTATGGTACAAACATAAACCAATCACAGGTAGGATTAAGGGGCATGTGCCCTCTCTGCTGGAGAGTAAACACAGTTGGGTACACTTGCCTGGGCTGTGGACGTAACACCATCGTAAAATCCTGTTGGTCTGTTTCTTCAAACTACAGCTGGTGCCCACAGTAAGGGGCTTGCGTCAAGCCCATTGAGTAAGCTCTTCAGGCAGGATTTCACAATTGTCCCAGGCTGTCTTGGTGTAGCCTTATTGTGAAGTTTAATGGACATGTTTTTTCTTTAATTTTCTTAAATTATGAAAGGTGCTTGCCTGATTCACATATTATGCAAACTTAAAAACAAAGAAGAAAACAAGAAGCTATGAGGACACAATTTCCAAGCAACAGTGTGAAGTCTGGGGTAAAAATTCATGCATTGTAGGTTAGTTTTATATAATGGAATAACTTATATAATAATTTATATAATTTATTATAAAGCTTTCCCCATATAAATGGCATAATACATAACTAAAATACTGGATAACTTAAAAAAAATGAAAGGTGCAAACTGTTCAAAATCATGTGATACTAATCACCCTGCCCCTAATTCCACTGCACAGAGGTCATCATTATTACCAGTTTTATTTCTATTCTCTAGAATTTTTTTCTGCATATGCAAACATAATTTTTCAATAATAAGACAGCACCATACGTATTGGTCTTTAATTTGCTTTTTCATTTAACAGAATAAAGCCTGATGTACCATTGGTATGCAGCAGGAGCGTATTTAGGAGGAATGAGGGCCGCTTTGTTTCTTGTAGAATAGTCTGGGCAGCTCTGTCCCTTGGCAGTGTGGGAAACAGTATTCGCCTGCAGGCCTCTAGCCTCCTGCTTTGGGCTGTAATCCATGCCTCTGGCCTGTCATGCACAGCAGCGACTGTAGCAACAGGGCAGGGAGCCAGGAGCCCCTGCCCTCGGACCAGCATGGCCTGTCTCAGCTGTGTAGCTAGGTGAGACCGTGGCAATAAGCCTATGCTGAGATGGGAGTTACAAGATTGAAGTGGGTATGTGATGAGGATCAGATGCCCTGACCATGGGCCTGATGCTAAATCTTATTTTGTGTGGCTGAAGGTGGAGCTGGTGCTGGCCAGGGTCAGGCATCAGGTGAACACAGTGAGAGAAAGTATAGTTTCATGGTCAAGAGCACAAGCTTTTGGAGTTGGAGAGCTCTGGGTTTTAACTCTGGCTCTGCCACTAGCCGTGGGACCCTTGGCGAGTTACTTAGCTCTTCTGAGTCCCAATCATGAGATAAGGTTAGCATAATGCCTCCCTCATGGGATTACTAGAATTAAGTGGGACAGTGCACATGCATCAGAGGAGACATTCCTGGTTGCATAACTAGTGGTTTAAACTGTAAGGATACATAATGTTTGTTTAAATAAGAAGTTTAGATTAGACAGTGTCCAAGATGAGCTGGTGCTCAGGCATGTCATCTGGGATCAATGCAATTGTTTTTCTCCATGTACTTTGTCATCCTTGCCAGGGAAAAGCATCTAGAGACCATGACAGAGGGTAAAGGGGCACTATGGTTGTCCTAGACCAACCATCCTTCCTTCCACGGTGCTGGTACATTGTGCCCTCAACAAAACTGAGGTACTTTGAACAAAGAAGGGGGGATGACACCTGCAGGCTGTCAACAGTGTTGCCATAGCACATCAGTAGTTTAACACCATGCCTGGTTAATTGTTCAATAAATGCCGCTATGGTGCTGTTGATGCTGAACTTGATAATGATGATGGGTCTTTCACATCTGAGCAGAACAGAAGTGAACAGAAAGACAAATAAAAGGACATAAACATGGATGTTCCTGCCACCAGGGAATCTTCAAGGCCGTGATCAAACAGGGAAAAGAATACAAATGAGTCTGAGAGGCTGGCTTGGCTTCTGTCTCCAGAGTCCATTAACCCTGTTGGCTGGGTAGCTCTAGTTAGGGCTTTATCTTGGGAAACCTGGCCTCTGCCTGTTGCTGCTGCCCTCTCACAGGTCCTTTAAACACAGCTGCCCCTTCCACATGAAGTACCATCTGAGTGCCTGATTGCAGCTTTTCCCCAGGCCTGTCTTCTGCCTTACTCTCACCTCCTCATCTCTTGTCTTCTTGGCCCACTGATCCCTGGCTTTTGATGCCTGCTGCTTTACCTGTTCAGTTTGGCGACTTGTTTGGATTTCTTCTCTGTGGACTGGCTTCAGTGTCACAGCTGCTCTGCCAGCCCGATCCCCGGCATCCCCACTGGCAGGACAGCCCTTTTCTGCACTCTGTACTCAGGGGAGACCTCGGCTTTTCTGATCGTCCTAATGTTGACTCCTTCCCATAGCTTGATCTTTTTCTTTTCCTGCTATATTTTAACTGCAAGTTGGATCCTGGATGACTTTGGGGGGTTGCTGCTTCCCCCCCCCCCCCCCCCGAGTTAGAGCCATGCAGCAATGGACTAGATATCTGTAGGTGGGTTCAAGGCTTCACTTGCAGTCAATCTGGATTCCCAATTTCAGTGGAGAAGAAAATCGTGACAACCTTCACAGTATCCACAGAGCTGTTCAACATACACATTACATGACCAAACGTTGTCTTAAAGTTCATTCTTGCTAAGTGCCTTGTGAAAAAGGTGACCTGATATTTGCGAGACGGGCAGTTACAGGGGCTAACTCGAATGCTGCCTCCTTCAAGAGTGGGTGTGCTTAGGTATTGGCTCCAGTCTTCCCTCAAGGGGGATACAGGGTGTGATGGTAGAAAAAGCCTTGGGGTCTGGGCTGGGTATCTTTCATCTGCTTCTCCAGAAACATCTCTTCCCTCTCTGCTCCACTTCGCTCTGTGTCCTCATGGGGTGATCTATGTAGACTGCATCTGGGGGCTCGTTTGCCATCTAGATTTCAGTTGAATTTCATCAACAGGAAAAACAGGCGGGAAGTTAGAGTGAGGGAGGTGAGGGTTTCTACTCCCCTAGCTCCTTCTCTGTGGGGTCACAATGGACCAGGTCACTTTTGACTGAAAACCACAGGCCCTATTGGGTGGTCCTTTTTGAGTTCGTAGCCCTTTTATGCCCAGGAAGGAAAGAGCTCCCCAGCCCCTGTTTTTATAGTCTCTCTGGTAGTGTACCATCACTTGTGGTTTATCTACTCCCTGCTCATACTTCTGTAAATAATCCCTTTAAGTTTATTATTCTCTTTTCAAATGACCAAATCTCAGTAGAGTGACTATTTCCCACCAGGATCCTTACTGTTACAGGTTCAAAGTCAGAGACTCCAGGTCGTTCTCTGGCTTTCCTGCTTCCTAGTTTTGTGTCCTTGGGCAAGTTTCTTAACCTCTTTGAGTCCTGGGTTTCTCATCAGTAAAAGCAGGGTGGCAAGAATAATTGCTTTTGTCTGCCTCTCCAGGAAGAAACAAAGAGTATGAAAATGTCATGTAAACTGTAATGTGCTCTGTGGGGGGGAAGGGGGAGGGTTCTTGTCACTGTGATATGCCAGGAGCTTGAAGTGGGGATTAGGGAAAGCAAAAGGCTTTGAGGATGAAGCCCATAGGTCTCTAGAGAGGGCTGTGCATCTTCACCCACTTCTCCAGCACAGTTAATGAGAAGCACAGCCGACAGGAGGACGGGACCCCACAGATAATCCTTCAAAGCCAAGCCCACAGGACCTCCTCTTCCATTCACCTCAGCCCACAGGTCCAACTCATGTGGAATACAGATGAGATCCCCTCCAATTACAGACACATTATTGAGTGATGACATTAGCCTCTGCTCGAATGGATTCTCTGATAAGGCCTTTGGAAAATATAATTACATGGTCAGAAAAGAGGAAATTGTCAAATGGTGCTGAGAGACATAGATGAAAAGGCCGATCTCTTGCCTTTTGTTTTTTCACTATTCAGAGAACGCAGTATTGCAAGAGTAAATCCTGTTATTTGTGTCTGGTATAATCTGACACTGCTTGCTGAAACGAAATGGCAGTGGTGTTTATATTGGAAATTGCTTTGGAAGGTGTGCATCTGAGCTTCGAGAGGGATGTGGTGCTGACTTGAGCTGATTGCTCTTGATCATGTCAGTCATCTCATCCTCTTTTATTGCCTCTGAAGGACTTTCACTGTGTGAAATTATCTTGGTCGTTTACCTGTTTATAATTTTACTGTGTCTCATTCTCCCTGACCCGTACTTCTTACCTCTGGTAGAGTGTCGGCAACTTGAACTTGTCTTGTGTTTTACTGCTATATCCCCAGCACCCGGCCAAATGCATGACTCAGAGTGGATACTTGTTTGAGCATTTGTTGAATTAGAGACTGAGTGAGTGAAGGAAGGAGGGAAGGAATACCATGCGTGAAGAGCCGTGCTAGGCATGAGAGAGAATTCTGAACTTTACAGAGCTGACATCTCATATTTTTTGAAGAGTTTTTGAAGAGATGGGCATAAACCCACAATTCCAAGACATGCTCATGGCCTTTACAGAAGCAAAGACACAAGTCAGCTATTAGAGGATTTGAATACGGGAGAATTGACTTCCAGTGGAAATGAATAAGGTAAAATGAATGGTGATTTGTGAGTAAGGCTTTGGATTAGAGCCAGACCACTGTGTTCATATCCAACCCCCCCTCGCCCCCACTATTTCCCAGTGTTTCCCTTTGCCTAAATTAATTGGACCACAGTTTTCTCATTTGTGGGGGGAAAAAGATAATAAATGACCCTACATCATGGATTTAATTGTAGTAATACATGGAACGCATACAGATTTATGGCTGTATAGTAAGCACTCAGTAAATGTGAATTATTTTTACAGTAATAGGAGGAGGAGAAGGAGGAAGAGGATGAGGAAAATGTTATGAAATAAAATTCAATGAATCCTAGCCAGTAGATGAGAAGATTTGAATTCCAGCTCTAGCTCTGGTACTCAACTACGTGATCCAAAGGAAGAAATTCCCTTCTCTGGGCAACATGCAAAGTGGAGAGTTTGAACGTGATGGTCTCTGAGCACCTTCAAACTATGATTGTGTGCTTAGAGCTGGGCTTGAAGGATATGCATTATTTTTGTATTAGACTGTAGTGTGCATGTGGGGGATACCTTTCCTTCTGATTTTCATTTTTCTGCTCATAACATAAGGTTGTTTAATTAAGAGAAAAGAACATCTTCTCTCTTATCCCTTTCTACCCCAGCACCCACACAGTTTTGGGTACAGAGAAGGTTCTCAGATATCCATTGGTTGCTTGGCTGACTGACTAGGTTGGGTGTTAGGGTTAGAAAGAGTCCCAAGGGGTGCAGGAGAGAAAGGAAAAATGAAGAATTATTTCATTCTTTAGTGTCAAAATTGTCAATGAGACTTTCTATTTCATTGTCACCCATATATACTTGAGGTGGAAAGAAGGAAACGGGGAGGGCAGAAGATAAAGTAGGAAAGGGATGAAGAGTATTTATCAGGTGTCTACCGTGTGTTGGGAGTTGACTTATGGCATCTCATTGACCTTCAGAACAACACTGTGAGCTGTGGGCACAAGTGTTTTAAGGCATCATTATTCCCATGTTGACCATGAGGAGGTAGGACCAGGTGGGGTTAACCTACCAAAGGTCCCAGAAGTAGGACTCAGGTGAGGGTGGGATTGAAACCCAGGCTTGTTCGACTCCAAAGCCATCATACTGACCTCCTTTGTGAGGTGATATTCCATATCTCCTCTCTCCTCACACCCTCTGCACTTACTCCTCTCCCTCACACTCAGAGGATAAGCTTTCTTCCTGCCTCACTGAGAAAATAGAAACAATCAGAACTTTATTGACTCCTTTCACTACCTCCACAGGCTGCCTGCTTCTGGACCGTGGACTCTGCATTTCCCATTGCTAGGCACGCTCTCCACGCTCCCTGTACAGGACATCACTTGTCCCATTTCATCTCAGTTCTGCATCATCAGTATTTCCTCTCAAAAGGACCATCTCACATTGTATAAATCTATCATATATAAATAAAAAATCTTTCCTCAATCCCATATCCCCCTCTCACCATTTCTCTGGTTCTCTTTACAGTAAAAAGCTCCAGAAGAGCTAGTAAGCACTGTTCACTTCTTCCTCTTGCCTTTTCTTTCAAATCCATCCTAGTCAGGTTTGATTCTTATAATTATACCAAAGACACTTATTAAAGTCACCAAAGACCTTCACATTGCCAATGCCAGGGTTAAATATCCATCTTCATCTTATTTTCCTGGTCAACTGCACTTGATGTTATTGGTCACTCTCTCCTTGAAAACTATTCTTCCCTGGCTTACTGAGCCTCCCAAAACTTGGAATTATCTTTTATTCTTTAAAATTTCCCTTACACTCTAAATGTAATTTATCAGCAAATTCTGTTAATTTTATCTTGATAATGTATCTAGACTCTGAACACTTTTCACCACCTCTACAACTACCAGTCTGGTCCAAACTGTTACCATCTTGCATCTGTACAGTTGCAGTAGTCTGCAGTAAGTTGTTTTCCCTGATTCCACCTTTGCTATGTCCGTATTCCTAGTCTAGTCTCAACTCATCAACCAGAGTAATCCATTTAACTAAGATCATGTCAGTCCTCTACTCAAACTTTCTAAAGCACTTCCCATCTCACTAAAAGTACAAGACTGAGCCATAGCGTGGCCTAAAATTCCAAGGTGTTCTCCCTCTTTTCTGCTTCTCCTCGACATCCCTTCCAACTCTTTCCTGCTTTTTTGCTCCAGTCACACCTGAGTCCTTGATACTCCTTGAACATTTCACACACACACCTGCCTCAGGGCCTTTGCATTTGCTGTTTGCTCTGTCTGGAATACTTTTTTCCTTATACATTCTCTTAATTTACTTCCTTATGTCCTTAATGTATGCAGATGCTTTCTCATCAATGAAGCTAATGTAGAAACTCTCCACCACATTGTTCTCCACCCAGTTACTATTTTATTTTCTTCTTGGCATTTGTCACTTTCTATATTTGTTTGCTTATTATGTGTTTGTACCTCCCCCTGTCCAGCTTCCCCCAAAGGTAAGGGGTTTTTCTCACATCTGTATCTTTGCTTAGTACAGTGCCTACCTCATATGTTGTTTACTTTGTATCTTGTGTTACTCACTGTTGAGCCTTTTAACTCAAATGCAGTTGGTACAAAACCAAACTGAACCAAAGTAAAATAAAAAATGAAGCAGATGGCAGTGATTCCCTGAGCCACCAAACGGTTAAGCACTGGAGTCACTTGTGCAGACGGGCTTGCAGGACCACAAGGATATGTGTGAAGATGTTTTGCAGTGGGCAGATAACAGGGATGTCTGTTGGCCTACTTGGAAGTGCTGCTGGGTCTCTTCCTGGTTTGGGACCTGACTAGTGCTGTGGAGTCTGTCAGGCAAAGCAGGTGGAATGGAGTGGAGGACATAGTTGAGGAAGGACACTAAGAGCTACCACCCTTTGAGCAGCTACTACAATGCCAGGCCTTATGATTTACTGTAATTTGATTTTAATATCACATAAAACCTAGGAATCATCTATTACCTCTTCATTTTACAGAGACTGAATGACTGTCAAACTCTCCTAGCTCAGAAGAGCTAGAGCTGGACATTATGGCACTGAAATCTCATTGGTGGGGAAGAAAAGGTGAGGTATAAGAAAGTAGCTCTAGGGTTCTCTTCAGATCTTACGTTCTTATACATGGGATGTTTAGATCCAAAATATGTCCAGAATGTTTAAAGTGTAGTTGGTCCCTGACTTTGAATGGTTTGACCTGAAAATTTTAGACTTTGCGATGCTGTGTAAGTGATATGTATCCAGTAGAAACCATACTTGGAATTTGAATTTTGACTTTCTCCCAGACCATTGATACATGGTATGGTGCTCTATTGTGACACCGCAAGCCACAGCTCCCAGTTAGCTATGTGATCATGAGGGTACACGACTGATACATTTACAACCACTCTGTACCCACACAACCATTCTGTTTTTCGCTTTCAGCACAGTAGTCAATAAATTACATGAGATGTTCAACACCTTATTATAAAATGGGCTTTGTGTTAGATGATTTTGCCCCACTGTAGGCTAATGTAAGTGTTCTGAGCATGTTTAAG
Organism: Hippopotamus amphibius kiboko; assembly: GCF_030028045.1. Taxonomy (NCBI): domain Eukaryota; kingdom Metazoa; phylum Chordata; class Mammalia; order Artiodactyla; family Hippopotamidae; genus Hippopotamus; species Hippopotamus amphibius. The sequence goes on along the minus strand of NC_080194.1, from coordinate 24,115,259 downwards.
GTAGTCTAGGCTAAGCTGTGATGCTTGGTAGGTTAGGTATATTCAATACATTCTTGACTTACGATATTTTCAACTTAACAATGGGTTTATCAGGAAGTAACCCCATCATAAGCCAAGCAAGATCTGTACTAAGTCTTTCAAAAAAGCATTTGTCAAGCTCCTTTTTATTTGAGCCGGCATAATGCTACAGGGGCAGTAGAATTAAATATATATCTTCCAAGAAGCTTATGGTCTTATTTGACACATAAAACAACAGATGGACTAGTCGATTGTAATATACAATAGTATTGGATGCAATGCTGAACTGTATCAACTTAAGTTTTTACAATTCAGAAGACAGAATAATCTGTACTCTCAATTAACTCAGCATTTATTATGTTTTATGTGTTAGGTCCTATACTACTTCCTGGAGATAAAGGGCTGATGATAAGAACAAGAATATTAAATACTATATTCTGAGCAGTGTTCTAAGTGCTCTAAATATGTTAATTCTTACACGAACCTTATAGGTAGGTACTGTTATTATCTACATTTTTTTTTTCATATGAGAAAACTAGAAAACAGTGGTGAAGTAACATATATGCTCTGGGTTATATTGCTGGTAAGCAGCAGAGTCATGTTATAAATCCAGTTAATGTGGTTAAGAGTGAAGTTGTAAAGTCATAACCACCTATATTGAGGAACAGCTACAGGTTCTAAGTATCCCAGGGTGTAGTGGGAGAGGTAAATTAATTCCTATAACAGTGTGGTAGGTTCTACCATAGTGTAGTAAAGGATGCTATAAGAATACACAGATGGTGCTATTAATCTAGCATGGGGGTGGTGTCACAGGGAGGATATAGAAAAGTCTCCCTCCTGTCTAGATTGTTCTGGGAAAATGGTGGTTGCCTAAATCTGAATCTCTCCGCATTCTTTCCAAAAACTCTTACAAGTCAACAAAGAGAACAAATACATGTATACATACGCCCATTGACAGCATCAGTGGAGGCAGAAAGTACCATAAACGTCAACGTACCTAAAAATAAGACTTTACAAGATGAACATGAAAGAGCAGAAACTTGTATATGAAACTATTAAAAATGAGAAAATTTGTTAGCTGATGAAAATTATTTATAAAAACCTTCAAAATAGAAAAAACTAATACAATATTCCAACCTGAGTCAAATACCCTTTAACAAACTTTTAGAGATATGAAACCCACTCTTAATCAGAAATTCAGAAAATCAGAGTGGAAATATACAAGAAGCAGGAATATATAAAGCATGAATAACTGAATGCAGGAAAGAAATGAAATAGACATTATTATTTTAGAAATAAAGAATTACAAGAACCCCAATAGAAATTAAATGCAACCAAAAGAACTATAGGAGGCATTGAAGAAAGGCATTAAAATAACTAAGAAAATGAGTATTAGGGACTTCGTAGGTGGTGCAGTGGTTAAGAATCCGCCTGCCAATGCAGGGGACACAGGTTCAATCCCTGCGCCAGGAAGATACCACATGCCGCGGAGCAACTAAGCCCGTGAGCCACAACTATGGAGCCCATGTGCTGCAACTACTGAAGCCTACGTGCCTAGAGTCTGTGCTCTGCAACGAGAGGCCACCACAATGAGCCTGCGCACCACAATAAAGAGTAGCCCCCGCTCGCCACAACCAGAGGAAGCCCATGTGCAGCAACGAAGACCCAACACAACCAATCAAATAAGTAAATAAATAAATTTATAAAAAAAAAAAAGGAGTATTAAATAAAAATACCTGGAAAGAAAATGGTCAATAAAGAAAATAAGTAAAGATAATCCAACATATATATATATGTTAATCCAACAATTTTATATATATATAATTGAGGTACCTGAAGAAGACAAAGAAAATAATCAAATGGAATTAATATTTAAAATTACAATGCAAAATAGGCAAAACAGTCTGGAAAAAGGACTAATTTGGAGGACTGTTTCTGATTTCAGTGCTTACTGTATAACTTAGAATAATCAAAACTGTGGTGTTAGCATAGGACAGACATATGGACCAATGGAATAGAATAGAAAAATCCAGAAGGAGACCCTCACATATGTGGTCAGTTGATTTTCAAAAAAGGGGTACCAATGCCATTCAGTGGGAAAAAATCTTTTTCAACAAACAGTACTGTAAAAACTGAATATCCACTTGCAAAAAAGTGAAATTGTACCCTTACCTTTCACTACATACAAAAATTTAACTCAAAATGGATCAAAGACCTAAAATGTAAGAGCTGAAACTATAAAACTCTAAGAAGAAAGCATAGGGAAAAAATCTTTATGATGTTGAATTCGGCAGTGATTTCTTGATACCAAAAGTACAGACAATAAAAGAAAAAACTGATAAATTGGACTTCATCAATATCAAAAACTTTTGTGCATCTAAAAGAGTATCCAAGAGAAATAAAAAGCCCACGGAATAGGAGAAGATATTTGCAAATTATGTATCTTTTAAGGGATTAATATCCAGAATAAAGAACTCATACAACTCAACAAACAACCCAATTCAAAAATGGGCAAAAGATTTTAATAGGCATTTCTCCAAGGAAGATGCACAAATGATCAATAAGCACATGAAAAGATGTTCAACTTCCTCAGTCATTAGGAAAATGCAAATAAAAAGAACAATGAGATACCGCTTAATACTCATAGAAAGGCTATAATTGAAAAGAAAATAACTGGTGAGGATGTGGAGGAATTGGAACCCTTATATAATGTATGAGGGTGAGTCAAAAATTATCCGCACTCCAGTTGTATTAAAAGTTCTATAAATTCTACCACAAGAGTGCAAATAATTTTTAACTCACTCTCATAAAATAGTGCAGCTGCTACAGAATAGCTTGGTGGCTCCTCCAAAGGCTAAATAGTCTGGTGGTTCCTCAAAAAGACTCCAAAAAAAGCTTGTCATAAGATCTAGCAGTTCCACGTCTAGGTACATACCCAAAGGAATTGAAAGCAGAGCTTTGAATAGATAAGTGCATGCCAATGTTTATTTTAGTATTTTTCACAATACCAAAAGTCAAACAACTCAAGCGTCCATCAACCGATGAATGGATAAACAAAATATGGTATATTCATGCAATGGAATATTATTCAGCTATAACAAGTAACATAGTCCTGATACATCCTACAGCATGGACGAGCCTTGAAAACATTATGCCAAGTATAAGCCAGACACAAAAGAACAACTGTTATTCTCCTTATATGCAGTATCTAGGATAGCCAGATCCTGGAGAAAGGAGAGGTTAACAGGGGCTGAGGTGTGGGAGTCTCTGTTTGGAGTGATGAAAAGCTTTGGAAAAAGATAGTGGTGGTGGTTGCACATCACGGTGAATGTAATTAATGCCACTGAATTGTACATCTAAAAATGGTAAAAATGGTTATATGAAGTTAAAAAAGTTATTAATATAATATATCCCCAACCATGAAGTATGTACTTTAAATGAATAAGTTGTAGGTGAATTATATCTCAATAAAGCCATTAGAAAAGTACAGTGCAAGAAAATGAAAGTCCAGATCTGCATACTGAGCGTACCCATCATGAATTTCAGAAAATTGACCTGTAAAGTCAACTCTGAGATGTCCCAGTAAGGCTATTAAATTTTAAATAAAAATATTCTTATGACTTCAAGGCAAAAAGACCATATCATTTACAAAGGAAAGAAATTCGGGTTGACATCAGACATTTTGACAGAAACATACACAGCAGGACAAAAGTAGCATTTTCAATTAAACTTGAGAAAGATAGTATGAGAAAAGCTTTCCAGTTGTGAAACAGAGCAGGACTGTATGGTCCATGCCCCCATGTCCTCAGCCTTTTGTCTGTGGAAAAACTTTAGCCAATGGATAAGTTTAATCAGACAAGTGAGAAAATGTAGGAACAAAGGAAAACAATCAAAGGGGACCAAATAATAATAGTTTCGTCATTAAGCATAGTCAAGGACCTTTAGTTTCTTCTCAAGGGCTATAGATAATATTCTGAGCCATGTCCAGTGAGCTGTCTTATAGATACTGAAACCCGCACCAGGTGGAAGAAGTTAAATGCACGATGACCAGACTGTAGCCATGACTTAAGCTGCCACAATTCCGAGAATTGGCCTCAAGGAAATGGGAACCAACCGACCCTGGAACTGAAGATTAACTGTACTTCAAACGATCAAGATGGTTCTGGTCAGACCATTGCATGACCAATTTCCAGATGACTGTCAGAGCTGCCTGTACAACTTCTGCATGCAGCCCCCTCCCTCAGCCTTTAGAAGTTCTTGCCCACTGGTGGTAGGGGGTAGGGGAGTTGGCCTTTGGACAGGCATCCGCCCTCCCCACCCCGGTTGCCAGCATCCAAAATAAAGCAAACTTTCCATTAGTCTTGCCTCTCTATTGGCTTTCAAGTGGTGAGCAGCCAGACCCTACTTTTGGTTACAGTTTGACAACAGAGCTGGGTCTTGGTGTGTGTTACAGCCAGATAAGTGCTAGGAAGGTGTCTTGAACCAGGGGACTAATATGTACAAATGCTGGAAGCAAGAGAGTGTATGAAACTTCTAGGACTTGCAGATAGTTCAGTGTGGCTGGAGTCTCTGAAGTGGAGAGGCTCCTCAGGCCTTAGATTTCATCAAGCAATTCATTTATTCATTCCTTAACTTAATTGATGTTTCTTGAGTATTGTATTAAGTGTCCAGTAATGCCCAGGCAGTTATGTGTTGCTGAGAGAGTTTTTATGAGAGCTATACGAAAAGATGAGGGAAAGATTAAAGGGACTAGGGGAATGTGCATACCAGTTTTTATTTGTATGTGGAAAAGTAGCCTGGGGTTTACTATAGCCATTCTTTCGTTATTCTAAATATCCTCTTTCAATTGAAAGTTTGCATTTCAACTTTTCCATCCACCTGGTAGTATTGGAAAAGTACATTGACAGTTAATCCATTTAAGAGGCAGAGGGAGCCAAACCAGTTCACCTGTTGGATAATGATTACACAAGCATAGAGAGATGGTTGCATCTAGGAACTGATCAGACTGGCACAAATGCAGAAATACATGAAATGAAAACCATTGTTATTAAACATATGCTTAGCGCCTGGCACTGGTCTAGGTACTGGGGATGCCACGGCAAATAAGAACTGCTTTCAAGTTGCCCACAAATTTATAAATTGCTGATTACAACGAGGTAGGCACCAAGGTGTGGTGAGAAGATGAGAAATTTTATCTTCATATATGCTACTGAGTGGGCATCCCAAGACTTACTGTAGTTCTTCATTTGAGTGTTAGAATTGTTTGAATTAAGTGTATTTTCCTGTACATTTTCACATTAATTAAGTCCTTATGTTGCATGTGACAGAAATCAACTTGAATAACTTGATCAAAAAAGGCAAGATTATTAAAAGGTTACCAGATTATCTCATGGACCAAACATAAGGAAAGGGACGTAGCTGGGTCCTTGGGAGGATCTGAAAAACCAACAAGCATTCAATACGTTGCTTAAGCCATTTCACGGCAGTATTGGGCATCAGTTTTTAAAGCAATTACTGTACAGTGTCTCATTGAGCCTTAAAAAGATAAAAGGAGCAGGCATCATTTTCTTTATGTAAAAGGTGAAGAACTACTCCTAGGAAGATAAAGTGATTTGTCCAAGGTCACATCCCAAGTTTAGTGGGTAAGCAGAGTATTTAGAACAGAGTCCTTCTGACTCTTGAATCTTTTCTTTTCCCATTAGCCTTCTTCAAAACCTTCTTTTTCTTACTAAAATGCAAAAATTTCCCCTTATTATTCCCTCACCTTCTTAATTTTTCTTTTATCATTCATTTTGGTTTTGGAATTAAAGGAGTCACCTATGTGTCCTTAATAATAGGCTTATCTGAGACATCTCTTAAAACTGTCTTTATACCCTGTAACCTGAACATGAAGGGGCCACTAGGAAAGGGAATAATTAAAGAGATGAGTAGGAGATCTCAGCTGTCTCAGTGATTTTCTTATTATCATCCATGAAATGCCTTATCAGAAATGGGCCATTATAGTTTAAATGATCAGTGGGAGTTTGAAAAGGATTTGAAACTCATCAGATGCTTTCTGAGCTTGGAGTTGTAGCCTCATTGTTTTCCAGACTCCAATTTTTCCTCCACAATGAACAATAACTTTTTGATTAAACAGCTGGCAGTTACTATTGAATGCCTCACACTTAATAACAAAAGTCTTCCTTCAGAACAGGAAATTTTATCTAAATTGCTTTGCTCTTCTTCGGTGATTGTGAACTTCTAAAGTCTGACAAGACTGATAGCATGAAAAAATAAAAATTTCTTTCAAGAAAGTGATGATTACTTTTTAAAAGAAAGAGCCCCAAACTAAATGAATAATTCAGCAAACTTGCTACAAAGCAGAAGTCAAGGCACACAAGCTGTCCTCTCAGTAAACATTAAAAAACAATCAAGTTTGTATTGACACATTTATATTGGGCAGGCTATAGACAGCAGTTAAGAGAGAGAGAGGCCTGAAAGTACTACTTAGTAGTCAAGGGCCTTCCTCACTAGTTTTGTTCTTAATAGGAGCAGCTACCTTTGTTTAGCTAGTACTGTGTGCCAAGCACTGTGCTAAGTCTTTTCCATATAAATAAATTTAATTAATTGGCTGCATTGGGTCTTCATTGTTGCACACGGGCTTTCTTTAGTTGTGAGCAGGGACTACTCTTCACTGTGGTGCGCGGGCTTCTCATTGCTGTGGCTTCTCTTGTTGTGGAGCACAGGCTCTAGGCGTGCTGGCTGCAGTAGTTGTGTCACATGGACTCAATAGTTGTGGCTCGTGGACTCTAGAGAATAGGCTCAGTAGTTGTGGCACACAGGCTTAGTTGCTCTGCAGCATGTGGGATCTTCCTGGAGCAGGGATGGAACCCATGTCCCCTGCATTGGCAGGTGGATTCTTAACCACTGCACCACCAGGGAAACCCCATATGAATTAAATAGTGCCCCAACTTCAACTCTTCCTGCCCTCTTGCTGGCATTTCCCACTGACTGAAACCAACTAGGACCAAAAAGGAGCGGGAAACTTTTATAGTCTCCTTTGGCACAGAGCAAGGCAGCGAGTCTATCTGGAGGGGGTAAATGGAGATACTCAGCTAACCTTAGCATTTGCCACTATTTAAAACTGAATGACAATTAACAAATAACTATAATATATCTACACTGTCATGAAGGTTCCAGGAGGCCAGGACATAATATTATTCTTGTCAAATAAATTTGCAAGTGGCTGCTATATATCATCTTTCTATCTGTTCCTCTGTCCCCACCCCCCACCTCAAAGGCACAACTATTAATTGGCCATGGTCAGGAGAACCCTTTTACTTTTTTATATGTACCATAAAAAGGTGGGATGCTGAAGGACTTTTTCTTTGTGCCGCTCTCATTTGTTTTTTTAAAATTTAAACAGAAAAACATCTAGAAATGGCCTCATGGAGGAGATTGTTCCCCTATGCCTCTCGCTATGCCTTGGAGATGCCCTAAGCAGAGTCCCAGCTGCTTCTGTCATAGGCTAGCTTGGCTATAGTCGGGTAGCAGGGCAGGAGGAGATCCTAGTTAAACCTGACTTGGCTGCTTGAGGACAGACTTTGCCACATAAAGCCTTTGTCAGAGATTCTTTTTTGCAGTGGTGCCGGGCTGGCACCTGTTAAATCTGATTTTATGAGGGGCCTAGGAATCTGTATTTTTGAAAAGCTTATTAGGCTCCCTTAATGTTTGGCAACAGACCTCATCTCATGGGTGCGTCCCAAGGTCCTGAAAAAGTGAAAAGGTCAGAGAGTACAGATCTCTGCTTGACTCTTAGGGATGCCAATGTTGCAGGTGGTGGTCTGTGGTTATATTAGGACTTCATGGAGGGAGAGAAATATTTACCTTGTCCCTTGTCATAGCTGCTAGTCCCTGAAATATTTCACGTCCCTGAAATATTTCACATGAGTTGCTTGGAAATGGTCAATCTCAGGCCTTTGGGGAGACATCCATTTGCTCTGGGAAGCTTTAAAGTATTACATGAGCATGTCACATACGGTCTCTGCATGACAGATGGCTTTTGGATGTTTGTATATTAATATAACAAGTAGCAGATGGAGGTTGAATCAGAGACCTTCAATGTCCTCTCTGACCCCGACAGTCCTGGTGTCCAATGTGGGCTTTCTATGAACATCAGGACTTTGACTTAGCATTAAATTTAAATCTTCATTTAGATGAATAGTAAAATGGGGTTACACTAAATGGTCACCCACTCATGAGCATCAGCAAATATTTTGGAGGCAGTTAGTCTGGGGTATAATTGAACACTCTGTGCAGCACATTTTCTGAACTCCTGGAAAAAAAATGGGACGAATGACTGTGGATTCATGTGCCATCAGTGGCTACACCAAGGGAGTGATTTAGGAGGCTCTTACTCTGCTCTCTCTTCTATCAGATTGCTGCCCCTAAGCTCCTCTTTTATAGAAATTGTAAAATTGACAGTGGGTACTATTTTCTAACCAATTGAGCCAAGTGGCTTAGGTGAGGCTTCTGGTATTTTTTTTTTTTCCCTGAAAATACTTCAAATTAAAATCTCAATCTGTAAGGGTAAAAGCATTGATCTTATCTAATAACATTAATAATATTTTACTTTAGAAAAGCACTTCAGAATTTGCAGTGTGCTTTTATTGAGATTATCTATTTTATATTCATTGAAAACCTATGTAATAGGTATTGTTATTAAGTTAATGAGTGAAGAAACTGTGAGGGCCTAGAGAGGTTTTGTAACTTGCCCCAAGTCACAAAGCTTAAGTAGTAAAGGTAGGACACAAATGGACATCTAGTCCATTGATTTTTCTGTATCTCACACTGTTTATGTAACCAATTGGCTGAATATTTGACTTTTTAAGAGCAGAATCAATAGAGGATTATAAGGCAATGTGGCATAGCACGAATTTACATCTGGATTTGAATTTAGGCTTTGCCGTTTATTGAATGGTATTAGGCAAGTCATTTAACCTCTGTGAACATTTATCAATTGAGTATAGCAATGCCTGCCTTTTAGGGTTATTTCAGGGATTATAAAGTGTGAAGTTCTGGCATATAGTAGATACTCAGTCAAGGGCTGCTCTTATAGCTTTCGAGGCTGTGTCTCTCTGTCTGAGTTTGTGGATTACTGTCCTTGCCACGTGGTCTTCTGTCATCTACTAGGACATCCCTCAGAGACTGCAGTTCATTGCCTCCCAAGGCTGTTCCTTCCCTCTGTGTTTTCTGACTGCTAGAAAATTCTTATCTTGAGCTGAAAATACCTCCTTGGAGCTTACACTTGTTGGTATACATTTTGCCTCTTTTTGCTACATAGACCAAGTCCAATCCCTCTTCCACGTGACAGTCCTCCAGATATTTGAAGACTTTATTTTGCCATCCCTTAATCTTTAGTTCTTTAGACTGAACATCCTCTGCTCCTTCAACCATTCATCACTTGATTTGACTCACGAGGCCCTCACATTCTTGCTTGGTTCTTTCTAAAGTGTGTCTATCATCTGAGCAGTTTCTACAACTCAATGTGATTATCTCTAGGCAGATGGATTCAGGTTAGAATGAGATAATTGTCTTCTTCTGGTATGGTTTAAGATGATAACATCCTTTTTGATAGCCTTATCTTAGCTTACTGTTGATTACAACAGCTATGTACTTTTTCTCAATATGTATTTCTGTTAAAGCTTAGATCTCACATTCTGTCTTTGAGAAGCACAGTTGCTAAGCATGGGAGCTTTCATTTTTTGATGTGAAATTTCATCTCATTTGATTTGGCCCTGATTTCTGCCTATTAATGTCTCTTTTAACCCTGGTAGTAGTATTTGAAATCTAATATGATTGAAACAATCATACCAACTCTGTATTTTCCCGCAGATTCAATAAGCACACTGCTATTACACTCTTGAATCATAGGTAACAGTGCTAAATATGACAGAGCTGGTTTTCTGACCTGATTCACAATCAGCATAGTCTTGGGATAGGCAGAGCATTAAGGATTAGTAAGAAATAGTAGGAGAGAGATATTTGGGACATAAAGTGTGGTTAAGAATGGAAAGTAGCCTTAACATGCAGATCCAGATGAGGAGAGAGAAAAGAGTAAAATTTAATTGCCAGACAAGAAAAAGTCTGCATCTGGCAAGTGTTTTCTAAGTGGATGAAGCAGTCACATGAGGACTTTATCTTCCTGGGAAGAGCTTTCTTTTTTTGGAGGGTATTCACACCCCTCTCTGGCAGAGTCTCTTTGCTAATCTCATTTGAACACTGTTGCCTTCTCATTGCTGCAACAAAGTCATCTCCATCCAAATTTCAACTCTGCCTTCTCCTTTTAGTTCCATTTGTATTTACTCTGCAGACAGCAGCTGAGAAACTGTTTAGAAACCTGCCGAGCCCTGCTACCGTCCTCCCTCCTGAGCTCTGCATGGATTTGGTTTAGAAGTCAGTTCTTACACATTGGGGCCATACTGTATTCATCCCTAGAATCCGTCTGTCCAATTACAGTCTGTTTCCTCCTGTACCATGCCAGAGATGCTGTTTTCATCTTGTCATTGGCCGAGTGTCACTGGTTTTGTTAAAAAGATTGGCAGGAGGAGACCGCAGAGCTCCCGTTTGGGGCCTTCCTTTCATGTCCCTCTGGTACAAGCCCCGTGTGATCCATGTTAGCAAATAATTAGCAACAGCCAACCAACTTGACGTGGAAATTCAACAAGTAGCTCGTCAGTGTGCACTGTTGGCATATACTCTTGCCACAGGATGTAAGCTTTGAGGAACTATTTTGTAGATTGCCATGACCTGCAGAATGGACGCTGAACAGTCATCAGGGCCAAGAACAATGTCAATGACACCATGGGTGTCTTTCGTTTTTCCAGTGGTGATTAAGAACTTTGTTGTTCTCACATTTCCCTAGTGAGGCTGAAGGGGGAAGATGGCATGATGCCTCCTTTAGCCTAAGGCCTAAAGAGGGACTTGTCTCCTGTGCAAGCTTCCCCAGCACCACATTAGTGAGGAGAGATAGGATGGGAGTTGTCTTGTGTTCTGTAATAGGGAACTTTCTCTAAGGAACACCTTGGTATTTGCTGGTGCCTGCTAAAAGGCAGTAAGGATAAGGCTCTCTATTTAGCAAAGGAAGGTCATTGTAACTTTCCTCTTCAGGGAGAATGTGAACACTTTTCTTCAGTTCTAGGCAAAGCCCCAGATAAACCTCTCCATTTAGCATCTCATTTGGGCTTCATATTGTCTTATTGAACAGCGGCATAATACATGTCGATTCACAAGGTTTACATTGGAAATTCATTCTTCTGTGTAATTGGGAAAGGTACCGTGGAGTCCCTTCAGAGGCCTTTCTTCATCCAGGTAAATAAAAATCCAATATTCCTCCATAAGTAGTGTTGTTGAACCACTGCATTGCTTTGTGTTCCGCTCTGAGGGCTTTATCGGTTAACAGAAAACCGAGTTCTTCATAGAATATTGACTGGTCTTTGCCCTCCCTAGCTAGCATCCCATCTGCTTCATTCTTAGCCAAAGTCATGAATACAGAGAAGTTGTACCTTGCGAAGGAAATTCCTAATGTGGGCCCTTGATTCAGTGACTGACTTTCACAAGGAGCGTGACAGTTACTCTTTGCATTGTTCATTCCTCTCAAGAAGTTTTTAGGTTTGACGGGATGTTAATTTTGCATGCTATTGTATTAGAAATGAGTTACTTACACTTTAAAATACTGACAGATGCTAATGGCATGCAAAATTCCCATAATTCTCCTGGTACATCTTTATAGGCAGCATCTCATTTGAGTTCAAGGCCTGGAAACACGACTAAGTGGGAAGTGGGCTTTTTTTGGCCAAAAGAAAGGGTAGATTTTAGATGGTTGTGGAGTAAATTTATTATTTGTGTCAGATAGCTTATGGGAATGTGATAAATTTGGGCTGATTATAATGCAATCAACTTAAGCAGTAAATCGTGCAGTTATCAAAAGGACTATGCTTGATCTAATTAATTTTCAAGTTGCTGACTAATTCTCTTGATGATTTCTTTCTGAAATACATATATCTGACTTTCCTGTTAGTGAGTTGTCTGCCTGACAGATTCAAGCTTGCTATCCCTCTCTCTTTTTTGGATGGAAAACAGCGAGAGGGGTTCATCTTGTTCTTTTTTGGGGGGGTGGGGGGACCTTCTTGTGTAAATCTCATGAGCTGGGGATGATGGAGGAAAACACTTGAAAAAGGCTATCACATTTCACTCATTTTCATCAACTGCATTTTCCTCAGGATTATCTGCATAAAGTCTCAAGTTCAACCGCCTGATTTCCTAGTTTGTGTTATTCAGTTTTGGGACTTGCTCATCATAAAGTCTTTGCCATAGTATTTTAGGGCTTGCGCAACTGTCTATCTGTTGCCCTCTTATTCTGAAGATACTGTCTTCATTCATTCATTCATTCATTCCTTCATTTGTTCAATATATGGAGTGGGCTCCTAGTTTGACTAGACTCTCTTCCAGATGCTAGAGATACTGACATGAAAAAGATAGACAAGATCCTTGCTTTCAAGGTGCTTACTTCTGGTAGGAGGAGTTAGTCAATCAGCAAAGAGCCAAGATAACTGTAGAGAGTCATGTACTTTGATAAGGGTAAAACAAGCCAAGTGATGAGTGGTTAGGTGCTACTTTATATAGGATGATCAGGGAAAGTCTTAGTGCAGGAGACAACTGAGCAGGTGCAGGGATGTCACGGTGAGGGTTTTATTTCCTCCATACTCAGCAGATGATCTGTGGTTGTTACAGTCAGGAAGCGCAGACACAGCTTGAGGATGAAAGGGCTGGACCCAGGGGTACCAGGAAAGAGCAATTTCTTCTTCCTTGGCAGTGAGGTCTGTGAAAGCATGTTCAGCCAGGACCAGAAGTTTAGACTTCAGTCGTTAGTGGGAGGGTATAGGGTCATATGCTGATGTGCTAGAGAGTATGTCCAAATGAATCATCCAAGTGATCGGGGTCTCAAAGATCAGTAAAGAACCAAAATATAGGGCAGTCAGAATATGTAAAACAGAATGTATATAAAAAGGCTAAATAAGGACAGTCTGAAATAAGAACTTAGCAGGCTTTGGCTTACTGCTGACATTTTTCATTTTTCCAGAAACCTTTTATGTGGATTGGCTAAATCCAGTTAAGGTCCCAAATGGAATAGGAAAGTGCCTAGTACTGGATTAGGCAAAAGTGTTAGGAGTAGTGTCTTGTCATATTTTACTTATATAAAAGCTATATATTTTGTTGTTCTTGGTTTGGTGATTGTATGTTCAAACATACAGTCTAAATATTACAAAATATTTCTTCTACCTCTTCCTTTTTTCTGAGCCCTTCTCCTGTCTTATGTGAGTTTACAATGAACTTTCAACAGAAGTCAAATTTTTATAAATGTCAAAGAATTATATATTTTGGAGGGATGTAAAGATATTAAGATGTTTGCTTAATTTACATAGAAACGTTTGTGATTTATGTCTTGAAAGAATTGAAAGAAGCTAATGAGTGACATTTTAAAACTAACACGGTAAAAATACTGGGATTTTGGTGTGTCATAGGAAAGATACTTTATCCTAAAATTTTGTTTTTAATCCAAAGTTTAGTATCTAAAGAGCAGTTGTCCGTGGGCACTCTAATCAGGTTAAACAGCAATAGAAGTTAATGCTGTTAATTCCTTTGTTTTTTTCCTGTGGCATAGTCACTGTTCCAGCTTTTAAATTTGTAGAAGGTGAAAAGGAATTTAGGATTTAAAATTTTTCAGTGTGGGAATTTATGACAAAATAGACACTAAGTTCTTGCATTGTAACGTTGAAATCACACACTCTTAAATAGACTCCATGTGACAGTGATGTCATTCCTTTAAACTGTGTCCCAAAGCACAAACCAGGCCCCTATGATACTGATAATCCCATCTCAAAGGATACATCTGATGAGAGGTGCAGTCAGTGGGCTGGCATGTGTCATGTGACTGTGTAGCTCTGCTTCCTTAGACACCTGTAAATTTTACAGGCTGGCGGCACCTGCCATCTATCAGTTGCATTAAAAGTATTTCATTTCAGCCTCACTGCAGCTCCTACAGTCAGCAGTAATATCCCTGTTTTCTATTTTTTAATTTAATTTCATTGAGGTTTAGTTGTTTTACAATGTTGTGTTAGTTTCTGCTGTATAGCAAAGCGAATAGCCATGTGTGTACATTTATCCCCTCTTTTTTGGATTTCCTTCCCATTTAGGTCACAGAGCACTAAGTAGAGTTTCCTGTGCTATACAGCAGGTTCTCATTAGTTAGCTATTTTATACGTAGTAGTGTATATTTGTCTATCCCAATCTCCCAATTCATCCCACCCTCCTTCTCCCCCCTTGGTGTCCATACATTTGTCCTCTACATCTGCGTCTCTGTTTCTGCCTTGCAAACAGATTCATCTGTACCGTTTTTCTAGTTTCTGCATACATGCGTTAATATACGATATTTGTTTTTCTCTTTGTGAGTCACTTCACTCTGTATGACAGTCTCTAGGTCCACCCACATCTCTGCGAATGACCCAATTTTTGTTCCTTTTTATGGCTGAGTAATATTCCATTGTATATATGTACCACCTCTTCTTTATCCATTCATTTGTTGGTGGGCATTTAGGTTGCTTCCATGTCCCAGCTATTATAAATAGTGCTGCAGTGAACATTGGGGTACATGTGTCTTTTTTATCCCCGTTTTTTAAATGAGAAAGCTGAGGTAGAAAGAAATGAAATAACTTAAGATCATATAGCTAGTAGAAAGCACAACTGGAATGTGAACCCAAATCTATTTTATCCCAAACTCATGTGTCTCTACAATACCACATGATCTCGATATCTCTCGGCTTTGTGGGCATAAAAATGTAATAATTACCTTTCTATTTTTCACTGGCTTATATTTGTTAGGGTCCATGAAACTAGCCACAGATAACCGAAAATCCTCTCTATCTCGGTTGGGTTGCCATCCAGTTGGGTGTGTCTGACTGGCAGGTGGCCTCCCATGTCATTGTTTAGGAATCCAGGCCCTGCCATCTTGTGGCCCTGCCCACCCCTCAGCCCTCAGAGCCTTCTCTTGTCAGCTGAAAGAGAGAAAGTGAAAGAGAGTGTGAAAGATGCCTGAGGGAGGTGTTTTGGGGGAGGTCATGCCTAGCAGTGGTGCAAATCCTGTCCATTCACCTTCCATGGCCACATCCAGGCGTGAGGGAGGCTGGGAAAGTAGTGTAGCCACGTAGCAGTGTAGCAGGAGGGAGAGAAAATGGGTTCTGGGAGAGCTAACAGGTCCTGACCATGTGCTTTGGCACATGAACTTGTTTCCCCTTTCCCTTCCTGATGAGTAAGTCATGTTAGGAATTTTAATTTATTTGAGGGAGTAGCACAGATTTGGGGGTCTGGGTTCAAATCCCAGCTTTGCCATTTACCAGCTGCCTAACCACAGACAAGTTACTTAACCTTGCCGAGCCAAGTATACCTGCCTGATGGTGGTGGTGTGAGGATTAAGTGAATCAGTATCTGGAGAGCCCTCAGTGCAGATGCTTGGCACACCCTCGGTACTGTGTATGTGCTGGCTGTTCTGTCTGTGTGTCGGCTCCACGTTATTCTTCATTTGCAACTCAGCTGCAGCGCCCCCTTCTTTGGAACGTCTTCTCCATATTGTCTTCTCTGCTTCCACAGATCATTACACTTACTGCGCTAAATTGTAAGGTAGGTATGGGTGTGTTGTCTGTCTGGCTCAGACATTTGACCTGAGGGCAGGAACTTGGCCTTGTTAATTTTGCTTGTGTGTCCCCATAGGCAGCAGGGTGTCACACACGTTGTAGACAGTCAGATATTTGCTGATGGGAAGGAAACCTCATTAACCAGAATACTAGAATATCAGAATATAGAATTCGATTTCCTGACCACACTGGAAACCGAGGAGTTCATGTATTAGGCTTTGGCTTTGCATTTCAGTTGACGTGGGCAGTACTAGATTTAAGTGACAGAGCACTGTGCCCTCCTGGCTTATTTGCATGAGCCAGTCCACCTCAGGGACCAGCAACCCTTTAGCCAAGACTCTGATTGTATTTGTCTGGTATGTAGGTGGCATAACTCCTCCTGTACAAGGGTGAGGATAGGGATGTGATAATCCTGTTTCTTAGTATATGAGATATTATCAGCATTAATCTGCGCAATCCTTCCTTCCCCCTCCTCCCTCCCTTCCTCCTTCCATCCCTCCCTCCCTCCCTCCCTCCCCCCCCACCTTCTCCTCTCCCCATCTCCCTCCCTTCCTTCTGTTCACTCCCCTCCCCCCAGCCATTCCCATTCCTTTAGGAAAACACTATCCTTATGTGACTCTTAAAGTTTGTGTATATCCTTGGCTAATAGATAAAATAGTTTTGCATGTGTGTATTTTTTATTTACATAATTATATAACTTTTTAGTTTTTTCACTCTGTTTTTAAAACTTTTTAGCTTTAAATAATTTTAATCCTACAGAAAAATTTTGAGAATGGTATATAAACAATCATAAACTCCTTGCTCAGAATCTGCGTGTGCGCGCTCTCGCTCTCTCTCAAAGTAATAATGTGTGTTTACATATGTACGGACTTGTATATATACACATTGTTATTTTGAACTCTTTGAGAGTAAATTGCAAACCTTATGACCCTTTACCCCTAAATAATGCAGTATGTATTTCCTAAGAACAAGACAATTAAGTATATACCACCTAATTCTCAAAATCAGGAAATTGAACACCAGTACAATATTATTTTGTAATCTACGGTTCCTGTTCAAATGTCACCAATTTTCTACTAGTGTCCTTTATGGGATTTTCTTTTTCCTGCCCCCAGACCCAGTCCTGTCTCACGGTTAGTTTTTCCGGAATCTGCCACTGCTCCTCAGCCTTTCTTTACTTTTCATGACGTTAACATTTGAAAGAGCATAGGCAGTTATTTTGCACAAGATCTCACAAATTGGGTTTGTCTGATATTTCCTCATGATTAGATTTCCGCTGTGTGGATTTTTATGTCTATGTAATACTCTGTTTTTGAGCTCTCTCCATTTTGCTAGGCTGTATCCAGTCTGTGGATTGTGTCTGCTGCGTGGAGCTCTCTGGTCCAAATGCATCCACAGGGCTGCCAAGAAGACAGCAGCGCAGACTTTCCTTGGCATCAGGAGCAGATGCTGATGGGGACTGTAGGACACTGGAAGTCAGCATGCTCCTTTGACACATGCGCCGTGGGTTGCAGCCCTGCTCTGTGATAGTGGCCTCAAATGTTTGCTTCTTCAACTGTTTCAAAGGCCCAGGGAGCTATTAGGCTTGTGGAAGAGAAAGCAGGATAGGGAGTTAATCTTTCTGATCCTTCCCTCCTTCCCCCCTTCCTTGCCTGCCTCTCTGCCTGCACTTAGTAAAATTAGATATAGGCCTCTTTTGCTCATTGGAGTTTACTTTCTAAGCATATTGAAAACCAAAAAGAAAGCATTTGAATGGAAAGCTCTTCTCACTCTGACAGATGCAAATGTTTTAAAATGAAGATTAAGATAGTTTGACAACATTTTCAATTTTTTTAGTGAAACAACCTCATAGAAAATTACGCTTCTGCCTCTTCACCTAAATACAGCGATTTTCGGTTCTCTCTGGCCTCCTGAAATCCACCAACATTGAACATAGTTTTTGCATCGCTATCTCCATAGTGCATAAATAATTTTGCATTCCGCTTTCCTCCGGTGACAATTATTTTGTATATGCTGTCCCATATTTCATAACCTGCATATTTATTACTCTTAATGGCCGTAGTAAATTCTATCGAGCGGATCTACTGTAACATATGTTTCTCTTTTGTTGTAAATTTGGCTTGTTTCTAGTTTTTCACTAATATTAGAAAAAAACTTTTTTTAAGGAAGTATATAGCATCTTTTTGTATTAAAGCAGTTTTGACAAATTGTTTCATCTAAAATGGTTCCTTCTAACATACAAAGAGAAAGGTTGCATTCTTGTGGAGAAAACACAGGCTGTCTTTTTTAGGGAAACTCATTTTTCCTTGCTTATGTTTCAAGCCTCCATTTATAATGGAAAAATAATTCATAGAGAAGTACTTGATGTATTTAGAGCTTTGTCAGTTGAATACCTTGCATGTATTGTTAGGAAACAGCATGTTTCCAGTGGGGAATAGGAGAGTAATGGACGACGTGGCTAAGATATAAGGCTGCAGCATGATAGCTCCCAGCTGCAACAGCCTTGCAATCATTCACTGGCCTTGACGCAACCGGACAATCCTTCCGTTCTTCCGCACTTTCCTACGGAGAGCCGCTGGAGGAATCTGTCACCCTCTGGCAGGAGGCAGTCAGCTCCGTCCCAGCTGGGAGGATTGATGAGTTGTTAGACCTCTGGACCTACCTGGGGGATGACTCTTCCCGTGGCTGCTCTGAGTAAGGACAGAGGAATGAATGGAATGGACAGGGCCATCATGAAGAATAGAAATTCACAAACGGTCCCTATATCTCACCCCACTCAGAATCTTCTGAGCATCTAAGGAGATAAGTTTAATTCTTAGGCAAGCTCTTCCTTTCCCTTCTCAGTACTCAAGTGCTGGAAGGTACTTGCCAGGGGCGAGGTGGAGGCCTGTGATCCGCTGGTGGTTACAGGGACTGTTTCTAAATTTCAAGATTTGTAACTGACTAACGTGGGGCTTGGGAGGGCAGAGCAACTGAGACAATTCAGTCGTTCAGTAGGCTTTATTGGTGCCTTCAAAGATCCTGGGACTGTTGCCTTCTCTGTGTTACTTATATGTCTTTATCATATGAAGGTTTTCTTCACGTACAGAATTGTATCTTTCTTTTACTCTATGAGGGTAGGACTTTGTATGTCTCATTTATTGCTCTATCTCCTGTTGCCTCGTATGGAGCTTGGAGCATAAAGAAATGCTCAATAAATATTTGTTCACTGGGTGATGATTTCAGTTACTTGATTTTGTAGACTAGGCACATTATCACGGGGGCAGCTGCTACTCAGTTGTTTAGAGGCGGATAGGAGGTTGCTGTAGAAATGAGTAGCAGCTGAATAAAGCAGCCAAGGCGTAGTAGAGCACCAAGGAGAATGCGAGGGCTTTGCAGCCAAACAGGTGGAGATTCTCATCCCAACTTTACTGTTCCCTGGCTGGCTTCGTTGACCCGTTTACAGTCTCTGAACCTCAGCTTTCCTACTTGCGACTGGATGAAACCACTTTACTCGCAGAGTTCGTATAAAGTTCAGAGTAGACACTAAAAAATGTTACCCTCTTCCTTCTTCCCCTGCCAGAGTGGCAAAGATGGAAAGCCAGGAGGGCCCCAGATAGTGTGTCTAAGTGTTGTCAGGATTTATTTGTTACCTGTCATCTAAAATGTGCCGCATATTGACTCCATCTCTCTATACCAGCAGCTAATGCCAGGAGCACTTCAAACTATATGTACGTACTTTTTGATTCTGCTTTGAGCCTCTTTATAAGTAACTGTGTTCTTTGCCCCTACAGGATTTATGAACGTGTGATAGACCCTCCTGAGACCAACCTCCCTCCAGGAAGCAATTTATGGCTTGGTCAGCGCAACCAAAAGCATGGTTTATTTAAAGTAAGCACTGCTTTCTACTTTTGCCACATGCTTTTCTGTGTGCTTGATGTGAATTTAATCATTTAATTGTCACAACAATTCTATAATGTAGGTGTTTTGAGACTAGAAAGAGTTCAGTGACTTGCCCAAGGTCATACACTTCACTCTACTGCCAGGTGTAGATAATCCAGAATGTAAATAATCCTCAAAATGTTTCTTATTGCCCTACTTCTGGGAGGTTTAAGGTAATCTTCAAATTGGTTTGCATTCTCAGAATCTCTGTTAATTCATTTTGGGGTGGATGTCTAGTTTAGATAAACAATGAGAAATGACTCTCAACTTCCACGAGCTTTGGTTTTCCTGTCCGTAAAGAGGGTAATACAATAACTGCATTCATAGAAACATGAGGATTCAGTGATAAAGTGAATTGAAAAAGTTAAAAACATCATGAGATTTTAAGATAGTCTTGTTCTTCAGTAGGATGGCAGAATTTTGCTTCTGGCAGTATGGTAGACTAGATATTTTTAAAATCCTCTTACTTCAAAATGCCTATAAATGCTGGATAAAACATAACAAAAATCTTTTAAGATTTTTCATTGCACTTACAAGAAGGTAGATCCTTAGAGGCTAAATATATGAAGGGAAGTGAAAACCAGAGGAATGTCTGCTAATACTGAGTTAGATGTTTAAGTTTATTCCTTTTCTTTCTTTTAATCTATCCATTTACCTAGTCCAGCTTTATTGAGATATCAATGACATATAACATTATGTATAAGGTGTACAAAAGTTTTATACACGTAATATATTGCAAAATGATTTCCACCATAATGTTAGCTAACACCTCCATCACCTCACATAATTACTCTTTTTTGTGGTGAGAACATTTAATATCTACTCTCTTAGCAACTTTCAAGTATGTAATACAGTATTATTAGCTATAATCACCATGCTGTACATTAGATCCCCAGAACTTATTCATATTATAATTGAAAGTTGGTACCCTTTGACCAACATCTTCCCATATTTCCTCATCAATCATCATTCTGCTTTCTGTTTCTATGAGTCAGGTTTTTAGATTCCACTTATAAGTGATATTATACATTATTTGTCTTTCTCTGATTTATTTCACTTTGCATAATGCCCTCAAGGTCCATCCGTGTTGCAAGTGGTAGGATTTTTTCTTTCTCATGGTGGCGTAATACTCCACTCTGTATGTGTATGTGTACACACACACACTCATATACATACCATATCTTCTTTATCTTATTCATCTGTTTGCACACACTTAGATTGTTTCCATATCTTGGTTGTTATGAATAATGCTGCAATGAACATGGGGTGCAGATATCTCTTTGAGGTAGTGATTTCATTTCCTTTGGATATATACCCCAAATTATGTGAAATCCACCCAGAAGCAGGCTTGCTGGATCATATGGTCGTTCTATTTTTAACTTTTTGAGGCACCTCTATGTTGCATTCCATAGTGGCTGTACCAATTTACATTTCTATCAGCAGTGCATAAGGTTTCCCTTTTCTCTAATCCTCTCCAACACTTGTTATAGCTTGTCTTTTTGATAGACATTTTAAAGGGTATAACGTGATAGCTCATAATGGTTTTTTATTTGCATTTTTTTGATGATTAGTGATGCTGAGCACTTTTTCATTTATCTATTGGCTATTTACATGTCTTCTTTGGAAAAATGTCTTTTCAGTTCCTCTGCCCACTTTAAAATCAGACTTTATCTTGCTATTGCATTGTATGAATTCTTTGTATATTTTGGATATTAACTCCTTATCAGATATATGATTTGCAAATTTTAGTTGACCATACATGCAAGGATTTATTTTTGGTTTCTCAAATCTGTTCCATTGGTCTATGTGTCTTGTTTTTTTTTTTTTTTTTTTTTTTTTTTTGCTAGTATCATACTGTTTTGATTACTATAGCTTTATAATACAGTTTGAAAGTTTGAAATCAGTAAGTGTGATGCCTTTAGCTTTGTTCTTCTTTCTCAGTATTACTTTGGCTATTTGGGATCTTCTGTGATTTTATAGAAATTTTACGATTGTTTTTTTCAATATCTGAAAATGCCATTTGAATTTTGGTAGGAATTGCATTGAATCTACAGACGACTTTGGGGAGTGTGGACATTTTAACAGCAGTAATTCTTCTGATCCATGAACATGGGGTATTTTTCCATTTGTTTGTATCTTCAATTTTTTAATCAAAGTCTTGTTTTCTGTGCACAGATCTTTCATCTCCTTGGTTAAATTTATTCCTAAGTATTTTATTGTTTTTGATGCTATTGTCACTGATATTGTTTTATTTCTTTTGTGGCTATTTTGTTGTTAGTGTATGTGAATGCAACTGATTTCTATATTTTGATTATGTACCCTGCAACTTTACTGATTTCATTGATTTGTTCTAAAAGTATTTTTGGTGGTGTCTTTAGGATTTTCTGTGTATAAGACCATATCTGCAAGCAAAGACATTTTTACTTCTTTCTTTCCAATTTGGAAACCTTTTTTTTTCCTTTTTCTTGCCTGATTGCTCTGTCTAGGACTTCTAGTACTATACTGAATAGGAGTGGTGAGAGTGCACACCCTGCCTCTTTTCCTGATCTTAGAAGAGCTTTCAACCATTCACTATTATGATGTTAGCTGTGGGCTTGTCATATATGGCCTTTATTATGTTGAAGTATGTTCTTTTTATGCCCAACTTGGGTCTTTTTATCATGAAAGGATACTGCATTTTGTCAGATGCTTTTTCTACATCTATTGACATGATCATATGATTTCTATCTTTCATTAATGTGGTGTATCACATTTATTGATTTACATATATTGAATCATCCTTGCATCCCAGGGATAAAGCTCACTTGATCATGGTGTATGTTCCTTTAATATGCTCTTGAATTTGGTTTGCTAATATTTTGAGAATGTTTACACCTATATTTATCAAGGATATTGGTCTATAGTTTTCTTTTTATGTAGTGTACTTATCTGGCTTTGGTATCAGGGTAATGCTGGCCTTGAAAAATAAGTTTGGGAGTCTTCCTGCCTCTTCTTGAGAGAGTTTGAGAAGGATTGGCCTTAATTCTTCTTTAAGTGTTTGATAGAATTCACCAGGGAAACCATCTGGTCCTGGGCTTTTCTTTCCTTTTCCTTTTATAAAATTAAAGTATAATTTATACACAATAAAATTCTTCTCTTTAAATGTATGGTTCTGTGAGTTTTGGAAAATCTATACAATCATGTAACTACCATCAAGATAAAGGATTGTTCCATAACCTCCAAAAATGCCCCTGTGCTGCACTTTATTCAAGCCTTCTCCTTATCCTATACTTCTAGCAAGCACTGACTTGTTGTCTGGCCCTATGGTTTTGCCATCCCTAGAAGGCATTATAAATGGAACCATTTATGTAGGTATGTATATATGTTGAGATTCACCCATGTTGCTGTGTGTATCAGGGATTCATTCTTTTCTATTGCTGAGTAGCATTCCAGTTCTATTGTATGGATGTACTATAATTTGTTTATTCATTCCTCAGTTCATGAACATTTAGGTTGTTTTGATTTTTGAGCATTTATGAATAAAGCTACTAAAAACATTTGCATACAGGGTTTTGTATGAACAAAAGTTTTCATTTTTATTTGGGTAGATATGTTGGAGTGGGATTGCTGGGCTATATATTTAGTGTGTGTTTAACTTCATAAAAGATGCCATTGTATTTTTCAAAATGGCTATACTATTTTACACTCTCATTAGCAATGTATAAAAATACCAGTTAGAGCCTTAAGTTTCAACAGTCTGTGTGGGATGGGGAGAATGGCTTAGATTCCTTGCAAGCTTGGAAGTTGGAACAGAAACTTCTGAAATAAAGCCATAATTCAGACAACTACCCCTCCAGTGAAAGGGTAGGCAGAAATAGTCTATTAGCAAAGGGAGGCAGTCCATTGACTAGCTTTTCTTTGCTTCATTTCCACACACACACAAAATAGTTTCCTGGTAACGATTTGAAACCACAGCTCTTGACATCATGCAGATATAAAATTTGAATTTATATACTCATGAAGCTCAAGAAACTATCTTAATATGATCCTAGGTTAGGCATCTTGGGATTCTTGATGAAGAAAATACAAATTATCTTTGGGAAAATCACCTTTAATGCAGACTTCACAAGATTCCTATAGATTAAGTTCATGCAAATATGAGTTTTTGAGCCGTCATGAGTAAGAATGGAGGAAACAACAAACTTCCCAATTATCCCTCAAAGAGCTGCAGAAATTGGAATTATAAAGAATTTTTAAAATCCCTACATGTAAAATGCATAAAGAAGCAAAATAACAACATAAAAAAAATCATGGTGACTGGAGATGATAAGTGTGACCAGGGAGATTTGAATCAAAAGTTAGTTCCAGAAATGAAAAATACAGTCATTGAAGTGAAAAAAAGCTCAATGAATCTGCTAAACCCATTAAATTAAACACAGGTAGGGAGAGCATTTGTGAAATGCAAAAAATTGTCAAATAATTTCCTTAAATGTAGTGCAGGGATAGAGGAAAATAGGAAAGGTTAAAATGTAGGGCAGATGCATATATATGAAAAAGATTTAATGTATGTATTTTGCTTATATGTGTTTAGTGTGTGTATGTATGTATGTACTTCTATAAATATTTGAAAATTCCAAAAGATAATGGGAGAAAGGGGTTATGGGCACTATTCGATGTTCATGGCTGTTCAGATGTTCACGTTCATAGAAGTATGATGGCTAAGAATTTTCTAAGTTGATAAGACATCAGTTCTTATTACAGGAAACACAGTGCAATCAAAGTGCAAGCTCTTCCTGTCAAAAAGTCATGTAGAAAACCTAGAAGCTTAAACTACAACCATTTTATTTAGCTCATAATTCTTTGGGTTGATGGGATGATCTTTCTGGCTTGGTCTGGGTACGCTGGTATCTTCTGGGCTCTCTGATATGACTGTTGTATTTGGTTGGTCAGTGTGGCTCCTTCACATCTCTGGTGGTAGGCTGGCTGTTGACTGGTGTACCGCCGTCTTCCCCATGTGGAGTCTACTGAGGCTTATCCATGTGGCAGTCTTGAGATTCCAAGTGTGAGAAAAGAGCAAGTCTTACAGCACTACTGCGTTTCAAGGCTCTCTTTGCTTGATCGCATTTGCTAATAATTTATTGCCCAAAGCAAGCCATATGACCAAAGCCAGGAGTGGGGGTGAATAAATAGACTTCATCTCTTGAAGGACTGTTCTGCAATACAATGTTGCAAGGGTATGGATGCGAGGAAGGGAAGAATTTTTTTTTTTGCCATTTTAATAATCTATTACACAAATGAAGATAAATAGCCACACCTAGACATATTAGCAGAATAACAGAACCCAAGGACACAGAGAAGATCTTAAAAGTAGCTAGAGAAAAAGGGCAACTTTTTCAGAAAAGAATAACTTAGACTGAACATCTGGAAGTCTGAGCAAGAAAAAATGGGAGAAGGTATAAAAACCAGTATAGAAAAAGCGCACAAAAACACTGCAAAAATTAAAACAATGGTAATTAGTAACAATTTTGTGCCAGTAAAATAAAAAAACTAAAGAAAAACGAACAATTTCTTCAACTATGTAAATTATCTAAATGGACTCGAGAAGTGAAAAACCCAGGTAGTCTTAGAATTATTAATGTATCGTAAGTAATTCGTGATTCAGAATCTATTGTATCAATTAGCTTTTGATGCATAGCAAATCATTGCAAAGCTTAATGGCTTGAAACAGCAACCATTTATGTAGCTCAGAATTTTGTGAGTTGGCAATTTGGGCTGGGCTTTGCTAAATGGTTCTTGTATTCTCAGTGGGTTCAATCGTGCATCTTTGGTCGGCTGCTAGGTTTTCTGGGGGCTGGCTGTACTAGAATGGCCTTTAGTTTGATGGCTCATCTCTGCTTCATGTGATCTCTCATTTTCTACCAGTCTAGGCTAAGCCTGTTTACATGGTGGCTGATCAGGGTTTCTGGAACTGGAGCAGACGTGGGAATGCCCTTTTGAAGCCTGTGCTTGAAACTTGCACATTATTTTTGTTGCATTATTTTGGCCAAAGCAAATTACAAGGCCAGATTTAAGGGTATGGGAAATAGACTCCATGTTTTGATGGGATATGCTCCAAATTCCCATTGCACAGAGCATGGAACCAGCAAAGAGCAAAGACTGTGACCGTTTTTTCAGTCTATGGTATCTTTCCACCAAATAGCTGCTAGGTTCAAACAATTTTACAGGCAAGTTCTATTACATTCAAGGAAACAATTCTAATCTTACATAAGCTCTTCCAGAGAAGAGAATAAATGAGAACACTCATTTATGAAAATAGGGTTACCTTGACTTCTAAACTAGATAAGGACCGTATAAGAAAGGAACTGTATAATACAAGGCAATTTACTTTTGAACACAGATTAGATTAAAAATTTAAACAAAATATTAGCAAACTGAATCTAGCAGAGTGTGTGTGTGAGAGAGAGAGAGAGATCCAGTTATTGGTTATTTCAACAATATATATCTGTTTTTATCACCAAAAAATTTCTTAATATAATTCAACACGTGAAACAAAGGAGAAAAAAAATACTGTGGTCATCTCAAGGGGCAGAAAATCACTACATAAAATTCAATACTGACTCAGGATAAAAAATTCTTAGCAAAATAGGAATAGAAGGAAACTTCATTAAACTGATAAAAGGTACATAAAGAAAACATACATAGAAACATCCTGCTTATGGTTTAAATATTAAGAGAACTCCTGTTAAAGTCAGGAATCATACAGGCATCCCTATTACCATGTTTCTTTTTGACACTATACTGTAGATTCTTACCAGCAAAGTAAATTAAAACCTTAAGGATTATGAAAAAGAAAAATATAGTTATTCATGAATTATATAACTGTCTACAAAAAATTGGATTCATGAATTATTAGAATAACTAAGAGTTCAGAAAGACTGTTGGACGCTTTTTGTAGGAACAAAAGTTTTCATTTCATTTGAGTAAATACAGAATCGAAAAACAAAGTCAATTGCATTGCTGAGCAAAAATAGCAGCAGTAGCAACAACAAAAGTGCAGTTAAATATATTTTGTTTATACTATAAAAATGTATAAGTATTTAAGAACAAATAAAATCAAATGTATACATGACAGTTATGAAGCAAATAATAAAATTCTATTAAAAACTATATTTAAGAACACCTAAATGGGAAGAGATATATCATGTTCTTGGAGAAGGAGGCTTAAAGCATTAAAGACAATTTTTCCCAAGTTGATCTCTAGATTCAATGAACCTGTAATAAATTCCAAACAGGAATTTTTTTTTTTTTTGGATGGAATCTACAAGCTGATTCTAAAATTCTTATGGAAGATTAAAGAACAGGAATAATGAAGACAATTCTGAAGAAGAAAAAGGGAGAAGGACTTGGCTCTTTCCGATATAAAGGCTTATTATAAGGTTATAGAAATCTTACAATGTCATATTGGTGCCAAGAATTGGCACATGCAGCAATAAAAGAGAATGGAGAAGCCAGAAAGATACTCTTCCATTACATGTGGCAACTTGA
Source organism: Hippopotamus amphibius kiboko (assembly GCF_030028045.1). NCBI lineage: Eukaryota > Metazoa > Chordata > Mammalia > Artiodactyla > Hippopotamidae > Hippopotamus > Hippopotamus amphibius. Next base: position 24,088,068 of record NC_080194.1, on the reverse strand, counting down.
AAACTTGAAGTGGCATTCCTCATCAGTGGGGAAAGATGTATTCATTGATAAATGGTTAGGAAAATCAGTTATTTAAACATTTCATATATATATTAATTGAAGTAATTGATTTTTGTGTCTAATGACAGGAAAAGCTTTAAATATATATTTGCACACCATATGCAAACAACAATTACAATTACAATTGACTTAAATACCTAAATGTTAAAGCAAAATGTTGCAAGTTTTAGAAGACAACATAGGAGCATATCTTCATGTTCTCAGAGTAGAGAAAATTTTCTTAAAAAATAGAGAATCATTAAAGGAAATATTGATAAGTTTAATATATAAAATAAAAAGATCTGCTCATCAAAGGTGATCTTGGCAACAAGGATCAATCAGTTGGCAGAGGAATAGTATCCATTAAAGAAATGCTCTAAATCAGTAAGAAAGATTCTCATAACTCAATAAAAATGCTGGCAAAAGATACAAAAAGGCATTTCCCCAAAGTGGAAATGTGAATAGCCAGTGAACGTACTAGAAGGAATTCCATTTCAGTAGTTATCTTGGAAATGCAAATTAAAACCATTAGGAGGTACAATGTCTTAGCCATCAGCCTGACAAAAACAAAACAAAACAAAAATCTGACAATGTTAGGTGTGAGGGAGACAGCTGAGTACTAGGACAAGTACTCATTGTAGTGGAAACTCGAATTGGTAGAACTACTAAGGAGAGCAATTGGGGAGATTTTGTATAAAGTTGAAGATGTGCATACCTCATGACACAGGAACCCAACTTCTAGGTATAAACACTGAAGAAACTCTTCTTTCCTTGTTGTTTCATCGAAGAAACTCATGTACCCAAGGAGATATGTACAAATATTATCACAGGAAGTTTTAATTTCTTTTGTAATTTCAAAAATTTGGGGAAAAAAACCTCTGTTACTAGGAGGTGGTTTAAATTGTGGTAAACATTAAAATCGTAGAAATAGATTAAAAATTGATGATTGCAAACAATGTTGAATGAGAAAGCAAGTAGCAGGGGAACATTATGATATTAAATCATTTGTATGTTTAAAAATCAAAACAATCCAATGTATTGCTTATTTATACATTCACATATGTAAAAATTAGATAAATGTATGGGAATGATAAGCACTAAATCCAGACTAGCTTAACTTCTAAGAAGAATAAATGGGGATTTTTTTAGAGATGGGTACCCAGGAGGCTTCAACTATAGTGATAACATTTTATTTAAAGTGGGTGGTAAATTCACAGGTATTTTCTGTAGTTTGGTTTCAACCCTTTAGTCCATCATAAATATTCAAAGTAAAAAAGAATGATATAATTTTTCAGGGTGCTAATTCACGCATACGTAGGTGTATAAATATATGCATATATCCATATCCCTATCCATACAGGTGATTTTTTCCACAGTCTATGATTTTCCATGTGTCCAAGAATCAACAGAAATTTGTCCAAGTGTCTCTGTTCCAGACTGGCTCTCATTTAATGCTGTTTTTTGTTTTGTAGCTAGTTATCTGCTGGTGAAGCTACACTTTTCTTAGGGGCCTTGAGTCTGTAGTGAAGGGCAGGACCTGGTTCTCAGCCATGGAAGAGCATCAGAATCAGATGAGAAGACTTTACAATTCAAATTTCTGTGCCTACCTAGACCCACTTGTTGAGAATCTGAACTGCAGGGTTTGGGAATTTATTGATATATATTTTATTTTTATTTTTTATAAATTTATTTATTTATTTATTGGCTCTGTTGGTCTTTGTTGCTGCACGTGGGCTTTCTCTAGTTGCGGTGAGCGGGGGCTACTCTCTGTTGTGGTGCGCGGGGGTCCTCATTGCCGTGGCTTCTCTTGTTGCGGAGCATGGGCTCTACGTGCATGGGCTTCAGTAGTTACGGCACATGGGCTCAATAGTTGTGGCTCACGGGCTCTAAAGTGCAGGCTCAATAGTTGTGGCATACGGGCTTAGTTGCTTTGCGGCATGTGGGATCTTGCTGGAGCAGGGATCGAACCTGTGTCCCCTGCATTGGCAGGTGGATTCTTAACCACTGCTCCACCTAGGAAGCCCGATATATATTTTTAAAAGAGTTTCTCACTGGTTTTGATCTGTAGATTTGAAGGCTAAAATTTGAGAGCATGGACACAGGTGACATGTTGATGGTCTAGATTAGAGTTTCACCTTGGTCTCTCTAAAGAGCTTGCAAAATATAAGATATGGTCAATAATTAACTTCTGCTTTAGTATCTTTTTAGATCAGTGGCTCTCCAACTTTAGACGGCATCTGCCTCTCCAGGAGGAAATGTTAGAACACAGGTAGCTGGATGTCAGCAAACAGTAGAGTAGGCAGCTCCGAGTTTCTTTACCTCCGCAGAAACAGCAGAAAACAAGCAGAAGCTGTTAGAACCTACTTCATTAGAATTTTGGCAAACGTTAAAGGTTTGTAGCAACCAAGTTAATGTTGAATCAAAAAAAAAAGGCAACATCAAAATAGTAGGAAAGCTTTGTGGCAGTTTTACATTTTTACTTGCCCTCACCCCACACCAGCTACAGCTCAGTGGCAGTCTTGAAGATGTCAGCCCATGTTCCCAGTGTGGGACAATGGTCCCTGGCTCTGGAGGGAGCACAGCAAATCTTACCTACAGGTTATTTTGTATGTCTGTTCTGTCTGGGAGTATCTTAAGGACTGATGCAAGACACTTCTCTCTGTTTCACCTAACTCAGAAATCTCCCAGGCCCCCAAAAAATGGTGGACATTGCTTGAAAATATTGCAAAACTACCAAACAATCTGGGGCAAAAGATTACAGCTGACACATAATAGACAACCTAAAGCAAGGAGGAAGAGCTGAGGAGAGAGATTCTTTGGGCAGTTTAAGGCATTCGGAAGCAATCATGTATGTGGGGAATGTAGAAAGCTATATGCATGAGCAGAGCAAGATGCATGAGCAGAGCAAGATGCATGTTCAGAAAAGACCTGAGAACACACTGAGCATTTACTTTGGACTGATCCCTAGGATCATCACAAGCACGGCTAAGTATTAAAGGAGGGTTCCAGTATGTAGCGTGCTCTTCCCCACCTCTCGCCCTCTCCCCTTCTCCCAGCTCCTGGCATTCAAGGAAATCTCCGTCTAAAAAATTTCTGAACACAAGCTCAGGAACAGAGATTTTAATGACCAGAACTAATAAGGAATACAGTCTCTCTAAAAACAGATAACTAACTAAACAAATGGACTACTACAGCATTCAGCAGTAAACAGAAGAAAAGAACAAAAAACAAACCTAGGAAACCCTGGGGAAGGGAGAGACAGCTTCAGAGTCATTACAATATTCAGTTGTCCAGGGTTCAAATAAAATCATAAGGCAAACAAAAAATTAGGAAGGTATTGCCATTCAAAGAAACAAAATAAGTGGACAGAAACCATTCTGGAGGAAGCCCAGATATTGGACTTACTAGATGAAGACTTGAAAACAGCTGACTTAAATGTGTTCAAAGAGCTAAAGGAAAACATGGACAAAGAGCTTAAGGATGTAAGAAAAATTATGTGTGAACAAATGAGAATATCAATGAAGGAAAATTATAAAAAGGAGCCAAATAGATAATCCGCAGCTGAGAAGTACAACTGAAATGAAAAATTTGCCAGAATCCGCTAGCAGGTTTGAACAGGATGCAGAAAACAGTCCCACAGGGTGCTGTGCTCAGAAAGGCCCCAGCACTGCTTTAAGGCTCTACTGTTGCTACCTTCAAGTTTTCAATAATTGCTGAACAAGGGACTCTGCAAATTAGGTACCTGATGCTGAATAGTTTATATGAGGGCTTGTTTCTTATTGGTCACATTATCTAGAATCAAAGATTTACCAGGGTCAGAACTGAGTCTATTTTATTCAGCAAGTGCTTCAAATAGTATCAGGTGCATAGCTGGCAGATGGTGTACTCTTTTTTTTTTTTTAATTTACTCATTTATTTATTTTTGGCTGCCTTGGGTCTTCGTTGCTGCGCTTGGGCTTTCTCTAGTTGTGGGAAGCGGGGGCTACTCTTCGTTGTGGTGCACGGGCTTCTCGTTGCTGTGGCTTCTCTTGTGGAGCACGGACTCTAGGCACGTGGGCTTCAGTAGTTGTGGCACATGGGCTCAGTAGTGTGGCACATGGGCTTAGTTGCTCCACGGCATGTGGGATCCAGGACCAGGGCTCGAACCCGTGTTCCCTGCACTGGCAAGTGGATTCTTAACCACTGCACCACCAGGGAAGTCCCAAGATGGTATACTCTTTTTTTTTTTTTCGGTTATGTCGGACTCCTTGCGGTCCTTTCTGGTGTCCGAGGTCATCTGCTGGTGTTCAGCTGGTTCTCTGTGGGAATTATTGCGTCCTTCGGTGCATTCCCAATGCATCTGTGGAGAGGGATGCATTCCACGTCCTTCTACTTTGCCGCCATCTTTTTTCTCCAAGCATTTGACTTTTTACAGATGAATGAATTATAGATGAATGTTCTTAGAAGAAATCCTTTGACTATCAAAGTTTGTAAAATTTCCAGTTAGTTACCATAGGCAGATGCAGCCACATCCAGAGGCAGACTTTCTTTCTCCTTGTTCAGAGAGCAAGCTATACTTTCTGTGAAATTCTGACTCCCAAGATGGTATACTCTTAATGTGAATGAATAAATGTACAAGCTATGAATCTGCCTTCTTATTTGTAAAGTGCAAAGATGTCTCTCATAAAGGTAATGCAGATTGTATAAGATTATATATAGTAAAGGCACCTGGCACATAGTAGGTTTACAGCATGCATTCCCTCCTCTTTTTTATGTATTTAATGCTCCTTATATGCTTAACTCTATACTGTAGTAAAGATAGGCACTTTTTCTGCTTTTTAGGGATTTCTGTTTCAGTTGGGAGCTTGTGATTAAGAGGAGGAGAAGAGTTTGTCCTGTTAACTATTCCAGCTTGATGAGTGTATGGTTCTCTGTAGATATAAGGAATCCTTGCTTAAGAGCCCAAATACCTCATACAGACAGAAAACGCAACAGGTGTTCGTAGACTTGGACAATCATTTTCCTGCAGAGGTGGGTTGTGGGGATGAGGAAGAGACTACCAACAATTATTGACTGCTTTCTATGTTCTAGACTTAGTCCGGCTGTACGTGTATTATCTCAGTTAATTTCATATCACCTTCAGAGAATCCTAATAAGGTAGTTATTATAATCGTCCCTCTGTATCCTGTTTCTAAGACCCCTGCGGATACCAAAGTCCATGGATGCTCAAATCCCTTGTATAAAATCCATGTATGCTGTGGCTTGTGCATCTGTGGATACAAAGGGCCGACTGTGTTATCCCTACTCTGTAAACCAGGCAGTGGGGCTCAGAAAGATTAAGCAACTTGCCAGTCTCACATGGTTTGTAAGTGATGGAAATAGGATTGAAGCTTAGAACTTTCTTTTTGAATATTTTTGCTCATTCATTCAACAAATATTTTTAGGGGCTTGCTTGCTATGTACTACTCACTGTGTTAGATGTGGAATGTTTCACTTAAGTATACTATGTCCTGTGGAGGAGACAGACCCCTCTTTTTCCAGGGCTCCAGCCCAAAGGAACAGGTGGTCCCAATGAGAAGCACCAAAATGTGGCAATTCCACATACCCCATCTCCCTAGGAAACGCCGTGATTCTCCTTGTTCCCCAGTAGGAGTAGCTCCATCCAATAGTTCTTTAGAAGGGAACCTTTCAAAACTCCTCTCCCCCTTAGAATCCCATATACCAGCCCGTGTTTCAGTCCATCCTTTGGTGAGGTTGGATGGCTGGGGTAGGGAGAATATATCACTGTCTCATTACAGAAATTATCTTGATCAATTCAGTATTGCAGAAATCTCCCTGTAACAGAGGCAGTCACTTCTCAGGTGACTTCTTAGGCTTTTAAATATATGTCTTGTAGAAGCTGCCTCCTGGGTCTAAGAACCACACCTGCCTTTTGGCTCCAGAACTGAAAATGCTTATGTTGTGTTTTCAGGTTAAAACTGCATTGTTCTCTATTTTAAATATTGATAGGTCATTTCATAGGCAAAGTAAAAGCAAAAGCTCACTTGTTACACCTAATTTCTGGGTCCTGGTGCGTGCTTAGGAATAGTGCAATAAAAGTGCTGCTGATGAAAGAGAAGAGGATGGAATCGCTTGTTGTTTGGCACGTAAGCCTCTAGTGTTAGTTACTTCCTATCAGAGACACAGAACACAGGCTGGGGATTTCATCACTTAAAAACAGCATCCATTTGAGAAAATAGTTGGCCAGTGGCATTAGGCTTATCTGAATCTTCTGATTGTTATAGATTTTCATTATCAAGGTAGTTGCCTACCACTCAATTTCCCTTTGATGCATTCTAAGCTGATTATGCTGTCACTATTCCAGAGGGTAAGCCTCGGTGAATCACAGTGCCTCAGAGGTTTGGGTGTTCTGACATGTTTCTAAATGGTTGAAATCTTGGGGAGAAATTCCCATCCCAAAGCCTTTCAGAGAGGCCAAGTCTTTCTGTCTCTGACTCTCTCTTTCTGTCTAGTGAATTTGGGTCTGAAACCTTTCCCTTACCTGGACTTCACTGTCTTCTTAACAGCTGAGCTGTCACTGGGAAGTGAAATTGATTCTTTTTTTTTTTTTTTAATGTCACAGCTGTTGTTTTTTACCTCAGCTGGTTTCCATAATTCTACAGATGGTAAACATATGTTTATAGGCACATAGAAAAGAAGCTATATTGGATTCGTCCCATCTCTGATTCTTATTTTTTCTTCCATGCAGAAAGTCAAAGTCACAGCACTGGGGAATCTTATACATTTGTAGATTAATATTTCTGTGCATTAAGACTTTGGAAACAGCAGGGCAGCTAATGATATGCTAATGAGCTGACAGTTTTTATCGATCGTAATGAAAGTCGACAAGTGTCTTTCTTGGCTTTTATGCAAGCTGGAATATTTTATTAACTGTCTTCAGGGCAGAAATACATAATCGGTTGCATTTTGAAAATCCTCCTTGTCAGTCCAAATCTTACTTTTTGTGAGCCTGTTGCCAGAACTTGGGTCCTTGCCAGTTTATAAACAGAACACATCTTCATCCATATATTTACATGCCTGCCAGGAACTCTCCCCACCCCCTTTTCCTTTCCCTTTCAAAGCAATTTGTTTCAGTGTTTTAGCATACAAAAAAATGGAACCATTTTCTTCAATGTAAACAGAGATCTGCAGGGAAATAAGAGCGTTAAAAAAGAATTAGCATTTGTTTGGCGGCAAGGCTGCTTTCATTTGTATCAGAAAGCTCCCAGTGTTAGAAGGGCTTGCCTAATCTTAGGTATTCCATACATAAGAGGATAATAATGGCATAATTTTTCTAATCTTTTTTTTTTATTGCATCTTCCTATATTTCTTACTGTGAAATGAGAAATGTTCTTGGAACAACGGAAATAATAGGCATTAGTGCCCCAGACAAAAAACCTGTAATGTACAGCCTGCCTGTTGCAAATTTATTTTTCAGTGCCTGGTGAGCTGAGTGCAGGAGGTAGAAGGTGGCAACAGGTAGATGTAACAAAGAGGAAAAAAATGTCTATTTTTCTTCTTTCCATCGCACTAATAGTAAAAGCTCATTAATTTGGGCTCTGCCCCTTAGGGATTTATTTAGATCCTCGGAGTGGCTGAGATTTAGCACTGCACTAACAACAAGAAAATGGATTGTTTAGCAAATTAATAGTGTAAATAAGATTGCAGGGGAGAATGTTAGGCTACCTAAAAGGACCTCAGTTTTCCAGCACTGAAAAACTGTTTCAGCAAGCTGTTAGCATCTAATGCAAATAATTCATTCTGGACGGTTGAATAGTATCTTTCCATGAAGGCAATTAAGATAGAACCTCATTTTGATAACAGGACTTCCTAGTAGCACCATCTTGTTAGCCCATGTAACTATGAGACTTTCTCAAATGATATATTTTACTTACACTGTGTTGCAGTGGCCCAACACTGGTTTGGAGTTAGTAGACCTGTAGTTGATGGTCTAACATTAAGGTGTCCTTTAGGAAAGCTGATTAAAGGATCAAAGCTTTAGATTTTTCACAGGTCAAATGACCAGGTGATCAGGACCTGAATCAGTAGTTTTCATCAGGCATATCAAAAATCACCTCAGGACCACTGTCAAAATTTTATACATGACTGTGCTCTCTCACCCGCCTCTAAAATTCTGACATGTACCCCTAGTTTAACAACTAACATTCTGCATGATTTTCACAGACTCTTAACAGATATGAAAATTGTAGTTCAATATTGTGTCAGGGAGGAAGAAAATTTCCTCTACCCTTCTAGGTTCTTTTGGCGAGTCTAAGAATTAAATGGACATGAGACCAATTAGCAGAAACTCAAAACAAATTTTAATAGCATGTATGCATGGCAAAGACCCAGGAAACCTGAGTAGCTTACCAAAATGGCTGAAACTGTCACCTTAAATACTGTCTTCAGCTAAAGACAAAAGAGGATGTCGGGGTAGGGCTTTGGGACTTCAAAGGGGAGGTAGGCAGTTCACATGGAGATGCTAAAGCAAATGTTCAGTAAATAAATGTTTACTGGGCCATGCAGAGACAATGGGGTGCAGAGTGCACGCTGATCTGTTTCCCCACCACACCTAGCTCGTATTCCTTGCAGATATCTCTGGTAATAACTCTATTCTGGGAACAAGCCTTCTATCTAAATCCTTTTAGACAGTTAGGAGGAAGGTCAAAGTTTTTTCCTGAGTCTTTTGGGCCTTGATTGTTTTCAGGTCTAAATAATCTGCATGCCAGGGAGACATTTTGAGTGGCAAATTTTTGCTCTCTTACAATTGTATAATTCATAGTTTTCAGGAATTTGATGCACGTAAGGTATTGATTGTGACTACTTTGTGAAATATACTGTGATAGGAGTTGCAAGGGACGCTAAGGTGAAAACCTATGATTTTTGCCTTTGTGGTGTTTATAATTTAGTAATTTGGTTGGTCACCATTTAGTTCCAAATCAGTTAGATTTTACTCTATTTGTGTATTGGATGTGGATGCCACTTTCACCACTGTGAACTTGTAAGGAGTAAATGCTTTTGCTGGAGAAAATCAAGTGATTGACAACAGGGCAGGGTTTGTCAAAGTGGGGCCGCTTGACCTTTCATGAGAATCCTCTGGGACAGCTTATAAAAATGATGATTCCTGGGCCCATTCCAACCCTTCTGAAACAGCATCTGGGGTTGATGTAAGAATGTGAATGTTAAACAAATACTCAATGTGATTCTTTTTATTATTATTAATTATTTAATTATTTAGGCTGCACTGGGGCTTCGTTGCTGTGTAGACTTTCTCTAGTTGTGGTGAGTGCGAGCTACTCTTCTTTGTGGTGTATGGGCTTAGTGCGGTGGCTTCTCTTGTTGCAGGGCATAGGCTCTAGGCTTGCGGACTTCAGTAGTTGCAGCATGTGGACTCAGTAGTCGTGACACTTGGGCCCTAGAGTGTGTGGGCTTCAGTAGTTGTGGCACACAGGCTCAGTAGTTGTGGCGCATGGGCTTAGTTGCTACATGGATGTGGGATCTTCCTGGACCAGGGATCGAACCCGTGTCCCCTGTATTGGAAGGCGGGTTCTTAATCACTCAGCCACCGCGGAAGTCCCCTTGATGTAATTCTTAAGAAACTGGCAGTTGGAGAAATACTGCTCTGGTGAATGGTATGAAATAAAGCTTATGTCTCAAAAACTGAGATCAAATGAAGTCCACTAGTATAGGCCCAGCCAGAGTTTCTTTTCTTTTTCTTTTTTTCAGTGTAGATACATTTAAAGTTAAATAAAGAGAAATAATAGAAATTCTGTCTTTTTATCCCTTATTACATCTTTTTGGAGAGAAGCTGCTGTGCTCTAAAGTACACTTTCATCTATAGAAATCCTCATAGATGATTTTTCTGGGAGAAATAAGGCTGATCGAGCTTCTTTGTTTGCTGCTTTATGCTTTATAAAATTCCATTTTCTAAGGAAAACTACATGCTTAGCAAATGCTTTATTTATTTATTTCCAGATCTTTATTGGAGTACACTGTTGTGCTAGTTTCTGCTGTACAACAAAGTGAATCAGCTGTATTTATACATATTTCCCCATATCCCCTCCCTCTTGGTCCTCCCTCCTACCGCCCCCCCCACATCCCACCCCTCTAGGTCACCACCCATCATTGGGTTGATCTCCCTGTGTTATGCAGTTGCTTCCCACTAGCCATCTATTTTACATTTGCTAGTGTATAAATGTTAGTGCTACTCTCTCACTTTGTCCCAGCTTCTCCTTCCCTCCCTCCCCATGTCCTCAAGTCTGTTCTCTACATCTGTGTCTTTATGCTTCCTCTGCCACTGGGTTCATCAGTACCATATTTTTAGATTCCATTTAATATGAGTTAGCATATGGTATTTGTTTTTCTCTTTCTGACTTACTTCACTCTGAATGACAGACTCTAGGTCCACTCACCTCACTACAAATAACTCAATTTCATTCCTTTTTATGGCTGAGTAATATTCCAAGTGCTTCTTTCATTGATAAATGTCCAGGCAGTAAATATAGTCGGCCCTCTATCTGCAGGTTCCACATTTTCAGAATCAACCAATTTCGATCCACAGTTGGTTGACTCCATGCATGCTGAACCTGTGTGTACAGAGGACGTACTGTACTATGCCATTTTATATAAAAGACTTGAGTATCTGCAGATTTTGGTATCCATGGGGGGAAGGGGTGTCCCAAAACTACCTTCCAGCTACTAAGGGATGACTCTAGTTCATATGACAATTTAGAACAAGACCTTTCAGTTCTCATTGTGGGAAGGTACTGGGATATATACACAGTATGTATTTACAGGTACACACACATACACTCACACTTCCTTGGGTTGCAGTTGGTATTCGTACAGTGTATTGCCACCCTTTTAATCCAGCATGGAATTACATCCATTCAGATAAATTAGCATTCCCATCTTGATTCATTTGGCAAGAACATGTTTTTATGCCAGTATGTGGGCTGACCCTCATGACTTTTTTTTTGGAAAAAATATCGGGTGAAGTGCCTTGAGTTTTTGTGTTGATGGGATTGAGAAACTGTCAGTTCTTTTTTTTTTTTTTTTTTTGCTACGTTGGGTCTTTGTTGCTGTGTGCAGGCTTTCTCTAGTTGTGGTGAATGGGGGCTACTCGTTGCCGTGCATGGGCTTCTCTTGTTGCAGAGCATAGGCTCTAGGTGCATGGGCTTCAGTAGTTGCAACACATGTGCTCAGTAGTTGTGGCATGAGGGCCCTAGAGCGTGCAGGCTTCAGTAGTTGTGGTGCAGGCTTCAGTAGTTGTGGCTCACAGGCTCTAGACCGCAGGCTCGGTAATTGTGCAGCACAGGCTTAGTTGCTCCGTGGCATGTGGGATCTTCCTGGCCCAGGGATCGAACCCATGTCCCCTGCATTGGCAGCTGGATTCTTAAGCACTGTGCCACCAGGAAGTCCAGGCTGTCAGTTCTTAGTTCCATTTTTGGTCAGGTCAACATCACTGATCTTCACCTAACGATCTGTGTAACACACACATGTGTACTGGAGATTAAAGGTGGAAAGACAGAGAAGTGAGGAGGGAGGCAGGTAGAAGAAAAGTGTGGGAGAGGCAATTAGTGATTTATAAAGTGACAAAATCAGTTAGTCATTAAAAACAAAAGAAATACTGCTATGTATAATATATGTTGCTACAGGATAAGTGGATGGGAAATCCTTTTCAAGTGGACTTTCCATTTGTTTTGGCAAAGATAATACCATGACAAGTATACTCCTGGTTTCTTAGGGCCCTTTCCATGGCTGTTAAAAGTAAGAATGATTTAGGCTCTTCTGACCAACAGATAATAGATGGACCTAATCCTTTCCTGGTATGAGTGCTTTTGCCACTTTCACATCACTGAGGGTGACCAACTACCCTGGTTTGCCTGGGAGTCTCAGTTTTAGCACTGAAATCTCTAAATCCCGCGTAGACCTGGATAGTTGGTCACTCTAACTTCATCCATATTCAGCCTCATTAGACAGATATGTTCTAATGTGATATTTAGTTCTCTCTGATGGTCTGTTCTTTGATGGAAATCTGTAGCTTTGTCTGCTCTTGACTGATTTTTTTCTTTTCTCTTGCAAGTTAGCAAAAGCACAGAGATCTAAATTGTGACAATTTCAGTTTGGACGCCTGTTCCATTGACCCAGCACTTGAGTGCTGGAAGGTTCTGTAGCTTTTGCATACAGCACTTCTTTTTCTAGATGAAGCAACTGAAGCTCAGAGTCAGTTGACTTAGTAAGTTTGCTACAAATGGATCCAGACCTTGAACCTTGGGCCCTTGACTGCCAGTCCCATGCTTTTCTGGAATTCCTCAAATGTGCTTGAAAGGTGTCCTGGCCTCTCAAAGGAGTTAATTTGCTTTGAAAAACTGAGCAACTTTGTGCCAGGAGGAAGCTGATTGACTTAGATTGTGCCCCATTAATTGGTCCCTGGAATCCCCCTGCAAGAGATGACAAATACATTATGAGGACCTGTGGCAGGGAGCTCCTTCCTATAGTGAGGCTGTCTCCTCTCGTAATCACAGGCACTGCATCGTCCTCTAAGAGGAAGAGGTTAATCAAAGTATCTAATTCTGGGGACGAGGCCTTGTGACCCTGTTATTTCTATTAATATTTCCAATTAATATTTTATCTTGAAATACTAAGCAGAAACAGCATTTGCTGATTACCTTCTGTTTAGAAGATGAGCACATAAATGTTAAATGTTACTCTCTCTGAAAGACTGGCTGCACTATCATAAGCCTATATTTTATTTATAGATTAAGCTCAATATTCTGAACCAGCTTCTACATGTTCCATCTGTTATGTAATATCTCTTCCATCAAATCAGGAAAAAAAATATCCTAAAAACAGAATCTTGAAATTCAGCGTGAAAAATCCAAAAACCAAGTCAATATTTTCATTGAGAGACAGCAGCCCCAGTGACTTTCTTAAATTAGGGCTGTTCTTCCAGACTAAATTGCAGAATTAAAAGACCACCTTTTATCCACAGTGAGATGTTGAGCAAATCTTAAGACTCACCAGCAAAGACTCATGTTACTCAATTAGCTGAGAACAAGATTCTTAAGGAGTTTTCCGCACATCTAATTTTATTTCCTTGACTAAATGAATCAGAACATTTTAGTCTAATATATTCCTATTGTCTCTTTTTACCGCTTAAAAAATCCTATAAATCAGCAATATTTAATGTTCCAAGATGACCAGGGCATTGAGGAGAATTTTTATTGCATCAATGCCTTTTTAGTTGGGACAGTTTAAGAACAGTGACTGATGGATCCTTAGTTCTATGATATCATTAGAATAAACCAGTGGTAACTATTGATAATTGTAGCTTTCTCAAGATGAATGGACACTTCAAGGCTTTTAGAAGAGGATGGTTTGGAGTAGGTCAGTGTGAACTGAGGCTAATTCATGTTCTGAATGAGGTTATCAGTCTTGTTAAAAAAAAAAAAAAAATCTTCCCTGCAGAGAGCATGTGACAGGGGCCATTTGAACTGGTAACTGTAATACTGATTGCCACCTCTGTCTTCTGTTGTCAAGGGGATTATCCAAGATGGGAAAATCATCTTTATGCCAAATGGATACATAACACAGTGTCCGAACCTGAATCGCAGTAAGTAGCAACTTAAAGCATTTCTGAATTATTAATATTATATAACTTGATATCAGAGAAGCACCTCAGGAAGGATATACACAAACTATTTACATGGTTGACTTATGAGGTGGTGGGGTTAGCGAGAGATCTTATGTATCTTAAATACTTCTGTGTCTTTGGATTTTTACAAAGTTTATGTATTTGAAGAATTTAAATTTGAAGGTAGGAAGCAATGACAGTAGTTTTGGGTCTGTAGATTGATATAGAAAGTTATGTTTGATCTAATTGTATAAATACATGTATATAAACTATTTTTTAAACCATGACTTGGATATGAGTTTACTTTTTCTGCTTCTGTGATAATTCACAATTGTTTAGTCCCAATAAAAATGAGGGTTTAATTTAAAATTTAAAATGTTTTAAAGTTAAAAACATGCTGCCCTTATTTTCAGTTAGTCCTTGTTCCTTTTTGCTTATTAATAAAAGGAAAATATCTAGATCTGAAATCCTCTGTGAATTCACTCCAATTTTGAAGTCAAATTTAACCAGAAAAGCAAAAGCCTTTCTACGTAGCCAAACAACTACTGTTTAAAAATATTTTTTCTTCTATTAGCGCAGTATCAACATTTATTTTATATTTTCTTTATTGAGCTTGCCCAACTTGCAGTGATTTCTTAAGCCTGGTGCAAGGAATAATGGATTTACAGGAACTTTTGGCCAAGATGACCGCAAAAGTAGGTATCTAAATTTCACTCGAGACGTTTCATTTCTTTGTTCATCCTATCTGGAATTTAGAGTGATATGCTATAATGGAAATGTTTTTAGCTTTGGCATCTGCAATATGTTACTATAAAAATGGTTATTCTTTCTTGAAATAGGACAACCTATGGTAAACATAACCATTTACGTCTTTGATACTATCAGGCTGCATCAAAATGATTACTTGAAAAATGTTTGGAAGAAAGAGGCAATATGTATCACCGTAGATTCCCTGGGAGTGGAAAGGGAATTTGCCCACTGGCTATTAAACTAGTTACACTGAGAGATGATATATGGTCAGAGTCACTGCTGCTTATAAGCTAATGCATTTTGGAGGCAAGAATAATTGCTATAATCAGAAAGGGCAAAATAGCTATTGTTAGGAACAGATTACTGTCACAGGAAGGCATTATATCACACTTCTAATATGATTCATTTCAAAACTGGTCCTGAGTTAAACAGCAAAGGAGGCAAAGTTTGCCTTTCAACACCATCAGTTTTATAATTCTGCATCTTTCCCTATTCTCCATCATCCACTTAACAAGCATCTTTTGAGGATCTGCTGATCTGCTATTTGCCAGGCACTGTGTTAGGCACATAGGAGGCCGTGATGGGGAAGACGTGATTTCTGCCTCAGAGACATTCATATCGAGTGGCAGAGCCAGAAATGTAAACAATTAGGGACTTTAATAACATATACTCATAAAGTTTAGATTGATAATGAAAAGCCCTGAGCCTTGTGAAGAAAGGCGCTGAATAAATAGAAAACGTGGCTAATGCTGTTGTTATGATACCAGTCAGTCGTGGACATGAGTTCCGGCCTAGGGCGAAGAAAGAATTAGGTTGGGCCTAAGAGACATTATACTCTGCAAAAGGAAGAATTTTCATAACAGTGAAAATGATACATTAATCCTATTCTACCTGCGGCTGTGACTGCTTCTGCCATCAGCCATAGCACGTGGAAAAAATTGGTGGGTAGGTCAGTGTTTGGGAGGTAGGGCTGTATTTTGGACTCAAAGGTGGTGCTGCTGAAGAAATTTTTCTGTTTCAAGCTAGGTTTTTGGCCAAGTCCCCTTTTGTCTGCAAAGGACAGACAGAGCCCTTTTGTAAGGAGAGAAACTAAAACCGAGATTCGAGGGCTTTACACTTCAGAGTGCAATGGAAATGTGAAATGCAGGCAATTATTTGCCTTCCCAGCTTGTGGCATACAGAAGCTTTTATTTCACATTGTCTGGAGCAGCTTGATCTCAATACTGTTAATTATATTTTAGCTCGCTACCAAATTTTTGAAACAAGAAACATGCCACTCAGCCTCAGGTGATTGTGGTTCTCTATCTGCTGGCGTTGAGGGTACCCTTTTTGTTCTCATTCTTTCCTGTTGCAGGAATGTCATTTTTCTCTTTTTAGCTGTACATTATCTAGCAGCCACATTGAGCTCTGTCCTCAAAACATTATTATGTAAAATGGGTATCTGTGAGGCAGAAGATATTTAATTGTGGGTGATTGTAAGTGGAAAATGGTTTAATCCACCATCTAAACACCCCCAGCACGCTGGAAAATTTATAAGTATATTTCTTTCAAACCATGAATAGAATTATAATTAGAGAACTGAGTACTTCCATTTTCTCTGCAAAATTTGGAATCTATGATAATCTAGGAGAGGAGTTGGCAAACTTTCTTATGACAGGTCAGCTAGTAAATTTTAGTCTTTGTAGATCAGGAAGCAAAATTGAGAACATGATGTATATACTTATTTCGCGTCAATATAATCAATCAATATAACATGAAAAGATGCTCAACATTGCTAACCATCAGGGAAATGCAAATCAAAACCACAGTGATGTATCACCTCACACCTGTCAGAGTGGCCAGCATCGAAAAGAGCACAAGTAACAGATGTTGGCAAGGATGTGGAGAAAAGGGAACCTTTGTACACTGTTGGTGGGAATGTAAATTGGTGCAGCCACTGTGGAAAATAGTGTGAAGGTTTCTCAAAAAACTAAAAATACAACTACCATATACCCAGCAATTCCATTTTTGGGTATATGTCCAGAGAAAACAAAAACACTAATTCAAAAAGATACATGCACTGCAGTGTTCATAGCAGCATCATATATAACTGCCAAGCTGTGGGAGCAACCTAAGTGTCCATCAACAGATGAATGGATAAAGAAGATGTGGTACACACACATACACACACACACAATGGAATACTACTCAGCCATAAAAAAGAATGAAATTGTGCCATTCACAGCAACTTGAATAGACTTGGAGGGCATTATACTAAGTGAAATAAATCAGACAGGGAAAGACAAATGCTTATGATATCATTTATATGCAGACTCTAAAAAATACCACTAGTGAATATAACAAAAAATAAGCAGAATCACAGATACAGAGAACAAAATAGTGGTTGCTAGTGGGAGAGGGAAAGGGAGGAGGAGCAAATAGGGGGAGTGGATTAAGAAGTACAAACTATTATATAATAAGATACCAGGATATATTGTACAACACGGGATACAGCTAATATTTTATAATAATTATAAATGGAGTATAACCTTTGAAAATTGTGAATCACTCTATTGTATTTAGGTAACTTATATATTGTACATCAACTATATGTCAATAAAAAATAAAATATAACTACTGAAAACTGTAAAAATTATTCTTAGCTCACATGCCATACAAAAACAAGTGGTGGGCCAGATTTGGTCCATGGGCCTTGGTTTGTCAACCCCTGATCTGGAATAAGCTGGAAAGATACTCGTATTAGGTAATATTTATGGAGTGTTTACTACGTGTTAGGTACAATGCTTAAATGTTTTACACTCAGTCTCTCTTTAATCCTTATGACAATCCCCTGAGCTAGGTTTATTAGCCCATTGTCCAGATGAGAAAACTGAGTTCCAAGAAGGGTATGTAACTTTTCCCAAGAAAAGTGGATGGCAAAGCCAGAACTCAAACTTAGATTCTGTAAGTTGGATCATGACTGAGAAAGTTTATGGATGGAGGAGAGAGAATTAGAAAGAGAACCAAACGATATAAAGTAGGAATGACTGATGGAGAGAGGGAGGTGGATGCTACCAGTAGGAGGATGGTGATACCAGTGAGAGGAAGAATGAGCACGTAAGATGAGAGAAAAAGAGAAGTGTTTGTTCAGGTGGTACCTGTTAGGGGTGAAACGGGAGCATAGAGCTTGTGGCAGCCTTTGAAGGAGGAAGGTCAGGTCAAGAACAAGGCCTCTTAGCTCACCATCTGGTTATAGCCACTTGTTTTCCTTTTCGGAGTCCTGGGTTCACATGTGTGTGCTTCTGCCAGGACCACACAGGAGCCACTTCTATTGTATTATCTCCTTAAGGGTTTTCAGATCATAGGGACTGCTCAGAATCAGACTGCAAACCTAGGACTGGCCAGGTGAATTCTCAGCAAAGAATTCTTAAAGATTTCTCAAGCAAGATATTTCCCTCTAGCCAGTGCCACGGTCCGAACAGGCGGGTCTTCTGTCTGTGCCTGGTGCAAGCCTTGTTTCCTTTCTGTTCACTCTTAAGCTGAGGGTACAGGCTTTTGGGGCTGCACCTTGATGTAGGAGTTTGCTTTGAGACACCCCATCTTGGGCAGACCCTGTTCTCTATCTCGTCTCCCTGGCCCCCTGTGCACAGTGGGAGCTCGAGGGTACCATGTTTGGGCTAACATCCTGGAGGCTGGCTTTGGTGCTCACTCACCTCCCTGGATCCCTGGCTGTCGGTTTGTTTTGGCCACTGTGGCTTTCTTCCTTTTGAATCAGCTCCTGTGATGCTTTTTTTTTTTAAAGTTTTGGTTTGTGTATCTTATCCAGCATTTTAGTTGGTTCAATTGGTGAAGTCTTTTAGGGTACCTTGTCTGCCATCGTGATGGAAGCAGAGTGGAATGCATCCCTTGGCAGAGTGAAGGAGATGGAGTCTGGAGTGTTAAGCCAAACTGGAAGGCAAGTACGGTTCCCAGGTGCAAAGGGAATTCTATGGCACCAAATCCATCTGGAATTGGGCTTTGCCTTTAGTTAAATAAGCCTATCATGGCAAGATTTAACTGATGGGTTTGGAGGTTTGGTTTGAGTTGCCCAGCAGTTATGATTAAAATAGGCATTCGTTATATAGATCATGGTGGAGCTAGAAATGGGCTTTGGAGTAAGATTCATCTGATGTTGAATCTCATTTTTATCACTTCCTTGAATGTTTGCAGCCTGGAATGAGTCACTGGTCTTGTTTCCAGCTGCAGTTTCCCCATATGTAAAATGGTGACAATTATTCTTCGTTTTATAAAGATTGCATGAGAGTTGCTGTCGGAGCCCTGGTCTAGAGCCAGGAGGTTTTGTAAAGCAGCAGAAAGTCCTCACACTTGGGTCATAGTGGAAGCCATGGATTCCTACCAGAGAGCGAGCCTAGCACACAAGCTTGACAGGAATTGGTAGCCCAAACCATGTCAAACCAAACAGGTGCAGACACCAGATCAACTCAGGGTTCCACCTGGGGGAGGGGGGGGCTTGCTATTCCTTTTCTCCTTTCAAAGTCAGGAGTGATTAAAAATGACTGCCTTTGCTTGATTTAGGACAGATCACGGGAGCAGCTTGTGTGTAGCTTCAGGTGACAGAGGTTAGGGTACAGAAGAGCCCTCTTGAAGAATCCCAACATTCTGGCAAAACCATACTTTTTCAAAGGGAAGAAGGTGCAGGGAAGCGGTCCCCTAACACCTCCCCTAAGTGACCCACAAGAGACCACCAATCCCTTGGCTTATTCTGGGAGTTCTGCCCGGTAGCCTTAACACTGTGGAAACCACACACTGAGCCAAGTACACAGTGATAGGGTTAGGCTGTGTCCTGCTCTTGCATCCCACCTGTGCTGTTACCACATTCTCCCTTCAAGCTCAGGAAGAAGAGATGCTGAAGATGGGGAATTTCTTGATTACTTCTATTTAAATCTCTGACAAATCTATTTATGTAAATCAAGCAGCACTTGGAGTAGCATTTCAGCTTGTAACATATTTAATTTTGAGACTTTCATTGTTTCGAGGAGCTCAATAGTGATTTTTCAATTAAGCTTAAGGGTTTAATGCAATAGATTTCTTTTTTCCCTTTCATATAGCAAATGCCAAATAAATAATATTTCAAAGGAAAAGAAAAGCAATCTACCGCACGACTAATGTACTTAGATTCATTCATTGACCTCTTGCTGTGAAAAAGGCCTTTGCTGTCTGTCTTTGAATGTGTAGAGTTAAGAATAAATGATTCAGTCCATGGCTGCTTAGATAAATGTGCGAACAAAGGTAAAACAGAAAAGAGATGTAGATTTGATACCCTATCTGTTTTGGATCTGCAGGCATTCTTAGAGAAAATGGCAGGTAGTGTAGAAATAGCTTTTGAAAATGAATTTGTATAAATTCAGCATGCTAATGCCAGTGACAGAAAATGTAATTCATTCTTTGATTCAGAGTTGTTTTTCTCCTTTATTGTTACTTCAGGATTTAGCAGGGGGAAAAGGAAGGCAAGATTACATATTAAGTGCTTTTGAAAAATTAGTTTTTTGCCTTAATATTCCTTTGTCTTTGTGTCTGTCTGATGCATTCTTATTATTACAGAGATTAGGACTTTTCACTGTTGTCAGAACAGGTTAAATATATTAAAAAATTGAAAATAAAGCTCAGAAGGGAAATAAAATCGGCCTTGAGAATAGTTTCCATTGTATTAAAATTGAGGCTTTTCCTTGGAATCCGAGTTTTTTAGCTGCGCATATCTCAGCTTTGTTGACAAAATTGACAATGTTGCCTTTAGGCAAGCTCCTGGATGTTCAGGAAACTTGGTTAGATACAGTATTGCCTTTTGGACTAGTCCTTAGGTAACTTTTTTCAGTGATACAGACACTACAGCTGTTCCAAGACTTTCAGAGTAAGACAGGCACTCTCCTCTCATAGATTCCTCATTCTGAGTCACTCATTCCCGTCTTTCTTGTTCATTCCAAGGTCATGCGCCTTTCTTGTTCAACTCTTTCTTGTTCATTCCCAGGTCATGTGCCTATCACTACCTAATGTGGAAACTACTGAGGCTACAGAAATGAAGTAAAGATAATATGTGATGTTATCACCTCCTTTTTATTATCTTTCACCAGTATACGGTTTTGATTACTTGGTGTCACCATACTTTTGGAAGCATATATTATCTGTGTTTCCTAAAGAATTTCCAAAGGACTTAATTACCATCGATTCTGGAAGCTCTATGATTAGGCTGGAGATTTAAATGTAACCTGAATTTTTGGAAGATCATGTGTAGCAGAGGAATCCTAGGAAGCTAATATTTCAGGCATAGTCAATTCCGTTTTTTTCAGAGCTGATTATAGCGCATGTAGCTTGTTCAGGATCCTTTTTGTTCTTTTCCCTTCCTCTTGGTACGACCCATGACAGGCAGACGAGGAACAAGTTTTCTCAAGAAATTCCAAAAGTTTAGAGGTAGAGGATGGAATAAGTGACAAAAATCAAGGTTGGAATTATACGTGGATTCCATTTCCAGAGTATAGCACTGTTATGAGTAATTGAGAGGCACAGGTATGGACTGGAACCATAGAAAATAGAGAAAGATGGTAGAAGTCATCCTTAGCCAGGTTCAACCATTAAAACTAGAAATATTGCCTTGAAATAGTCTTAGTTTGGATCAAAAATTGATTTGATCTCCTGTATGGGGAAAATGGTCAAGACGGGCATATATAAGAATGATTGAAAAGGAAAAGAAAGCATCTGATGCGTTTTTAGAAAGTCATATTTGTTCTTCCATCATGACGGTGTTTATGTAAAGAGAAGGGAAGAAGGGTGATATTGCTACTGGGCTGAGTTACTCAGTATGGATGTGACAACAGAGAGATCATACCAGATTTGGGGGTTTTGTACCATATTTTTGAAGGCAAGCTAGAGCAGTCTACATGGAGAGTGATTAGGAGGAAGGGTTGGAACCGTATCACGAGGAACTTTCAGGGGAACCGGGTGCGGCTGAATGTGGTCAGGAGCAGGCATGAGGACAGGTAACCTCAAATGTTCGTAGAGAGATTAGACTTGCTCAGGATGGGCTATGAGGCAAAACTAGGTCTGATAGGAAAAAGGGAGAGAAATTTCATAGCTCAAGCTAGGAAAGATGTGTCAAACAGCCGGAGCTAACCAAGGAAAGTAACTTACCTTGGAAGGTAACGAGTGTCCTTTCACAGTTAGACGCGCAAACAGAGCCTGGATGATCACTTGAAGGGGTTACTTGTCACATCTTTCAAACTTGATAAACCCTTTCAAATTGGAGATTCTAAGATTCCATGTTTAACAGTAGCATATGGGTGACCTAGAAAAAGGTTGTTTTACAAAATCCTCATCTCACCAGGGGGTTAAGTTGCCTCTCTTGACCTTATTTGAACACCAAAGTGAATTCCTGGGGCATTCTATTTGGAGGATCCTGAGCTGGGGAGAAATAAGATCCACCTATAACACCCTTTTTCTGGCCCTGTCTCCGCAGCATTTTTCATAAAAGAGGAATCAGTGACTTCCCAGCTTGTAAATCACCACACTCTAGTTAGTGTGTGAAGAGCAGGGACAGGATGGTGGGAGATAAATGTAAGCGCTTCAGAGTTGCTGATTAGATCTCCTGTAACCATTGTAACCAGTCCTTGAGAACGCGTTCATTACAAGTGTTTCCCCCTGGGCTTGGGCAGAAAGCACACACATTGATGAGCGCGGCTGAGGTCCCTGGGATCCAGTTTAATGTCTCATTTGGTGCTCATTAGACCATGGGAGCCAGTATGTCTTCAATTTAGAATGATTCTACCTTGTGTGAAATTAAAGAAAATAATCTCCAAAAAACAGATCTGGCTAAGAAATCAATCTTTGAGCATGTTTTTCTCCTCTTGCTTGGATTTCTTTTTGCTTGTTTGGATTAACTTTGTTAGGACAATGCAGTTAAATTACAGAAATGACACCTGGTAACTCCTGTTTGCAGCTGAACTATGCAGAGACGAGACTTAGTCAGCTGGAAAACTGTCACTGTGAGAAGACCTGTCAAGTGAGTGGACTGCTGTATAGAGACCAAGACTCCTGGGTTGATGGTGATCACTGCAGGAACTGCACATGCAAAGTAAGGCTCTTTGTGCATAAATAGACTAACAGTTTTAAGAGGTCAGTTGTACTAATTATCGTGTAACCTATTTCTTTATAATGCTAACTCTAAGGAGTACTACCTTTTTACTAAGTGCCTATTTAGTAAGTGGAGCAATTGCGAAGGGAAGCTGGAAAAGTGTCATTGCAAATACAAACACTTGTCAAGGGAAAGCAGATTTTAATTTCCACACACTCTAACATCATCTAATATTATTACGAAAGTTACTATTTGGAGATTAGAGTATCAGAGGGAGGAAGGGAATCCTTTGGCTTTCAAACCACCTAACGGTTTGCTTCATTCACAACTTTTCTCTGCTAGAATACATTTTAAAAGGGGGTTTAATTAGTTTGTAGGTGTTTTCATTGTATTTTACAAGGTAGCCATTATCTGTTCTAGAGAACTGCGAGACCCCCCCTGACTTTCAGGTTATCCATTATTTGTATTATTTGTATCTATTATTTGATCTGTTTTAAAGAATTACAAGAGGCACCCCCACCAACTTAAGATGTAAACCCCGTCCAGCTGGAATTATTTGATAACTATCAGAAGAATGCCACTGTTTGTCTGCAAAAATACAACACAGTTGTTAGTGCTTCAACAGTGATTGACAGGGTGGGCAAAAGGTGTTATTTATGTTCTTGTGAAAACAGGCTTTTTGTTTTCTGCCTGATCTACTTAGTCCATATGGGCGGGTGGGATGAAGCCAGTGATGTACATCAGAAAGGTAATTGAGGTGGCATGGGTTCCTTTGGACTGGAGAAAACTCTTTATTTGTGGTCTTGTAGTGGACTGGGAATTGCTCACATTGCTTCTCTTGCCCTGATGAGGTTTCTGGGATGAGATGTGAGCTTTTTCCTGCTGAGGTCACGTCTGCTGAGATTCCTTTCCCTGTCCTTCCTTCCTCAGAGTGGCACTGTGGAATGCCGAAGGATGTCCTGTCCCCCCCTCAATTGCTCTCCAGACTCCCTCCCTGTGCACATTGCCGGCCAGTGCTGTAAGGTCTGCCGACGTAAGTACTGGCTGAGGGTCAGGGTGGCCCTCTGTATTTCGAGATTGATTTATTCCCCTATTTTTCAGGCCTCAGTTGATTAACATTGATGAAATGAAGTACTAGCAGTTGATATAATAATAAATGTATGGTAACAGTGGCTATATTTTAATCACTTGTAATGTGCAGACACTTTACATAGGCTATTTTTTTCCTAAGTCCTCACAGCAACCTTAGTTATTTTTCTTTCCATTCTTACGTAGAGGGAACTGGTGTTCGCAAGGATTAAGTCACTCGTCCCTGGTCAAATGACTAGTAGTGTGTGGAGTTGATCTGTAAAGTCAGGACTCCAAGGCACCATGTGCTTTTGTCCCCTCATTTTGTGATCACGTTAAGGGCTGTACTCTGTGTTTCAGCCATCTGAGGTCTTGGCCAGTTTTCCTGTTATTAAAGGGCCTTTGTTAGGAATTTCAGGATTGAACTTCAGTTGAAATACTGGAACAATTTCCTTCAAAGTTGGCTTGTCCAAATTATATAATGATGTAAAAATCCTTTTCCCTCTGCATTACAAAGAACAGTGTTTCAAATGAAATGGTGAAACGAACACTTGAGACAACCAGGAAGAGTAAAGGCTGTCATTTAGAAGGGCTGGTACGTGCCAGTTACTGTGTTAGGTGGGTTAATTCTGTTAGCTTATTGAATCCTCACCTCAGTCTTTTAGGTGGGGATTATTATTGTCCCTGTTTTATAGGAAGCTTGGGGAAGCTAAGTTACCAAGTTTGCAAGGCTGGTGAATGACAGAGGTGAGGTATAAAAGGACTTCTGTCTGATGACAAAGCCCATAGTCTTTTTTATCAAATCATGTGCTCTTCATTGAAAAAGGAGAGTTTAGGTTAGAAATGTGTCATCCGATGGATAATTTTCAAGATCATTTCTCTACCAAAAAACACCATCATCACTAGGTCTTCAAAGCACGATCTAGCTTTTTGTCAAGAATAGCATGTCACCTAATGTGACAGTGGAAGTGGGGATAGCTGGACTGTTTGTACCAGCCCAATCTTTTTTTAATATTTTTTCAAAAGGAACTTTGGAAAATGTCTTTTTATGGTTGGCACAATACACTCGTTTTTCTGGAGGGCTTACTCAGAGTTGATCTAAAGGAAACTTTCTTATTTCTATTCTAAGAGCTTTTGGAAGTCATGTCTGACAATATAGGTAGATCAAGGGCCCAGATGTTGAGATTATAGTTTGATTCCATGATGGGTAGTTTTTAGTAGGTATAGATTATTTTTTTCTATCTTGATATATTCTTCATAATAGCAGAGGAAGAAGTTGAGAAACTATTAGGAATTTGTTTAAAAAATATGAAGTACTTTTAATCTATTATTTTGAGCTCTGTGGATAGATCTGTGAACGCTGTCTCTTGGCAGTTGTTGTTTGGACATACAAATAGGTGAGTCCTTCAGCTGTTTTGTGTGTTAAGCTTTTGATTGTCTAATTGTAAAAGTGGTGTAATATTTGAAAACACAGAGAAGGGTAAAGATAAAGATGGAAAAATTACCCATAATGCCACCACTTGGAAACAAACACTCTTGAAATTGTAGTGGATTTCATTTTTTAAAACTTGTATTTTGTGGACAGTTGAGGTCTTATTGTGCAGGTAATTTTAACCTACTTTGTTGACTTACCATTGTCACTTATGTGTATTACTCTCCTTTAAAAAACTCTGATTAACCTCATTTTAGTGAGCTTCATAGTGTTCTACTGTTTGGCTGTTGCATAACTTATTTAACTAGTCCCCAGTTGTTGCATAACTAGGTTGTTTCTCACTGTTCACTATAATAAATTACTCTTCAATAACATGCTTTGTGAGAACACAGTTTTGTATTTTACATTTTCTTAGGATAAAATTCTCCAAAGTAAAATTATGGGGCCAAGAGACTGACATATTCAGGGTCCTTGATAGACATCATCAAATTATCCTCACTAGAAATGTGTGGGATAGTCATTTTTCTTTATTCTAATTTATTGGTGAGTTTTAAGTTTTGAAGAACATTTCAGCAAGTTGTCTGATTTTACCAAGATGCTGACACCCGAGCTGGCTAAACCATCAGTGTGTTTTTTGCCTTTCTTTGGAATTGATAGCAATTTAGCTAGGTAGAATGAATTTTCTCAGCAGCTATGATTGGTAGTTTGAGATGTTTATAGTTTAATAAAATAGTAATAGAAATAAATGATTAAGAACATTACTCAACTATCATATGACCCAGCAATGCCGCTCCTTTGGTTGTCCCTTTCAGATAAAATTTCCTAAGCTACTCTCTGAGTTTGGGTGGGGCAGTGTCCTACCCCTAGGGTTTCTGAGAGAAAGTATTGATTTGATTGAAGAGCTGATACATAAAAGCAGATTGTTTTGTGTGCTCATTTACTAAATGTTCATCCACTTGTCACAGCTTCAGGAGCTGCAGTACTTAAAGATGAGCGCATCCATGTGGAAATCGGAAAGAACTTGGTCTAAGTGTTCATGTCTCAATTGATTGCCTGAGAAAAGTGCTTTGTCCTTCTGTTTTGATCAAAAGGCCCATCTCCAAGGGCAAGGCAGTTTTCATAATTCCTGACACAAGGCTCTTCCTCCATCTTTATGGGAGGCCTCAGGGAAAACTCAGGAGAGCCTTCTAGATTCCTTAGCTATGGGCATGGAAGTCCAGCAAGTAGTGCAGGAGTTTCATTCCTTAAACATTTCTTAGGTGTCTGCTCTATTCAAGTAATTAAACTCAGAATCAGAATCTCTGGACAGTGGTGTCCTAGAATCTGTATTCTTTTGGTAGATAGATTTGGGAACTATCAGAGATGGAAGAGAAGGAAAAGGATGGAGAGGGACTCTTGAACTATGCAAAACAGCATTTGCAAAGGAAAAGAAGTGGCAGAAGGAAAGGAAAATAATCTGTTTGATGATAAGGGGGTTTCTGTAGGTGAAAAATAGAAATAAGCTGCAAAGGCGGGTTGGGGATGATGCCGGTCGTATTCCGTTGAGTTCATTCGGTCAACCCTACTCGAGTTCCTCTCCCAACTCTGCGCTTACCTCTGGGTACAACAGCAGGCACATGTGGATCATTCATTCTATGTCAGACACCGTGTTAAGCCCTTTTATGTGTATTAATTCATTTAATTCTTCCAACAATCTGGAGTTATAGGCTCCACTGTGATCCCCATTTTATAGATGAGGAGGTGGAGCACAGAGAGGAGCACTAACTTGTCTGAAGTCTTTTAGCCTTGGTGGAGCTGAAATAAAACCCAGGTAGTCTGGCTCCAGAGCTGGTGCTTTTAACCTGTTTCCTCTATCCCAGCTGTCTAGGGAGAGGTTTGTACCGTCTCATCTCTGCAGAGTATTGTTCAGTATGCACGCTGTGTAAGATGCAGAGGTAGCACAGAGAAGGGAGTGATTAACTCCATCAGAAACCTGGGTGTGTGTGTGTATGTGTGTGTGTTAGGAAAACTTCACAGAGGAAGGAACAGCTGAGTAGGGTGTTGACAAATGAATAGGAGTTTGCCATGTGGACAAGGTAGGTAAGAATATACCTGCCAAAGGGAACTGCACATGCAGAATCATGGAGGCAGACACAGTGTTTGGGGGATCAAAAGCTAGATTTTGAAGCAGGGTTGTGGCATAATGAAAGAAATTCTTTGACAAAAGCCACTGCATGGAGAGAGCTGGAGGCAGGGGGCTAGGTGTGGGATTCAGGCATATTGCGGGTGGGGGTGATGAGGCTGGCAGGCAGGCACTGCCTGGGGAGATGAAAAGGAAGGGATTGTAGGTAAGTGATGGCCAAAAGACCTGGTGCAGGGTAGGTACTCTAAGTATTTTTTCTTTTTTTAATGTGAGAGATGAATCAGGGACAAAACATTTGTAAAGGAAAAGTTGCCAGGTTTTGAACAAGAGCCTGTGGGAGACTTACAGTGTGATTAACAGAAATAAGACAGGTGGAAGAAATGGTTTCAGGAGTGATACATTCTGTTTGGCATAGGAGAGCTGGAGATGCCTGAGGGACAGCCAGTTTGGTGTGGGTGTCTTGCTCAGAGAGGTGGTATCTGAAGCAAGGCCTGTGAACGGGCTTACCGAGGGAGGATGGCTCCTTGGGTGTTGAGCCTTTCTGATCTGCCACTCTCCTTTAAAGTGTAACAAGAGTGTTGATTTTGATGTTCTCACCTGCTGAGTGCCAAGGGATGGCTAGAGTGTGTGCACGGGGCAGATACCTAAATAAAGACAGAGAAACCTCAGGTCCACATCTGACAGGGGTGCCAAGTGGTGCCTATCAGTTGTTTATTTAGTGTGCACGCAAATGGCAAAAGTGTCTATCCATCGCACTAGAGAAATCAGGCTTGGATTTGAAGGGCCAGGTGTCTGCGGGTGCAAAAGATACAACTGCGTAACTGTTTCTCTAAATCCCCAGTACATTTGTTTCTGACATCCTGGAGAAGTGTGTGTTGGTGCCAGGTTTCAATTTCATGGTCAGACACTGTGAAATAGTCTGGTTTGCATGTCCCCAGTGTGATGTGAAGGGCTTCAGGTATCCATTTACATTTCTACTCATACTAAAAGCTGTTGGAACAGAGTCCCAAATGCCCCAGCCTCAGGCACCGGAGCCTGACTCACCTTCTGCTTGAATTTCCTCAGACATCAAAAATAAGCCTTTTGGCTGTAGATCAAGAGGTTGGATGATGAGGACTGGTGTTAGGTGTATGGCAGGCAGGGGCAGGGAAGGAGGGGAACCGTCAGAGAAGTGGGGTGAGGAAGAGAAAGCAGGGGACATTCTTGTGACCTCCAGTGGTGATGCTGAAAGCTGTCCTAAGGTAATTTTGTGGATACTTGATATCGTAATCATCCACGCACCCTGCATCAGTGCCAAGGCTGTGAATGGCTGAGGCACACAGCATCGGGCTGATGTCATTTGCAGCCCCTGATGCCCCCTGCTATGTGAAGACATGAAGTTCGGTGGACATTTAATTTTTATACCAGATCAGTAGAGTTGAGGGATGGATGTTTCGATTTGATGGTGTGAATGTAAACAGTAAGACATTCCTGTCTCCAGATCGAAGTTCTGGGATGCGTGTCTATCAGAGGCTAAGAGGAATCGGCCAACGTCTTCAGACAGGGTAGCGAGTGTGATCATAGCATCGTGGGGGTGGCAAGGTGCAAAAACAGGGAAGGAAAGTCTATTTCTTTGCTTCCCAGCCTGGGCCAAGGAGCAGATGGCAGCTTTGACAGCCGTGTGTTTAGCAGAACTGTCACTTTGGAGCAAGCCATCGTGCCAAGTTGGCTGCAGCTGCGTTTGGGAGTGTGGGCATTTATTAGGCAGGAATTTCAGGCCCTTGGAGGTATGGTCTCCCCATACACACAAATTGGAGAACCCACATCATCATGAGGACCAACAAGTCAGAGGCAACTTATTTATGTAGAAAACTGAGGCATACAAGATGATCAGGGATGATTTTTTTAAATGAAGCGAGGAAGGGGGTTATCTAGAAAACAGCATTGGTTCTATACTTTGTTGTTGATGGTTTTGCTCTGGAAACCTTGGTATCTGTTTTTCATGTTTGGAATAGCATTGAATAGTAGAAAGGACGCTCATCTGGCAATCAGCAAATTGGTCTGGTTCTTGCTCCCAAAGAGGCTCATTAATTCTAAAATTATTTACTGTTACTAACAATAAGCCCAGAGAGGCACTGAGCTTGGGGCTGGAGATAAAATTATGAACAGACATAGTTCCTACCCTCATTGGGGCAACAGAGATTAAATGCGATATGTGCTCTGTTAGGGTGAGGTCCAGAGTACCACAGAAGCACAAGGTGAGGGCAGTCCTCCAGCGTTAGAGGTCAGGAACAACCTCTTGGGGGGAAGTCAGGCCCAAGTTGAAATTGATGGGTATATAGGATGGAAGGTTGCAAGCAGCAGGTGGCTGAGGCTGAGTGCTCTGGAGAAGACAACAGTATATGCAAATCCCGGAAGCAGAAGAGAGCAAGGCTGGAGTCTAAGTGGAGGTGTGAATGTTTGGGAGTTTGGGGGAGAGAGTGAACACACAGAAATTGGTGAGCTGTGAAACCTGAGGGATAAGGAGGAGCCCCAGGGATGGCCCTGTGTGCTGACTTCAGGAATTTGAACTATATTCTGAGGGCATGAGCGAATCATAATGATTTTAAAGTAGAGCCTCCTATGTGCACTTAAAATATTTCTGACTGTTGTATGGGGAAGGACTGGGTAAGATTAGACCAGAACATGGGAGACACGTTAGGAAGTTTTCTGGTAGATTAAAGAGGAGAAATGGCCTGAGTGAAGGTAGCACCTGGGAGCAGGTGGAGAAAAGTGGGTTGACTTGAGAAACTTAAGGAGGAGACATCGCTGGGATTTGGGTACTGATTGTTCAGAGCTGAGGAAGAGGAAGAGGTTGGAAGGATCCCAGGCAGTGGGGTGTGGGTGGTGGGTGTATGTTGTGCAGGGCAGGTTCTGAGAGGAGACAGACTCTGAAGTGGAAATTTGCTTGTACTTTATTAGGAGTTTCAGGATGATTTCTAGGATGGGAGTGAGATAGTGAAGGAAGCTGAGTTGGGCAGAAGGAGAGGTTGAGTTCCAGTGCAGTTACAACAAATACCTCCATCATTCCTCCAAGGAGTTCTGGAGCTGGAATGGCCCTCAGAGTTATCCTGAATTGAAACAAGGGGCCAGGACTGTGCAACAGCTTCCTCAACCACCCATTGGCTGCCCTGGGAAGGGGACTTGACTTTGGACAAGGGCGCGTCCTAGATCCCTATTCAGCCAAGAGCTATTGGTCATCAGCTGTCTCAGCAATTTGAGGAAAGTATCCTTTGGCCATGGAGGGAAATCTGGGTTGCACACCACAGTATCCACTGTGGGATCACGATGTTAAGTAAACCAGTATCTCCGGACTTTCCTCTTCCTGCAGCCAACAAGAGGGAGTTGGACAAGTTGTTTGCTAAGGTTCCTACATACCTGAACTTTCCATGAGTCAGAAGCTTGTAGAACCAAGAAACTATCAAATTGAATTCACCTGTTTTTAACAGATACAGAAATGGAGGCTCTGAGAGATGTGGTGGTTTTTATAAGACAGTGGGTTAGTGGTGGAGATCTCTTAGAGTGCCTGTCTTCACTTCTGCTTCTCCTGAGGACTAGGACTGGAAGGATCCTCATTTGTGCAGAAGAAGGAGTGATCAGGCCTTTGCTTCCCTGTTCCTGTTGATGTGGCTGGAGAATTTGGCAGAGATATGTTAGGGTTATATCAAATTAACACATTCGGCACTTGCTTAAAAGCGGGTCAGCATTTATACTTCTCTGATTTTTTTCCAAGGCCTGTCTCTTCTCCCTGCTCTTCCGATTAACCTGTTAAGCTCACCTTTCCAAAGGCAGTCTCTCTAGTGCACCGATACGGCATTTCGCTGGCTTGTGTTTCTTAATTGTCTCTGAGCTAAGAGACGGGCTTCGTATGATCCCTGTGACTGAGATCCTGATGAATGGAGTATATGCAAGTCCACTCTCACCCAGCCTTTCATTTTATGGCTGACGTAGCTGAATCAAAGCTACTGCTGTTGTGCTCCATGGTGACAACTACTCCTTCCTTGTTTTATCATCGACCGCATCAATTCATTCTCTAGTTCCTTCAGCAGCTGCAACATTGAAATAATTGTACGTCCTTGTTGTGAAGGACTCCTGGCGGACAAAATCAAGATGACAGTCTGAAAGTGGATTCGACAGTTATTCCCCTGCTACTTCCGTGTCTTAGTGTAGACACGCAAAGAGCTTTGCATTGCTTAGAATCAGTATCTATGTTGTATGGAATCTATTGGAATTGGATGGCAACTCTGAGGTCATTTTGTTGCATAGCATGACTGTCTGACTTGTTTTTCTGTTTTATTACAGCAAAATGTATCTATGGAGGAAAAGTCCTTGCAGAAGGCCAGCGAATTTTAACCAAGAGCTGTCGGGAATGCAGAGTAAGTTTCAAACTTATGATCCCCATTACTTGTGTGAAAGGAGATGTAGGCTTTAGGTAAGGTTCTGGAAGGGAGCATATTGGCCCGAGTGGGTCACTGCGGGGAAGGACTCTCTGGTGCACTGGAGTCCAGAATGGGGAATTCCCTGCCACTGTCACTGTGTTGTTAGTTGTGGTCAGCTGTGGATCAGGTAGCCTTGGGACAGGCTCTTAGGGAAGGAAGTGAGAAGGGGGAAGGCAGCTAGCAGCTGCCATGAGTCAGGGAGGTTGTCAGGTGGCCTTGGGAAAAGGTTTTGATTGGATGTTGGGGCAGTTAGTCTGTGACATTAGTTGTGGATAGTGCCACCCTCCTAAAGTGTCTGATACAATGTTAGAAAATGCCTCTGTCTCCTGCCTTCCCCCTCCCATGTATTTCTTGAAATATGATGCGTAGAACCATGGATCTCATTCAGCAATCATTCAACAAACATACATCAAGCAAACGCTACTTACCAGTGTGGTACTAGATTCTGGGTGTACAGCAGTGAACAAAACAAAGCCCTTGCTTTATAGAATTTGCAGTCTGGTAGGGAGACAGGCAGTAAGGTATAAGCAAATACACCAGATACAGCTGAGCCTTGAACAACACATGTTTGAACTGTGTGGGTCCACTTATACACAGATTTTTTTTCCAGTAGTAAAAACTGCAGTGCTACACTATCCACACTTGGTTGAATCCCTGAATGCAGAACCATGGATACGGAGGAAGCACAGATACAGAGGATTGACTATAAATTACGGGCCTGTTGTAGACTGTGTGGCGGGTCGGTGCCCCAACCCCCTCATTGTTCAAGGGTCAACTATGATGCCAAATTCTGTAAAAAATACAGAAGAGGTTGAAGGGATAGAGAGCCTTGAGGTGGGGATGGGTGGTCTGGGAAAAACCTCTCTGAGGAGGTCACATTTGAGCAAAGTGCTGGATGAAGTGAGGGAGCTAGCCAGGCACTTATTAGGGTGAAGTGCCATCCTAGAACCAAGAGTCAGAGACAGAGGGGGAGAAGGAAGAGAGGGAGAGCAAAAACAAGGTGGTGCCTTACCGAGTAGCCACAGCCCCACAGAGAAGCAGGGCTGCTTTTGTGGGGCATCTCCAGGGAGGCTGGCTGGAACCACAGTGTCTCAGAATAGATCATCTTTCCATGTGCTGGTACCTGTGGCATTTCATTTGCTTCTCGTCACATCCCTGGTGAAAAGGAAGGAATGTATTTGAAAGGTTGAGGAGGACGAGGCATTAGACATTTAGAGACCCGCGGAAGCTCTTAGGGAATTTGAATCCATTTCTTTGTGGGGAGCTTCAGGGGAGGGAAGGCTGTTTCCTGTCTCCTGTCTCTCATTGGCTAGAGTACCCCAGGGGTTAAGTTCCTTTGAACTTCCCTATTGTGTTTCCTGTTCGCTCTTTCTTGGCTGCCCCTGGGAATGGCAGAGATTGCATGAGTCTGGACAATCTGGTGTGTATGCAAGGGTGGTGGTGGTCCTTCTGCGTTAGTGGGGGCCATGTGTCGGAGCTCCTTAGTCTGCGGCAGAGGTAGGGATGGTGTGACAGTGAGGGCTCCGTGAAATCTCAATCAACCATGGACGCTTCCAGACCTGGGAGTGGGGGAGCGGGTGGCGTGGTCCCCAACCTGGGGTTGGCACATGGCCACATAGGGATGTGGGGTGGATTAAATGAGATAAATCATGTGAAGAACTTGGTTGGCACAAAGTAAGCCCTCAACACATGAGCCATTTGTCTTATTCCACATGACCATAAGTGTCCTCCCTGAACATAAGGCAGACGTCACGTTCTCTGTAGATTGTTTCACTTCTAGGGGAGGAAAGATGATTTAGACTCGAAAACCTTTGCTTTTTTTTCTTCCCTCTTGGGGGAAGTTGGGATGACTAAAGGCAGTTTTACCCACTCTGCTGATGATCCCAATATCCACCCTGCATCTGTCACTCGCAACTAGCAACCCCCTTTACGTCTTGGGCAGAAGTCGTGGGTGATACTGGCAAGGGTCATGATTGTGACTTGATCCCTGTTATCATCAGAGAGAATCGGGGCAGACACCATCTGAGACCTCTAGAAGCTATGGATTTAAATGCCAACATATTGGAAACGTACTTAACGTTATTATTGGCACGTTGTAGGTACTCTTCCTGCTCTGGTTCATCTTTTACTGTTTTTGTTTTGTTATGTTCTTAGGAAGAAGTTAGAACAGACAGGTTATTCCCTTTGCATATGTGGTGTGTGTGCATATGAATAATTTCAGCTTCTTTTAAAAAGTCATTAATTTCTTCATTTATTGTCTTTCTACACTTATGTACTAAATAATCTATGCACAGAAGCGTCACTGACAATAATATTGAACATTTCTTGAGTATTTAGTATTTTCTAGACACCATTTAAAACATTTGAAACTTTAAACCTCATAAAAACCGTGTGGGGTAGGTAGCATTATTATCAATCCCATTTTACAGATGAGGAAATTGAGGTACACACGATCAGAGTCACATAGCTAGTGAGGAGGGGACCAGTTGGGATCTGAACCTGTGTGCTCTGAATCTACAGGCTCCTCTCTTTGCCTCTCTACTACCAGTCCTGCTGGTGTTAGACTTACTTGGAAATAGTTCTCATTTTTGAATTGTGGAAGGGTGGATTCTGAAGGATTGAATGATCACTTTTCAGTCTATCTGAGAATACCAGATTGGTCAGGCTATGGCTCATTGATTCCCTTGATAAAGCGTAGCATTTATAAAAGGCCAGAGAAGAGCTTTGGGACACATTTAATGGATGTTGTCAGCAAGGGGAGAGGGTGATGGGTGTAGGATGAGAGGGCCTCGGGTCTCTCTCAGGCAGTCTTTTGCAAGATTTAAGCCTTAATGCCCTAAGGTACCTGTTGTATGTGATGAATTAACTCCTCTCCTAGACATCTCAAATGGTCCTGCATAAGTGCTGTCCTTGGGAGAATTGAGCAAATAATTACTCAGATAATTTCTGTGTTCTATGGTTCAAATTCAGATCCCCAGTTGACAAAAGGCTGCCTGGTGATCCATGCATTTCATTTTCCTGGGATCATTTCCAAGCTTCAGCAACACCAGTTAGATAAGAAATAAACTTTTGTTTTAAATATTTTCACCAAGTGATTCCAAAAGTTAATGTACTAGGGTTTTATTTTGTTTGTTTCTTTTGTTTTTGTTTTTTAAATCAAGGTGAATAAACTCTCCTAGCAGTTTTGGTCAGTTTTGTGCAGTTATTGCTGCCCTGCAATATTATTTTAGGCTAGCAACAATTTTTTTACTTAAAGATGTGAGTTTTATATGTTATTAGAAATTCAGGTTGAAGCCTAGTGATTAGTAAAAAACTTGAAAGTGTTTATACTTGATCAGTGACATGGTGACTGTCACTCTAAATGAGAAAGAATGGATGAATTAATTTTCCCACCAATGCAGAGTTCCAAAGGTCATGAAATAACATACCACAATCAGGAAGGTTTGAAAATGTTAATTATCCGATACTTATTAGAGAGAGTTTGAAGATAAAGTGAAAAAGGGTTTGTGCCAAATTATGTGGCTGGACTAAATGGATTTGGTGGCCCTTATGTTACTTCAATCACTTATGTTACTGTAATCACAGTTCATATTATTGTCAAATTCATGCAAAGGGGTTTGTCTCTATTTGAACATTTGGAATTATGGTCTTACTCATTAAATATGTTAAAGGTTGATTGAAATTGTTGACTGATTTAATCAGCAGTCAAAGCAACCTTCTATATACAAAGAAGAGAACGTTTCATGAGTGATTATTTTTTAAAAAGCCTTCTGTAGCATTTCTAATGTTGCTTCTTTATAAAAGCAAATATATACTCAAGATATAAAATTTGGGTTGTTGAGGAAGAAAGAAAATATAAGGAAGTAAAAGAAAATCACTCCAGAATCTCACTGCCTGGAGATAATCTCTTTTAACACTTTATTTTTTGACAGCAAAAGCGAAATTTATCTTACCGTCTTAGTTTAGATTCTCCCAGAAGCAGACCCTGAGCTTAGGGTTTTAGTACAAGTGATTTGTTAAGATGGTGCTCCCGGGAAGAAGCAGTAAGGGTATTGGGGATGCAGGCTAGGGCCGGGCAGGAAGCTCAGCAAGGGTGCAATTTTAGGTGGAAGGTCAGAGGTACTCTGATTCCCCTGGGGTTCTGGAGTGTAAATTGTACCCCAGCTGTTGTCTCCCCTTGAAGTAAAGAACCTCCCATGCCTGTCAATCACTGGCTTTGGCCTGGGGGTGGAGGATGTGGAACTTGTAGGTTACTTCTGGCTCCCTGCAAAATGGCTCCAGTGCCCTCTGAGGGCTGAGAGATGAGCCTTTAGCAGAAAGGCATTTGAAACTGGGGATGGGCACAGTGAACTGATAAAAGGGATCCAACAGAGTTTGCCATTCTTGTTTATGCAAGGAGGTAGTAGATAATGCATCCGTATGTTAATATTGAAAGATAGAAGTAGGGGCAACAATGGTAAGTAATTAAGCATTGTGTTTTCCTTTGCATTCAGCTTATGCTGCTGATAGTAAGGTTGTTAACATCTATTGGTTTGTAATAATTGGTTTGATTCCCTGCTGCAGAAACTGAGGGACAACTGATAGGCATACTGCCCTTAGACTAGTGCTAGCTCTTGAGGCCAGGTGCCATCCAGGGTCGAGGGGTTAGAACGGAATGTAGCTGAAACAGGGATCATAGGTGAATAGCAGGATCTGTTCTCAGAATCTTAGGGCCAGGTTTGTTTGTTTTTTTTTTTTTTAATTTTATTATTTATTTATTGGCTGCATTGGGTCTTCATTGCTGTGTGCCAGATTTCTCTAGTTGTGGTAAGTGGGGGCTCCTCTTCATTGCAGTGCTCAGGCTTCTCATTGCCGTGGCTTCTCTTGTTGTGGAGCATGGGCTCTAGGCTCGCGGGCTTCAGTACTTGCAGCACATGGGCTCAGCAGTTGTGGCTCATGGGCTGTAGAGCGCAGGCTCAGTAGTTGTGGCACACGGGCTTAGTTGCTCCGCGGCATGTGGGATCTTCCTGGACCAGGGCTTGAACCCATGTCCCCTGCATTGGCAGTTGGATTCTTAACCACTGCACCACCGGGCAAGTCCAGGGCCAGTTTTTTGTTTTTGTTTTTTTTTTTTTTAGAACTTTTATTGAGATACAGGTAACAGACAATAAGCTGCATATATTTAGAGTGTACAATTTGGTATCCCAATCTCCCAATTCATTCCCCCCCAACCCTCCCCGCTTTCCCCACTTGGTGTCCATGTGTTTGTTCTCTACACCTGTGTCTCTATTTCTGCCTTGCATTTCCTCTTTCATAGTTGTTAGCATTTGCCTTATGTATTGAGGTGCTCCTATATTGGGGGCATATATATTTATAATTGTTATCTCCTCTTCTTGGATGGATCCCTTGATCTTTATGTAATATCCTTTCTTGTCTCTTGTAACATTTTTTATTTTAAAGTCTATTTTATCTGCTATGAGTATTGCTACTCCAGCTTTCTTTTGATTTTCATTTGCATAGAATATCTTTTTCCATCCCCTCACTTTCAGTCTGTATGTGTACCTAAGTCTGAAGTGGGTCTCTTCGAGACAGCATGTATATGGGTCTTGTTTTTGTATCCATTCAGCCAGTCTGTGTCTTCTGGTTGGTGCGTTTAGTCCATTTATATTCAAGGTAATTATCAATATGTATGTTCCTAGTACCATTTTCTTAATTGTTTTGGGTTTGCTTTTGTAGGTCCTTCTCTTATGTTTCCCACTTAGAGAAGTTCCTTTAGCATTTGTTGTAAGGCTGGTTTGGTGGTGCTGAATTCTCTTAGCTGTTGCTTGGCTGTAAAGCTTTTGGTTTCTCCATGGAATCAGGATGAGATCCTTGCTGGGCAGAGTATTCTTGGTTGTAGGTTCTTCCCTTTCATCACTTTAAATATATCATGCCACTCCCTTCTGGCTTGCAGAGTTTCTACTGAGAAATCAGCTGTTAACCTTATGGGAGTTCCCTTGTATGTTATTTGTCGTTTTTCCCTTGTTGCTTTTAATAACATTTCTCTGTCTTTAATTTTTGTCAGCTTAACTACTGTATGTCTTGGCGTGTTTCTCCTTGGATTTATCCTGCCTGGGACTCTCTGTGCTTCCTGGACTTGGGTAGCCATTTCCTTTCCCATGTTAGGGAAGTTTTCAACTATAATCTCTTCCAGTATTTTCTCAGGTCCTTTCTCTCTCGTCTCCTTCTGGGACCCCTATAATGCGAATGTTGGTGCGTTTAACATTGTCCCAAAGGTATCTTAGGCTGTCTTCAGTTCTTTTCATTCTTTTTTCTTTATTCTTTTCCACATCAGTGATTATCACCATTCTGTCTTCCAGGTCACTTATTCGCCCTTCTGCCTCCATTAATCTGCTATTGGTTCCTTCTAGTGTATTTTTCATTTCAGTTATTGTGTTGCATATCTCTGTTTGTTTGCTCTTTAATTCTTCTAGGTCTTTGGTAAACTTTTCGATCTTTGCATCCAGTCTTTTTTCAAAGTCCTGGATCATCTTCACCATCATTATTCTGAATTCTTTTTCTGGAAGGGTGCCTATCTCCTCTTCATTTAGTTGTTTTTCTGGTGTTTTATCCTGTCCCTTCATCTGGTACAAAGTCCTCTGCTTTTTCATTTTCTCTATCTTTCTGTGGCTGTGGTTTTCAGTTCCACAAGATGAAATACTGCTGATACTGCTTGATACTGCTGTCTGCCCTCTTGTGGAGGAAGCTATCTGGGAGCCTCCTGTGTGCCTCCTGGTGGGAGGGACTGATGGTCCAGGGCCAGTTTTAAGACAGGAGAAAAGCAAGAGCTCTATGTGCCTTGGGACAAGTCAAGAAATGAAGAGCAAAAGGGAACAAAAGACACCACAAGGAATGCTAGAGGCTGGACTGCTTGGGCTGAAACTTATGAGAAAGGAGAGGAAACCATGGTGCCGGTAATCCAGATGATGAGTATTTGGAAATTAAATTTATATTTGACATTTTTTTATTTATTATTTTTTGGGGGGTACACCAAGTTCAATCATCTGTTTCTATATACATATCACCGTATTCCCTCCCTCCCTTGACTTATACTTGACATTTAAAGTTATGTTTATGTTCATATTTAAGAATGGATGTGCCTGATATAATGGGAGTTCCTGCCAAACAAGAGAACTCTGGGGACCCTGGATGACAGCATCTCTTGGAGATGGAAAACTCAGAATCTCCCCCATCCCTCCTGGCAGCCCAGCTCCATCCTGTTCTCCCATCTGTGTTGAGAATTACCTTTCGACCTTAAATGAGACCCCCTTCTTGAGCTTGTTTCTTGGTTGACTTTATCCTCTTAGGAATGGGAAAGAAAAACTCAGTATTTGAGATAAAATAAGGGACTTTCAAACCCTTTTTAGAGTAATTAATGAACTAATTTTAAAAGTTCAGAGTGAAACTAAATACAGGTGCTAGTGAAGTGAGGTCATAAAGATTCACCTGCTGAATATTTAAAATTTTATTGTAAGTGATTTTATTTATTTCTAGGGAAAATCTAGTGTTCATCTAACTGACCCACTTTCAATTCATCAGTACCTGTATACCTTGATTCTTGTCTGTTTCTTTTGCCAGGAAAGTCTCTTCTTCCTTATCTTAGTTTCCATTATTTAGTTCTTCAGATGTAGCATCTTCATAATTTCTCCCCACTTGGGCAGATATAATTATTCTCCTATGATGCATTACCATAGCATAATTAGAGCACATTTTTTTTTTAGGACTTACTGTCTTGCATTATGGTTTCTAGTTTAAGAGGTTTTTTCTTTTTCCCTCCCTCCATCCAAACTGTGAGTTCATCAAGGGCAAAGAAGATGTCTTAGTTATCTTTGGGTGGACAGTGCTTGTGATCCAGTGCAGCGCCAAGACTCTCTTAAAAGCTCATGAAAGCTCATTGTGCATAATTTCCCAACTCATGGTCAGTGATGTCATGCCGGTAGTCCACAATGTCAGGGTATTGCCACCCCAAATGCTAACCTTAGGGTTCCCCCATCCAACAGTCAATTGTTAAAAATTTACCAGCTCTATACTGTCAGTGACATTCTGCTGCTTGGAAGATACTCAAAAACCATTCATTTAAAAACAAAAAAAAAAAAAAAAAAAAGGAAAAAAACCATTTGTTGACATTGAGGCTCTTCTGATACAGAAAGGGAAATTGGCCTTCTCTTCCAGGAGTCTCATCAATTTAATTTGCGACTGTGTCATGATTGTGGAATTCCTGGGAGTCCTGTTAATTATTCTAGGTTATCACCGCAGGCTGTTAACAATGAGCATTATATGTTTGGATCAGCAACTAAAAATATAAACATTTTTTTGTTTCCTGATTATTTGGCTTGCAGGGTGGAGTTTTAGTAAAAATTACGGAAGTGTGCCCTCCTTTGAACTGCTCAGAGAAGGATCACATTCTCCCAGAGAATCAGTGCTGCAGTGTCTGCAGAGGTAAGTGGGCTTGGTGATGGGGCTTTGGCTGGGGGTGGGGTGGAGGGCAGGGATTGAAGGTTTAATGAATAGTGTGATGACAGTAACATTGGTCCAAAACTCTGCTACTTTGAAATGTGTATATCCTATTTAGTGTCCTCCATTATATGCTTATCAGTTGTAAAAGGAGGATAATAATCCTATCCACTTCATAGGACTGCTGTGAGGATTAAATGGGATAATACATAAGTACCTAGCATTGTGCCTACCATGTGATAGATATGAATGATGGTTCCTGTAATAATGATAAGGATAGTTCCTGTGATAATGGTTATTATAAGAACCATTATCATTATTATTACATTTTTTTTCTCACGAGTGGGATTGGGAAACATTCTTATCAGCTCTTTCCATGGGCCAATTGCCCTGTCTGCCAGAGGATGACATATACCAAATCCTTACTCATAGATTTATATACAACTTTTTTACTTCCTGCAAGGGAAAAAGCTTCAAGTAAGTAACACTTAACTGCTAATGAATGCGTGAGCAGAAATTATTTTGCTTCCTCTTCCTGAAATTCTCCTCTTTTCCAAATTTATTCTTATTTCTTCAAATCCTCCGAGCAAATATCACTTCCTATCTGAAACTTCTCACCCGGGCAGAATTAAAGAGATTAGGAGAATGTAAAATTTATTTAAAATCTTACAAAACAAATCCAGTTCAGCTCAATGCTATTATTTTGAACCTCTACCCACCACACAGTCTTCTCTATATTCTCACATATCCAGTGAGTTAGATCCTTTTTTGGTTTACCTTGGAAGCTTCTAGAGTTAAGAACCCAGGGGCGTAGCAGTTTACCTCAGGTTATATCATATTTTACTTTTTTCTTTCTTTTCTTTAGTACAAGTGTTGGCAGATATTTCCTGTAAAGGGCTGCAAAGTAGATATTCTAGGCTTTTGGGGGCCAGAAGGTTTCCATTGCAAATTGGGTGAGTTTCTAGTCCACACTCACCCCTGTTGTTGTATTGCCAGAGTGGCGTAGGTGATAGGAAAATAAATAAATCGGTGGCCGTGTTTCATTACAATTTCATTTTGAGAAATAGGTGGCAGCTCATAATTCACTGACCCCTCCTTTAGTACTTTCTGATATATAAAGGTGTATATTTGATCATAGTGTGTTTTCAGCCTAAGCTGAGATTTCTCTTTGTGGGTTA
Organism: Hippopotamus amphibius kiboko; assembly: GCF_030028045.1. Taxonomy (NCBI): domain Eukaryota; kingdom Metazoa; phylum Chordata; class Mammalia; order Artiodactyla; family Hippopotamidae; genus Hippopotamus; species Hippopotamus amphibius. Next base: position 24,046,795 of record NC_080194.1, on the reverse strand, counting down.
GTCATGAGAGTGCTGTGTTTCGGTATAGTTCCCAGGAGAACTTTGTGCTTGGATAGCCACAGATGGCTGTTAGAATTCATGGTACGCCATCAGAGTATCTCCCCTGATTTATCTGCTTTCCTGGCTACACGTGTATTTGCAGCTGGGAAGCTTTGGAAAGACTAAAGATTGACTGGAAATTTCAGAGGGATGCATTTATTGGTAATTGATAGGGTTGTTAGGTAGGTCTTATAATTTAATGCAAAATCTATCACTTGCTATTTGTTAAGGTGCCAAGTGGAACTCAGTTTATGGAAATCCTTTCTGAGTTATGGTTTCATTAGAGCAGGATCATTGATTGTCCCACAGAAACTCAAGAAGATTTTCATTGCTCTCTCACCCAGTTTACAATAGACGAGGTGCCACAGCTTCTGCTAGGCACTTCTCGGGAATGCAGAAACTTTTTTTATCAATGAAGATGCTGAGAGATGTGACTTCTCATTGAAAAGTTGACTCATTCAAGGCTCCCATTGCTAGTGACCTGGTGGCTTTTACCAAAGCTGACTCAGCTTTGAGGGAAGAGTGGGAGGCAGGAATAGGGCTTCATAGATGAGATCATAGCCGGGGCTAATCTGTACAATTAAGGATTTTCTTCTTCCTCTCACCTGTTTCCTTCTCAGCCAGGAAACTACCAGCTCTTTTATCTGGCAGCTGATGGTTATCTTGGAGGTGTGTGTGTCTGTGAGTGGGGAAATTATTTACATCCCTTGACAAGTCTACTTTTTAACAGGAACCAGCTTATGTCTTCAGAAAAGATAGGGTGGGGAGCCTGTCTTTTCCTGGGGAGCTGGTTGAATGAAACCGATTGAGTATATGGATTCTCTTAGGTTTCTCCTGTTTATTCCTATCTCAGAATTCAGACCCTGGAATAAAAAAAACATTATTTTTGACTAAAGCCCTTTTCAGCACCATTTACCATCATTACTTCCTTTCCCGTTGACCCATAGCAGAGAGGAGTCCAGAACATTCAGTCCATTTGTCCGCATCTTGGGGCTTGCTCTGCACGTTGGACAGTCAGAAAATGAAAAGGATATTTGTTCGGGCAGCGGGGTGTCCTCTTTTTCATGAAAATATAAAATTTATGGGGTGATGAACAAAAAAAATCCATCCAGATGAGCTCTGAGGTCCATTGTCTTGACCTGTGCTCTCCGTGAATTTTACTCTGTGTGTTTTCTTAACTCCAATTTATTTCCCAAGAGCATCCTTAACAGTAGCCTAACTAAGAGTCTCTCACAATATTGTGGGAAATATTTTTCCCCTGTGACTTCTGTTTGTCTTTTGCCTTTTCCTCTGTGTTCGTATTTTCTGAGTGGAGTCTTGGAAGATGAGGGGAGAGGGGTTGAACAGTTTTGATTCTGACAAGACTAGGAAAGCCCAATGGGCCTCTTCTAAGGCACATTATTCAGTTCTCCTTCCCCCTCCTCCTTGCCCCTCTTAAAACCAGAAAGTAATGAAAAGGTGAGAAACACTCAATTTCTATGTAAAGTAATTTTCACCCAGCATATGGAAAGGCTGTACCATTTGCTTGGTGGATTGAGACTGTCTCCTGATTGGCAGGCAGCAAGCGAGCAGAGAGATGGGACTGTGACAACCTGAAATGCTTATTTCAGGGATGAGCACTGTGGTGTGATTTCCACTGTGTGGTTTCTGCCACCCTGATGTTATTGATTACAGACACGGAAGTGGCTGTAGCCTCTTTCAGTACCTGCCCTGAAGGCCCTTCAATTAACATAATCATCTCTCTCGGTCTTTCTGGGAATGTCTGGTCATTATTCGGAGGGAAATCACCCTCAGTATCATAGCTCAGAAATCTGAGTCAAAACCTTTCTCATGCCTGCTTGGAGATTTGAAGTTTTCCAAGGTTTATTTTCATTAGGCTGAGACTGGAATTTGCGAAAGCGCACAGGGTGCTTTTTGCTTTCTGATCCCCACTGGTTGATTAAATAGTCTCCATAAAGCTCTACAACTTTAAAAAAAATAACGCTTGTTTCAATGCTTACATTTTATGAATCAAGTCTTTAAATGTCAGAGAAAAGGGAGGGATGAAGCTATATTTCTGCCACATAGAATAGTCCTGTCATTTTCATGTCAGTGACGTTGAGTTAAATTATTTTCAATACCAGCTGAAGGCTCTGTTTCATCTGTGGAATAGTGTTAAGACCCATTTTACGGAGTTATAACTTGTTTCCTCAAAACATAACTTGTTGGCTTGCTTTTGAAGCTAATTTTTTTTTCCTGAGTCATGCCCATTTTCTTATATGGTGATACAGCTGCCCTGATCTCCTTGCTTCTATTCAAGGAGAGAGGTGCAGACTGTAGCTTTATACTGAGTTTTTCTTTTTGTGGGAGTCAGACCTAAGACCTTCGAGTTAAGAGTAACAGGCTCTGGCTGATTCACACTGTTGATAGTATCAGCAGAACTGATATCCAGACTTGGTGCTCAGACACCTTGCCTCTTCAAATCTTGGGTTAGACAAATGCTGTGACTAATTTCTCTACGCTTTAGGGAAAAATGAAGGTAATCAGCTGAACAGGTGGTTAAATCCATAGGGCTACTGGTGCAGCCAGGATGCAGTTAGGGGCAGAACTGTAGGACTGTTAGGGAAGACATGTGCCAAAAGGATCAAGGTGATGGATATTGGCAGGGAGAGGCCACTTTGGGATTGCTGGGGTCCAAGGTCTCAGTCACCAGCAGCACCACCCAGAACAGCCCTAATCACTGATGCAGTTTCTGATGCCTCAGGACAATTTGTGCTGGCAGCATGAAATTTGTTTACCCTCATCATTACCTTGAGGTAATGGCTATAGCAGGAGCCCGTCCCCTTAAGTGTAAGGCCACGCGGGTTGGAGAAGGGGGAGTGGGTACCGGAGTGACATCTATGCTTCTGCCTGGGAAGAAGTAATAAAAGCGTGGATGTAGCGCCAGCAGAAAAAAAGGTTGCTCATGACTCATCAGTGCTCTCAGTTAAATGGGGGAAAAAGCCAACTCAGCCGTGTAGTCACAGGATCGCTGCAGAAAAACACACCATCATTCGGCCCACCCCAGAATTCTTGATACACTCCTTAGGGTTTTATTCCCTTCATAATTGGCTTTAATTGTATCTTCAGTGTTGCCAATGACTTTGGAGGGTTTTGCTGAATGTTTAAAATTTTCAGTGTTAGGGAAAAAGTTCTTTGTGACATCTGTTCCCAACGTGTTTAGCTGTAATTTTAATTCATGCTCTCTTGCCTTGTCATCTGGCCTGGGCTGACATTAGTTGAGATTATTTGTACTATTTAAAATTTTATGCCCTTCAATTAAATCCTCCCAAACAGTCTTGGTGTCGCATGATTTTCTTTTTTCTAGTCCTCGTCCTCCTCTTAGGTGAATTTGTAGTTGAAATGGTGTTAGAGGATTTCAGTGTAGTTGAAATGAAAAGAGGCACTTAATGAGCAGGTAAGCTAGTGCCTAACAGAGGCAAGGGCAGTTTGTAGATGGGTCAGGTCCTCTGCATATTGGTAGATGGAATCTGATCAATATACCTGCAGCCATGGGCCATGGTGGGCACTGGAATGACAGGGCTAATGCTCCACTGTGGAGGTTGGGAACAGAGGGCATGTGGAGGCGAGTACAGTCTTGGGGAGCCCTTGGATTCTGTGTTCTTGAAAGTGCCACAGTGGATCTGGGCTCAGGGAGCCTTGGGAAGGAGGCACATCGCCCCAGACAGAAGACCTGAAACTAAGGCCAGGCTGCCTGCCTTGGACTGGAAGACCCTTAAGTGTTGACTGTTGTAGGAAGGTCAGTTACTTTCTAAGATAGAACCTGTGAGAATCCAGAGCTCTGTCTCTAGTAGGCCCATCCTGATGTCACAACCCCCTGTCCACAGGAGCTAAAGGAATGTTCTCACCCCTCCAGGGCCCAGGCTTCTGTGGTATGTATGTTGGTTGGGGAGTGTATTAGGGCATCCTGCTTCCATAAAGGATTTTTGGGCCTTATCGCTCCTATAGGGCCAGTCCATGCGGGAAGCTGTCTCCATACCAACAAGGCACAGGGAATATATTGTACTCAGTTTACCTTTGCTCCTTGTGACTTTCAAGTTTGGGCAAGCAAGAGTGATGTAAGGGGTATTGGCTTTCTAGAACTTGAGTTAGAGTAGAGAAATCTGGGGTGCATTTTCAGGTTTTCTGTCATTTCAAAGGTAACCTGCTTGACCTCTGGGGCATGTGTTAGGGGCAGGAGATTGAGGGCGAACAGTGGTGTGCAATGTGGAATCAAACTTTATCTTAGAGAAACTAAGTCCTGCCCAGCGTTCGTGACCTATTCATTCCTTGCTGTGGAAGAAGTCATAGTAATAAATCATAAAGATGCTTATCCATCATTGGATGTAGAAAGCAGAGATGAAGCAGAAAAGGTGGGTGGTTTGCTGTAATTATAAAGGGTACAGAGTGATATCTGGAGCGTGGCAGTGTGGGGGCTTCATTATGATGGGCAAGGTTTATTATATGCAGATTAGGCCATTGGATTTAAAGAAAGCAAAGAGTTTTAAAAGTGTGATTGGTGTTTCACTGGCAATAGAACTCTAGGTTCAGGGCCACAAAGGGGAGTTCAAATTTTAGATGGCTCCCAATGAGAGGAGAAAATATGACCCCAACATTTATGTTTCTTCTGTAATTTCCTTGATCATGTTGTGGACACATGCTCTTCTCTGGGATGGAATTCGCTATGCTTTGTCCAGCCAGCCTCACTCATCCCTCACATCTCCTTTTGATACCTTGTGTTAGGACTCTTCTCTGTGATACATTCTGGAAGCACCTTACTTCTCTCCATCACAATATCTCCTGTAACCCAGCACTCAACAGTAGCTATCCCTGCTAGAGCGTTAGATGAACAAGGGCATGTTTACGCTGTTAATCCCTATTGTCTAGCACAGTGGCTGGGCACATGGCAGGGACTTAATATTTGTCAAATGAATGAATGGTACCTCTGGCAGGAACTAAAACTGTGGAGGTGGTTGGAGTAAAACCTGGAATCCCATTTCAGCAGATTGTGTGTCTTCCTCTGAGCATCTGCTCATTTCCACCACTTGAGTGTAAATAAGCTCCAAGTGGGTCTTACTCATCTTGGTATCTCATCCATGGATGGTGATCTACTGTGTGATGGAATTTTTCTTCTGACTTTTAGTCCCTAAGCATCAAGTAATAATGGACTGTGTTCTGGAGAAAGAAACAAGGTTTGTTCCTTTGGAAAGATTCGAGGCTGTCAACGACTAGAAAATGCTAATGACGGATGGAGTACTGGTCTCTTCAGGCCAGGGTCTGCATTCCTTGAATGCCCCTTAATGATTAAAATCATGGCTGGGAGGTCATGTAGAGTGGTGGAGAGAGACTGGGTAGTAGAATAATATTTGGGTTTATACCTCTATTTCACTCATCGCCTACTAGCTGTATCACCACAAGGAAGGTAATTAACATCTTTGAGCCTTAGTTTATTCATCTTCAAAACACTCTTTCAATTCTAGTTTTGCAAGACTGAGGATTTAGTTATTAGCTCTGCAAATATTTGAGTGTTTATAATGTGTTGGATATTGCCTTAGGCACAAGGGAAACAAGCTTGCAGGGTCCTTTCCCTTGAAGAAATGAGCTTCTAATGTGGAGACATTCGACGAATAAACGCAGAAATTAACACGTACTTAGTCATTGTGATACCTCCTATGAACAAGAAGAATAGGGTGGTATGGGATAGAGTAACGGGAGTTTGTTTAGACTTGATGGACAAGAAAGCCTTCTCTGAATAGATTATATTTAAGCTGGGACTTGACAACTGAGTAGAAATTATTCTGGCAGGGATGTGTCATAATGTTCTGAGTTGGTGGGATAAGCTTGCAAAGACCCTGAATCAGGAAAAAGGTTACAATACTAGAAGAATTAAAATAAAGGCTGATACTATTCGAGGGGAATGACACAGGGAGAGCATTGTTTGTTGCTTCAGATCAAAGTTAAGGATTTTGTATTTTTTTAAAGTGAAATGGGAAGCCCTTGGAAGATTTTTAAGGGGTGACCATGACCCAATCTATGTTTTAAAAGGATTCGTTTGTGGGGGAAAATGGATTAGAGATAGGCAAAAAGGGGAACAGGAAGGCAAATGAGGTGCTGCCCGTTTGAGAGATAATTGTTTGGAGTAGGATAGGTTTTCCTTATTGCCATGGAGTGGAGGAGAAAAAGATAGATTCCAGAGATATTCATGAAATAAAATTAATAGAACTTGGGATGGGCAGGTATTTGAGGGAAGAGGATAAAGATGACTCCTAAAAAGGAAAAAAAAAAAAAGGATGGTTTAAGTGGATAAAGGTGCTGCAGATGGATATGGAGAACTTGGGGAGCCTGGATTTGGGAGTTAAGATCAATTTCAGCTGAGTAATCCCTGAGGTGCCTCTGAGGACATGCAAATGGAATGTCAAGTGGCCATGGCTATAATGACATAAAATATGTAAAGTGGGATATGCAAGACAGTATTATTTCCTTTGCTTTTAGAGAGCATTGTGAGCCTTTATTATTGCTTCTAGGGGAGGCTGGATGTTCTCAACCAGAGGCCAGAAATGATTGGGCACAAGCATTGGCCTCATCTCAATTTTTCTTAAGAACAGATTGGCAGAACCTGGACTTGTGTTCTAAAAGGGCCTATTTCAAAAATTTTTATAGGGCGTAGCAAGGATTGAGATCCACAAACATCATTAGAGAATAATTATTAATAGTTGTCTATGCCCCAAAGTATTTAAACCACAAAATAATAATTTTCTTAGTCTTAACAAGAACTTGAGTCAGATCATAACTCTGCCACTTCCTGGCTCTGTTACCTTGGATAAGTTAGTCCCAGCCACATTTTCCTCATCTGTAAAGTGAGGATAATAGTAACCTTTAGGGTTTCTGTGAGGATTTCACTTACTTACCTGGATAAGGTGTGTAACATGCTTAGCCCTGTGTCTGGCAAGTTGGAAGAAGTCAATAAATAGCAGCTTTTATAATAAAATTGTTCTCTGTATTTGGGCCAGTGCTGGTTAATAGATGTCACTGTGTACTTCTAATTATAGGACACTAATTCTGGAGATTCTAGAGCCACTTATTAAAAATATTCAAGTAAAAGAACATGAATATTGGGTAGGTGTGTGTGCGTGCGCGTGTATTCTACAACTGGTCACAGCTCCTAATTCTGAGAAAAAAAGACATTGATTTAGGAAAGAGGGTGACATTGAAGAATCTCATGCATCAGTCTGCGTTGATAACTGGCAGCTGAAGAAAAAATTGTACCAAGAGCTAGCTAGAGAACTTGAGAAAAAGACTGTAGGTAGCAACTGAAGACAAATATCTGGAAGGGAAGGATCTGTATCGTAGATGCCATGCTATTCAGACACATTAGATAAGAAAGACAAAACCTTTAGAAGGATTTTGAAATGTAGAAAGGTAATTGAGGATTTATGACTTGGCAGCTAACTCTGCTTGGGTGGGTTTTGAAGAACGAAGATGACCAGCTGGGGTGATGAAACAGTTCTAAAACTCAGTTGTGGTGATGGCTGTGCTACTGTGTAAATTTATTAAAAATCATCAAACTTTGTCTTGACAAGAGGTGAATTTTACGGTATGTAAATTATAATTCAGTAAAAGTGTTTTAAAAAAGAAAAATGGTGACTAGCAAACCAGTCACATTAGCCTTCTAGTTGCTTAAGAAGGGGCATTAAATGCCACGGTAGATTCATTCTTATCTTTATTCACTCATTAATTTAACCACCCATATTTCTGCCTGTCCATTTTTCTGTCTATCTATAAGCCATCCATCCATCCATCCATCTATCCTTGTGTGGGAAACTCTTGGTTAAAAGAAATGAGTCAGACATAGACCTGACTTAAAGAAGTTGGAGTGATTGGAGTTAGGATTTTTAAAGAATATTTGGAATGGCCCAGGAGAATATATATGTATACACACACACACACACACACACACACACACACACACACACACACACACATACACACATACACACACACATACAGAAAGAGAAGAAATCTAAAATGTAGTCTGTTTGAATCTGTGCATGCAAAAAAGCATATCTTTTTTTATCCTTTGAAGTGTAGAGTGCTTACAAAATTGTTGCTTTTTGATTAAGAACCCTGGCCTCAGTCAAACCTGGGCCCTGGCTCTGTACTTTCAGAAGTGCAGTTAACTTCTCTGAGCTTCAATTGCCACATCAGTTTCATAGGGTTGTGAATAGAATGAAATGGGATAACGTATCCAAAACACTTCACTGAGTGCCTAGCATATATTAACGTGCTCAGTAGATGTTAATCATTATTACAACTGTGCCAGACTGTTTGAGGTTCTTCAAACTTACCCTTCCTCAAGGGTTGGAGTCCCATTCCTCTCACTAGGATCTGTGTCTTACCCCTTTCTACCTGTGACGAATCAAAGGTCAAGTTTTAGAGAGGAAAGCAGGGGGGGTTGGGGTGGGATGAATTGAAAAATTGGGATTGTCATAAATACGTTACTAATAAGAAAAATCAAATTGTACACTTTAAATATATGCAGTTTATTGTATGTCAATTATATCTCAGTAAAAGTTTTCTTTTTTTTAAAAAGGTCAAGTTTTGCATCATCTAGAAGGGATTTCTTCTTCTCTGAAATGCTATGATAATTTGTACTGCTCACATCTTACTTAACAACCCCTGTATTTGGCTTCTGTCCCCTTAGAGTTTCTAATTTCCTTGTGATCAGGGAGTGTCTCAAACATCCTAACATTGCCCCCAGGAACTTGCATAGTGCTGTGTCCACAGTGTAGGTGCCCCATAAATACTGAGCAGATGATTATTTACTCATACAGGAAGGCAAGCGGGCACTGAATAAATATTGCTTGAATGAAGGCCTGCATTAATTAAAAAAAGAAAAAAACCCACATGTTTTTTGGCACAATGGTGAGTCCCCACCAAAGTGGATTTGTCCATAAGGTTGGTTTGTCTCACATGCCCTTCATTGTCCTTGAAATTGACCCAACTCTCTGCATTGTGAATTGACATGGCACATGCTTGATGGAGAGATATGCTTTGGAAAATCAACAGTGTTTGAGGGGTTTTGTTCTAGCCTGTCAAATGCATGTGGAAGGAGAAGGACAGTTGCAGTCTCCTGGAAAGGAAAAAGAAAAAAATAGCCATGTACCAAAAGATGCACATATGACTTTGAGTCAAGCTTTATAATGAAAGAAAATGTGACAACTTAATTATTGGTCAATTTTGACTTGGGAAGTCCAGGCATTTCCTCTGGCAAAGAAAGCTATGGTGTCTAAAAATCGTCCCTTTGCTAGAAAAAACATCAAGTACTTTTAATGGTTATTATAAGCCTTTCAAGTCCTTGTAGAAGTGTCTTGACTGACAGAGGTTTCACATTTCCAACAAGTTAAGCTCTACCTCTGAGTTTGATTGGGGGCAATCACCAGTTACCAGGTCCAGTGAGGCTGGATGTGATACTGTGTTCCCCTAAGCCTGTGGATCCACCCTCCAATGTCACAAGGAGTATCTACATCTTTCACTTTTCCTTTCTTCCTTTTTGCTAGGCTTGCTATGTGAGAAGATATAGGAAAAGTACATGGGCCTTGGAGTTCACCAGACTTAATTTAAAATCTTGGCATCTCCACTTACTAGCTAGATAGTGATGAGTTTGAACTTCTCTTTTCTTATCTTGAAGCTGAGGATAGCAGTATTACCATCAAGTTATTTTGAACTTTAGTCACTGTCAACATTATCATAATCACTCTCGTTCTCATCACAGTGGCGAACATTTAGTGACCTCCTAGTATGTATCAATCATTGCTCTAAGCACTTTATATGGATAAGCCCATTTAACTCTTCCTACACATATTAGCAAGGTATACTATTATCCCCATTTAAAATCTAGTGTAATGCCAGACATATTATAGGTACATGAATATGATTATTTAATAAGAGTTATCTTTTAGACAGTATGGTCTATAGAGTGTTGGTTTAAATATCTGTTTCAAAAAAAAAAAATCCTAGAATGTTATTACCAAAAGGAATAAACTTGGAGTTTATATAGTTCAGTGTTTTCTGTATATTTTAAAGCCAGAAACTGTTGTTCACATAATCACTATGTCAAAAATATAAAAGCAAAGCTATTCTATTTGAATCAGGGGTGGGAGACTTAAGCCCTACCCTTCAACTCATCTGTGCCCAAGACTTTGAGGAACACTGTGAGAATCACTGATGTTGTCCTTTCCTGGTATATGCACCTAGATAGAGAAAGTGATTTATTGTGTTTATTAGTATATATCCTGAATTATAAATTAGATCTCCTCTCCAAGATCAATTGTTTTCTATGAGACTGCAATATGTGATGTAGCAGTATAATTATTATTTGCTGAAACGTACTGAGTTAAAGATGATAAAGCACCTTTATATATCTTATATTTGAACTTCACAATTACTGTGGTGGTTATAACCTATTCCTTCTTGTTCACCTAAAAATGCTGTGTAACATATAAATTTGGTGGCGGCGGTAGGGGGGAATTAGTGGAGCTGGTAATAGAAGTAGGAGTAAAAAAAGTCAAAGACCAGAAATGTTGAAAAAGGGTGATTCTATTGAGATAAGAAAGTACACAGGAGTTGGCATTTGCCCAGAGGGCAATTTCTAATCCCTGGTGGTAGAATCTGACTTCTAATGGACACTGTTGAAGTAGACAGGAGATAAAGCCTAGGGCTGGTGTGAGTTGCATAATCAAGAACCTTGAAAGATAAATCCTCAGTAGGTGACTAGGAAAAATCTGCTCTGTAAGAGGAGACTTGCCTATCAGTCTTTACTCTAGAAAGGGAGTATAGCAGAGAAAATTGTGCATTCCTGAAAACTTAGGGCCTAAATTTATTCTACCTGTGTGGCTCAATCCTTATGCCCCAAGGCAAAATGTAGTTTAAAGTGATTGTGGGTTGATAGTTCCCTCAGGCACCTGATGAAAGCAAACACAGATCCTCTCTGATGAAATGCAGTTTTAAAGCCCAAACCTCAAATAATTCCCATGGATTAAATCCTAAAAAATATGGGCTCGCAAAAGTCATTCAAAACACAAGGAAATAAGTCCTCATGCATGATACTCAGTGAAACAACAAAGCTGTAAAATCAACGCTGATTTTACTTTAGTAAAATCAGGAAACTGAAGACACTGGAGCTATCTGTATAAAATATGTGTCTAATGTGTTTTTAAAAAGAACATTAAAATATGAAAGAATAAGAGACTATAAATTTGACCAAGGAGACTGAAAAAGAAATTGAATTCTAGAAAATAAAAACATAAGTAAAATAAAGATGATATGGATGACTGAAACAGAACATAACAGTACTTGAGTGTCAACCAAAAGATACATCTGGAAGTTAAACAGAATTCAGCATAGAAAAAAGAGATGGGAATATTAAAGCAAGTCTAAGTAACATGGAGGAGAACTTGAGAAAGAAGGAATAATATTTACCTAATTATAATTCCAGAAAGAGAGCATAGAGAAAATGGTGGAGAGAGAATGTTTGAAGAGAAAATACCTGAGAATTTTCCAAATTGATAAAAGTTAATCTTTAGATTCAAGAATCCCAAGGAATTCTAGGAAGATTAAATAAAAATAAATTCACACCTAAATGCCTTAAAGTTAATGAATACAAAACTAAACAAAACGATCAACCAAAGAAACAAAATAGATCTTAAAAGCCACAAAGGGTTTGTCACATACTAAGAAATGACTGTTAGGTTAACAAGTGACTTCTTTTTTTTTTTTTTTTTTAATTTTATTTATTTATTTATTATTTTTTTGGGGGTACACCAAGTTCAATCATCTGTTTTTATACACATATCCCTGTATTCCCTCCCTCCCTCGACTCACCCCCCACCCTCCCCATCCCAGTCCTCTAAGGCATCATCCATCCTCGAGTTGAACTCCCTTTGTTATACAGCAACCTCCCACTGGCTATCTATTTTACAGTTGGTAGTATATATATGTCTATGCTACTCTCTCACTTCGTCTCAGCTTCCCCTTCACCCCCTGTGCCCCCAAACCTCAAGTTCTCCAGTCCATTCTCTGTATCTGCGTCCTTGTTCTTGTCTTGTCACTGAGTTCATCAGTACCATTTTTAGATTCCATATATGTGAGTTAGCATACAATATTTGTCTTTCTCTTTCTGACTGACTTCACTCTGTATGACAGACTCTAGGTCTATCCACCTCATTACATATAGCTCCATCTCATCCCTTTTTACAGCTGAGTAATATTCCATTGTATATATATGCCACATCTTCTTTATCCATTCATTTGTTGATGGGCATTTCGGTTGCTTCCATGTCCTGGCTATTGTAAATAGTGCTGCAGTAAACATTATGGTACATGTTTCTTTTGGGATTATGGTTTTCTTTGGGTATATGCCCAGGAGTAGGATTACTGGATCATATGGTAGTTCTATTTGTAGTTTTTTAAGGAACCTCCAAATTGTTTTCCATAGTGGCTGCACCAACTTACATTCCCACCAACAGTGCAGGAGAGTCCCCTTTTCTCCACACCCTCTCCAGCATTTGTTGTTTCCAGATTTTGTGATGATGGCCATTCTGATTGGTGTGAGGTGATACCTCATTGTGGCTTTGACTTGCATTTCTCTGATGATTAGTGATGCTGAGCATCTTTTCATGTGTTTGTTGGCCATCTGTATGTCTTCTTTGGAGAAATGTCTGTTTAGGTCTTCTGCCCATTTGTGGATTGGGTTATTTGCTTTTTTGGTATTAAGCTGCATGTGCTGCTTGTATATTTTGGAGATTAATCCTTTGTCCGTTGTTTCATAGGCAACTATTTTTTCCCATTCTGAGGGTTGCCTTCTAGTCTTGTTTATGGTTTCACATAGGCAGAACACTCTATGACATATATCAAAGCAAGATCCTTTTTGACCCACCTCCTAGAATCATGGAAATAAAATCAAGAATAAATAAATGGGACCTAATGAAACAAGTGACTTTTTAATGGTGATAATAGAAGCCAGAAAACAATGGAATATCTTCAAAATGTTGAAGCAAAATAACTACCCAATTAAGCTATTTTTCAAGTAGGAGAGTGGTCAAAGGACATATTTAGATAAATGGAAATTGAGCACACTTACTATCAAAATATCTTCACTAAAGGAACTTGTAAAGGATGCATTAAGAAGAAAAATAACTACTGTAGAAGGAATGTCTAAGATTCAAGAAAGACTCTTTGGCAAAGACATGTTAAACATATGGTTAAAAAAGTATACCTTGGGAAACATGTTCAAGAATGTTTCTTGCAGTATTGTTTGCAATTTAAACCTGCAAATAACTCAAATGTCAATGCATAGAGTAATGGATAAATTGCAGAATATTCATATTATGGAATCTTATACACCATTGACAAATGAACAGTAGCTACAGGCATTAACATGGATGAAAAGAAAAAAAATACACAGTAGAGGAGATGAACAGTATGATTTCACATGTGAAGTTAAAAATGGACAAAACTAAGTAATCTCTTATTTATGTATGGTAAAACCATAAAAATATGTAAGGGAGTGATTAACACAAAATCATTCATCTCTGACAGCTGGGAGCGGGGATTCTTTGGGGGGGTGTAATAAAGGGGTGTTGATAATATTCTGTTGTATCCATTTTATTTTATATATTCATATACATTCATTTTATAAATTTACTTTGCATCATAAATTTTTCAATAAAACAATTATAGAAAGACTAGTCATGTAAGAAGGTAATAGAAAGAAGATTCAGGATCAACATGGATAAAAGCTTTCAAGAAGGAACAACTTTAGCATCGTGTATTAGAGGAAAAAAATCTCAAGCATGGGATGGTCCACAGTTTCCTATTCCTACACTTCTACCCCCTTGCCAGCTTACCTTTGCATACTGCCAAGGTGTGTTTTCATGTATGCTGACATATCATAAAAATGTCTCATGCTTTATTATTTGGAAGTCTGCTATTTGGAAGTCTCTCATCTTTCTTGATGTAAAATTTTATTTGCTTCTTCTAGGTCATAACTTTTGTGCCGAAGGACCTAAATGTGGTGAAAACTCAGAGTGCAAAAACTGGAATACCAAAGCTACTTGTGAGTGCAAGAATGGTTACATCTCTGTCCAGGGAGACTCTGCCTACTGTGAAGGTAAGTGAGTTATTTAATAAAATCAACTTGTGAGAAATGTATTCCTGGTAGATGTGGCTGAAGATTGAAAGCCTTCACTTTGTTCTGGTCCTATGAGATCCTATAAAAAATTATATCAACTACCTAGGATACTCTCTTCTCCTGACTTAACCAGCCTGCTTAGTAGCATGTGAAAAAGCAAGACTTTTGAAGGTAGTTATGAAACACAGAAAAGCGACAAAAGCAGTAGACCATATCAAATCCCATGTTCTGCTCTCACTGTATCTAACAATCACCAGCAAAACAATAAATACCTCATTTTATGTTGTCTTGTTTGGGTAGATTGTCCTTTTCAATTTCAGTTAAATGTTACATGGTGCGTCCTCTTTTTGAATGGATGCTTTGATACTAGCTTATACCCAATTGCTATCATCTTCACCTGCCAAGGTCAGTTTTTTTTAAGTTGTTTTCTAATGACTGAGTCACGTGTTGCTAATTCCCAAACTCTACTAAAACTCCCAGTGACAGGTGGACTCATAACTTTGGCACATGGATTGGTATCATTATAGTAGGTTGGTGGCCTCAAGCATCAGTGACCCCTTTCTCCACTTTGTAGAGCAGAACAACTCCTCTGTCTTATATGGACTCCTCTTTCAGTGCTTAGCACTCTGGTGGCAAGCATTGCATACTTCTCCTCCTTTGATGTACCAGAGGATCAGAGATTAGTTCTGACCCTGGACTTACATGCACAGTGCCCTAAAATCTGAGTCCATCCATTTCTCCAGTGCTCACTGGCTCCCTCCCATCAGTTTAGAGAAATTCTCATAGGCAAAGTGATGGCTAGGCTGTTTTCCTGTCCTGGTTGGACCCAATTATTCCCGTCATCTTTACTAACAATATGTTGAACCTTGGTGATCTGTTAATCAGGGAAGTGGATGTCTTGACTGGAACAAATGCTGCAAAATCCTGGTCACTCTCCTCCTACTGATTTGGTTCTTAAGTGGGTCAGGTATTGACAATTGATGACAATAATGGTAAATTCCTTTCCATTCTGCCATTGTATGTTGTTGACTGCTGCTTAACTTTTTGGCTGTGACTAAAGACCTCTTCAGTTGTTAAGGTAATGTGTGTAATTACTGTTAGTGTTCAGAACCTGATAGGTAGCCTCTGTTTTTCATTTCTTCTGGAAGACTTTCTTCATTACTTCTTTGGTTCTCATTAACAACATAAGTCTAATGCATAGTTACCTGCAGCTCCCTACCCCACCTCAATCTTTTCCTACACTTTTTTCTCTTTTGTTTACCTGTATAGATTTGAACTTGATTTGGGAGACATGCCACTTGGGAGGATCAAGGGGCTCCCTTAGTTATAAACCTCTCCATCTATCCATTGATATCATGTTACTTGTCAATTTTGAGAAGGACTATTAATTTCAATACTTCGCATTAACTTTTTTTTGTGATATCTTACCTTATGCTATTTTGTATTTTTTGTCAGAAAATTAATATAATTTAAAAAATAAAGAAGTGAACATTTTCCTTTCCATTCCTCAGGAAAGAAATCCCGCAAGCCAGGTAATGGCCTAAGAAATTAACTTTCTTACCTTCTACTATATGTGGGGATAGACTATGAACAATTATAAAAATGAGAGAAAGAACCTCAAAATAATTTGAATCCTGATTCTCCTGTTGGCAGATGTTTTAGTTGTGTGTTGGAAGCAGTACACCCACCATTCCCGGCTCCCCTTAGCTATTGAGACCTGGAAGAAACTGGGAGGAAACTGCTGGTACAAATACTGTTTGGGACTCTTTGATTCTCTCCTCATTTTTTGTCACATAGAATCAATTTTATGAGGTGCCATTTGTGATATTATGCCTGCCTTTTTTGTGTGAGGCCTTCTTTTATTGATTATGTGGAGGGATTTTAGGTCTAAATCGCTGCTTTATTGAACATGCTTCTCAGTTCGTGTGTGCAGGGCCTTGGGCCAGTGTGTACGGTAGTGCCACCCTGGGTCATGGAGATGTGCTCGGGCTTCAGTCATTTCTCTGTGATCATGGGAACATTCCACAAGTTCCAGAGGGCTTGTTCATAAAGAGAAGGATGGCATCTAAGAAAGAAATGACTACATAGTAGAGCCCATTTACAGTCTAAGAATAGAACCCGGGGAGTAAAACAGGGGCATCTGGATGGAAGGCA
The DNA here is from genome assembly GCF_030028045.1 of Hippopotamus amphibius kiboko. Taxonomy (NCBI): domain Eukaryota; kingdom Metazoa; phylum Chordata; class Mammalia; order Artiodactyla; family Hippopotamidae; genus Hippopotamus; species Hippopotamus amphibius. The sequence goes on along the minus strand of NC_080194.1, from coordinate 24,030,396 downwards.
CTGAGAACCAAGTAGAGTGAATGTCAACATTTAGAGCAAACGCTCATCTCTCTTTTCATTCTACCGTGTTCAGCACTCTTGGGCTTTGGGCTTATTTTCCAGTGGTTGCATGATGGCTGCCATAGCGCCAGGCATGGTGTCCTCGTACCAGCATCTCAAGGAAGAAAGGAAGGAGCAGACGTTAAAAACCTTCTCTGTGTGAGGTTCTGCCTTTTTATCTTTAAAGAAAGTCCTTCTAGAAGATCCCTCATAACCTCCCTTGCCTCTTTTCCCATGCAGAAGACTTCTGCTGTCTTATTTTTCAATCTCGGTTATCTCCTCTCCACCTCTAGACCAAGGAGATGACTGTCACTGGCTTGGGCTGATTGCGTTCAATCCCTGGATTTGGAGTAGGGTTTTGCCTTCTCTGAGACTAAGTGATCTTTGCCCTTTGCCTGAACTAATTAGGGTTGTAGCAATAGGAAGAGGGTATGAGTGGTGTGGGGTGGGCAGAAATCTATGTATACTACATTCTTTTATGGTAAAATTTAGTTTATGGACATTTACTCAGCTCTGTCCTCAGAATTATCCTCTGGGATGCTCACCACATGCCTACCTGGGTACCAGAGACTCTCAGACGCTGAATTCATTGTCTCACTATAGCCTAGAGAGGAGTAGATACTTACGAACTGCTTCAGGCAAGTTATTTTTTACTCTGAGTAAATGGAGTGAAAATGACCCACATTGTACAAACCACGATGAACAAGACTGGCTTGCAAATTAAAACAAAATATTACACACATTGTCCAGGCTATCTTGAAAAGCCTGTTCAGGCTTTCAGTGGAAAAAGAAGCCCAAAAGACTTTCAATTTTCTTAACTTCCTAGGGTAGTAGCAGAGATACAGTGTATTAAGGACTCCCGCTCTGCAGAGGTTGCTTTAGAAACTGCTGTAGAGAAGACATTGGAACTCCTTAGCCAATCAATAGAAGATAATAAGACCCTTTGTCAGCTATGATACAATTCACAGGAGGTCGTTTCATTTTGCCTCATCTGACTTCAGCAGGAACATTCCCCATTTTGAAAATTGCTGTAGTTGGATTTTGGTGTTTTATGAATCTAGTCTACTGAGGCTTTCTTACCTTTGTGATGACATTTTCAATGGGTAGGTCTTAAATAGTTTCTGATACATGAGCTTCAATTAGAGGTGGTGTCTGAGGGAGGTACAGCAGTTGGGGTCTGTTCATGATCTTCTTGAATTTGGAGTCTTCACAGAGTCTCAAACTTTTTCTTCCTGTAGTAAAAAGTTATGTTGAAGAATAAAGAACAATGTGGTGCATATACATCATTTAATCTGCCAGGCATAGAGAGTACTACAATTAGCATTAAATAATACCTCCTACTGTTTATAAAGGGTGCTCTGAATTTTTCAAACTCCTTTTATATATATATTGTACTCTTTGAGCCTTCCAGTAAATCTTTGAGGAAAATGGTAGTGTTGGCCACATGAAGTTGATTTTGTAAGTGCGGACACAAAGACTCAGAGAAATGAATTAAAGGTAACACTCAACTCATTTCTCCTCCTGACTTAATGCTGCTCCCTACCTCCCCATCCCCCACCATGTTCCAGTGTGGTATTGTTCCAAATATTTGCTAACTCCTTGGTCTAATGAAATCTGAATGGATGTGAGATGTGTACCATTTCAGAGAAGATCTAAGAGCTACTACAGGGTTCCACCTCTTTCTCATAAACCCGCAGTGTTCCAGAGTAGGGCCTCTCCTTTAGCTGGGGTCCCAGAATGAAGATGACATAGAGCTGTGTCATCTTCAACTGACAGGTGATGGATATGTGGCATGAGTGAGAAATAATTGTGTAAATCTCTGAAATTTTGGAGGGTGCAATTATCTGTTACCTTTGCATAACTTAGCCTAAGACTGCTGGTATACCTGCCTGATTAGTGGGCCCAAATCTTGTGATTTCAGAAGGATACCTCCAGCTCAGTTGCTCATGAGTGAAAGTAATTTTTTACGGAGCAAGCATTGAGAGTTACTAGAAAAAGTGCGAATTGTGTGGATCATTAATAGTCTGTTCTGGCCCTGTTGCCAGTTAATAGATATTTGCAGACTGCAAGTTATAAATCAGTGCTTTATTATGGCCAATTCCAATGTGGGAAATTGGATTTCCCAATTAAGATGATAATGAGACAATGAAGTCAAAAATTTAGCAAATTGTCTGGTATTTACTAATGATTTAGTGGGTCACAACAGTTATCATCAACTTATATCAATGTTTATGAGGATCTTTCTTGGAATTGGAAGAGTGTGTATGCATTGAGACCAGTACGTTGAGAAAGTGGGCTTCTCATGCCTACATCTTTTGGGAGAATTGGAAGGTAGTGGGGGAGAGTGTTCTTAGATGGAAGGATCTGGTTTTATCACTCCTGCCAGGAGCATATTTTTAGCAGTGAGATACCAAGGGTAGCAATTTATAGTGATGAAGTCATTCCTTCCTTGGAAAAAAGTGAGTAGAGTTGAATTCAAGGATACTGTGTTGTGAAACAAAATGACTTTTATTGGTTTGAATTTAACAATTTCATGTAACAAAACTGCTGAGATGTTTGAAACACAGCAACTGATTAGCAAGGGGATTTATAACTTCTTTCGCATGCCTGGCAGTGATGACAAAGGGTCTGACCCTTACAGTGTTAAGAGGCTGGGAAAGTGGCAGCAAGATCACAGTTCAAGCAGAAAGAAGATTCAGAAGAACTAAGGGGGTAGATATTTTTTGGATGCGGAGGCTAGCGTGAGTGTACTGCCACTGCCATAGAAACAAGCCCCTGTGAATTCCTGATGAAGAGAATGTGTGGGAAAATGGTGAGTATGCTTAGTTACACTTCTAATTCTCCACGGATTAATCAGGTAACTGTTGTTTTGAAATTTTATAAAATGCACAAGCCTCGTGATCCATGTAGCCTAGTTTATGCTCAAATCTGGGCTTCAGTCTCCTAAAGTCCTGATTTGGACAGCACAGGGATCAAAAGCCTCTTTTGGATTATTCATGTTAGTAAAACCTTTACTCTAAGCTCCTGCTCAGATTTATTTCCAGGGGTTCAGAATGTTTGAGATAAGAATACCTCAGGGTATCCTTTCTTTTTCTTTCCTATTTAGCCTGCACAACTAATGGAGAGATCTTCTGGTATTCAGATATCTGGCAACAATCTCACCCCCACCCCTCAACCTCCCCCAGTCAGCCTTCCCAGGTCACAGAGATCTTTAGCCATTGCTTTGCTCATGACAACCCACTTGTCACTTTCCTCCCAGCAGGAGATAGAGGTGAGCTTTCTTCCTAGGCCTGGCAATTCTTTGCCTCTGCTTCTTTACTCTCAAGGCCGCTCTACAAAAGCATCTACTCCTGCTCTCCCACCTACTTAAACTCTTGCCTCTTCTTAACAACAGCCCTGCCTCCCCCCTCCCCCCACCCCCTGCATCCCCATAACTTTCTTTTTGGAATTAAAACAAACAAAAAAATAAAGCCCAAATCCAAACCTTGGTTATTGCACTTGGGTTGAACCAAGGGGTTAATTTTTAAGCTTATTACTCAGGAAGGAGCCCCAGTCAAACCAACTGGGGCGATGGTCAGGACTGGAGGTGAAAGTAGCACTTGGGGTTTTTTGTTTTTGTTTTTGTTTTTTTTTATCAGTTTAACCATGTTTTAAAAGATCATTTTTAAGGTATGTGGAATTTTTAGTTATTTCTTCATGATAAAAATGTCCTAAGTGTTGATTAGCTTTCTAAGATAGCACATAGTAGCCAAGTGAACTCGTCATGTAGCTGAACTATTTTACTATGGAGCTTTTCTGAGTTCCAGGGTCCTGAGAACAGAGGATCATGTATTGGGTTGGCCAAAAGTTTGTTTATAAATAAAAGAAATTTATAAAATTTCAAAACATTTTGCAGAAAAACCTGAACGGATCTTTTTGGCCAATCCAAATAATTTTCTCCCAATCTCGGTTAATGACATTTCCAACCACCCTGTTGCTGAGGTCACTAGATGGAGAAGTCATCATCTATTCTATGCTGCCCTCACCCCCAACATCCACTACATCAGGAAGTCTTGGTAGTTTTACTTGCAAAATGAATCACAAGTTTACCCATGTCTTGTTCCGACTCTAGTCCAAGCCTCCTTTGTCTCATGGCTGGGGATTGCAATGGTGTCCCCTTTTGCCTCCCATAATCCATTCTCCAAACATTGATCAGAGTGAGCTCTTAAAAATGTAAGTCATATTATGCCATTCTTCTCTTCAGAATCATCTGATGGCTTCCATGCATCTTAGGATAATGTTCAGGCTTGGTCCTGTGTACGGCACTGTGTGAACTGGATCCTGCCTACTTCTCTGTATTCATCTCGTACCACTCTTTCCTGTGTTCTCTCTTCTCCCACCAGGCTCTAACTCCTTGTATTCATCCGGTAGACTTGTGCAATTGTTCTTTGCCCTGGGATGCCCTTCACATAGATCGTTGCAAATCCGCTTTCTACTCATCATTTAAGTTGTAGCTCAAAAGTCACTCTTTATGAAGGTCTCTCCTAACCACCCTCACATGATTAGCTCTGTTACTACCTTCAGCTATTCGATACCATTTTCATTTTATTTAATTTTCCTCATAGCACTTAATGTTTAAAATTGTTTTGTTTTCTTGTTTGTATTTTCCTATTTAAAGGTTTATGATCTGACTTTTCCCTTTAGAATAAAAGCCGCAGGAAGGCAGCCATTTTATCTTACTCACTGTATCTCTAGCATATAGAAAAGTATGTATGTAGAAAAGTAGAAAAGCATAGTATGTTATAGACACAGCAAAATGTTTGTTTAAAGAATAAATGAATGAATGAAAGTCTCTAGCTGATTCATGCCTTTCTACATCTGACACTGCTTTCTTGTGTCCGATCTGTCTTGTTAGTGTTGATCCAGGGCTACTGTTTAGAGTACAGAATCTGTATTTCGGGGGCTGATTCTGCTCTTTTTTGCTAATACCCCATCCATGTTCAAATGCTGCCTGCTCACTTTTCCCCATGTAAACTGCACTGCCATTCTTTGCTGCAAATTGACTTTCTTAACCACATAGCAAGAGAGAATTCATAGTTCTCCCTTAATTTTCATTAGAACAGAATCATTTTAAAAAATTGTTTTGATCAGCTACTTAGAGAAAAAAAAAACATTCTCTGGGATTCAATGAAATAAACGCTTTTGTTGCCATTCATATAGGCTTTGAAATGGATGCTCCTAATTGGCAGGTGGTTTTTCTCAAAGCTATAATTCAGAGACCCAGGCTTCTTCCCTCTTTGGCTCCACCATGTGCAATGTGGCTTCTCAGGTTGCCATGGCAGGGGAAAGGGAATGGAAGGTGATGAATGGGAAGTTTTCATGGGCCAGTCCTGGCCACATTGCACTTGTCTCATACTTAGTTACTGGCCTTATCTAACTGCAGGAGAGGCTGGTAAATGTTGTCCAGCTGTGTGCCTAGGAAGAAAAAGAATCTGTTTCGGTAAATAGTTTTCCAATTTTCCCGCAGTTACTAAGTGATAAAAAATCTCCCCCATTAGTTTTATGTCTCTTACTTTTTGTTTATTTCCTGAATCTTCCCTGCCCGCAACTTCCCCATCCCCACCCCTGCCCCAGTGGCCCTCTGGCTTCAATTGATTGTATGCAAAAGTGCTCACTTGGAAGCCAGGTAGGATTTAACTATCTCAATTACGCTTTCTTGTTTGCATTATTATTTCTTTTTAAAAAATATTTATTTATTTATTGGCTATGTTGGGTCTTCGTTGCTGCACACTGGCTTTCTCTAGTTGCAGTGAGCAGGGGCTACTCTTCAGTGTGGTGTGTGGGCTCCTCATTGCAGTGGCTTCAGTAGTTGCAGCACACAGGCTCAATAGTTGTGGCACACAGGCTTAGTTGCTCCGTGGCATGTGGGATCTTCCTGGAGCAGGGCTCGAACCCATGTCCCCTGCATTGGCAGGTGGATTCTTAACCACTGTGCCACCTAGGAAGTCCTTGCATTATTATTGCTTGTTTGCATTCCAGACTTCCTAGTGGCCCTCACTGTATCACCTCATCAGGAATTGCTCTATCCGCAATATACCTCATGTGCCAAAGTGACCCATCTCTTCTTCCTTCCAAACAAAATTCACAGCTTCTCACGTGCTGCAGTTCTGAGGTTTATACTTAGTGGAAAGCAATTCATGGAACAACCCTACACATATTTGTAAATGATTGATATCCATATAACATTCCCAGAGGTAAAAGTACTCTTAAAAGAGGATGCCTATTAATTAAGAAAATCCCCAAACTGTTAAATTTCAAGCAGAATAGCAAAAGAAAATGAAAAATTAAAAATCACTTTAATGTGGGAGAGAGAGCTCTTGGCAGGAGAACTAAGCAGATTGTCCGTGCCTGGGAATTTGCCTTGGTGGTCACCTATCCTCAAATGTTCCTGCTTCCTAGCAATTTCGTTGACTCCATTTTTTTTTTTCTTGACAACTCCCATGGCAGTGATATAGTGAAAGAACGTGAATTAAGGATGAGATCTTAAATGATCCTGGCTCTACCACTTAGCAGCTGGGTGATCTTGGAAAGTCACCCAGTTCTTCTGTGTTTTTGATTTTCTCATGGTCCAAATAGGACTTTTAAATATGCCTTAAATAGTACCGGTTGCTTGTGCAGGTTAAATAAGGTGTTGAATGTGAAAGTATTCAATATTTTGTAAATGCTAGAGCAGTGTAGCTCTGTACTGTAACTTATTGATGATGATATTATATAATTATATGTTATGTAATTATTCATTATAGTAACAATACGTATTCTCATCTTTGGCAGTGCTTGGAGTAGAACTTGGCCTTCAGGGATTTAGGGTTGAGATATACTTACACACACACAGATTATATATCTAACTCATGGTTAATTTTATGTGTCAATTTGGCTGTGCTAAGGGAAGACTGAACAGCTGGTAAAACATAATTTCTGAGTTTGTCTATGGGGGGTTTTCTGGAAGAAGTTAACATTTGGTTCCCCTACCAATATGGGCAGGAGTCATCTAATTCGTTGAGGTTCCAGATAGAACAAAAGAGCAAAAAAAGGATAAATTCCTTCTTTCCTTTCTTGAGCTAGGACATCCATCTTTTTATACCACCCTCGGACAGTAGAGCTCTTGGTTTTCAGGCCTTCAGACTCTAGGACTTATAATAGCAGCCCCCTGGTGTACGTGTCTTTGGACTTGGACTGAGTTATACCACCCACTCTCCTGGTTCTCCAGTTGTCGCTGGCAGATTGTGGGACATCTAAGCGTCCCTAACATAATATATTTTATATGTTACATGTCTGTATGAGGTATTGAGCCAATACCTGTAATAAATCTCCTTTTATATATAAATCTGTATGAGAATGGAGATATGGCTGGTGGTCAGATGGTGAAAAGCATTGTACGCATGCTAAGAAGTTTGAGTTTTGGGGGGTCGGGGGGGAATGAATTGGGAGATTGGGATTGCCATATATACATTACTAATAAGGAAAAAATATCAAATTGTACATTTTAAATATATGCAGTTTATTGTATGTCAATGATATCTCAATAAAAGTTCTTAAAGGAAAAAGAAAAGTTTGAGTTTTATCCTGTACACCAGTGTACACCTGTGTGGGATGCAGGCATAACAGCAGGTGAGAAATTGGATCTGCTGGGGTATGGAAAAATATTAGAACTTTAAGTGCATTTTCATTTCATCCTTTAAATTACTATTTTGGCATAAGTTTTACATTGTACATCATATATTAGTATAATAGTACATGTATGTAGCCCCAAATTGCTCTCAATGAGGATACATGATCAAAAGCAGAGATCACTGCAGTAGGCCACAGCGAATTTAGTGGGGGATCTGAGGTTGGGGGGACATTATTGAATTGATATGTTAGGAAGCTCAATCTCATGGCCACATGGAAGCAACATTGGCTGGGGAGATGCTGAGGGCAGAGAGCCATTCCACAGTGGTATCTTCGTGGGTTCTCAGACTTGGCCACAGTGGGTGCCAAGGAAATATTGACATCACAGAGATAAGCTTGTTTGGCCTTGCTTGGTGTCTTTCCCCAAATCCTCGCAGACATGTTCCATCTGAGTCTTGACCATGACTTCCTTCTGAGAGGTGACTGCTCCAGTGTCTAGCATATTCCCAGGTGAATCTTCTTTGCGCTGCTCTTTGGTGGATCTGTCTGAGGGCCTGATGATATCCAGAGGCCAAGCCTGCAAGGATGGCTTTACATTATTTTCCAATGGTGTACTTTCACTTTTGGCTCGCTTTGAAATGTTTTAAGACTTCAGAGGGTCTCCTTGAAAGACATTATGAGTATATTATGTTACGTATAGTCTTTAGCAATTTATGTAGCAAAAAGAAGGAAGAGAAAAAAAGAGAGGAAGGGGAAAAAAATCGCTGCTTATGTTCCAGGGACAAGTCCTTTATAGAACTTATAATGAAAATGGGAATTTAGTAGATTTGAATATTTTTGGTTATTTGAAAAATAAATACCTCTTGGCTATCTCCAATATGCCTAATATCTAGACAGGATTGAGCAGAATTCAAATCAGTGAGTTTTTATTGTGCCTTTGGTATTGTGGCTGGTGTAATGCCTACTGTGCCTTCTGCTTCTTGGTGAAGCTTGCCTGGGAAAACAAGAATTGTACACTCAGAATAATAGGGGAGAATAGCAGGGGTATAGCAGAAAGACTTGACTTAGATTTGGGGCATCTGAGTTAGAAATCCCAGCTTAACCGTTATTTTGTGAACTTAAGCAGGGAACTTCATCATTCTCTATTCCCCTTTGTAAAATTAGTGTTCCAATTTTTACCTTAATTAGTCCCTTTTAAGAATTGCTATAGGAACTCAAAGGAGCAAAAAGGTCTAAGGTAGGATCTAGTACAAAATCAGATTTTAGTTAAATGTTACGTTTGAGTATGATAAATGCTCGGTTAGGCATAATTCAGTCTTATGTATGGTTTGGGAAATGTGTCAGTGAGTAGTAAGGAAGAGAAGGGCTAAGTCCTGGAATTAGCAGGAAAGATGCCATAAGAGAGGGGTTTTGAAAGATTGGGATTGACTGGGAAGGATGAGGAATGTTTGATGGGTAAGTATGGGGTGCTATAGGACTTTCAAAAAGAGACATTAGAATGAGATGCAGTTAGTGGAACTAGAGGTAGGGTTAAAAGGAGATCAGTGCAAGAGATGGGAACAACATCTCTCAAGATCTGGAGATAAAAGAGAGCAAAAGCATGCTTTGTTTGGAACCCAGGAGGGGAGTTGGAGAGTGGTGAGTGCAGAGGGAGGCAGTCTTGTCAGCCTGTGAAGTTCAGATTCTACTCTAAAGGCAATGGAGGTTGGTGAAGGTTTTAAGAAAGGTGTGATAAGATCTGATCTGTATTTTGAAAAATCATTCTGGCTGCAGTGGGGGACTGAATATAACAGCAAGGCAGGGACCCCAGGTGTCAGTCTGTTGGAGTCATTTAGGCAAGATGTTGTGGTGGTTGTGGATGTGGACTAAAGGGCAGGAGGTGAAATTGGCAGGATTGGTTGATGGATTGGATGTGAGGGGTAGATTGGATATTATCTGAAAAGTGAAATTAGAATCCATTCTCTGGCTGCTACATCCATACCACAGCAAACTCTGATGGCTGACTTAGTGGCTTCCTCCTCTGGGCTCTGATAGTATTTTATTCAGACTTTTATTACTGTGCCTGTCTCACAGGATCTTAATTACTTTTTAACATATTTTCTAGGTAAAGAGCTATTCAAAGTTCAGGGCTGTGTCTGAGTCATCTTTGCATCCCCAAGACCCAGCCTAGGGCTGGAACATAGTAAATATACAGGGAAGACTTTCTGAGTGGACTGATGAGTGAATGGAGATGCGATTCCCCAGGAATAAACTTCAGTGCTCTTCTTTCCGCGAAGGCGTTTAGCATCTCGTAGAGAGATCTTACTAATTTCCTTTCCAATTTTAAAGTGGAAAAAGCGACCCTGTCGTGTGTTCCAGTTGTAGCTTGCACGTCTCTACTCTGCCTTCCCCTCCTTTTATAGCACTGAAAAGATTTGCAGAAAGCCCACTGCTAGCTAATAGCTTCTGAGGAGCTGCTGTGGAGATTCAGGGACTTCTTCCCATTCACTTCCGGCTCTTTATCACTTTTCTTGCTGCCGCTGAGATGCTGAATTTTGTCTTTTGATGTTGACATCTGGCTCCTCAAAACTCTAATGGGAACTTTTCTGGGCCAAACTAAAGGAATTTGGTGTAGCAGATAGATTAGAGTTTACCTGTCGGTGCCTCTAGCATCGTGCAAAGTTAGGTTTTTGCATTTGACTGACAAAGTTATACATTTATTTGTTTAGGGTTGGGAAGAAAGAATGGAAATGAACATTCAGGATGTCAGGTTCATGGGGGCTGGGACTGTTGCTTGTTTTATTCACTGTTGTATCCCTAGCACCTAGGACTGTGTCTGGAACAGAATGGCACTTAGCCCCAAACTTCACATTTGTGCCAGGCAGCATGCTAGGCAGGTCTTTATACCTGTTATCTTATTTAACCCTTACTGTCTATACTTAGCTGATAAAGAAACCCAACATCACACTTCATTGCTCTGTAGTAAATGACAGAGTCAGAATTTAATCTCGGGGCCTCCTGACACAAAAAGTAATACACAGCCCGATGGAATGATCCAGAGGAAGAATAACTCCAGTTGATGCCTGTGATGCTTTTTTAGTTGCCAGGATACACCTGACTAGGTGTCCATGTCCTCCGGTTCTAGTCTGTGGCAAATTTCTTACATAGAAGTAATATTTATATTTCTGACACACCAGCACAGCATTTTGCTGTGGGCAGGGTAAACAGAGCATCCTTTCCCAATTGCAGACAAGCTGTGATAAATAGCAAGTCTCAGGATTCTCGGGGATCTTTAGTTAGCATTCCCTTCCTGGGTGATTTCTCTCATACCTCATGTTGGTCTGGGGTGTGGGCAGTCAAAGGGAATCTGTTTAATGTGGAGTTTGAAATGCTTACATTTAAAAAAGATACGTGGTTTTAGTACTTTCTGCATTCCCAGTCTCTCAATATACTTCCACAAAGTGGATTTTTTTCCAAAACCATTTTGATGAATTGCAACTCATTAGTAGTGAATGATTGTCTACTGTTATTCACTAATGATGTTCCCATCGGTAATTAAAATTAGGGTCTTCCTTTGAGTGTTCTTGGATATATCTCATTGCATTGCCCTCTTCCCCAGTTCATTGGTAAGAGCTGGGCCTCCCCCGAGGATGCAGTTGAAATCTACCACTTATTATGTGATTAGTTCTGGTGTAGCTTCAGAAGTAGACTTTTCTTGTTAGCAGTTATGAATATTATATTTGAAAGTGAAAAATTCAACCGGAATACCACACACACACACAGTGTTCAGTTGTTTTTTTACTTTTGAACATAATTTGTAATATATTTTAGAATAGACAGTAAATGTCCATGATATACAGTAATTGACTAAAGCACACTGAAATTTAACTGGCTACCGAATGACAGGTGGGCCGTTTGTTTTCTACATCCCCACCCAGCTTTATGGTTATCCACTGGTCACAGAGTATTGAATCCCTCTTGTTGAAGATCTGGAGGGCTCACCCCAGTGTTACATGTGTGTTTACTGTTGCATTCTTAACGTTTATTCCACTGGTCCTAAGAAGGGAGGGAAAAATGATTCCTTGTTCAAATATACGTTTAGAACATATTGCATACTAGAGGTCAAAATTGCATTCAGTGCTTTAAAAAGCCCTTAGAAAACTGTGTTCAACCTAGCTTCTGTTAACCTTATTTGTACATGAAATCATCTTAACACATGAAATCTCTTATCATTCTATGAAACTAGTGTTTTGTGAAACACATTTTGGAAAATGATCCTGAATGTGTCTTACTACATAAATTATAGGTTCTACTCATGTTTACAAATCTGGGGATTCCCAGAAATCTCTGGATATTTATATTACAAATGTCAAGATTTCATATTATGACTCTAATGAATTGTAAAAGTTTAATAAAACTATTTTAGTGTGAACTCCTACAACATCTGTTTTTACTCTTTAGTAATTTGTCTAAGCTATGCATTACAAATTTTTTCTGAATAATAATTAAGAAAATGGTTTATCATGTTGTTTTCCCTCATTTGGTAAAGTTTGGGTTTGATATTGCTGAATATGTGACCGTTAAGCATATGTATGAGTAGAATAAATATAACAAATATTTGTATAGTGCATTGTAGCTTATAAAGTGCTTTAATATATTTTATTTCCTTAATCTTCTATCAAATCCCATAAAATATGGATTCTTATTTTAAGACTATTTTATAGATGAGAAACTAGGATCCTCTCTTAAAACATACTCAAAGCTTTTTGAATACTTACAGTACACAAGGCACTCGTATTAGCGTGGAGAGTAGACTCCAAGAGGTCAGCGGTTTTTGTCTGCTTCCTTCACTGCTGAGTTTCTAACGTCAAGCCTCACCTGGAACGTAGACGCTAATTTGTTGTAATGGTTGAGGGCATCAATCAATCAATGAATGAATCATAGTAATCATTGCTGCTAATATTTATTAATATATTTTATATAATTATATGTTAAATACTTTACATGTGTTTTCATCTTTTTCATATTATACCCTCAGAAAAATATTGATATTCTCATTTTACAAGTGTGGAACTAGGGCTAGGAAAAGTCAAGTGGCTTTCCTGAGGTTACCCCATTAGTTAAGTAGTGTAGTTAGATTGCTTCGCTTCTGCAATCCTAGTTCTTATCTCTGCAAGAGGGAATTGAGGCTCAGATGTTATAATTAAACCTATATCTTTTTATACCTAAGCCAGCTGTTTTTATACAAAACCACCTCATTAGATTGAATTCAGCCCCATGGTAAACAAATAATGATGCTGCTGTTGCCACGACTGCCAATTACCATGCCTCAGCATCTTTTCAGTGAGTCAGTGTGCTTAGTATCTTATACGCATTATTTCATTTAATTCTCACAACTCTACAAGCTAGGTACTACTTTTATTTTCATAAAACCATGGCTTGGAGAGGATAAATGACTTACCCAAGGTTACACTGTTAATAAATAGTATGCCTGTAACCCTAATCTCAGACTGTATTTATCTCCATGGAAAAAAAAAAAAAGCCAAAAAACAGAATAAAACAATCAGAGAAACTTAATGAGGTGTTTTATCTGTTTTTACTTTCTCTTCTTATAGTGGGTTCAGGGAGCATAATTTGGATACCTTAGATAGGAAACAGTTTGGGAGATTTTTATTTCACAGTCTTAGACCATACAGCTAAGGAACACCCTCCTGGACTTGCTAGATCCCTTTCCCAGTCCCTCCCAATGGAGAACTTCACAGAAGAACCTAGATGACTAGCACACCTGCACCTATCATCTTCCCGCTCTCATGCTCTCATCCCCTTCCTCCACCCTCCCCTTCCAAGACCCAGGAGTCCTCCCCCCAGCTTCCTTCCTTTCTCACTAGGTTATCCTGTAAAATCCGCTCCTCCTGGTTAGCCGTCTGCTCTATTTCTCTTTCTAATCCCGCCAGTTTCCTCATTTTCTAATTATTATCCACATTATTGATGCTGAGTGCTTAGTGTAATAGGACATGCTGTTTATAATGGCCACAGGTAGTTACACTTCAAAAGGAATGAATGGGATTCAGCAGGCCCCCCAGCATATTTACTGGAGAAAGACAAAGGATTTAAATTAACGGATTAATTGGAAGCCTCTTAGGTGCACTTAGTTTCTGGTCGACTGAACCAAGTTCTTCTCTTAAAAGGTCAATGAGTTTTTCCATAATTTTTAGCTGCTCTGAGAAAGAAACCGTAAATCTTTCTGTTTATTTGCTTTATAAATCTCCCTTCAGCTCATTTAGTATGGGGCTGAACATCATAAATCCATGCCTTTCTTCTAGAAAAAGAAAAACAAACCATGTTACCATAAAAGGAAACGTGGTCTACTAAAACTATAAGAAACTGTAAATGTCATCTCTTCCTGACTGGAAGATATGAGAGAGAGAGTGAGTGTGTGTGTGTGTGTGTGTGTGTGTGTGTGTGTATGTACACACATGTACACATGTATATACATACATAATGTTTTGAAAAATCATACTAGCGGGCTCCTGATATTATATATAGCATATTTTACTGCATTTTCCAAAGGAATGAAATAATCTTTTTATTAAAATAATATCTGCTTTAACCCAGGCAGCATAAAGTTAGAAATAATAGAAAACACGGTCAAACCGGTTAACGATGTGCTCGGAGACTTGGAAATTTTGATGATCTCAGGGTAAGGCCTGGGAACCCTTGTGTGTCCCTTTGTTGCTGAAAAATCTTTCAATTCCTGAATCCCTTTTCTGGTCTTGGAGAACATGAGGCTATGCTCCTTGTTGATTTCTGCTAGGTGATGGAGGTTACTGACAAGGCCACCAGCTATCGTTGGGCATTGATTCTCAGCCTCTTCTTATTTATCATGCTAGATTTGTCTGGCCAGGTTGAGGCTTATTGCCTCTAGTCGTGTGTACATGGAAACACAACTTTGGAGGTGGTTTTTGTGCCCTATTTTTATCGTTCAGGTTTTTTTTCTCCACAAAGTGGTACCCAGAAGAATGGAATCTTCGTAAAGTTGGAGAGGGTGTCTTATTCATTGACCCATCTCCAACACCTAGTACTGTTCATGGCACACTGGTTAGAAGTTGTTTTTTCTAAGTATTTGATGATTTAAAATGGATGTATTTGAGTCACTGAAGTTTTAAGTATTTTGGATAGCTGACCTCTCTTTTTCCCTCCGTTTCTTTGAGTTTACTGAGCACTTCTTGTTCTCAGATACCCTGTGGGTGCTAAGACTACCAAGAAAGGAGGACATCAGCATTTCCTGACCTCCTCTCTCACATTAGATATTGGGTGCTTTTACACATATCATCTTATCTAATGGTCACAATACACTATACAGTAGACTTTATGTTCTTCACCTTTAAAGATGAGGATATAAACTCCAGAAAGATTTTAGGTAGGATTGACATTTAGGTCAGCCCGTGTACAGGCATTCATTCATCCCTCGGGTTCTTGAATGCTGCTGAGCAGCAGAATCTCCGAGAAGATTCCGTTTCTGGGGACCCTTCCTGGACCCAGAACCCAAGCAGAATGTTTAGAGACTCTAACCACTGAGAGGTTTGTGATGTGCCCCTCCCATAGATAAGTCATTATTTTTTAAAGTAAAGTATAAAGAGTATATAAAGTATAAAGAGGCCCTATAAAGTCCTTAACTTTTCTCAGGATGACTAATTTATAATTTTAGAAAGATTACGTATCAACTTATCTTTAAATGTCATGCTCTTGCATGTACTCTCTCTCTCTCTCTTTCTTTTACTCCATTCGCTTTCCTCGTGCCTTACACCATAGCCTGACTATTGGGTAACTCAGCGATTGCCAGACCATGGGATTCTGATGCACAGCTGTGGAGCAGTTCACTAAATATTTTGGGTTCTACCCACTTCTAGGCACTAAACGTTTGCTATGGGACGTGTGGTTCTGGCCAAGGAGCTTTAAGCTGAAGTCGTGTGTTGCTTCCAAGCCAGAAGAGTATTTAATTTCTGGGTAAGAACCTCCAAACGCCTTCCTTTTGGCAACAGCAACCTCAGATAAGGGCTGTTTTGTCAGCTTTGATTCCAGAGTATTCCAGTGATCTGCACCTGCCCCCGTGATCTGCACTGGACATGTAATGTGAATTAAATTAACTTTTGTTATTTTTAAGCTATTGAGATATGGGATAGTTTGTTATCCCAGCAAAACCTGTGGCAGCCGTGTGTGGAAACTACTATTCTGTGTTATACAAGACACTTGAAACTGAATTTTAAAGGCTGATTTTAGTATTTTACCAGGCACATAGGGAGAAAGAAGGATGTCAGCCAGAAGGAAAAGCATATGTATTTTGACACCTTTATTTATCAGATTCTTAATTTTTGTCATTTTAGAATTGGTTTTAGAAGAGCGTGGAGAGGTTAAGAAGATAATTTTAGTAGGGACCAGGAATTCTTAGCTATGGGTATCATAGGGCCCATCAAAGGCATGTGGGTATGACAGAAAATGGCTGGAGAGAGGGCAGGATGTGATGGTGAAATGCAGTTGAGTCGTTTATTATACCTAGAACGTGAATTATATGTAGGCAAGTGGTAGAAAATGAAGCAATTTAAGTTCTTAACAGTGGCCTAGAATATAGCCACTATGGAAAAGCATTAAAAAATTAAAAATAGAACTGCTACATGACCTAGCAATTCCACTCCTAGGTAGTTTTTTTTATTATGCAGCTAATAATTATATTTACCGAGACACTCCTAGGTATTTATCTGAAGAAAATAAAAAAACACTAATTTGAGAGGACATTTGCATGCCTATGTTCATTGCAGCATTATTTATAATTACTAAGATATGGAAGCAACCTAAATGTCCATCAGTGAATGCATGGATAAAGAAAGTGTGGTGTGATACGTACACACACACACACACAATGGAATATTATTCAGTCATTTAAAAAGAATGAACTCTTGCTTTTGCAACAACATGGACCTTGAAGGCACTACGCTAAGTGAAATGTCAGGCAAAGATGAACACCATATGATCTCACTAATTTGTGGAATATTAAAAAAAAAAAAGAAAAGCAAGCAAGCTTATTGGTGGTTGCAGAGAGGGGAAATGAACAAAATGGGTGAAGGGAGTTAAAGGTACAAACTTCCAGTTATAAATTGCATACGTCATGGAGATGTAATATATAGCATGGTGACTGTAGTTGTATTGCATGTTTTAAAGTTGCTGAGAAAGTAAATCTTAAAAGTTCTCATCACCAGAAAGAAAAATTTTTGTTAACTATGTATGGTGATGGATGTTAGCTAGACTTGTGATCATTTTGAAATACACACAAATATCAGATCATTATTTTGTATACCTGAAACTAAAATAATGTTGTCTTTCAATTATACCTCAATTTTAAAAGTGTAAAAGGAACAAAACAAAATATAAAACAGTGCCTAGGAGGCATCCCTCGTCTTCTGAGCAGAGCAGTGACACATTAGGCCTATTGTCTTAATTTTGTGAAGAGTTGGCAAAAGTCATCAGACCTTTGACAAACTCAGTTAAGCTTAAAACACTTGCCTTGGCCCTATTGCTGTTTCTCTCACCTCTGCTTTCCCTTAGTAATAAGCTAAGCAAATGTAGGTATATGTTAGATCTAGAGTTTCTAGCCAGAAAATTTCCTCCTGAAAAAGCAAGGAAATAAGAATCCAGTAATGGTGTATAAGTGTGCTTGTTGTATGATTAGATTTCTTTGATATGCAAATAGCAGAAATCCAAACCCCAAATGGCTTAAGCAGAGAAAGTTTATGGACTAAAATAACTGAAAGTAGCCTTTAGGCAAGGATGGATCCAGGACTCAGCTCAAACAATATCACCAGGACGCTTTCTGTCTCTCTATCTCTGGCTTTTGTTAGTTTTATTCACAGGCAGATCTATTCTGCTGCTACCCTCAGCTTCAAATTGTCTTCCTAACAGGGGAATCCCAGTCATTTTAGCAATAATCGTAAAATTGAATCTAATTAGTCTGGTTTAGGTCGAGTACTTGGCCCTGAACCACTCTTGGTATCCTTGAAGCTATAAGATACTGATTAGCCAGTCCTGGGGCACAGTCCCATGCTTGGAAGGTGACAGCAAAGGTCATTTCCACTCAGTGTATGTGGACTGAGTGTAGAGGAGAGGTGGTTCCTTAAAGGAAACTCAAGGTGTTATATTGGAAGAAATGAGGGGATAGATTTTTGGGTCGGAAAAAAACAGTAGCTATCCTCTACTGTGATGTTTTTTGAATTTGCAGTTGAGGTTACTGTAAAAATGATGGTATGATTGATAATGGTTACGCAGAGAAAGCCCTGAATTGAGATTCAGGAGAACTGGATTTAAATCCCCATGTGCTACTCTCTGGCTGTGTGATCCAGTCTCCCCCCTTAGTTGCCTTACCTGTTGAGTAGGTGGAATGGTACTCTCTATGATGTTGCTATGCAGGCAGTAAGACAGGATATTGCCCACGTGGTATCTTTAAAGATTGTCCAGCCCCGTCATTCTGTGGGCAAAGAGGGTTAAATGACTTGATCAAGGTTGTATAGTCACTAAGGGCAGGATCAGAAGTGTCTGTGTCTCTCGGCATTGAAGCCAGGATTTTAATAACAGTTGTGAAAGCGCCCTGGAAGATGTTATGAATTATGTGTATGTGATTTGCTCTTTCTAAAAAGTCATTTGTATATGGAATTTTTATTAATGAAAGAATTTTAAAAGGCAGAGCTTACTACTTTAAAGGATTTCTGTAGTTAATCATTTAGAATCTTCTTGTTTAGCAAAAAAAACTCCACCCCGTTTACCTTTGTTTTGATAAGTATTATATTTTTTAGATACCACCTTTACTTAGAGTAAGGTCAGATCTGCTAATTCTGTTATTTTAAGATGACATCTTGATTTTCATTGTTTTTAGCATTACATGGTGGGGAGAGAACAAACTTAGGCAGCAGAAGGACTTTGGCTCCAATTGAGCTTTGTAACTGTGGCAAGTTATGGAGCCCCTGGGCACCTGTGGTCTCCATCCTCTGCGGTGTGTGTTACTGCCTGTGGTAGCACTCGAAGCTATTCAATTCTTATCCCACCTGCACCTTCTTAATGCACACGCACGCTGTGGCACAGCATTCCGGAATTCTTGCTCCCTCTTGGCTCACTTCCATTCCCCAGGTGTTAAGTGATGGAGCTCCTCAAGGCTAGATCCTAGACGTTGTCTCTGCTGACCCCCCCTTTCCCTGCCACTGCCCCACCCCATCTATGTCCGCTTCGCTTAGCTCTGATGGATGGTCGACTCACACCTTTATACTGAACCCCCAGCTGAGATCTCTCATCTAAACTCCATGCCTGCATGTCTAATTGCATATTTGACAGCTCTACTTAGATGTCTCAAAGGTACCTCAGATGCATTGTGGCCAAAACAGATGCCGTGTATCCTGCTCTACTCCCAGTAGTTCCTCTACCTGTGAGTGATAGCACCAGCCCTCTTGTTACACAAGGCACAGATTTATGAGACATCCTTAATGTTTTCCTCTCCTTCACCCCAATGTCCAATCCATCATCAAGTTTGCTTGATTTTACCTCCTGAGTATCTTATCAATCCATCACTTCCATCCACAGTCTCTGCCTCCCTTTTGTTGCGGCTTCCCTTGTCTTTCATGTCAACTGTGGCAGTGGCCTCATAATTTCCTTCCTTCTGGCTCTTTCCAGTGGGTTTTATGTGCTGCGCACAGAGTCATCTTCTCAAAATGCAAAACTTATGCCATCCCCCTGCCCTCGTGCATGGATTTCCACTGCTTTAAGGAAAAAGATGCATCCTTATCACAGGCCACAAGGACTTTTAGGATCTCTCTTCTGCTCTCACTTTGCACCATGCTCCATCTTTCTCTCCATCCACATGTGCTATTTCTCACTAACAGTCTGTAGTGTTCTTTCCCCATTCCTTTTAACTTCTCCTTAGCTATCTTCCACCCTTTCTTCAGCTCTCAGATCAGTTACATCTCCGTTGACTTCACCATCAGGGTCAAATTTTCAGTATTCACTCCCTTAAGACCATAGATATCTCCTTTTTGTATACTCTCACAATGCTAATTTTATGTTTGTTTGCATAATTTCTTGATTCTTCTAGTCATTTTCCCCTTGAATATTATATCCCTAGCACCTTGTAAAGCATTGACTTATTAGGTGAGTAAAAAATATTTGACTGTCTTATTTTTGTGAAAATTCATGACCTCTGATGCCAGACAGATCTGAATTTTACATCCCTGCTTCGCTTCTTACTTGTTACCTGACTTGAGAGAATGACTTGAATTCTCTGGGTTCTTAGTTCCCTCATCTGCAATATGTGCTAGTAATTCTACAGCGTAGGTTGGAATCAGATGAGATAACATAATAACCCACCCAGCAGGGGGCCTGATGCATGGTAGAAACTAAGAAAATGTTTATTCCCTTTCTTCTCCCCTCCAACTCTCCTTAGAGTATGACAGGTTGTCTTTTTACAAATGTTGCGATGCTCTTCTCTTTACATTTTTCTGATCTTTACAACCATCTCCTTTTTTCTGCTGGGCTGGGCATGTGCCTGACTCCTACTGGATGCTGTTCAGTTCATTAGTGATGAGTCATCACCATCTCGTGTCCTCTCAGTGGTCCGTGCAGAATCACATGGCACCTTAATAGCCAACATTTATGATGATGGGCCATTTGCAGGGAGATGGGAGTAATTTGCTTAGTTTTGAAGGTACATTAACTTGCTCTGGTCACTAAGACTCGATGATTAAATTTTTTCTGAGTCCCCAAATGGCATCTCTACTTGGACTCTCTTTGATTTCAAACCAGGTTTCGATGAATTTTTAAAAAATCCATGCTCTACTGACCGAGTTAGTGGTCCCCTCCCAGTTATGTTGATTCCCTAAAGGATCTGGGTGGATTAGGTCAGCTCTGTTTGCTGAAAAAGTTAGTAAAATAACTTTTTGATCTGATTTACCTGGTCAACTCACCAGAATGATCAGACTAGTTACCTTGAGCTGTGAATAAGAAGAATGGACATGCCATTAGGAGAATCATGAGGTTAAATAAAGTTACTGCTTTATTTCATTCCTGCTTTGTTCCATAAAGAGTTTGCAGTGGCTTACAAGAATATGAAAGAACAGTAAAATAGAAATAAATTTAAAACAAAAATCCCACTAGACAATGAAATCATAGCTAGGCTAGAAAAACAAGATAGAAGGAAATTTTATACCTGAATCTGTTGGCAATAAGCCTTATACAATTAGTAAAATTGGGCTGTATATATTTTACTGAGCAGAAGAGGAACCCTGATTAGTTACGAAATTCACATTGTCCATGCACAAAAGTTAGGGCATTTCAGTGGAAGGAGCCTTTTGGATTCAGGGCCAGGCTGCTGCTGTTACTATCTCGTGAGGCTTCACTGAGGAACCTTCACCTCTTTGACCTCTGTTTCCTTCCTTGTCATGAGGAAGTTGAACTCAGATTCAGAGGTCACACCTTGGCATTCTAGGTGCCATATTTGGCCTGCAGGTGTTTCTCTCTGGCTTACAGGGCGCTTTGGAGACTTTGATTTGATACCTCTTGACAAGGTTTGCAGGCCTCCAGTTTACCACGTTCCTCTTCACTCCCTCTTGTGATACACCTGGCTCTCTTCTCTGAAGCCAGGGAACCCCCCACCCCGCCCCCCCATGGAAAGCATACCAGGTGATGCCTCAAGCGAGTCTCAAAGGGGTAGATGTTTGATCAGGACTTTTCAGGGTCCCAGGCCCTTCCTTTCCTGTCCTACCATTTTGCAGTCCTGGCCCAGGTCCACTTTTCTCCCCAGACATTGACTGCCCACGTTCCAGATGGGGATGAGAGGGAGACCGTTAGGGAAGATCGCCTTTGTCAGCTGGCCACTCTCACCTTCACCTCTAATTTGAAGATGCTTATCCTGTCAGTCTCCTATCTTCTGTCTATGAGCTCTGGGCAGCTATAATCTTAAACACCTTCTCAAGGACCCTGAAGGATCAGGTTTTACCAGGTGCTCATGGCTCATGAACTTCATCCTGCGTCAGAATCACCTGGAGTCAGATGGCCAGGCCCCATCCCCAGAGTTTCTGATTCATTAGGTCTGGGGTGGAGGTTGATAATTTGGCATTTTAACACGTTCCCAGATGATGCAGCATCCTCCCTCATTCCGGATGGCAAAAATATGCCTTGAGAACCACTGTTCTGTACATTTGGGCACCTTTTTACCTTTTTTAAGCCCTCATCAATAAAACAAATGACTGTAGACATCTTGTGTGCCTTATCGTACAAGGAGGGGAATTATCGCCCTCTCTAAGAGAATCAGAGAATGAGTGTGGCCAGGTGACTCTTCTTTTTTTCCCTCAATTTTAGACCCTTCACTTACATAACATTATGTAAGAAATCATTTTTCTATGTAAATAAGCTTCAAAAATTACAAAAATATTTGTTGTTATTTAACTGGATTGAAAAGTTAAGTATTTTAAAAAATTAAAATACTTAACTCTTCAGAAGAAAACTACTGAACATATAATGCAATATTTGCCTAGTACAAACTCTGGCATATGGTAGGCAATAATCAAAATGGCTTTTTTAATAGATAAGAAAGAATCCCCACAGGGCTGAAACATTGCCTAATTCTAATGAAAAAGGCCAAAGCCATTCTAACTAGATTTTGCTCTAGATATACCCTAGTTAATTTATTATTCTCCCTTTGTAACCCTCCTCAACTAATTTGACCTCAATTGTTATGATCTAATAAAAATCTATATAGCATGGGCTCTGGAGCCAGACTGCCCAGGTTTAAATCCCTTTTCTATCACTTCCTAGCTATAGATACTGGGCAAATTACTTAACTTCTTTGTGCCTTGTTTTAACTCATCTGGTTAATGGGGATGATAATAGCTCTTAAGTCACACCATTGCTCTAAGAATAAAATGAGTTAATACATGTAAAGGATTTGAAATAATGCTTCACACATATGCATGTTAATATTATAATGTATTCTTGCCTTCTCCAGGGCATGGTGTATTTTATGGAAATAACGTCTTGATTTTGATATATTATTTTCCACTTAATAAAAGAGAAAACAGGCACAAAAAAGCTGGAATTTCTGTGCTTTTAAGGACTGGTGACCATCTCCAGTTCAGCCTCCTGGGTTGAGCTGTGCTTACACCTTCCATCAGAGAAGGTAAATATGATGTGGTGTTTTCATTCTACCATTTGGTAGTTGGAATCTCCTATTGTTTAAAGAAGTAATGTTTCCTTTTTTCAAAATCAATTAATTTTATTTTTGGCTGCGTTGGGTCTTCGTTGCTGTGCGTGGGCTTTCTCTTGTTGCGGAGGGGAAGGTCCTCTTCGTTGCAGTGCTCGGGCTTCTCAGTGTGGTGGCTTGTCTTGTTGCAGAGCACGGGCTCTAGGTGCTCAGGCTTCAGTAGTTGTGGCACACGGGCTTAGTTGCTCCACAGCATGTGGGATCGAACCCGTGTCCCTGCATGGCGAGGTGGATTCTTAACTACTGCACCACCTGGGAAGTCCTAACATTTCCTTAATTTAATAAATTCCCCTTGCTCTTCCTGCTTCTTTATTGCATAGGGGTGGCCTGCGCTTCAGAGTTAAGATTCCTTCTTCTGAGCAGACATTACGTTAGTCATCTGAGTCAGAATTGAACGACGTATCATGGTAAATAGCTGTGAATTTAATCCTACAAGCCCTATTATCATCTGCTTGTAGATGGTAATGGCAACATCTTATGCTCATAATACTTATATGTTTTTTCTAAGCTTTTTCTTGTTGGGTTGTCAGAACACCTTGGGGAGGGTTGTTATTTTCTCAACTTGCTACTGCACAAAGCTTTGGAATCAGACAGGCCTGAGCTCTTCAGCTGCCCTCCCAGCCCCCACCCCAGCTAGCTGTTTAGCCTCAGGCAAAGTGCTTCACCTCTCTGAGCCTCAGTTTCTCCACTTTTGTGGTGTTGAAGTACATCAAGGTTGAGCCATTTGTCTATACTCTTCCCACCAACCAGTCTCAGAGAATGCTCTCTTATTTATCATTTTTGTTTGTTTTTGTAATTTCTGAAGAGGAAGATGGTTTGTGGTTTCTGTTCCTGAGCCTCTGTGGGATGAAGGAGCCTGGGGCTCTCTGACCAGGAGCTCTCCTTGCAGCGGTGTGGTTGCAGCTGATAAGCTTAGGTGGGCCCCTCCCCCTGGGTGAGGCATCTTCTCAACTCTGTGCTGGAAGATCAAGCCTGTTCACTCACTCATTACAAAAGGAGTGATTAAGACAAACCAGGCCTGGGCATTGAAACTTTTTTTATTATTTTGCTTTCTCCACTTTGCTCTTGTTATCCTCTCTGTTCCACTGCCTTATCTTCTTGATATTGACCTTTCTTGGCCTCGAACTCATCTGGTATCACATAGCAGAATTTGATGTTGGTCGGTTGAACGGTCTGAAGTCAGCTGGGGTATAAAGCAAGAAACAGGTTTATTTGTGTTCAATCACTGCCATCAGTTGTATCCTTAACAGCATCCTGGGCTGATTCCACCATTTTCTAGTGACTTCTGTGTTTAAAAAGTCCAGTCTAGTTTGAGACTTCAGTTTCATATCCAATTTAGTGCTCATCTTTTCCCTTCCCTTTGAGCACTGCCCAAGCTTTGGCCTGAAGTCTTGCAGTGGGGGTGGAGTATAGTCTGGTTTCCCAGGCTGCCTGCTTGTGGACAGCCAAATACAGGTCCTTTCATGGATCAGTGTATAAGGTCAGTGGCAGGTCCTGTGGGAACTCCTATGGCATATGTCCCAAGCATGGAAATTGACTCTGGTCTGGCCTTTCATATCTGAACACCCCTCCTTCTATTCTCCCTTTTTCAGCATGTACTCCAATGTACTCTAACAGCCCCTTGCTGCTGGGATCTCCTTATTCAAGTGGCAACTCTTTTGGATATTGACCTGGAAAAATGGCTTGAATTCTGGTTATCCTTCAATGTTCACTTGACACATAGGGAACACACATTCTTGACATGCCGATACCAGGGGTGCAGGCCCCTCTTCTGCAAACCTCTCTTTCTGCCGGCCACTTTTCTCTAATACTCTTTTCCTTCTGTTCCAACACAGAGATGATCAGTAGGTTCATTGCATAAGCATGTATCCATCCGGCTGAATAGCATCTCAGTTTCTCCTTCTTGCTGGCACCCTCAGTCCCTTGGAATCATCCTTCAGTGACCAAGACATTCCTCCCAAGATAATGACTCACAGCACATTATCCTGTCTCCCTGCTCCATAATCCTTTGCTTGTGTAGACCAGGGAGGGGAATGGAGTTGCAATGATTTGGTTAGCAGAGCCTGCTGAG
The DNA here is from genome assembly GCF_030028045.1 of Hippopotamus amphibius kiboko. Taxonomy (NCBI): domain Eukaryota; kingdom Metazoa; phylum Chordata; class Mammalia; order Artiodactyla; family Hippopotamidae; genus Hippopotamus; species Hippopotamus amphibius. Next base: position 24,005,371 of record NC_080194.1, on the reverse strand, counting down.
GGTGTCAGGCATTCAATTTTTTTTAATTAATTAATTAATTAACTTACTAGCTGCGTTGGGTCTTTGTTGCTGCGTGTGGGCTTTCTCTAGCTATGGTGAACAGGTGCCACTCTTCATTGCGGTGCGCAGGCTTCTCATTGTGGTGGCTTCTCTTGTTGTGGAGCAGAGGCTCTAGGCACGCAGGCTTCAGTAGTTGTGACGCGTGGGCTCAATAGTTTTGGCTCGTGGGCTCTAGAGTAAAGGCTTGGTAGTTGTGGCGCATGAGCTTAGTTGCTGTGCTGCATGTGGAATCCTCCCAGACCAGGGCTCAAACCCGCGTCCCCTGCCTTGGCAGGTGGACTCCTAACCACTGCAACACCAGGGAAGTCCCACTCAGTTGTTTTAACTTGCTTTAGAATTGGTACTTGACTGCTCTCTGTCCTCAGCTTTGAGACTGAGTCTGGCGCTCAGGAGAAGTCCTGGTCAGCAGCCGATGACGTTCCTTTCTCTGCGTCATGACCCCAGTGGCCTCCCTAGCCATGCCCTGGGGCTATCTTCTGGTGCTTCCTACTCCTGGATTTCTCAGTTCCCTATTTTGCTGACCAGCCCCAATTGCTGAAAACAAACTCTGGTGTTTTCTCAGAAGGTCCAGCTTTGTCAGATATGTTCCAGCTCCTAGGTGCAGGGATTATCCAAAGGAACTACCCAGGGAGGGTCAGAGTGGCCACCATGGCCTGGTGAGAAAGCCTGGAGCCATAGACCATCACCATGGAGGGGAAGCCTTGTCTACTGAGGGCACATGTGCGCAAGCATGTCTTCCCCGTCCCATTAGTTCCATCTCTGATACCAGTATTTCTGGCGACAGATGGTTTGGTTGTGATATATCGTCTTTGTTCCTGCAGATCAGTGGGCTGGGCTGACTGTGGAAATCCACTGTTTAACTGCTGCTGAGGTTTCTGAGATGTATTTTCAACAGGGGGAAGGCAAATTTATGAATTTTTATTGAGCTCCTTCTAAGCTTCATACGCATGCTCTCATTTAATTTTTCCAATGACTTTGTGCAGTAGGTGACCTTATTCCCATTATAAGGAGGTATAAATTGAGGCCCTGAGAAATGTAAGTCACATGCCCAGTCTAACTGGAGCCTGGACTAAAGTTAAAAATCCAGAAAGGTCTGATTGCAAAACCCTTGGCTCTTTCCCCTACGTGACAATGAAAAGATAGCGGAGGAGGCATTTCAGGTCAGGCCAGGACACGGGCACCTCCTTTGGGTTGGTTGTTTGCATAAACTGGCACAGGTTTCAGTAACCACCTCGTGGCGCTGACTCTGACCTCCTGGGAGGACATGCATTGCCAGTTCTTGGCTCGAGGAGTGGCTGCCCTTGAACCAGAACCTGCTCTGGGAACGATGCTCGCTAGTCCACACCAGCATCCCATTCTCCAGGCTTATCATTATGCGCTTTCCTCACAGCAGCAGAGGAAGTTAATTTGGCAGAAGGAAATTAAACTCATCTCTTATTCTCCATTCCCCCAGAAGTATTGTACTTGAGGAGAATCACATCCCCAAGGTGACAGGTACTGTGCGGAAAGGGCACAGCAACCCCTCTCTTTCCTTTTGTTCCTTCAAAGCCTGTGTAGTGTGAAGGAAAAAAACTGCTGAAAATATTTTTATTTAACCCAATAACATTTTCATGAAGACAGAGATATTTACATGCAAGGTCATTAATTCAGAGTTGCAGACTGCTGAATATGTAACTAAGAACAGTTCCTGGGGCGGCTCTGTAAACAGGGCTTTGCAGATGAGGAGGCTGGGCAGGACACTGTTTCTGTTTAAATGTGATCTCCATTACCACACGTGTGCCTGACAAAGCACACTGGGTTTCTGGATTTCTTGCTTAGTCTGTGATTTTAATTTCTGGCCTTGCCCTTAAATTGGATTCTTTACATATTTCATTGCTGTCCATGGTGCTGGAGGCTAGGGTTTGCCATCTGCAGTGCTTTCAGGAAATTTCAATCTTTGGAAACTATTTGGCTCAACTTGCACATCTTATAAATTAGGAAAGGCAGTCCAAAGAGGTTGAGAACCTGGGTTTTAGTTGTAGTTTATGTCACTTACAAGTCAGTGGCCTCTCTGGCCTGGTGTGGGTCAGGGTCAGGTAAATAGTGATTGTAACAGCCTGGAGCAGAACCTCTGTCGTCTGACTCAAGTCTTGGCCTCCTGCCACTGGATCAGAATGACTGCTATTCCCCCAGCCCGAAGTATCATTTTTGACCACTTCCTAGAAACTTTTGAGTTTGTTGGTTCTCCTCACCGCCTTGTTGTGCTTACAGCTTTTTAGTGAGGCAGGTTTCTTTCTGCCTAGAATACCCTCCTCTTGTGTGCCTGGCAGACTCTTACATAACATTCTTGGCTGCATTGAGACACTACTTCCAGGAAGCCTTCCTTGACTTCCCCCAGGCAGACTTCGATATTCTCTCTACTCAGTTTCCATTTTATATGTGCTATCCATTACAGTTCCACTTATGGTACTCATGATGGCGGGACTGATGAGTGACATGTTATTCCCTGCAGTAGACTGTGTGCTCTTCCAGGGCAGGCCTAGCCTGGGCTTGGTGTGCCATACCTGTTTGTTGACTAAGGGAACACACAGCAACACTAGGCTGTGGTAAGTCTGTTGGGGAGACTTTTGCTGCAGCAGGCAGGGAGGTTGCCATCACTTCTCACTTAGACATGGCAACAGTGGACTGTTTTTGCATAGTGTCCATTAGCTTGGCCAGCAACCAGAATCTTAATGAATATATTTAAATGTGCTTTTTTGTTGTGAAAGAAAGAACATATTTGGTCTCTGCCCCCATCCCCTTTCCTGGCACTGTTGGCACAGAGCTCCTAGAACCCTTGGAAACATCTGAAATGAAACAGGTCTTTTTTATGCTAATGAGATGACTGGCGGCTGGTGGTGGGGATGGGTTGCCAGGGGAATTAATCATATGATTAGAGAGTTAGCCCTACCCTTGACCTCTAGGGAGGGAAGAGGGCCTGGAGGTTGAAGCCCCCATAAAAACCCTAACCTAAGGGGTTCAGAGAACTTCTGGGTTGGTGAACAAGAATATATCCTTGTGCCAGGAGAGTAGCACACTCTGAACTCCCTGGATACAGGAGCTCCTGTGCTCAGGACCTTTCCTTCTAGATGTCACCGTATGAATCTCTTCATCAGACTGTTCATATGTATCCTTTAAAATAGCCCTTGTAATCAGTTGGTAATAGTAAGTGAAGTACTTTCCTGAGTTCTGTGAGCTGTTCTAGCAAATGATAGAAATGGAGGCAGGAGTCATGGGAAGCCAGTCAGAAGTACAGTGACCCAGATTTGCAATTGGCATCTGAAGTCGGGGCAGTCTTGTGGGACTGAGCCCTGAACTTGTGGGACCTGATGCTAACTCTGGGTGGATAGTGTCAATTGAATTGAATTGTAGGACACCCAGCTGGTATTTAGAGAGTCAGCTGATGTGGGAAAGATCCCACATATTGGATGTCAGAAGTATTTTGTGAGTAGAGGAAACAAGAGGGGTTTTCCTTTAGAGTTTTTCTTTTAGCATCACCATTTTCTGTATCCTCGATGAAATTTGATAACAAAATAAATGTGATTCTTATATTCCTCCATATCCTTAAAGACAATAATGCAAAGATAAACTGGGATCATTGTATAATCTCGATCTAGCTTACAAATAGTGTCCTAGTTAGAGCAACTTTTGGGGAACCTAAGTTACTTTTATTTTTTGCAGCATATACAGATTTGGGGGCATCATTTTGTAGCTATGAAGTCATTGTTTAGGATTTGGATGTTGGATTTGGAGAAACATACACCCGTTTTCCCCACATAGAGCACACTGTCAAAAACAATCATGATATGAACTCAGCAGCCCAGTTTCGAAATAAGCACCGAGTGTTGTCATGAAAAAACAGGAAGATTCCCTGAGCCGCCAAATGCTGCAGTAAAGGAAATGTGATGAAACCTCTGTGAAATCTAACAGTTAGAAATATCTATAGTGCATCAGTGCCTGTACAGGCTCACAAGAGCATGACTATTTTTATGATCCAATGTGTCGTTCACTGTGAATGGAAAGCCATCAGCTGAGAGCTATGCTTTCTAAACATTCACAATTAAAAGTGAGGAAGGACAGCAATGGCCTTGGGAATGAACAGGAAGTGTTTTTACATTTCTGTAAAAAATGAAACCAAGGTTTCTGAAAATGTAAAACCAAGCAGTGAAAACTTATGAGGAAAATGTAAATTATACATGTTCCCAAAGTGGCAAAGAAATATTTATGCTTGTACTCGTAGTAGGTAGATTGTCCACATTTTCCAAATCTGCCGTTATACTTACAAGTGAATTAGTTTACATCTCATATTACAAGTGCCAGGCCTTAGAAGAGCTAAACTAGAATTATTCGTTGTCCCCTGGAGTTACTCTAGTTATTTTGGTGTAATATCCTGCTGAGCTTTATATGAAAATGAATTTTAATTTCTAATGTAACCATATGCTTTGGAGGGTGTTACAATAACGTGTCATAAATAATTATTGTTTCTAACAAATTCAACCTTGAGACAATCAGATCTTATTTTAACAATTACGTTAGACGTGGATTTTAGCCATTTCCATAATTCCACCACGCTTTCCTTGGACTCTTGAAATCACAACAGGAGCGATAGCCTGCTGGAAAGTATTTTCTTTTTTCTTTCTCCTCAGTTACATAATGTTATTTTATTTTAGAATTGCAAGTTCCATAAAGGAGGCAGATCTCCCATAGACTTCATGTTATTTTTTTTTTTACTCTTAATTGCTGCCAAGAAAATTGAACACGTTAGGTTGCGGTGTATGTGATTTGTCCAGAGCAATTAGCTTGGCTCTTCCTTTTCCTGTGATTAACAGTCATTAATTTTGGTAACTGTGAATAACTAAGAGTCAGAGGGAGCAAAAAAAAAAAAAAAACAACAACAAAAAAAAAAACAACCAAAAAAACCCCCAAAACAAACAAAAAAACCAAAAAACAACACCTCCCCCCCAAAAAAAACACCAAAAACCCCCCAGCTTCTATAAATAGTTTCACTTTCCACATCCCAGAGGAGCTGAGTGGTTCCATTTCTTACCTCCTTTCTTCCCTTTGTTATCCCTTCACCCAGCTTTCTTTGCCTCACTTCACTGTGTGTCAATCAGTAAGTCAATTAGCACATATTTATGTGCTACCCTGGTTCATGATGGGCAGCGTGGGGCATCGAAAGAAGAGTAAGACAGGATTTCTGTCTTCTGTAAATCACCTCCTTAGAGCTTGTCAGGCTCCCTGGAATGCTACTGAATTTAAGTGGGGGAGGAATTCAGAGAAATGTTAGGTCAGTGGGAGCTGAACTAGATGGGGGTTTCATGAAGAGGGTGGGAGCTGAAGAATGAGCAGGATTTGGGTGGAAGGATGGAAGAAGGGAAACAGTTTATGCTCATTCTACAAAGGTTTATTTTTACTCAATATTTTAATACTCAGGTTTCAGGTAAATTTACATTTAGAAGTCAATACCCTACAATTCAGTGTATAAGAATTTATTTTCTTCAGCCTGACCTAATTCCCTTGCCTTATTCTCAGTGAAAGAAGTGGGGAAGTGTCCAATTAGCGGTCCTTGGGTCTCTCTTAGTTTAAAACTCTTACTTGGATGAACTCAACCTCATCTAGGTAAGCCCAAGTGCTCAGTCTGTTCAAAGTTTCAAGCTTACAGCTTTTGGAGATTTCCCCTTTCCCTTCATTTTCTTAAGATGATACTGACATGTCTTTCTGGCAGAGGGGCTGGGGTGTCTGGTCTCAGCATTATTCTTCCAAGCTGCTTTGCTCTGTCTACCCTTGGGTGAGATATAATTCATCTTACCTAGTCTCTGGGTGGTGGTCTCTGTTCTTCTGTATCCTATGGGGGTTTCCTTGCATGATGAGTGCTCCCAGGGAGGCTTTTCATCTTGATGACCACGGTTCTCACCTCTGCTATCACTGGGGCTGCTGATTCTCTAAGTCCTGATTGCAGCTCCCATTTGCTCTCCTGTTGGCCCCTCCCTGGTGACCTCCCTAAGCCTTCTCATGGTGGGGACCCAGGAAGCTCTGGAATCCTTCTGCCCATACCCAGGGTCCCAGGAACCACTGATCCTCTCTTTCCATAAGTATGCCATACCACCATTTCTGTTTACTTGCAACTTGCCCCTGTTGGCATGGTAGCATCCTGTTGCAGGGTCTCCTTCCAGGCTTCCAAATGGCATGTTGAGTAGCAAATTCTTTGTTCTCACATCCTCCTCTGCCCTCTCTGGGGTTTTCTTATCGTCTTGATGCCTCTGCCCCCATAAAGCTAAAGAGCTTGGGATGATAGGTCCTTAAGACCTTCATTCTTCAAATATCCTCTTTGAATCCCCCCATCTCCATGCTGCCCTCACAAGAAAAGCTTCAACTTCCTCGTTCTACCTAGTAGGAACTTCCCCTGTATCATATTCTCCTTTTTCCTTACCTAGTGAGCATACCTTCCATTTTGCTTTGGCAAAAAAAACCCTTTATTCTTAACGATGAGAAGAGCTACAGGGGAGCAAAAAACCACCACCACCACTAGATTATCAAGAGGAAAAATATATCAAGAAATGTTCCACAAAATTTATCTACCAATAAATAGAATATATGCCCAAATGGGCCCAACACTATTTTTCTGATTTACGGTTCAATGAAATAGCGAAAGGTGGTGACTACTTTGGGTTTAAGGTTTCAAGTTTCCTGACACCAAGTCCGTCATATGGATGGGACATGACAAGACCAGGTGTGCAGCATCATCAGGAGCTAAAAGATGAGACATGAGGGTCAAGGTTTCCTTTGTACTTTGCAACTCAGAGAACTAGGATCAGATTTGGAGTCCATCTCCCCAAACCAGCCTGAAAAAAGAGTAATGCTAAATGCAACATGTTACCCTTGGTGGAACCTGGAACAGAAGAAAAGACATGAGTGCAAAACCCAGTGAAATATGAAGTCTGGAGTTTAGTTAATAGGAATGTACCAATGTTGATTTCCTGGTGTTGACAAACGCCCCATGGTAACGTGAGATGTTAACATGAGGGGACACTGGAGTATGGGATTCAGGTTCTCACTATACTCATTACCTCTGCAACTTCTTTGTGAATTTAAGAATAGAAAGTTTATTCAAAATGAATTACTTATCTATGGACAAAGCCAGAAAGCAAGAAGCAAAATGCAAACTATTGTGTTCATTATTACAGTCTTGTTTGTTCTTTTATTTTCTGTCCTTTAATATTTTAAAATGGTTTTAAAAATTATGAATGTTAAGTAGTTTCTTTGGCACCATATATCTCTATGTAGATAAATGTATGTAGGTATATATATGTGACTGTGTGTGTGTGTGTGTGTATGTGTATTGGGCTCTTTTCAGTAAACAGTCATTTAGATATGTGGAATAAAAGAGAAAGATGCCTCTTTTCCAACACTTTTGATAGATTGAGCCTCTATGAGAATGCAAGCCACCCTGCATTTCAGTGATTTAGTTTAGATAACAGAAGTTTTTTCCTTTTAGTCACAGCTGATTTTGTTGTTGTTTCTGCTTCTGAAGTCTCTTTTGTAAGGAGATATTTTTGCACTCTCAGTTTACAATCTTTTTTTCCACAATGGTGGTGGTGACAATTTTCATTAAGCACCTCACACATTGCCTTCCCCCATCTTTAGGTACCTCCAGTGCTGTTATTACCAAAGTTAATCTTCTTTCTTAGGTGTGTAAGCACCTCAACACAAAACGCATCTTGGAGGCTGTTGAGCCGAAACAGCGGCGAATTTACCAGCTTTGGCTTGGTCGATAATGTTGACCAGCAGGAGAGCTTTGCCTGTCTTTCATCGTCCCGCTGGTCAGCACTATTAACTTGGCAGTCTAATGAGGGTGCTCGAAAATTGCCATTCATGTTTGCCTCTGTGTGAGGGAAGATTGGATTAAATTCAATCTGTACAATGTCAAGGATGATGAAAATTACATGTCTTGCCTATTTATATAGGCTACTTTTATGGAGCTCTTCCTTCTTTCTATAAACTCAGCTTTTCATAAAATGAAATATACATTTTCAATAGGAATAGAATAGGATGACACCTGTCACTTGATGAGCAACAAATGTAATTTGACAGATTACATTAGATGAGATTCCTATTACACATTGGGCTAAACTCAGGTTTGCAAAAAGACTCATGGAATCCAAGTTTGGAATACGTGGTGGTTTGTAATATTTTATATTGTATGCCATGCCCCTATTCTAGATCAATGATGGATGTCAAATGCCAGGGTTAGGGTGCCATGCCTGGAAGACTGGCACAACCCTCTTGTGGCACAATACCTTACATAAAAAATGGATGGCAACTTGCTGCCGTGTTCTTTGTTTCTGTGCTTTGCTTCCTTGCCCATCATAGTTGGCTCTTTCCTAACAGTTGGGACTCTATCAGATTTTGATGTGATGCTACTGTGTCATCCTGATGTTGTGTGTCCACAGCTGTGCTACATGCTAGTTCTTGGGTTCCTGGCAGCACTCTATCTGGTGTATGACATTTTTCATGGTGATAACACAGAGGGCCCAAAATAAGTAACTAATTCCTTAGACTTTCCATCCTAAAAACTTGTACCCCAGCTTGAATTTCCTTTGGTTTCATGCTACCGTATTTATATGTCCAAGGCAACAGTGTGATGCTTTTAAGAGAAGCTGAAGAGCATCTATTGAATTCACCCTCCAAAATTAGTAGCCCTTACACTGGTGGCTAAATTGGTACTAATACAAGCCCATCAATAATGATGGCTTTGAAAACATGTGATTTTTAAGAGTCACATGCTTACTAATATTCTTGCCCGGACCATGTTTTGTTTTCTTTTAAAAAACTCTTTGGTAAAAACTTTAACCACCCCACCCTCCCTGGAAAAAGTTCCAACTTCTGTTACTTGAAATTCTCCCTCAACTTTGAAGGGCATGGGCTTTTCTTATTTCGAGTTTTTAAATTTTAACTGGAAATGTGTCTCAGCTTCAAATTAGGTGGATTCTGTTGTTCGTTTGTTCATTATGGTATCAAAGTTTTAGCTTCTAATCTGCCACCTGCTCTGCAAAGGACAAGGATACTCCAGAGTGTGTTTGCTAATTAAATTTGATGACTTGAAATGTTGTATGAAGGCTTTGAGTGTGTTTGGATGGAGGTGTTCAGAGTGTTGATGGATGATGGCTCCCAGATCGAGAAAGGGCCAACACATGGGGTTGGGCAGAAGGTGCTGGCAGTGATGAACTAAACTGTGGTGAAAGAGGTGGATCTGGCCTTGGGAGACTTTTCTCTCCTAATCAGCTAGTATTCATAGTTGTTGTTTGACCTTGAATAAGACCCTTAACCTAGTTTCCTATGTCACTGAACGGTGGTGAGATTCAAGATCGTGGTGAAATGCTTGAGTGTAACTACTTAAGAGCACCTTCTTCAACTGTCCAGTCATCCTAATCATGCCTTTTGGGGCCCAGTGTTAGAACCTCAGAATTGTTATCGGCAGTTGATCTTTAGCCAGGATCTAAAGTGATGGTGTTAGATTCTTAATATCCTTTCTCCTAGCAATTATTGACATATACACTTGAAAAAATGCTAAAGAACCCCTAGGAAGGACAAAGACAACTCTTAGTAACTTTTAACATCTTCTTATCTTTTTGAAGTCATGGGAGACTCCATGGGAGAAAACACTGTAATGCCTCCACTTCATCCTGATGGAGTACGTTTGACAGGGGTTTATGTAGGTCAGATACATTGCTTTCTCATAAGCCACAGCAGGAGGTGAGGCTTTTGATAACCATTATTTCTAGACTTAAATGTTCTTTATGTGGCGTGATGTTAAAATTGGACTCTGTCCTGTGGAGAACAGCTCAGAGGCATAGGACAGTACAACAAGTGGCAACAACTTCCTCATTTCGAGATGAGGTAGTGGACCACTTAAGTGGGACTTACAAAGAGGTGGCTGAGAACTCTGGACCATCCACTTCATCCTACTGAGAAGGTCAGAGAGGGAAGAGAGGAAAGGAAAATCTGAGAGAGCATTTCTTTGGATGGAAATAAACTCTTCCCACCATTGGGAAAGGGAGAGAATTCCCTCCTTCCCATTCAGCCTGATGAGAAGAGCTTCAAGGATACTCCTGGAGAATTTGTGTTTTGGGAGATTTAGAAGGGCAAATGATTTATTGGGGAAAATTTATTGGGGATTTATTAAAAACGAAGTGCAAAGAAGTAGCTTTGGGCAGGGAAAGCCCTAGACCACATGCAGACCTGACAAAGTCTTGGCCCATCAGTGGGGAGCTTCCCAAATGAGTGCCCATTAGAGGAGTCCCATATGAGGCACAGATGGCCTATCCTTAGTACTTCTGCAGGGCTCAGTTACTTGCTGGGGACAGCCCAGGGAGAATGTGGCCTCAGCTCTGGTTCTGTGGCAGAGGGATGCAGATAGGGGCTGTCAGCTAACTGTGCTTTTCACAACTGAACAGCAAGGTCTTTCTTGAAGGGAGATCTGAGTGGCACATCTCCATGGCTACCAGGAATGGCAAACTGCTTCTCCATGTGTTTCCCAACCGTTCCAGCATCTCTGCAACTTAACGTTTCTGAGGAGGATCTAGGTACCTATTAGGGTCCTAAAAGGCTTTCGGCTAGAATATGAATCTCCTAGGATATGGAAGCTGGGCGAGGATATTCTATAACAATGACCTACATTGAGTAATGAACAAAAGGAAAGACTGTGAATATTTGGGTGTTCTGATCATTTTGTCTTTGATAAACATTATGTCCATAGCAATGAATGGGAAATGCTGAGGGTCGAGGGATAGATGGACTGGAGAGCCTTCCTGCTTGTCTGGACTGTCTATTCCACTCCTTTAGAAAGCTTTAATCTTCATAGCTAAAGGATAACAGGGTGCTGCTGAGCAAGAGATAGTTCCAGACAAAGTGTACCTATCTCAGCTAGAAAAGTCTTTCTGGATTTGCACCAAATCTGTTTCCCACATTCCCTCCCGACATCCCTGTCTCCTGGCAGAATGTGTTACTGCCCAGGGGCTGCTTGGTAGAGAACTGCCCAATCCTGTGGCTCTCAGCCAGTGGAAAACTTTTCTCCTCAGCAAAGTCCCTTTGGTGAGGCACACTGACCTTAAACTTAGACTCTTCTCCTAATCCTCTTTCCCCTGCAGCTGTCACATGCTGTCTCCTGCCACTTCGGCTTGCACTGCATTCTCTTCTGCAGCCTTTGGCTATCCTAGGAGTCATCTTGAATGCTAAGAATTTCTTCTTATGCCCCCCAGTTCCTCTGCCCTTGAGGCATTGCACTGACTCCTTGAAAGCATGATTGCAATTTTTAACCACTAATAGAATGAGTATTAAATTCATATTTCTTTCACTAATGGAGCTGATTTTTTTGCATTCTTAAGTGTTTTCTTTTTTCATTCATTAACTAATTGATAATTAATTGAACAAGCATTTGTAGGACATCTCCTATGTTCCAGGCTCTGCTAAATTTTGGAATAAAGTCATTTAGACTTGGTTCCTGACTTCAGGAGGCTCAAGGTCTTTGCATTTTCCTATAAATCATGCCTATAAACATAGAATTTTTTTTTTCTTTAAGCTTTACTGAAAGATCCCTGGTTCTTTGACAGAGTGGGAATGTGTCTGGTGGGCCAGCTACCACTACCTCGAGAACATGAGATAAGTCAATATGATAAGCCTAAAGAACATCCATAATGCAGAGGTCATAAGACTCCATCGTTCTGTCACATTAATCTTGTGTATTGGAAAGTTGAGGCTGGCAAGAGCACTAGAGAGCATCTAGCTCAGACTCTATTTTATTGGCTCAGAGACCAAAGCTTCGAGAGGGAAAGTGACTTATCTAAGGTAGGATCGCATAAATGAGAGAGATGGGACCCTGGCTCTTTCTCCGTACACTTTGCTTTCTTCTAACTTGTGTTGGTTCAGAGACCAATGGCCCTTGTGCCAGGGAAGCTGGGAGAGGTTTTGCTGCCGTGTGAGCTGCAGGATGGGTTGAATCCAGGATCCTCACCTTGAAGGGTTAAGATACAAAGATACAAACTGCTAGAACTAATGCCAAATTACTTTTTTGTGTTGCACATAAATTATGAAAGCAAATTGTTTCTAAACTTTGTAGGCTCTTTTTTAGTTGTCATGTTTCCTGTTTTATTGATTTATTATCAATAAATAATAAAAAATAAATCAATGTATATAAATAAACATTTATAATTTTCATCCATAAGGGTTGACAGTTATTCCATCCATAACGGTTTAAAATGTGAAGAGACCAGCATTTAGAAGTTCCACAGCTACAATGCTATGAGCTTTTGCTTTGACTACAAATGGCATTTTGAACTTTTAAGTAGCTGCTTGTTTTTTCCATGTCTGAGTCCCCAACCACACCTTGAGAGCAGGGACCAGGTCCTCCGAACCCTCGTCCCCAAGCCTGAGCTCAGTCCCATATGAAAGATGTTATGGATTTGGGTGGTTGGCATGGTTTCTTGCTGAGCAAATCATCCCAATAATGAAACTGTGTAGCTCATCAGAGCTGAGCTTTTGAAACAAAGCCATGGAGGCTCAAATTTTAAGGCAAAGAAGTGTTTAAATACAAAATATGGATGGAAATTCCCCCTGGACTTTGTGGAGTGATGGATGTGAGAAAAATAGAAGGACCCATGTATATTCTTTTTGCATTGCCTTTGCCTTGGAATCCCTTCCTCAGCTCCTCTGCCTGGAAGCCTTGTACTCATCCTCCTATCACTAGTATGCTGTATGCTCTCACCTGATGAGCTGTCTTCCCGTCTGTGTCCCCTGTGCACTTTATGATGATCATTAATAGCACTTGTGACACTGAAGTTTTGTTGTCCATTGATGTCTTTCTCCCTGGCTGCGCTGTGAATTTGAGTGGCAGGGAATTGCCACCTTCATCTTTACATCTCTAAAGCCCATCACAGATACTGGTACATAATAGATGTTCAATATCTAGTAACTGAAATAACAGGTAATAAAATCTAATTAATTAGAATTACTTAGGCTAGGTTTACATAATAATATGTATGGTAATAAACATGAATGCAGATCTTTCTTGATTACAAAGTATTTTTGTTTGTTGCCTTACTTGATTGCCTTATTATTCCCATTGTTACAGGAAGGTGCAGAATCGGAGGATTATTTTTGTTTAATAAGAAAATTGAGATTCCAACCCAGGAATCCTGGCTCCAAACCACGTGCCCTAACTTCTCCATAGAGATTTTCAAATACCAGGCATGGACGGGTGCCTGTTTGATAGTTTGCACATATTCATGACATAATGACAAAAATAAGAGTAATAAATGAGTTTTTTATAATGCTGAATTTAAAGAAAAGGACCATCCTATATGTTGTTGTTATAAAGTGTCCTTTTTAAAATAAAATGATAGTGGTAGCATACGGTATATTAAACATCTTTATTGTCCAAAAAGAATATTGGCTACAGTTTATAAGATAAACATTATTGCAAAAAAAAATTTGTTTTTCAAGTGTTGCCAGTTGGCTAAACCCCAAAGCCTAGAAACCACAGTTACCTTACCTTGGTGAAATACCTCAACTAGTGCCTTTTTTCCACGCCTGTCTTTTGGAAGCAAATGATGAGAAAACAAGCTCGTATCAGAAATTTAATTAAGACCACATCTATCCCAAAGTCATCTAGGGTGTGTCCTGGAATCAGAATATACCAAATTTAATTTCTTATATTTGCATTAGCTACATCCCTGGAAAGTAAGGACTCATATTCAGAATAATAACTATAGTCACGTTATTCTTATGAGCTTGTATTTCATTATGACGGTATTTACTGACGCTTAGGGGTGGGTAAAAACATCTGTATGGTGATTTTCCACACTAAGACTTAAACCGAGGTTCATTGCTCCTTTTCATTTAAGACTCATCTTAAATTCACATTCTATTATTTCCAGAGCGTTCTGGACAATTGCCTTTTTTCCACTGTGTTTACAAGTTGGATAGCATAACAGGTTTCCCCACTTTTCGATCCAGAAGCTGATACTGGGAGCACAAGGTTTGCTCCAACAGGTTTAGTGTGGTTTTAGTCCCGGGCTGTATTCTCACCCAGTGGCTATAAAACTGGACACTTGGCAGAGCTTTTGCTGGGGAAGGAATGTGGATGGGTCATCACACGGGTGGCATTTGGAGCCCACATCTCCTTGTAGGGGTGCCGCTGCCTGATCGCTGGCATTTTGCTGCCTCTTGGCCCTTGTCTTTATGAATGAGTAGTGTGTACTTCCAATCTCTTCTCTTCTCGATAAAGACGGTGTTTATGAGCGTCGGCATTAACAATGCAGTTTTGCAGCCCTGAGGTTAAAAGCTTTCCGATGTCTCATTAACTCACAATGGCATTTCATTTTTAATATTGTCTAGGCACCCTTGCTTGAATCATCACCGTTCAAATGACTTTAATTTGCAGAGGCAAACTTAGCCGTGATAGATGCTTTAGAGATACAGACCAAAATGGCGGGGGCCACCTTGGTGGGCTTATTCTTGGTCAATATTTGTTCATAATGTTAGGAACATATCCCTTGACACTAGTATAACAAAGTGGTGGTAAAGCCAGCTTTGGACTTAGGCTGCTTTTGGATTGAATCTCACCTGTGTCAGGTGCCAGTAAGCCTTAGGCAACTCACTTAACCTGAGTCACAGTTTCTTTGTCTATAAAATAGATGTAATTGTACTAATTTCCTAGACTTCAGGGGAAGATTAAATAAGAAAGAAAATAAAAATAATGAAATTTTAATAAAATAAGAAAAAAAAAATCTAGCACCTAGCAGAGTACTGGGATAAAGTCTGTCCTGTGTGTTACCTTCCTGGTGGCACACAAAGAAATTTTAAAATCAAATGCTTTGCCTGGGCTCACTAAGACTCAGAGTGACAGCAAGTGTAGATGATCAGAAGCCCTCCTGCTCCCTCAGTAAGGTCTCTGAAAGGCAAACTCTCCACCCTGTGTGGGATACAGGATATCGAGGACCACTCTCTCCAAGTCTCTTCTTTTTCTTAAGAAGTGAGATCATTAATATGCCTGTGTCATATTGTACTATTTTCTTTAAATTGAAGCATAATTGCTTTACAACGTTGTGTTAGTTTTTGCTGTGCAGCAAAGTGAATCAGCCACATGTATACATATATCCCCTCTTCCTTGGATTTCCTTCCCATTTAGGTCACCACAGAGCATTGAGTAGAGCTCCTTGTGCTATACAGTCTGTTCTCATTAGTTATCTATTGTATACATAATAGTGTATATATGTCAGTCCCAATCTCCCAAGCCATCCCACCCCCCTCCCCCCTTGGTATCCATACATTTGTTCTCTACGTCTGTGTCTCTGTTTCTGCTTTGCAAATAAGTTCATCTGTACTGTTTTTCTAGATTCCACATATATGTGTTAATAAATGATATTTGTTTTTTTCTTCTTTTTTCTTCCTTCACTCTGTATGACAGACTCTAGGCCCATCCACGTCTCTAAAATGAGCCAGTTTTGTTCCTTTTTACAGCTGAGTAATATTCCATTGTATGTACCACATCTTCTTTATCCATTCATCTGTTGATGGGCATTTAGGTTGCTTCCATGTCCTGGCTGTTGTAAGTAGTACTGCAGTGAACACTGGGGTGCATGTATCTTTTGGAATTATGGTCTTCTCTGGGTATATGCCCAGGATTGGGTACTTTAATGACTGAACCCCACCTTCTAGTGGTTATGGTCACTGTACTTGACCTTCACCCTTATTCATCGTCCTTCCATGTGGTGAGTGACTCAGGCCTTGCTCCCTGTACAGGCCCCGCCCCCTCTGGTCCTCAGTCCTCTCTTTCCTCTCATCAGTGTTTATAGGTTCTCAGTGACACCTCTCTTATACAGCTGGCTGCAGCAGGGTAAGATCCCAAGACTTCTCTTGGGATTGAAGCCACCAACTCCATCCCATTCATCTGAAGGCTTGGCACTGGAGTTTTGGCCACTGTGGTCTCTTATTTCCCCACTGTCATTGACCCTGATATGACTTTCTCTCCGACAGCTTCATAGGGAGGTGGGCAGGATGGGCCAAAGTAAATTCCTTGGCTTCTGAATGAAATAAGCATCTCTATCTGCCTCAAACACTGTGGATTACTGGGAAAGCAAAATACAAAGTGAAAATTGGAGTTAACTTTTTATGGATATCTGCCTGTGGGTGGAGTAGCAGGCCATATATTTACATATAACAATGGGGGGCGAAGGTGGGCTGACCTTGCTTCATTCTTGGGACTAGAACAGAAGGTCAAAGACCTTTTTTTTTGAACAGGGGAGGATTCTATTCCAGACGTCATCTTCCATCATATCCCATAACTAGGGAAACAAGAGAAAGCAGTCAATTCACCTAGTATCTTTCCCTTATCCTCTTATTGTCTGGTTACATTTTATTTTCCAAAGTTGGGGTGGAGACAGGCATTTTTGAAATTACTAGAACCTTTAAACTTGTTACAAATGTCAGTTCTTTGTGACATATTCTTCCCAGAAGACACAATAACATGTGACATATTGATAGGATCAGGGCATTCACAACCAGTGTGTATATATCAGGCATGGGGTGAGAAGCTGCAGAAATGATTGGGGTGAAAGTTATTGCTAGCCTGGGGCTGCTCTCTGCTGTAACTGCTGCAACTCTTGTTTGGAGCTTTTTGCATGCATATTTTACACCCCCGCCAGCCTTCTTCGCTGGCATTCTCTTCCCTGTCTTGGAGATTTCTCTGTTTTGTTAGAAATAAGCCAGCCAGCTTCCGTCCTCTTGGTGTCTCAGTGCCAGGTTTGTGTGGGAGGGATGCACGCTCATTCACACTCCTTTGCAATTGTAGGTGCTGTGCAATTATTATTTAACAGTGAGTAATTTTATCATATCCCTTAATTCTCAAATTAAAGAACAATGATCATAGGCTCTAGATGCCCAGTTTAAAGCAAGCAATTTTAAACATTAAGGTGTGGCCTGCTATCTAAGATGACTTCTGTAACTTCACATGTGTAGTGAAAACATCATATATATGGTTACAGGTGTAAATGTGAGTAGCAATATCCACATTGGTTTATCTGCAAAGGCGCAGATGGAGTTCATGCCCGAACATGAAGCCTTCCATGCCTTGTACACGAGACATACCAAGGAGTTTGGAGTTGGAAGTGACTTTATTAAATTATTGAAGACAACTCTCTTCTTTTATGGTAGGGGTAAGAGATGCCCGAAGGAGCATCAGTAACATCAGGAGAAGTGACTCGCCTCAGGCTCCTTAGTGGAGGAGGTTGAATTCACCAGCGCTCACTAACCTGCTGCCACTTGGCTTCCCTCAACTCCGACAGTAATTACACCCTGAATCCCCAAGTAATTAGAAACTGGATCACACATTTTGAAACACTTTACATTGCTTGCTTATTGTTTCATATGTGCAGACTTGTCTAACCTACTTCACTGAAAATGTGTTGAGGGTAAGAGCTGCAAGCTTTTCTATCGTGAAGGCTGGGTTGATGCTGATCACGTAGTGCAAAGATTCAGTGAATATTCATTGATCGATTGAAATATCTAAGTATTTTGTTTATATGACTCGATGTAAAAGAATACTAGGAAAGTAAAAATAAGATCTGAGCATTTTAGATTACCTTCTGATAAATGGCATCTAGACTGTGAGTGTCTTGGGGAAACGGTTTCATTACAGTAATTTTTAGATTCACAGAGCCTGGTACATAGTAGGTGCTGAAAAAAGTTTGCTGAATAAGTGAATGAGTAAATGAATAAAGAATGTGGGTGAAGAATTAATTAGGAAAGAAGCTACAGACAGAAGTTGAGAGAGAGGAGCAGGTTTATAAGGAGAAGCTAGCTCGCCCTCACATGTATCCTACACCAGGATGGGAGACAGGCAGACTTCAGAGGTCTCCTTCTGGGGGCCTGGGCCCCTGAGAACTTTCTGTTGTCTTGTAGTGCCAGCTCTTCTACTAACTCACTGACCTTGGGTGCTTGAGAGGGCAAGTGATGGTGAACATGGAAGGGACGATGAAATTCCTAAACTACTGTTGCTCTCAAGGTCCCATCAGCGGAGGTACTTCAAAATACCAAGTAAAGTGCAAATGAGATAATTTGGTTGGTGGAAGGTGAACATTTATGAACACTTTGATGTCCTGTGGCCTGTGTTTATTTGGTATGTTTCCAAACCTTTGTACTTAGTTTTACTATTGTAATCATTACATGTGCTGATGATGGGTCCCAATCGTGGCCACTTCTGACTCGCAGATGCCACCTGCAAAATTCCTGGAACTCCAGTTCGCCTGATTCATCATTCTCCTTGGCATTGAGCCCGTAGTTGTCTCACATCAACTTCTAAGGAGCCTCATGGAATTTAGCGTCACTTCATTCATTTATTCAAGTGACATTTATTGAAGGTCTTCTACTTATTAGATGGTATGCAGAGTGCTGAGGATATGAAGATGAAAGGACCATTACCTGTGTTCCCGGTGCTCACTGTGAGGTGAGAAGAGTAAAATAAGACCCCAAGCCCTAATTTGACTTCATAATATCTTATAGGGCAAGCCTGGGGCTCACAGTGGAGCAGAGGGTTTCACCAGCAGAAATATGTGTCATAGGTTACCCAGAGATCACACTCAAGGTGGTAATTCCTCTGATGCAAATCACTGCCTCCCAGAGTCTGCCTCTTGCTGCCTCAGACATCTGATTTTGCCAGTTTGCTGAGAAGAGCTCCATCTCTTAGGGACAGACTTATATTTGACATGCTTGTAGAACTTGATTACATATATCTCAGAATGTCAGTTCAATAATTTACAGAAACTGTCAGGCAGGTCAGACATTTATCTCAGGCCAGGATATTCTCACCTTGAAGGGAAAGAAAAATGATCAGAGGGTTCTTTAACGAGCATGTGCTCAGAGGAAGGTTTTCATAGTAGCAGGCTCTGGTATGCTGGTCACTCCATCTGAACAATACACACCCCCTTGTCAAGAGGTGGCTGTTCTTGAATAACTGCCAGAGTCCTCTCTCACCAGAATGGGCCCTCCTGACATCCCAGTTCTGTCCTTGTGCTCTGGGGATGCGGTTGTTTACGATTCTGGCTTAATCTAGGCGTAAAGTATTCAGAGGAATGGATTGAGGACACGTCTTTCAGACTGTGCTACAGGAATTTTCTTCTCTTCATAGAGCATTTCATTTCATACTAATTTCATTTTTATCAAAATACAGCCTTGGTACATTTTAAAGTGACATAGTGGTACATGGCTTATGATGGAAAAAACAGCAGTCTACTGCTCACCCCTTCTCACTCCTTCCCTAAGGAAGTTTCTTTTGAAGTTTCTTCCATTGTTTATTTCCATTTGTTCTTATGGATGTGTGTATGCTATCATTTAGACAATTTTGTTCATTTTCCATGGTGTTTCTCTTACAGTAAATGAGGACTCAGCCTGCTAACTACTCCCCACTCTGCCTTGTCTGCCCTTCCTTCTTCCCACCCTTCCCCTAGAGCTAGGATTAACAGGAAGTTTCTGGTGAGGTTTGAAATGGCTGAATTTGCTGAGCATGCAGTTGTAATCCCCAAAGCCTGGGGCATAGCCAACCAGGGTTCAAATCCCATACTCTGACCTAACAGTTAAGACTGCAGGCAAGTCATTTAAAATGTAGGACCCTGGGTTTCGACCTCCTCAAAATCAAAATGGTAATACTTGCCATCTAGAAAGTGAAGGTAAATGATATAGTATATGTAAAGTACTTAGAACTGCACACCTTAAAAACAGACTAAGCTGAGGGTAGACACGGGGGACTCTTTTGAATGGTGAGGTGTCACAAATCTTGACTAGACATATTTCGGTACTGGAGAATTTAAAGCAGGTAGAAATATGTCCCTCCTCCTTTGCCTCACATCTTGGAAAAAAAAAAGAATCTCTGCAAACTGTCCTTAGCTTGGCCAGCTTTGAGCCATGTCACTCTGGAGTGCTTTTCCACCTACGGCTGCCCAACCCCTTTCTGTTCAGTCTTCCTCTAAACAAGGTACAATGCCATTGATGAGGCTTCCTTCTGCTTAGTCAATTACAATCATATTGCAGTTCTCATTCCTTGAAATGACTCCCAAATCACCTTGATTGGGGTTTTCAGTGCTCCTGAATCCCTCAGTCACACATTTACAGACATTCTCTAGTTTTATTTCCCCAGATGGCTAATCTCACACCATTGTATGTGGATTTTACGAATTTAATTCTCAGGTGGCAACCTTATTTCTCGTCGCTCTGCTTCCTGAAGATCTAATCATCCTCCGAAATCAATCTCGGAATTTCCTTTTTAGTGAAGCTTTTTTGGACTTCCCAGTCTGGTTCGGGTTCCTTTGCCATCCATGGGATGGACTGCTCCCCTCTCTTCCTGTTACAAAGTTGGGTTTCTCTGGAAGCGGATGCTGCTGAGATGGAGTGTGGGGTACAAAATGTTTATTAGGGATCAACACCTGTGAAATGGAGGGAAGTAGGATTGGGCAGAGGGAGAAGTTATAAAGCTGATACATTGAAGATCCGGAGTAAATATTACATGTCAGAGTTGTCAGGTATGTCAGGTCAGACTGATACCCGCTCTTGGCTCCACCCCCAGTGCAGGCTGCCCTGGGAAGAGCACGTCCTCAGACCAGGTGTCTCCCCGCAGCTAAGGTGGACCCGGAAAGAGCTGACAGCTGGGGGCTGCCTACTGACTGCACTCTGCAGCTGGTGGCAAGCCCTTCCGGCGGGGTGGGGGTGGGGGGCTTGTGGTGGCGGTCTTAAATGCCCATCCTTGTGCCTGTCACATATACAGAGTAGTTATGTCAGTGCCTTAGACAGACCAGTGTTTGTCTTCAAGTTCAACGTCTAGGGTTATTTCTACCACTGTAGTCATCATTATAATCTGAAGGGCAGAAAACAAATATTTCCTGAGCCCCTTTTGGAGGCCTGCCACTGTACCAGCCTGACACCTGCAAACTGGTTTCATCTTCACAACCACTTTGTGAGAGGGAAGCCATTGCTCCCACTTTACAGTTGAAGAGCTGCAGCTCAGAGAAGCTGAGCAATTTTCTGACTCCAGGGCCTTAGCATCTTCCCATGCCCTGCGCCGCCTCTGCTGGTGAGACTGGGTTTCCAGGCACCGTGATGAGAGCACCTCTGAGTTAGGACCTGTGTTTCCTCTGGCTTCCACATTGATTTGCGAGCCCAGAGGACATAGACCACCCCCCATTGAGCACCGCTGTAGCTGCTGTACTTTCCCGTTGCTGCCGCACTAAGGTAAGACGAGCACCCTCCTATAACCGGAATGTTCGGTTTCATATAGCCAGCATCCGGGAGCTGTGAATCTTCACGTGCTTTGCTCTGTCTTTTCCAACTTTGAGAGTGTATCCCAGATGTTTCCTGTGTGCTGTGTTCAGAGCTGTTCTCCCGGCCAACCTTTCATTGACCACAAAGTTTTTCCCAGAGGTGCCCTTTCTCTCTTCCCTATCCAGGAATTGCCTTGAGTTAGGCACATGGGAAGCCCATTCACCCCCTCAGCCTGGGAGAGTCTTGGCTGGCATCTGTTAGGACCAGCCCATCATTCTTGGTCTCTCCCCTGAGGCTCTTAGTGCCCTGATACAGGCAGAGCCCTGGGCATCCCCTGGGACTGCTGGCCTATGCCCCACATTGAAGTGGATACTCACTTGAACTAAGCCCGCCCTCTGGCCCCAGGGTATCGCAGTGCTGAAGATATTAGCCCTGGAAAGATTAGAGAAACCTGCAATTGATTGAGAAGAGCCTAAGAAGAAGCCAGTTTGGTTTCTAATCTTGATGCAAGGCATGAACATAGTTGGCTGGGGAACTGGGTGGCGGAATTGGCAGCAAAGGAGGCAACCAGGCAGGAGAGGATCTCAGAGTCTGTGCCAGGAGAGCCCAGAGCAGTGGTCTAGGCTGGAGAAAAAGCCCTATCCCTGGAAGGGGTGAGTGGGAACAAAGGGTGCAGATGAGAAAGTACTTTGAGTATAGGATGTGGGGTCAGTACAGTGTGGTGGCTGATAGCACGGTTTCTGAAATCAGATGGTTTGTATCTGAATCCACTCACCACCAGCTGTGTGACCTTGAGCAAGTTACTTAACCACTCTCTTAGTTCTCTTCTTTGTAAAATAGGGATAATTACGGCTGTTACCACATTGGGTTGCTGTGAGAATTAAGTAGGTCCAACATCATCTGCCAAGGATGTTTTTCCTCTTTCTTTTGTTCTTTAAGTGAACTTTTGATTTTAGAACAGTTTTAGATTTGCAGAAAGATTGCAAAGAGGGTGCAAGGAGTTCTCAGTTTCCCTTACTATTGGCATTTTATATTAGCTGTGATGCATTTGTTACAATCAATGAACCAAAGTTGGTACATTGTAACCAATTAAAGCCCATACATTTATTCAGACTTCCTTGTTTTTTTCTAATGTTCTTTATCTGTGACAGTATCTCATACAGATCACCACTTATATTTAGTCATCCTCTCTCCTTAGGCTCCCTTTGATGTGACCTAGTTTTTGATGACCTTGAGGCGTACTGGTCAGGTGTTATGTAGAATGTCCCTCAGTTGGAATTTGTCTGATTTTTTTTTAAATTTACTTTTTATTGGAGTATAGTTGCTTTACAATGTTGTGTTAGTTTCTACTGTATAGTAAAGTGAATCAGCTATACATGTACATATATTCCCTGTTTTTTTTTGGTTTTCCTTCCCATTTAGGTCACCACAGAGCATTGAGTTCCCTGAGCTATACAGTAGGTTCTTATTCGTTACCTATTTTATACATAGTATCAGTAGTGTATATATGTCAATCCCAATCTCCCAATTCCCCCCTCCCCCACCCCGCCCCCGGGTCCCTGCTTGGTTTCCATACATTTGTTCTCTACATCTGTCTCTATTTTCTGCTTTGCAAATGAGATCACCTATATCATTTTTCTAGATTCCACATATTTGTGTTAATATACGATATTTGTCTTTCTCTTTCTGACTTACTTCTGTTATGACAGTCTCTAGGTCCAACCATGTCTCTACAAAATGACCCAGTTTTGTTCCTTTTTATGGCTTAGTAATATTCCATTGTATATATGTACCACAGCTTCTTTATCCATTCTTTTGTTGATGGGCATTTAGGTTGCTTCCGTGCCCTGGCTATTGTAAATAGTGCTGCAGTGAACATTGGGGTGCATGTGTCCTTTTAAATTATGGTTTTCTCTGGGTATGTGCCCAGTCGTGGGATTGCTGGGTCAAATGGCAGTTCTATTTGTCGTTTTTTACGGAACCTCCATGCTGTTCTCCATAGTGGTTGTATCAATTTACGTTCCCACCAGTAGTGCGGGAGGGTTCCCTTTTCTCCACACCCTGTCCAGCATTTATTGTTTGTAGGATTTTTAATGATGGCCATTCTGATTCTTCTCACTATTAGACTGGGGTCATGTGTTTTGAGGAGGAAGACTCATAGATACTTATTTTGTACTTTGGGTTATAATCCAATACTACTTTATTTTGCTGTTCTAGTTGTTCCAGCCTTGTCGAATGGGAGCTCTTTCAGTTGGCTCCTGGGATGGGTATTTTCAGGTGGATTCAACTTTGTCAGCTCAGTGACTTAGCTGGATTTGATACAATAGGAAACCACGGTCCTGAGCAGGAATTGCCTGTGCTGTCACTTCTCGATTTGATTAGACTCTTCCAGTTGCCAGAATGTGTCAAGCCAGGTCAGGCAAGTCTTCTTAACCTCAGCGGAGGAAATTCTTGGGGTGGAATCAAGTTTGTTCATTTCCTTTCCTTATCTTCTCTCCCTGTTCACACTGTAACTTCTGTTTGAACAACTGAGTAAGATCTTCCCTAGGACAGATTAATGAAGAAATGGAGTTTACTGTGCTGTTATTTCCTTACCCCCACAGTGCTGGCATTCCTCATAGTGTGAACTTTTTCTAACCAAGCACTAGACAGGCTTATTTCCCACGTTAAGTTTTACATTCACGGGGATGATGAAACCATAATTCAACAAATGCATAACTCTTGGTTTCAGCACTTATATTTCTGTAATTATTTGCCTCCAGATTGCTCTAATCTCAGGACACCATGAGATCCTGGAAGACAGAGCGTATATTTTATACATATTTGTGAGTCCATTGTTAGCACAGTACTTTATTAGAGGCTTAACAATGTTAATTAAATAAATGAACACAGAACTGGAAAAGTAATTTGTTTACCTAACGTGGTGAACTTGTTAATAAAATTCTTATTTGAAGAAAGATTGTGCCCACCCCTCCCCACTGTGGTTGTTTCCTTGTCAGCCTTTTAAGCACTTTTGAAAAAATAGCCTTGATTTTGGCTCTTGTTTTCCGACCTTTGCCGTTGCATTTGTCAGACATTTTGCCTCTTGGCTTTCACTTATCACTGAACAAACTTGTTCGCTGACCTGAACTTTGTTTTTTTGTTTTTTTTTTTTCAGATTTCTGTACATTTTCTTGTTATGTCAACTCTGTTTTTCTTTAGGTAACCACCTTTTAACAATTTTTTTTTCTGTTCACCAGTTTTATTTCTTTTTCCTTTTTTTCTTCCTTCTTCTGAGGGTGTGATGCTCCGTTTCCTTCAAGCTTTAACGTCAAGGAGTGTGATGAATGTATTAGTTCTGTTTATTGCTGGATGCCATTATAAGGAATAGACCCACGTGTGAATGAAGGAAGGGGGTCAGCGAAGGGCTCCGAAGAGGAGGAAGAGGTGCATCTTTGCTGTTGGACACGTAGCAGGCTCGGGAGCTGCTCTGCAGATCGGCCCTCTGCTTCCTGATGGGGAAAGCAGCTCCTACTTGGGAGTGACCTTGGTGATAAATGCCTGTCCAGGTCATGTTGGCCTGACAATATATTAGCTTTTGAAGGTCAAGCTTCTTTCTTCCTTTCACAACGGGCTTTAACCTGTTACCCTCAGGTGACTTTTTTTTTTTTTTGCTCCACAGTGTTTTTGTCCTGTGGCCAAATCAATGCTGTCGTGAAAAGGTCAGCAGCTTCTGAAACACCTTTGGTTCACAATGGAATGTAAGGCCCATTTTCAAGTTCCTCCCCACCCCTCTTTTTTCCCCTCCCACCAAGAATCGGTTCCAGAGCCCCATCTGTGCTTTTGCTCTAAATGGTTCTTCCTTACAGGTGTTGACATTGCATTTAAGTAAAACATAACATTGCCCTCTTTTAAGCAGGCACATCCTGTTAGAAACACAGTATGTTCTTCATTCCCACAAACCTCCTGGTAACGATCTTTGCACTGTCGTTGTTTCTGGGCAACTGTTTTGCTCTATAAATGGCCATTTCAGCCTGGTATATCTGAACACTGAGCTGCGGGATCCTGTGGCATTTGCCTTCCGTGCTTCCCGTATTGGCAGAAAGTAACTGCGTCCTGCAGATCCTGCAGTAGAAAGAAGCTCTTCCATTGTGGTACTTATTGGCATTACTGGACACTAATGGATGGATGCCAGATAATGAATATGTCGTTAACTAACCTTTCCATTTCCATTGTGTGTTTGGACAGGCAGGACCATTCAGGGTAAGGTAAGTGTAATTACATGCCTTCTTTTTAATGACAAATCAGTTTTGGTTTAATTCACCTACTTACTCCCTTCTAGTAGCTAAGAATAAACAAATTACCTAGAGAAGCCTTGAGATCAATGAGATAAATACATTGCTTACCTTTTCTTAGATCTTTGTAAACACAAACCAAGCATACTTTGAGTACCCAATAGGTCTCCAAATCCCTAAGAAAGGCACATAGGTGCGCCATTATTTAGTTTCACCATCTCTCTAATTTCCTTTCTCTATTCTCACCCATCAGCACTCTTTTTTCTAGCCACAGAGAAGAAATCACAGTCCCTGTAACAAACTGTGTCCTCGCTTCTTGGTGCCTTTGTACATGCTGGGCTCCTACCCTCACTGTAGTTTTGCACTCTTACCCCATCACTGTTGAACCTTCAGTGACCCCCTTACCTACCTGTAGAACTGACCATCCCTAAGTTCATGCCCCACTTGTACTTGGTACATTGTTGTACCTACCATGACACCTGGCAATTTTTGGTCAATGTGACTGTCTAGACCAGTGCTGTCTGATAGAACTTTCTGCAGTGAAGGGAATATGTTTCATATGGGAGCCAGCAGCCATGTGTGGCTGTTGAACACTTGAAATGTGGCTAGTGCAAGTGAGCACTGAAGCTTTGTATAGTCGGTTGTTGCTACCATATTGGACAGTGCAGGTCTGGACCAGTGGTTTTCAGATGTTAGTGTGTATCAGGATCACATGGAGGGCTTATTAAAACACGGATTTCTAGGGCCCACCCCCAAAGTTTCTCATTCAGTGGGTTTGTGTGAGACCTGAGAATTGGCATTTCTAACAAGTCCCCAGGTGATGCTGATACTTCTTTTATTTCCTTTTTCTTTCTCTGTTTTAAATTGGGGTATAGTTGCTTTGCAGTGTTGTGTTAGTTTCTGCTGTACAATGAAGTGAATCAGCTATATGTATACATATATCCCATCCCTCTTGGACCTCCCTACCACCCCCCACTCCCCCATCCCACCCATCTAGGTCATTACAGAGCACTGAGCTGAGCATCCTGTGCTATACAGCAGGTTCCCACTAGCTATCTGTTTTTCACATGGTAGTGTATATATGTCAATCCCAGTCTCCCAATTCACCCTTCCTCCCCCTGCCCCCCTGCCATGTCCACATGTCCGTTCACTATGTATGTATCTCTATTCCTGCCCTGAAAATAGGTTCATCTGTACCATTTTTCTAGATTCTGAGGATTCATACTTTGGTTTAGTGGTCTAGACCACTGTTGGCAAATTATAGCTTGCAGGTCAGATTTAACCAGCTACCTGTCTTTGAATGTGTTTTATTGGAAATAGCCTGCCCATCCATTTACATTGTCTATGGAGGCTTTCACACCACAAAGACAGAGTCAAATAATTGCAGCAGTAGATCATATGACTTGTAAAGGCAAAAATATTTGCTGTCTGACCCTTTACAGAAAAAGCGTGCTGACCCTTGGTCTCTATGAATGTGACTTTGTTTTCTTTGTAGGTTTAGACCCTGCAACAGTGTGGGGTGCAGAGTAGCCACTGAATAAATGAATGAATGAAACATTATAGAGGATTCCAGCTGAGTATAAATATTGTCTTATTTATTATGATAGATTGTTGTAGGCTTTTTACAAGTTTTGAAACAATCTATTTGAGTCATTTTTACTTGAGCCCTGAGGCATTTAAAATTCATGTCCCTTAGCAATTTGATCAAGGTGAAAGCTTTGAGTAAAGGACTATGAAATGGAAAAGCTACATTAATCTGAATGGTAGGAATATTGGCTGTTGAATTTATTATTAGTAGTTGTAGTAATATTTTACAGAAATCTCAGTGGAAAACCATTTTATCCTAGGACTCTTACGGCAACATTCTCTTAAGAGTGAGAAGAGCAGCTTCAAGGACCTGATACCAAAACCTCTGCTCTCTGCTTCCAGGGCAAAAATTAAGGGGGCTTTCACACTGGTTTGCCGTGGCACTTCCTCTAGGTCACTGAAGTCACGGGTGTGCTGAAAATTTTCAAGGTCCAGATACCAATAACTAAGAGCTTTTTGGAATTCCATTAAAGTGAGGATTATAGCCTTTAAGCATTTTTTTTTCCTTTTCTTCTTTCCTGTTTCACATGGCTTTTGGGGGGGCAAAATAGCCCCCAAAATAGTTGGGGTTAGAATAGAAATTGTTTAAATTTCTCAGCATCTAAATTTGTTGTACAATCTGAAACCTGTAAGTTATTCTGCATCTCTTCTTTTCCCTCATTTCTCATATCAGCACAGTGGTTAAATGGGTAAACCTTGTAATCTGAGGTTAGCCTAGGGCCCAGATCCTGGCTTTACTAGTTATGAGCTGTGTGACCCCGGGCAAATTACTTAACTTCTCTGGTCTCAACTTCTTAGGGGTTCTTGGGAAAGTCACCTGAACTTTCCGTGCCTCAGCTTTTATGCTAGATTCTGTGTTGCTGACTGGGCACCACCACCACCACGATCCCTTCTAAAGGCACCGTTTATATCATATTACAGAGAAATAGGAAAAATTTTCCCAGATTTTTCTTTCCTATATGATTTCAGGTCAGTAGCAGGCAATGACAGGCGCTTGGACATATGTTGGGAGGCAGGAGAGGAGAAGCCCCTGTTCTGCAGAGGCAGTTACAACCAGACACCTGGGTGGATGTGAGAACCACAACTGTCTTCCAGGGAGCTCTTGAGAATGACCCGTTTGCCGCGGCAGCTCCAAGCAGCAGTGGGAGCATGCCAGAGCTTCTGTAGATTTTTCCTGGCTTCCTGGTGAGCTCTTGAAGTGACTGACTTCATGGCTACAGCCTGAGGTCACTGGTGGTTGCTTCCCAGCATTTACTCCCCTGGTCCTTCCAGACATTATGAACGCCTTCAGTTAATTCTGTTTCCCATACCTGGGATCTATAGGGTGGCTTCTATTTTCCTAGTGAAGCTCTGACTTATATAGTATTTTCAGGAGTTAAATGCAGATGATAATAGTACCACCTCATAGGAGTAAATAAATTTTACACACACATGCACACTCTCTCTCTTTCTCTCTCTCTCTCTTTCTTACACTCTCACACACACATACCTGAAGCTCTTTGAACATATTTTATATTTATTTTTTCTGTGTCTTCCCCTTCCCCACTGGAATATTAGCTCCACTCTATTTAGATGTTTTTGTTGGAAGCCTCCTCTGCTTTTTGTCTTGTTTGCATCATATATCCAGTCTTTACATTTCAAACGGATTGATATTTCTCAGTGCAAATTTGATCATGTGTCTCTTCTCCTAATCAGCAATAACTCTTCATTATCTATGAGGTAAAGTAGAAACTAGTTCCATGGAGTGGAAGATAAAGTTGGCCACAATTGAGCAGGTACCTACTCACCGTCTGTGCTGTAGCCCTGCTGAAGTTTTGAGGATTCCATAACTTACTCGAGTACATCTTTGCCTTTGCACATTCTGTTCTGTCTGCTGGGGAGATCCTTCCCTCTTGTATCCACCTGGTTAACTTCTCCATCTTTAACACTTTGCTTAAACATCATTCCTTCTGCTTTCTGAGATCCTAGGCACAGCTGGTCATTTATTTCTCCTTCGTCCTCTTACATTTTGAACTTATCAGGCTTACCTCAAAGTATACAAAGTAAATATTTGCATGTTTGTTTTTTCCTTAATTCTGTAAGATATTTGTGTCAAGAACCTTTTCTCATTCCTCCTGGTGTCCTGAGCCCAGGGAGTAGGATTGTATAGGTTTTAGTAATATATGTTTAACAAATGAATGATTGAACACTTTCATACCTACATCAGCTTTACAACTTCCAAAAGAGTACACTTGGGGTCCACGGGGTCTGTTAGAGGCCATGGTGTTACAGATTCTGTCATTCTGTAAAAGCCACATCTCAGTATATGAAACAATGGGAAATATTTTGGCCAGTTGGGTGCAAAGACTGATCTGCTAAACCGATAGCGACTGGGAACAAACTCTCCTCACTGTTGTGGCTTCAGGGGTGTCAAATGTTTGGGTTTAATCTCCCTGATTAGGAGAATATCCAGTTCTTCAGAGGATGCTGTTTTCCTCTCTGTCTCCCTGATTCTTGTCACGGGCTTGTTTCATCGTGGCAGGTACTTTGCATCATGGCTGCCTGGTAGGAAAAGAGGTTCCTGGCTGCAGGTGTAAAGATGAAGCCAACATGTAATGTGCTGTTGTTTCCCCACAAGCTGGTGCAGGAGATGTATATTTTCAGTGACTCTTCAGCTATACTTGGGAATTTTTAGCAAGTGGGGTTTTTTTTTTTTTACAGGAATGCTTAGATCTATTATTTAGCAAATAGTACAAGTTAGAGATGGATGAGATGTGGCAGAATCCTTATTTCTCATCGGCACAGGCTGCTTTCCATTCAGCTCTTGTATGCTGCTTCATTTTAAGTATTTCTAATGTTTGGACATCTTCCACTCTCACCTCAAGATGATTTAGTCATCAGAATGCAGTTGGGAAGTTTTCACTCTTCTTTCTGCTTTAATTGGTCTTGTGAAAGCTTTACACCCCTTGGGGGTGTCAGGGAGCTATAATCAAGTTTGACATAAAAGGTCTGGGCTTGAGTCTTAGTTCTAACACGAGTCAGCTTTGTGACTTTGGGTAAATCACCTAACCTTTCTGAGTCTCATGTGCATGCTGTTTTAAGTAGGAATGATTATAATTGCTCTTCTTACCGCCTAGGGTATATTAGTCTGATGAAGGGGCTTCTAGTTCTAGGGCAAAATGAGGAACAGTACAGTTGACTGTTACACAATGTGGGTTTGAACACCTCAGGTCTACTTATACACGGAAATTTTTCAGTAGTAAATACTACAGTGCTACACAGTCCACAGTTGTTGAATCTGTGGATGCAGAGCTGTGGGTAAAGGAACCACTGATATGGAGGAGCTACATGTATGGAAGGCTGACTGTAATTTACACACAGGTTTTCAACTGCGTGGAGGGTTGGTGCCCCAACGTTTGTGTTGTCCAAGGGTCAGCTGGACTTCTTTTCCTCTAAATGAGTGAGCCGTTACACAGGAGATGTAGACTCCCAAGCAGTAAGACACTGCTGAACTTTAACATCACCTCCTGTTCTGCCAGTATCCAGTGGTGGAAGAAGGGGTGAGCATATGTGGCCCAAGAGATGTTTAAGAGTTAGAGTTTCCCATCATTCCAGGTGAGTGTGGTTTCCTCTGATGACAGAAAGGGTCATTGTACACTCTGAGCCTGTCTTGTCTGGTTAGGAGCTACATGTGTTTTCAGCTGGGGCTGATTTTGCCTCCAGAGACATTTGGTAACGTCTGGAGACATTTTTGGTTGTAACAATCGGGAGATGCTACTGGCATTTAGTGGGTAGAATCCAGGGATGCTGCTAAGCATCCTCTAGTGCGCAGGACACACCCTCCACAGCGAAGAATTACCTGTTCCCGAATACCAATAATTCCGTGGCTGAGAAATACTGATGTGCTCTATTCAGTCCTGTCCCAGAGCTCCAGGACTAGTCAGAATGAGCAGCAGCCATCTGGATGCAGACAACCCTGAGGAGGTGATGAGCACTCTTGAGTGGCCCGCCTAAGGGCCATTTCTTGGTTTAGCCCTGGACCCAGATCCTGAGTTCTGTTCCGTATTTTTTTAAATTTATTTTTTATTGGCGTATAGTTGGTTTACAGTATTGTGTTAGTTTCAGGTGTACAGCAAAGTGATTCAGTTATGTATATATCTTTTTCAGATTCCTTTCCCTTATAGGTTATTACAAAACATTAAGCATAGTTCCCGGTGCTATCTAGAAGGTCCTTGTTGGTTATCTATTTTATATATAATAGTGTGTATATGTTAATCTGAGCCCAGTACCTGCTTAGGACATGAACTTGCATTAGACTCTTCTCTGCCCATTGTTCACTCTGGAATAGTCTCTTGCATTAAGATAACCTAATGGTTAAGAATGTGGGCTTAACAGATGGAATGCTTACTTTGAATCCCGACCTGTCATTTATTAGTCATGTGACCACAGACAACCCTCTGTGCCTTCACTTGCTTGACTCTAAAATGGAGATATGAGTACCCTTCTTACTCAGCTGTAGTCCAGTTAGTGTGTGGAAATAATACTATCATATGCCAGCTACCAAGCACCTAGAATGGTGCTTGGCGCTTAGTAAGTGCTTGAGAGATGTTAACTGTTGTTTATCTGACAATACTACAGAGCCAGTACACACCAATATAGCACCAGGATGTGGCTCCCATATCATTTCGGTTCAGTTGGTCCAAACTTTATTCTATGCCCTATTTTGTGCCAGACACAGTGCAGGACAGCAGGAAATTAAAAAAAGCCCTAAAGATACATTTAAGTAGACATATTCATTTAGTCCAATGAATATAATAGAACTCTATATATTCTTCTTTGGTAGCTCCAAATTGGGACTGGTTAATTCTACCTGAGGCTATCTGGGAAGAAAGTTCTTTTTGAAAGACTTTTCTTTTTACTAATTTTTAGTGGAGTATGGTTGCTTTACAATGTTGTGTTAGCCTCCACTGCACAACAAAATGAATCAGTCACACACAAACAGATATCCCTGCCGTTTTGGACTTCCCTCTCATTCAGGTTACCACAGTATTTTCCCATCAGTTGTCTATTTTATACATAGTATCAGTAATGTGTATGTGTCAATCCCAGTCTCCCAATTTCTCCCTCCCCACCCTTTTCTCGCTTGGTATCCATACATTTGTTCTCTACGTCTGTGTCTCTATTTCTGCTTTGCAAATAAGATCATCTATATGGTTTTTCCAGATTCCACATATATGTGTTATTACATGATATTTGCTTTTCTCTTTCTGACTTACTGAAGGCTTGCTTTTAAAAGATGAAAAAATTGATGGGGAGAAGGACTTTCTAGGTAGAAAGCAGAAACTTCTCCTTATTGTCTAAACTCAAGATGGTTTATCTCTTGAACCTTCTCCACATCTCAGCTGTCTGGTCTCCCTGCCTGGTATCACTTCAAATTTATCTCCCTGATCTTCAGTGACAGGAAGACATCACTCCTTCTTGTCTCTGTACTTTTTCTACCTTGATAAATAGACTTGCATCAGAAAAGACATCTTTGTGTGGGAGGGCCTCTGAACACACTCCTTTTATCCCTTTCCTGCGTGGAAGAGATACCACTGTAGGAAGCCCAAAAACAGCCACTAATTTTGGGAGCCCCTGCCGTAGACCAGCTGGACATTGTACTGAACAGCAGTGATCTGTGGAGCTGTTTGAACTTGTTCACCCTCGTGATGATCAGGAAAAAACCTCTCCTGGTGGGGATCAGCTGGCTGATAGTGTAGGGAGAAACTTAGGAATAAAAACAAAAAATTTTCTTTCTTGGAGTTTTTAGACCTTCAAAAGGATACCCAAACTACAAAGTGCCCTTTCTACAGAGAAAGAGGGATTATGTTTTGCTTGTAACTGTATTTTAATGAGCTACATTTGCCTTAAGAGTTGGGATAAATGTGTTTACGTATTCAGCCTTACAGCCAGTCCCCTGAGCCAAGCTGCACAGACTGAAGGAAACATTGAATATTGAAGCTTGAGGGTGGGGGAGGGGTGCGAATCTGAACAGAGCTTTTTACAACTTTAATATCTCTTTCATGTTTATTTGAGAGTGTGAAAATATGAGTGAATGATCAATTAATTATGGCCCATACAGTTGTGGGTAATTGCTCATTCTCGCTCAAAGAACTTTGGTTCCCCAAACAGTTGCTTCATTTTAGGCCCGGGGCTTAAAAATTAAACTTATTTCATCATCAGAGCATGTGTTAGGGAAGGCAAGTCAGATGAAGGCTTTATTATTGCTAATTACAATTTTATACCTTTAGAGAAGCACCTGTGTTGATTGCATGCACGCTTGCTGTTCTTTGAATGTATGCAGATTACATTTTGTACGCGGTACTTGGCCTCTTGTTTCCTTACATAGCAAGTTGCCTCCGAGATGTGAGATGATACTTTCAGAGTGGTGATAGGCCCATTTGCAAATTTGTTTCTGGTAATTAAACTATCAAAAGAATGTACCATTTCTCTTGAATTCCAAGGGGACTGACTCCAGTAGCACCATGTATGTGCTGACCCAGGTAAAACCATGAGAAGCCAAGTGAATTTGTGTCTTTGATATCAGAGCTTCTCTACCCTCTCTTCTGCTGCCTTAATGGAAAGTGCATTTGGGGGGGTTCTCCACCTTGGCATAATTGCCATTTTTTTTCGGTGGGGGCCTGTTCTGTGCATTGTAGGGTGTTTAGTAGCATATCTGACTTCTGCCCACTAGATGCCAATAGCATTCCCTCCCCAGCAGTGACAACTAAAATGTCTCTAGACATGGCCAAGTGTTCTCTGGGAGGCAGCATTGCCCCTGGCTGAAAAACCACTGCGCTCTTCGATGCTTCGTTTATACAGAAAAAAAGGAATCTATTACTCTGTGACCCTCAGCTATATCCTGGGCAGTTCGGGAGGTTATTTGATGTAGTTATCTACAGAGGACCATGTGTACTGATTTGCCTTGGCAAGTCCTGTTTTATACTGTTGTCCCACTAGAATTATTAATAGTACCTGCTTTCACTTTCAAAAGTATACAGGTTTGAATGACAAATTTTAAAGACATCATAGGTTTGAGTAAGATACTCAAATCCTCCCAATTGGGGGAAAGGAAATTAAGCTCTGAAATTCAAGTGATTTGCCAAGGGTCAGGAACACAACTACTAAACTGGGCTGTTAAAGATGATTTAAGTCCAAAGTGCTGTTGGTTGTTTTGATATTTCTGTCTGATTTCTGCAGAGTGATCTATAGTAACTTTTAACATTAAAAGGGTTTCAAGAACAGCCATGGTGGCAAGATGCTGGAAGAGTTCATCCTTCTCAGTATCTAGAAGGAAGGAGAGAGAGTTTAGAACTGGACAGTCCTAGAGGCAAAATCTAAGTTTCAGTATTTACTTTTCTGTGACCTTGGGAACAAGCCTCCTGTATTTCTGTGTCTATAAAGTTGAGATAATGAACTGAATATAAGGCTATCCTAAGTGTTATATTAGGTAACGTATGTATAATATGGCGCCCGGCATATATTAAACACTCAATACATTGTTGATATGATTAGTATTAACCCCAAGAGAAGACAGGAGGGTGCTAGAGTTCAAGACATAAAGGAAAGCACATAGAATCCTAGGGGCTGTGATAGGCGAGAACAGTCCTGGGCTGAGGGGTGCTGTGAAGGGCTATTGTTAGGATCCTCTGGCTCCCTTGAGGGGCTGCGTCTGGAAAGAATACTCACTGAAATTTTGTTACCCAAAGCTTAAGCTCTTCCTCCCTTCCTAGGATATTGCAAATTTATAGGGCACTGTTGAAAAGCAAAATGACATAAAGGCCCAAAGCCATGAATATATAAATAGTGGGATTTCACCTTGGAGAGCTGAGTACAGAGAGGGCCAAGCCTGGTGCTGGAAACTCAGCAGTTCTAGTTCTGTTCAGATAAGCAGCTGTGTGGTCCTGAACAAGTCATTCTTGTCCTTTAAACCTTTATTTTCTCACCATAAAAAGAATTGTAACTAAGCCCTAATATCTTCTTTCCCATAAAAAAGACTTACAAAATGACTTTATAGCAAAGTTAACAGAACAGTAAAAGAAACTGTATAGCCAACCACAACACTGTCATCCCTCCAAGTCCTTTGTGCTAGTTTCACTTGTACTTTGATTTTTAAATTCTGTGAACCTAAGGGGTTACCCCTTAGGAGTGGCAATACAGGTAACTTTTATATTATATTTTTTGCATTTACTTCTATTTTCCAAATGTTCTACTCTGCACATGTATCACTTTGCAAATCAGAAAATATCAAATGCTGCTCGTTTAGTTTTTAAGGCTGTGAGACTGCAGGTTGAATAGGCCAGTGGGGAAAAATACTCCCTACCTAGAAAAAAATAAAACTTCCTCTGAGTATTAAGACTTTCATATCGATAGCGTGCAGCCCTGCTGGGCCCGTGGACCATTACCTGGGAGATAATGCACCATGGAACATGCTAATGAACACAACGCATGGCCCTTGCTCACGCTCCCCCCACCTCCCAGCTGCACGGGCACAGGTGGCTGGCGTGGCGTCTTTGTTCTGGCCCATCACTCTGGGGAAAATAGACATGTGTGGCTTCCTGCTCAGTTGCTTCGATGGGTTTTTGTACACCCCATTTTATTTTATTTTCATTTTGTACATGTATTTATAATCACTAAGCATTGCTCTAAGGCGGTGCATCATTGCATAGACGCTGCTCTACCAACACAGGTGCAAATGTTTTTCAAAAGCCTTTTTGCAAATAAAGATGGCTATTGAGTCCTAGAAACTAGTAACAATTCTCCTCCTCTAGAGAGAAGAAAAAAGACCTAAAGATGTTTTGATGTTCCAGAGTGAGATCAAGCACATTCAGTTTCACTCAGAGATTCAGGTGCTTTTGGAATGTATGGAATTTATTCATTCATTCCTTTACAAATATCTGACCTACGGATTTACTTAAAATCAAGTCAGTCAGGGGAATGATATTGATTACTATATCATTAATTTGACTAAATTCTCTGTTCCATGGCTTTCTTTATCTAACAGGTTCTTTGGCACCTGTCAGTGTTTGGACCTATGGACACGTATGGTTTCTAGAGGACACACTGTAATAGTTAAGGGCTCAGGTCTGGAGTGGAGGTGCAAGTCCTGGCGCTGCCACTAGTAGAATTAGTTAAAGTTGTATTGTCCCAACTTCTTCATTGATCAGGTAGAAATAATAATAGTATCTATCTTGCAGGATTCTTTTGAAGAGTAACTGAATGTAGATTGCTTACAAGAGTGCCTGGCACAAGTTAGAGCTCAATGATCGTTCACTTTTATTTCTATTATTTATGAGTGAAGGAGATTGCATTCTGTGATTGACAAATGTGAAACAAAACAAACTTCCCTAATGTAAAACTTAGCAAGACAACAGGATTCTCTGTTTAGGTTCCGAGGCTTACTCAATAATCTCAATGCTATAGTTTTTGATAATTGACTTTTTTTTTTCCTGTTTCATCTTGCCTGTTTATGTAATTGTGGTTCATTCAGTAGGAAAAATTTACCTAAAAGGTTTTTCCCCATCTCATTAATGAAGTGTTCTCTGGCCATTTCAACTCCCAGTGATCTCTCTCTGCCACAAACTCTTAAGTGTTTCTTTACATCAGTCTCTTATTCATTCATTCATGAAACACTTGAGTGCCCTGCTTGTCCCACTTGCTAAGAAGACTGTATAAATCAGAAAAGATCACTTCTTTCAAAGAGCTTGTCTTGGGGACCATGGTCTATATAATGGTTTTGAAATTTTCATCTTTTATTCTCTGCTAGATTTAATTCTCTTCCCAGTGTCCGACACGGTGCTATTTCATCCCCTGTAGGTGATGAGATAGTGCTTAATAAGTAATAATTTCAAGAACTGTATCTATCTATCTATATCATCTCATATCTTCTTTATACATCCATTTGTTGATGGATGGATAAAGGCTGCTTCCATGTCTTGGCTATTGTGAATAGTGCTGCTGTGAACACTGGGGTGCATGTATCTTTTCTTTTTCTTTATTATTTACTTCTATCTCTATTTATAAAATACAAGTATTTCTTTTAAAATTATTGCATAATTTGGAATCTTCAATAAATTGGAAAGGTGAAGATGGCTCCTTACCTACTCCGCACCAGGCACACACCTAATTAATTTTTCAAGTGTTTTAGTAAACTTTTAATTTAGTCTTTTGAACTGCCGAGCACTTTTCATCATTTTGGGATTTTCAACACTGCCCTCCAAGCTCCTTTCAGAATATCTCTAGAGCTTTCTTTTTCTTTTCTTTTTCTTTTTTTTTTTTTTTTTAATTTATCTTTTCAAATTAGAGTTTTCTCTGGGTATATGCTCAGGAGTGGCATTGCTGGATCATATGACAACTCTATTTTTAGTTTTTTAAGGAACCTCCATACTGTTTTCCATAGTGGCTGCACCATTTTACTTTCCTATTAACAGTGTGGAAGGGTTCTGTTTTCTCCACAGCCTCTCCAGCATTTATTATTTGTAGACTTTTGATGGTGGCCATTCTGACTGGTGTGAAGTGGTACCTCATTTTGGTTTTGATTTGCACTTCTCTAATAATTAGCAAAGTTGAGCATCTTTTCATGTGCTTATTGGTTGTCTGTATGTCTTCTTTGGAGAAATGTCTATTTAGGTCTTCTGCTTATTTTTTTGATTGGGTTCTTTGTTTTTTTTGTTATTGAGTTGTATGAGCTGTTTGTACAATATATTTTGGAAATTAATCCCTTGTTGATTGCATCTTTTGCAGATATTTTCTCCCAGTCGTAGGTTGTCTTTTCATTTTGTTTATAGTTTCCTTCACTGTGCAAAAGCTTATAAGTTTGATTAGGTCCTATTCATTTATTTTTGCTTTTATTTCTATTGCCTTTGGAGACTGACCTAAGAAAACGTTGCTACGATTTATGTGAGAGACTGTTTTGCCTATGGTCTCTTCTAGGAGTTTTATGATGTCATGTCTTATAGTTAAGTCTTTAAGCCGTTTTGAGTTTATTTTTGTGTATGGTGTGACGGAGTGTTTTAAATTCATTGATTTACATGCAATGCAGCCATTCTTCACTGAGCATCTGGGTACCCAGCTCTATGCTTTATGTACAAAGTCTCCTTTATTCCTCATAATCCTATGAAGTTAGTGTTATTCTCTTCATTTTGTATTCAAGGAAACAGACTAAACAAGGCTAAAGAACTTCCCAGCATCAAAGATCTCATTAGTGGAAGACTCTGGGTTTTAATCCAGGTTTATCTCATTCTGAAGTTGATGTTCTGAACTGTTTTGTTGTACTAGATGGATAGGTAGATGGGGGTATGCATAATTAGGTGAATAAGTTTAAAGGAAGTTGAGGCTACAAATATATCCCCGGGTTGTCCTCATTGTCTAATTCTTCTCAGTCTCATTTGCTGGTTCTTCCTCGCCTTCCTGAGTTCTGACCATTGAAGCTCCCAGGGCCCTCTTCATGGACTTCTCTTTCTGTTTTTACTCCCTTCCTTGCTGATCTTATCCAGTCTCATGATTTTAAATACTATCTATATACTAGTGATTCCCACATTTACATGTGAATCCTGACCTGACCCCCTCCATCCTAGGTTCATATATTTTACTGCTTACTTTATACCTCCACTTGGTGTACAGAAGGCATGTATAACTTAACATCTAAAACTGAGCTTCTTGTATTCCCCATGGCTTGTCTTCCCCAACCTGCTTATCCATCAGTCTTTCCCATCAGTTAAAGGCTGTCATTCCAGTTGCTCAGGCTAAAAGCTCAGGAGCCATCCTTGATTCTGATTTCTCACATTTCACATTTAATCCAGTAGCAAATTCTGTTGACTAAACCATCAAAATAGACCCAGCATCTGTCTGACCACATCTCACCATTTTTATTGTCATTATCTGGTTTAAGCCATCATCAACTGTCACCTCTATGATTGCAATTGTCTCTTCACTCCCCTCTCTGTGTCTGCTCTTGCACTCCACCCCGATCTCTTTTGCACATCACTGCTAAGGGGACCCTGGTAGAGTGTAAATCATATCATGTCACTTGTCTCAGACCTCTTCCGCAGCTTCCTCATTTACTCAGTGTAAAGCCAAGCTTCAAAGCCCTACCTAGTTGGCGATGCCCTTACCTCCCAGATCTTATCTCCTCCTAATCTTCCCCATACTTAGCCTCTTCCTGCCACCTTGACCTCCTTGCTGATCTGCAAACACACCAGACAATCTTCTCCCTCTGGGCCATTACAGTGGCTTTTTCCTCTGTATGACTCATTCCTGTACTGCTTCGGGTTTTTCCTGGCATGTCGCCAAATCAGTAAGGTCTATTTCAAATTGCATATCATCCCCACCCCTGTCCCTCTTCTCCACAGCAATCATCACCATCTAAAGCGCTCTACACCTTAACAGTAGACGGTAAGCAGCATGGAAGCAGGAATTTGTGTCATGTTTATCGTCCCAGTCCCTAGAACATTGCCTGGCACCTTCTGTATGCTTATTAAATATTTTTTGAATGCGTGAATCAATCATGCATTCATTTTGTGCCAGGCATTGTGCTGAGCGTTTTGCTTTCATTATCAAATTGTGAAATATCCATGTGATCCTCGGAATTAAATAATCGTATCCTACATACTTGCCAGAGGAGAAACCTGAGCTTGGAGAGATTAAATATTCTGTTCAAGGTCACACAGCTAAGTATAGACATGGGTCTGCTTTACCTCAAGACCCCTGCTCCAAATAATTACATCCTACTGGTTTTTGTATGCCAGCCCAGATCCGTGTCCCTTCCTTCTCGGAAACACATCTACGGTGAGCTCTTTGGGGACATTTCCTTCTGATGGGCTGTAACATGTCCTTTCTCAGTGTCCTGCCAAGGATTAGCAAGTGTTCTTTGGGGAGAGGAAGGAGAATCAATGCTAGTGATTATTTTTCCTTCATGAAGGAGCATAAGGGAGTGTGGGTGGGGGGAAGGTTTAGGATCAAAATTTATTTCAAACGACATTTGTAGGATAAAGGTTAAACCCATTGGTTTGGTTCTCACAAGGCAGTAATTCACCATGTCTGAGAGCACCGGCCAGTCTCACAGGACATCTCTGATCGAAGCTGAAAAAGCTCTCATGATTGCTTTGGGGAAAGCCTCTCTTAGCTGTTTCCTCTCTATTTCTGGTTTTTCTACTTAGTTTTCCAGCTCCTGCAGGGCAGGGACCATGTCTTCTATTAGCAGTGAGCGAGGTACTCATGACTAGTAACCAAAGTAAACAAAACTAAACTCCAAACTGGCGGAATAAAGGAATATACGACAGCATGAAGTCCGTTCTCAAACATCCTCTGTTGAGAATCTTCACACCAGGCCCAGAGCTCATATTGATCTTCATGCCTGTTTATTCCTGCATTGTACTATTAACGCTCAAAGAAGTCTATGGATTACGTGCAAATAATGCTGTGGTTCTCTCAGAATTGGGTTGTCCTAGTGATAACCACCTCTCAGGTTCTGGGATTCTTGGAATGGAACCAGAGGGCAGCGGGTCAGTTTTAAGCACAATTTTCTTACGGTTTACCATTCCTAAAACTTTTTTTGTTTGTTTCGATTTTTAGCACGATGCAGTTTAGCTTCCTTGAAACCTTAGCACTCTCTTTGGAACAGTTCATTTGTTGGACAAAAATGAGCAGATAAAAGACATTAGAAGGCACTGAGTTGCCGGGGTGGGCCTGGCAGTGAACAAGAGGGAGTGAAACTGAGCTTCAAGGGTCATTGAATGCACAGTTCCTACTGCAGCCTAGCTTTCTCAGTGGTCTCGCTTCTCCTGCACACATGTTACAAAAGTCAGGTAGATACAAGCCTGCAAAGAAAAGGTGCCTCTGAACTTGGTTCTTAGAAACTCATTTGTTCCTTGCAGAACCCAGCTGAAAATTAGAGAAAAAACAAAATATAATTACAAATATAATTTTATAATTATAAAATCTAGAGTGTATATACCTACACTCTAGAAGCCCTTCTACATTTGTGAGGGGATGGAAGAATGTTTTTCACCCAGAGCATAAGATTTCCTCGTTGGGGACTAGTCCTCGGAGATTCTGATTTAATTAATTCAGAGCAGACAGGGCATCAGTATTTTATTTGGGACATCAGTGTTTTCTTTAACACTCTCCTTGTAATATTAACATGCAGCCAGGATTGAGAACTGCTGCTTTGGGCAATCTCTGGTCTTGGTGTTAAGAGAATCATTTTCTCCTGCAGACTTCATGGAGTGCTGTGGCCAGAGGAAATATGACCCATTCAGAGCTAAAACAAAAAAACATTTGGGGACCACAGGGGCTTTAAATGAAGGACTCCATGCTGAAGACCTAATCAGCATTTCAAAGGGCAGTGATAACAGGGAGTGCCCAGTGATGAAATGGAAAGCTAGGATTGGCAAAACCAGTTTAATTGATCAATATATTTACCTGATAATCTACTGAGCCTACCTCCCAGTCTGATTTTATTCTAGTCTTCTTTGCCCTCTCTATAATTCTCCCCTCTTCTTCCCTCTCATTTGTAGCCATACACTCTACCTCTTTCTCTTTTTTCTTTGATTTATATTTTCCTCTACTTTTCTTATTTCTCTATTTGGCCAGAGTATGAGATATGTTTTGTGTTATCTGCAGTGTTTATTGAGGAATTGTGTATTCCCAGTGATTCATTTTAGAAGCAAATTAGTTGGACAGTTTATAGTTCTTACATTAAAAAGCTCTGAAGTTATTATCTTTAATGTAGTGCCCTGAAAAACTTGCCTTCCCGCCCCACCACCCCCACTCTGCTCTCTGCCTCTTGCAAGTGAGTTCTTGGAACCTAATAGAAATAGATTCCCTCCCTGGATTAGTGTAACACAGGTTCAGTTAGAATCACCTGGACCAGCCAATGCTCCTTTCTCATCCTCTGCACTGTGTGTGGTTTTGTAAGTGTTTAATGTTTCAGAAACAGAGCAACAAAGTACCGAGCTGTTTGCTTCCCTGTAAACATCTTATCTGGATGTCAGGGATGCGCTTGTTGTGTTGTACCTTCCTGACATTCATTGAAGGTGGAAGAGACAGGGTTTTGTCTTTAATAAATGGCAG
This sequence comes from Hippopotamus amphibius kiboko, assembly GCF_030028045.1. Classification (NCBI taxonomy): domain Eukaryota; kingdom Metazoa; phylum Chordata; class Mammalia; order Artiodactyla; family Hippopotamidae; genus Hippopotamus; species Hippopotamus amphibius. The sequence goes on along the minus strand of NC_080194.1, from coordinate 23,963,039 downwards.
AGTTAAGCTTAATTTAAACTTCACATCATAGTTAGGTTTGTACTGTCTTCCTTTCACTTAGTTTTTTTATTTGTTTTTGTGACTTTGGTGTTTGTATAACAAACGTGTTTTGTTTCATAGGTTAATCTTTGCTGAGTTTCCCAGCTCATATCACTTCTTTCTCAACATCTTCCTCCTCTCTCTCACCACCACCACACCTTCATCATTACCACCACCACCACCATCATCACTGTGACCACCACCATCATTGTGACCACCCAGAGGCATCAGGAAAACCTAATTGAGATCTGTGTTCCTGTGCAAGAGCATGACCTACCAGGGTTGTCTCTGAAAAATCAACTTTATGACTTTAACTAGATTCACCTGATTTTCTGAGTTCCAAACGTATATTTTCCTGAACTGTTGGCTGCCATGAATCTTAGATTCAGGCTCACAGTGCCAAGGGGAAGCAGGTGAGAAGGAAGGGAACAGGAGAGAGCTTGAATAAAGGGCTCAGAAGAACATTTGATTTAAATCACCTAATACGTTCACTTTCAGCTTTCATTCCCCTCTCCATTCACCATATCTCTAACAGAAAAGAAATGGAAAAACCGTTAACCGCTTTTATTTTGATGGCAGGGACATTATACCTGAACACAAGATTGAAGATCTTAAAATTTCTCCATTGTCAGCAAGACCTCTAGTGACCTGCTGAATAGGTACTTAAGAGATTGCCAGCACAGAACTAAATGAAGTGATCAGAAGCTCATCACGATATATTAGATGATGGGTACACGCAAGTTTGGGGAAGTGACAGCCTGTAGTACTGGATGTTGTCTTGTGAATTGAACTTTAAAATTACATTAGATATTTCTTTAGGAGTCAGCAGAAAAGACTTTGGAGAACGGCTGTCTTCTATAAGAAAATTGTTAGTGCCCTTGCATGCCTGGATTTAGGAACTGTAGATGGTTAAGAAGCATCCCTAATTTGTCCTGGTTCAGGTTATAGCCTTCTTATGATTAGAAGATACGATGTATCTCTGTAGTTGCCCGTTTGCACTTTTTGAGATGTCATTTGACCTTTCAGTGGAACAGACAACTGTTTTAGAGGAAATGTCTTGGCTGGAGTGGCTTGTTTTTTTAGCAGCCTTTTGGATATTCAGCTAATAGTGTTGTTAAGCTATAAACCTGAGGGATGAGGGTCCTTCTGTTTTGGGTTTTCAATTATATATCTCAGGCGAGTTAACCTATTTGTTTAGGACCCAGTGATAATGGGAACCGGGCTCTGACTTCATACAATTCAGTTTCAGACATGTTTTGTCTTCATCTTTGATTTTTCTTTTGGTTTTGGTTTCTCTTAGCACGTTAACTTTTAGCTGTTTAACTCACTGGGGGACTAAGATATTTAAAGCTGCTGGTGCTTTTATAAAGAGGGAGTTATGAAATTTATTTGGTAATTTTATTTTGCTCAGATTAGAGCAGCAATATGTGTTCATTTTGGAGAATGAAGATAAAAATCATCGGTGATTTCAACCCCTCCACCCCAGATATAACTGCTGTTCATGTTTTGGTGCATCTACTTATAGGCTTTCAATATGTGTATAATCTATCATTATTGCCAGTTTTCACATCAACATCTATAGTTGAATAGAATGGATACTATAATGTTAATACCGTATTTCCCCTTCATATTATATCATTAGCATTTTCCTAAGATATAAGTATTCTTTTAGAAAATGATGTACAATGACTATGTAACATTGCATTGCATAAATATACCATCCTTTGCCCTTCCGTATTGTGAGATATTTAGGTCATTTTCAACTTTCACTTTTATAAATAATGCTTCAGGGAACATCCTTGTACATAAATCTCATTTAAATTCCCTTTGAGTGTATTCTTATGTTAATGCTCAGAATTTTTTTTCAGGTAAAATATCATTTCTATGGGGCTTGCTGATTCTATAAAGTATTCTTTAAATTTTTTGACAGGTGCAAGGTAGCATTGTGTTCTGGAGAGACACTGAATTACAGTTTAGAAGTCTCAGATTGAGGACAGGTTCTGCTACTTTTTTGGTTGTGTGACTTTAGGAAGGGAATTCACTGCCCTGGTCATTTTTGCTTCCTTGTTTGCAAAATGGAGAATACGAAACTCATCTTACTTGTTGTGAAGATCAAATGCGACAGTGGGAATAGTAGCACTTTGTAAACTTGAAAGCACTTTCCTCTTGTGAGGTTTGTGTTAATATTTCTTTGTACAGCAGGTATTTTTCAAGTGAGGCATATCATTTTTTTTTGTTTTAATTTATTAAGTATTTTAGACAAATGAAAAGATAAAAAAGACAAAAGAAATATGTGGCCAACATCTGTTTTAGGACATACAATGTTTATTTACGTAACGGTTACTGATCTGATCGAGGCATTGTACCCACTCCAGGTGCATGGCCTCTCCAGCCTCCCACAAGTTACTCTGCAGAATTAGGTTTTTATCCCTCCTAGTATGTCTTTGTCGCTTCACTGGCTTTGAAGTTATCCACTGTATCTCTCTCTTTCTGGTTGTTATCCTTAACGTTTTAATTTCCAGACTTAGCTGAACAAAATCTGAAATTATTTTTGTCCTCCTTCTAAAGATTCCTTACTTAGAATGCTTGAAGCCCAGCCATCTCTGTCTTTTACGTTGCTTTCCTCAGAATTTTAGTTCTATTGTGTTCGGTCACTACCAAACTACTTATATTGCCTAGTCATTCTTGGTGTGATTTATCCACGTGGTCTTTGCTCCCCGTTCCTTCCTACCAGTCAGTCTTTTGTTCTGGCTTCCTTTTGTCCAAGGGTGTCCGTGAGAGGTTTCTTCAGTGAGAACTATTAGTGGTAAACATATTAGTTTTTGTTTGTTTGAAAATGACTATTGCAGTCTTATCCTTGGATAATTATCTCTGTGTTTAATTCTAGGTTGTCAGTTATTTTCTCTCAGTATTTTAAAGCCGTCATCCCACAGTCTCCTGACTTTCCTTTGTTAACATGGAGATGTCTGCTGCTGTGGTTGTCAACGTCCCCTTGAGGGCGATACTTTTCAGTCTGTCTACTTTGTATAATCTTGTTTTCTTTGGTTATCTGCAGTTTTATAAAGATTTTTATCTATTTTATGAACAATGACAAAATAAATAACTTTTTTAAGTGTAGAAAAAAGATTTATTCAGGTGTGGATTTCTTTATATTTATCCTGTTTGGTATTAATTTCCTCAGTTTGAGGGTTGGTATCATAAAATCTGGAAGATATTCAGCTTTTCTCTCCAAGTACTGGCTTTTTTCCATTCTCTCTCTTCTCTTTCCCTTAGCACTCTGATTAGATTTTCTCACTCTGCCTTTCATGTCTCTTTACCCTTCATTTCTATACTTGCTGTGGAAAGTGCTGTGTTGCATTGTTGGTAGTTTATTTAGATATATCTGCCAGTGAATGAATTCTTTCTTTAGTCACTGAGTTTGTAATTTCAATGATTACACACACACATATCACATATATGTATGTATATACACATATGTATTTCTAGAAGTTCTGCTAGTTCTTTCTCAAATCTCCCTGACCCCTTTTGATAGCATTTTTTAAATTTGTTACATTTTTGAGTCCATTTTCAATTTTAAAAAACATTTAAAACACTTGTATTTTATAATATATATTGGAAAATTTTATTATCCAAAGTCATTATTAGCTTTACTTTGCTATTCTGTTTTTGCTTACTCTCACTCATGGTGCCTTGTTTCCTTTTATTTGTTTGTTTATTTTTTCAGTAATTGTGGATGTGATTTCCTTTTCAGCACCAGTTAGCTATGGGAATCTTATGAAGCCTGACTTAAGAGTGTATTTGTATAGACCAGTATTGTTCAATAGAAATTTCTGCAATGATGGAAATATTTGTCCAGTATCGTAGCCACTAGTCATATGTGACTATTGAGCACTTAAAATGTGGCTAATGTGAGGAACTAAACTTTAAATTTTAATTAAAAATATTTAATTTAGTCACATATAGCTAGTGGCCAACTTACTGGATAGCACAGGGCTTTTTGCTTCTTCTAGGGACACTTGGAAGCTACTAATTTGAGGCCACTTTACGTTAATATTTTGCCCTTCGGTGTCTATCCCATGCTACAAAGTAACTAGAGTTGATCCTAAAACTGTTAGTATAGGCCTGTGGTTATACAAATTCAGGAGGATATTTCATATACACAGGAGAGGCACATTCCTTATCCATCTCCTTTTCCTGGTGGGCGGATGAATTTTTAGCCCACACTTTCCCCAGTACATGCATGATTCTTGGAGTCCCAGCTTTATTTAAGGATTTTGTTTCTAATCTTGGGAAAATCTAAAGCCTTCTCTTCTTTCTGGAACAGTGAAAGCTGGCGGTCATTTGGTCATCCGTCTGATCAATCACTCCGTATCTAAGGGTGCTAACTCCCCCTTCTTTTTGCTGCATGCAAATTTCTGTTCTGTCCTTGCAAACTCACACATTCATTTGGCTAAAAGGGTTTGTTGTATTTTGTGTGATGTTGCTCATTGTTATGAAATAGGCAGTTATCAGGACATATATGCTGCCTTATTGCTGGAAATGAAAGTGTCTCCAGCTGTTCTGACTACTTTCTTTGTAGCGGACAGATCTTGGAGGCCTTTCTTGGTTGGGCATGGGGAGCGATGTTTGTTGGTAGTTATATAGCAGAAAAGAAATGTAAGTAGGTCTTTTTTATGGGTCATTAAGTTCATGAATAAAACAGGTGAAACGTGATGCTTTGTACTGGCAACTGAATACCGTTAACTTGTTTATAGTTAGGGTTTAACATACCTGGTTTATGAGCAAGCTGCAAGCATCCTATTTTCCCAGCTGCATCAAGGCACATAGGATTATTGATTTGTGAGCCACAAATTCATGTTGCGAAGGTCACATTATCTTATTGCAACTGTACAAGAAACCTAGAAGATAATAATGAGGTTCAATAAGCGAGGCAATAGGTTGTAAATGCTTCTGTTTTATTTGTTTCGATTGTTTTTGGAAAGATGATCTTAGTTTGATGAGTCTCTTGGTGTTAAGTAGTCAGTATATTTTCCATCCCTCTCCATTTTAAAATGCATACATGAATTAGATATGCACCTTAAAATTAGAACACAGAAAAAACAACTGTGTAATACAAAAAGAGAAGGCCATGGGTAATTTGTGCTAGAAAGACTGCAGGACTATACTCTGGCTAATAAAAACAGGGAGAAGCTAGTAGTTTTGCCTCCTTTTCTGAATCTTTTCATGTTATTCTCTCAGCACTATCATTGTAATTGCCAATATTCACTAAACACCATATTCTAGGTACTGTTTTAAAAGCTTATTTGCTTTTCTTTTTACTCTATAATGTAGGTTCCGTTATAATTCCTAATTTCCATAGAGGACATAAGCACAGAGCAATTGAGAAACTTGCTCAAATTCACACATCTAATAGGCACTAAGACTCAGGTTTGAACCCAGCGCCTGACTCTTAACCACTGCACATCACTTCAGAAATACTCTCTAATGTTGCATATGTTGATTTCTGTAACTACAGAATCGGTGGTGTAAGTGGAGCTTTTAGGTGTGCTTTTTGCTACAGCATGGTGTTTTTAATTTTATTCCTCACTTAGAAAGATGTCTGGATGCTGGTTCAATGATGCTGTCCAGGCTCTTATTTTTGCTTCTCCCATCCTTCGCATGTTTGGTTTTCATCCTCAGGCTTGCATGGTGGTTGCAAGATGACTTCTATTCTCCAGACATCACATTTTTGTTAAAAGCAGAAAGAAGGGAAAAGAAGTGGCAGCTACATCTGTCCCTTTTGTGGGAAGAGAAAAAGACTTTCCCTAAAGCCCTCACAGAGCCAAGGTCTTCTGTCTCATTGGAAAATATTGTATTATATGGCCACCTCCGGCTGCAAAGGATGTTGAAAAATTGCGTGTTTCACTTTTTTCAAACTCTTTAATAGAAAGTAGGCAAGAAAGGAATCGGGAATGAGTATTGAAATAGTTAAATAAGTGTCTGTTACCGTGCAGTGCTGGAAACTTAGATTGGTTGGAATCTGCTTGGGGAGATGAATTTTCTGGGACTCACCTGAATGAGAAAGTTGCATCGTGTGAGCCAGGATGGCTCACTTGCTTTAGCTCTGCCTTCTGCATGCTTGTATTGGTGAGGACCCTGAGGACTTTTCTCTGTAGCTCCAGCCCCATTCAATCCCAGAACCAACCTGTGTGCACCAGCTGGTGGCTGGGATCTGGAATTCATCTTGTTGTTCTAGCACCAGACTTCTGGAATGGAATACCTAGCTGAGACCCTAGCTTCCACCTATTTGCTCAGTGTTCTAGTTGCTCTCTAAGTGCCAGAGAGTTTCTCCAATTCCTGGGGCTGGGGTTCAGCTTTGATTCTTTTTTTTTTTTTTTTTTAAATTAATTAATTAATTAATTTATTTTTTGGGGGGGTACACCAGGTTCAATCATCCGTTTTTATACACATATCCCCATCTTCCCTCCATTCCTTGACTCCCCCCCCCAAGCCCCCCCCACCCTCCCCGCCCCAGTCCTCAAAGGCATCTTCCATCCTCGAGTTGGACTCCCTTTGTTCAGCTTTGATTCTTAACTGTACTTCAGACCGTCTGTGGCACCCCAGCATGCCAGGCTGAGGTTAGGACACCTGCATTCATTTTCTGCAGGCCCTTCCCATTGATGCTCTTTATTGAATCCTGACACCATCATCACCAAGAAGCTCCTGCTGCCTGGCTGCCTCTCATGGCTCCCACCTGCGTATTAAATCAAGACGTCAACAGGGCAGTCCCAGCTTCAACATGACTTGGGGATACTGTTGATTTTATATGCCGCCTTCTCAGGCTTGCCTTTTCCTGACTTTCACATCTTATCTTTCATCCTGTTACATGCTTCACTGCCAAGGCTGCCCAAGCTGTATCAGTTTTTATGACCTACACTGTCCTATGTCCACACCTTCCTAGGCCTGAGGCAGAGATGCTTGGGTCCTAACCTCTTCCAACTACAGTCATTTTTAACATGGCCTGAGAGTTCCCTGATGATCCAAATACCTTTCCAGTCTACTTTCTAATATCTAAAATTCCACAACTAGCAAGTTGTTCCTCATTTTAGCCAGTTTAACAAGAAATTATTGGTACCTGGGAGGTTATGGGCCCTGTGGTGGGAATACGGTTACATAATATATTACGAGCTACATTGTAGCCTAGCAGAGAAGACCAAAATCAAAACAGTTATCACCAGAGTGGAGGTTTTATGAAAGAGGTGATACACAGTGGAAATGCAAGAGGGTCTAGTCTAACCCAGGGAGCTTGGAAATGCCTCCCTGAGGGACCAGCTGGGACCACGAGGTTAGGGAGAAGGGGAAGGTGGGCCAGGGAGCATGCAGGGCCAGCACAGGGCAAGTGTGGTGGGTTCAGGGAACTGAAAGCAGGCTGGCTTCATGGGTGAGCAACCTGTATAGTCACACGGGGTCCTGCCTTCAGAAAGACCCCCGCCCTTCGTTTAGTGCTCTGCTGTTGCCATCTTGAAATTCTTAATAATAATTTTTGAACATGAGGCCCCGTGTTTTCATTTTGCACTGGGCCCCACAAATTATGAAGCCGGTCCTGATTGAGAGGAATCCAGTGTGCTGGAGGGTGGCCATCAGGGGTTGATGGAGAACAAGCAGGCAGTTAGTGGAGAGAAATGCCTGTGGGTGACAAAAATTACCTCTTGTTCAATCATTTATATTCAACAAACATTAAGTGACTACTACACATGGCAGACACTGTGCCAGGTACTGAGAAACTGTAGTGAACAAAACCAACAAACAAAAACAAATCGCTGCTCTCACGGTGCTTACTTTCTAGTGGACGAGACAGACAGTAGTGAATAGTATGTCAAGTGACAGGTGTTCTGAGAAAGAAATGCAGTAGGGCGGGAAGAAATGATGGGAAGCTGTAGGGTGTGTGTTCTCTTTTATGTGGGTTGCTCCGGAAATGTGTGGCAGTATAGATGGAGCGTGTGGCAGAGGGGATGGGGTAGGAGGTGAGCAAAGAGGTGATTGTGCAGGTCCTTGTAGATCATGGTAAGTAAGGACTTTGGACTTCACTCTAAGATAGGAACCATTGGAGAGTTTCCAAAAGAAGAATGACATACTTTTTTTTTTTTTTATAGCTTACAAGTGCCATTCTGACTGTGTGTTGAGAACAGACTGATCGGAGGCAAAGTAGAACAAGGAAAATCCATTATGATGCTATTATAATAGTTTAGCACAAGAGGCTGGTGGCCTCACTAGAGTTCTAGTGGAAAAAGTGGCAAGAAGTGGTTGGCTTCTTGCGTAGATACATCATGACGTTGATAGGATTTCTTGATGAGATGGGATATAGTTTGTGAGAAAGAGCAAAATTGAGGTTGATCCCATATTCGTCATTTATATGTTAGTATGAATAAGCTTATCTAACCCTTCCTAAGAGCAAATTTGATAAAGGAGATAGAAAATTCAGGGAAATCCAAAGGAAACAGAAGGGAAAGGTTGGAAACATTTTAGAGAAACAGCATATGCTTACAGTTTTGTCTTATTAACTTTTATGAGAAAACTATTGAAATTATACTCTATTCATATTGTCTGCAGGATGGAAACGAAGCATTACTATAAAGATTGATACAGATAAGATTGAAAAGGACCCCCAGAAAGGCATATGAAGGAATAAGAAATATTGAGCTTGCTGAATAGTGTGTTCTATAGAGTAATTTTATCATTTATACTAAGAGTTCTTAAATGTTTGTCTGACAACAGATGCTGGCCTCATTACATTGGAATCACCATCTAAAAATAGAGATTCCTGGGATCCATCCCTCTCAAATTCTGATATACAATTAAATTTGTCTGGTGTATTGTTTTATAAAGCTTCCTCTGTTGATTCCAATGCATAGATATTGGGGTAACTACTGGTTTATAATATTTCTTTGATACTTAATCAAAATGTTGTCAAGAAAATTCTGGACTGGCAGGAAAGCAAATAGTAAACTAGTACAGGAATCATGTGCATAATAAGTAAGTGAGGGATTTATAGGCTGTGGGATAAAGAATCTATTAGTCTTTGCACCTTTTAAAACCTGGGGAAATTAAAAGAAAAAAAACCTATTTGGCACAATAGGCTGATTGCATTTCCTTTTGAAATTAAGCAATACATGTATTAATAATGTCGTCTTGGCAATTGATGAAGGAGAAAGAAAAAACACTAGTTTAAAAAAATATGGGAAAACAAACTTACAGTTACCAAGGGATGAGGAGGGGGAGGGATAAATGGGGAGATTGGCATTGACATATACACACTACTAAATATAAAATAGATAACAAGAACCTACTGTATAGCACAGGGAACTCTACGAATACTCTATAATGGCCTATATGGGAAAAGAATCTAAAAAAGGAATGGATAAATCACTTTGTTGTATACCTGAAACTAACACAACATTGTAAATCAAATATACCTCGATAAAACTTAAAAAAAAAATATAGGTTCTAGAGCCAGCTCTGGCACTAATTTGCTTTGGCAGTGATGACTGGAACTGTCTTCAATGCTCGAAATGGCTGGTGAGAGCTGATCAAGAGAGCCAGTTTAACATAGCCCATATTAAAATTAAATCATGTCAGTTTATGATTAAATAAATTGTATTAAAAACAAAGGTAATAAATACTGAAAAGTCAACATTCCCTAATTATTTTTCTACATTTTACTATTATTATCTGTGATCTTGCATCTGTGTAGTAAAAATGCTATGTAACAGTTCTATGGACTTGAATGGTGTCCTCCCAAAATTCACACATTGAAGCCTGCACCCTCAATATGACTGCATTTGGAGATAGGTAAGGAGGTAATTAAGGTTAAATGAGGTCATCGGGGTGAGGTCCTGACAGGATAAGATTAATGTTCTTATACAAAGAGACACCAGAGACCTGGCTCGCTCTCTCTTTCTGCCACGTGATCTCGGAGAGAAGGGGGCTTTCTGCAAGCCAGGAAGAAAGCTCTCACTACAGACCAAGTCAGCCGGCATCTTTGTCTTAGACATCTCAGCTTTTGAAACTGTGAGAAAATAAGTTTCTATTGTTCAAGTCACCCAGTCTATGGCATTTTGTTATGGCAGCCTGAGCAGACTAAGACAAATGGTGTGCTTCTGTGTATTTCTTCCCAACTCCACATGTAGTGACATCATGTCAGTAGCTTGAAACTGGCCGTGCTGGAAGTATTTACATCACAGAAATTGGCAAATGATACAAACCAGAGTGTATTTGATTTATTGTTTTGCTTATTGTCTAGACCAGGGTTTGACAAATCATGGTTCGTGGAATAAACCCAGCCGAGCTGGTTTTTATATAGTTAGAGAGCTGGGCATGCTTTTTACATTTTTATAAGATTATAACAACAAACAAGTTAAAAAAATACAGAAAGGAGAATATATGACACAGACACATATGGCCTTCAAAACCTAAAATATCTGTCTGGCTTTTCACAGAAAATGTTTATTGATTCCTGACCTAGATTAAACAAAGTGGTAATAATACAGAGTAAAGAAAGTGTTAATAATAGAGTAGATGTAAGAGTTTTTCATTTCTGTAGTAGTTACCTTGGGAATAGTACAAAAAAATGGAGGAAATAGTCTTCTGGGATTCAAAAACTCTTTTCCAATGCAGCAAAAAAGTCTCTCAGCATAAAATGAACGAAGTTTTGAAATATGTCTCTGTTGTTGTTTCATCTTACTCACTAGTTTAAATAAGAATATCATATCAGCCAGCATTCATGTTGGAAGTTTACTTGTTCATCAGTTGCGACCATAGGTTGGCTATGGATTCAGGAATTCAGAAAAAATCAACAAAAGTATTCTGTGAGAATCAACTGGCTATATAGAGTTTATAATAAAGACTATTGCCTATTTTATTATTTGTAGTACTATGCATCCTTTATAGCAGTAAGACTATAATAAAAGTGTGTGCATATATATGTCTATATTAGGTATAGATTGCTACAGAATTAATCATTGTAAACTTATTGGCTTAAACAGTGTAGATTTATTATCTTACAGTTTCTGTGGGTCAGAAGTCTTGCACAGGATAGCTGGATTCTCTGCTCAGGGTCTCCCAAGGTTGCAATCAAGGCATCAGGTGGGCTGTATTTTGATCTCAAAAGGGTTGAAAGCTGCTTCCAGGTTCCCTGATATTGTAGCCAGAACTCACTGCCTTGCAGCCTATAAGACTGAAGGCCCTGGGTTCTTTCTGAATGTCTACTGAAGACTGCTCTCAGTTCCTGGAGACCACCCTCAGCATCTTGCCCTTGCACCTCCCACATGGCCACTTTTTAAAAGCCAGTTAGGGAAAAAGAGTCTTTAGTGAGAGTCTACTAGCAAGTTGGAGTCTTCTTGTAAGTTAATCACACAAGTGACATCTCATCAGCTTTGCAAGTCACAGGTTCTACCCACATTCAAGGGGAAAAGCATGCACAAAAGCATGAATACCAAAAGACGGGAATCACCAAGGCCACTGAAGAGCATGTCCATCACAGTATGTGTATTTTGGGGACAGAAAGGAGGAGAACTGGTTGTTAAACATTTAGCAGCACACCGCTGAATGTGGGTCAAGTCATCAAATATCTTTGAACCTCAGTATCCTCATTTTTAAAACTTAGGTGTTGGAAAGCATATCTCAACTTGGGCTCCAGGGAACACTTGGAGATTCCCAGTGCCTACTAGCAGCTGAGTGATTTTCTTTTTTTCTTTAAACAGTTGAAACTTAATTAGCTCAACTTTTCCCAGACTTGACCAGGGAACACTTTTTAAATGAAGTACCACTTAACATCCTGTGGAGCTTGTGTTTTAGAGCACCCTCTTTAGGATACTCTAGTGTAGGTGACTTCCAGAGTTCACTTAGCACTTAATAATTCTATCATATTTTTACTTTTAAAAAAAATTTTATTGACATAGTTGATTTACAATATTCTGTTAGTTTTAGGTGTATGGCAAAGTAATTTAGTTATACACACACACACATATATATTCATTCTTTTTCAGATTCTTTTCCCATTAGGTTATTACAGAATATTGAGTAGAGTTCCCTGTGCTATATAATAGGTATATCTATTTCATATGTAATAGCGTATATATGTTAATCTCAAGCTCCTGATTAATCCTCCTCCCCCAATACCCCCCCGTTTCTCCTTAGATAACCAGAAGTTTGTTTTCAAAATCTGTGAATCTTTGTTTTGTAAATAAGTTCATTTATATCATTTTTAAAATTAGATTCCACATATGAGTGATAGCATAAGATATTTATCTTTATCTGACTTATTTCATTTAGTATGATAATCTCTAGGACTATCCAAGTTGCTGCAAATGGCATTATTTCATTCTTTTTTATGGCTGAGTAATATTCCATCATATATATGTACCACATCTTCTTTATCCATTCATCTGTCTCTGGACATTTAGGTTGCTTCCATGTTTTGGCTGTTGGAAATAGTGCTCCAATGAACACTGGGGTGCATGTATCTTTTTGAATTATATCATATTTTTCTTAACTTTCATATTCTACCTCAGGACCTTTGCACCAGCTGTTTCCCCTATCTGGAAATTCCTTCTCCAGATCTTTGCTTGGCTAGCTGCTTCTTACCAATTTATATATCACGTTCAAACATAGTTCTCCCCTGAAGTAACTCAAAATGTGGTATTTGGGTTAATACCATCCTGCAGATGTTTGTTACTGGTCTATGGCAGGAAATTGAGTTTACTCCAGGGTGTGAATCAAGGAAGTCATTAAGTGTGCTGTTTATTTTAGGTGACTTTTTGTTCCTTTCCCTATTGGTATTATGCTTTTTGCAGTGAAACTTTATCTGTGACGGAAGTATATTCTGGAATAAATTTCTTAACTTGTGGACTGTAACAAAACTTACTCAAAATAACAGTTTTGAATAACACAGTGTTAGGAGATGAGGAAGGGTTAAAGGATCAAGGAGGTAAGAAGGAGTAGGGGGTGAGACTGGATGGGAGAGGGACGGCAGGTCAGAGGTGAATGGAAGGCCCTATGTTTAAGCGAATGCGTGCAGGTTCTAGGTGAATGAAACCCCAGGGATTTTTTTTTAAAGCGCATATTTACTCTGCCTTTAGAAAAGCTTCATATGATCCAGAAAGAAAAAGTCCAGGAAGAGAAAGTTACTCCTGTTGGATGATTTTCTAGATGGGGGTGTCCAGTATTCTGGGGAAGATCTGTACCAAGATCTCTTAAAAATCTCCAACATCATCATTGCTAACTGGTTCCATTTTCATTGCATAAAACAAAAAGATGCAATAATATAGCAGGTTTAGTCCCTATGCAGAGGCTAACAGAGGAAAACCCTTCTCTGGCATGAAATTGGAGGGTGGGAATTCCCAAAGGTAGTCTAGGGTCATCTCTGAACCTATAGAGATCTCCAGTGCCTTTATTCCATTGACACACACCTTTCTTTGGCTTCAGGTGCTACAGTGTCTTCTTTTGAGAGGAGCTTAGCTCTGTTTCAGTGGGTGCAAGAAATGTTAATAGTTCTGTAGAAGTTGTGTCACTTAGTACTTTTACTGACACTTCAACTAACATGATTGCTTCAAATATGGTGGAAAGTACAGATAAAATATGAATCAGAAAGAATTTCCTCCTAATCTCACCAACCTAAAATTATCACACATATTTTCATGTATTTCCTTTCAGGTTTTTTTCTGTTCACCCATGTACTTTTTTTTTTTTTTTTAAACACAATAGAGATCACACTGTGAATATTTACACCTTTTAAAAAATACTATATATATACTACCAACTGTAAAATAGTCAGTGGGAAGTTGTTGTATAACAAAGGGAGTCCAACTCGAGGATGGAAGATGCCTTAGAGGACTGGGGCAGGGAGGGTGGGGGGGACTCGAGGGGGGGGGGCGTCAAGGAAGGGAGGGAATATGGGGATATGTGTATAAAAACAGTTGATTGAACCTGGTGTACCCCCCCCAAAAAAAAAAAAAATACTAGACATTATGTCAAAAGCACTTCCCTATGTCCTTAGAATTCTTTGTAAACATCAGTGGAATGGCTGCACGGTATCCTATCATGAGGAGAGAGTAATTTACATAAACATTCCATTATTTTTGGACTATTAGGTTGTTTTAATTTTTTCCCCTATTATATGTATGGGTTGGTAAACATCTTTTGATTCATCTTTGTATGCATTTTGAAGGAATTAAATTGTATTCATGTAGTGGGTATATGCAAATGTGGCATCGTGTGTCAAACTGTTGTAGCCCTCTAAGCCTTAGCCTGCCCCTGTGTTCCTGCTTCTGTTACCTTTGTGCTCTTGGAGCCGTGGGATTTTTGCTAGTGCTCACTTGGCCCCCTACTGACAGGAGCATGGAGAAGGATCTGGCCTACTCTTAATAGGGAATTTTTATGTCTGCTTGGACCCTGGAATTTCTCTGACGATAGTGTTTGCCCATCTTGGACTTCTTTGGCCCTCACTGTCAATCCTGTATAAAAAGACAAGAGTGAGCAGTTCCCCCAATTTCAGTGGAAATTTGACTGTACCTATATTTTCATGGTGAACGCTTAAACCACTTATCCCTCATATTATCTTGGGTCATTAGAAAAAAAAATAACTCTTCTCTGACCTAATATAATTTCTAAAGCCATTACACAACCTCTTTGCAACATGAATTTGTAATAGACTTTAAGAATCTAAAAGGAAGCAATTGTAAGCAAAATGATGAAAGGAGGGAGGGAAAAATGGAATTGTCAAGGTCAGTAGTCAGTGCCCTTGCTTTGTTCCCTGCCATGGCTGTCCAGCTTTTCTTCTTCAGCTTTGTTGTTATACATTATTTATGGAATAGCTGGGGCCCTTCACGTACCTATCAGCAAACCACAGTGTAATATTACATTGAAAGAATTTAGAGGACTCCTTTGATCGTAATCTGGACATAATCTAGTGAAGAGAACAGTGGCGCTTGAGTAAAAAGACTTAAAGGAGCTGAGTGCAAACTATACCATGGATGGTGTATCACTCCATGATTCTCAATAAGTCTCTCAGCTGCTTTTTTTTAAAGTGAAGTATAGTTAATTTACAATATTGTGTTAGTTTCAAGTGTACAGCAAAATAATTTAATTGTACATACATATGTATTCTTTTCCAGGTTCTTTTTCATTATAGTTTATTACAAGATATTGAGTATGGTTCTCTGTGCTATACAGTAGGTCCTTGTCACTTATCTATTTTATATATCGTAGTGTGTATATTTTAACCCCAAACTCCTAATTTATCAGCTGCTTTAAAATTCATTTTCCATCTCAGTAAGATTGGACTAATAATGCCTAATTACTTGCCTCCATTAGTTACTCTGAGTTTATACTTAACTGTTATAAAAATATAAAGGGTTAATACTACTATAATATCATGCCATGAATGGATGAGCACTGAGTGGATATTGAGTTCCGTTTTTAAGCTGGTTTTACAGAGCAGCAACTCAGAGGAAACCAGGCTTTATTTCTCACCAGCTGTGGGCTGGGTGGTTAGTACATACCACTTTTCATAATGCTTACAATCACTCTGGAGAAACACTAGTTCAAAGGGAATGTGTAAGTTGCTCCGTAAGACCGCAGTACTACTTGCTGGCAGAGCTGGAGCTTGAGCTTAGATTGATTTGATTCTAAACATCATACTTTTTTATACTAGGCCAGTATTCATAAACTTTTAAAGGGCCACAAACACACACTGACCTTGATTTAAATATGTCTATTCTAATAGTTCTTAAATATCTACAAACATAAAATCAGGTATATATTCCCAATAATTATAGCTCTTATACAACTACAAAAGCAAACTGATGTACTAGTTAAGTATAAACAGAACCACAGGCCGCTAAAATTCAAATTTTAATTACATTGATTGAACACGACCAAGGATGGTTGTTTGCTGGGATTAAATCGGCAGCAGCAGTGTGTATACAGCATGAGTTCTGAGGTACAGGTTCTTTGGATTTGGCACAGGTACACCACCAAAAACCTATTGTATTCCATAGGATTCATTTACCCTGGAAAACATCCATATATTAATGTGGCAACTCATTTGCCTTCACTTTCTGTATTTGAACCATTGTTAGGTCTTCTTTTGGAAAGTATGCCATAAATATCATTTGGCCTTGAACTTAGCTTTTATCAGTCAAGTCTACCTCTTTCTCATTTGCTAAAGTATAACCTCTTAGCACAATGCTTTATACATGAAAAAACAAAGATGGCACAAAAAGTGCATAGCAGCACTGTTATAAAGAGCTCATCCAGATAATCCCAAATATACTTATATAAAACGGTGAAGATTATTGTCAAAACATGTTGTATTCCATAGGATTCATTTACCCTTGAAAACATTCATATATTAATGTCACGTGAACCCTTTTTCAGGACACTGGGCCATACTGTTCTGCTCATGAATGCACAGGGAAGACAGTGTCTGGGATAAAACAATAAAACAGGGACTAGGAAAATAAATACAGTATTATTGAACCTAGAAATGCTGTGGAGCAGTGTTCATTGAGAGACTCAACAGTAGTGCTCGTCCACACATTCTCTACTCCCAAAGCTTAGCCTGGACACAGAGGAGTCAGAAGTCTCCACACCAGGTGCCTGAAACGGGAGACCCGCTCTGGGGACAGAGGCTTCCTCGCTGCAGCTGCCTGTCGTTTCATCTCTTGCTGGTGAGAGCCAGCCCTTTGCCAGGCTGACCTGGGGACTTGCAGGTGATGATACTTGAGAACATCTGACGAGAGATGAATGGGAGGTCTGGGAAAACTGTTGCTGACACAAATTCCCAGCCTTGTGTTCTAGCACCATTGGAAACTGAATTTTACTATATTTGTTTTATCCATATTGCCGTAGCTGCATATATGGAACATGCTTTGCGAGATTTTATTTCATTGTAATGCCTATTTTTTTTTTCATTTTTAGTGCATAAACATGTCTTTCGGTAAATCGAAGACCCAGAAGGAAGAGTAATTATGGATCAGTGCATTGAAGTAGCTTTTGAAATTGTCATAAGCACACTGAGAGTTGCTTATGGTAATGCACCTAAAATTCATACAAAGTTGATAAATACTGATCTAGTTGCTATTAATAATGCACAAAGATGGAAATGGGACATGGCTATGACAAAAAATTACCCTTTCAAAGCAGCTAAAGACGAGTGCAAGAAAATATGGTAGCCCCATTTGGGCTGAAAGGGGCTTGTGAGCAAGGAGAGAACTTTTGTTCATTCAGTAACTTCACAATTACTTACTGTGAATCTGTAATGGCCAAGCACCTATGTTCATTGCAGTGGATACAGCAGTTAAGAGGTGGACAGGGTCTTGCTCTGAACTTGTGAAAGTTATTTTCTGGATATTAAATAGATAGTAAATGAGAAAGTAAATGAAATGGCCAAAAATTTTCATAAATTCTAGAAGTCAAGGCCATAAGTTTGGAAAAGGACATGGTGCGTTCTAGGGAGTGTGAGTTTTGCTTAGAGAAGTAAGGGGAGAGGCATACCGTGGAGTTCAGGAGGCTGGCAGAGTTCACATGTTGGAGAGTCTGGAGGCTGTGCTGAGGAATTTTTAATTTTTTCTAAGTGTAAGGATTCATTACTAAGAGATTCTAAGCAGAGACAGAAGGTGTGATTTAGACTTTTATGCGATCCAGTGACTGATTTATAAAGAACATGGTGGAGGAGGTCACATGAAAACGAGGACTCCAGAGAGGCTTCTCCAGGGAGGAAGGATGGTTGACTGGATGGTAGCAGTGAAGATGGAGAAAAGTGGATGGACTTGACATGCGTTTACTTAAATATATTTAAACAATAATACTTGGGGTTGGATTGAATAGAGTGGAGTAAAAGAAAAGAGGATTCAGGGATGACCACAAAGTTTCTGGCTTTAGTAATTGTGTGGATGATGGTGTCACTCTGTGAGAGGAAAATTCACGAATTCCATTTGGAGCATGTTCTATCTGAGATATCTGTGAAATATCCAAGAGGAGTTGAGTAGTAGGAGGTTAGACATAGGAGTCCTGATTTCAAAGGAGAACTCCGCACCGGAGATATAAATGTGTGGGAGTTATCAGGATATAAGTGATATTGGAAACCATAAAAATGGTCGAGATCATCAAGAGAGAATGATAGGGGCTCAGACCAAATCCTGAGGATTTAAAGTTTCGAGTTTAATGGAGATGGACGAGCTAGCAAAGAGGACTGATAAATTGTGCCCAGGGAGATAGAAGGTGCTTTCAGTGAGAAGGCAGAAGCTTGGAATAGGTTTTCAAGAGGAGGAATTAGTTCTGTCAAATGCTGCTGAGGAACATTAGATCAGAAAAGTATCTGTTTGATTCAGCAAGAGGTTTTTTTGTTGGTGATTTTAACAAAGAGCAGTTTCCATGGGAGTAGTTGAGGCAGAAGGCTGCCAGATAGGAGTAGGTTGAGGAATGAAAAGTAAGAATGTGGAGAAAACGTGTAGACGATTCTTTTGAAAAGTTTTGAAGGGTAACAGAAAAATGGGTTAGTAGCAGAGGGATAGATCAGGTAAGCTGAAGTTTGTTTTTGTTGTTTGGGTATTGTGTGTACATGCGTTCATGTTTGTTTTATTTTCTTTAAGAACTTTTATTGAGATACAATTGACATACAATAAACTGCATATACTTAAAGTGTACAATTTGATATTTTTTATTAGTAATGTATAAATGGCAATCTCAATTTCCCAATTTATTCCCCCCAACCCCTCCCCCCACCTCCCGTTTCCTCACTTGGTGTCCATATGTTTGTTCTCTACATCTGTGTGTCTATTTCTGCCTTGCAAACCGGTTGATTTGTACCATTTTTCTATATTCCGCATATATGTATTAATATGCGATATTTATTTTACTCTTTCTGACTCACTTCACTCTGTATGACAGTCTCTAGGTCCATCCATGTCTCTACAAATGTCCCAATTTAGTTCCTTTTTACAGCTGAGTAATATTCCATTGTATATATGTACCACATCTTCTTTATCCATTCCTCTGTTGATGGACATTTAGGTTGCTTCCATGTCCTGGCTATTGTAACTAGTGCTGCAATAAACACTAGAGTGCATGTGTCTTTTTGAATTATGGTGTTCTGTGTGCATATGTCCAGTAGTGGGATTGTGGGGTCATATTTGGTATGTTGGTATGTTGATAACTCTGTTTTTAGCTTTTCAAGAAACCTCCATACTGTTCTCCATAGTGGGTGTATCCATTTACATTCCCACCAGCAGTGCAAGAGCATTCCCTTTTCTCCACACCCTCTCCAGCATTAACTGTTTGTAGATTTTCTGATGATGCCTATTCTCACTGGTGTGAGGTGATACCTCATTGAAGTTTTGATTTGCATTTCTCTAATAATTAGTGATGTTGAGCAGCTTTTCATGTGCCACTTGGCCACCTGTATGTCTTCTTTGGAGAAATGCCTATTTAGGTATTCTGCCCATTTTTGGATTGGGTTGTTTGTTTTTTTGATATTGAGCTGCGTGAACTATTTGTATATTTTGGAGATTAATCCTTTGTTTGTTGATTCGTTTGCAAATATTTTCTCCCATTCTGAGGGCTGTCTTTTTGTCTTGCTTATAGTTTCCTTTGCTGTGCAGAAGCTTTGAAGTTTCATTAGGTCCCACTTATTTATTTTTGTTTTTATTTCCATTACTCTAAGGGGTGGATCAAAAAAGATCTTGCTGTGATTTATGTCAAAGAGTGTTCTTCCTATGTTTTCCTCTAGGAGTTTTATAGTGTCTGGCCTTACATATAGGCCTTTAATCCATTTTGAGTTTATTTTTATGTATGGTGTTAGGGAGTGTTCTAATTTCATTCTTTTACATGTAGCTGTCCAGTTTTCCCAGCACCACTTATTGAAGAGGCTGCCTTTTCTCCATTGTATATCCTTGCCTCCTTTGTCATAGATTAGTTGACCAGAGTTTATCTCTAGGCTTTCTATCCTGTTCCATTTATCTATATTTTTGTTTTTGTGCCAGTACCATATTGTCTTGATTACTGTAGCTTTGTAGTATAGTCTGAAGTCAGGGAGTCTGATTCCTCCAGCTCCATTTTTTTCCCTCAAGATTGCTTTGGCTATTCGGGGTCTTTTGTGTCCCATACAAATTTTAGGATTTTTTGTTCTAGTTCTGTAAAAAATGCCATTGGTAATTTGATATGGATTGCATTGAATCTGTGGATTGCTTTGGGTAGTATAGTCATTTTCACAAAGTTGATTCTTCCAATCCAAGAACATGGTATGTCCCTCCATCTGTTTGTGTCATCTTTGATTTCTTTCATTAGTGTCTTATGGTTTTCTGCGTACAGGTCTTTTACCTCCTTAGTTAGGTTTATTCCTAGGTATTTTATTCTTTTTGTTGCAATGGTGAATGGGATTGTTTCTGTAATTTCTCTTTCTGATCTTTCATTGTTAGTGTATAGAAATGCAAGAGATTTCTGTGTTAATTTTGTATCCTGCAACTTTACCAAATTCATTGATTAACTCAAATAGTTTTCTGGTGGCATCTTTAGGATTCTCTATGTATAGTATCATGTCATTTGTGAACAGTGACAGTTTTACTTCTTCTTTTTCAGTTTGGATTCCTTTTATTTTTTCTTCTTCTCTGATTGCTATGGCAAGGACTTCCAAAACTATATTGAATAGTAGCATTCATGTTTTAAGATTGGAGAGATCAGAGTATATACCGACATGGATAGGAAAGATCCAATAGAGGAGAGGGTTTTGATGTCAGAGAGAGGGGATCATTTAGGGGGTAAGTAGTATGGCATCTAATAGGACATGCCCATTGACAGGGGAATGGACATTCCTATTTTCTTAACAAGAAGTAAATGATGAGTGTGATTGGTGTGTTGATTTGTTGGTGGAAAGAAGAGTGTGTTTCTATATTAGGCAATTTGTTTTCTCTGTGGAGTGTTAAGTGGGGTCATCAGATGAGAGCTGGGGAGAATATAGATGTGGGAATCTGGAGGTAAGAGAAGGTTTAGCTAGTCTTCTCAAAGTTGGGGAAGGAATGGTTAAAAGGAATGTATAGGAGTGTCCATTTGATGCTCCATTAAGCTGGTTATATGAATTTGTGTTTTTGTTGTTGGGTTTTTTTTTTTGTTGTTGTTGTTGTTGTTTTTAACTTTCAGCTGGTTGTGTAAAGGCAGAGAAAAGTGAAGAGTTGAGTTCAACAAGGTTTAGAGTTTTGCCTGGGCAAAGCGTATAGAGGAACAGATGATCAAGGAGATTGAGGTTAAGGAAATGATTAAAAAGGAGGCATGGAATCTAATCTGACAGGGGAGAAGGCTGGTAACCAGTGACAAAGTAAATAGTAGAGTAATGGAGTGGCAACCTCCATGAGGTAGAAGAATTGTGACAGAAGTAAAGCAATGCAAGTGAGCCAGAAGTATAAAGAGCTATTGGTTTTGAATGTAAGGGGCTTGTAATGAAATTGCTGAAGGAAGTAAAATTTCTGATGATAAGGTCTTGGGTGTGATTAATGGTGTGAATGGCTGAAGTGGGTTGAGGGAAGAGTGTTGATGGTGAGGAGGTCAAGAAACAGAGTCCAGAAGACTCATTTGTAGTATTTGAGCATTTCTCAAGCTGTCTTCTATGGTGCAGAGGAAATATGTATAGGGACTGTTTTATAGAGAAGAGTTTCTTCGTCAAATGCACTTGGTAAATACTGCGTAGTTTTCTGTCGCTCCCCTTCCTCAGATACAGAGCGTATTGGCATTGGAAAGGCACCAGGAACTCTGGTAGAAAGATACCTGTTTAGTTAAATTAATTAATTAACTTTTATAACTTTTTTTGGGGACCACTTTCTCATTTCTTACCTGTTGCTAAACTTTTTTGCCTATTCTCACTGTTTTATTCTTCCAGACCAACATGGTCACATTTCAGTAATAATCTTGTGTGGACTTTAATTGAAATTGAGTTAAACATATAATTAAATTTCAGCATAATTGCCTTTTAAACATTATTTAGTTTTATCACAAATACGTTTCTTTTTACTTATTCAAGTACTCTTGAGTCGTTAGGTTAAGTTTTAATACTTTTCCCCCCTAACGTATGTCTTTCCTGAATATTTCTTGTTAATGTTATTTCTGGTTATCTTTTGTTGTTCTGCTAATATGGTGATTATCTTTTTCCATTATATTTTATACCTTTTTATTGCTGGTGTTTAAGGGTGCTATTGATTTTTGTATATTTACTTTGTATCTGTCTTTATTACTGAACTCTTTTATTTGTGTTAATGGCATTTTAATTGATTCAATAAAGCAGTGTTTCTTAATTCTCAGTATGTTATAGACCAATTTTTAAAAGAAAACAATATTTTGAACAATGTGTTATGAAAAATTATTTTTGAAGATAATTAGAATAACATTCCTAAGATATAAAAACTTACAACTAGGAATGCACTTCTTATTTTGGTAGTTCTTAAATATAAGCCACAAGACTAATACACATCACATTAACAGCATTCATTACATGTAGTTTATAACATTATTTTGCTGAATTCAAACTGATGCTTGTGCTTGTGACACGTCTCAAATATTATATGCCCTGTGAAGGCTGATTTTCATTCATTCCATCACGGCAAAGCCTTCATTCATGTCATCACTTGATGAAAATGCAGAATTTATGTCCAACTTTGTTCTTTTCCTATCAGCACTCAACAATTAGTATACTAATTGTTGTAGCAATGTAAGGTATTAGTAAGTTGGTGCAGCCACTATAGAAAACAGTATGGCGATGTCTTAAAAAACTAAAAATAGACCTACCATATGACCCAGCAATTCCACTCCTGGATATATATCTGAAAAAAAAACAAAAAACAAACCACAACTCAAAACAAAACACTAATTCAAAAAGAAACTTGCATCTCAATGTTCATAGTAGCATTATTTACAATTGCCAACATATGGAAGCAACCTAAGTGTCCATCAACAGATGAATGGTTAAGGAAGATGTAGGGTGTGTGTGTGTGTGTATACACACACACACACACACACACACACACAATGTGGTATATATATACAATGTGGTATATATATACAATGGAATCCTACTTAGCCATAAAAAAGAACAAAATTTTGCCATTTGCAATATGGATGAACTTGGGCATTATGCTAAGTAAAATAAGTCAGAGAAAGACAAATACTGTACAATATCACTTATATGTGGAATCTACAAAATACAACAAACTAGCGAATATAACAAAAAAGAAGACTTGAAGATGTAGAGGAGAAAATAATGCTTGCCAGTGGGAAAGGGAAGGGAGGAGGGGAAATATGGGGGTAGAGAATTAAGAAGCGTTAACTATTAGGAATAAAATAAGCTACAAGGATATATTGTACAATACAGCATGGGGAATATAGCCAATATTTTATAATTACTATAAATGGAGTATAACCTTTACAAATTGTGAATCACTATGTTGTACACCTGTAACTTATACAGTATTGCACAGCAACCATACTTCAGTAAAAAAAATTTTTTTTAATTCAATAACACTTGGGAATAATTGTGACCAAATCATGTGGCCATTTGCAGTTACAATCATCTATGACCTGCGGTCCAAATTCAGCTTTGCCCTTTCATTTACTCTAGATTTTTAACAAGTTTATATTTCAGATGATCATAGAAATAAAAATGTAAATATGAAATCACTATTGAGGGCTAAAGAAGATGTGGCACATATGTAGGATGGAATATTATGCAGCCATAAAAAGGAATGAAATTGAGTTATTTGTGGTGAGGTGGATGGACCTGGAGTCTGTCATACAGAGCGAAGTAAGCCAGAAAGAGAAAAACAAATATTGTATGCTAACTCATATATATGAAATCTCAAAAAATGGTGCTGATGAACCCAGTGGTAGGGCAAGAATAAAGATGCAGATGTAGAGAACGGACCTGAGGACAGGGGGTGGGGGGTGAAGGGGAAGCTGGGATGCAGTGAGAGAGTAGCCCTGACATATATACACTGCCAAATTTACAATAGATAGCTAGTGGGAAGCTGCTGCATAACACAGGGAGATCAACTCGATGATTGGTGATGATTTAGAGGGGTGGGGATACGTCACGGGAGGGAGGGGATATGGGGCTATATGTACAAATAGAGCTGATTCACTTTGTTGTAGAGCAAAAACTGGCACAACAGTATAAAGCAATTATATTCCAATAAAGAGCTTAAAAAAAATCACTATTGAGAACTGGAGGATCCCTGAGAATGTACTGATCCATGAACATTTAGGAATACCATGAACCCAAGGGTGAGAGATGTCGCTCTTGGGAAATTGAGATAAAACAATTCAACCCATGTGTTTTATGAAAGAGGTACCAATTAGATCTTTTCATTTTCAGTTCCTCTCTGTGTTAGCTAAGTGGAAGAACTGTCTAATGGTAACTAGTGTTTAAGAAAATGATAGTAGGCATCCTGTTTTTATTTATTTTTGATTTTAATGAGCATTCCCCTAGTGCTTCACTATAATCTGCATCAGATTTTATCACATTCATTTTAGGTATCTATTGTTTGATCAGATTGGTTATTGACAAATGCATTCATGAAGTCATTTATGTATTAATAGATTTTCTAATAGTAAGCCATTCTTGTATTACTGACCAGACATCTATTTAGTAGTGGTATACAATTTAATATTTCACACTTAAAATTTCTAGAATTTCTAAATTTCTAAAATACTATTTTCTAGTATTTTATAGCTCTGTTCTTTAATACAATGGCTTTTATCCTGGAACTGGTTTTGTGATTGTTTTTGTGGTCATATTAGGTGTTGGTATCCAGGTTTGTTAACATAATAAAATGGATTAGGAAGAGAGCTTAGCAAGACTGCTGAGGGTTGGCTTATTTTCAAGAATGATAACTCACACTCAGTTCAGAGTTGCTTTTACTTGGTTTGTGTACTACTGAACCAGCTACCATGTAGACTAGAGCTTATGTAACAGCTGAGATGAATGGACACAGCTCCCCAGCACCCCATTGTTCTCTGGGGAGGAGTACCAGAAGCTGCGTGATAACACAACCCACGTGGAGGTGAATCATTGAAGTCAGAGAGGCTCAGAGCTGAGGGATGTGCCTTTCCACGCTTAGGCTGAGGGGGTGCTCACATCCGCATTGGAGGATCTGTCTCTTCCCATACACTGCTGGCTCTCCCGCACTGAGGTGCTTCTGTTTCTCACCGTTTCCTCGGCCCTGGCGCAGGCCTGGGCTCAACGTGGAACATCCATTTCTTCCTTGAATCCGGGTCCCCATATTGCATATGGGTTAGTGGCAACTTTGAAGTTAGAAACGACTTTCTGGTGAAAGTAGTTCTGGAAGCTTTTTTGAAACTAATTATTGGATGTGTTTTCATTATTAGACACATTTTTGTCTAGTCAAGTTTTACACTTTTGAATCAACCTGTGGTCATGTGATTTCTAGGAAGTGGTTTATTTCTTCAAATTTTTCATGTTCATTCACAAGAAAGTCATAATATTGCTATAATTTCCAACTTCCTTCAGGTCTTTTGTTAGATTCTCACTTGTATCCCTGTGTCTTTGTCTCGTTTGATCTGTTGATGTCTTTCTGCCTCTTATAATCCTCGTCTGATGTGTGGCCACACTCTCCTGCTTCTTGTCCCCTCTTTTCCAGCAGAGCAGTTTTTCACCTACTTGTTTTTTCAATTTTCTGGCTCCTGTGACTTAGGTTTGGTGTTCTCCATGTGGTAAGCAGATAGGATTCTTGCTTTCTCAGGGCTGTACACACCATGGGGAGACAGTCACAAGGGTGTTTAGCCCTGTTCATCAACCACTTTATTTCCTTAGGCTACTTCCCATGCTTCCTTTTCGTGCATAGAGAACATTCCTGCTTCGGATGGCTTCTCCTTTTCCTCCGTTGGTGTCACCCTGTTATGTGATGACTTTCTTCTGTGATTCCTGCCCTTTATTACCCTCACCTGGCAAGACAGTGCTCCTGGGACTGCCTCAGATCCAGTTCCCCAGAATGCACACCCTGACTTGGAGACTAGCACGCAGGAATTTTTGGGGGGAGTGATCTCAGGATCAATGCCTGTGAAGAAAAGAAGGAAGCAGGACTGGGAAGAGGAAGATGTTGAACCGTCATGCGGTCAGAATAAAAGCCTCTGCCAATCCCACGGGAGGCTCTGGAGTGGGCTTGGCAGGCTGACTTGTCTTGCATTTGAATAAGCGGATTGCATCAACCCAGCAGGGATCAGTCATTGGCTGTGATCCTAGGAAGGGGACATGACCTTGGGCAAGGCAGCTTCTCCTCAGCTGAGGGAAATTCCTAGACAGAGGTTCGGCTGAGAGCAACAGCTGCCAACACGCTCAAAATTGGAGGGATTAAGTGCTTCAGTCCTGAAAAGGGACCTTGGCAGTAGAGCCCCTACAGCCATTACGGGAAGACTCACTGTTGTCCTTTTAAGCTTTTGCTTTGGTTGAAACTTATCCTGACCAGGCATCTCTGCCACAAGTGTTTTCAAATTTTAAATTTACCCCCAAAATTACATCACTTTCAACTACCTTTAGTTGATATGGCTTTGAGGTGAGGCCAGAAACTGTAGCTGCTTGAAATATTCATGATTCATAAAGAAATGAAACATAAAGCAAATTCCCCCTAAGATCTGAGCTAAATAGTATTTGATTAAAATATCTAGGATTGCACATTAAACACAGTCTTTCCCAATCAGGGCCACTGTCATAGGATGTATCTTTGAGTTTCCCCTGCCTTAGGGTGAGGTACTGACTCAGTAACTTTGGTTGAATGACAAACCACCCTCAAGCTTATTGTCAAATAACAAAAATGTGTATGATTTCCTGTTTCTTTAGATCAGCCTGGGATGGATGGTCTTTGAAGGCCCTACTTACATGACTGAGAAGGTGGCTTAATGTCAGGTGGGCAATGGGGTGAATTAGCCACACATCTGCCATCCTTCAGGATGCTAGCTTAGGCTTGGTCCTGTGGTGTTTTCAGAGTTCCCAAGGGCAGCACAATAGGGCCAGCTCCAAAACACAAGCACTTTTTATGTCTCTATTTTTGTGATGGTCGTTATTGCCTTATTATCCAAAGCAAGTCTTATGGCCAAGATGGGAGTTGGTGTGGTAGGAGACCACCCAAAGGCAAGGATACAGGGAGGAGAATTATTATGGGCATTTTTGCCAACAATCTACCACAGGTACCATCCTCAAATGATAAGACAGATGTCTTTCATCTTTGATCAAGAGTCTGAAATTGTATCGTCCTGAAGCCAACCTATATAGCCCTGAGTCCCCTTCCCTAATTTTTCCTTATGCCAGCAGGAAACCTGGTGGTCCAGCCTCATACTCCTTGGTGTTTGAGATGGTTCTGCAGATTAGATGTGGTTTCTTTGCCCCTATGGAGAACTCCGACTCAGTTCAACTTGATTCTGTCATCGGTCAGTGCCTAGCAACATGTAAGCTGTCAGTGAATGTTTGTAGAATGGGTGAGTGAATGAAGGAAATGAGAGAGTGAAGGGAATTACTTGCAGGTGGCAGCACTTTTTTTTTTTTTAAGTACGAAGCCCTTGATCTTGCCCCTCAGACCTGATCTCATTGATTTAAAGTGTCAGTGTCTTGATGATGGGAATAAATAGAAAATAAGGAAGGAAGGAGAGAGATTAACTGGGAGAAAGGCGGGGTCACTGCGTGCCTCCAGAGTGCTGTTCACATGGAATATAGTGAGTGGCAGCTTCTCCCTCTGAAGCTGTGCAGCATGGGTGGCCCAGGACAGTGGTTCTGCATCCATCTCTGAGGTCTTCTTCTTGTCCCCTAGTTCCTCTGCATTCCCTCCTTCCACACTGAAGTGGACTCTGCTTGAGATTTTCGAACTGCATTTTTAGGAGATCCTAAGTATTTTCCTGCTAAGCCATGGGGGAAGAGGAAACACTGTTTAAGCCTGGATACCTCTTCACAGACGTCACTTTAAGCACCCCCGCCCCAACACAGTTTGGTGGGTCTCAGAACATACAGACTCACCCCCAGCAAAGATCTCAACTTTACATTGCTGAATACAAGTTCAATCTTTTGAAGAACCACACAGCTCAGTAATTCCTGGCAACTCCCCATGGCAGGCCCACATTCAAAGCTTTAAAAATGAAATTGAAAAAAAATATGTATTAATGAAATGTTAGTTTGACAACTGATGCCACAAGCAAAACACAGATGTCGATGTCAGTCATTGGTGATGGCTGTGCTGCATTTGAAATGCTTTCAGGGCCCATGAATAAGAATAAGATATAATTGCCTGCCTTTGTCAGCAGTTATTATTAACTTGGCTCGCCCCATCCCCCTCCCATCAGAGGAGATGATCTGTGTGGTTTTATTTAGCATCGCAGTACAAGGGGCAAACCAAAAGAAAAACCTGCAAGGTTTTCCTTTTTTCTTTTAAGGTTTGCTTCAATCTTTCTTCTGTAAACTAATAATTTTAATCAGATTCTTAGCAGTGACAACCTGAATAGAGATTACTTAAAACTCATAAATCATATAAATGTAATTTTTGAGACAGTCTATTTTAAATTGGCTTTTTTTTGGGGGGGGGGGGTAGGTTGATTTAATAAAGTGTAGATAGCACAAACTCTGAAACGACTGGCAGAATTAAAATATTGCAGTGTTGTCTGACTCAAACAAGAAGAATTATTTCTAAATCTGCTGTGACGTAAATCTGCAGCCCTACATCCTGGATCAGCCTGCAGCACTCGGGTTGGGGTCAGCAAGAGCCTCTTTGTTAGATAAATGGTTTTGGAAAAGTTTTATGCTTTAACGTTTGTCACCTTGTCTTAATAAGGATTAGGAAATACCTGGGTGACTTCAGGGTCACTTAACGTCTCTGGGACTTATTTTTCTCATCTGTAAATGAGGGGGTTGGACTCAGGGACCACAAAGATTGCATCTGATTTTGAAATTCTGTGACTGTAAGATCTATTCTTGACAGCCCAGTGACCATGCCTCTGTCAGTTTGAGGTTCAGGGGGTTACTCTTAACAATTCCTCACCACCTGGCTGGCTCACCAAGGCTGTCACAGCTGCTGGGGTCTCAGTCCTGTTAGTGGGAAGGGGATCCCAAGGACAGGAGCTCATGAGGCGCACCTTTCACTTTCTGGACTCTGCACCCAGTCAGATCCAGTGGTTGCATTTTATTTGCATCTGTTTAGCTATGGGACATGACTTTTTCATTTGTATATTCTGGGGCAGCAGTGGCAGAGAGATAAGGAAGTCACCTTTACCACATGTTTGACACAAATGGTGCCAAAATAAGCACATGTTCTATTTCTTCTTCTTGTGGTTCATGTATTCATTTGGCAGATATTTGTTGAGCACCTAGAATGCATCACGCATTGTTCTAGGGGGCTGTGGGGGGGATGGGGGGGTTGGATATAG
Organism: Hippopotamus amphibius kiboko; assembly: GCF_030028045.1. Lineage (NCBI taxonomy): Eukaryota > Metazoa > Chordata > Mammalia > Artiodactyla > Hippopotamidae > Hippopotamus > Hippopotamus amphibius. The sequence continues at coordinate 23,933,564 of NC_080194.1, read as the reverse complement.
CAGTGAACAAAACTGACACAAATCCTGCTTCTATAGGGCTTACATCCTATCTAGCAATTGGAAGTAGAACATAAATATAATGATTTAGTAGATGGTAAGTGTTAGGGAGAAAAATACAGCGAAGTCAGGCAGCTGGGCAGTGCGTGTCGTAGGAAAGGTGTAGTTTTCAGTGGACCGGTCAGGGTGGTGCTCACTGAGAAGACGACAATTGATGAGACTTGAGGAGAATGAGTGAGTCATGTGGATATCAGGGAGGAAAATCCGGGGCTGAGGAAAGAGCCAGTGCAAATGCCCCGAGGCGGAATGCTGTTGGCAGGAGCGAGGAGCAGCACGGGGCTGGCCAGCGTGGGGAGGAGGGGAGATGGCGAGGTGGGGCGAGTGAGATCTCCAAGACCTTGTGCACTGTTGTTAGAACTTGTGCTTTTACTCTGTGAAATTCCCCACAGGGGAACCTGAGCTGAAGAGTCACATGACCTGACTTATTTCTAAACAGGAGCACTATGACTGTTGTGTTGAGAGAAGAGTTTTGGGGCTGGGGGGACAAGGCTGGCAAGGTTGGTCGCAGGCAGATCACTCAGGAGGCTTTTGGAAAAATCCAGGAAGAGATGGTGGTACCTTGGACCGCAATGGTAGCAGTTAGGATGCTGAGAGTGGTAACATTCTGCATGTATATCGGGGGTCATAGTCAACAATTTATTAATTTAGTGAATCAATCCACAGATGTTTATTGAGTGGTCTTTGATATGCCAGTTCCAGACATGGAGATGTAGTGAGCAAGGGCATCTCCAATGATGCTGTGAAGAAAACAGAAGTGGGTTACATCTTGGACTCTAGAGATGAGTGGTTAAGAGCCCTGGTGAGTTGGTTTAGTTGGTCACCGAAGAGGCAGCTGAGATCTGAAAGAGGAGAAGCCACCATGTAAAACGTTGTATGAGAATTTTCCACTGCAGAGGGGACAGCAGATGCAAAGGCCCTGAGGCTGGCACAAGCTTGGCCTATTTGAGGAAATGAGGAGCCTGGTGCGGGTGGGTGAGTTAAAGGAGTGGGAGGTGGAGATAGAAGATGAAGTTGGAAAGGTAGACAGGGCCAAATCAGGGTGGAGTTTGGATCAAGGGGGAGAGTTTGGATCTCTGAGGCTTGTCAGGTCAGAGACATCAGACAGCTTAAAGGAGAAATAGGTATTTTTGGTTTGGTACTAGAACCTCATTGGTGCAATTGAGTGCCAGCTGTCTTGAGCCCATATTCGGGAAGGCTCCATCGCAGCTGCGCCAGTGAGGTAAAGCCGGAACACTTAATCCATTACAGCTGGATGGTCTGTGTTAGCATGACCCGTTCTGAACTCGTGTACTCTGACTTCTGAGGATCTCCTCTGAGACACTTCAAGAGTTCAGGGCAAGAGCTTTCCCCGGGGAGCCCCAAGGGGTATACCCAGCTGTACATTGTGTACATTACATACTAAGTGTCAGCTTATAAGTTGCAGGAGGCACAGAATAAACTACCTCGAGTCCTGCACAGTTAAGGGAAAAAAAATCCATCAGCCTTTCTTGCAGTTTTTATCACTTTCAAGAGCTTCCTGCCATCATCTCCATCAGTCAAAAACCAGAGGCAGCTGGAGAGATTGTCAGGCCTAGGAAGCTTTTCCTAAAACATAATTGTTTGGCAAAATTGCTTTTCTTTGTATGTGTGTCCATGTATACAATAGGTCTCCTTCAGGTGGCAGGGTGCCTTACTTGAGCGGATATGCCTCTCTGATAAACCAGATTCTTGGTCAAAATCAATTCCTGTTTCTATGAAATCTAAACAATAGCAATAACAACAGCAACAAAAAACTTGATGTGTTTTTTCCCCCCATTAACTGTACTGTAGGTTCTTCCTATGTATCTTTCAAAATATAATTGCTTTTCCTGATTTCAAAAGTAGTCTATTTTCATTGCAGAAAAGTTGGGCTGTAGAAAAATGTCCAAAGACAAAATAAAACCATCCATAATCCTATCACGTAGAGATCAACTACAGTCAACATTTTGATAACAACTTTTCCAATTTCTCTCTTGCTTGCTTTTTATTTCTATCTTTGTCTTTCCCTTCCTCTCTAATATGAATGCTTTTTTTTGGATAAAATTAGTATCATGTTGTACTTACTATGTGGTAAAATGTTTTTCCATTAAATAATATGTTTTTCAGCATTAAATATTCAAGACTGTAATTTTAAGTGGCTTCTTGCATTGTACCTTCTGTGTATTATAATTCTCTAAAGTTTAATAATTTTTAAGTAACTATTGTGGGGACTTGGTATACACATTTTTGTGACTATCCCTGCTTTTTCCTTAGAACTTGTAGAATGGCTAAAGAGAGTCTACCTTTTTAAGGTTCTTGTGGAATATTGCTAAATTGTCCTCAAAAAATTATGTGACTTCATACCTTATAGTTTATATGGTACTTTTACGCCAACTACGTCATCATTACGATGTTAGAGTTTTTGAGTCTTTCTAATTTGATAGGTAAATAAGTGACAGAGCACTGTTGTTTTAATTTACATTGTTCCAATTACTAATGCGTTAAATATTTTTTGTATGCATTTTGTATGTGTGTATTCTTTCGGGAGTTGCAAATTCACGTCCTTTGCCCATTTTTTAAATCAGTGTATTCATCTTTGCCTTTTTTATTTGTATGTTTCAAGAGTATTTTGAGTTATTTTCCAAGTATGTCATTTGCCTCTTAATTGTGTTTGCTGTGTTCTGGGACTGATAGATGTTTTTGGTTTACATCATATCTTTAACGTCTCCAACATCTTCACCATCATCGCTTCCTTATTTGCTCTTATGATTAGAAAGATATTTGTCACTTACTGACTACTGTAATTTATACATTAGTTTCATTTAAAACCATTATTTGTGCTTTGCTTGGCCTTGTGTGAGTAAAGGTGTAACATTATTATTTTTTCCTTCAAATAGTTGATCAAATGAATCAGCACTATTTACTTAATAATCATTTTATTTCTGATTTAAAACCTTTTATCAGATAAAAAAATAACTTAGTATTTCAGTTTTTGTAGTATTGCACTGTGTTTTTAATATCAGGCTATATAAGTTTTTACCTCATATCTTCCTTTCTCCTTTTTTTTCTTCTTTTTTCTTTAAAAATTCCTTGACTCTTCTTTCTTATTGTTTTCCAGAAAGTGTTTCTAATAATTGTATCAGCTTTCAAAGACATTTACATTGGAATTGCATTAAATTTTTAAGTAGGTAATTTTGAGAGCATTGCCATTTTTTTTTCTAAGATTTGTTTATTTTTATTTATTTTTGGCTGCGTTGGGTGTTTGCTGTTCTGCATGGGCTGAGGCTACTCTTCGTTGCGGTGCGCAGGCTTCTCTTGTCGTGGAGCATGAGTTCAAGGTGTGCAGGCTCAGTAGCTGTGGCCCGCGGGCTCCAGAGCGCATGCTCAGTAGTTGTGGCACATGGGCTTAGTTGTTCTGCAGAATGTGGGATCTTCCCAGACCAGGGATCGAAACAGTGTCTCCTGTACTGGCAGCTGAATTCTTCACCACTGCACCACACCAGGGAAGTCCCGTTGCCATGTTTGTAGGAATATAGCATCTCTCTCTTTTGCAGGTCAACTTCCAAATTCCCTAATAGAATTTTTGAGTTTATTTTCTTCTTATAGGTCTTGCATATCTCTCTATAAATCTATTAATGTGTATTTAAGCCTATGGTTCACTATTATGAACAGAAACTTTTGTTAGATGTTCTAGCTGAATGTTGGTCTGATTTAGGAAAGATACTGATCTATAGTTTCATTTTTTAACTGGTTTCAGACTGAGTGAACGGAGGAAATGCTTAGAAGATATTGTTTAAATCTGGCCCTGATGGGAGCGGGAGTGGGGGTGGGGGGTCAGGGATGCCTCCTGTAAGGGGAAACACCTGCCCATGGATAATTTTCTCTTTCAACGTTTCTTCTGCATACAGTTCAGCATCATTCTGAACACACCATGGAAACTCAGTAAACACTTTTGTAAAAAGGACTAGTTGGTTATTCAAACAATCTCTTTTGGCTTCTGCTAATAGATGAGATTGGCAAAGGAGAGATGGAGAGAAATATTGACTTCCACTCTGTGCACTTTGGAATATTGTAATATCTCAGTCAGTGCACTACCAACCCCTAATGTTTATTGAGTAGTCACCTGCCCAGACCTTGGGCCAAGCACAAAGTACACACAAATGCATTTCATCTCCACAGTATACTTCTGAGCTAGGTACTTCGTCATCTCCAGAAGAGCTGACATGAGAGAGCCTCAGCAGTTTACCTAGGTCTCAGCAGTGGAGGTGGGCAGGGCCAGACTTTGAAGCCAGGCAGTGCAGTTCCATAGCCCTTGTTCCCAAACGATCAGGTGAGTCACACTTATTCACGAAAGTCCCGTACAGTGAATTATATGACATCATTTTGGCTATGGCAGTATGACACGATATTGGCAAATAATATGACTTGATTTGCTAATTTCCAAAAATTGAACTTTAATGCTTGGGACCCAAGGCTAAATAAAGACAGACTGTAGCAGAAGTGAGGAGGTTTGCATTCCTGTTCAATTCTTCATCTAACTCTGTGTGTGACTAAGTCAGCTTCCCTTTCTGGCTTTAGTGTCATCATTTGAAAAGTGGGGGTAGATTATGTAAACTTCAGGGAACTTTTCAGGAACTCTAACAACCTATGATTATAATACAACCTTCTGCTCTCAGAAGATAGGCTCCCAGACCTACTCTTCAAATGGGCATTTAATTGAGATCGACTATATTTTTATGCTGAGCACAAAGCTTAGTTTTTAAATAAAACATTTGCCTTAGCAGGTTCTTCGTGCCATTAAATTCCTTTTCAATTTTTATTTAAGCTGAAAAAAAAAGGCTCCTGTAAAACACAAATGCACATTAGATGTAAACTGTAATATTTGCTAGTTCAAAGACTCACCAAATTTTAGAACCAGGAAGGATATTAGAAATTGTATAGCACAGATAAGGAAACTGAAGCTCAGAGATGCTGAATTACTTCCAAAGATCACACAGTAATTAGGTGCCAGGAATATGATACAAAACCATGTTTGGCTCCTAGCTACGGCCTGTATTATATCTGTGATTTCCATGATAAAAATATTTGGCCATCAGAGGCCTGAAAAATTGAAGACATTTCTAGAAAAATTGAAGACATTTCTAGAAAAAAGAAAAGTGGTTTTGGGTTGCAAAATTTGAAAGCTTTAAAGGTAAAGGATAAACAACAAATTTGCAAAATAATGCCATCGAGTATATCCTTCATATATCAGGGACTTCATCACATCAATAAAAAGGTAAACATGTACATTTTAAATATGGAGCAAAATGACATATAAGAAGACATTTCATAAAAGAAGAAGTATAAATGACCCATTAAAAACTAGAATGGATGAAACAGGTGAAGGGGATGAAGAAGTATAAACTACCAGTTATAAGATAAATAAGTCACAAGAATGTAAGCTATAGCATATGGATGTAATATAGTCAATAATATTGTAGTAATTTTGTGTGGTGCCTAACCTATAAAAATATCAAATCAGTATCTGAAACTAATATAGTGTTGCAGGTCAACTTCAATCAAAAAAAAGAAAAGAGATCTAATGAAAAAAAGTTAAACATCTCTGTTAATGAAATACCTGTAAATTAAAACATCTAGATACCATTTTCCAATCTATCAAATAAGTCAAGTTTAAGGTAAAGATAGCACAGACAGAGAAATGGACACCCTCATACTTTCCTTTTTTAGCAGAGCAGTTTGGCAGTGCTCATCAAAAGTCTTAGAATTTTACACATCCTTTGAGCCAGCAGTTCACTCCTTGGAATTTATCTTTATGACATGTTACAGTGATGCATAAATATGTCCATATATAGATGTTTATCCACCAGTTTTTAAAATAAAGATGATTGAAGCAGACAATGTCCAATAACAAGAGACTGATCAAGTGTCATTAGTGTTAATTCCTGTAATGAACAAACATATAGCCTGCAGTAAAAGAGAAGGAGATAGTGGATATGCCATTCTGTGTACAAAAGTCAAGCTGCAAGTGGGGGTATTAAGTGAAACCCCTCTTTTGAAAAATTATATCAATATTTAGAAATTTAACCTCCAATTTTTAAACCAGCTCTAGATTATGAATGAGTCAAAACTTTTTATGTATCTATATTTCTTTATTTTTCTATAATGACAATGAGTTATTTTCATAACTAAAAAAATGAAGTACTTGGATTATTTCCAAAGACATTTAAATGGTTTAAAGAAACTGTTATTACTTTTTCTTATACCTCCTGTTATGTGCAGAGAGTTTGTTGATGAAAAACTGCTATGTCAATTGTTTGACAACTTCTAGCCTAAGGAGATTGCGTTTGAGCTCAAAATCTAGGGAACAGAATATCCCAGAATATAAGCAGTGTCGTTGTGTATAGTCCTCTCTCTAAGGAGCTTCTAACACTCACCAGCAGGCACAGCTCCTATGCTACGTACGGATGGGCTCAAGGGTAGAAGGGCAGTTATGTGGGCATGGGTCTGTGGATGTCATTTGAAGCAAATTTGTCCAAGGTTCTCTCTGGTTTAGGCTTAGCAATTTATAAGTTCATTCAAAAATTGTAAAAATTTCCTAAAATCTCAAATACATTTTGAATTACTTAATCTAAAAATGTATTCTCTTTATGTTCCTTTCTCTCATTATAATAAAATAGTTTGGATCTGACAGTCATCTTTTAAAATGAAAACATGATTTAATGAAATGGTGTTTTCCAAGCTTTAAGTGAATCAAATGTTTGGATTAGCTTGTTTAAATTAAATTGTTGTTTTCTTTTGCTTTTATTAGTAAGCACATTCTGCGTTACTTCTTATTTTACTGCACTGTGCATTGAGATTTATTTTGGAAGTGAGATGGGGGACGTCTCAGCATTTTACCCTGCTCTCTTTGTGACACTTAAGCCTCTAATTGCTGAAATCCTAATGGTGATATTTGAATTTATCCACACTCGTAAAACAAGGCGATCTCCCAGATCTAATATGAACTTTAGTTTTCTTTATCCACAGTGCCAAGTGCACTTTCTGTTGGTTTTGGGGAGATGTAATTAATTCAGTTGTAGCAATGGATTATTTATATAAACAGGGCTTTAAAGCTCTAAAACGTCTTATGGAAATGTGACATCTAGTTTTGATGCATTGAGACATCAGAGGGGCTACGTGCTGTGGGGCTTCCAACAGACTTCTGGCCCTAATTCCTTTCTTCCCACCCTTTCACTGTTGTGTCATCTCTTTGGTTTTGTGCTGAGTTTCAGAATGAGAGTCATGGTTTTCTACAGGGAGAGAATTAAATTCCATTGAATGTGGAACCAGAGCCACCTTTGGTCAGACAATCACCATTTTCTCTGGTCTCCTCTGGTTGAGTTTTTGCAGCCCTGGCACCTAATGCTATATTAGACACGTAATGAGCTGGGAAATCCTGCTTCTCCTTCAGGGCTCAGAGCAAATATTGCCCTTCTCCATGGTAGAACGAAGAGTTCCCTCATCGAGTTCTGGTAATGTTTTAAAGATACTTCTTTTTATATACTTTTCACCTTGCATGGCCCTTAATCTTAACTTTCTACCTCTACATTTATACTGTGAGTTTTGCAGCTTCCTGAGGGCACAGACCAAGTTTTATTTAGATTATAATCTTCAGTGCCTAAACCGTGGTCATACTCAATGAATATTTACTACATATATTGAACGGGACTTTGCAAGTTTCCCAGTCTGACGTTTGTACTGCTTTCTGAATCTCTCCAAGAGAATCCTTCTCAAATGCTCTCCTCACCTTTACTCCCCAAAGGGAATCTTGGCTGTTCTCCTGGCTTTTATTCCTGGTGATACTAAAGGCATCCCAACAAGAAATTCTTGCTTACTCTGATATAATTTTATTTCACCAAGTAAAAGCAAAATTTATATTTTACCAATTCAGAGAAATTGAGCGTCTTGCTTTCTGATATATACACTGGGGTCTGAAAGTGATTGACATGATAGGGCTGGCTTCCTGTATTCGCAAAGACAGCTGTCATCTGCTCCCTGCCCTAAGAGACCTAGGGATGACAGGGCGTTAGGGTGAATAAATAGGTCTGCTCTCCGCTAGTGCTTCTATCATTGCTGCCATTAGAATTAAGTGGAGTAGGCTGTTGCTGGATCAGAGGTTGGCTCTATGTTCTTATATTTAAAAAAATTAATTCATCTTATGACAGCTTCAAGAATCTATCTATATGGGCCCAGCAGGCCAGCCAGAGAGAAGAATGCTTTGTGCTAATGAACCACACGGGGTTAGCCACATTAACTAGGTAAATAAGACCTTGGTGTCACTCTCTGCTTCTGCTTCTCCTTGGGAAGGCCACATGGTCACTGTTCATTTCTCTAAGCCATTTCTATAGCTCTAGCCTCACTTAGCTGAGCTATGGCTTGGCACTCATACTGTCCTGAATTTGAAACTTGACTCTGCTTCTTATTCGTTTTGGGATCGTGAGCAAACTACTCAACTACTGTGAGTCTCAGTTTCCTTCTCTGTAACGGTTAGTTTATGTGAAAACATGACTGGACTAAGGGATGCCCAGATAGATAGTAAAACATAACTTCCAGTGTGTCTGTGAGGGTGTTTGAGTCAGTATACTGAGTGGAGAAGATCACCCTCATCAATGTGGGTAGGTATCATACAACCCGTTGATGGCTGGAATAGAACAGAAAGGCAGAGGAAGGGTGAATTCTCTGTCTCTTCTTGAGCTGGGATGTCCATCTTCTCCTGCCATTGGATATTGGAGCTCCTGGTTCTTGGGTCTTGAGACTGTGAGACTTACTTGAGTGACCCTTCATGTTCTCAGGCCTTTAGCCTGAAACTGGGGGTTAAACTCTGGGCTCCCTTGATTCTTAGGCCTTCTTTAGGATTCTAACTAAATTACACCACTGGCTTGCCTAATTCTCTAGCTTGCAGATGGTAAATTGTAGGACCTCTTGGCCTCCATGATGGTGTGAATTAATTCCTCTAATAAATCTCCTCATAGGTAGATAGATAGAGAGATAATGTCTCAATGTGTCCTATTGGTCCTATTTCTCTGGCGTCCTATTTCTCTGACTAATAACCTGTATAATGGAAATAATATTATTTACTTCATAGGAATGCTGTGAGATTAAGTTAAATTATATAATACATGTTAAAGCCTTGGGAATTATAAGCACTTAAAAATGTTAACTGTTATTGTTAACTAATAAGCTATGTCTTTTGGTTTCCCATGAAGATGTGGATTAGCTATGCTGTCATTATGGTCTTTGACTGGTATGTATTTTTATATAACATTTCAACCTAGTTCTCCTTATGCCTGCTGACATCTGGTAAAATGTTGTATTATTGATTTCAGAATCCTATTATGTACCAAATAACGAACGAGAGTGTAGGGAAGAATAAAATACAACAGAAGAAAGTTCTTGAATCAACTAGGATCTCCTTGATTTTCTATACTGACAGCGATTGTGTTTGTGAACTTCCCTCTTTTTATGCCTGAAGCATCTTTGGTATCAGAAAACCTGATACCCAGCCTGACACATCTAGTCTATTCATTAGCTCTTCCTACTGTATGCACAAATGACTGATTTAAACCCTGGGCCGACAACAGTAAATAAGATGGACAAGGTCTTTGCTCTTGTGGAACTTATATTCTAGTGGAGACAGTGAGCAGACAAATATGTGAAGTGTGTGTGTGTAAAAATTTCAAGTGACGATAAGACACTAACAAAATCAGCTAGCGTAGTGACAGAAATGGTTGGGGTGGAGTGGAAGTAGGGTCTTCTTTATTGAGCAAGGAGGTCACAGAAGTGGTCTTCCAGTTGAGCTTTGAAGGGTGCATGGGAGTTGGCCAGGTGAAAAGGAGGGTGACAGCTGTTATACTGTAGAATTTTAGTTAGGAAGTTAGGCTTTGGGATCTAAGTTTTGGTTTCCAAATTCAAATCTGCTCCTTACTAGCTGGTCTTGGATAAAGTATTTAACCTCACTGTATTTAATCTACTTATCTGAAAAAGGGGTTTGCTGTGAAGATTAAATGAAATATATTTCTTAAATTGCTTGATGTGGTGCCTTGTGCAAGAAACATTAGCTGGCATTAACACTTGCAAAGGCCTTACAGTAAGAGAAAGAGAAACAGTTTTCTCTACCATTTTTTGCTGTGGACAATAGAGAAGCAAAGTTTCCTTTTTTTTCCCTGTGGAGAACTGCAGGTCGTGGGGTTTCTGCTGCTTCTTTCCCTGTTTATACTACCCCTCCAGTTGGACTAGTCAGAGTCCGAGACACTCATGGGACCATGTTTCACTAGAGGAGGGTGAAACTGTTCTCTGCCCTGGAGGGATGGGCTCCCATCTTTTGAAATGACCACACCTCCCTCCCCACCTTTTAGCCTGAGGCTCCTCCTCAAAGGAAGTGATTTAGGCAAGACCTGCCTCAGGCCAGCTGTTCTCCCATTTTGCCTCTTGTGATAAGTTATTCTCTTCAAGACAGTTTCTGGTATCTAGAACTAAGCTGTCCAGTATGGTGGCTATTAGCAACATGGGCTGTTGATAGCACCTGAAATATGATTAGTTCAATGAGATGTTGTCATTGTTACCAAGTAAGGGCTCCTGTGCCCAGAGTGCAGAAAGCCAAACTGACAGTGGCTGTTTGCAGCAAAGTAAGGGTTTATTTGCGGGGTGCCAAACAAGGAGAACGGGCAGCTCAGGTTCAAAAGATCCAGCTCCCCAGTGGCTTTCAGGCAAGGGTTTTTAAAGTCATTGTTAGGGGTGAGGGTCGTAGGATGCATGATCAGCTCATGGACCTTCTTCTGATCAGTTGGTGATGACGTTTGGGGGAAATCTCAACCTCTGGTTCCCATCAGTGTGGGGTCTGTGTGCTTGTCACCATCCTCCACCTGGGTGGGGGGGTGTTTAGTTTCTTCAGAATGACTCAAAGGTATTATCAGATTGTTATCCATATCCCTTCAGGAGGGATCAGGAGTCCCGTGACTCTTGTCCTCATCACTAACTGCTTCAGCCTGCTCTTTGGAAGCCTTGGAAGGCCTGGGAGATTAAAGGCTTTTTTCCTACAAACAAGGAATAGGGGACAGGGAAAGGCTTTTGTACCCCAGAAGGCCCCATAGGGTCCTGCTTGGTTTCAATAGAAGTGTAAAATACATGGCAGATTTTGATGAGTTAGTGGGAAAAAAGTAAAATATCTCAATTTTTTTTAATATTCATTGTATTTTGGGATGATATTTTGGACATAATGAGTTAAATAAAAATTTATTAAAATTAATTTTACCCTTTGCACTTCATAAGAAGTGATTAGTAAAAAAATTAAAAATATGTAGGTGGCTAAGTTTTTTTTGTTTTTGTTTTTTTTTTTTACATTTGCAGTTCTTTATTTTTTCCCTGGAATAAATTATCAAGGTATTATGTTTTAAAGTAATTTGAAACAATTCAACCCCTTCTCCGGTCCCCACAGTGCTTTCCATGTAGTCATGTAATCCATTTCCAAAAGGCATGCTCAGAGAAGTGTCACTTTCTTTCCTATCACTTCCACCTGGTTCCCCTCCATCCATTCTAGGTAGCCAATTTCATTGTTTTCTGGGTTTTCCTTCCTGTGTTTCTTTTCCCCCAAATAAGCAGATTTATGTGTTTTCTTATTTCTTCTTGCTCACACAAAAAATAGTTTGTTGTAGATACTCTTGCAGTTAGATTTTTGTTTAACTTTGCATTTCCTGGAGCAAATAGTTTTTTTTTTTTTCTTTCTTTCTTTTCTTTCTTTTTTTTTTTTTTTTTTACAGTGCTATAGTACTCCATTGTGTGAAGTACTCCTAGGCATTCAGGTAGTTCCCAGTATTTCACTAGTACAAATAATGCTGCAATTAAGAAACTTATACCTGTGTATTTTCATATTTTAAAGGTTTATCTTCAGGAAAAATCCCCAGAAGTAGGATTACACTGGTTTTGTTACTGACAAATTTCCCTTCATGGGGGTGGACCACTTTGCATCTCTTCTATTAATGTATGAGAATGGATATTTCCCTCTAGTTTCATCAATAGAATGTATTGTCAAGCTTTAGAATGGCTAGCTAAGATTTGAGGCTCATATTATATTTCCTTTCAGTGGTGCTGGTCTAGAAGTATGAGGACTTTAGGAGATTCCTTAGGTCTACACCATAGTCTTCAATCCAGTTATTAGTAAATCTGTTAATTTGATCCCTTTTGGTTAATGCTCTTTCTCTATTTTATAAACTAATTAAAAATGAAAAAGGTAGAAAGAGTGAACTTTAGGTCACCCATCCCTAATAGGTATGAGGGACTATTTTGCTACATCACAGGTGTACTGCATTTCAGTTCTGGCCCTAAGCACCTGGGAGTTAGCATAGACCCTACAAGTTAGAGAGCACAGCTTACAACAAGACTGCCCTAGCTTCAGAGCAACTGGCTACAAATCTGGGGTGGCAGGTGGCTTCACAGCCTCCTTCAGGTTCAATAATTCACTAGAATAAGTCAAAGAACTCAGGAAAGTTCTGTACTTATAATTACAGTTTATAAAGGATACAAATCAGGAACAATCAAATGAAGAGAAGCATGGGGCGAGGTCTGGGAGGGTCCTAAACATAGAGCGTCCATGTCCTGATGGCGTTGGGATGGGATGTGTCACCCTCCTGGCACGTCAGTGTGTTTATCAACCAGCAAGGTCCATGAATTTTGATGAAGAGAGTTTTTGAGATTTTATTATGTAAATATGACTAACTGAATCATAGGCTATGTGACTGAAGTCAACCTCCAGCCCCACTCCTCTCCCTGGAGGTCAGGTTGGCTCAAAGTTCCAACCCTTGGATCACGTGGTTGATCTTTCTGGTGACTAGCCCCAGAAGTTACCTAGGGGCCCACCAAGAGTCACCCCATTAGCAAAAACTCAGATGTGATCCAGGGGGCTCAGGAATAACAAAAACTCTTCTATTACTTAGGAAATTCTAAGCGTTTTAAAAGCTCTGTGCTCAGAATCTAGGACAAAGACTAGACAAATTCTTTATTATACAACAGACTGAAGAGTCCAGTGTGGGAAGAACAAATAGACCAATTCATCATTTAACCTGTGTTTATTGAGCTGCCAGGCATAGTTCTAGAAACTTGAAATATATTGTCAACATCAAACATCCCTGGTCTCTTGGGACTTATATTCTAGCACGGGCAGACAGACAATAAACAAAAAACAGACAAAAACCCTACTATATAAATTAGTTATGGACTATATTAGAAGGTGGTGCCCTGGGTAAAAGCAAAGGTAGAACAAGGATTACCATTGCTGGTGTGGTTGGTGTGGCAGTGATAAGTTGTGACTTATAATATGGTGGTCAAAGTAGGTCTTGTTAGAAACTGACTTTGAAGCAGAGACTTGAAGGAGGTGAGGGAGTTAGCCCTGCAGAAATCTTGAAGAAATATGTTCCAGGCCCAGGGAATAGCCAGTGCAAAGGCCCAAAGGCAGCAATGTTCCTGATAGAGTTAGGAAACCACCAGAAGGCCAATGTGAACAGAACAGGAAGAGAAAATGAAGATGAAAGAAGTGGAGAGTAGAGGGAGCAAGGGACCAGCCCGTGTGGGGGCCTAGAAGACCATTGATGGGGACTTCGGGTTTTGTTTTGTTTGAACTCTTCCACTGGAGAATTTGGAGCAGAGGAGTAACATGACCTGGCTCCTTTTGAAACATATTGACTCAGGCTGCTGTGTAAAAATTGACCATAGCAAGCCAGGACAGAAGAAGGGAGACCTGCCTTGAGACAGCTGTCGTTCTCGAGGCAGGAGATGATGGTTGCTCAGAATAAGGTGCGAGCAGAAGAGGCAGTGACTATGGTACAATTCTGGGTATGTTTTGAATATATAGTTAAAAGGATTTCCTTGAAAATTGGAGAGTTGAGGGATTGAGTGGTCTAAGGTGAGACTGGGCCCTGGATACCTTTTTGGCCATGGTCCAAAGTGAGGCTGGGCCCTGGATACCTTCTAGGCCAAGGAGTTTGGGCTTTATTCTAACTGCAATGAGAAGCCACTCAAGAGTGTAAGTAGAGGAGTTCTCTGATTACATTAGTATTTTACAGCCCTCACCCTGGAGGGTCTGTGGAAGAAGAATGGGAAAGTGGAAAAGAGTAGAGGATGCTGGGGGCAGGGGAGGCATTTAAATTCCTTTAAGTGTTAAGTACTCATACTGTGGAAAACCTAGCCCATTTCATATTAAAGAAATTAAAACATACCCACACCCTCTATTAAATAGCAATATTTACTGTAATAATTTTAAGGGAGTTTATTAATTTTGCTTTTGAAATTTTTGAGCTGAGTTACACATTTAATTCGTGAATGACTTTGACTTCTCAACAATCATACATACCCAGGATAAGTGAGAAAAATCTAACCTACAAATTGTTTTCAGATGTAATGTTATTTTCAAATGTTTAAAGATGTAAATGCAAATATACATTTTAATAATTGGTGAAATTGACATGATGGTACTCTTTGTAGACAAATCAACACATGTTAATATGATTGTGTAGTTTTCTCTGTGTATTTTTGAGCACATACTTTTTATTCCCCCCCCCCCCACACCCCAGGTATTAAAGATTTTTACAGGCTCCTGAAAAGCTTATAGGCTCATGAGGCTAATGGATTAAATGACCCTGGATAACAGGAGGACAGTTAGGAAGCTGATTCATCTGAGAGGTACCTTTTAAAAGGGTTTGGTCCCCACTGGCTTTATGATGGCAAGATTTTAGAGAAATTCAAGTATAGACAGTATCCTAGCTTTTGTTATATAATTTCTACATTTCTTTTTCAGAAGTCACCTTGGATCTCTTGGACACATTGATCTTAGACTTGCTAGAATAGTTGATGATTTTGCTCCTTTACTTAATTTGCTTTAATATGGTCTATTCATGTCACCATAGAAGTATTTTCCACCCTGATTCAGTGAGGATGTCTAGAGAATTATTAAGAGGCTTCAGAAAAAAAAAGTACAAACCATTGACCATTGATTTTGTTTTTATCACACTAGGTAATAGGTTCCCTTCTTATTTTCCTGGTAACCTGGCATTGGATTGCATGTATTGAAATCATAGAGATGTCTAGTTCTAGCTATATTAGATAGGGCTAGATGTTAACTGTGGAGTAAATAATTCTAAGGGGACACTGCTCGTTTTAACTCTGAATTCACTTTCAGTTATTATAAAACAGGGCAAAAGATTTTGCAATGAATCTAGGAAGAAACAACTTTTCCCCATTCAACTGAATAAGTGCTTGTGTGATTAAATGTTCTGATATCCTTTGTGCTATGGAAGAAAGAGAAAATAGCAGTTAAAAAATCAAACTAGAAGTTTTTAAGGATCATGTATTTTCCCCTTTTTGTCAAGATGCTCTGGCTAGGACCCTTTATAAACACATTACGCCTTTGCTGGGGAACTCATCCATGTCAGCCTTAGGTATCTTTATTCATTTATAATTTTGAATGTTACAACTTACCTGATTTGTAGCCTTTTCCTGAGTGGGATTTCTAGTTCCCCTTTTAAATGAATATAGTTCATCGAATTTGATTGTTCTCTTGTGCTCATTTGCTCTGGAGTCCTTGCTAGTAATGAAACAAAAGGTTTTTCAGGCTAGATATGTGAATGATAAATGATGACATCTTTCCCCCCTTTCTCTTACTTAGAGCTGCCAGTCTCCTTATAAAGGCATGATGTCTCCCCGTTCTCTCAGGGTACCACTTTCATCCCTCGGATAAGAAAAGCTTAACAGGAAGCCCTGGAATTGCATTCATCCTCTGATGACCTCACATTTTGCCTTGGCAGTGGTCCATAGCAAGTGTTTTAACTCTCTGCTTTGACTGTATCAGTGGAGTTGGCAAAGGAATGTTTTTTGATTTTGCTTTTGTTTTTAATATGCCATGAAAAAGTACAGCATGGTATAGTGGGGAAAATATGGGCTGTTGATTTACAGTTTTCAATCTGTAGCTTTTCCCTCATCTGAGTACTTTGGGTTATTTATTTCTCTTTGTGTTCATCAGCTTACTGATCTATAAGATAACAGGTGCAGTCATTCAGTGTGTGTTTACTGAGAACTCCTACATGCCAGGCAGTGTTCTAGGCACTGGGTATATAATACTGAATAAAATAGTTCCTGCTTTCTTGAATCTTTTTATTAAGGCTTGAATGAGGTAGGGCATGAGGCTGTCTGGCACATAATAGTTCCTAAGTACAATGTTAATTCCTTGACCTTCCCTCCCTTCATGAAAGTATATTTTAAAGTTTTTTTATTGTTTCATTTCTGCTGGTTTGTTTTTGAATATGAAAGGAGACTACATGGTGCAGTCACACTTTTTTAAAGATGAGCGTCCCTAACAAGTGCAGGGAAAGCAAATGATCAAGGGAGATTTCTCGACAGCACATTACGTCAGATGTCTAGATTCTGACTGCTTGCAAGACTTGAAATCTTCTAAATTTGCAGACATGATATTTTCTGAAAGTCTTGCATTCTAAAATAGTGTTCAATCTCCCTGGCCTAGCCTGGGATAAAACACTCTGTCTCTGATGGGAGTGATGCTTGTTCTTCTGAGACCTTCCATATTTGGGGAGCAAGACAATTGCCAGTGTTCAGAGGAATATCTTCAGGATGGTCTTTGACCAAGGGAAAGAGTGACAAGTTTCACAGAGGGGAGGTTTGCTCTTCATTGAGGAAAACTCTTGAAGAGTCTAGAAATGAACTAGAGGCAAATGCACAGTGCTTGGGAGGAGTGTTGGCTTGGCATATACCATAAATAAGATACATTTCTAAAATTCCATCATCTGTATTCTTTTCCTCCTAGATTTGACACTTTCCTTGTTTTCAGTCAGTCATTCTCATAAAGGGTGCTGTGTTCATTCTGGTGTTGGGTGGACTTTGAGTATATGCCAGACCCTTCAATAGGATGAATGCAAGTCTCTGTAGGAAAGGCCCTGCTATTTATAGGACAGAGTAATGATGTGAGCAGTGGTTAACATCTCTGGAGTGCCTACCACGTGGTATGTTCTATTTTATACCGTTTATGTGTATTACCTCATTTAATCCTCACAGTCAATATTCTCCCCATTTTAGACGTAGACGTGGAGAGCATAATTTATTTACTCAAGGCCACCGAGTTAATAATAGAGTCAGGATTTAGAGCTGGACATTCAGAGTCCAGAGTCCACTCTTTTCCACTTAGTTACATAAGCAGAGGTTATCTCCGCATGGATTAGAATCACTGACAAACCTAGGGTACATGCAGAAATTGAACTATCACTCTCTATCTGGGGCTTCCTCTCCTTCTCTTCTTACTTCTCTTTGCTTTTCAACAGACACACAGAAACACGCATACGTTCAAACATACACGTTTTCCCGAGTTTTGATTCAACATCAGCTCAGGATAAATGGATAGAGCCGGTGGGTAGGGGTGCTGAGAGTACAGTCAGTATCTCGAATATGAAGAGTCCAAAGAAGGAAGAAAAAAAAAGGCCAATGGGCTGGTCAATTTGCTATTGACCAACAGATTCAGGATTCTGAGTGCCTACCACGGCTGTGCCGTTTGACTTGAGGAGAATCAAATAGATCCATCTTGGGGCTGGATTGATGGGGCAGGACTGCCTTGAGAACACCTTAAGTTTGCCCAAAGGAAAATCTCCAGGGTCTCATAATGTGCTTAATGTTTATTAAATAAACAAGGCTTTGGGGGCCCGGTGAGCCTCTGAACTAAGGCAGTGGCAGCGGGAATGTATTAGCCCTAAACACGTGTACGTACAGGTGTACGTGCGTTCCTTGGAGTCCTTGGGGACCTAAAGCCTACATAACTCTGCCTTTCAGGATCTTCTGTCTTGCAGAAACACTCCATTTGGCTCTTATGGTCTGGAGTTGAAAGCAGTGAATATCTCTGTCCACTGGGCAAGAACAGAAGGCCTTAGAATGTGGAAACAGATATGTTTGTTTTTCAAGCCTTTTGGATGGTTTGTTGCCTGGAAAATTCGTACACACCGCACCTTCCATTTGCGGTGAGGGCTTCTAGACGTTGTCAAACAACGTCTCAAGAAGGGCACCTTTGGAGCGTTATTGCTGGCACTTGACTTAATAATGTTCCTCCGGGAGAAAGGGGTCAGGAGGCAAAGGAACGTTCAGAGTAAAATCTGTACATTGAGTTCAGTGAGTCCCAACCTTTAGAGAAATTGTACAACCTGATGTTATTTAATGAGGCCTGTTCTTGCACACACAGAGTTGTGGGACATTTATTATTAAATGTTTTAAAATTAGGTTGATTTTTGGTTTACAGTTTTATTTGGAGGATTTTTGAATGTTTCTTGAAATGATTATTATACTGTAGGCTGGGAGTCACTAATTAAGGACCCCAGGAATATATTGGAAAAATATGGACTGTGGAGGCAGCTTCACAACTTCACTACTTACTGTTGGTCTGACCCTGTTTGGGAAAGTGATTTCACCTCTCTGAGCTTTTTTCGGGTCATTGTAAGCTTGAAGTATGTGGGCACAATGCCTGACACAGACTTAGGTGCTCTCTGTATATTCACTTTATTTCTTCCCTTGTCACAGATATATAGGTGTTCATAGACAAGTGTGGTGCTGTCAGGGATCACGTGGTCATTTAAGTTGAAGGGACAAAATCATTTTCCTGCCCCGAACGGCACGTTTGTTCATCTCCCACCCCAAGAAGCTTACTTGGTCACTCCAAGGCTGTGTTATTGAAGTAGCCTGAAGCCAAAGGGAAACTGATCCAGATTCCAATGCGGAGGCTTCTGCTAAATTAAATGAGAAGAAAACTGGAAGGAAGCTGGCTATACACTAATATCTGTACAGAGCCTTTCTCCTCTGGGGCTTTCTTATTTGAGAGAGAGAGATAAACAGCAAGGCCTGACTATACAGCACAGGGAACTGTATTCAATATCATGTAATAAAGTATAATGGAAAAGAATATGAAAAAAATAACACTTTGCTGTACACCAGAAACTAACACAACATTGTAGATCAACTATACTTCAGCAAAATAAATTTTAAAAAAAGAGGTAGAAAATTTCAGGAGTTAAGAAACCCTTATAAACATAAGGAAGGTTTTGGAATTGATAGACTGGTGGTTGAGAATCCTGGTTGAGCGTTAAACTAGAACTCTTTTCTTCTCTCCACTTGGTATTGGGGGGCCGGGTTCTCAGAGACTGCAGTTTGAGGCAAAAGAATTAGAAAACCAGACAGTGGGGCTCACCCAAGGGCCATGAGTCTGTTACTGATGTTTCAGAGGCTCCATGAGGGGCCCGCTACTAAAATGCAATAATACGGATGTTTTCCTACTTTGCATGAAAGCACGTTAATAGGCAGAATGTGTTTATTTAGAAGACATGCTTCTGTGCTTTTTCTTAACTTCGGCACCTGCTGTTTCTTATCTCATGTAGAGCCTGGTATGTGCTGAACATACACAATTCGGCACAGTGTGATTTGAATGTGATATCTCCATTGTTCATGATGAGTTGTAAAGAGCCCTATGACATCGGGATTTGCGTCTGAAGAAATTTGAGCGATCATCGTCCAAGATCTGAGCCTGAAGATGCCTTAAACAGCATCTCCAAGTAGGAGAGATTCTTAGCCACATCAGCTTTCCCACTTGCCAGATGGATAATATCAGGCAATGTTTTTCCTCCCTCATTTTGACAACTGGAAACCCTACTTATCCTGCTTGCGTGGAAACTGAGAAGCGTGTCTCCCAGTGTAAAGACACCAAGTACTCTAAGAGCTCACTTTGTTTGCAGCCATCCCCCACTGTATAGTGCAGGTTTGCCTCAGAACATCAGCATAGCTAAGAGGTTAAGAACATGGCTTTAGAATCAGGGTGCCTTGTTTAAATCCTGCCCTACCACTTATTTTTAATAATAGTATCTATCTAGTAAGTTTATTATGAAGATTAAGTAAATAAATTAATCAGAATGTATGCGCTCTCTAGGGAAGCGATAGAGTCTGGTTTGAACATTGCTGTAACCCTGATACCCATAGCGGATACTCAATAAATATTACTTATAGGAATTAATGGATAATGCATATTAAGCATTTAGCAATAAATCTGGCATATATCAATCTCAATAAATAATCATAGTTGTGATAGTAATAATAATAGTTGTATCATTAGCATTAATGATACGGCGTCTGCCACAATAAAAACTACAAAGAATATTTTGTAGCTCGAAAGAGGATGGGATACTTTTCAAATGGCATCTTGCAAAGCAGTCTCCTGTCATTCAGGTCCCTTTTCATATCATCAGTGTAGCTTTGGACAGATCTCTGGCCACCTGTTGTTTCATCAGGTGAGGATGACATGACTTTTAATCTCTCTGTTTAGTCTTGTGTGTCCAGACTAATGAGGGTGGCTCTTGGAAGCAGCTGGTGGCTCATGGACTCAGACATCTGGAATCAAAACTTGACTCTAAGAGGGGAGAAGATGGAAAATTCTTCCAGCCTTTTAGCTCAAGAAGTGAGCTAATGGAACAATCACTCTGGAAAGTGTTTCCGTTTCCTTCCTTGAAGAATGAGTATCTTTGAATGAAAGTGTTTCACCCTCTTCTGGGTCTGGCATCTTAGATATCTGTGTAGGGCTTTTCTGTCTGATGGCTCAGTGTCTCACAATGGTCAGGTCTTCATCATTCTGCCCCTTTGGATAGCAGAAGCTCATGAGAAGCAAAGAAAATGGGAACCACACTCCTCTCATTATCAGGGGAATAGGATTACCTTGTTACCCATATATGCAGAAAGGAATGAATTTAAACTAGCCACTAAGATATCTTTATGAAGGTTTGGTCTATTCATTTGTTTCTCTTGGTACTGGAAGGCATCAGAGTCGCTGATGTAGCAGGTGAACTTGTAGAGGGCTGATGCAGCTAATAGCCGAAAGCCGTACAACAATCAAGTCAATAAATGTGGGAATTATTAAACACAAGTGTAATTGGCCTGGAATAGAAACACTGAGTGCTTGTCAATTACTCCATTGTTATTTGAAGGGAAGAACAATACAAGTTGAAATATTGAAACTTCATACATCACAGTTGTCTCACTATTATTGTCCAGTACAGAGTGATCTCTGGATTTTATTTATGATTCTCAGCTAAGTTGTTATTTTCCCCCTCAGCTGCAGAACTCTGACTTGAATTCTATTTTCATTTTAAACATCAATAGTTCGTTGTGTAAGAGCATTCTTTGCCCTGAAAGTTCTTGGTGTTTTCTATGAGGAATATAGCACAGTAACAATTCTTTATATGGATGGGAGATATAAAAAATGACAGACTAAAGATAGGTGGTTAAGTTGTAACAAAACCCAGCACATAAAGCTTAACAAAGATTTATACAGAGAAACAGAACTATGGTTCATGCCAGAGAAACCAGTAAAGAGGAACTGAAAAAGGAAAGAACGTATGCTTCAAAGCTATAATGAGACATGGCTGCCTCAGGCAACATCAGTAAGGAATAACATGCCCTAATTTTGTTGTCTCAGAAGCAAAACATTTCTTTTTCTGTTGATTATTCAGAATATGTGCCATTAACCATACGTGTACGTCTCTAGTCAGCAGCATGGCGGCAGCCCACATTTCATTAACGTGTGTTCTACTTCCTGTTGAAGTAGACAACACCCAGAACTGTGCCCCTGACCTTTTAATCTCGTTTGCTCTTTCTTCCTTTCCTCATCATTGATGTCATCAAAGCGCCCTGAACCTTTTCTTCCTAGGCAATCTCCCTCCCTTTTTCTCTCTGCTGTTAATGTTGTAAACTGCCCTTTTGTAGAAGATGACGTGGAGCCAACTCTCTCCACACCTGGAAGTTATGTTGAATGACTGTCTGGTCTCATCACCTGGGAGGCAGATAACAAACGTTAATCAGCGCTAGCATTTTGCAGATAAATCTTTGGTAATCATCATGAGCCACCTTTGAATAGATCACTTAGGATTGATCTGGAGTCTCAGTGCCTGGAGATTCTAAAGGAAGAATCAGAAGGTGCAGTTTCCAGACTGGCTTGGGCCTGTGTCCTGAATGGATGTGAAAGTACAGTTATAAACCAAGTTTTAGTCTATTGCAGTCTGACAATTTGGGGAATCTGCACCTGGATATAAATGGATGTCAGTAAATACAGTTTATCTCCTGAATGAGTGGATGATTTTCAAGCTGAGTTCTTGTGTAGCTGTTCAGTGTTGGGCCAAAGAAGATGCCAGCCTCTCAGATGCAAGTCCTAGTGGATGGGGTGAGACCTTTGATGCATAAAACCGATGCATGGCATTCCAGCTGTGTGCTGTCAAGGGCTGCCTGGTGGCATCTCAAGGTAATACACCAGCTCACAGAAGCAAAGGTTATTATTCTGGGCAAGCACAGTCAAGGAAGGCTTCCTGGAGGAAGTAGCATTTAATCTGAGATTTGAAGGCAGTAAAGTGAAAACAGTAAAAACAGTTGGTTGTTTTATTACTTCACATTTTAGTAATATAGTAAAAAAATTGTTTTTGTAGCTAGGTTCAACCACATAAGTATTATAATAGGGGATATGTAAACATTTTCCATTATCTGTTGAAAAAAGGGCTTCTAGGCAAAACACAATAAAGCTTAAGCTAAAGAGAAATGGGCAACTGCCTCCTTCCAGTAGCTGTTGAATATAAAGTAGTCAGAGATTAAAAAAGACAAACCTTTGGTATGTAGTTGATCTAGAGAACTAGATTAAGACTGGGAAAACCAGTCTTGAAGCCTTATTAGTTGAGGTTGAGTTTTTGTGGTAAATGGCATTTCTAGGAGATCAAGGACTTTGCTGCTCAAAATGTGGTCCAGAACCAGTAGCATCAGCATCATCTGGGAGTTTATTAGAAATGCAGAAACTTAGACCTCCTAGACCTACTGAGTCAATTCCTCATATTAACAAGACTCCCAGGTTCTTTGTAGGCACTTTAACATTTGAGAAGCACTATTGTAGAAAGCAGAAGCGTTCTCCTGTGGGCAGCCTGTTGTCATACCTCGCTGACAGTCATCTGAATCAGAGTCAATTGGGTAGCATTTGTTTTTTTAAGGCAGTAACTCAGATGTAATGAACTAGAAGTTGGGGGTTGGGGTGTAGGGAGGTTGTAGAGATTGTATATGCTTCCACATTTCAGAAAACTCCCCCAGACATTCTAATAATTCGGGTTTGGAAGCTGCTGATGTGTGAGATCACAGCAGTGATTCTTAACCATGACTGTTTGCTAAAATCCCTTGTAGTGTTTCAAAGAATGCCAATGCGAGGGCCAGACCTCCAGAGACACTGATTTAATTAGTATGGGGTGGGGTTTGTACATGAGTATTTTTGTAACAGCCTTATTGAGATATAATTTACATACCACAAAGTTCTTCCACACATGAGTGTTTTTTAAAAAGCTTTCTAGATGATTCTAACGTGCAGCCAAGCTTGAGAGCCCCTGGAAGAAAACTAGCAGGAGGTTATTATACTTCCCAGATGGAAGACACAAGAGGGTTTGAATTTGGGTAGTGACAGTAAGTAAAGGTATGTGTGATTGTATGAGGCAGCGATGTAGGGAGGAATTCAGAGAATTCTCTGAGGTTGAATTAACAGGATTTCATGATTAATTTTCATGGGGTAGAGAGTTAATTTAGGAGCCTAGGATTATGTCAGTTTCATTTGATGGACTTGGTGGATAATGACACCTGTGAACTTTCCTACCTTTTTCCTATATGGGGTTCCTTTTCATATAGAGATTAGGCAACATGATGTGTGAATATTTAGACCTAGATTTTCTATAGTGTGACCAAATTCAGCAGGAGCCACAGTTATACTGTTACCAGAAGTAGGACCTATTCCAGGGCCTGAGAGTAGGCTCTTGTGTAACACGCGGAAAGAAATTGTCCGAGGAGATGCACATATGGACAAAGCAAAAGACTTTATTAGGAAGGGGCGCCTGGGCAGAGCGCAGCAGGTAAGGGAACCCAGGAGAACTGCTGTGCCACGTGGCTCACAGCCTCAGGGTTTACAGTGGTGGGTTGGCTTTCCTGGTTGTCTCTGGTCCCTTATCTTCCTTGTGCCCATATTGGGTCTGACTCAGGGTCCTTCCTGGTAGCGCACACATCTCTCTGCCAGATGGATTCCAGAGTGAGCATTTCTGGGAGGTTGGCAGGACATATTATGGGCTGGCATCTCCTCGCTCCTTTTGGCCCCTCTGGATTCTCCTGGTTAGTTTTCAGTGGCAACACCATGTTCCTTACCGGGACCTCCTGTTGTGAGACAACTCATGCAAGCGGTTGTTGTTGTGTCTGGCCAAGGCGAGTGGTTTCGGTCAACAGTTCCCTAACACTCCATACCAAAGAAATTCCTGAACACGTGACCTTGGTAACTTCTAAATCTGTAATTAAAGATATCTCCTTTCCAATCTATTCATTTTCTGTTGCACAAAACTTTCCAAGGATCTCCCTGTACCTTCCCTAAAGGTCAGTTAAGATAAATAGTATTGATACATGTGTTGCTCCACTCCAGATACTCTTCATTTACACACGCCAAGTTTTATTATCATGTTGTGAGCAAGAGGAGGGAGCTTCATGCTTGAAGTAACCATGCAGAGTACATGCACAGATCAGTCTTTGCCAAGATCTCAGCTCTACAGTGTTGTGTGTTTTTTTTTTTTTGGCTCACTTCACTCTTTCTTTTTTTGTTTTTTTAGTTTTTTTTTAAGCTTTTTATTGGAATATAATTGCTTTACACTGTTGTGCCAGTTTTTGCTGTACAACAAAGTGAATCAGCTATATTTATACCTATATCCCCTCCCTCCCACAACTCCTTCCCACCTTCCCTATCCCAGCCCTCTAAGTCCTCACCCATCATCGAGTTGATCTCCCTGTGTTATGCAGCTCGCTTCACTCTTCAACTCACAAGAATGTACATTTCCTGCAATGTTTTCCTTATCTTTCCATTTTTCAATAATGGGTCATGTGGCACACAGTTCAGAAGAAACATGGTTATTGAGAGTGGTAAGTAGAAAAACTTGGTCCTAGAACAACTTGAAATCTAGTAGAATCTCTGATTATGTCTCTCTTGGGTTCTTATCAATTCTGGATGAATTTTCATGAAGACATAAACAACTGAACACTTAAACTGTTAACTAAAGATGACTAAACAGTTTTCCAGAGACTGGAGGAAATTTTATTGATGCTAATACTTACTGGTTGGATTGAGAAACACAGCTTTGGAAATGGTCTTTTACTCTCTGTATGTGGAGCAGTTCAGCTAATAGGAGAAGGAATGAAAGCAGCCACAGCTCATCTCACCATCCGTGTCCAGCATGGATGTAGAGTCTGCATGAACAAGAATTGGGGCTGACCCTTTGTGACATGGATATCATGCTCTGGACGGAGCTGGATTTTTCCCTTAGCTACCCTTCACTGGCTCCTTACTTTCCTCCACTGAAGACTGTAACTGTAAGCAAGATATGGGACATTGCTGGCATCTGTGGTTATTTCACATTCACTGCTGTAGGCAGGCGCTCATGCAGAAAATGACCTGGAAATGGTATATGTGCAGGGAATTATGGTTTTTCATAGGCTGGATTACATTAAAGCAAGATTACAAACCAACTTAGTTTCCTAGGACAGAAATCTTTTTCAGAATTACAGTCAGGCAGGGGAGGTAAGAGAAGATCCTGGTTAGCAGAACTATACTTGAGAGTGTTAGCAGAGCTGGACTAGGTTTTGTCCATGTCAACCCACCTTCCAATTTTAAATATGGAGGGACAGATAAGTACTCGAGAGAATAAAAGTGATGGAAAGGATCATTCACACCATGTTCTAGTTCTAGATCACTAGTTCTAACTTGCTCTCTGTTCATTTAAAGATATATAAAAAGGAAGGTATATGAACTTACTTAAAAACTGACCAGAATAACATGAGACAATCTTATTCTAAAGATATAGAATAATTTACATGCTTTTGTAAATGATGCTTCAAAGGAACCAAAAGGCAGTTTTAGATATTTCATCAAGATAGGAAATAAAAGTACATAACCACAAGGAGATATTAGAATGCTATAAAAAGCCAGTAAGCTGAAGTTCAGTCCAAGATAATAGACATATTGACTGAGAAGGCAACTGTTGCAAGAATATTGAAAAATTGAGCAGAATTAAAATTCCCGTTCTGTATCATAAATAAATAACATGGTAGAAAATAGAATCAATGACAGATCAATAGACTGTCTTAGAAAGCAGAGGGAAAGGACAAAAAAAAAAAGAAAAGAAAAATGATGGGTCAGAAAGTTGTAGATAGGATGAAACCATAATAGTGCTTCTTAAATGAAACGTTGACAATACCATAGACTAGTAAATTACATAATCAAAACATATATTCATACATGGAACAAAAGTCTGTAAGTAACAATAACAGAAAGAGTATTACTCCTAAATATATTCTGTTGATGTTTTCAATGATAAAGAATTTTTAAACTCTGTAAAAATCCCCTAGAGAATAAAATAAAACGGAAAATAAAAGTACAGCCTCAAAGAAACAAGAATCAGGTGGGTCCCAGACTTTTCCTTTGCATAATAAGATATCAAAAGATTAAAGATAAATTATGTTGAGTTTTGGTGGAGAAATTATACCATCTACCTCTCCAAATTGTTCTTTATATATGATAACGGAAAGTCTAAAGGCTCAAAATTCATACATTGGAAGAGGCAAACCACATAACCAGGAAATAATTTAAAATAGAGCTCAAGAATGGAGTAATCATTTTATTAAGTAAAAAAAAAACCATACAAATGAATATCAAAACTGATTGATCTTAGAAGGAAATGTAAATCATTTTTATGTAAATTAATGGCTAAGGAAAAACATATACACATATGTATGGGAGACAGGAGGAGAGGATGTGATTCTGCTTTTGAAAATTTTAAGATAAATACTGGTAGAATTAAAGATAGAGGATCAGCGTTCCCATCACCATAGAAGATACAAGCAAACTAGTCTCAGTCCTCTGGTTTTTTTTGTTTGTTTACCTTCAGTTTTGTTGGATGACATTTTTTTAAGCTCTTTATTGAAGTATAATTGCTTTACACTATTGTGCCAGTTTCTGCTGTACAATAAAGTGAATCAGCTGTATTTATACATATATCCCCATGTCCCCTCCCTCCTGTGACTCTGTCCCACCCTCCCTATCCCACCCCTCTAAGTCATCACCAATCATTGAGTTGATCTCCCTGTGTTATGCAGCAGCTTCCCACTAGCTATTTTACATCTCACTTTGTCTCAGCTTCCCCTTCACCCCCCACCCCATGTCCTCAAGTCCATTCTCTACACCTGCATCTTTATTCTTGCCCTGTCACTGGGTTCATCACTACCATTTTTTTTAGATTCCATATATATGAGTTAGCATATGATATTTGTTTTTCTCTTTCTGGCTTACTGCATTCTGTATGACAGACTCCAAGTCCATCTACCTCACTACAAATAACTCAGTTTTATTCCTTCTTATAGCTGAGTAATATTCCATTGTATGTATGTGCCACATCTTCTTTATCCATTCATCTATTGATGGGCATTTAGGTTGCTTCCATGTCCTGGCTATTGTAAATAGTGCTGCAATGAACATTGCAGTACATGTTTCTTTCTGGATTATGGTTTTCTCTGGGTATATGCCCAGTAGTGGGATTATCATATGGTAGTTCTATTTTTAGTTTTTTAAGGAATCTCTGTACTGTTTTCCACAGAAGCTGTACCAATTTACATTCTCACCAACAGGGCAGTAGAGTTTTCTTTTCTCCACACCCTCTCCAGCATTTATTGTTTCTAGATGTTTTGATGATGGCCATTCGGACAGGTGTGAGGTGATACCTCATTGTGGCTTTGACTTGCATTTTTCTAATGATTAGTGATGTTGAGCATCTTTTCATGTGTTTGTTAGCCATCTGCATGTCTTCTTTGGAGAAATGTCTATTTAGGTCTTCCGCCCATTTGTGGATTGGGTTATTTGCTTTTTTGATATTGAGCTGCATGACCTGCTTGTATATTTTGGAGATTAATCCTTTGTCCATTGCTTCATTGGCAAATATTTTCTCCCATTCTGAGGGTTGTCTTCTTGTCTTGTTTATGGTTTCTTTTGCTGTGCAAAAGCTTTTAAGTTTTGTTAGGTCCCATTTGTTTATTTTTTATTTTATTTCCATTATTCTAGGAGGTGGGCCAAAAAGGATCTTGCTTTGATGTATGTCATAGAGTGTTCTTCCTATGTTTTCCTCTAAGAGTTTTATTGTGTCATCACAGTCCTCTTAATACAATGAACAAATAGACAAATGGCAACGGAACCTAAGATATAGAAAATCAAACATGAGATAATGAAAAATTAAGCATATGGTATAAATTAAACATAGGTTAGGCAAAAAACTGTACTTGTATTGAAAAAACAATTATATTCATGTTATAAGTGCCATATGTATGAAAACAAAAACACAAAAGCAATAAAATCCCAGAATTGAGCCAAGTATAGCAAATAAATCTGAACAGAAAGAATGCAAGACAGGCAATATTAATATCTGTCAAAATAAAATTCAAGGGAAAAAGTATTAAGAGAAATGACAATAGTCATTTAATATTGATGAAAGGTAAAATCCTTAAAAAAGTTATAGATATGTATCTGTGTTTACTAATAAAATATCAAGACACAAAGCAACATCTGTTAGACAAGCAGGAAAAAATTGACAGAAACATAACTCCCATGGCAGATTTTAATGTGCTACTCTCAGTCTGTGACAAATAAAACAGAAAATAAATGAGCATAAGGATTAAGGTTAATAAAAGTGAATTAATAGGTAAGTTAAAAATTTGTACCCTTTAGAGAATATACCTAGTTTTCATATGTTCATGGAACATTACCAGTGATGATAATAGCAAAACACTGGTAAAGTCCCCAAACCAGGTATTAGGCCAGACCCTTTGACATATGGCACAATAAAACTCTGAAAGAATGGCAGTAGTTTCAAAAACTAAAAACTTCAACTACTCAGAAATGTATATTAAAAATAATCTCCTAAATAACTCTTTGTTCAAAGAATTAAAACATAAGCAACAGATTATTTAGAATTATTTAGAAATGTTAGAACATGTAACATAAACACAGCAAGCACTGCATGCCAGACTTGTGCTATATGGCAAAACCTGTATTTTGATGTAAATTCATACCTTTTACATACTTTTGTTATTTTGGGAAGGGAGCCTAAAGTACTGATTATAGCAGAAGGTGTGCCCTGTGGGGAGTACAGATGAAGAACATTGAATAGGGTAGTTGTCAATTGCTAAGAGCTACAAATGGTGGTTAGAAAAGGGAGATACTAGAGGTTTTTACATAGTCAGGGAGGGCGGCACCTTTTAGAAGTGATTTCTGGATGAGGAGGGGAAAAGAGGATTGGTGGAAAGAATGATGACATTGGTTTTGGACATATTGGCTTCTGATTTATCACTATAAGGTAACAAGGTAATAATAACAACGATAATAGCAGTAAATATTTGTATGACCAGCTTGGAATGTGCTAGGCACTGTGCTAAAAGATTTACAAATATTACCTTAATTAATCCTCAGCAAACTCCTTTAACTAAAAAGTGGGCTATTGTCTTATATTTTTCCTTTTAAATAAAATGTAATTGTTTTATTTTTTAAAAAAGCAATACCAGTATATCATTAAATATTCAATCTTTGTTAGAAATTGTTGGAGTGAAATGCACATCTCTCTCTTGCCTCTCTTAGACCACCAACAGCCCTCTTTAGAAATAACCACTAATCTTGTTTCTTGGATGTCCTTTTAATGCTATTCTGTGCATATTTAGGAAAATATGTAATATACGTTTGTGCATATATTCCTTATTTATACAAATGGAAGCCTATTATAGATATTATTGAGTGCCTCTTTTTCCACCTTACCATATATATGTCGGATATAGTTCCACATTGGCAACATATGGACTCATCTGATTCTTTTCTATGTCTAAGTTGTAATCCTTTGTGCAGTTCTGGCATGATTTATTTAACCAGGCTACTATTGGTGAATATTTCAGTTGTTTGTGGGTTGGCTTCTTCAAAAAGTGCTTCAGTGGATATACTTGAACTTATCTCTGTATGCACATGGTACATGCTTATGTTCATCTGAAGAAAAACAAACCTTGTAAGTGGATTATATCAAAGGTATTTCAGATTTTGGTAGTTACTTCCAACTTGCCTTCCAAAAAGTTTGTGACAAAAATCTCTCTCATCATTGGAATCCACACCATCTCACTATACCTAATCTCTCCCTCCCTTGCTTGCTGTTCTCACCTGTTATCATTTTCCTTATCTGTAGCTTCTGATTACTTTCTCTTCATGTTAGTTCTCATTATTTTTGATGACTTCAACATCTACTTGGATGAACCTATCCAACATGGCGATATCAGTTTCATGAACTTCTTTCTTATCTCCACTTGACCATAGGTATCCATCAATTCCTTCTCATGGTTTAAACAATATTTTTATGCTGATGATTTCCACAGTGGTGCCTAAAGACTTGTCATCATCAGAAATGGCAACATTTCTGGCATCTTGAGTCATTCCATTCTTTAGGCAGAAAATTGTATCCCTCCATCTTCCTTACTCAAACACTCCCATAGCAAAAAATTATTTTACCTCTTTGAAATGTTAATCCATTCCTTCTACCTCTTTTTCATGATTCCTGGGTCCTCTCATGTCTTTCCTTGGTACAGGTTAAATTCCATGGTCCATCATTATAATCACTGTCTTGAAAATATTTCCCAATGCTTATCGCCTTTTCTTCCACATTATATACCTTTAACCTTGGATGAACCCAACTATCTAGCTTCTCCGTATTGTTCACAGGTAGCTGAACATTACCAGAGAAAGAAACCAAGTAAACTGATTGCATTTTACACTTAGGATCACAACACTTCACTTAGGAATTCAACATTACTCAGCAGTCATCAAATGTTTTACTAGGAAGCTTATATGCTGTCTTACTGCTCAAACTTTCAACCTACCCTCTTTATGCTGTCACTCCCACCCTTAATTTGTGACCTTACTTCATATGTCAGTGAGAAAGAAATCTCCAGAAGAGAACTACCTCATCATCCAACCCCCAGGTCCACCCAGTTGCAACCAGTGCACCTTAGCTGATCAAAGGCCAGTCCTCTGTGCTCTGCGTCCCATGCCCTCTTTACTTTCCTGGGACCTCACTCTTTATTCTTATCAGTTTCACCCTCTCTCCAGAATTCCTTCCTTCAGTATTCTATCCCTGTCTTGCGCCCTACAGAAATTCCTTTTTTGTCCACATTCACTAGCAGCCCCTGCTCCTATCTGTATGTCTGTTCAAGGCTGTTTCTCAGAATTGTCTCTGTAGGCTGGTTCCAAATTCTGACATCGCCTCTGTAACCCATCCCAATGCCATTTCCAGCCTACCACTCTGCTCTGACTTAGGTGTTGCCAGATCCAGGGGGCAGCTCCCTGTTATCACTTTATTACTGTCTCAGCAGCATTTGACCTGGGCTAATCATCACTCCTCTTTTTGGGACAATTTCATCTCTGTCTTTCGTGATTACATATTTTCTTCTTTCCCTCCCCATCTGTCTGGTCACTATTTCTTAATCATCTTTGCAGGCCCCTCTTCTCACTAAACTCAAAATTTTGATATTGTCCAGCTTCATACCTGATCTCTCTTTTTTTAGTTTCTTTTTTCCTTATAAATTCACATTAGGTGATGTCAATTTAATATGTTCAGCTCAAGTCTATCTGAGCTCTGAATTTGTATTTAATTGTCCAATTTCTGTTTTGACTCATGTTGTATCCTAAGCAGAACTCCTGACCTTCTACCCTAAGCATGTCCCTGGCCATCTTTACTATCTTACTCTGTTAGACTGGTACTCATCCAGTTCTACTGCTGGAAGCATGGGAATCATCCTTACCTTCAACAAGCAAGTCTCCAAGCAGCAATTTCTATCCAGTTCACCTAGGAAATGTATCTCAAATCCATCTGCTTATCCCCATGTTGGGATGCATTTGTCTCATCTGTGAACTAGTGAAATACATTTCTCTTTTTCCCCCATCCCATGTAGCATATACCCAGCAGAGTGATCTCTGTCAAAAATAGAAAGCAAATAATATGAGCACTGGGACTTCCCTGGTGGCCCAGTGGTAAAGAATCCACCTTCCAATGCAGGGGGACTCGGGTTTAATCCCTGGTCAGGGAACTAGGCCCGTGTGCCACAACTACTGAGCTTGTGCGCCTCAACTAGAGAGCCTGTGTGCTGCAAATGACAGAGCCCACACACTCTGAAACCCACGTACCACCACCCTGGAACCTGCGTGCCACAACTAGGACCTGATACAGCCATAAATAAATAAATAAATAAATAATCAAATAGATAAGCCAATAAAGCCCTACTGTGTTTTAAAAAAAAAAAAAACCCTAAAAAAAATTACCAACCATATGAGCACCAACTATGTGTTAAGTGATGTACCTGGATCATCTCACCTGTTCTTCACGTGATCTTACGAGGCAGGTACTACTCTTGCCCTTAGAGAGGTTAAGCAATTTGATCAAGGTTACACAGACAGCGGGTGAGGCAAGTGATATATAAACCCAGGCTGCTTGATTCTAAAGTCCACAGTCTGAACCACCAAGCAACACTTTCACAGAAATGTACCATTTTCCTCCTAACAGCGACTTGAACTCTTGTAGCTTAATACTTCATCTGTATTGCCTCTGGGGACCTTGAAAATTACAGCTGAATTCTTTACAATGGTGATCATTTGTTTTTCTGGCACTCACCGTCAGAAGGCGTCTTGTTTTAGGTAGCTGAATTAGTATAAGCTTATTGGGGCTTCATTCTGAACTAGAGAGCTCCATTCCGGTGAGCTTACCATTTTATGAGGCTGTTGGGGACTCAGTAAGGCAAGAAAACTTTCTTTCTTTGAAAGTACAGAAGAATTTAGAAAAGCATCAGGTGATTCTATAAAAATAATACGTTTGCATCCTCTTTCTCTGCAGCTGCAGAGTATCCTCTGGTTTCTTATCAGTTAATCATAGTAATCAAAGATGCAGAGATAGACTCTTATCATTAGATGACAATTTCCCTGTGAAGCTTTTGCATAAAAACAAGCACCTTTAGTTCTTTCCCTCCAATCCATCCTCCCCATGCTGCCAAATTTATCTTTCTAGGATACAGCCCAGATTCCGCAAGCTTAGTAAGTAGGAGCCTCTGCAGTTTTCTCCTGCCTGCTGAACAAAGGCCAGACTCTTGTTTTGGCGTTCAAGACTCTCCAGGATGTGGTTCCAGTGCTATTTTTTCCACAGACTTATCTCTGCCTTTTCCCTTAATATATATAATGCTCTCATAAATGAAAACTAATTGCTTTTCTCGACACAGACTCATATTTTTCTCACTTCATTTCCTTGTTCTCTTAGGTTCTTCAACCTATAATGCTTTGTACTCCCCAATGTCTGCATTTAAAAATCCTTATTTAAGGTGTGAAAGCATGTAGCATAGTGTTAGGTAGATATTAGAGTGTTACTGTTTGCTACTCTTTACCTTACAGCATGACTTTTAGTAGAAGAGAGGCTCAGAAAAGCGGAGAGCAAAGCTTTCTAAAGGGATGGGTCCTTGGTACAGTTGGGTTGGTGGTAGTGCAGAGAGCAGGGGCTCGGCCTTTTGGACAGCCAGAGCCTCGGGGTTGGAGAGAATGTATATTCAGGTGGAGGTCACTGAATCCCCAGACTGGCCAATTAGAGTGGGCATCTGGCCGGCTCCCAGGTGAAGTAGAGAGAAGGGAACAAAGTTGTAGATGTGAATTAAGTCAGTGCGTTTTTTATTGCACCATTGGGGAGGTTAAAAATATCAGAGATGAAGAACTGGTTAGGAGTGTGGTGGATCTCATAGCAGATTGCTTGGAGGGTGTTCCACTGTGAGGCAGCACGTGGCCTGAGGTCAGAAGCTATAGGAGGGATTTTGCCCAGGGTGAGGATCCCTCTCCCCAAACTTGCCTGCTAAATTTCCTTTTATGAGAGCCTTCTGGAAGAAAAAGGGGCTTGGAGAAAACAACAATAACTTGTTTCAGGTTACACTGCTAATTGAGTCTCTTATGGTACCAGTGTCACCAGGGCATATACTGCTCCTCAGAACACCTTTTGTTGGCTCTTATGAGTTGTGCTAGGATTCAGGGCCCATCCCAGGCAGAGTGGAAGGCCCACTTGTAATGACCTTTCATGTAGATTGTAGACATTTCCTTGCAAGTTTATGCCTGCGGTGACAGAGACATTCTGACAGCATTGAAATTATGCATCTATCATACAGCTGTAAACCTGAGCCTTATTACCACTCCTCACTGCTATATAGTCTAGTGTAAATTAACATGCATTAATTTTCTTGATAATTGCCAATGGCAATAAAAATGCAGTTATGTTAAAAGTCTTATTTTGTGTTAGGTAAATATCATTACTGTTTTAATAATCCTATTTTGTAATTTCATTTTTAAAAAATACACAAAGAGCCTCAAAAAATAGAAATGGCATGGCAGGAGTATTGCATATGATGGTGAAGATTGCACTTTGTGCAACTCCAGGGAGTGCTGTTCTTAACTTAGGTACTGTAGATTTTTATTGTTATTGCGATTTTCAGGTAGGTGGCATTGACATGTCTTGAGAAAGGGGCGCCTTTATCTCCCTTTTTCATACAAGGTGGCGGTTGCGTGTAATAATGGGGCTGTGTCCTGAGCTTCTCTTAAGCTCTGAGGTCCTGAGTATATGAATGTTAAAATTAGAGTTAAAGATAATTACTTATTCATCACCTCAATTTCTAGTCCTTCTGGCAGTTTCATTGGTGTGAATAGACCAATATGCCATTCAACCAACAAATTTTTCGTCTAATGATTAGAATAGTAGCAATTGCTTATGATTGTTTGGAGGATAGAACAAGATAAAGAATACATTCTAAATGTGGCATTTTGCTCAATAGATTTTAGTTATTGTATTGATTTGATTTATGGATTAATGAAATTGGTTCTGAGCTGAAAGTCTGGCTTTCCATATGAGCATCAAGGACTTCTTAGGGACAAGATGGAATGGTGGTTTGCTGGGCCAACTCTGCTGGGGTAGCAAGAAGGTACAGGCACCATGATTATTTCCAGATAGTTGCCATTTGTTAGCCAGTGCTTTATAAGTGCAAGGGACTGCCCGTTATCTTGTTTTGTTTGGTTCCCTTTATCCTGATGGCACAAGCACATTACATCTGTGTCATGTGGCGCTGATCCTTCTCACAGTACTAGAGATGGGAGGACTTAATGGCAGTATATGCACAGACCCAGACAGGTTAATAACACACCATCTAGGATTTTTTTTTTTTCTCAGCATAGTAATGGTTTAAGAGCACATTCTCCTAGCTTGTGCCCTTTATTAGCTGTGTGATCTTGGACTAGAACTTGATGATGGGGTGCATCAGTTTCCTTATCTGTATAATGGGTATGAAAAGTGATTACTTCTTATGGTGTGGAGATTAAAGGAGATCATTCATATACTATGCTTATAATAGTGTTTAGCACATAAAATTAGTGTTAAATATTATTCTCACACGTGAACATACATTCAGTTATTTATTAAAAATATTGAGTGCCTATCATATGTTAGATATTATTCAAAGTATTGGGGTGCCGTGTTGAATAAGACAGACAAGATCGCTACTCTCATAGGAACTGCATGCTATTAGAGGAGACAGATAACAAACAAGAGAACAAATAAATGAAACCTGTATTTCAGGATGATAGAAAGGGTAGCAAGTGACTGGAGGAAGTGCTGGTTTATCCAGGTGTTCAGAGGGGCCATGTCTGAGGAGGTGACCTTAGAGTTAAGACCTGAAGGATGAGAAGAGACTAGCTTTGGGCAAAGATTATTCTAGATAGATTATTTTATTCAGAAAAAAAACAAGTAATGTCCCAATGTAGGAATAAACTTGATAGGTTCAAATAACAGAAACGTGGTGTTGTTTGAACAGAATTGGAGACCAGGAGAGTGGTAGGAAAGACAGGTAAGAGTCAGGTCCTATATGGGTGATAGGAAAGCAAATGGATTTTACTCTAAATATAAGGGCAAAGCAAAGGTAAGTTATAAGCAAGAGAGGGAAGTGATCTGATTTATGTGTTTTTAAAAAATAGCTCAGGCTGCTTTGGCAGAAATGGACTTTGAGGGACAAAAGTTGAAGTGGGGATGTCAAGAAGCTGTTGTATTTGTGTTTTCAAACCTGTGAGCTCCTGAAGGGCAGCTGTTTCATCTTTCTGTCCTCTTTTTCAAATGCAGTACTCACTTAGTCAATGCTTGTGGGAAGAGGGAATACATGGAATGAACCGGGAACCTCTGTAAGTTCCATGTATGAGAAGCGTATTCCCCACGGGCATGTGGGCAGGGGCTGTGTCTTACCTTACCCCAGCACCTGACCAAACCCAATTGTTTTGTTCTCAGTAGTGTATGTTGAATGACTATTCCCAATGTCAAAAACATAGCAAAAGATTGAGAAAGAAGGATAAGAGTGCTCTTTTTCAGCCTCTAGATT
Source organism: Hippopotamus amphibius kiboko (assembly GCF_030028045.1). NCBI lineage: Eukaryota > Metazoa > Chordata > Mammalia > Artiodactyla > Hippopotamidae > Hippopotamus > Hippopotamus amphibius. The sequence goes on along the minus strand of NC_080194.1, from coordinate 23,896,901 downwards.
TTCAAGCAATAAACTTGGTGATGTTAAAGTTTTGCTTTCTGTTTGGGTCCATGGTCTATTTTAAAGTAAGAAGATTTTGCTTCTGCAGTGCACTAAACCAGGGGTTTCCTGTTGCTCCCCATCATTTGCATAACCACCTGAACCATCCCCACCCCCTCCCCATCCACGGAAAAATTGTCTTCCACGAAACTGGTCCCTGGTGCCAAAAAGGTTGGGGACTGCTACACTAAAAGCATTCGTGTTTTCATTTAACCAAGTGTGATCTTTAAGTATGGAGTAGGTGGAATTGAAAGACTTCTCGGGTGATCATTGCTGCAGCTAATACATGAAATTTGAGCTGAGTCTGAGTCCACCCACCGTGGACACCTACCAGGCACTGACTTCTGTTGTTTGGATAAACTTAAACTGAGAGCACAATGTTCCCAGTGGCATCTGGCAAATTCTGACTTCATCATTGCCAATCCTGGATGCTTCCACTCACTTTCGTGATAACTCATTCATCCTTTATCAGCCTTTACCCTAAAATAGGTTCTAAATCCAGATCAAGCTCAGCATGACTTTCAGATAAAAAGCACTGGTTTTAAAGGTAGATTGAAAGAATATTGAACAGGAGAGAAACAGGAATGAGTAACCAGTGGACTATTGAGTCTTAATGGAATATTTTTTTAACTAAAGATAAAGCTTGGCTTTGACATTGGAGGCAGCAAATGAAAATACTAGTTTTATTTCATAGCCAGGAGCAAAACAATTTGGATCAAAATTTTCACTAAGCTTCAAGTATGGAACAAGGAAGAGTAAGAAAATTTTATGTTCATATCTTAGAATTTAAAAAAAAGAAGCTTTCTGTTTGAGTTACCTTAGATTATGCCTAAGGAATTTTGTGCTTGTGTGATCTGGAAAGACCAAAAAAAAAAAAAAAAGAAAAAAGAAAAGAAAAAGAATGAAAATAATTCTCTAGTAACTAGTGTTAAAATTATAGCAGATTACCCAGATTCATTGAAAAAGATGTCTATTCTGTTTCTTCTTTATGATACTGACAAATGTTACCATTGTGTGTGAGAAATGATTCTTTGAAGACCAATAAGAACTCCTGGTCTTGCACCAATATTATTTATAAGTGTTGCAAACTTGATGTCCTATGAAGGTATTTGGATGTGAAAGTACTTGAAATATCAGGGTTTGCTGAAACACTGCAGGAGGGAAGGAGAACAAAAGATGCTGACTCATGTACTTGTTCCTTGCTTTCCTTTAGATCCAGGGTCAGCAAATTATGATCCTTGTGCCAAATCTGGCCCACTGCTTGGTTTTTGTAGATAAAGTTTTATTGGCACACAGCCATACTTGTTTGTTTATGAATTATGGATACAGTAGCTGTTTTCATGCTACAGTGGCAGAGTTGGGCAGTTGTGATAGAGATGTGACCCAAAAAGTCTATTTACTATCTGTCACTTCATGGGAAAATTTTGTCCACCCTGCTTCAGAGGCAGGTTTTTTGCTGTATTTAGTTACAAAAAAAAAAAATTGGTACTCCTTGGTATTTACCCAAAGGAGTTGAAAATATATATCCATGCAAAAACCTGCACATGGATGTTTATAACAGCTTTATTCATAATTGCTAAAATTTCAAAGCAACCAAGATGCCCTTCAGAAGGTGAACGATACACAAACTGTGGTATAGCCAGATGATGGAAAGTTACTCAGCACTAAAAAGAAAGGAACTATCAAGCCATGAAAAGACATGGAGGAAACTTAAATGCATATTACTAAGTGAAAGCCAATCAGAGAAGGCTACATAGTGTATGATTTCAACTATATGATGTTTTGGAAAAGGCCAAACTATGGAGATAGTAAAATATCTATATCTATATCTATATCTGTATCTATATCTATATCTATATCTAGATATGAAAGAAAGAAAAGAAAAATCAGTGGTTACCAGAGGTTGAAAGGGAATAAATAGGTGGAGTACAGAGGATTTTTGGGTCAGTGAAAGTACTTTGTGTGTTACCATGATGGATACATGACGTTATACATTTGTCCAAGTCCATAGAATGATTAACAATACAGTTAACAGTAATATAAGCTATGGATTTGGGGTGATTATGTGTCAATGTAGGTTCATCAATTGTGAAACAAGTACCACTCTGGTGGGGGTTATTGATAACAGGGAAGGCTCTGCTGTGTGGAGGAAGGGGGGATATGGGAAATCTCTGTACTTTCCCTTCAATGTGCTGTGAACCTAAAACATCCCTAAAAAAAGGCTTAATTAAAAAAATTTAAAAAGCAAGCTGTCTATCAGTCTTCTAGGCTGACAGCTTGTTTTCTGGGTCTCCTAGAGAGTAAGTGATTGTGTGTGTGTGTGTGTTGCTGAATAATTTTTGTAGACCCAATAAAGCCTACTGTTCTAGATTTTATATACCTGGCTGTACGAGTTTATAGATGACCATGGCAAGCCCCAAGGGACATGACTCAAGAGTGTGTGCTTCAAAAGAGACATAGCAGTGGTCTGGGAAAAATGATAATCTTGATGGAAGTAAACGAATCTTAACAAAGTGCTTCTGTATGTCTCAATCTGTTTTGTACATTTTTTTTCCTCATTAATTATTAGCATTATCCTGTAAGGTAAAAGAGTTAAGGCTTTCATATAAGGAAACTAAGATTGAAAGAAGTTATTGCTTAAAGCAACAAATCTAGTGACTAAGCCCAGACTCAAACCAGATTTTGAGCCCAAAGCTCATATATGTCCTTTCTACCACCTCACTGCTTTTCCCTGGATAAGCTGTATACACAAGCTAGACAAATTCAACAAATTTGTACTGATAGCAACAAGTCATTTTTCCTTAGCTTCACACTGTCTCGTGTTGCATGTACAGGTCAAGTAAATACATTTTTTTCCTCCAGCTTCAAAGTAAGAGAATATTAATTTCTTACCACAGACTGCTATTCATAGCTCACATCTAATTTTTTAAAAGTATATCTTCAAAGTGGTTATAGAGGTCAGTGTTCACACTTCTTGGAAGATTTGTGATATTTTTTAAGGTAGAGAGACATCTTCCCTTCAGCATTCTCATCGGGATTTAAGTTTTCAAAAAGTGCAAAGTCCTTCAAAATGCCACAGCTAAAGGTTGTTGGGGGCATGGGGAATTTGAGATCAATTATATGGGTAGCCTGCTACGATTTATCATTTGAAGATAGCATCTATGTGAATTTAAAGAGAGGCTAGTCAATATCACAGCACAGAGATAGGACACAGCCAGTGTAAGAGTATAAGAGATTAAAAAAAGAGAGATGTGAAGTCCCCGCAGCCCAGATGGGTGGGGGAGGGGAAATAGATAAAAATACTCAGAGTGGCAGCTATTTTAACATAATTGCTCAGAATAAAGCAGTGCTAAGGCAAGAATTCCTCATTTTTGAGTACAGTGACCTAGTGGTCATCCTAGACCAGTAGCAGAGTCAGGTCTAATGGATTGCAAAACTAAAATATATATTAAACATATGGAAATTGGTTTAATTATATTACTATGTCTCACTTTACATTCTCATCTTCTCACACTAAAAATAACCAAAGTGTGGTAATCTCTTGAAATTCATCTAAAATTTTAAACAGTACTAATCCAATTATCACTGAGATTAGAATGAAAAATAATTGTGGATGAATCTCTTCCCACCGTTGGACCAAGTCATCTCTCTTTTAATGGCTTCTCATGGACAGAAGGAGCCGGTTATAGATAAAGCATCAAATCCCTCATCTGGGATTCATATTGATATGGCTAAATGTATAAGTTCTGTCAGAAACAAAACCAAGTCCAAGACAAAATTAACACTGTTTATTCATAAGCTTCTGGCAAGGGAATCCATCTGCTATTACTCTTAGTTCTGCAGGGTTCGAAGGTATTACAAAGGAGTGATTTTATAGAGCAAAAACAGGAAAGGCTGAGATCGTCTCTGATTGGCAAGCGTTCTATTAAGGTATGTTTTTTGGAAATTGGGATGGGGTGGAGGGGGAAGACTTTCCAATTGCCATTCAGGAACTTTGGCCATCCTTGGTTGACTGTGAGGGAGAAAGGAGTAGTTGAGGGGTGTTGCAGATGAGGAAGGAGTTTTCAGTGCCTTTAGGGATGGAAGGCACTCTGTGGCTGGCCATTTCCTCGAACAAATGTGGACTCAAGAGATGCCTTTTTGCAGTCAGATTGTCATATGGTTCTTATTTAGGGGAGAGGCGCACTGCTGAGGCAAGGAGTTTCTCAATGCTCATTTTTTTCTGGCCATGGTGGGGGATGGAGCAAGGGCTTCTTATGGACCGTAGTGCATTTGTGAGCCAGCTAGCTTCATCTCTTATTCGAGTTCAGCTTCCATTCTGCCACTCCTGTAGTTTGCGATGTATTGATACAATGATACAGGAAAGAAAGAGTCCACAAAGAAGGGAAATGGTCCAAGAATGGGTGTTAAATGGCCTAGAAACATTTGCTCTCAGTTGAGTCTATAAAGGTTGAGTTCATCTTCCCAGGATTCAACAGCATCCTTAGTCATGGGTGATGGTGTCGGTGTTCGTCACTGAATTATGGTCAATACCTCCCTCTTAGGAGGGTCAGCAAAATACAGCCATAATGTGGATCATAAATAATGGAAAAAGGCTTTGGGGTTCTCCCTATTTGCTTGTTCAGTGTTTTTCTCTCCAGGTCTGAGAGAGGTGTTCTGATTGACGGTGTGGTGGCATATTTCTGACAAGCAGCAGTGAACCTTGGGGTCAAGGTGTCTGAGATTTGGGCTTGGCTCTGTCTCTTTTGGCTGTGTGATCTTGAGCTCATGGAGAGGCCTGGTATCTTGAGTAGGACAGATTAGGGATGAGATCAGTGCCATAAGTGCAGAGAGGTCTCCTCAAACATTGGCTTTCTTGGTCTGATTACTTGCAAAAGAAATGGATTTATTTTTAAATGGATCTTAATGAACATCTTGATGAGTGTCTCTGATGGAGGATCTTTCTGTTAAATGGGATTTGGATATGAGGTGAAACCTCCAGCTTTTTGGGAGACAAATGACAGGGCTTCATGCGGATAGAGGATGTATTGGCTCTGGTAGGAGGAAAAGTATTATAATATGCTCACTCCTAACTAACTGTCCTTTGATCAGGTACAATCTCTTTATGAGCATCGTATTTTGAAAAAGTTGAAGCTTCAAAATAAAATAGATTCAGATTTCAACCCTGGCTGTGCCACTTGCGAATCATATGATCTTAGGAAACTTAATTAACTTTTCAAAACCTTAATTCCCTTTCCTGTAGAGTGGAAAATTAATCCCTTGCAGAATCATGTAGGTTAAAGCTAATGAATGCATATTTTCTGGCACATAATAGGTGTTCAGTAAACTGTAGCTGTTTTTATATGACACGTATGTATTTTCCCTCAGCCAGTGCCCAGCAGTTCATTTGTGGCTGGATATCCTCTCACCTACAAATACTGTCTTCTCTCAAGACCGTTTCTGGAGTTTGGAGATATGTTACTCAATAAATTTTACCCCAGTATTTAAAAAGCTTAGCTAAAGACCTCAGAACATTTTCTTAACATTATAAAATATACTTAGAGGAATTTCTAGCTAGTTGAAAACTGACCTTCATTTAACTCTGGTTGAAATAACCCAGTTATGTGAGAAAGGGGACTTAGTGAATAAATGAGGTTATTTCTGAAACTGATAGCAAATGCACGGGATTGTGGATAGGAGTGGGTGATAATCTGTGGAGGCCGATGCTCAATTTTAGAGGACTTTTTTTTTTTTATTAAGGTATAATTGACATATAACATTGCATTTATTTCAGGTGTACAACATAATGATTTGATATTCGTGTACACTGTGAAATGATCACTACGATGAGTCTAGTTACCATCCATCACCATGCAAAGTAACAAGATTTTCTTCTGATGAGAACTAACATTTATTTTTTTTATCAACTTTCAAATATGCAGTACAATTTTATTAACTATAGTCACCTGACTATAAGTGACATCCCTGAGACTTATTTTGTAACTGGAAGTTTGTGCCTCTTGACCCCCTTTACCCATTTTGCCCACACACCCCAATGCTCCTACCCCCAGCAATCGCGGATCCATTCTCCATATCTATGAGTTTTGTTTTGTTTGTTCATTTTTGTTTTTTAGGTTCCACATATAAGTGAAATAATACAGTATTTGTCTTTGTCTGACTTATTTTACTTAACGTAGTACAATTGACCCTTGAACAAGATAGATTTGAACTGTGTGGGTCCACTTATACTGGATATTTTTCAATAATTAAATACCACAGAACTACACAGTCCATGGTTGGTTGAATCCACAGATGCAGATGAACCATGGAAACGGAGGACCAACTGTAAGTTATACACGAATTAACCCCTGTTTGTTCAAGGGCACAATGCTCTCAAGGTTCATTCTTGTTGTCGTAAATGACAAGGTGTTATTAGTTTTATTGTCAAGTAGCATGCCATTGTGTGTGTGTGTGTGTGTATGTATGTGTGTATATATGATATATATACACGTATCCCCCACATCTTCTTTATCCATTCATCACCACTGGACATTTAGGTTGTTTCTGTATCTTGGCTGTTAATAGTGCTGCAATGAATGTAGGGGTACAGATATCTTTTTAAGTTAGTATTTTCATCTTCTTCAGATATATACCCAGAAGTGGAATTGTTGGATCATATGGTTGTTCTATTTTTAATATTTTGAGGAACTCCATACTGTTTTCCAATACTGCACCAATTTACAATCCCACCAACAGTGCACAAGGGTTCCCTTTTCTCCACATCCTTGCCAACACTTATTTCTTGTCTTTTAGAGAGCAGCCATTTTGACAGGTGTGAGGTGATAATTCATTGTGGTTTTGACTTGCATTTTCCTGCTGAGTAGTGATGTTGAGCATCTTCTATTGTGCCTGTTGGCCATCTGTATGTCTTCTATGGAAAAATGTCTATTCAGATCTTATGCCTGTTTTTTAAATTGGATTGTTTGTTACTGAGTTGCACCGGTTCTTTATATGTACGGATATTAATTCCTTACAGGGTATATGATTTGCAAATATTTGCCCCCGTTTGATAGGTTGCGTTTTCATTTTGTTGATGGTTTCCTTTGCTGTGCAGAAGCACAGTTTGATGTATTTTTTGTTGTACTTTTGCTTTTGGAGTCAGATCCAAAAAAAAAAAAATAGCCAAGATCGATGTCAAGGAGCTTACTGCCTATGTTTTCTTTTAGGAGTTTTATGGTTTCAGGTCTTACATTCAAGTCTTTAGTCCAGTTTGAGTTAATTATTGTGTATGGTGTAAGATACGAGTCTAGTTTCATTATTTTGCATGTGGCTGTCCAGTTTCCCAATGCCATTTATTGAAGAGGCATATGGGTTTATTTCTGGATTCTCTTTTCTGTTCTATTGATCTGTATGTCCGATTTTATGCCAATAACACACTTTTTTTTTTCACATTCTCTTGTTTACTGTAGCTTTGTAATATAGTTTCAAATCAGAGAGTGTGATCCCTCCAGCTTTGCTCTTCTTTCAACAGATTGCTTTGGGTATTTGGAAAGTTTTGTGGTTCCATACAAATTTTAGGATTATTTGCTCTATTTCTGTGAAAAATGTTATTGGAATTTTGATAGGAATTATATTGAATCTGTAGATTGCTTTGGGTAATACGGATAGTTTAATAATATTAATAACTAATATTTTAATTAATTAGTATTAATATAAATCAATAAATTAATTACTATAAATTAATATTGATGTTAATAAATTAATATAAATTAATCCTTGAGCATGGAATGTTTTTCATTTATTTGTGTTGTCTTCAATTTCTTTTACCAATGTCTTATAGTTTTCAGTGTTCAGGTTTTTGACTTCCTTGGTTAAATTTATTCATAAGTATTTATTCTTTTTTATGCAATTGTAAATGTGATTGTTTTCTTAACTTCTCTTTCTGATAGGTCTTTGTTAGTGTATAGAAACACAACTGATTTTTATGTATTACTTTGTACCTCTCAACTTTATTGCACTCACTAATTAGTTCTAAAGGTCTTGTGCCAGAGTCTTCAGGGTTTTCTCTTTATATAAAATCATGTTGTTCACAAATAGTGACAGTTTTGCTTCTTCTTTTCCAATTTAGATGCTTTTTATTTCTTTTTCTTTTCTAAGTGCTCTGACTAGGACCTCCAATACTATGTTGAATAAAAGTGGTGAGAATGGGCATGCTTGTTTTTTTCCTGATCTCAGAGGTAAAGCTTTTAGCTTTTCACCATTGAGTATGATGTTAGCTGTGGGCTTGTCACATATGGACTTTGTTACACTGAGTTGCATATCCTCTATACCCACTTTGTTGAGAGTTTTTTTTTTTATCATAAATGGATGTTGGATTTTGTCAAATGCTTTTTCTGCACTGTTGAGATGATATGATTTTTATCCTTCATTTTGTTGATGTGGTATATCATGTTGATTTTGTAGATGTTGATCCATTCTTGCCTCCTTTGGGAAACTTCCACTTGATCACAATGTGTGATTCTTTTAATGTCTTATTGAATTCAGTTTCCTATCATTTCGTTGAGGATTTTGTTGAGGATTTCGTTGAGGAACATGAGAACCTCCATGTTCATGAAGGTTATTCTTTAATTTTCTTTTTTGGCAGTGTCTTTGTCTGATTTTGGTGTCAGGGTGATGGTGGCTTCATAGAATAACTTTGGAAGTGTTCCCTCCTCTTTAATCTTTTGGAAGAGTTTGACAAGGATTGGTATAAGTTTTCTTTGTATGTTGGGTAGAATTCCCCATTGAAGCCATCCGGTCCTGGATTTTGGTTTGCAGGGAGGGTTTGTTTGTTTGTTTGTTTTAACAGATTCTATTTCACTTCTAGTGATCAGTCTGTTCAAATTATATGTTTCTTCTTGATTCAGTTTTGGTGGGCTGGATGTTTCTAGAAATCTGTCATTTCTTCTAGGTTGTCCAAAATGTTGGCATGGAATTGTTCATAGTATTCTCTTATGGCCCCTGCTAACGTTGAACCTGCCCCAGCCACAGGAAAGCCAGTAATCTGCTTGGATGTCCCATAGAAACTGCACTTACAAAGCCACCAGCTGCTTAAATCTACCAAAGTCGAGCAGCCATGGGCCTTGGCTTAGATTGCAGCCCCGGCCTCACATGTGGGTCATCTACTGGTGCTCGTAGCTCCCAGAGATCCTAGAGGTGGCCCTGCCCCTCCTTTTAATTTTGTGTTAACAGGCTTCTGTGGTGGAACCTGGCTCTGTTCTGTGCACACACCCAGTTGCGACCAGACCACACTCCAATTCCTTTGGGCTGTCTCTGTGCAGCCAACCCCAGTCCTCTCCCTGGGTGTGCTGACTGAAGCCTGACTTTCAGCGCCCTGCTCCCACGTGCATCAGCATATGTGTGTCTCAGGCTGGGGAGTGCAGCGAGATGCCCAGAAGTGTCTGTGCTGGTCTCTCTCCGTCCTGTCTGCTCTCAACCAGCTGCTGCACTCTCCTCTGAGCCTCTGAAGTTCCTTATCTGTTCTGGCTGATCTCCCAGCTGGTGAAGGGGATTCCAGGGTGAGGGACCCTTTCTTCTTTCACATTTCCCTCCCAGGGGTATAGGTTCTGTCCTGATTCCTTTTTAAATTTCATTTGTCCTACCTAATTATATGGCGATCTTTCTTGCAGCTTTGGTTGTATGAGATCTTCTGCCACTGCTCTGTAGGTATTCTGTGAGAATTGTTCCACATGTAGATGTATTTTTGATGCATTTGTGAGAGGAGGTGAGCTCCATGTCCTTCTGTTCCACTATCTTGATCTCTGCCCAGGCTTGATGACTTCATACTAGCTTTTTAAGTGATTAATCTACTATGCTTACTATACATTTATTTTTACCTGCGAGACTTTTACTTTCAGGTGTTTTCTTGTTACTGATTAGTGCTCTTTTCCGCTTAAAGAAATCTCTTTACCCTTTCTTATAAGGCTGGTTTAGTGGTGATGAACACCATTAACTTTTGCTTGTCTGGAAAACCCTTTTATCTCCCCTTCAATTCTGATTTATAACTTTGCTGCATAGAGCATTCTTGGTTAGAGGCTTTTCCTTTCAGCAGTTTATATATCATGCAGAATATATCATGCTATGGGCTTCTGGCCTGCAAAGTTTCTGCTGAAAAATCTTCTCATCGCCTTATGGGTATTCTCTTGTACATAACAAGTTTTTTTTTCTTGCTGTTTTTAGGATTCTTTATCTTTAAATTTGACATTTTAAGTATGATAGATCTTGGTATAGATCTCTTTGATTTCCTCTTGTTTGGAACTCTCTGGGATTCCTCGATGTAGATTTTTTTTTTCCTTCTGCGGGTTAGGGAAATTTGCAGACATTATTTCTTCAGATACATTTTCTGCCTCTTTCTCTCTCTTCTTTCTTGGATCCCTGTCATGTATGTTATTTCTGCTGGACACTGTCCTGTAGGTCCCTTAAGCTATCTTCACTTTGAAAAATTCTTTTTTTTTTCATTTTGCAGCTCTGTTTGGGTGAGTTCCACTGCCCTGTTTCCAGATCACTCATCTTTCCTCCTGCTTCATCTAGTCTGCTGTTCAACCCCTCCAGTGTTTTTTTCTGTTCAGTTGTTTTCTTCAGCTCTGTGACTTCTGTTTGGTACTTAACATGTTTTTTTTTTTTTCTTTCTTTATTGAAGTTCTCATGGTATTCATCTATTCTCAAAAGTTTGGTAAGCATCTTTATGACCATTAATTTGAACTTTTTATTGGGTAAACGACTCTTCTTTGTTTCATCACTCAACTTTTTTCCTGGGATTTTATCTTGTTCTTTCATTTGGAATATATTCCTCTGTTTTCTCATTTTCCTAGACTTTCTGTGTTTGTTTCTATGCATTAGACAAAACAGCTACCTCTCCCGGTCTTGAAGGAGTGGCCTTTTGTAGGAGATGCACCTGTTGTTACACCTTGCCATAGCTCTGGATTGTCTCTTCAACCTTTGTGATTATCTGAACAGCCTGATTTACTCTTGGTAAGTTCTGGTTGTCGAGGGTGTGCCAAGACTTGTCTGTGTTCCAAAGGGAGGGATCTCAGTCAGTGCCTAGTTTCAGGCTGATTGGAAGCCAGGTCCTCAGGGAGCTGCTTTGAAAGTCTGCAAACATATACAGTCCTGTGGCCTGCAGTTGTGAACCCTGCAGGCCTCCGGACTGAGTAATCTTCATTGTCCACTTGGGTCAACAGTTGCAAATATTGGGGCTCCAGATGAGTGTATAAGCTCCTTTCTAGGAGGTACTGGTGAGCTGTATCAAGGCCAGAGAGGGTGCAAAGATGGTATCCCTCATCTCTAGCCTCTTGATATGTGGCAAACTTGGGGCCTGGCCTACAGGCTGAAGCTTCAGGACAGGTAGATAGGACTTTTTCATAGGAAAACTGGATGTGTGTTTCAGTCTGCTGTCATTACCCTGGGTGTGATAGCCTTCCAGAAACTCTCTGCAATTATTTCAGTCCCATGAGGCCTAGAAATATAAGCCTCCCTGACTGCCAGAGCCAGGCATGCTTAAGGGGTGTCCCCTGTGTGAGCTGTGTGTGTCCATTGGCTTTATCCAGGCAGAGGGAGTGCACAGGGCCAGGGCAGCACTGGGGCATGTTTGGTAGCTTTCTCTGGGTAGCAGGAGAGTAATAGGGCCAGGAGTGCCTGTCGATTGTAGCAAGGCAGCTGGAGAGTGCTGGCGGGTATGCCCCTCTGTTTTAGGGAGGCGGTGGGAGAGAACAGGGGTAGGGTATGCTTGCTGGCTTTAGCGGGACAGTGAAAGAGTAGTGGGCCAGGGGCACCCACCCATTTCAGGGAGGGGGCATGAGAGTGCAGGAGCAGGGCACACTCACTGGCTTTAGTAGGGCCACGGTGGAGAGCTGGAATGTGCTTGCTTGCTGGAGCTCATGAGGTAGAGAGAGAGTGCAAATACTGTGCCCCCTGCCCCCTTAGTCCTCAGAGAGGGTCCCAGCAGTTCCCTGTCCCTGGAACCCTTGTTGCCTTGTAAACAAATGCCCCCACATCCTCAAACGCTTTGCAGAATAATGTCCCTCCATCTCTCAGCCTCCTTGAGTTCCTTTCGGGATACAGCTCTTCTACAGCTCTGTAAGTGAAGCCTGCATTTTCTTCAGCACCTCATGTACCTTGGGGGCCAGAGGTGACATCAGCTTCTCCAAAGATAGCTTTGCTGCATCTAGAGTCATTTCTTTCTTCCTCATAACAAAACTTTTTTCTGTTTTGAAGTCCCAGCCATCTGCTCATGACACCTGCTGTCCCTTCTAGTTGCCTTCAGTGACACATCTCCTGGCCACTCCCCCTCACTCACAGAGGCTTTTGGTACTTGGCTGCTCAGGCTCCATCTCCATGCTGAGCTGTGCCCTCATTCTGGGCAAAAGACTTGCATTGGAGATTTTTATCTTTGGGGGCACAGTCACCTTCGCTCCCACACCAGTTCATTATGCTCTTGACCTTGCCGTCACTTAACTGCTCTGTCCCTAAAGTCATCAACTCCCGTCCCTGAGTGGGATCTTTCAGCCTCAAGCTTGCGCACACTTTCTCTCCACTTATCAACCCACTGCAGCCAGACTTCTACCTTCATTCTATTGGTGCTGTTCTTAACGTGGTCACCGATGCTCTCCTGCCAGATCGACCTGCCACGCATTTCCAGAGTGATCTTTTAAAAATGCATCAGCGGGGCTTCCCTGGCAGTCCAGTGGTTAAGACTCTGTGCTTCCATTGCAAGGGACGCAGGTTCGATTCCTGATCAGGGAACGAAGATCCCACATGCCATGCGGCATGGGCAAAAAAATAAGTAAAATGCTTCTAAACTTAGAAAAAAATGCATCAGTGATCATGTTATTCTCTAGATTAAAACACTTTAATAATTCTCTTCATTCATTTACAGATCTACAACAGTGAATTAAGCAGTCAAAAATCACTGCTCTCAATAGATGAATATACCTCATTAATATTCTCCTGAAGAATGAAATAAAAGTATTTGTCAACTCCTCGTGGTCAAAAAGTTGCTATCCTCAAGCAGCTTGTGTTTTCACTTCGTCCATATACCCCTTTCCGTGCAGAACTGAAGTGCAGACCCCTAATCTTGGCCTTCAAGACCTGACTTGTCTGACCTGTGCTCACCTTCCTCCATGTTTCCTTAGTTCTGTCTGGTTCCTTCCTGAACTTTCAGTTCTGTGAGGTCACGTTCACAGATGTGTCACCTTCGTGCCCTGGGCCTTTCCCCTGGTAGTCCTTCTTGCAGGGATACCTGTCCTTCCATTTCTTACCTTCTCCCTTCTCAATCGTGTGAACATTTCTTTTATGAGAGTTCATGGGCGGCCCTTTGCTGGATAGACTTGCTCATTACCTCCTGGTGGCTGTTCCATGCATATTTCTTCCAAAGTGCCTTCAACCTCAGTATCCTTCTTTGTTTATACCTTGGTCTCGCCTTATTCACTGTGGATGCTCTGGCCAAGCTGGCCTCATCTCTGTCTCCACATCACTCACCAGAGTTTCTGGCCCGTTGAGCTTTTGAAGGCTGAGTGAGCATCCCAGGGCCAGACTGGGGCCCAGGCAAGCACTTTCACCCTCAGGAACCCACAGAGAAAACACCTACCTGACCCTTTCTTCGCCACCCAAAATAGTGCTGCAATCCTTGGAAAGATCAGTAGTAATTTTTAATGCAGATTTTTAGAGAGCCCTGCTGGTACCATTTGATAAAAGCACCTTCACCTTGAATTAGGTGCTCCATGGGCTGAGGTGGATAAGACTTGAGGAGAAGGGGTCTGCCATTAATCAAGCTCTGGCCCTCTTTTCTTCCTCTAGCTTTTCTCCCCAGTAAATGTTTTTAGATAAGCATTTGATAATCAGCATCTCTCAATTCCATCTCCACCTGCCTTTTCTCTTTGTTCTGTGGAGGGGGGTGTATTTTAAAATTCTAAAATTTGTTTGCACCTCTCAGGCACATGTTTGAATTACACCTCAATGTATATCTAAAAGGAGGGATCTCAGTATTTTTTTAACCTCACAGAAATGCCATTATTATTATTATCATTATTATTATTATTTTTTAAATTATTTTGTTGGGGGGTACACCAGGTTCAATCATCTGTTTTTATACACATATTCCCGTATTCCCTCCCTTCCTTGACTCCCCCCCGCATCGAGTCCCCCCAACCCTCCCCGCCCCAGTCCTGTAAGGCATCTTCCATCCTCAAGTTGGACTCCCTTTGTTATACAACAACTTCCCACTGACTATTTTACAGTTGGTAGTATATATATGTCTGTGCTACTCTCTCGCTTCGTCTCAGTTTCCCCTTCACCCCCCGCCCCCTCCCATACCTCGAGTTCTCCAGTCCATTCTCTCTATCTGCATCCTTGTTCTTGTCACTGACTTCATCAGTACCATTTTTAGATTCCGTATATGTGAGTTAGCATACAATATTTGTCCTTCTCTTTCTGACTTACCTCACTCTGTATGACAGATTGTAGTTCTATCCACCTAATTACACATAGCTCCATCTCATCCTTTTTTATAGCTGAGTAATATTCCATTGTATATATATGCCACATCTTCTGTATCCATTCATTTGTTAATGGGCATTTAGGTTGCTTCCATGGCCTGGCTATTGTAAATAGTGCTGCAATAAACATTATGGTACAAGTTTCTTTTGGGATTATGGTTTTCTTTGGGTATATGCCCAGTAGTGGGATTACTGGATCATATGGTAGTTCTATTTGTAGTTTTTTAAGGAACCTCCAAATTGTTTTCCATAGTGGCTGTACCAATTTACAGTCTCATCAACAGTGCAGGAGAGTTCCCTTTTCTCCACACCCTCTCCAACATTTGTGGTTTCCAGACTTTGTGATGATGGCCATTCTGATTGGTGTGAGGTGATACCTCATTGTGGCTTTGACTTGCATTTCTCTGATGATGAGTGATGTTGAGCCTCTTTTCATGTGTTTGTTGGCCATCTGTATGTCTTCTTTGGAGAAATATGTATTTAGGTCTTCTGCCCATTTGTGGATTGGGTTATTTGCTTTTTTGGTATGAAGCTGCATGAGCTGCTTGTATATTTTGGAGGTTAATCCTTTGTCCGTTGTTTCATAGGCAGTTATTTTTTCCCATTCTGAGGGTTGCCTTTTAGTCTTGTTTATGGTTTCTTTTGCTGTGCAAAAGCTTTTAAGTTTCATGAGATCCCATTTGTTTATTCTTGATTTTATTTCCCTGATTCTAGGAGGTGGGTCAAAAAGGATGTTGCTTTGATGGATGTCATAGAGTGTTCTGCCTATGTTTTCCTCTAGGAGTTTTATAGTGTCTGGCCTTACATGTAGGTCTTTAATCCATTTGGAGTTTATTTTTGTGTATGGTGTTAGGAAGTGTTCTCATTTCATTCTTTTCCATGTTGCTGTCCAATTTTCCCAGCACCACTTATTGAAGAGGCTGTCTTTTTTCCATTGTATACTCGTGCCTCCTTTGTCAAAGATAAGGTGCCCATATGTGTTTGGGCTTACTTCTGAGTTCTCTATTCTATTCCATTGATCGTCCTTTCTATTTTTGTGCCAGTACCATACTGTCTTGATCACTATGGCCTTGTAGTATAGTTTGAAGTCAGGAAGCCTGATTCCACCAACTCCATTTTTCCTTCTCAAGATTGCTTTGGCTATTCAGGGTCTTTTGCGTTTCCATACAAATCGTAAGGTTTCTTGCTCTAGTTCTGTGAAAAATGCCATTGGTAATTTGATCGGGATTGCATTGAATCTGTAAATTGCTTTGGGTAGTACAGTCATTTTCACTATGTTGATTCTTCCAATCCAGGAACATGGTATGTCTCTCCATCTGTTTGTGTCATCTTTGATTTCTTTCATCAATGTCTTAAAGTTTTCTGCATACAGGTCTTTTGCCTCCTTAGGCAGGTTTATTCCTAGGTATTTTATTCTTTTTGTTGCAGTGGTGAGTGGGAGAGTTTCCTTAATTTCTCTTTCTGCTCTTCCGTTGTTCGTGTATAGGAATGCAAGAGATTTCTGTGCATTAATTTTGTATCCTGCTACTTTACTAAACTCATCAATTAGTGCTAGCAGTTTTCTGGTAGAGTCTTTCGGGTTTTCTATATATAATATCATGTCATCTGCAAAGAGTGACAATTTTACTTCTTCTTTTCCAATTTGGATTCCTTTGATTTCTTTTTCTTCTCTGATTGCTGTGGCTAAAACTTCCAAAACTATGTTGAATAATAATGGTGAGAGTGGACACCCTTGTCTTGTTCCTGTTCTTAGAGGGAGTTCTTCCAGTTTTTCCCCATTGAGAACAATGTTGGCTTTTGGTTTTTCATATATGGCTTTTATTATGTTGAGGTAATTTCCTTCTATGCCCATTTTCTGGAGAGCTTTTATCATAAATGGATGTTGAACTTTGTCAAAAGCTTTTTCTGCATCTATTGAAATGATCATATGGTTTTTATCCTTCAATTTGTTGATATGATGTATCATGTTGATTGATTTGCGTATATTGAAGAATCCTTGCATCCCAGGGATAAACCCCACTTGATCGTGGTGTATGATTTTTTTAATGTGCTGTTGCAGTCTGTTAGCTAGTATTTTGTTGAGGATTTTTGCATCTATATTCATCAGTGATATTGGTCTGTAGTTTTCTTTTTTTGTGACATCTTTGCCTGGTTTTGGTATCAGGGTGATAGTAGTCTCGTAGAATGAGTTTGGGAGTGTTCCTCCTTCTGCAATATTTTGGAAGAGTTTGAGAAGGATAGGTGTTAACTCTTCTCGAAATGTTTGATAGAATTCGCCCGTGAACCCATCTGGTCCTGGGCTTTTGTGTGTTGGGAGATTTTTAATCACTGCCTCAATTTCTGTACTTGTGATTGGTCTGTTCATGGTTTCTATTTCTTCCTGGTTCAGTCTTGGAAGATTGTATTTTTCTAAGAATGTATCCATTTCTTCCAGGTTATCCAATTGATTGGCATATAGTTGCTTGTAGTAGTCTCTCATGATGTTTTGTATTTCTGAGGTGTCCATTGTTACTTCTCCTTTTTCATTTCTAATTCTGTTGATTTGCATCTTCTCCCTTTTTTTCTTGATGAGTCTGGCTAATGGTTTATCAATTTTGTTAATCTTCTCAAAGAACCAGCTTTTAGTTTTATTTATTTTTCTTATGGTTTCTTTCCTTTCTTTTTCATTTCTTTCTGCTCTGATCTTTATGATTTCTTTCCTTCTGCTCACTTTGGGGTTTCTTTGTTCTTCTTTCTCTAGTTGTTTGAGGTGTAAGGTTAGGTTGTTTATTCGATCATTTTCTTGTTTCTTAAGGTAGGACTGTATTGCTATAAACTTCCCTCTTAGAACTGCTTTTGCTGCGTCCCATAGGTTTTGGGTTGTTGTGTTTTCGTTGTCATTTGTTTCTAGATACTTTTTGATTTCCTCTTTGATTTCTTTAGTGATTCCTTGGTTGTTTAATAGTGAATTGTTTAGCCTCCATGTGTTTGTATTTTTTGCAGTTTTTTTCCTGTAATTGATACCTAGTCTCATGGCGTTGTGGTCAGAGAAGATGCTTGATATGATTTCAATTTTCTTGAATTTGCTGAGGTTTGATTTGTGACCCAAGATGTGATCTATCCTGGAAAATGTTCCGTGTGCACTTGAGAAGAAAGTGTAGTCTGTCATTTTTGGATGGAATGTCCTATAAATATCAATGAAGTCGAGATGGTCTAATGTGTCATTTAAAGCTTGTGTGTCTTTATTAATTTTCTGTTTGGATGATCTGTCCATTGATATAAGTGGGGTGTTCAAGTCTCCCACTATTATTGTGTTCCTGTCGATGTCCCCTTTTATAGCTGTTAGCATTTGCCTTATGTATTGAGGTGCTCCTATATTGGGGGCATAGATATTTACCATTGTGATATGTTCTTCTTGGATGGATCCCTTGATCATTATGTAGTGCCCTTCCTTGTCTTTTGTAAGTCTTTACTTTCAAGTCTAATTTGTCTGATATGAGTATTGCTACTCCAGCTTTCTTTTGACTTCCATTTGCATGGAATATCTTTTTCCATCCCTTTACTTTCAGTCTATATGTATCCCTTGGTCTGAAGTGGGTTTCTTGTAGGCAGCATTTAGAAGGGTCTTGTTTTTGTATCCATTCAGCCAGTCTGTGTCTTTTAGTTGGAGCATTTAATCCATTTACATGTAAGGTGATTATTGACATATGTGTTCCTATTACCATTTTCTTAATGGTTTTGGGTTTGTTTTTGTAGGTCTTTTCTTTCTCTTGTGTTTCCTACTTAGAGAAGTTCCTTTAGCACTTGTTGTAAGGCTGGTTTGGTGGTGCTGAATTCTCTTCACTTTTGCTTGTCTGGAAAGCTTTTGATTTCTCCCTCAAATCTGAATGAGATTCTTGCTGGGTAGAGTATTCTTGGCTGTAGGGTTCTCTCTTTCAGGACTTTCAGTATATCCTGCCATTCCCTTCTGGCCTGCAGAGTTCCTGTAGAAAAATCAGCTGTTATCCTTATGGGTTTTCCCTTATATGTTGTTTGTTGCTTTTCTCTTGCTGCTTTTAATATTTTTTCTTTGTGTTTAATTGTCATTAGTTTGATTAATATGTGCCTTGGTGTATTTCTCCTTGGGTTTATTCTGTATGGGACTCTCTGTGCTTCTTGGACTTGGTGAATTATTTCCTTTCCCATGTTGGGGAAGTTTTCCACTATAACCTCTTCAAATATTTTCTCAGACCCTTTCTTGTTTTCCTCTTCTTCTGGGATGCCTATAATTCGAATGTTGGTGCTCTTAATGTTATCACTGAGGTCTCTGAGACTGTCTTCTATTCTTTTTTCTTTTTCCTGCTCTGTGGCGTTTATTTCCCCCATTCTATCTTCCAACTCACTTATTTGTTCTTCTGCCTCAGTCATTCTGCTGGTTATAGCATCTAGAGTATTTTTAATTTCAGTTATTTTGTTATCCATTGCTGTTTGTTTTTCTGAGTTCTTATGAACTGTTTCTTGTACTTTCTCTATTTTGTTATCGAGATTTTGTATCATTTTTACTATCATTACTCTAAATTCTTTTTCAGGCATTTTTCCTATTTCCTCCTCATTTATTTGGTCTTGTGGGTTTTTTTCCTGCTCCTTTACCTGCATGGTGTTTCTTTGTTTCCTCATGGTTGTCCAAACTTTTGGGGTTGCTTGTCCTGGCGATAGAGGTGTTTATAGAAGACTGTCCAAGCCTCAGACTAATGTCCAAGTGTTCGATTAAACGAATATTAAGTCTAGGAAACACATACATGTATAAGACACACAATTACTGAATCCATTAGGACATAAGGCTCTAGAAAGACCTGACAGAACCCCAGTGTGCTATCAGATATTCAAAGAGAAACCCAACAGAAATTGGCAACTGAAACAGAACAAATCAGAGACAAAAGCAAAAGCAAACAAACAACAAATAACACCCTACACATACAAACATCAATCCAGGGAGATTTTGTAAGCTAGGATCAAATATAGAAAAGAGCTGGAGTACCACCAGAGAGAATGGAGATTCTCAGAATGTAATTAGACAACTGTACTAAGAACTAAGATAAAGACAAAAACCTAATATTAAATACCAAGGCAGTGCGTCATCTGGAGAATAGAGCAAGGAGTCTGAGCAGACCGATAGTGTTGCTTATAAGTATGTTAAGATAAAATAAACTTAAAAAGGCTGGAAGAAAGGGGAACAGGAGAGCGTACTGTGGTTGGAAATATGCAAATAAAAAGAAAGGAATAGAAATGTATAAAAAATAGGGATGAAAGGAAAGTATGAGAGATATTTTGTCCATACTACCAAAAACTTAGCTAGATATAGAAGTATATAAAAAGGCAAAAAAAAAAAAAGAATAAAAAATATCCTTAAAAAATTATGTTATAAAACTTGTAGATCCCTTAGGGCTAAGATCGTATTTAATAAATCAAAAATAAATAAATAAATAAATAAAAGAATAAATAATATCATTAAAAAATTATGTTATAAAACTTGTAGATCCCTTAGGGCTAAGATCGTATTTAATAAATCCAAAAAAAAAAAAAGAGAGAGAGAGAGAAAGGAAAAAAAAAAAAAAAATCCAGAACTGATCCCAGAATGGACCAGTTCAATAGGTATTGATACTACTATTTCTGTTTCCTTAGCATCTCAGCTGTAAGTGTCCTACTCGCCTTGGGTTTTTTTTTGCGTTATTCTGTGACCAGCAGAGGTTCCTTTATTGTTTGTCTGTAAGAGTCGGTGTGTGGGGAGGGAGAGGGTACAATAGTGGCTCCTTCTCCTGGGAGTGAGTGAGCAGTGGCGCACTGTTGTTTCAGTCAGGCTTGGAGGTGCCTGTTGCAGAGGGATGCTGGTGGCTCAGGCGTAAGCAGAAGGTCTTAGAGTTGGGCCTCTCTCGGGTTTTTTTTTTTGTTGCTGTTGTTTTTTTTTTTTTTCTCTTGGCAGCCTCCCTGCTGCTGGCATTGCAAGGGGTTTTAATCTAGCCCCGCCTGAGTGCCTGAGGGTGCTTGTTATCCCTGAGCGCCTTAGGTGGCCCGCAGGGCGTCTCTCCACTGCCTGTTGCAGAGGCGCCTGAAAGAGAGGGAGAGGCTATGCGCGTGGCTCCTCCCCCCCCCGCCCGTGAGCCTGCAGCCTCCAGCCGCCATCATGGCCGGGCAGCTCTCAGGGACGGGCACTCCTCTCCGCGGACCTCCTCCCTCCTGTCCTCCCGGTCAGTCACCCTACCGGCAACAATGTTTCTCACCCTGAACCAGCTCTCCAGTTCCCACACTCCCGCTCCTGGACTCTCCATTCAGCCGCGGATCGATGTCTTGGTCTGGGAACGCTGAGCTGCGCTGTGGACCCTCCGTATGTTTCTCACTCCCTCCCGTCTGCCACAGCTGCGCTGCTTCACCCTCTTTGAGCCTTCGTAGATGCCTCCCTACCGGCTATGTCGGGCTCCCCGCGGTCCTTTCTGGTGTCCGAGGCCGTCTGCTGGTGTTCAGCTGGTTCTCTGTGGGAATGACTGCGTCCTTCCGTGCATTCCCAATGCCTCTGTGGAGAGGGATGCACTCCACGTCTCTCTACTTCGCCGCCATCTTTTCTCCTCTCTGTTATCATTATTATATTATAGATATTTAAACTTTATTTTTCTAAGATTAAGTTCATTTTCCTAAGGTAGGAAGACCAATTCATCTTGGTATTAGCCTTTTATTTAGGTAAGAATTTGCCACTCTTAAAGGAGGTTTCAACTCAAAAGGCCTAAATTCCAGTTTTTTTTTTTAATCTCTTTATTGGAATATAATTGCTTTACACTGTTGTGCCAGTTTCTGCTGTACAACAAAGTGAATCAGCTGTACTTATACACATATCCCCATGTCCCCTCCCTCCCATGACTCCTTCCCATCCTCCCTATCCCACCCTTCTAAGTCCTCACCCATCATCGAGTTGATCTCCCTATGTTATGCAGAAGCTTCCCACTAGCTATCGGTTTTACATTTGGTAGTTTATATATGTCAGTGCTGCTCTCTTACCTCGTCCCAGCTTCCCCTTCGCCCCCCACCCCTAAATTCTAGTTTTTAAACTTAGGCATTTTATTGGACAAAGGCATTACGGAACAACCCCCCGCCCCCCCCCCCCCCCCCAACAGATCGACTGTCCCTGCCATCATGTAGTCCCAGGAATGGCAGCCGCTCTCAGGAGGAAAAGGAGAGTGAGTTAGCCTGAGCGGGGCATGGCAGCCCTGCTGTCGCCAGTGGGGAGCCACATGGTGAGGAGGATGAGAGTGGCTGCCTCTTCGCATCTTTGAAGGAACAAGTCAAAGGGCATTGGCTGGCTCTGTGGAGGAGTCACTGATGGGCAGAAAATGCTAGCTTGAGAAGCTTACTCCCTTTGGCTTGGGTCCCCCAAGGCCGGCTAGAGAGGAGAGCCAGGCCTGGCAGCCTGTCAAGAGTGGCTGTCTTTGAACCCAAAAAGTGAGAAGAGGCAGCCACAGACATTACTGAGGCTCAGGACACCGTACAAGACACTGTACAGGGTACACATGTGTGTCAGGCATGCTATCTCATTGAATCTGCATGAGAACACTGTGCTCTTCAGATGTGGAAACCCAGTTCAGAAACATTCAGTAACTTGCCCAGAGTAACACTCATCGGTAGCGAAGCTGGGCTTTGAACTGAGATGGGGCATGTATTTTTCTTTCTGGCTCTGTGACATTCAGCTGCTCAGGGGCTTACCTGGTTTTGTGTCCCCTGAGAAGGGAGAAATACAGGTTTGAGATTGTTGCCCTTCCCCCTTTTTCAAACAGCTTTATGGAGATATAATTTCCATACCACACAGTTCACTGATGTTAAGTGTTCAGACCAATGGTGCTTGGAGTATTACATTATTTTACAAATCATATTAATTTTTTATTTAACATAACATTTGACATTTTAGCCATTTTTGGGTGTACAATTCCACGGTGTTAATTGCATTCACAATGTTGTGCAACCATCACTACTATCTATTTACAAAACTTACTCATCACCCAACAGAAACCCTGTAACCATTAAGCCATGACCCCTTCCTCCCTCCTCCCAGCCCCTGGAAACCTCCCATCTTGGTGTGGCCACAACAGTTTGGTGCAGGAAAACAGTTCAGTGGTTCCTCCAAAGCCTAAGCATAGAATTACCAGATGGCCCCACAATTCCAGTCCTAGATCTGTACCTAAAGGAGTTGAAAGCAGGTACTTGAACAGATACTTGTACACCAGTGTTCCCGGCAGCGTTATTCACCACAGATAAAAGGTGGATGGTTCTTTTTCTTTCTTCATCCCAACTGTGTGCCTGATCCTCTTCTTTACCACAGCAGCTCTGCTTAAATCTTTTCGTTTTAACAATACAGTGTTGTTAACTCTACTAACCACATTGTGCATTCCATCTGCATGACTTTTTTGTCTTATGACCGGAAGTTTGACCCCCTTCACCCATTTTGTCTACCTCCTCACCTCTGGCAGCCATCAAGCTGTTCTATGAGTTTAGATTTTTTCAGATTCTATATCTGAGTGAGATGATATGATATTTTCTTTCTTTGTGTGACTTCACTTAGTGTAATGTCCTCAAGGTGCCCCATCCATGTTGTCACATATGGCAAGCTTCCCTACCTTTTAATGGCTGAATGATATTCCTCTGTGTGTGTGTGTGTGTGTGTGTGTGTGTGTATGTACATATATATCTCTGTCTATCTACCTCTATCTATATCACATTTGCTTTATCTTTGTATCCACTGACAAACACTTGTTTCCATGTATTGACTATTGTACATAATGCTTCAACAAACATAAGGGAGTGTATACCTTGTTGAGATGGTGATTTTATTTCCTTCAGCTAAATACCCAGAAGTGGAATTGCTGGATCATATGGTAGTTCTATTTTTAATTTTTAAAGGAACCTCCATACTGTTTTCCTTAGTGGCTGTACCAGTTTACATTCTAAACAGTAGTGCACAAGGGTTTCCTTCTCTCCACATCTTCACCAACACTTGTTTTCTCTTGTGTTTTGGATGATAACCATTCTGACAGATGTGAAGTGATAGCTCAGTGTGGTTTTGATTTGCATTTCCCTGATGGTTAGGGATGTTGAGAACCTTTCATGTGACTCTTGGCCATTTGTATGTCTTCTTTAGAAAAATGTTCAGGTCTTCTGATTTTTAATCGGATTGTTTGACTTTTCTCTGTTGAGTTCTATGAGTTCGTATATGTTTTGCATATGAAGCCCTCATCAGATATATGATTTGCAAGTATTTTCTTGGATTCAGTAGATTGTCTTTTCATTTTGTTGATGGTTTCTTTTGCCATACAGAAGCTTTCTAATTTGAGGTAGGGTTTAATTCTATTTTTTTATATTGAGTGTCCAAGATAGAGGTTTTTCCAGATGGAGATAGTTCAATGTAGGGCGATGTGTTTCAACTTGTTATTTCATCGTCAGCCCCCTAAGGTGTCCTTTAGACATTTTTTCCCTTATTTTCTCATGAAAATTTAATACTAGAGATATACTATATATCTGCTCCTGTGCTGTGGCCCTTTGGAGAATCACAAACTTTTAAAAATAGCTAAGATTATTTTCACTCTCCCCAAAACCAGTTTTCCATCCCTTTGCAAGTGCTATCACTCTGGTTGAGAGTGAGGGTGTGGAGATTAAAGTACTGCCTTGGGAGCCAGGTCTGCTTGGACTTGAGTTCCAGCTCTGCCCTCTCCTTGTTGAGTGACCTTGGACAAGTTGCTTAGTTAGTCCTCCTCGCCTCAATTTCCTCATCTGTAGCCTTGAAATAATGAAAAACTTACTTCAAAGGGTTATTATGAGAATTAAATTAGTTAATAAATGTAGGCCAGTACCTGGTACTTAGTAAATGCTACACAAATGTTAGCTATTTTAATTTTTAAAAGGTTCTTCCATTTAAAAATAGTTCAAGACCAATGGACTATATGGAAACCCGATTCTCTTCCATTTCCCCCCTTTGGAATGGTGTTTTCCATCGTACCTTTGGATTGTGTTTTCAGGGGAAAGTGAGTTATGAGTCATTTTCCTGTGTGTGAGTGTGTGTGTGTGTGTGTGTGTTTTCTTCTCTTCATCCATTTAGTTTTGTGTCTTTTCAACAATCACATTTCATAGGAGTCTGGACTTGGTGAATTTTAAAGACCAGTTTAAATACTTTATAGTTTTGGCTTTCATATTAGAGGAAATGGATTCAGTCAGATGTGTAAAAATTTGGAGTTGGGAATAATGTTGATTGCGTTTCGTCTAAGGAATCTCTTCACATGGGGAAATGCACAGAGGAGTAGCTGTCCTTCCTGAGGACATCCAGCTGATCGTCACTCATAACATAGGTGCTGGAGGCCAGGGTGTGGTTTTATCGAACCCTGGTTGTGTTCATTAATGACCTGCCCGTAGGTACACAGGCCCCTGTTTGTTTGTGTAATTCAGAGCCTGGTGTTTAATCACTGGTTAATTTGATGCGGTAGGGAACCAGATATCAACCTCCGGCACCAAATCATTTATTTTTAAAAGGCTGAAACCTCTGTGCACTTTATTTTGACTGCATGGGAAAAGAGGTGGATGAGTAATTTGACCAGTTGTGGCTACAGGAAATTGCTATTTAATTAAGCAAGGAACGGGACTATGAGGAAGGGGAAGCTAAGGTGGCTTTGTAGAGAGGCAGAATAGAGTAGGTACCAAGGTTCACGTTCTCTGAGGTCACCTTCCAGCTGTTTAACCTTTTGCGCCTCCATGAAATAAAATAGAAAAAAATAAAAATATTAATATGTACCAGTCTATATGGACTTGGGAGCATGAAATGGGTTAATACATGCAAAGTGCTTTATAACTGTGACATAAGGTAGTGGTCAATAAGTGCTACCTATTATTAGAAAGAATAGTGCACCCGGAGATAAACAGGGTTTAGAAGCTTGGCTGGTGACACTGCACGCTCCCACCGCGTTCATGCTTGGCTGACTTTTGTGTGTCTTTGTAAAGCAAAAGAATAGCTGCTTAACACCTCTCCATTGTCCCCGATACCCAGCCCCTGCTAATCGCCAGTTTAGTAATTTCTGTGAGCTTGCCTTTTTTTTTAGATCTCACATGTGAGTGGTATCTTACAGTATTTGTCTTTCTCTGAGAGAGAAGTGCTTGTTTCACTTAGCATAATACTCCCAAGGTTCATCCATATTGTCTCAAATGGTAGAACTTCCTTCCTATGGCTAAATGGTGTTCCATTGTGTGTGTGTGTGTGTGTGTGTGTGTGTGTGTGTTGTGTGTCTCACATCTTCTTTATTCATTCCTCTTTTCGTGGTCAAAGAGTACAAACTTCTTAGTTATAAGACAAATAAGTCCTAGGGATCTAAAGTACAGCATGGTGATTATAGTGAACAACACTGTGTTATGTATTTGAAAGTTGCTAAGAGAGTAGATCTTATATCTTCTCACCACAAAAAAGAAATGGTAATTATATGACCTGATGGAGGTGTCAGCTAAGGCAATGGTGGTGATCATTTTGAAATGATAAATGTATCAAATTTACACGTTGTATACCTCAAGCTTACACCATGTTATATGTCAATTATGTCTTAATAAAGCTGGAGAGAAGAAGAATTGCTGCCCAATCAAAGTGTTAAGGGAAGGCCATCAACATTTTATGAAGGCTGCTTCTTGCCTTCTCAAGACTCACAACAAATGCCTTTTGGGTGAAACCTTCCTCAGTAGTTTTTGATGGAATTAGCCACTTCTTTCTCTAGTAGAAGTTTGTTCATGTGACTGCCTCTCTGCTGGATTAGGACTGGTTCTGTATGATCTGGCTTTTTTCACTTAGCATAAAAGCCAGAAGAATACAATCTCTTAATAGCTCTTGAATTTCCTTTGCCAGTGGTAGGGAAGGCAAGAGACCATTGTAGCTTCCACATTTCCAACTGACTCACAACTTATGAGGAAACCTTGAACCTTTTTGGAAGCACTCACTGGTTTTGTTGGTACCATTGGCTGAAGTAGGGTTCAGATATTGATAGATTCAGGTAGGCTGGGGGATAGCCTACAGCTAAAGCTGAATCAGTCACCTTTCAGTCAGTGTGCTTCTCGGCATCAGTTTGTGGATACTCTCCAAGGTCAAATACCAGGCTGCGGGAAAAAAAGTCACAGAATGTTATCTTACAATGCTTTTCTGATGTTGGCTAAAAATTGGTATGCTGTGATTCCCAGTGGCACAAAGAGATGTGTTACTTTATGACAGTATTTAATTCTGAAATTGAGCCCAGCAGGGGGAAAAGCATCTTAGCATGAATTTTCAAATATCTGACATAGCTATGTAAGGAAAATACATTTAAAATGTCAGAAAATCCAACAATCTAACTTCTACCTTATGATGTATTTAACCCTGTCTGAGAAGACTTCTTTACTATGCATGGGATGACCAAAATGTTATTTGAATTTTTAATCTGCAAATATTTGATCTGGCAAGCAACATGTTTGTTTGACACATATCCTAGAATATGATGTAAAAATTCATCTCACCAGGCAACAGAGAAATTTAAAGCGTTATTGTATCAGTCAGTTGGGGCTGTCATAACAAAATGCCATTGACTGGATGGCTTAAGCAACAGAAATTTATTTACAGTTCTGGAGGCTGGAAGTCTGAGATCAGGGTGCTAGCAGGGTTGGGTTCTGGTCAGAGCTCTCTTCCTCACTTGCAGATTGCTGCGTTTTCCCTTTGTCCTCATGTGGCGTAGCAAGAAAGCACACTTCTTCATGTCTCTTCTTAAAAGGCTGCTAATCTCATCAGGAGGGTATCACTCTCACGACCTTATCTAAATGTAATTACCCCTCAAGGGCCCCATCTCCAAATGCTGTCACATTAGAGGTTAATGTATAAACATATGAATTTGCTGGGGGAACAGTGCTCAGCCATAGACATTATCTAGGCACCTCCCTAGATTGTCTTATTGCTCTCTTTTCTCTTTTCTTGTCTTACTTTATCTTTTCTTTGCCTTCCTACATTCTCTTTGCTTCCTGTCATGTCCTTTACCTTCCCCTCCCTCCCTCCCTTCTCCTCCTCCTTCCTTCCATCTTCCCTTCCATCATCGATTCCATCCTCCCTTCCATCCTCCTTCCCCCTTCTCTCTCTCTCTCTCTTCCCACCCCCTCTCTCATACCCACTGTACCCCCAAAGCTCCTTGTGATAACATGCTTCAATGCACATACATTTGTGGGTTGAATGTGATAGACAGATGTGTTTTGTTTGGTTCAAAATATTTGGAAAAAATGGAGCCATTATTTTTAAAAGTTAAATTAACACCAGGATATGTAACTTCTGTTGAAAGATCAGAGGTCTAGCCCACGATCCCCAGGAGGCGATGCTAGAGTGGTGAGCACAGGCTCTGGAGCCAGGCTGCCTGCATTCACATCCTGGCAGTCCAGGTACACCTGGCTATGGGACCTTAGGCAATTAGCTGTCCATTCCATGGCCCTAATTTCTGATCTGTAAAGTGAAGATAACAGTTCAGCTTCTTCCATCATCTTTCTACCACTGAGGTTTAGTGTCATTTTCCATATATCATTGGCCTTGCACTGTGTTTTTTACCTTGTAAGAGAACCATTTCTTTGTTCTTGGAAGTACGGAAATGAAAGAGATGGAGAGAGAGTGATAAAGGGAGGGAAGGGAGAGAGAGGTAGGGAGGAGGAGGGATTGATTTATATTTTAAGAAAAATAATATATATCTTATTTATTTATTTTTGGGAAGGGACATATTTTGCGTGTGTATCTTCTACCTGGCTTTTGCTGGCCTTTGGTTTATATTCTAGATTCCATAGGCATTTAACTTCTCTCCCCTTGTTTTAGGAAGAAAGCAATAATTATAGAGAAGCAGGGAGCATTGGATAAAGTATTCATTCCAGAGTTAGAAGCCCTTGATTCTGTTACTAGCTCAGTGATTATCTGTGTACCTTTGGGCAAGTCAGAATTCTTCTCTAGGTCTTTATTTTCTCATCTGAAAAAGGTCATAATAATTCATATTTTATCTGCTTCACTGGATTTTTATAAGTTCAAATCAGAGATCATACAGGCCCTCACTTTAAAAAATATCCAGTATGACACAGATGGGAGAGTATTGATAGTTCTAATATCAATGCCAGTGCCACCATGTTTTTATAACTCATGATTTCTGAGAAGTCAGGAGATTAAAGTATGGTAGAATTGCTCTGCAAGATATCTTACTAGTCTCTGGAGGACTTGTCCAGAGCTGTGCTTTTGTTTGAATATCTGTTGCTAGTCCTGGCTGTTCTTCACTTTCTGGGGAGATGCCAACTCAGTAGAAACAGGTACCAAGGAACAGTGTGAAGCTTCAGATCATCTTAGTATTTTCCAGGGCTTGTGTCTTGGAAAAGGCATCTGGAACATCTTCACGCTCATTGAAACAGGAGGAAAGGGGGTGGTCCAAAATACAATGCATCATTATGACAAGTGATGAGAATAGAATCACCTGAGTGTGTCAAAAACTATAGAACCAGGGAAGTTTTTAAATGCTCTCTGGTCCAACTTGTCATTTTATAAATGGGAAAACTGATGTCTAGAGAAGTGCCCAGTGCTAGAGTTAACTAAAGAGCAAGAATAGAGCTTGACTCTTGACTGTCAATTGAGTGCTTGTGGTCCAGCAGTCAGAGTGGAAGAAGTATGCTCTCAAAGTCACAGAGACCTGGGTTGAAATTGTAGGTGCTCTCCATGTCATTTCTGATGCCAGTCCATTGGAATGTTGGGGGTAGTGGAATGAGATGCTCACAGTGCTTGGCATAGAGCACAGTCTCAATAAATATTGATTTTCTTTCTTCACTCTGTTTCCTCTTTAAATGCACACAGGGAGCGGGGCATAACTTCTCACCCTACTCCCTCTCACCCCACCCAGCATCCAACCCTCTCTGGGTTGCCTTTTTCTAGGAAATTCTTATGTAAGAAGTCTGAGTAGATTACACTGTTTTATTTAGAGAATTCTTTGCGTTTGCTTCTATCTTTGCTGCTCCAGCCCTACACTCTAATTTAATGACGGTGATGCCAACTTCCGTTCTGCTTGTTCTGAATGGCCTTATGCAGATGGAGGCTGGTGATAGGGGAAGAATCATTATACCACATCAGATTTCATTTGAAAGTCCATAAGTATACCTTTTTAAAACAAAAACAAACTACTTCACTTTCCTGGGGAGGGACATAAATCATGTGTTTTTATTACCTCAGAAGACCACTAGACGATGAGCTCTAATATTTCAAAGGTGACAAGCAGTCTGTAAGAATGAATCTCAATTTGAGCCTCATTATACTCGAGCTGATATACACTGCCATGGGCTTTATAGATGTTTTTGTAGCACTATTTAATAAAGGATCCAGGCCCCTTTGTCACTAGTTTCTAATCCTGTAGGGGGCCTTCAATGGTCTTAAGCATCTCCAGTTAAGGTTGTATCAAGGGTTCCAGCTCAGAGCACAGTGCTGCCACCTGTTTGGGGTCCTGGCTCACTGGAGCCTAAAATGTGAAAGTGTTAGGATTTATAAGAGCCACAGAAGCAGTGATGCACAGTACAGCTTTTGTATTTTAATACAAAACAAATGTCATGAACAGGATTGCACATGGACATAGAATTTGGAGACCTGCCTGTTTCCATACACTTTGTGGTAGCATCAGCTGTGTCTAACACAGTCATAGGATTGAAAGGTTACCAAGGGCTAGAACTGGCCCAATGAAAACAATGTCAACTTTGAAGTGAGACTGTGGATTAATACCCAGGGTCTTAGGCTTACAGACTTTATTTCTTGGGCAAGTGATCTAATAATCTCTGAGCCTCAGTTTCCTCATCATGACATGGATATATCTATCTCCTATAGTAAGTAGTAAGTGGAATAAATAGGGTGATGAGATGCTACCTGTGGAGTACCTAGCATAGTGTCCGATATGTAGAAATGACAGATGAGTATCAACCAGGTGCCAGGGACTGTTCCTAGTTTTACCTTATGAGGTTAGCAACTATTAGCTTCTTGTTCACTTCGGTATCATACTTTGCTTAATGATTAGAGAATGCTTAATGATTTAAAGTTTTTTATCCATTCATCTTTCCAGTAGTCAGCTTAACTGTGGTTCTTAGAAAATCTCACTAGACTGGTCCAGACCTTTAGACTGAGTCTGGCCTTGAGTGTATTCAACTTCTCCTTTGAGGTTCAGTCTCACACATTGCCTCTTCTTGCCTCCTGGCTTTTGGGTAAATATCAGACTGGAAAGGACCATCGCTTGAGAGAGGGACCTGCTTTAGGAAAAACACCGTCACCTCCTGGGCAAAGATTAGGTGGCTTTTCAGGCTTATGTTTAAAACCTTCATTGCTTTGGGCTCACTTAGTCTCTCTCTCTGAACATAGGTTTTTCTTTAATTGGAGAGTTCTGTTTGTTTCTTTTTCTTTCTTTCTTTCTTTTTTTGGTAATTATTCATAATCTTTTAGGATGTTTTGTCTGTGAACAAAAAGCATTTGTCCTAGGCTCATTTTGAAAAGTCTCAGTTGTTTGCTATTTCTCAAGATTTTCTCAGGATATCCCAGCTCTCTGAAGATGTTAATTCTGTTTTGATTCTCTGTATAATCAGATTTGCTAGTGAAGCACTCTTGAGTCCCCTTGAAACTGTGTGCAGGGTTGCGCCTTTCTCTGAGGATGGAGAGGCAATCCTTCTTAGGCAGATGCGTTTCCCCTCCATTCCCCGTCCCCATCCTGAAACCAGAGGAATTGTCAATTCCTTTCTTCCATCCTTTTGTCTCAAGGGACCCAACCAATGACTAAACACTTTACTTTCTCTCCCTATCATAATTTTTACCAGGAAGTGATTTTTGTATCTGCTGTTTGCATGATAGAAGATAAACAACAAAGATAAGATTGTGACAGTTTAATTTTCTAGTACATTTGTCAACTTTTCTGCCTGACTTTGGGTCTGCCTTTTTCTGGACTGGTACCAGGAAATTATTAGATGTGCAAAGGCTAGAATTACCAATGGTATGAATTGAAAATAAAACCAACTCAAAGACACATCAGCAGAGTGGCAGGGATGTGTGGCCATGGGGTCCTAGGTGGCTCATAGAGAGCAGGGGTTGGGTAAACCTATGTGAGAAATTCTCTATGGGGTTTCCCAACATCCCCTTTCTGGTTTTTGAAAATATTTTCATTCAGGGCCTCAGCAGCCTATGAAACAAGGAGATCGCTTGGCCTGTTTGAATCAAAATAAACTTGTTATGGCCAAGTAACTCCTTCAAATCTAGATCAGGCAGACGCCTCTCAGCAGTCATCCAGTGGCCTGAGGGAAATGAGCCAGGACTTTCTCTCTGGGAGGAGCTGACAAGGATCCAAGACAGAGAAACATTCATTGCCACCAGCAGCCTGGTTGGCAGCTGTGGCCCATGGGCTGAAGATTGAATTGCCTCTAAGGCAAGTCCTGACTCGTTTCTCATTTTAAAAAATGGCTGGACATTCTAGCAGTGTAGAATGAGTTCAGTGTGGCTGCATCTCTGTGAGTAAAATACCAATGTGATTTAGCCTTCAGCTGGCCCTGCTCCAATCCATTCTCTTCACTAGAGCCAAGGGATATTTTAAAAACAGAAATTGGACTGTGTCACCACCGTGATTAAAACTCAGGCTCCTTCACGTGGCCTCCAGGGCCCAGCAGCACCTGGCCCAAGCTCATCTTTCCAGTTTCTCTATAAATAGGCAAAGGTCCCTCCTCTAATGAATTCTTCTCATTCTTCTCTATCTGATATGTTATTCCCCTCCCCCTTACCTGTTTCATTTCTATTTCAGGTCTTGGATGAACAATCACTTCCATAGAGAATCCTTCGCTGAACCTCTCAGACTAGGTCAAATCCCTGTGAAATGACCTCACGTTATTGGCAGAACATAAGTTCTGCTCAGTGTCTTGGCAGGATGTGAGGTCCATGATGGCGTTTTGTTCATCACTCTGCCTCAAAGTGTCGTAGAGAGCTAATTTGTGTTCTTTGAATATGCAGACTAAATGATCCTCTCCCTTCCTAACTCTGCAAAGACAAAAAGTTTAGCCCTTGTCGTTTCCCTTCTGTTTCCTCACCTCCATTCTGTAAGCTGAATTTCTGTTCATTTTTCAAAATCAAGCTTAATGA
The DNA here is from genome assembly GCF_030028045.1 of Hippopotamus amphibius kiboko. Classification (NCBI taxonomy): domain Eukaryota; kingdom Metazoa; phylum Chordata; class Mammalia; order Artiodactyla; family Hippopotamidae; genus Hippopotamus; species Hippopotamus amphibius. The sequence continues at coordinate 23,864,210 of NC_080194.1, read as the reverse complement.
TCTCCTTTGAGATGCTTCTCACGGTCATTCTCTGTACTGGTCAGAGTGGGCTCAATGGCTTAAACTAACAAAAGCATATTTCTAGGTCGTGCAACATGTCCACCATGCTGGTCTGGTGACCTGCTCCTCACTCAGGGACCCAGGCTGAAAGAGTCTCCATTTCTGTGCTTCCATAATTTCCAAGACGGGAAGAAGGAAATGTGTTAAGCCTGATGCTGGCCCTTAATCTTTCCACCTAGAGGTGGTACGCTTCTGCTCAGATTTACGCTCTGTCATATAGCCATGCTTAGCTTTGGAGAGGATGGGAAGGTACAACTGTATTATGTGCCCAGGAGGACGGAAAGTGGTAATATTGGATGAACATTATTAATGCTTTTTTTTTTTCTTTGGTGTCCCAACCTCTCACTTACAATGATCTATTCTTCCACTCTCACTTAGTCATATGAAAGACCTTGTAGTCAATAACAACTAAATCACCTTCAAAATCTTAATGTCAAGCACATTACTCTATGACTCCATCTCCTAGCTTTCCAGCTCACACACTCCAGTACTCTCACTGGAATAGCTCCTTGCCTCCATCAGGATTCCTGTTGCAGTTAGGGTTCCCTAGGAAACGAACTCTGAGATGGAGACTGGCATGCAGGAAGTATATTAGGGAGTGCTACAGGGACGAGCACCTGTGAGGGATGGGAAGGATACAGGATTGGGCAGAGGGAGGAGTTAGCTCATCTCATTGAGTTCTCTGAACCTGGGATAGTCCTTTACACTTAACTTGAGTTGGGGTGAAGGAGAACCAGCCTTCACTGAAGGCTGTCCTCAGGATGGGAGTGTGACTAAGGGTGAGGCAGCTCGATTCAGTCAAGGACAGTTTTCCTTAAAGGCTAAGAGCTGAAGATCATTAGCGGGTAGTACTTCAGGCAGCTGGGGGAATAAGTTCTTCGTTTTGGAGAGAGATCTGGGTAGTTCAGATCCACCATAACATTCAGTCCATTTCAGCTGTCCACCTCCCTCTTCCTGACCTTACTTCTGTCCTTAATAGCTGAGGTTCCTTGGTATCTCATTATCATCAGCTCTTTCTCTACAACTAGTTCCCTTGTTTCTCTGCTTCCCACCCTATTCATCTAAAAACTCATCTCTGGATACACCTAACTTTCCAAGTACCCTTTCCTACCCCAAATATCTGGATGAGACCGGAGAAAAACACATGGCCACGCTGACTGCTCTCACTTAACACTTATGGCCGCAAATCACGTGTGCCTCTGCAGCCACCTACTATACTCCCCAGTAAATTCTCTTTCCTTCTTTCCAAAATGATTTCATACCTTTTCCCCTTTCCTTAAACATCCAATACCTCCTTCCTCTCCTAATTCTCAGGTGGTAATCCCTTTTCTCATTTCACTGAGAAAATAAAAAAACAAGCAAAGGAGAACTACTTCATCTTTCCACCACCAAATATGCCAGCGTATCTCCACCTCTTCCCTTCTCTCTGGGTTTCATTCTTTTTGTAAAGATGACTTGCTCTGTCTGTGGACTGGAACTCAACTTCTTTTGCCTCCTCAAGGACCTGGCTCCTGGAAAGATCTGCTCTCTCTTCTGTATCATCATTTCTTCACTAGTGTTGAATCATTCCCAACGGTGTATAAACACGCTGTGATCTTTTCCATCATAAGAGAGCCTTTAAACAAGACTCTGTTTCAACATCGAGTCTCCCTAGAGCCACTACTTCATTTTTTCTTCTCTTGATGGCAAAATATCCCCCAAAGTTTGCTTTGTTTTTCTGTCTCCTTCATCTTTCATTCTTTCTTTGACTCCAGTCAGGGTTTGCCAGCCAGTTTCCCCAAACTACTCTTATCAGGTCAAATCCAATGGGTAATATCTGTCTCTATCTTATTCAACTTTTTCAGCATCAGGTGACAAAACTATTACTCCTTTCTTGAAACACTTTTCCTCTTGACTTTCATGATACCCACTCTTCTGTACAGCAAAATGCTTTAACGATGTAAGGAACAACCTTGTTTAAGAATTCTAATGCCTTGACTGTCAGAAAGATCTGAAATACATCTAATGTTTGTGTGCAGTTACTATCCTATCTCAGACTCCTGGGAGAGTCCCCTCCATGCCCAAGCTTATTATATAGTTTTTATATTCCTGTTGTCCATTTGTTTTGGAAACACATGATATTGTGCAGGTAGAATATTGTATTGATTGCCTGGATCATTTCACTAAATTTTGGTGTTTGTTTCTTGTATTTACAGAAGTCTTGCTAACTATGAGTCGTCTTTCAGCTCCTCAATTACCCCATATTAGCTTTCATGTATAGGCTAACATATCTCTGTACTGAAAAGAATCTGATGTTATTTCAGGATGTTTATTAGGAAAGAAATGCATCTATGTTTATTTTTAAAGTAAGTAAATGAGTTTTCTAGTGATTCAATATGGCTGTTTTTATCTTAGTTTCTGTACATGAAGATTACTAGGATTTCAATGATTATCTTTTCTTATTTAGGCAATTAATTTTTTTAAATTTCCAATTTATCCATTTTTAGTTGACTTTGTATTTTTTTGAGCAGTTTCAAGTTCACAATAGAATTGAACAGAAAGTTCAAAGAGTTCGCACAGGCCCCTGGTCCCACTCATGCAGTCTTCCCAGCTGTCAACCCCCTGCCACTACATTTGACTCGTTTCATTTTCAAAGTGCTGTCATGAAGTAATCATAGTAAATAAGAGTTTGACTTTTGAGTTCATATCCTGGGTGTGGCGTGTTTTAACAGGATGACTTAATGTCAGACATTTTACTTCTTTAAGCCTCAATTTTCTAGTCTTTAAAAACAGGGCAGTGCTATACTTCACTCATGGAATTATATTTGGGTTAAATTAGATGGTGCATTTAAAGATATAAGGCAGTAAACTCAGAACTGACCCTTAAGACAAACTGATGAGGGTTCTGGGACTCAGAGTGGTTGACTGCAGGTCACCTGCTAGTAACTAGCAGGACTGGAGCTAGAACTCGTATTGTCTATTTTGGATTCTCATGATGTGTTTTTATCCTTCCCTCTCCTTGTCAGTCACACTTTAGCAGTCTGAGTAAAATGAACATAAAGCCATTTTTGAAAACATAAACCCCAGAAAAGGCTAAGGCCTGTACTTAAGGTTGTAGGTATTTTAATTCTTATAATGAACTTTTTATGAGAAGGCAGGTGATGCTCTGATCTCCATTTCAAAGAGAAAAGGATCTTTTTGTTGAATCATCCCATTATTCTATCACATGGAATGCATCTCCAGGTCAAGGGATGAAAGACATTAATTTTCATTAGACAATAGCTGCTATCTGTATTCACAGTACAACATGGGAGAAAGTGGCTACACCATCATTTTGTAACAGATGGATTAAAGCATGTCTTAGTAAGAAAAACAAGCAGAGAGGGGCTGGACTCCCTTGATCTCTCTGATAAAAGCAACATCATTTACGGTGGACACCTAATAAATATTCATTGGTATCAATGCCTGGACACAGAAGTCGTTGATTTTGGACATTTAAATCAAGCATCCTTCTTGGTGAGAGATAAATAATAATAGATTCAGTCTTCATACTTGGGTTCTTCACTGTTGTGTCCCACCATGCATCTTTCTAGAAATATTTTCAGCTTAAGATGGGATCTTCTGCACCAGCTGAATTTGCGCTTAAGCTTTTCTGTTTAATGCATCTTGCTTTTTCTCTTGGCTTCAATGGGCAGTCGCTTTTTCTAATTTCATTGTAAGATGATTACATTCTGGTTCAATCATTCGACTAACCGTGATATTGCTTCTTTTTTTTTTCCACTTCAGATATTGATGAGTGTGCGGCCAAGATGCATTACTGCCATGCCAACACTGTGTGTGTCAACCTGCCCGGGTTATATCGCTGTGACTGTGTCCCGGGATACATTCGTGTGGATGACTTCTCTTGTACAGGTGAGCGTTAAGAAGCAATGTTGCTTTTCTGATTCAATTCCTTTTTGCACTGTATCTGTGTTCTTACATTTACCTCCAAGTACACTGAGTACTGTTGTTAACTAACTAGTTCTTCTCTTGCATTATCTTACCACCAACTTTTTAGAAAGAAAGTGATAAAAGAAATTTTGTCTGCATAATTTATTTCCACTCCCAGTATTTCTGCCTCTGCGTGTGTGCAAGCATGCATGGGTGTGTGATTTGAAATTGAAGTCCCAGTTGCCTCTGGTAACACTGAAGAACTTAGAGACATCAGTTCCAAAAAGTATCAAACTATTTTCCTTCCATCATGGTGAAATATTTTTGTATATGAGAAAGTGTACTTTGTTCTCATTGGTAAAGACAAGAGGTTAAATTTAAAGTGGGAGCTAGAGTACTGGATGCGCAGGGATTGGGTATATGGGAGCCAGTCAAGACTTTTCACTGACATATACTTATTGTCAGTTTCCTCCCTCTTCTCCCTTTATCACTGGGCTGTCAGCACTAAACTGGAACTCCAGGCATTGTGGTTGGTGCCTGTGTGTGATCAATGCTGGCTTGGTGGGCATTTGGTTTGGGTTTTCATTATCATTCAAATCTTGAAGACTGAGGGTGGCAGAAGCTTCTGAGTCTGTCTTCTCTTGGATGAAATGTCTTCAAATGCCTAATCTGTAACCTATAAGAAAAGGGCTCCTTGACTACAAGATTTCAGTCATGTTGTATATTTTTCTGACTCTTGCATCTTTCTCTTTGTTCTAATGACTTTGGCATATAAAAAATGATTCCTTCACTCACAATGGAATGCCACTCTTTTCTTAATAAATTTTATTTTGAATGGCCTTTTCAGAACTGCAAAAATCATAAAAGCTAGAGAAGTATGTTTGCATGTCCAAATACCTTTGCCATTGATTGTTGCATATTTTTAAGTTACTGTTCTTTGGTTAAAGGACTAGTGATTTCAGATTGATGCAAGTTTCTGACTCCCACAGTAGGTCAAATCTCATTTATCTGTCTTTTACATATTATTACAAAATTCCTAGTGAGAAAAAAGAGGTTTCATAAATATTATGCCATGATCCAAACATTTTAAGGGGGCAAAACTCTTTTGGACCTGTAAACAAACACAATCTAAAAATCTGTGATATTATAGATGACTATTGGTCTGTTCTTAGTGGTCTATCCCGGTCTTGACTAATGTTCACCCTGACACGAGGCAAAGGCAGTGAATTGTCTCCCAGCACAGCTGCACCATATCATGTAACTCAGACCTAATTAAGACACTGCTGGGTGGAAAGGCCTCGTTGAAATTATATCAGAATATATAACGCCTCCACTCTTGTTTTGTTTTGTTTTGTTTCACGGAAGGAGGAAGGCAATAGCTGGTGCCTGTTGAAAGCCTGTTAAGGACAGGTGCTCTGCCTGGTAGTTTGCATATAGGAACAAGACGGAAAATGTATTATTTTAAGAACTAGCTCCATAGTTACTTTTAGAAAGAGAGTTGTGGTGTTTGGAGTAAAAGGCAAGGGTATGGGTATCAGTGGGTACCCCATCCAAAAAAGAAATAGAGTAGTCCTGAGGGAACAATTTTATACACACATATTTTGTTTTGTTTGTGTGTATATTTTGTATAAGAGAGAATAGAAAAGTTTGAACAAAGGAGAGAAAAAGAGAGGGAGGAGAGAGGAACCATTCAGAGAGCAGAAGGCTGGGTGCTTTGGAGGACAGGGGTCAGTGGAAACGGCTCAGTGAAAGGATGGCTGAAAGGACTTGTAAGGATGGGAATATTTAATGCGAGGGTTTTCGTTGTGGTGGTTTTGCTGTATAGTGTGCCATGCAAGCCTTCCTCATGACCCTCCAACCTTCAGCAAAGTCTGCCACTTTGCAGACTGGGTGAGACCCCCGTCCTTCCCACCCCAGTGAATGCAGCTTAATGAAGGACAGCAGGAATGGTACATGTGTGTATAGGATGTCGTGACCTCAGCGGCAGAATTAACCATTCCTATCTTTTCCCTGCCCTGAAAAGTACATTTATACAGACATAAATGCATCACAGTCACCATGGCCTCCTCTCAGGAGTGTCAGAAATCTTGATGAGGGCTTTGGACTTTCCCCACAGGTCATAGAACTGGGGATAAGATATTTATCTTTAAAAAAAATCTTCCATTGATCCCAGATTTCTTCTTATCTCCTGCCCATTTTTCTGCTTCTGTTCACAGCAGACTTCTTAATTGAATTGTCAGTGGTTATTGTCTTCATTACAGGTACTTACCTTACATCCCCTCTTCAGCCCATCCCACTAAGTCTTCCAGACTCAGCATTTGGCAGAGAGTTCATTTATCAAGGTCAACCATGAGCTCCGTTTTGCTCAGTCTAATCTTGTTATCTTTTGTGACCTCTCAGCAGCATTTAGCAAAGCTGACTACATCTTCCTTTTTAAAGAACATTATTTTCTTGACTTCTGAGACACACGTTTCCTGATTTTCCTTCTATGTCATTGGTCACTCCTTCTCAGTGTCCCTAGCTATTATTCTTTCTTCTTCTGCTGATATCTTAAAGGGTAGAGTACTGTAGAGCTCTGCCCTGGACCTTTTTCTCTTGTTCATCTGCACAATCTTTTCAGATGCCTTCATTCAGTATTATGACTTTACAGCATCTCTGTCAATAACTCCTAAATTTCTGTCCAGCTCCAGTCTTTCTCCTGAGCTTTTGCATCATATTCAACTGGACATGTACACATAGGTGTCTAATAGGCATTTCATATTAACATGTGTGAGACAGAACTCTCGATTTCCTTCCACCTCTGCAAACCCTCCTTCTCTTCCAGTTTTCCGCATCTCAGCAGATTAAAGCACCATCTATCTAATTTTTCAAGCCAAGAAGTCATGGGTGATACTTGAGTGCTTTCCTTTTCTTATCCCTCTACTTTCAGTCTGTACATCAGACTTGTTGAATCTATCCTCCACACCCTGTCCTAAGTCTGTCCACTTCATCCACTTCCATCCATATCCTCTACTACCAAACTACTAGACTGCCACAGTGGTTACCATTCTGGACTTCCTGCCCCAGGCTTGCTCTACTGTAACTCTCTTCACAGAGCAATGTGGGCAAACTTTTAAAAACAGACCTTTCTAAAGATCTCTTGTAGTTTTCCGTTACTCAGAAAATCAAATTCATTCTCCTTATTTTGATGTAAAACCCTATGTGACTTTTGTCCTTTCTGCCTCTCTGACTTTGTCTTGTACCATTTCCATCCTTGTCCATTATGAGGTGGTCGCCCAAGCTTTTGACTTTGTTTTTGCATTCAACAGGCTTGTTCTGCCTTAGGACCTTTGCATGAGCTGTTGCTCCTTCTTAGAAGTCCTTTCCTTTTGCTATCTGCATACCTGGCTTTCTTGGCATTCATGTCTCAGCCTAAAAGTGATCAGCCCAGAGAGGCTTTCCCTGATTCATATAATTAGCCGCCCATTTATCTGTCATAGTGCCTGATTTGAATCCTCTGATATCACTTGTCACCATTTGGAGTTTCTATTATTTATATGTGATTTTTAAAAATTTATCTCTTCTTATTAGAATGTAAGCTTTGAGAGCAGGGATCCTTTCCCTTTTGTTCACTGCTCTACCTTAGCCACTTAGAACACAGCCTGGCACAGAGAAGTGCTCAATAAATGTTGAATGAGGGAATGAATAAAGCTACTTGACCTTGAGCTAATTGTTTACTTCTCTAAATCTCACTTATAAAACATTGCTCATATATGTTGTGCCTATAGGTTATCGTGGAAATCAAATAATATATGTGAAAATACTTATCATGGCCCTTGTACCAGTCAGGTTAGGATGTTCTGCAGTGACAACCTCAAATACGAGCGACTTAATCAGGTTTTATTTGCTGCTCATGTATTTCACTGGTCAACAGGACTGGTGCTCTGCTTATCATAATGACTTTGGGATACAAGCTGATGAAATAGTCACTATTGTGAACATTGCTAGTCACCAAGACAGGGAAGAGAGATCCTGGAGGGTCTTGTATCAGCCACTAAATATTCTAACCAAATCCCTTTGACCTTCAACTCATTGATTGACTATAACTAGTCACCAGTCCTCAACCAACTACAAGGAAAAGAGGAAAGGCCTTCCTACCTTGTGCCTAGAGGGTTTGATAACCAGATGCATTTGGTGAGTGGTGCTAAAAAATACCATAGTGAATGACACTTAATAGATTCTTAACAAATTTTGTTTCCATTGACACCAGCAGCTGTTGATTAAAGTAACTATTTTTTAGTTGTAATTCACAATGCGGTGGGGAAAGCAGTCTTAAAATATTATGGTCTTAGGCACATTGTACTAAGTGCTGTGATGGAAGTTCAAGCAAAATGCAATAAGAAAAGGGTGTTTGATTGTCAGGATGGAGCATTTGGAATGTTTTTGCAAGCCAAGAGGAGCTATCGGAGTTCACTGAGGCATGTTAGCATGCATATAAAGTAGAAATTTGGGAATATGGATGGGATATGAATGGGACTATGGAATACCGATGGGAATGAGGTCGTTTTTCTTCTATACCAGATTCAAGGGCCTCCATTAGACACATTAATAGTAAGCTGGAACTCTGACATTTACCTTGGTGTCCTGAAAATAAGCCTGTTAGGCCAAATGTGCTCTTTACTCTCCAAGATAGAGCAGGTCCACACCTCTAATCTCTGTCATTTCTCTATTGGCAAATAAGACTTCTTCCCCCAAGTGGTTATTAGCCTAGGTAATAAATGATGAGTATAATAGATGTCTGCCACTGTAAGATGTCTTTTCAGATGCTCTGTTTCCAGAAGAAATTTGCTAGGAAAAATTGACAGGCCTGAAGACATCCTTTTGTTTTCCCTGAGTTCCTGACATGGCATTTCTCATTATTGACATTCTTATTTCCAAAGATCACTCTAGTCCCTGTCCCAAATCAATTAGTATCTGCTGCTACTGTTCAGTTGATTTTCCAAGTACATTGGGTCATTCCTCTCTCTCTTTCTTTTTTTTTTTTAGTTTGTGATTTACTCTGGTGTTAACATTTTAGAAGTTAGTAGTCATATTGAAAATGTCCATTCAACCAAAAATTAGCCTAGCATTAGAGAGGTTATATGAGCTTTGGTGATACATTGATTTATTGAATGATTAATTCACTCATTCATTTATGTATCCAACATACAGGTAGTCTCTCTCATGAATGTTAAGAAATATGACCAAAGAGATTTGCGACAAATGACCTCTTTGCCCAGGAAGTTCATGGTTGGTGAGGCAAAGTCTTCAAATGAGAAAACTCAAATGTGCATTCACCATCAAAAATGTTCCACGTTTACCAAATCAATCCCTCTTCAAAGTCTTAGTAGAATTTAGATAAGTATTGGGTGTTTTACATCCTATAGTGTTGGTCCTTGAGAAGTTCTGGAGAAGGAGCCCCCAAAATTGCCTTTCCCAGTTCTCTGCTCTAACAACAATTCTTTGAGAAAGTCTGCATCAGACACAGCAGATGCCAAGCGTGATGCTGGAGAGGAAAGACAATATATCAAACAGAAAAGAAATGTTACGTCTTTCCTACTTTTTTCCTGGTTAAAAAGTGAAAAAGTCATATCTCACGGGCTAATAAAAGTTCTGAGGATTCAACATTGAAAATAATTATCTAGAATTTTCAAATGTGCTATAGCTTAATCATTGCTGGGGGTGGAGGGAGCTGGGGGTTCCCTGACATAACTGTGTAATTTGTATGAGGTGCCACACTTCTTTCTAGGAAAGTTTCTGTTGCTGAAATCGAAAACATTGGACCTTTGACGCTGGGGGAGTTTTTGGCCTTGGAATTTGTGTGTGATTCTAAATCACTTTCTGTTCCATGAGAGATTCCTGAGTTGCCCTTGCTCTTTTATGAATTTTAAAGCTGGAGGAGTGTCTAAAATTGAGGTTGGGAGGGCTTTTCTCTTTCCTGGACCCTTTGATTTTTGAAATGGTCAACCTGCTTGATTTATTGGCTCCTGACTTTCATTTATCCCCAGTTAAACTTCCTGTGTTTAGGTTGTTTGATAAGACGTTATCATTGGATACTCAGGCAGCTTTAAAAGAGGATACTTGTGATTTACGATAAAAGCATGCAGCAATAAGACAGATACTTGACAGTAATGGGTAAGCATTCATTTTTATGCCAAAAACTTTCCGTAAAGGTAAGAAATACAGGGAACAAGTGAGATAACAAATATCCTATGTGATTTCCATTACCTTGCTAAGAGATTTTTTTATGTTTTTTGATATTGGCATGGAAGAGGGCTTGAAGGAAGTATATGTTTGAAATCAGGTAAGCTTAAAATTAGATACAATAGTCTATTTAATGGTTTAAATTAAGTACCACATAATGAAAGGGTGAGACAACAGTTTAAAAGATGTAAAAAATTTTAGACTATTTCTCTGGGAAATGTTTTCCTACTAAGGTTGGTGAAGTAGAGAACATTTCAGATCTATCTGATATTTCCTCATTGAGCAGAGCCGTATGAAATGGAGGTAAAGCAGAGAATCCTCCACCTTGATTGAGCATGGTAGTAAATAATGCACTGATTATCCTTATGTTTTAAGCACAGACTCTGTGCTTGTGTTGGACACATTTGCTCCCGTTTACTTTTGACTCTCTGGATCGTAAAAGGTGCACGTTACTAATTACTTGCCTCTCGGTCAAGAGGTGATACAGATATAAGAATAAAATTCCGGTCGTGGACTTGTAGGCTACTTTTACTTTAGTGGGAAATACTCCTTCAAATGCTTTAAAATGTAAAACGTTTGATTAAAGATAACAGACTATATTTATGGATCTATTGAATAAGAAAAGTCAAAATAAGATGTGTAACTTTGGATATTTCAAAACCCAATGAAAAACTCTGGTGTTCTTTGTGAGACATTTGCCTTTTGTTTTGATTTGTCTGGTGTATTCTTTTTTTTTTCTTCCCTTTATTTAAGCAGACTTTGTCACCCTCCTTCCCCTCCAGAGGAGGGATGTGAAAGTACCGAAGCAGGATTCCAAAATTCTAACCCTTTAGGGCAGAGGTTCTCAGCCCTCATCTCAGATTAGAATCACTTAGGACATGAATTTTAAAAAGTCGATGGCTGGGATTTACCCCTTGAGGTTTTGATTTTTGTTTGGTCTGGGGTTGTGACCTGGCTTCAGTGTTTTTGTTTAAATGTTCAAGTGATGCAGTCAAGGTTGAGGGCACCTGCCTTTGTAGAGCAGAGATGGTTAGAGTTTGGACATAATATTGGGGTGGGGATCAGAAAGGAGAATTGCCCTCTATATTGTAGACTAAAAAAGGATTCCTTTGAATGGGTGGTGGGTGACATGGTGGCAGAAGGTAATTAAAGCAGAGACTCGATCGGTTTCTGGAGGGAAGGGCTCTGCCTCCAAGGCTGCCTTCTGGGATGTGTAAGACTGGAGAGAGAAAGGCTGTGGGATGCTCTGTAGGTGGGCTCTCATGGGGAGGTCCCAAATCTTCAACTGTGTCCTGACAGTTATGATGCCAGGATAAATGGGACATCTATCTTAAAGATAAACGGGACATCTCCATGATGACCTGTGTGTTCCATGGGTCAAGGACCAGACTGATCTCTCTCTGTGAGTGTCTTGGTCACTTGGAGTCTTCTAGAGCCGTGACACAGCCAGATGGAAGCAGAGAACCCTCAAAATGACTGAAGCAACATTTCCACTACCCCACTAGTCCAGAAGAATAGGAGCTCAGAACCATTCATTAAGCTGAAATGAAAAAATTATAGAAAGCTACATTACTTGCAATACAAATTTGTGACTGGGCTTCTCTGTCCATCACATGTGAAAGAAAGAAAAAAGTCAACAAAAGAAGAAAACAGGAAAAAATCAATAGGCCCCTTTAAAGGGGGTTCATGGGGTGAAATTCATGGAATGCTTGGTTTTCTAGACCAATTTTCTTTTTCCACATGTAGTCCTGGAAAAGCCAAAGACCAGTTACTTACTGCATTTAGCAACAGTAGTGTTAAAATAGTGCTAAGGTTTCTTAAAGCCAGGAAATATGTCTTAGGAGGGATATTTAAGGGCATTTCCCTTGAGATTTTAGGATGAAGGATTTGTCTGGTGTTTGGCTTCCTTGTTGGGTTTAACTGAGAGGTTGTGTTCTTTTTTTTCCGTTTTTTGTTTTTGTTTTTGTTTTTTCTCTTTTTTAAATATCAGCACATATTATAAAGGATCTGAACCACATTGCCTGCTGTAACCAACTAGAATAAATGATGGATCTTGCCCCCAGGGTGTTTGTGCACAAACCTATTAAGTACTGTGTTGCCCTTGAGACAAATTCATCATAAAAAGGCTTGTTAGTATTTCTGTACACTCCATTGTTAGAGCTGTGCATGCAGAATCACAATTAAGCTTTCACATAAAGGGGTTTCATTAAGGATGCTTTAGCTCTTACAACACTGTTGAGGCCAGCCTTGCAGCCCTGCTTATATCCACATTTGAGTCGACACAATGAATAACCCAGCGTTGCTGTCATGTATTCTTTATTTCCATCTTAAAGACTTGATAAATGCATATGTTTAGCTGTTTCCATACTTTTCTAAGGTATAGTGAATATCTTTGGATAATGTTTCCTTTATGTAAGATTATTGAAAATATACGTTACTTATTCTTGGACCAAAATGAAAGCTTTAAATTCTCATGGTTAAAATCTAGTGTATAAATTCTATTGGCTTCAAGCATTGGCAGTGCTTTTTTTTTACTTTGTTAATTGGAAAACCATTTAACTTCTTTTCTTCCTCAGTATCCTCTGTACATCTTCATATACAGGATAAAGTGAGACAGTGTACGTAAATAGGTTCAGATGATTTTAGCTTAAATAATAATTTAAGAAAAGCCCAACTCCATTGGCTTAAATGATACATTTATTCTCTCATAGCAAAAAGTCTAGGACAGTGTTTCCAGAATTAGTTAATTCAGCTGCTCTATGGCATTTTCAGTGACATAGATAATTTCCAACTTTTTACTTTATAAATAGTTTGGTAGTTTGAAACTTGATCTAGCTTCCTTCAAGGTCTCAGGCTGGCCGAAGCAACCCCATACATCAGATCTTGACTTAATAATGTCCCAAAAGCATAAGGGAAAATAGGATTTCCTTCCTAGGGTCCTTTGTTAAGAACAAGGATAACTTTATCAGAAGTCCATCTCCAGCAGATCTGTTTTCATGTCTCATTGGCCAAAATTGTTAATAAATTATACCTTAGAAAAGCAAATAGGATTACCTTGAATCAAGACTTATCCCTGAGGTGGGGCAGGTTCTGGTTTCCTTTGTAATACTTGGCTAACTTATATCTAAACAAAATTTGGGTTCTATTGTCAAGGAAGGAGATGATATGTGTGTGTGGGCCTCATGTATAGATCCACAATTGTATAGGCAGCTGACAACATCTATTAGAGTATATTCAAAGCTTTGAAAACTATATCAAGAGTAGGAGTAGTTTCCTGGGCATATACCCAAAGAAAACCATAATCCCAAAAGAAACATGTGTCATAATGTTTATTGCAGCACTATTTACAACAGCCAGGCCATGGAAGCAACCTAAATGCCCATCAACAAACGAATGGATAAAGAAGATGTGGCATATATATACAATGGAATATTACTCAGCTATAAAAAGGGATGAGATGGAGCTATATGTAATGAGGTGGATAGACCTAGAGTCTGGCATACAGAGTGAGGTAAGTCAGAAAGAGAAAGACAAATATTGTATGCTAACTCACATATACGGAATCTAAAAATGGTACTGATGGACTCAGTGACAAGAACAAGGATGCAGGTGCAGAGAATGGACTGGAGAACTCGAGGTTTGGGGTGGGGGTGGGGGGTGAAGGGGAAGCTGAGACGAAGCGAGAGAGTAGCACAGACATATATATACTACCAACTGTAAAGTAGATAGCCAGTGGGAACTTGTTGTATAACAAAGGGAGTTCAACTTGAGGATGGAAGATGCCTTAGAGGACTGGGACGGGGAGGGTGGGGGGGACTCAAGGGAGGGTGGGGGGGGAGTCAAGGGAGGGTAGGGGGGGAGTCAAGGGAGGGAGGGAATACGGGGATATGTGTATAAAAACAGATGATTGAACTTGGTGTACCCCCCCAAAATAATAAATAAAATTAAAAAAAAAAGAGTAGGAGTAGTTAAAAGAAATGCAATTAGATGCTAATTATACTAAATTTATGTATGTGCCTGTCTCTGTGTAGATATATGGATAGATATTATATTTATTTACATTTATGTCAGTCACCCAGTTTTGGAGATGGTTTAGGAAACAGGTACCTTTTCATACATTGCTGATAAGAATACAAATTGATACAAACTTTCTTGAGGATAATTTGACAGTATATATCAAAAAGCCTAGAAATGCTTATTTATAGCAACTAATTCTAAAGAAACAATCAGTCACAGTTACTTATGTGAGAAGGTTTTCATTGTGGCCATTTATTCCACCTATTATTCATACGAAAAGAAGCTAGAAGCAGCCTAAATCTGAACTAATGAAAGTTTGATTGAATAAATTACAATATATTCACATATTGGAATACAATGAATTCTAAAATGTTTAGAAGACTATTCAGTGTCAATGGAAAATTCTCATCATATAGAATGATGAAATTCCAACCAGTATGTGTACTGTTTTCCAATTAAAACAATAAATAAAGAGTATGTATGGATGTACATTAAAACAGAAACATAGGTAGGAAATATTCCCCCAGATAAATAGGTAACATAGAGTATCTGTGAGTAGAAGATTATACGTGATATCTTTACACTTTATGTGTTTTCCAAGTTTTCTGTGAAATGGAATACAGTGAAGTGAATCTGTGTTATGTTTTAGTATCAGAAAAGTGTTATTAAAATATTAGAAAATAGAAAATGCTAGATAAAGATGACACTGAGTTTATTCCTCCAAAATCTCCTAAGTGTCATCCTACTAAATTAAATTAAAAAAAATGTTTATGATTTGGTTGTGCTAATGCCTTTCATCCTTAGTGACATAGATTTAGGAGTCTGAACTAAAGAGATTAAAAGCAATGGCTTTGCTTCATCATGTTTCTGGGTAATTTGATTGGCCAATATGGCAGTTGAAGGACACTTGCAATTATAATGCTGTTTTCCTCCTTTGAGAGTCCCAGAAGGTGATCTGATAGCCAGGTCCTACCTGCCCTATTTTTCTTAAGCTCTTCTGGAAGTGTTTCCAGATTCAAGGCTGTTGGTCCATTTTTTTTTTTTCCTGGACTGTGGCCAACTCAAAGAGACATACTGAGGGGAGACAGAAAAGTCCGAGAATTTTAATATAAAAGCAACCACTGGATGAGAATGAGACAACATAGATTCTAGTTCTACCCTGGACACCAGCTTACTGAATGAATGCCACTGTCTTAACATTTTCCTTTGGACCTCGAAAGATTAAGGATTAATTAGCTCAATAGTTTTCAGTCAGAGGAGCTGGGATTCTAGATAGGATTTCTTTTGAAAAGAGTTCAGCTTATTTAAAAAAAAGAGGTAATCTTGCAAGCTATTACTTTTCTAATTCTGTGATTCTTTAAGATATGGTTCTTGACCTCTAGGAAATTATGGTCTCTTCGGGGGACAAGCAATTTACATTTTAGGAGAATAATTTTATAAGGCATATAGGTAAGTGCTAAATTGTGAAGTATGAGTAATAAAAGCCGTGGGAAAGAGCACTGGTGCTGGGAGAAAGAAGGGCATCAATTCCTGCTTGGTAAGGAGAATGTGTTTTCCACACAGCAGTGTCTCAATAGGTTTGATTTTGCTGTAGGGTGGGAGGTGGCATAAGAGAATCTGCAACAAACCTGAAGGTGACCTGGGTAGAAGAGGGAAAAACAGAAGGCTCTGAGTCAATTCTGGATTCCTGCCCCAACTCTGGGCATTTATTAGTAGTGTCAACTTAAATCAACGTTGGGGAAATGGACATACTTTTCTCCCTAACTCCTGTGAGCAGTAAATTAGATAACATTTCTAAAGTGGTTGGAAGAGAACTCAGCACAGAGCAGATGTTCAACAAACATCTACTACTATCTCTATTTTACAGGTGAGTAATCTTGAGATTCAGGGAGGTTAGGGAATTGTCCGCAGCCACAGGTCTTGGGAGTGTTGGAGTAGGGGTACATAGGAATGGAGGCCTTCTACCTTCAGAGACTCAAATTCAACCTTCATCAGAGCTCTTCTGAAGATGCCTTTAAAATGCTAATGCAACGTGGACTTCAGAGGCTCAGTGAACATCAGCCATTATTAGAACGACAGAGCCTGGGACTTGGGGCCAAGCAAATCCTGTTTAACCCACAGCTCTGCCCTTTATAAGCTTTGGGATCTAGGGGTGATTCCCTAAGTGCCCCATGTCTCAGTTTGTAACCCCAAGAGAGAAGGTTGGGTTTAAACACGTGAGAAAGCCCGATCCAATGACTGACTCTGAGATAGTGCTCAACATTGAAACCTTAAGACCTGATAAACAAATTTCTTTTTCTCCCTTCTTCTCAGCAAGTGGCTCTAGAAGCACTTCTAGGGACACTGAGGCTCTTTGAAATACATCTGGAGAGGCGCTTGTCTTTAGAAGTTCAGTGTCTGTAGACAGTGTCCAGATTCTCTGGGAACAGGAGCTTGCAGTTAGATGCTTTGGGCTCATGGGTTAAGGAGACCAGCAAAAAGTAGATTCACAATGGTTTGTAACTAGCAAGGAATACATTCCTTTATTTAAAGAAAAATATTGCCTCTGGAGTCATTCATTTGTAAGTTGATGTAGACCAGAGCTTTGGAATATGTTCTATAAGCTCCTTTAAAACATTCATTTTCATTCCCTGAGAAAAGAAGCCCCCTAAATTGTGAATACTTTTGGCATTGATCAGCTCTGCTGGCTGACATCTGTTTAATCCTTAGGGGCAGCTATGGGACAGTTGCTTTCAGGGCAAGGATGTACAGTCAGAAACTTGGTGTAAGTTGGGGTCTTTGACTGTGGGGAAATGTCCTCGGAGGGAATTCGCAGCATACAGAGAGATGTGTAAAGACAACAGCAAGTTTAATAAAATAATAAAAGATTCTTTATAAAAGTAATATGTGCATATTATAACATTGAATTTTTTCAATGTTATTACATTAGAAATTAGAAACCATCCATAGTTGAAACCTGTTTGAAGTTTTCTATGCCTACATGGGTATTCTACATTGTGGAAATCAGTGCAGCTGTCAGTTAGTATTTTAATTGTTTCTACTTATTTCACGAGCATTGGCCAATTTAGTAAAGTTACATAAGAATACAACGGTCCACAGCTGCAAAATATCCTCTCCTCTGGATGCATTATTGTAGCTTTTGCCACATTGAAGAAGTATTAAGATCCAGTTGCTTCTCTGTCTCCATTTGGGTCTATCACATACTTGTATTTATTCTTCCTTTATTAAGATGGATGGTGATGGTTGTTTTTGCCTCAGTTTGGATGAAGAGTGAGTCACAGAGCAAAGCTCAGACCAGCCCCAAGCAGGAAATAGAGTAAGTCCCCTACATACGAACGAGTTCCCTTCCAAGAACATGTTATAAGTCCAGTTTGTTTGGGAGTCCAGCAAAGTTAGCCTAGGTACCTAACGAACACAATCGGCTATATAGTACTGTACTGTAATATATTTATACTACTTTTCACATGAATAATACATAAAAAACAAACACAAAAAATAAAAACATTTTAAGTCTTACAGTACGGTACCTTGAAAAGTACAGTAGTACAGTCCAACAGCTGGCATCCAGGGGCTGGCATTGAGTGAACAGGCAAGAAGAGTTACTGACTGGAGGAGGGAGAGGAGGTGGGAGATGGTAGAGCTGAAGGAGCGTCAGCAAGGAGATGGAGGGTGAGCTGCAATTTCACTCACACCTGATGTTGATGGTGCAGATTCTGGTTCCTTGTTGGAACCAGATGCATGTTTACCTCTTTGAAATTTCACAACTTGAAGGTTCGTATGTAGGGGATTTACTGTACACATCCTTAGGGGTTCATATAGGGGCAGGGATCAGGGCTTCTCAGGTGTTATTCATTAAAGGACATTTCTGGGAAAAGTAGGACCCTAAAGAACTGTGTAATGTTAACACGTATCTTGGTGGTGTCAGGACCTTGGGTAATTATTTTACGTAAGAACACTTTGTAACTAGACAGAGGTGATCCAGCGAGCCCCTGCCTTGTTTATGAGATGTGTTTTCCATATTTATATATATATTTTGAGTTCTTTGCCTTTTAAAATTCAAAGGGTCTTCCTAGATGAGATAGCAATTATTTTTCCCCTTTAGGCGTTCATTTTCCCATTCTGGTTGATCAGTTAAATATAGGGAAAGCATTAAAGTATCAGGAGTTTCTGAGATGTTAGAGACGTGTAAGGCGTCAGAAAATACCTTCAAATTACAGTGATTTGATTCTGAATTTGGATGAGATGTTGAAGAAATGTGCCCAGAGAGCGCTTGCTTTTTGCTTCTCCAAAACTTTAGGCTATTTTCTCATTAAGAGAATTTTGTTTTTCTTCAAGCAGGTGGTCCATCTGACTTCATTATACGAAAAATGTGGCATTGCTCAGAGCAGATAGCATCGCTGCCTGTCAGTGTGAGAGGGGCATCAGGGGGCAGTTCCTGTCTAAGTTAGAGAGTGTGTGGTCTAAATGACTGTTAGGTCACAGCAACCCAGGCTGAGCGGCTTACAGTGCAGCGGAGGGGATCAAGTGAAGATATAGCCTGTCATGCTTCTCTTGGCCTCAAGCAAACCATTTTTTTTTAAGGACAAGTTGGAGCAACTCACAGCTTTAGAGCCAAGCTCATGAGGGAGGCCAGAGAGAGGTGCCCTCTATCTATTTTTAGGATTTAGAAAACCAACCAGTCACAAAATAGCACTGGCATGTAGTTGTGCTTACCTCTCAAAGCTGCTGGAATTTTGCATTTGCTCTACTGCTATTTGGACACGTCTAATTTTATCTTATCTCATTTTTTCTCATCTCATTTTTTCTCCTGACTCTGTATTCTCATTGTGTTATTATACCTTCTTCCCTCGAATCTTCTTTCATTTTTTCCCTTTTCATATTTGCTTCATTAATGTGTGTGTTATTATTTATGGCTGACCTGAACAAATGATGGTTTGAATGAGGGATGGAGGGTTAAAAGTGACTTAAAACAGAAATGAACAATTGTTGGCAAGAATATGGAGAAATTTAGAGCTCTTGTGTACTGTTGGGGAGAGTGTAAAATGGTGTAGCTGCTGTGGAGACCAGTTTGGTAGTCCCTCAAAAAAATTAAAAGTAGATTAAAAATCATATGATCCAGCAATTCCACTTTTAGGTATATACCCAAAATAATTGAAAACAGGATCTTCAAGAGATATTTGTGCACACATGTTTATAGCAGCATTAATCACAATAGCCACAATGTGAAAGCAACTTAAGTATCCCATGACAGATAAATGAATAAGCAAAATCTAGTATATCCATACAATGGAGTACCATTCAGCCTTAAAAAGGAGGGACATTCTGACACATACATCATGGATGAATCATAGGGAACATTATACTAAGTGAAATAAGCCAGTCGCAAAAGCACGAATACAGAATGATTCTACTGTATGTGGAATCTCGAGTTGTGAAATTCATAGAGACAGAAAGTACAGGGGCGGTTGTTACATAAGGCTGGGGAGTTATGGTTTAGTGGGTAGACAGGTTCAGTTTTACAAGATGAAAAGAGTTCTGAAGCTGGATGGTAGTGATGTTTGCACAACAATATGAATGTAGTACTTGATACCACTAAACTGTACACTTAAAAATGGTTATGCTGGCAAATTTTATGTTAATGTGAACTTTGCCACAAAAAAAAAATTTGGGAAAAAAATACCATTGGGGACATATCTCTTCCTGTTACTAAGTCATCTCTAGAAATAACATTCATCATGGTTTTCATTGCTTCCTTCACACATACTGGGCAGCAAATTCTGTTTTTGTCAGATAGCAATTTATTCATTCGTTACTTTATTAAACAATTATTGATTGAGAAATCTACTGAGCATCAGGTATTATTCTAGATGTTGTATTATATTAGTGAATAAAACAGAAAAAACTTTCCTATCAGTGGAGCTTACATCCTAATTGGGTGGACTCAAGCATGAACAGGAAATGTGTAGCATGCCTGATGGCAATAAGTATGGGGAGAAATAAAGTGAGGGAAGGAGATGGGTGTGCTAGGGTGAGTGGTGGTGCAGTTTTACATGCAGTGGTCTGGAAAGGTCTCACAGATAAGGTGCAAATAAGCGAAGACATGAGAGGAGTGAGGGGAGTAAACGACGCTGATCCCTGGAATAACAATGTCCCAGGCTGTGGAAACAACAGTTGGGCAGAACAGTCTTCTACCCAATGCCTCGGGGTGAGATAAGGAGGCTTGTTAAATCAGTAAACTCCCATTGGCTCTTCTCTACCCTACGAGTGTCTCTAGTATTTTACAGTGAAATCAAGTACATGGATTTCATGGCGGTTACATGCCACAGAGACTTCTTGCATCGACTGTGGGTGGTGGCTGTCTTCCCAAGAGTTAAAGATGATAGCAGTTGGGCCATTGAATAAATGGGGCCTTACTGTGTTTTTTCTTTAAATGGAAAACAAAGCTTTAATGGCCCCAGCTATTACTAGGACAATACCCTTTTGAGAAGAATAGAGTTCATGAAGGGGCGTTTGAACACAGCGTGTAGGGAATTCAGTTTTCATGTCCCACTGCTGTTAACAAGGTCTACACACTTAATTCCGCAGGGTAAATGTGGCAACTCTAGAGTCAGGGCCAGAAAATATCTCTAAGCAACCAAGGAGCAGAAAGAGCTTTGCTTTTTTCTTTATTTTTACATCTGTGGTATTCCATTTTCCCTGCTGTTGATAAATAATTCAGAAAAGAAAAGAATGTTACAGCCCTGACTTTTTAATGCTGAGGACAAATCCATTATGTGATTGGTCCCCAAACACGCACAGGCTTTTGCAAGGTCAGTATTTTGTGTTTGTTGGTTGGCAGTATGTTCTTTGGGGCTTTGCAATCAATTGGCTTTGTTATTGTAGCTACAAGAAAGGTGAGGACTGCGTGTATGAAATACACAGAACTGACGCTGTGACGTTGTTATGGTGCCTAACTGGGCTGCTCAGCAATAGGTAACAGACTGGTGGGCCTTGATGAGCTGTGCAGCTTGGATTAGAAGGAGTGGTTATCTGAGGACATCTGGTGGTGTAAGGTAATTGTCTTGAAACCTGATTGGACCTGGGCTGTTGTACTACACTGACCATCTAGGTACCAGGGTGTGCTGGCAGGGGAGGACAGATATCACAATGCCCCATGTTGAACTTGTTCCTCCTGCAACTAAGATGTCCATGCTCACCCAAATATGATACCCATTTATTTACTTTGGAAAATAATTTCTAATATAGAGATAATAACAGTATATAATATATGTGTGTATATGTATATACACACACACACATATATATATAAAATATGATAAAGTCAGAAAATGGCCTCTGTGGATATAATTGTGTTGACAATTTATGTTTAGAAACAATGTTACTGGGATTTCCCTGGTGGCACAGTGGTTAAGAATCCACCTGCCAATGCAGGGGACATGGGTTCGAGTCCTGGTTCAGGAAGATCCCACATGCCGCGGAGCAACTAAGCCCGTGTGCCAGAACTACTGAGCCTGCACTCTAGAGGCCATGAGCCACAACTCTTGAGCCCACGTGCCACAACTACTGAAGCCCACGTGCCTAGAGCTTGTGCTCTGCAACAAGAGAAGCCCACACACTGCAACGAAGAGTAGCCCCTGCTTGCCACAATTAGAGAAAGCCCGTGCGCTGCAACGAAGACCCAATGCAGCCAATAAATAAACACAATAAATAAATAAATTTATTAAAAAAATGAAACAATGTTACTATCCATATACTAAGCAAAGTAATTTGGGTCACCATTCACAACAAATGCCAGTGATTAGTTGGCCAAAAGGAATGGAGTAGAGAGGAAAGAATTCTGTGTTGGTTACTAGAGAGGCTTATTTTAATCCAGACTAACACAGTACCTGCCCTTGGGTAAGTCACCTTAATCACTTTGGGCCTCAGTTTTCTCATCAATCACAGGAGAATATTAGATTATAAATCGACGTTCAGAGGGCCCACCAAGCTCTTACCTCTTTGAAGCCAAGAATTTTGGCTTTTCCTCTCTTTATCCACAATGCCTTACATACTAATAGACACATTTTATTCCTTTTTTTTTCAAGTGCACATCTATGATCATTTGGAGTATAGCAACTGCAGTTTTGTTTCATCTGTAGAACTTTATTTTTAAAGGTGCCTTTGAGTTTTATATTTAACGACTTTTAAACAGATGTTTTAAAAGAATGTGTGAAGTGCTACTGAAATACGCTTTCTTTGGTACTGTTTGTTTCACTGAATGTTTCATGTGACTTCTGCATATTGACTCAGGCCATAATGATGTTTTATTAATCACTATTAACTTGTGACTTGGAATTATCATACAAGTGATCAAAGAACCTTCCTTTGCACATCGGGAGATTTCTGTGAAGAAGGGGAGAAACCAGTTCAGGATGGACAGCTGGTCTCCCCTTTGAAGTCCTTTACACGCTGAGTTTTGTAGATGCTTTTGAAGACTTGTTGACAAATGTCACCCCTCTGGCACTCACCCTGCTTTTTTGTTTGAACTGATGCCCACAGAGCCCAAGCAGCAACACAGCTGCGGACAGTGTAATGATAATTGCTGCCTTTCCTCAAGGATTGGCCTGTACTGGGGGCGAGGGCAGGGGAAGAGAGTTGATGGAGGATCACAGAAAGAACAGGGACTAAATGTCAGAAGACCCACAGTCAAGTCTCAGCTTGAAGTCTTTCAGTCTGAACTTGTTCAAGTTTTTATGACTTTGGACAAAATACTTAAGTGTCCACTTTCTTCTTTGGTAAAATGAGGGTAGAGGCCTCTGTTTTAAGGCCATTTATTTATTTATTTTTAAATTTTTATTGGAGTACAGTTGCCTTACAATGTTGTAACTTTCTGCTTGTACGGCAAAGTGAATCAGCTATATATCCCCTCTTTTTTGGATTTCCTTCCCATTTAGGACACCACAGAGCATTGAGTAGAGTTCCCTGTGCTATACAGTAGGTTCTCATTAGTTATCTGTTTTATACATAATATTGTATATATGTCAATTCCAATCTCCCAATCCATCCCACCCCTCCTTTCACCCCCTTGGTATCCATATGTTTGTTCTCTGCTTCTGTGTCTTTATTTCTGCTTTGTAAATAAGATCGTCTATACCAATTTTTTCAGATTCCACACAATACACGTTAATATATGACACTTGTTTTTTTCTTTATGCCTTACTTCACTCTGTATGACAGTCTCTAGGTCCATCCACATCTTCAAGGCCTTTAAAAATTTATGATTCTAAGTGCTATGAATGGTGCCATGGTCTAAGTGCTATGGTCAGAGGAAAGGCAGCACTTCAGGCTGGGGTGACCAAAGAAAACTTTGTGGCTTTGGAGCTGTGAAATAGCATTTTGTTATTGTTGGAACTGTGAGGAGAGACTTTGCCAATGGAAGGACTGGCAGGAGTCAAAGCAGGGACTAAGAAAAGCCCAAGGCCTGCTGAGGCAAAGGAAAGTGTTTTAACTTCATTGGCAGTGAGAGCCCTTGAGAGGGTGGGATGCCCTTAACCAAACGCTTCTGTGCTCCTTTGGCTTCTTTGCTTTTAGATCCCTGAGTTTGACTATTCTAATAATCACGCATTCCATAGCAAGTATTTGTAGAATGTCACCGCTGTTTCAGATCCTCTTTTACGTGCTGGGGATAAAGTAGTGAGAGAGACGTAGTCCATGCTCTTAAGAGTTTTTGGAGAACTTGAAAATATTTGTGCCTAGTGAGGACACCCTCCCGTGGAATTGGTGTGGGCAGAGGAATAATTTTAGCACAGTTTTAAGTATCATTGAGAGGCATCTACTTACAGGCTACAATAGCCTATTGAAAAGAGCTTGCTTTTTGAACGTGAAGCCCAAATACACGAGTATTGGAGGTACGATTGTGTAGTGCTTGGAGCTAGTGAAACTAGGTTTCCTAACTAAATGAACTTGTGCACATTTGTTAACTTCCTTAAAGTTTGATCTCTCATCTGTATAATGTGCATATTAGTATTTATGTCATAGGGTGGTTTTGAGGGTGAAATTGAATATCAATGTAAAACACTTTGCCTAATGCTTAGCATACGATATGTGTTCAGTACATATTAGCTGTTACTGTTCCTATTATAATTTTTATTGGTTTTGTTTTCCACTTAATATTTAACATGTAATCATAAAACCTCTTGGGGGGGGCATACTATCAGCTTTATTACTATTACCTTTATGGCTTTCTATAAAACCCAGAGAGATCCTTGGCTTTTGGGAAAGTGCAGATCAGAAGAGCAGTTTATTTGTTGTTGTTGTTTTTTTTTAAAGCATCTTTTTATAGATTCCTTGAGTGGTAGGAAGGAAAGATAATTATTTACTTTTTTTTTAAGCGTGATGGTGATTATATTTCTTAGGCACAGATAGAGAGGTCTCATGAGTGTTAACTTCTGAAGGACCAAAGCAGAGAAGTGTGTCTGGTGTAGTCTAGATATCCAGAGAGCAGATGAAGATGATGATTTGGGAGGCATTTATTGATGTGACCAGATTTACCAACTGGATGGAGGACGCACTGTGCAGAATTCAGTCCAGACTTTGGAGCCAGAAAAGGCCTGAATTAGCATCTTACCTCCACAACTCATGTGACCGGCAGCAAGTCATTTTAACCCATCCGAGCCTGTTTTCTTATTTGCAAAATAAGAGTGACAACAATAGCAGTGCTTGTATCATGGCATAACATGAAGGTTAAGTGAGCTAATAAATGTAAACCCATTAGTGGCAGTGTAGCACATGGAATCAGCAAATAAAACATATAACTAGACAATTCACCAAACCTGCAACATAGTAGTTGCTCAATAAGTATTAGACTCATCTTTCTCCTCAATTGTTTTATATATTTTAATTTGTTTATGGAGATTTCAAGGAAAATATTTGAAACATTGGCCTTTATCTTTTGAGAATACTTCTCAGTTTTTGGTCTCCAGACTCAGTGTTTCATTCTCATGCCTAAATCCTTGCAGACTGTTTTCAGATCCTAACGCTGCACCCTTCCCCACTACCAGGGCTAGAATGTAGGTTGTCTTTTACCCACATGACCTAAAAGATGACGAGTG
This sequence comes from Hippopotamus amphibius kiboko, assembly GCF_030028045.1. Lineage (NCBI taxonomy): Eukaryota > Metazoa > Chordata > Mammalia > Artiodactyla > Hippopotamidae > Hippopotamus > Hippopotamus amphibius. The sequence continues at coordinate 23,838,912 of NC_080194.1, read as the reverse complement.
CTTGTTATCAGCCAGATGAATTCAAGGAGTTGCAAAACAGATCTTAATGATCTTTATATCAATCATTTATTCAATAAATATTTGAGTGTCTGCAGTGTGTTGGGCTTTGTTCTAGGGGTTACATGTAGAGCAGGGTATAAGACAGACCACATCTCTGCCATCATGAAGCTTATAATTCAGACAGGGAAACAGTTGATTAAAAAAAAAAACAAAACAAAAAAACTTATTTCAGTTATAAGTATTGTGAAGAAAAGCAAAAGGGTAAAGGATTAGGAAATGATTGGTATGATCAAGGGGGTATTTTATAAAAGACAGTAGGATAAGGCTTATTGAAGCACTGGTCTTTTTGAGCCAGAATCTGAATAAGGGGTTAGAATAAGCCATTCAAAGCTCGGTGAGAACATTCTGGTCAGAGGGACCACTGAGTGCTGAGTGCCTAAAAAAGAATTGAACTTGGTGTGTTTGAGGAATAGAGAGAAGGCTGTCCTGAGAGAGACACATGATAAGATTAGGTCAGTAAGGAGAGATCAGGTCTTGCAGGATCATGGGGACTCTGGTAAGGAGTGCAGATTTAATTTTAAATGGTTTGGAAAACCATTGAAAATTTATTCAACTGTAGAATAATAGGATAGTCACTATTGAGCATGACAGTGGTTATACTCTGTTGATCAATCAGTATGCATTTCTGTAGCATTTCCTGTATTTCCAGCAGTGGTGCAGTGCATAGGGTTTGTGGATATTGGTGAGTTCAAAAAGGTAGTATTGCAAATGCCTCTGTTCGTAAGAAACTTAATATAGAAATGGGGAGACAATTTTATTACACACAAAAAAATTCAAAACCAATGCTCTAAACTATAGTATTATCTCTAAATACAAAAGAAGGTAGTAAAAGAAAGAGGTCCTGTGTTTTGAAGAAATTTAGGAAGAATGTCTGGAAAGTTTTTAGGAGCCAGGTGTAGAGGGCATATAAGTCTCCCAGAGTAGATTAGACATAAGTAGGTAATCAGGAGCCATTATAAACTCCTGGACTGGGTATTTAGATGATTGATGTGGCAGTAGTATACTGTGTAAGAAGAGGGATTAAATGCTCAGAGACTAGTTTGTGGATTGTGTAATAAACTTGTTCATCAAAGCCTGGATGAAGCTGGTGGCCTTGGTGGCAGGTTGGACAGAGGAGGTTAAAGAGAGGGAAATAATTGTTAAAAATTCTAATGTTTGTATTTTGTGAAACTAGAAAGATGGCATTTCCATGAATGGAAATGACATTATTAGAAAAAAGGAGTCATTTTGGAGTAGAACAGTATGGTCGTGTTTGTAGTGACAACAGGATATTTATTCAGGCATGTCTGGCAGTGGGGTTTAATAAAGCAAAATGGTAACCAGAAGATTCAGGAGTGGCAAATGAAAACTTAAAGAAGATGCTGACGACCACAGTGATGACTGCTATTACTACTACTTCTTATTACTACCACCAGCACCACCATCATCATGTCATTATCGCCTTTTAGGTTAGTGTCCATTTTCTTCACAACAGGGTAATTATGCACCAGTGGTGTGCAACAGGCAATTTAGTTACAAGTTGAAGTGAAGGTATCTTCACCAGTCGAGATCAAATTATATCACCAGCTCTCCTTTATGGACCAAAATGTCCTGTGCTCACTCGTGAAGAAGCAAAGACAAGAAGGCAAGTTGGCTGGGCCTACCTTTAAGATGGATAATTCTGCCTGCAATTAACACAACCCAGTTAATGCCTTGGACAATAACTCTGTTTGATATGCCTTACTTCTAGAGAGGAAAGTGGAATGAGACATATAAAGAAAGCAATGAGATCTCCTCCCTTCTTATAAGGTGAATTCAACTTAAAGGTGGGTAAAAATACCAAACTGGTTTAGATGTGAGAGTTAGGTATTCGAGACAGAGATGTGAGCCATCCAGCTACAAGTATACGAATAAGGATATGAGAAAGTGTACAGAGAAAATTGCGTAAGGCCGTGTCCTAGAGGGGAACCCCACATGAAGGCCTTGGGTTGGGGGGGTAAAAGCAGAAGTAATTGTGACAGTAAAAGTAAGAGATTATAAAATAGAAATAAAAGGATAAAAGAATTGGTGGTTGGCAGTATTGCTGGGGGACCATACAGAGGCTTTAGGATTGTGACGATATGGAAAATTCCATTATATTTGACAAGCAGAGAGTTGTTGGCAGTCTTCCAAAGAGCAGAATCATTGCTGTCTCCAATAACAGGATTTAAAATGAGATATTTTGATAGAAAGTTGGACAGTAGATAGAATATGGAGGCTTTTGGCAGTCAAGCAGTTAGAATTGTAGAGAAATCTAAAAAAGGACAAGCTGATTCACTTTGGGGTACTTCAAAAGCTGGTACAAGAGTGTAAAGTAATTATATTCCAATAAAGAGCTTAAAAAAAAGTGAATAAAGACAAAAAAAATAAAAAAATAAAAAGGAGCAAGGTCAAGTGAAAGATATTTTGTCCGCCTCAAGTCGACTTTTAAGATGAATAACATTTGAAGGTTGTATGGGAGAAGTGGGTTGAAGATGCTTCAGAGGCAGGCATCATTGTGGGCACGCAGGGTACAGATGAAGGAACTGGCTTTGTGGGAGAGCTTGGAAGCTAATTGTAAGACGGGGTGGGGATGGGGGGCGTTTGTTAGAGGATAGAGCCAGGGAGAGGGGTCTATTGTGAAAGCCATGTACGCTTGTGGAGATCCATGCCTGGCAATGCACTAAAGCCATCTTTTCATTCAATATGTTTTCTGCAGCATGTTTTCCTTCCTTTCTCTTTCACAAACCACAAAAACCAGTTCTACTCTATGCAAATAGAAATGTTAAGGTTTTCCCCCGGAGGGACCTTTGAAATATAGTATCCACTTTATTGCAGTTACATTTCTCAGCACTTTATCTTGCTAAGGTGTTTTGCTGTGTGAGGATGTGGAGAGCGTGATGGCATTGTTAAGCAACTAAATCTGGGGCTGAAAGCTCTGCATGAGTGGCATTTAATTCTTATTCCCTCAGTGCTCTTGGGGAAGTCTCATAATTGCTCTCTCAGTCTCCCCATCTGCAAAACTGGTATAAAACCAGACTTCTTCTCCCTAGGGCATTAGGAGGCTTACTAAGTTAATGTTTTATAAATCACCAAAAGGATTCTAAATGCAAAGTGCTATCATTACCCACCTACCAGATATGATGACACTCATAATGATATATTTATTACCTCATGTTCATTTCTATGGCAATAGCCTGTGCATTTGTAAAGAGATTCTGCTTTCTCTGCCAGGGCAAAAACAGGCAGGTTGTCTGTCACCCAGAGACACATTGGCAAGAGATTGAAAAGTGGATATACGGTTAGTTTTGACCTAAATTTTGTTTTGGGTGTAGAGCCTGTTGTGAAATTTCCTCTTCAAAAAACTGCCCCCTACCTTGCTGTAAATTATTGAAAATAAAATGAGACGTGAATGCTTCTTGGGACATGTTGAGCATGGGGTGTCAACGTAGGAAATTTGAAATTCAGCTGTGAATAGGCACGGTTTATCTCTCTCTCTTTTTTTTTTTTTTTTTTTTTTCTTTTTGGCACACGGGCTTAGTTGCTCTGCGGCATGTGGGATCTTCCTGGAGCTAGGATCAAACCCGTGACCTCTGCATTGGCAGGCGGATTCTTAACCACTGCGCCACCTAGGAAGCCCCAGGGTTTATCTCACTGAGTGCTCAGCAGTGTTTAAAATCACATTCAGACAACAAAGTCAAAAAGGTTATGAATTGTAATTAGGAAGGTATGATAGTTTCTGTTCAGAAGTATGGCCAATGGATGTGTCCTTCCTCTTTGCAGTGCATCAGTGCAAGGAGGTCTCTTTGCGTGGTCTTGGGTCAAAGTTCTTGGATTACTAGGGATCCCCGCATGATGCTCATCATATTCGAGGAAACACTTGACTCTGTTTCAATTAAGTTAACTAATGATGACACAGTTTGTCATGCACTGTCCTCATTGGAGTACTTCTGTAAGAATGATGGAAGTCGGAAATATTGAGGGTTTGTGCTTCTAATGGAGGCTTAGTGAATTATCTCCTCTAGGTCGTGCAGGGATAGCATGGATTGAATCAGAACAGAACAAGTCCATCCTACCTCCACCCAAAATGCTATCTTAAGGTAGGGGACAGGACCTTCTTCAGGAAGTAACAGGTTGGTCCTTTTTCATACGTTCTCCTAGTCGCTATTTTCTAAATGTGCCCTCCTGACCAACGAGGCCTGAACTGGTACCATCAATTCAGTCGCCATCTGGACTCAGGGCCGTTGCACTTGCTGTTTCCTCTGCCTGGAATGCGCTTGCCTCTAATATCTGGCCTGTTTCACTCCCTCACTTCCTTCAGGCCTCTAACCAAAGTCTTTATCTCAGGAAGGCTTCCCTGTCCAGCTTTCAAAAATGTCAGTCCCTGCTGACACTTCCTTTTTCCCTTCTCCATTGTACTTTTCCTTCTTAGAATGTATACTATCTACCATGATATGTATTTCACTCAGTTACCTTCTTTATGGTCTGATTCTCCCATTAGAATATAAATTCCACGAGGGCAAGGATTTTTGTGTTTTTCTCAGTGCTATATACTAGCACCAAGAATAGTGCCTGGTATATAGTAGATACTTAATAAATATTTGTTTACATTGTAAGTGAGCAGTAAATGTGACCATTGAATAGTCTGTGTGCTGTGGTAGACACTAAAGATGTATTTAGTTGCAAGTAGTAACAAAGTAGACTAACGCATGAGGGGGATTTATTGACTCATGTACACATAAGTCTAGAGTCAAGCGATTTTGAGGGCTGGTTTAACACAGAACACGGGCATGTCATCAAAGACCTGGTTCCTTTTTTCCTTTACCTTTTCGTTCTCTCTGCTCTGACTTCCCTGATTTCAACTTCATGCTAAGCCTCCTGGGATCTCATTATCTCATCGTGATGCAAAGATGGGTGCCAACAGCACACTTTCTTTCACATCTGAGGAAACAGAGAGAAAGTTGTCTCTGAGAAATGCTATCAGAAGTGCTAGGAAGCCTCTTTCCAGCAGCCCCCAGCTCACAAGTTCACTCCTGCACCAAACAGTGTGGCCGGAGGTTATGGTGACAGGCTCATCTCAAGAGCCTCGGTTGGGCTTGCTGGTTCCCAAAGGGGGGTGGGTGTGTGTGTGTGTGTGTGTGTGTGTGTGTGTGTGTGTGTGTGTGTGTGTGTGTGTGTGTGTGTGTGTGTGTGTGTGTGTGTGTGTGTGTGTGTGTGTGTGTGTGTGTGTGTGTGTGTGTGTGTGTGTGTGTGTGTGTGTGTGTGTGTGTGTGTGTGTGATGTGGGTACCCTAATGAAAATCAGGATATTGTTGAAAATAAAGCAAATGGATAAAGAGAGAAAATTACAAAAATAGACAAGGGCACTTATTTCACAAAGCCTAAGTTTTCTGCAGGAATTAAGTATGGAATTAGACTCATGTGCTACATGTTATGAAGTGGGAACATGGATGTGAGGGTTTAATGAGACCACATATATAAAGCACTTGAGACTTTTGGACACACTGGGGTCATAACTGCTGTTAAAATTGCTTTTATTGGTACTTCAATACCCAGAAGCCTTGGGAAGGATGTTACGATGGTCATCTCTTTTGGCATCACCAGCTTTGGACCAGGATTTAGCCACAGTGCTGGAAGTCTGCAGTTAATTAACCCTAAGGCATTTGCTTCAGCTCATATGGTAAAAATTTATCCAATTATTTATTTCCTGTTTAGGTCATTTTTATAAAAAAGAAAAAGGTGAACTTAAGTTGTTTAGATTAAGATTTATAGCATATTGCCAGCTCTTTAGTGAAAACTTTCCTGTACATATACAGTATTGCATTGGAGACTTTTAAGGTAGAAGGGAGATTAGTGGTTATAGAGCTATCATCCTTATTTTAGGAATGAAAAACTGAGGCCCAGAGAAGTTAATTTACTCCAAGGCTACGCAGGTGTCCCAAATCATCAAACTCTGATTAAGTTTTTTCCAGATTATGCATCTGGAATTTTCTGTTATTGACATTGGAGAAAATACATGAAATAACTATTTTTATAGACCCTGCAAAGTAGTCTACCTTTGTCCCAAGAGAGCAAGAAATTGAGTGCTTTGGAAGATTTAGTTTTCACAGATGAGAAATGGTCAATTTGATCGTTTTGAGAAATTGGAGACTCAATTTTATTCAGTCTTGTGCCTACACACACGTCCATTGCATGCACACATAATGCATTTGCAGAGAAAAATCTTGCTTGATTAAACTAACTGATCTTGAAAATCAAATCTGAGATCTCAAAGCTCAAAAGATATAAAATCTCACTAGAAAATTTTTAGTCTTTGATATTCAGTTAATTGTCCCTTCAGGACATAGCCTGAAACTAGCTCCCCCCGCCCCTTCAAACTCTGTAGGTTTGCTCTAAGCATTTAGAGCTGGGGGTATCTTTGGGAAGCATATGCCATTGAGTTGGCATTCCCCGGCAGTGTTTTATCCTTAAGTCTCATTGTGTGACCTTGGGTGAGCCAGTTAACCTCTTGATGCCTCAGATAATAAAAACCAGTTCCTCCCTACTGCATAGAGATGTGGTAAAGATAAATTATGCTTCAGTGAATTTTGAATAAGAAATCTGTGAAGATAAATGGATGGTAGTGTTTGAACCTTATAAATCCAAGGAGGAATTATGAGGGAGGTGACTGAGGAAACAGAACAGTAGCTTAGAGCAGAGGGCAAATTCTCAGCACCTAGCATCGTAGAAAGCAATGGTACATATTGTGTCCCCTTCTCTCTCCTTTTTCTTTCTGTATCTCTCCAATCACTCTTCAGTAGAGCCATGCCTCAAAGGTCAAATGCTCTGAAACCAGATTCCAGTCCTGTCTCTCTTTTCAATTCCTTCAAAGGTTTCCAGTTGAGGATATCTGCTGGAGAGCAGAAGATGTCCTATTAGGATGAGCCTTTCCAGTCCTCTCAAGAAAAATGCATTGAGTGGTAATGGAATAGATGTTAGACAGTGGATTGTCTCACTCAACACCTGTTCAATCCCTGCAGAATGTCTTCCTGTTTTATGTTGGCTGGAATGCTAGAATCTACATTCCCCAAATTCCCTTATCATCAGGGTCCCAAGCATGACCAAGTATGACGTAGGGCTGGCCAAACAGGTGAATTCTTGGAAGCTTTGATCAGGAACTGAGTTATGTGGGAAGAAAGAAAGTGATAGAAGTTTCCATCATGCTGGCTTAAATGATGGCAGAGGCAGTGGTGTTAGCTTCCAGCTTTTTCTGGAGCCTTTCTGCTTTGACACCTTCCTAATCCTGGCAGAGTTGGAGTGGTTCTGTAGCCTCCACTGAACAAATATTCTCAAAAAAGGGCATCTTGAATGGGATGTAGGCAGAAGAGGAGGATCTGCATGAGGATTTCTAGACTGGCTGTAGGCATGTGTTTCCTGGCCAAACTCCTTCATTTGTCCTTACCAGTTGCCTTCTTGAGTCTGTATTTGGCCATTAAGCACCAGAGTCGAAGATTGCTTTGTCCCAATTCACTGGAGCATGAGGACAGTTTTGGATAAATGTTGTGTAGCAGGGCAAAATTTTTATTATCTTAATAGCTGGCCAGAGAATTCCTCTTAGAGAGGGATTTTTGCTTAGGAAAATAATTTCATAAACTCGGTGGCTGGAATTGAGAGACTGGAAGGGGTAGTTTGAGTCATAGACCATGGAAGTAAAGCAGCATTTGGAGTTGATGGAAAATGAGAGAGGAGGGAGGAGGAGAGAGAATAGCCAGTGATATGATTGGAAGTTGGGACATGAGGTGGGGTGAAGTGGCTAGCAAAAAATCCTCAGTGGTGGTGTGGACAGATGACTTGTAAGACCAAGGAGGTCTCGGTCCAGTGTGTGAAGTTTGGGTCACTGGTATGTAAGGCCCTTCACTTAAAAAGTAAATAAATAATAACAAAGGGAGTCCAACTCGAGGATGGAAGATGCCTTAGAGGACTGGGGCAGGGAGGGTGGGGGGGAATCGAGGGGGGGGCGTCAAGGAAGGGAGGGAATATGGGGATATGTGTATAAAAATAGTTGATTGAACCTGGTGTACCCCCCCAAAAAAAATAAAATAAAATAATAATAAAAAAAAAAAAGTAAATAAATATATCTTAGACTTCTGAGGTGGCACAGTGGTTAAGAATCTGCCTGCCAATGCAGGGGACACGGGTTCAAGCCCTGCCCTAGGAAGATACCACATGCCACAGAGCAAGTAAGCTTGTGCACCGCAACTACTAAGCCTTCACTCTAGAGCCCATGAACCACAACTATTGCGTCCATGTGCCACAACTACTGAAGCCCATGAGCCTAGAGCCCATGGTCCACAACAAGAGAAACCACCACAATGAGGAGCCCACGCACCACAATGAAGAGTAGCCCCCGCTCACCACAACTAGAGAAAGCCCATGTGCAGCAACAAAGACCCAACAGAGCCAATAAAAAAGTAAATCCAATAAATAAATAAATAAATTTATAAAAAATAAAGTCAGGGACTCTGATTCCTCCAGTTCTGTTTTTTTTTTTAAAGTAAATAAATCTGAGTATACAAACATATTGTGAGGGTGCTTTTCCTTTTCCGTTCCTTCCTTCTTTATTTTCTTCTTTCAGAAATTAAGGGAGGAGCTGAGTTTTACATCTAAATTTATTTCATAGAAAAAAAAAATAGCACACCTCAGATAGTAAAACTATCCATAGGCTTAATGAATTCATTCAAATTGTGTGCCTCAATCCTACCCTGTTGGGATTTTTTTTTTTAAAGGTTTTATACATATGTATTTATTATGTAGTCCTCAAACCCTTAACTGTTTTGTTTTTTTTATTTTCAACATTCTTTTCCCATGGAGGCCATTACAGAGCATTGAGTACAGTTCCCTGTTCCATACAGCAGGTCCTTATTATCGATAGTTTTCTACTTTATATACAGTAGTGTGTATATGTCAGTCCCAGTCTCCCAATTTATCCCTGTCCCACTTATCCCCTGGTAACCATAAGCTTGTTTTCCACATCCATGACTCTACTTCTCTTTTGTAAATAAGCCCATTTGTACCATGTTTTTTAGATTCCACATATAAGCGATATCATACAATATTTGTCTTTCTGTGTCTGACTTGCTGCACTCAGTACAACAATCTCTAGGTCCATCCATATTGCTGCAAATCCCTTAATTGTTAAGGATAACTCAATTTTTTCCAGTATTGTCAGCTATTCTTTCTGGCAGACATGTGATAACACTTTTTAAACAAGGATATTGAGACCAAGGCTCCTGACCTTCCTAATGTGCACTTCCTCCTAATGGGTATTCCACCTCAAAATTATGAGACACAGGGAGATGATTCAAGATAGCAGAGCAGAAGGATGTGCACTCACTCCCTCCTGCAAGAGCACCAGAATCACAAGTGACTGCTGAACACTCATCGACAGGAAGACACTGGAACTCGCCAAAAAAGACACCCCACATCCACAGACAAAGGAGAAGCCACAACGAGATGGCAGGCGGGGTGCGATCACGACAAAATCAAATCCCAGAACTGCTGGGTGGGCGACTCACAAGCCAGAGAACAGTCACACCACAGAAGTCCACCCACTGGAGTGAGGGCTCCGAGCCCCATGCCAGGCCGCCCAAACTGGGGGTCTGCCAATGGGAGGAGGAATCCCCAGAGAATCAAACCCTGAAGGCCAGCGGGGTTTGACTGCAGGACCTTCACAGGACTGCGGTGTTGGAGGGTCGCCTGCAGAGGTAGGGGGCGGCTGCGGCTCACCGCGAGGATGGGGACACTGGCAGCGGGAGTTCCCGGAAGTGCCCACTGGCGCAAGCCCTCCCGGAGTCTGCCATCAGCCCCCTGCCCTGTTGGGATTTACATAAATTTAACATATGCCTTTGGATTTCTACAGTTGTGTAGTAGGGATGTGGACTAGTCTGAAATGTCGAGGAATCCCAAGCTACAATTAGGTGATGTTTCCTTCCAAGGAGCTGTTTGTAGACAGGTTGTTCATTATAAAGTCGCAAGGAGACTGAAATATCCATCATCCATCCATTTCAACATAAAGCAGAAGGTGCGTGTTGAAAAGATAAAAAGATTATGCTCTGTTGACCAGGTGAAAGAAGTTTGTGTCAAAACCAATGTAAGGACAGAGAGCAGGGAGATGGACCATGGGGTCACCAATAGCAGAAAGTGGGGAAAAAGAAGGTAAAAAAGGGATGGATTCAGAAGAGCAGGAAGAGGGTAAGTATCAAGTCTGGACTGAAAGGAGGAATATATTCTCACATCTCAAAATGGTGCGTGAGGACAAGTGAGAAAGGGAAGGACAGTGGAGAGCTGAGGAGTGTTACAGGGAGAATGCGTGAGTTTAAGGAGTGGGGACATTTATAAAGGAAACAGCTAGACACAGGCAGAGCAGTATAGTTGTTTTGCAGGAAATTTCAGGGGGGCCACGAGATGGGCCAAGGGAATGATGGTAGGAAAGACGAAGGGACCATCTTGGGATAAGCTCCTGTGAAATGGAAATTAGAAGTCAACCACTGTTTTTCTTGCATGTTTAATCTAAAGAGAGTTGCATTATGATTGAGTCAGATAATTTGAGATATGTGAAATCTACATTCATGCTCACATCCCTGCATCTGTTTTTATGTTAGAGACTATAACTGAGGAAATGAGATCTTACCAAACAACACAAGGGAAGCTTTAGGTTTTCAGATTTGTCAAATCAATCTATCTATCTATCTATCTATCTATCTATCTGAGGTAGAAAGACAGAATGAATATAGGTTTTATTCTTGAGCAATAGCATCCTCTCTCTTATGCTGTAGTTTTCCTTCCTGCTGTGTCAGTGGGGCCTTCTTCCCTGAGTACAGGGAGGAGTGGGACATTTCACCCCAAAGGTCTGCTGCTTTTAGTGTGGCTGGTTCAGGAGCATGATGGGAAGGCAGCCGGAAGGCCCTACTGTCCATTGCAAGATCTAAACTTGATCCAAAGGCTGAGAATTGGCCTGAATAGAATGCCAGTATGAAGAGTGGCTTCAGGGACAGAACATGTTGTAATTGGAGAGCAAGAGGCAGAAAGGCTGACAAGTCCGGAAACCCAGAGGTGAAGTAGGGGTTCCCTTGACAAGGAAGCCCCTAAAATGCTAGTCTGTAGCATTCTTCATCTCAGGTTCTGGAATCAGGCAGACTTCATAGGGATGCCCACTCCATCACTTACTGGCATGTACCTTTGGGTAAATCATTTTGTCTCCTCAGTCACAAAGCTTAAAGAATACTAATAACTACCACATAGGGTTTTTATGATGATTAAATGAATTAGTACATGTAAAGCACTTGAAAAAAAGCCGGTACAGAGTAAGTGCTATATAGTTATGTGTTTTCTCCTCCTCCTCCTCTTCCTCCTCCTCCTCCTCATTTCTTATGTGCCAGGCACAGAGGGCAGTGCTTAATCTGGAATATATACTTTAATTGCCATAACAATTCTATTAAGAGGTGTTATCCCTATTTTTCAAATGAAGAAACTGGGACTTGGAGAAATTAAGTAATTTGTTAAGTAGTAAGTATTGGAATTAGGTTTTAAACCTAAAAAAGCTGAATCTAGAGCCCCAGTGCTTAACTTCAGAAAGTGGTCTCGGCACATAGATACTACTATCATCATTTGAAATAGAATTGGTGTGGGGTGGCGGGAAAGAGTTAATACAAGAAATTAAGACAGAAAGATGGGGGTTGATAATACTTAATACTAATCAGATGTCAGATACAGAAGAGAGATGTCAAAATTAATGTTTGGATATACAGATTGAGGGTGCTGCTGTTATCTCGTAATGATCCAGTTATGTCAGAGATACAATTCAAGAGCAATCAACTTGGTCTTGACCAGGTGTTTTAGATTTGTTTGAGCAGGACAGAATCTAGTACAAAGATTGCTATGGGGGTTCTTCTTCAGCCTTGGTGGTGGATGTTGTTGTCTATAGCACGCTCCTTGGAGCCATTGTCAGGATCAGGGTGGTGGAGCCAGAGGTACCAGGAGTCAGATGTGAGTCAATTCTTATTTTACAATATTGAATTTAAAGGGTGAAGGAATTTCCTTTTATAACATGAGGGGTCAGCCTCTGTTTCTTCTCTCCTCCTTTTTATATCCCTCCCCCCACTCTATCTCCAGAGTTTAGCCCAGGGCCTACAGCAAAGTAAGTTCATAGAAAGTATTGACAGACTGAGTGCCCTCAGACTGAACTTGTTTCTGCCGCTCTTGGGCTATGTAAGCTATTCCATTGCCTTTCGGTTTCATTCTACCCTTTGTAAAATGGGAGTAATGATGCTTATCTTCAAAGGTGGTAAGGATTAAATTATATAATGTATATAAAATGCTCTTATGTACCATGTGATATACAGAAGGTGCTGATGGATATCAGTTTCCTTTCCTGTTCTAGCAATCAGGGTCTGCTGGAAGGAAACAATAGAATTCATCCCCAAATGGTTCAAAAAGAGACTGATGGATGGGGTACTTACAGAGGCGTTGGTGGGGTTAAGAGTATACAAAAGCAAGGTGACACACTTAACCTTTCCCATCCTTAGGTCTGAGGGGGGCAGAGGCAAGAGAGAGCCAGAATTGTGGGGCTGGGGCTGCCAGTGAGGGCTGTTGCTATGGAAGCATGAGGGAACTAGGAAGAATTACTCTTACCCACTCAGCTCCCTTCCTCCACCTGGAAGGCAGCCAACAGAGAGCATCCAGGGCAACTCAGTGCAGGGTAGAGAAGGATGAGAATAGGTGTGGGTGTGAGTTGGGTGGATGGAAAATCGAGAGCCACCAGTACCTGTAGCGAACAGTAAAGAAAGATGATAAGGAGAAAAATACAACTCGCTTCTAATCGTCTAGAAAAGCATCCTTTTCTGCTTTGTGGTACAGAGAGATCCCGAAGCACTGGGCTTCTAAAAACAGCACCGAAGGGATTTACTTGGAATACATTTTAGTTAGAGTAGCAGTAGTTCTGTGGGACTTTCATAGCTGAGATTTGGAAAAATATCTTTTCTGTGCTTAAATGAATGTGGGAAATGCTGAGTTGAACAAAATTAAATAGATTTACTCCCTGAAAGGTTTCTCAGAGCCTTTGCTAACTAGGGAGCATTTTGAATCTCTCTGTGGGAGATGTAATGTAGAGCCTTCCCCAGATCTGTTTTCTTGGAGCATTTCATGGATAAACATTCCTTGGAATATAGCGAAGGAAATTCTGGTCTAGGAGTTACAGCTGTCGACTGAAAAAAGATGCACAACGTGAGAGTTGTGAGTTAAATTTTATTTGAGGCAAAATGAGGACTATAGCCTGGGAGGCAGCATTTCAGATAGCTCTGAGGAACTGCTCCAAAGAGGTAGGGGGAAGGTCAGTGTTACAAATGACTGTAGTGAAGGGGGTACGTGCAGTCAAGCACACATTTGGGCAGAGGCTTGCTGCTAGTTACAAGGAGCAGATATCACCATTAATGATTTCAATGCTTTTCTAGACGCGACAGAATGCAAGAATTTGGGCTCATAAAATTTTCTCCTGAAAATATCTAACTGACTGAAGACCTCTTCTGCCAGTGTTTCCCAGAGCACAGAGTGCCTCATTCCTGATCACAGCCCTGAGGACATTTCAGGGTATGTTGGAGGTCAGTGGCTGCAGTGGCTAGTGACCTGTTCCTTGTAGAGGCAGATGGCAAGTGCTAATTTTCAGTTGGCACAGCCTAGGGGAAACGCATGACCCTCTTCCCTCTGCTTCTCAGATGCAAGCTGGGGCCCAGACTTCCTGAGTCAGAATCCTCGATTTCCATACATGGATCAGCATGTGGTTCTAAATGCCGTTGTGTGAGATATCCTTTCCGTTTCTCTGATCATTTAGAAAGGTAGTTGCCTTGGATTAGTTCAGCATTAGCAGGGGTGTCCTAATGGAGAGTTGAGCCGTACACATAGTGGTCTTCAAGCTAAGGCCTCTATTGACAAGGATTTATCCCTATTGGGCCTTCTCAGGGCAAGCTGGCTGTGTCCACTTTCTCAGTATCATTTGAAAAGTATCTTACGTGTGTAAAACATCAAGGAATACAAAAAGGGCTGAACACCATCTCTGTTGCCAAGAACTCAGAATCTTGTTGTGAAGGCATACAAACACATAAACTGGTCAGAAAATAATGCCACATCACCCTTGATCAAATGCTGGAACCCATTGTGGAACCAAAGGGGTGTCACATAGTTGGTTGTGATTATGCAGATGAAGAAAGCAAGGTTCTCAGAGGTTAAGCAGCCCCATCTGGACCTCACAGGTGGTGGGATTTTTTTTTTAAGCTCTTTATTGGAAAATAATTGCTTTACACTCTTGTACCAGCTTTTGAGGTACACCAAAGTGAATCAGCTGTATTTATACACATATTCCGATATCCCCTCCCTCCCATGACTCCCTCCCGCCCTCCCTGTCCTGGCCCTCTAAGGCATCATTCATCATCGAGTTGATCTCCCTTTGTTATACAGCAACTTCCCATTGGCTATCTGTTTTACAGTTGGTAGTATATATATGTCTATGCTACTCTCTCACTTCATCCCAGCTTCCCCTTCACCTTCCGCCCCCCACCCCCAACCTCGTCTCCTCCAGTCCATTCTCTGCATCTGCATCCTTATTCTTGCCCTGTCCCTGGGTTCATCAGTACCATTTGTTTTCTTTTTAGATTCCATATATATGAGTTAGCATACAGTATTTGTTTTTCTCTTTCTGGCTTACTTCACTCTGTGTGACAGACTCTAGGTCTATCCACGTCATTACTATAGCTCCATCTCATTTCTTTTTATGGCTGAGTAATATTCCATTGTACATATGTACCACATCTTCTTTATCCATTCATCTGTTCATGGACATTTAGGTTGCTTCCATGTCGTAGCTATTGTAAATAGTGCTGCAGTGAACATTATGGTACATGTTTCTGTTTGGATTATGGTTTTCTCTGGGTATATGCCCAGGAGTGGGATTACTGGATCATATGGTAGTTCTATTTGTACTTTTTTAAGGAACCTCCAAACTGTTTTCCATAGTGGCTGTACCAACTTACATTCCCACCAACAGTGCAGGAGAGTTCCCCTTTCTCCACACCCTCTCCAGCATTTATTGTTTCTAGATGTTTTGATGATGGCCATTCTGACTGGTGTGAGGTAATACCTCATTGTGGCTTTGACTTGCATTTCTCTAATGATTCGTGATGTTGAGCATCTTTTCATGTGTTTGTTGGCCATCTGTGTGTCTTCTTTGGAGAAATGTCTATTTAGGTCTTCTGCCTATTTGTGGATTGGGTTATTTGCTTTTTTGGTATTAAGCTGCATGAGCTGCTTATATATTTTGGAGATTAATCCTTTGTCCATTGCTTCGTTGGCAAGTATTTTCTGCCATTCTGAGGGTTGCCTCCTTGTCTTGTTTATGATTTCTTTTGCTGTGCAAAAGCTTTTAGGTTTCATTGGGTCCCATTTGTTTATTCTTGATTTTATTTCCATGATTCTAGGAGGTGGGTCCAAAAGGATCTTGCTTTGATGTATGTCATAGAGTGTTCTGCTTACGTTTTTCCTCTAGAAGTTTTATAGTGTCTGTCCTTACGTGTAGGTCTTGAATCCATTTTGAGTTTATTTTTGTGTATGGTGTTAGGAAGTGTTCTCATTTTATTCTTTTACATGTAGCTGTCTAATTTTCCCAGCACCACTTATTGAAGAGGCTGTCTTTTTTCCATTGTATATTCTTGCCTCCTTTGTCAAAGATAAGGTGCCCATATGTGCTTGGGCTTACCTCTGAGTTTTCTATTCTGTTCCATTGATCTTCCTTTCTGTTTTTGTGCCAGTATCATACTGTCTTGATCACTATGGCCTTGTAATATAGCTTGAAATCAGGAAGCCTAATTCCACCAACTGCATCTTTCCTTCTCAAGATTGCTTTGGCTATTTGGGGTCTTTTGCATTTCCATACAAATCGTAAGATTTCTTGTTCTAGTTCTATGAGAAATGCCATTGGTAATTTGATAGGGATTGCATTGAATGAGTAAATTTCTTGGGGTAGTGCATTTTCACAATGTTGATTCTTCCAATACAAGAACATGGTATGTCTCTCCATCTGTTTCTGTCATCTTTGGTATTTATTTTTTTAAGCTCTTTATTGGAATATAATTGCTTTACACTCTTGTACCAGCTTTTGAGGTACACCAAAGTGAATCAGCTGTATTTATACATATCGTCTTTGATTTCTTTCATCGTCTTATAGTTTTCTGCATACAGGTCTTTTGTCTCCTTATGCAGGTTTGTTCCTCGGTATTTTATTCTTTTTGTTGCAGTGGTAAATGGGAGAGTTTCCTTAATTTCTCTTTCTGTTTTTTGGTTGTTAATGTATAGGAATGCAAGAGATTTCTGTGCATTAATTTTGTATCCTGCTACTTTAGTAATTTCATCGGTTAGTGCTAGCAGTTTTCTGGTAGAGTCTTTAGGGTTTTCTATGTATAATATCATGTCATCTGCAAAGAGTGACAATTTTACTTCTTTTCCAATTTGGATTCCTTTTATTTCTTTTCTGATTGCTGTGGCTAACACTTCCAAAACTATGTTGAATAATAGTGGTGAGAGTGGATACACTTGTCTTGTTTCTGTTCTTAGAGGGAATTCTTTCAGTTTTTCCCCATTTAGAACAATGTTGGCTTTTGGTTTCTCATATATGGCTTTTATTATGTTGAGGTAATTTCCTTTTATGCCCACTTTCTGGAGAGTTTTTATCATAAATGGAGGTTGACTTTTGTGAAAAGCTTTTTCCGCATCTATTGAGATGATCATATGGTTTTTACCCTTCAGTTTGTTGATATGGTATCACACTGATTGATTTGCATATATTGAAGAATCCTTGCATTCTAGGGATAAACCAACTTGATCATGGTTGGTGATCTTTTTAATGTGCTGTTAGATTCTGTTAGCTAGTATTTTGTTGAGAATTTTTGCATCTCTATTCATCAGTGATATTGGCCTGTAATTTTCTTTTTTTGTGACATCTTTGCCTGGTTTTGGTATCAGGGTGATGGTGGCTTCATAGAATGATTTTGGGAGTGTTCCTCTTTCTGCTATATTTTGGAAGAGTTTGAGAAGGATAGGTGTTAGCTCTTCCCTAAATGTTGGATAGAATTTGCCTGTGGAGCCATTTGGCCCTGGGCTTTTGTTTGTTTGGCAATTTTTAATCACAGTTTCAATCTCCATACTTGTGATTGGTCTGTTCATATTTTCCCTTTCTTCCTGGTTCAGTCTTGGAAGATTGTATTCTTCTAAGAATGTATCCATTTCTTCCAGGTTATCCAATTGATTGGCATATAGTTGCTTGTAGTAGTCTCTCATGATCTTTTGTATTTCTGAGGTGTCCATTGTTACTTCTCCTTTTTTATTTCTAATTCTGTTGATTTGCGTCTTCTCCCTTTTTTTCCTGATGAGTCTCGCTAATGGTTTATCAGTTTTCTTTATCTTCTCAAAGAACCAGCTTTTAGTTTCATTGATCTTTGCTATTGTTTCCTTCCTTTCTTTTTCATTTATTTCTGCTCTGATCTTTATGATTTCTTTCCTTCTGGTCACTTTGGGGTTTCTTTGTTCTTCTTTCTCTAATTGTTTTAGGTGTGTAAGGTTAGGTTGTTTATTCGAGATTTTTCTTGTTTCTTGAGGGAGGAGTGTATTGCTATAAACTTCCCTCTTAGAACTGCTTTTGCTGCATCCCATAGGTTTTGGGTTGTTGTGTTTTCATTGTCATTTGTTTCTAGGTATTTTTTGATTTCCTCTTTGATTTCTTTAGTGATTTCTTGGTAGTATAATAGTGTATTGTTTAGCCTTCATGTTTTTGTATTTTTTGCAGTTTTTTTCCTGTAATTGATATCTAGTCTCATGGCACTGTGGTCTGAGAAGATGCTTGATATGATTTCGTTTTTTTTTTTGAATTTACCAAAGCTTGATTTGTGACCTAAGATGTGATCTATCCTGGAAAATGTTCCGTGTGCACTTGAGAAGAAGTGTATTCTGTAGTTTTTGGATGGAATGTCCTATAAATAACAATTAAGTTATTACGAGATGGTCTAATATGTCATTAAAACTTGTGTGTCCTTATTTATTTTCTGTGTGGATTATCTGTCCATTGATGTAGGTGGGGTGTTCAAGTCTCCTACTATTATTGTGTTCCTGTCGATGTCCCCTTTTATGGCTGTTAGTATTTGCCTTATGTATTGAGGTGCTCCTATGTTGGGTACATAGATATTTACAATTGTTATATCTTCTTCTTGGATGAATCCCTTGATCATTATGTAGTGTCCTTCCTTGTCTCTTGTAATAGTCTTTAAAGTCTAATTTGTCTGATATGAGTATTGCTACTCCAGCTTTCTTTTGACTTCCATTTGCATGGAATATCTTTTTCCATCCCTTTACTTTCAGTCTGTATGTGTCCCTTGGTCTGAAGTGGGTTTTTGTAGGCAGTATATAGAAGGGTCTCATTTTTGCTTCCATTTAGCCAGTCTGTGTCTTTTGGTTGGAGCATTTAATCCATTTACATTTAAGGTGATTATTGACATGTGTGTTCCTATTACCATTTTCTTAATTGTTTTGGGTTTGTTTTTGTAGGTCTTTTCTTTCTCTTGTGTTTCCTATTTAGGAAAGTTCCTTTAGCACTTGTTGTAAGGTTAGTTTGGTGGTGCTGAATTCCCTTAACTTTTGCTTGCCTGTAAAGCTTTTTATTTCTCTGTCAAATCTAAATGAGATTTTTGCTGGGTAGAGTATTCTTGGCTGTAGCTTTTTCTCTTTCAGGACTTTCAGTATATCCTGCCATTTGCTTCTGGCCTGCAGAGTTTCTGCAGAAAGATCAGCTGTTATCCTTATGGGTTTCCCCTTATATGTTATTTGTTGCTTTTCTCTTGCTGCTTTTAATATTTTTTCTTTGTGTTTAATTTTCATTAGTTTGATTAATATGTGCCTTGGTGTATTTCTCCTTGGGTTTATTCTGTATGGGACTGTCTGTGCTTCTTGGACTTGATTAATTATTTCCTTTCCCCTCTTGGGGAAGTTTTCCAATAAAACCTCTTCAAATATTTTCTCAGACCCTTTCTTTTTTTTTCTTCTTCTGGGATGCCTATGATTCGAATGTTGGTGCTCTTAATGTTATCACTGAGGTCTCTGAGACTGTCTTCCATTCTTTTTATTCTTTTTTCTCTTTCCTGCTCTGTGGCAGTTATTTCCCCCATTCTGTCTTCCAACTCACTTATTCATTCTTCTGCCTCAGTTATTCTGCTGTTCATACCATCTAGGGTATTTTTAATTTCAGTTATTTTGTTGTCCATTACTGTTTGTTTGCTCTTTAGTTCTTCTGAGTCCTTATTAACTGTTTCTTATATGTCTGTATTTGTTATCGAGGTTTGGATCATCTTTATTATCATTACTCTGACTTACTCTGAATTCTTTTTCAGGCAGTTTTCCTATTTCCTCTTTATGTATTTGGTCTTGTGGGGTTTTTTCCTGCTCCTTTGCCTGCATGGTGTTTCTTTGTTTTCTCATTTTGTGTAATTCATAGGATTTGCTGTCTCCTTTCCCTATGCTGCCTAGTAGTAATTCCTCTTGTTTCTGCTCTCTGCCCCCCCCCTCTGGTGGGGGTTGTCCAGTGTCTCGAGTAGGCTTCCTGATGGAGGTGTCTGGTGTCTGCCTTCTGGTGTTTGGCTCTGTGTCTTTTGTCTCTGATGAGCAGGGCCATGTCAGGTAGTATGTTTTAGGGTATCTGTGAGGTTAATATGGCTTTAGGTAGTCTGTGTGCTGATGGATGTGTTTGTGTTCCTGTCTTGTTTGTAGTTTGCTGTGAGGTGTCCAGCACTGACAGTTGCAGACAGTCAGATGAAGCTGAGTCTTAGACTCTGATACAGGGCTCTGTGAGAGTTCTGTGCAGTTAATCTTCCCTGTGTCTGAGGACTCCCTAGTAGTCTAGCATCCTGGATTGAGTGCCCCCTCCCCAGAGCCTCCTACTTGACTTCTGATGGTGTAGTCCAGTCTTCAGTGGTTGTTTGTCCCGGCATTAAAGGGGTTTAAAGAAGACTGTCCAACCCCCAGACTAATGGCAGAGTGTTGAGTCAAACAAATACTAAGTCAAGGAAACACATACATGTATAAGACACACAAATACTGGGTCCAATAGAATATAAGGCACTAGAAAGACCTGACAGAAGAACCCCAATATGCCATTTGACAATCAAAGAGATAACCAACAGAAATTCAAAACCAAAAAAAAAAAAAAAAAAAAAAAACACCACACAAACACAAACTCAGGGTGATTTTGAAAGCTAGGATCAAATATAATAAAGAACGACAGTACCACCAGACAGACTGAAGATTCTGAGAATGAAATCAGACAACTGTACTTAGAACTAAGATAAAGACAAAACCTAATAATAAAAACCAAAGCGGTGTGTCATGTGGAGAATAAAGCAGGGAAACAGAGTAGGCTGATAATATTGCTTATAAGTATATTAAGATAAAATAAACTAAAAAAGGATAGAAGACAGGGCAACAGAAGAGCGTAGTGTGGATGAAATATGAAAAAAAGAAAAGAGAGAAAAAAATAGAAATATATAAAAGATAGAGAAGGAAAGAGGGTAGAAGAAATAAAGTTACCACTACAAAAAACTTAGCTAGAAGTAGAAATATGTAAAAAGTCTAAAAATAAAAATAAAAGAAAAAATTGAATAAAAGAATAAAAAAATATGTTATAGTACATGTATATCCCTTAGGACTAAGATTGTAATTAATTAAAAAAAAAAAGAAAGCAGACATATACAAACACATATCGAGGGAAATTTTGAAAGCTAGGATCAAATATAATAAAGAGTGAGAGTACAATCAGACAGACTGAAGATTCCTAAAACATAATCAGACAGTTATAATCAGAACTAAGATAAAGACCAAATCTAATAATAAAAACCAAAGCAGTGTGTCATCTGGATAGTAAAGCAAGGAAACAGAACTGAGTGATAATATTGGTTATAAGTATGTTAAGATAAAAGAAACTAAAAACAGAAGACAGTGCAATAGAAGAGTGTAATGTGACTGGAAATATGAAAAGAAAAAGAAAGAAATAGAAATGTATAAAATATAGAGATGAAAAGAAGGTAGGAAAGATACAGTCAGCACTACAAAAAACTTAGCTAGAAATAGAAATATATAAAAAGGCTAAAAATAAAAATAGAATAAAAACCAGAATAAAAAATATTATAAAACATGTAGATCCCTTGGTAGTAAGATCATAATTAATTAAAAAAAATCTAGTACTGACCCAGATCAATAGAATTAATACTAATATTTCTGTTTCCTTGGGGTCTCAGCTGTAAGTGTCCTTCTACCCACCTTGGGCTTTTTGTATTACTCTGCGACCAGCAGAGCTTCCTTTATTGTTCGTCTGTAAGTGCCGGTGTGTGGAGAGAGAGAGGGTACAATAGTGGCTCCTTCCCCTGGGAGTGAGTGAGCAGTGGCACCCTGCCTGGTTCACGGTGGCTTGGGTGGCTCAGGCTGAGAGAGCTACTCCAACCATGGCTCTCCCCCCGCTACGACTTCACTGTGACACCCGGCCTGGGTCATGGCAGCTCAGTTGGCCATGGTGGTGCCTGTTGCAGAGGGAAGCTGGTGGCTTTGGTGTAAACAGAATGTCTCCAGAGCTGGGCTACTCTGCAGACTTTTGGCTCTCAGCTGCAGGCAGTCTAGGCCAGCCCCACCTGGGGGCCTTTGTTATCCCTGAGTACATTAGCCAGGCCCAGAGGGGTCCTTCCTTTGCCTGTCTCAGTTGCTGAGAGAGAGGCTACACCCACGGCTCCTCCCCCTGCTTGAGTCAGCAGTCTCCAGTTGCCTCCATGGCCGCCCAGCTTTCTGCGGTAGGCACTCTCCACTACGGATTTCATCCCTCCTGTCCTCTCAGTCCATCTTGCCACTGCCAACAATGTTTCTCACCCTGAACCAGTTCTCCAGTTCCCATGTTCCAGCTCCCAGACCCCCTGTTCAGCTGTGAACCAATGTCTCAGTCCGGACACGCTGAGCCATGGTGCAGACCCTCTGTGTGTTTCTCACTCTTTCCCATCTGCCACAGCTCAGCTGCTTCACCCTCTTTGAACAGTCCCAAATGCCTCCCTTCTGACCTAGGAAAATTCCCCGTTGGAGAAGGGGTTTCCCCCTCAGAGAAGGGATGTTTTCCTGAATTCAGCAAACTCCCCTCTGTTTAAGATCCCCCTGCCCCAGGGTGTGGGACCCGTCCCTTTCCTTTCTTCTCCTCCTCTTTCTCCTTTCTTTTTTATTTTCCCTGTGTCCTACCTAATTATGTTGGGATCTTTGCCATCCTTTCTGGTGTCTGAGTTCATTTGCTGGTCTCCAGCTGGTTCTCTGTGGGAGTTATTGCGTCTTTTGGTGTATTCCTGATGCATCTATGGAGAGGGATGCATTCCAGGTCCTTCTACTTTGCCGCCATCTTTCCCCAATCAGGTGGTGGGATTTTAATAGGTAGATGGGTGGGGGGGAACTGGTGGGTGTTAAGGGAGGGGAGATAGAAGGAGGGGGAGAAAGAGAGGTAATTTCAGGCACACAAAACTGCCAGAATGGGAATAGCAGGGTTTTGGCAGGCAAAGCCTGTCTTCCTTCAGGTGATAGATTCGTGGAAAGAAAGGACCAGGCTTTGACTATTTTACCTCTGAAGCCAAACTGACTGCTCTTGGTGGATTTCATTTAAGCAGACTTTTGGAGCCTTCCTTCAATCAGTTCCTTGAGTTGCTGATGAACAGTGTGGGTTTGACTTCTCCCTGTGGGCTCTTGGTGCACTTTTCACCCCCTGAAAGTTAATTAGAGGAAGCAAACCCCCACACACCTCTCACAGTGATACATCTGTAAGGAGCCCGGTAAATTGGATTGGGGACCAGAGTGAATTTAACTCGAGGTTGTTTTTTTTCTGCAGAGAAATTGCCAAAACAGAAGCCTTGTTAACTCTCTGAAATTTAACAGAAAGTTTTCCTTTTTAAAATTCCTCTGTCTGATAGAACCTTCTGAAAATATGCTCTTAACAGTGTGTTAGCTCAGGGGCCATACATCCTGCACGTGGAGAAATAAAGACTTGTTTATTCTTGGTGTATCTGTTTAGTTTTGTTACTACTTTTCCATCCCCTCTTTCTCACTCCAGCCACAGCATACAGAAAACAGCACCAGGAAAAATCATGAGATTTTTGTGCCAGTTTTTACTCTTTGCCTTAGGTCTACTTAGGAAGGGAGACTTTTATGCTTTAGTGATTAAGAGCACCAGCTTTGTCATCCTGTGCACCTGAGTTTACTCCATTGGTGGCCAGGCTGTTAAGGAATTTTCAGCTGAAAGCTTAGTATTAGATGCATCGCTTCCCGCTGTAGCAGGTAGGTTTATATTTCCTGTCTTGGATTTCCTAAAACCTAAAAGAAACAAACAAACAAAAAAAACAAAGCCCCCCAAAACCAGTTCTGCTCTTCATTCATTTCATTTGTTTTTTCATTTAGTCAAGTATTTATTGAGCACCTACTATGTGCCGGGATGTGGACAAGATGCAATGAGTTCCTATGATTGAGTTTGTTCTAGGTGATGAGAGGAGACAGGTAAACAGGTTTATTTGGTTACTGCGTATATGACAACTTCAGGTAGGATAATGACAACATTAAGTTAAAAAATACCACCAAGTGGTACATGCAATGAAGAAAACAAAACAGGGTAAAGCTGGCCAGTGACTAGGGTTGGGGGAAGGGCCAAGTTAGATGAGGTGGTCAGGGAAGGCTTCTCAGAGGAGGTGGCTTTGAGCTGAAGAACTGGAAAGAACCAGCCATGCAAAGACGTGAGAGGAGAGTATTTCAGACAGAGGGCAGGGCAGTTGCAAAGGCCCTGTGGCCATGGGAATGAGTTGCTCTGGAACGTAGTGAGGTCCAGCAGTGGGTGCTCAGGTTGAAGACAGGCTGCAGGATCCCCTTTGACCTAAAAGCAGGAAAGCTAGTGGTCAGCAGAAATGGGTGGTCCACATGCTATTGGGGGCTGGCTGTGCCTTGTCTTGTCAAGCCATGGCTGCACAGTTGTCATGCATCCAGCAAAATGCATCTTACCCAAAATGCAGCTAAGAGAGGGGCTCCCCAGACTGGCGTGGGAGGAGAGGGGCTGCAGGCTCTGACCTGGTGACTGTCACAGCTTCCTGTTTTGTGTTTTGGTTCAGTTTTAAGGCTTTACACTGGAAAGCTGCCACTAAGAGGGTCCCCTGCCCCTATTTTCAGTGATCTCCGCTAGTTGCTGAGGGGTCGGGAGAGGGGAGGGTAGCAGGGAGGCAGTAGGAGTGGGTAAGCCCCAGCTGTTGCCTTTGCCACACTGATTGGGATGGATCTTACTTGTGGCCTGGGCAGTAGGAGGCTGAAATGCAAGGATGCTTGGATGAGTGGAAGACATCATTGTTCACCTTGGCTACATGTTGGAGTCATCTGGAGTGAGTGTGTTTTCAAATTCTGAAGCCCAGGACTCCACCCTCCCACCCAGACATTTCCGATTGAATTGGTCTAGAGTGAGACTTGGACTTAGGTATTTTTCCCAAAGCCCCCAAGTGGAATACCGTGTGGCCTTGCCACACAGGCTGTGGACCTGTGGTCTAGAGTGATAAACGATCTGCTTTGTTTGTTGTTGTTTTTTTGTTTCTTTTTCCTAAGACATTTATCCATGTCTTTGACTTGAGAACCAGGCTTCTTTACCTAATTCCGAAGACCTTCTCCTCAGAAAGTAGAGTGGAAGTGGCATCCCAGGGGCTTTGATAGCAACCTGAAAACAGGTGTGTGTGTGTGGGGGTGTGTGTGTTGTGAGTGGTGTAAGTACATGCACATATATGTAGATGGTGTGAGGATGTGTATGTAGTACCTGTGTAAGGTGTATCGTGTGTGTATATGGTATATGGGGTATGTGTGGTATGAACAGTGTGTGTGTGTATATGTTTCATTTGTATGCTCTGTGTGGGATCTGTGTGTGTAATATGGAGGGTTTGTGTGTGGTACATGTAGATGGAGGGTACATGGTATGTGTGGTGTATGTAAGTTCATGTGGTGTGTGTCTGTGTGTGGCGTGGACATGTGGTTTGAGTTGATGTGTGGTTTGAGTTGATGTGTGTGTTTCTATTTTCATGCTCTGTATTGGTGGTGCATGTGATGTGTGAATTGAGGTGAATCTTCCATCACATGTGATGACCTTGGTTAAATTACTTTGCCTCTCTTAGTCCTGACTTCCATATGTGAAATGTGGAATGTCCATAATTTCTCTTCCCCATATGCCTGCTTTAAGGATTATATGAGATAATGCGCATAAAATTCCTTTGGCACGGTGTTTAGCACAGAGTAAGCCCTCAGTGAAAGTTGTATGATGGAGATGAAGTCTTGATGAATTTCCTTAACCTTTCTGAGTCCTACTTTCTCTATCAGTTAAATGGGAATAACTATTACAAATAGTGTTATGGCAAAAATGAAATGAGTTAGTATCCTCAAACCTCTGTTCTGAGTTAAAGTGCTACACAGAGGTAGGTGTGTCTGTCAGTCTCATTTTATTGAAATATCTTCCTACATCTGCTAGGCCTGGCTGATTTTTTTGTTTTAAATAAGTAGAGGTCTGTTACCTCTTCCTGATCTTGATCTTAAGATTGGTTGACATCATAGAAGTAGGTATGTACACCAGTGCTCCTGTTGCAGAAATCAGTCTGTCGAGAAACCAAGCACCACACTCAGAGGGTTGGAGAACTCAGGTTTATTAAGCCGGCAGCCTCAGATGAGCTAACGCTCCAAAGTTCTGGGCCCCGAGCTGAGGGTGAGCTTTACTTTTATAGGGGTCAGTGCACATGTTTACAGTTAGCATGGATAGATTGGTTACTTGGTTTACAGAGCACAGATGTTTCCAAACAGAAACTTGCAAGAACAGGTGAGGAACATTCCTTTTTTAGCAAAACATCTTATGGTTACATTGGATTGCTAGGTCATCCTGTTTTTTTGTTTTTCTCACTCAGCAAGCATATTTTACAAAAGCATAACAAGCATGGAGTTATTTTTAGCTGAGTGCAAGTTTCTAATTTTCCTTTTCACTCCCTGAAGTGAAGCGCTTGATCTGATGTGCTTGGGGTATCAGAGTATTTAAACCACTCTTGAAGAATGTGGGCAAATCTATTTCTAAGGCCCTGCTATACCTTGTCACAATTCTGTATGTTTTCTAGCAAAGGAAGTTTGGCAGGGGAGGGGAGTTAATAGGTTTTTGTTTGTGCAAAGCATTTGTTTTCTAGCAACAGTAGCATCAGTGTGATTGAGAGAATTTATACTTTTAATCTATTTCCTGATCCCAGTTCTCCCCTTATCGACCCTCATTTCTGCCTATTGCTCCCAGTGTAGCCATTTGACAGGTGGTATGTTTTTGCTTGACATTGGTTAAGTTTCCAACTGTATTGCTCAAAACAAGTTCATGCTAAATGTTGAACCAGCAAGGATGCCTGCAATTTTGGGCTAGAGACATTGTTTCAGATGTTTGTTAAAAACTCAGTCAGTATTTGTTTTCTTGTCAAAGAAGTCCTGGGCACATTGGGGGTTGGAGGAAGGGAAGGACAACAGTTGAGCTTGTGATAATATTGACCTTGATCAGCCACTAAAATACTGTGGACTCTTAGATGTAAATTTATTAGCATTTTCATGTTATGAAATCTCAAACTTTTGTCTGTGCAATTGACAGTTGTGAAGATGATCCTTAAAATGAAAATTCCCTCAAATGAGTTTTTTTAATTAAACAAAAATATGCAAACATGAAATTATAGAGCTTTTTTTTCCCCCTTCTGAGAATGAGCTTGAGAATGAAATATTTTAGGTACAGGGTACTTTATATCTTTGTGTTCTTTTTTTAAACTGTCTATTCTCATGGGCTTTTACCTAATTATATCCTGAGCGATTTCTGTGATTTGGCCTCAACTGCTTCCCTGTCTTTTTGCATTCACATAGACTTTCTCACCGAAACATCTGATCTCGCAGATTTGTTTTCTGTAATTTTCATTTATGTCACCTCTTAGAACCTCAGAATGACCTTTCTAAATTATTTTTCTGAAATTCATGAGATGCCTCCTTCCTGTTGCTGCAGATGGCACGTAGACAGTTGGGACTTTTTATGTTTCTCATAACCTTCTTAGAGAAGATGGATTTTAGTCCAGGCATTTAAAATACAATTGCGTTTTTATCAGGTATTTTCCAAATCATAAAGTTGCTAGTGTGTTAAATAGTCGTTTTTGATTTAACCAGATGAACCATTCATTAAGCCCATCTGAGGTCTACAGACAAGCTCTCAAAAATGAGAAGCTTGGTTAGGGGCTTTGGGCTTGATGGTGTGTGTGTTGTTGTGTGTGTGTGTGTGTGTGTGTGTGTGTATGAGAGGGGGTGGGGAGAGAAAGAGGGAGGGAGAGAGAGAGAGCATTAATGTGTCAGTGCAGTTGGGAATAAACTAAGATTTGTTTTGGTGGGAGTGGGTAGAACAGACTTGTAAAGAAAATACATTTCATTCAATAGTTATTGAGCACTTGTTATACACCAGGCATATATACTTGGGATACAGCAGTGAACAAGATAGACACAGTCTGTCTGTCCTCATGTAGTTCATCCTAAATAGGGCTTTGGGAGCTGGAACTCAGGGAAAAGAAGGAAATATCTCTTATTTAATACCTGGAACATGCCTGGTACCCTGCAAGACAATCGAATACATTTTATCACCTTATTATCATAGTTATAAATAATAAGTCAGTGAGGTAGTGTTATCCTCATTTTACCAGTGAGACAAATTGAGCCTCAGAGATTAATGTCAATTGCCCAAGGTTATTCCACTAATAGGAAGTGGATCTAGAATCGCCTGACCCTTTCTAGCTCACTGTGCTATTTCTCTTTAGAAGTTGAGAAAGCATTCTTACCCAATAGAAACCCTACTTCCAAGCCCTAGAGGTAGCCATTGATTTATAAAGTCTTTTTTACTAGGATTGAGAACCACACTATGGGCAGCATTAGAGAGTTCATGTGTGACAAAACTCATGGCTGTTTCTATCTTCCCATTTAGTGGACAAGATGAAAAGAGCTGTGAAAATGGGATTAGATTGCCCGAGTAATAAGCCATATGGCTCTGTGGCTTATGCTGAAAGGTTTGATTGATCTGAGCCCTGCTGTGGGTAAAATGTTAGTCTTTTTTAAATACGATTTAGTGAACTCTTACATCTCCTGACCAGGGGAGGGGGAATGAATGGATTATTTTCAAGACCCTGTTTCTAGATCTGCTGAAATCATTGGTGATCAAAAACAATGCATGCAACTCAGAGAATCTTTTCTCACCCTGGGGAATGGTAACGTTGAATCTGGGTTGAAAGATGATTGGTCCAGGACTTGACATGGCTGGGGAAATCTGTCTTTGCAGCCAACTTTTGAAAGCAAAACTGAACTGTAAAATCCAATTCAATTCAATCCATCAAGCATTTAGTGAGTGATTATTATCTGCCAGACTTTATGCTATGTTTTGAGGATACAGAGATGAATAAGCCACAGTTTCTTCCCTTAAGGAGCACATGTCCAATGGATGAGGCATGCGTGTAAAAATATAGATTCCCTTTCAAGGAGATCTCGGCAAAAATATAAACATATACACATTTCATACAGTATTTGTTTTTCTTTATCTGACTTATTTCCTTTAGCATAATCCCCTCCAAGTCCATCCATGTTGCTGCAAATGGCAAAATTTCATTTGTTTTTATGACTGAGTAGTATATGGTAACACTTATATGTGGAATCTGTAAAAAATACAACAAACTTATGAATAGAACCAAAAAGAAGCAGACTTCTGGATATAGAGAACCAGTGGTTATACATTGGTTACCAGTGGGGAGAGAGGAGGGGGGAGGGGCAATATAGAGGTAAGAGATTGAGGTAAATACTATTAGGCATAAAATAAGCTACAAGGATATATTATACAACACAGGGAATATTGCCAGTATTTTATAATAACTATAAATGGAGTATGGCCTTTAAAATTGTGAATCACTATATTGTATACCTGTCACTTATATAACACTGTACATAAACTATACTTCAATAAAAAAAATAACGTATTCATTTCTTAGGTAGTCAAGAGGAGGGAGACATTAATGCAGAGGGGGAGAAGGAACTGAAGAGAGGCTTCCTGGATGGAGGAGAATATGTAACCTTTCTGGAGGGGAGACTTTTTTAGGATGACAAGAAATAAACTACACATTTATAGGACATGTGAGAAGGTACTTCAAGCAGTGGAGACAACATTTGAAAGGGCGGTCTTTAAGAATTAAGTTTGGGAAATGTGTTAGTGCATAAACTGTGAGGGGGGAGGTGAGGAGGGTAGATGATGAAAGTTAACACAGGACATGTCATAAAGAACCTTGTCTTATATACTGTAGCATTTATAGGTCTGAGTTGTAAGCGATTGGTCTACGGGTGTCTTGTGGGTGAGGTTAGGGGCAGAACACTCATATAAAAGTCTCTTGCATTATTTCAGGTAAGTGGTAATGGCCTGAATTAAGGCAATTAGGATTGAGAGTACAGATTTAGCTTAAGGTACTAGTGGCAGTTCCTGGAGATTGTTGGGATTTGGGAGTGTGTGAGTGAAAAATCAGCAGAGAATGATGTTCAGGTTGTTTGACTCAGGGGACTGGGTGGATGATGGTGCTACAAGCTGAGAAAGACATTCGGGGAAAGGAGAATTTGGGAATGGGAGTGGTGGAGATCATTTGTCCAATTTGGACAGTTCGGGGGAAGGGAATTTTAGAAAGCCTTAAGAAATGACTAGGGGCTGGGTAAGTGGATTGCCTGGAACTCTAAATCACTGGACATGGAGATTTTGGGGGGGTGTTGTCAAGACAGGGGGGGCATTTTAAAATGTGTCAATATGTGAACTTAACTTTGGAGAGAAGACAGAATAGAACTCTAGGAAAACCAGCATTTGAGGAACTTAAGGAAGAAGAGAATATAGCTAAGAAAACTGAAAAGTTTTAAGAGGAAGGAAAAATACCAGGAAAGCATTGTCCTTGAAATGAAGGAGGCAGGAGTTTCAAGGAGGAGAGAACAGGAACCTGAGAGATCAGGTAACATTGTTGTAAATTTTCCCTTGAGTTAGCATGTACTAGTGCACTGTGACCCTTGCCAGGGAAGTGCTGGGGACGGATGCAGAACCCAGAGGGCTGTATATGAAAAGGTGAATGAGTGATCAGGAAGTGAAGACAGTGAGGGTAAATCAATTTTTCAAAGAGCTTTAGTGGAAGGTAATAAGAGAATGGATGGTAGCAAGAGAGGGCTATGGGAAAGGGGGAGATGCTGAGGTTGATGAGATGGGAAGAGACTTGAGCATACCTTTAGATGAAAGCAAGGTTTCTATAACAATCCAGGGGCTGAAGATAGAGGACATACTTGCGTAGCACATAGATGAATGAGCCCACATAGAGCAGTGTTCAGCAGAACAGGATTCTTCACCCTGGGAGTCAGTAGGGAAGGAGGAATTTAAGGGTATTCATGAGACATGGAACTTTGCATTTGGGACATAGGGCAGGAGACTGAGGGAGTCCACTGTTCCTGACCACAAATTGATGGGGCACATTGGAACTGAGGGCATCTGCTGATTTTAAAAGAGGGTGAAGATTTAAAGAGAGTGAGAATATGACTGAAGATATGGGGAAGGGAGCTTCTCAGAAGGACGCTGAAAAAATTAATTTGAAGTGTTGAAGATCCAGATGGAATTGAAAAGAAGAAATTTTTAGCAAAGCCCATCTGAG
The DNA here is from genome assembly GCF_030028045.1 of Hippopotamus amphibius kiboko. Taxonomy (NCBI): domain Eukaryota; kingdom Metazoa; phylum Chordata; class Mammalia; order Artiodactyla; family Hippopotamidae; genus Hippopotamus; species Hippopotamus amphibius. The sequence continues at coordinate 23,808,014 of NC_080194.1, read as the reverse complement.
GATATGATCTTTCTCCAGCTGTGTTCAGCTGCCTTTTAGGGCCAGAAGTCTGACTGTAGGACGGAGCATTAGCTGGGGACATGGGAGTGTGTTAGTGGGAGATACAGGAGTTTAAGTGATGGACTGTGGAAGTTCCCTAGGATAAACATCAGAAAACAAGGGAAATTAGGGGTAGCACCAGGGTTCATAGTTTAAAGAGCAGGTGTACTAGGAGTAGGGAAGTTGGAGATCTGGAAGAAGAGGAAGTTGTGGTTAGGCATCAGGGTGTTGGAGTTTAAGATTCCTGATTCTGATCACTTCATGGCAGAACCCAAGAGGTGATTATAAGAGGGAGACATTGAAGTGGAAAGGAGGTAAAGATCTGAAGGAATCTAAAGCTTTGAAAATAGAGTGGTCACTGGTCACTCATAGGACATTGAAATCATTTAGGATAATGCTGAGAGTTGGAATAAAATCACTGGGGCAGCCTTTAATACACACCAAATTTAAAAAAAATTAAAAATCCCAACCTCTTTAAATATTTGCTTTTGACCGATATTATGCTTGTCCTTGATGACTCATTCCCTCTAAATATCTCTACAGTATTTCATTTTCCTCCTCACATAAATAAAACATGTAGTATTAGATATTTCCTTTTGTAATGGAAAATTATACAAGCATATTACAATAAGCTGTGTGCATGAAAGCAAGTATTTGATATTTGTTGAATGAATTATAGTGTTTATCATCAAATTCTTTGCATTTTGAGAATGACACACTGAAGATTGACACAGGACATGCATTTGTATTTATACTTCTTGGTACAATGGTTCTTGCTGAGACATGAGAAACCAAATTGTCTTTGGCTCAAATGAAAACTGCAATCTAAAATTGATTATATATGTTGGTTGTTCAATTTTGAATTCAAGTTTCTGACATCCTTGCTCTTTAATAACATTTTTTCTTCTTTGAGAAACAATATGTTATAGTGGTTTAGAGCATCCTCTCTGGAGTTAGGCTGCTGGGATACAAACCCTACCTGCAACCCCTTACTAGCTTTATGTCCTTGGACAATTACTTTAACCTCTCTGTGCCTGTTTCCTTACTTTTAAAATGAGTATAACAGTAGTCCTACAACACAGTATAGTTGTAAGGATTAAATAAGGATTATTGAGGTGTGAGGATTAAATTAGAGCAGTACCTGGCCATCCTGTATGAGTTTTGCCAACTGTACTTTATATAAATGCCTAATCACTTGAATACTAGATATGATTCTACCACCTGGACATTCCATATTTTTACCTTGGTTCTTACTCTCAACATTGGATGTCTTAGAGTCCCCATAGTAAATGAACTCATCTTTACAGTAAGTGAGCATATTCTACTACCACATAGTTTTTGTCTGTTGTTTGGAAAATATTTTTTTCACTCTTCATATCATATCTATATTTCATTCAGACTTCCTAATAAGTATGATGGGATTGTGTGGACAGGCAGTATTTGGTTTAGATGTGCTTATTAAATTCAGATTTACTTATTAAATAGTAATAAAATCTTACCTTTTTATCAAGGTGTGTTTTTTATTCTTCTTCCAGAAAGGTTTGTGTTTTCATGTTTCCATGTTGTTCAGAAACCAAGCATCCTGTGTTCTCTGAATTTGGGCATATGATAGTAACATGATTGATGGAAATGGAGGAATTGAGAGGTTACTTGACTTGTGCAAGGTCATATAATGATCAGTGTGCCTTTCTGTACTCAACATAGCATTCAGACTGCTTCTGGTCTGGCTTTGATCTCATGCCTCTGTTCGATCCTGGCTCTCTTCCAGCATTATTAGAGCTGGATTCTAATTTCTCTGCCCATCCGCATCTCAATGACATATCCATTACTCTAGATCCTCTAGAACGGAGCCCCTGACTTATTTGTGTCAGTCACTTCAAGTCCTTAGGATGTGAACCCCTTTGCTCATTGACCATCTTCCCTGAAGCCACCTACTTAGATGCCACATTATACATCCTTCTCAGTTCTCCATTGGTGTTACCTTAATAGGCTTGCCTATGATTAATTTAAGAAGAAAATAAATGTATTGGAAAGATCTAGGAGTAGGTAGATGGGAGATGTAAACCAAGGGAGTAAATGCAATCCACGATCTTGCTTTAGGAATGGCCTGATAAAAACGAACTGGTGGTACTATTGCACTGGAACACTTGCAATTGTGTATCTGCTTTCTCCAACCCTGGACACTCAGCATCATGCCGCTGAAATCTCAAATCTAGATTCCTATTGCAGTGTATAAGTCTAATTGACCAAAGCCTTTGTTTCACTTACCAAGAGCCAAAGGGCCTGAGAAAGCGCATCTAATTGTCTCTGCTGAAGTCACACCTCCATGCTCTAGTTATCCAGGTATGGGGAGGGGAAACACCTGTCCTCTTTGGCATCTATAGTACTAGGTGGGGCTCTGCCTCCAACCAATCTTTTGTTAATTATCAAAAGGTAAGAATGCTTAGTTGCTGGACAGTTAAGCATAAAAGTTCAACAGACCACCATTTGTTCTGCCATTGCTTGTAATAGCATCCTATTCCTCCTACCTGAGCCACCTGCTGAGTCCAGTTTTCCCACTTAGACCACTCCATGATGAACTCTCTGGATGGAATGAGGTCCCAAGACCTCACAACCAGAACCCAATTATTCCTACTGGTTTTAGCAGTTTCCCCGGACACTTCTTGTCCTGCTAGTTAATTTGTATGTTACTCAAAAAGCAAGGACATTGTTTTTTTTTTCCCAAAGAAAACTGCATTTGGATTTTATTAAATATAAGCACATTTATCTCTTCAAAGAATACAAAGAATGCATATGGAAGTCTGCCTTTCCCTTTTTAAATGAGGACAAGTGAAAGCTTCAGGGGGGTAATTTAAAGTGTCAAAAACTGGAATATTGTTCCATGTGGGAAACACTAAGCATCCTCAGCTGGCAACTATTTTCTATTCATGGTTTGAGGACTTTTTCTCAGCTAATATTTCCTTAGATCCTAGGTGTTGTTTGAAATGTCTATTTGTAAATATCATCTGACATGGTGTTCTCTAGGTTAATTATTCCGAACGGGAAGGAGTTTTTATTTTAAATCACTTTTCAGTGTGTGGTATGTTTTAATTTTATCATGTGCCCTTTTGTTCCTGAATAACAGTTAAAAGGAGACAGGATTTTCTTAGCTACACTAGACTGTAGAATCCATTAGCAATTTGTATTTTTCTCATATTCCACAACTGGCATTTATATCTGTGTGTGTGTAATTATAACATTGGAAGTCTCCTTATTCTTTTGTTTAAAGGAAACAAATGGAGCTTTCAGGGAAAGTAATTTATTTATGAATATGTTAGCAAGTTTTGTGCAATTTTATCTCAAGGCAGAAAAAACTAGATTAATAGTGTGTTTTCATGGAAAGAAAGGAGACTTATACATTACTATTTCTAGTAGTATTTGTTACCCAATTTGTGTTCTGTTTTAGCTCTGCTACAAATGGAAAGGTCATCTTATTTTCCCTGCACGTATTAGTGTAGTCTCTTTGGGACATAAGGTTCTTTTACCCTAACATACTGATTTTAAATAACTTATTCAATGTATCTGTATAATTTTCATGGGTTTGCTACTTTAACTATAATTTTAGCCTCTTGCTACCCTTCACACACAGACACAGACACACACATTGATAATTACTAGTAGCATTTTTTTCCAACCCAGGTGCAATTTTAATACTACATTTTACTTAATCAACTGTATCCAAAATATTGTAATTTCAACATGTAATTAATGTAGAATTATCAGCATGGTATTTTATGTTCATTCTTCCCCACTAAGTCTGAAATCCCATTTGTAATTTATACTTGTAGCACATCTCAATTTGGAAGAGTCACATTTGGCTGCATATTGGACAGCATGGCTCTAAGATGTTAAATGTCTCTCTCCAGGCTTGCCTCTGGGAAGATAATCTTTACCTCACACTTAGGTCAGAGTTTTTTCTTGTTTTGGTTTTGTTTTATTTTTCTGCTTTAGTGTGAGCTGGATGGAGAGGAGTTGGGGCTGGCTGGAGCAGGGTTTGGGTTGTGAGAGAAATGAGGAGTCTGGGAATCTAGTGGGGATGACTAGATTATTATACTTCAAGATGTAAATATATTCCAATGGGGTCTTACTCATTGGTTGGGTTATATTTGAATAGTACAATGTGTTTGTATATATATCTTTTCTAGATATAGCCAAGTTTTAAGATTCCAGATATTCCCTATGTCACAGAAAAAAAAAGCATGAAGCTATGCCCCCAAGAATGCATTACCTGGGATTAGTTTCTAAATGAAGTTGGTAGAGTCTGACCTTCAAGATCTCAAGCCTGTTCAACATCAAAGAATCATTGACGGGGCTGGGGGCAGTCTTATGCAGAGACAGAGCAGAGCCAAGGACTGCTTATGTATTTGCAACCTTTTGAGTATTGTAAAAAACCACTAGTTTAGGAACTGATGTAATATGTACTTTTTGTCTGTATAATTTTATGTTTTAAATAATTCAATTCAACAATTTCCTTGAGACTTAAAGATGCAGAAAGACATAAATCACAGCTACCGTGTACCCAACATGTTTATAGTCTAGAAAGGGGGACATGCTATACTGCAAAAGTACAATCATAGAAATTGGTATGATTTAAAGAGATTGTATTGAGAGAGAGATTAAATCTGCCTAGGGGACAATGAGACTTTACTGAGTGAATGTTACTGGTTCCTAGGTTTGAAGAAGACCAGGTACTTGAGAGATGGGAAAAGGTAGTCCAAGCAGTGGAGTCAGGTGGTGAATGTAAGGGAGATTTCAAGTCAGCTTATATCAAAGGTGTATATCAGTGTCAAAAAGGAGTGGATGGCAAGAGGAGGGGAAGACAGGAATTCAGGTCACAACAGGCCTTACCCACTGTCCTAGGAGTTTCAACTTCATCCTGTAGAGTTTAGTTTAAAACAGTGCTTTGGCAGTCTTGCTGAGGGTGGATGGAAGAAAGGCTATCTAGAGACAAATTGTTTTAAAGCTTTTGGGATTGTCTGGATGAAGGACAGTGATGGTCAGAAGTAAATCAATTGTAGTGAGGATGAGTTTGTGAGCTACTATTTAAAAATAGACATTTCAGACTGGGTGGCTGTTATAGACTGAATTGTGTACCCCCCAAAATTCATAGGTTGAACCCCTAACCCTCAATGTGACTGTGTTTGGAGATGGGGCCTTTTAGGAGGTAATTAGTTTAAATGAAGTCTTAAGGATGGAACCCTAAACTCATAGGACTAGTGTCCTTATAAGAAAAGGAAGAGACCCCAGGAGTGCTGGTACAAAAAGAAAAGGCCGTGTGAGGACACAGGTGGAAGGTGGCTGTCTGTAGGCCAGGGAGAGGTGCCCCCACGAAAAACTAAACCAGCAAGAACTTTGATCTTGGACTTCCAGCCTCCAGAACTGTGAGAAAATAAGTTTCTGTTATTTAAGCCACGTAGTCCATGGTATTTTGTTATGGCAGCCTTAGCAGACTAAAACAGTAGCTGTTTTCAAGTTAATGTAAATAGTAAATAGTTTTCATTTATGGGCTTTTTCATTATTTTCTCTGCCCTGTGCTTTATAAGAGGCCCAAGAAACAAGGTTGCTTAAATACCTTGTGGAATTTAAGAGAATAAGGTGGTTAAAGTCGAAGAGTTAATTGAATACTAGGATGACTGTGAGTCTCAGAATTCTACACATATTCTACACTGAGCCTCCACAAGTTAATCTGAGGTTTGGATGCCCACTTCAGGTACCCAGATAACTGTGGAAATATTTATTTCTCCATCAACCTAATTAGCCACAGTCACCTGCATTTGCCAAGGCTTGTTTTTCCCTGTTATTCTGCATGCACTTAATACCATACTTTTAATCTCTCATCCAAAGTGCCCCCACTTGTCCTACTTCTGAAAGAAACCATGGTATGAAATAAATGCATTAGTCATTTTGGCTTTTAAAACTAGAGTAAGGTCAAAGAAAATACAGTTCTTCCTCAGAGCATTCAGAATCTTCTGCTGTGATGCATTCTCGTCAAGAGGATGGAAGGAGAACCAACATCTTGTAGTTTGTGCCTCATTTTAAAGAGTTTTATGCTATTTCCATCATGAAACCACTTCACAGGATGAAAATTGAGTCATAGGAATGGAGTCATACCTATATCTTGTTACTTGGTGCTTTTCTACATGATTTCATTTTTAGCAAACATTTCTCACTGGGAACATTTTATTTTCTCCTTATTTCCATTCAACTCAATTACTTTGTCAGTGACCTTCCTTCTCATGGAGCCTTGATTATTTTAAACAATTTACCATCAAAATTATTTTGACCATAAGTGTGTGGATTTATTTTGGGGCTTTCTATTCTGTTCCATTGATCTATGTATCTGTTTTTGAGCCAGTACTAAAAAAAGGACTACCATATGACCCAACAATTCCACTCTTGGGTATTTATGCAGAAAAACTCAAAAAACAAAAATACTAATTTGAAGAGGTACATGTACCCCAATGTTCATAGCAGCATTATTTATGATAGTCAAGATCTGAAAGCTATCTAAGTGTCTATCAACAGATGAGTAAATAAAGAGGATGTGGTATACACACACACACACACACACACACACACACACACACACACACTGGAATACTACTCAGTCATAGAAAAAGAATGAAATTTTGCTATTTGCAACAGCATTCATGCACTTGGAGGGTGTTATGCTGAATGAAGTAAGTCAGAGAAAGATAAATACTGTATGATATTATTTATATGTGGAATTTAAAAAGTACAGCAAACTAGTGAATAAAACCAAAAGAAACAGACTCACAGATATAGAGAACAGTGGTTACCAGTGGGGAGATGGAAAGGGGAAGAGGCAAGATAGGTGTAGGGGGTTAACAGGTGAAAACTACTATTTTTGTAGTAAAAACTACTGTTTTGTACAACATGGGGAATGTACCTAATATTTTACAATAACTATAAATAGAATATAACCTTTAAAAATTGTGAATCACTGTCATATGCCTGGAAGTTAAATAATATTGTACATTAACTATACCTTAATAAAAAATGTTCTTTTGATTTATAGCATCCTATAGATAAAACAAGTCTAACTATCAGTGTTGAGTAGTTGTTGCTAATTTTCAAAGGTTGACTTCAGAAAGCATTACTGTACTTTCCAGCTAATTATTGGTGCTCTTTTCAGAGGCAATAGTGATCTGCCTGTGTAGTGATCTTCACTCCAGCTGCCTGTGCGTGGACCTGTGGTTTTCTGTTTCTCATTCCAAACTGCTGAGATCTTTGGCCTTGGATATGTCCATTCCTTAGACTAATAGCAGGAATTTCATTGCCCTGGTGATCTCATGTATAACATCTTTAAATACTTTTTTAATATGCTGATGACATCAAAATGTATATCTCTAGTCTTGAACCCTCTCTTGGGATCTAATCTTCTAAATCCAAGAGCCAAGTTGACAGTTCTACCTAAATAAGTGTTTCAGACTTATCTTGTCCATAAGTGAACTCTTGAATTCCCCCTGCCTTCAAAACATGTTGCTTCTCCACTCTTTACTGTTTCTTTGAATAGTATCCTCATCCATCCAGGAGCTGAAGCCAAAACTTTTGATAAAATGAAAGAAAAAGAAAGTAAAAAGGACGTGGCAATCTAAAACAAATAATAAATGTACAGATGAGGGAATAAATATATTAGTTGGCCACGGAATGTAAAATTTGGAATTCTCTTAACAGAAAATAATTTTTAGAGTAGTTTAGAAAACAGAAATGTCAAGAAATTATTTCTGTTCCAAGTTTAAATGTCTTCAGGAGCTTCTCTTGTCCATAGGATAAAATTGAAGCACCTTATGTTGTATATTAAGTAGGGATTTTATATATTGAGTAGAAGGAAACCAAATTGGCTTAAACAACAAAGGAGACATATTGACTCAAGCAACTGAGAAGTCCAGACGTTGGACTGATTTTGAGAGAGGCTTGACCCAGTGAATCAATGATATGATCACTGGCAATTTCCTTTTTCTTTATTTCTTGGCTTTAATTATACGGTGTTGCTCCAATCTGAGGCTAAACCTCCCTCTGTGGTCTGAGAATGTCTTTGAGCAGCCACATGCCTTTCAGTGTTAAGTCCTAAGAGGAAAGAGAGAACCTCCTCCTGGAACAGTTCACACAAAAGTGCGAGCATGAAGTGTTGTTGTCTTGAATTGACCTGACTTGTGTCCTGTGCTTTTCCATAAAAGCTGTAGATGATGGGACGACATCACTGTGCTTGTCTTAATGCAGGCGAGTCCCACTCCTGGAGTAGATACTGGGTCCTTTCCTGCCAAACACCAAAAACACAACATTTAGGATGTTAGAAAGGAAGGAATGGCTTGATCATAAGGTTGGCACTTGACAAATCCTCATTACAGATGCCCGTGAAGATACTATGCAGCCTTTCCTGCCTCTGACCTTGGTGGGATACCAGTCTTCTCCCTTGCTCAGTATTCCCCACTTATGTTGGTTTTCTTTGTATTCCTTGGACACGTTGAGCTCTCTCTTGCTTCTGGACATTTGCACTAGCTATTCCCTCTGCCTGGAAGTCGCTTCCCTCAACACCCTGTGTGGCTGGCTTCTTCTTTTCCTTCAGATCCTAGCTTTAAATCATCCTCTTAAAATACCCTTCTTGTGACCACATAGCTAGAATAGACTAAATGCTACCTCCTACCCACACCTGTACCCCACCTTAGATACTCTATATCATCCTATTTATTTCCTTTATAGCATTCATCAAAGTCTGTAATAGTCTAGCTCACTTAAGTATTGCTTACTTAATATTTACTATTTCCTCATTACATTTTAAATTCCATGGAGAGAAAGATCATATCAGTCTTATTCCATGCTATACCCTTAGCATATAGAAAAATGTCTAAGAACACAATTGGTGTTTAATAAGTGCTTATACAGTAATAAGTGAATGGGTTCCTAAAGCCATAAAAATCTCTGTGCTGGAAGGAAATTAAAAGGTCATCTCTGTCAAAAGCCCATCCAATCTCTGCCTTAATAATCTTGGTACCATAAAATTTACTATCTCCTCAGGCATTTCATTCCAACTTTGGATGTCTCTGACCATTAGAATGCTCTTCCTTTTTATACTGAGTTAAAATGTATCATTTGACTCAGATATACTGAGGTTGGTTCTATTCCTTGGAGTCCAATTTGTGTATGATATTCTTTTAAGTTGTTGAAGATATTTTCCACCTCCTTCTCCCTTCCTGTGTCTTGCTTTCTTTAAAATTAGATTTTCCTAATTTTTTCAACCATTTCTTATCTGACAAGGTTTTGACTTTCTTTACCATCCTAGTGACCCATCCATTAACATGCTCTAGTTTGTCCATTTTCAACTGTGCTCAGTGGTTCCCACAGTGTTATTCATTGTCCATTGAGAGGAACCTTTCCCTACCTTGTTTTAGATGTTGTAATTCTCTTAAATCCACCTAAAGTCTCCAAGCTACTGATTCCAGTTGAGCCTGTGGGCAATTAAAGCTAAGTATTTTTCCTCAAGTGCTGCTGTCAAACCTCATGGCCATCAATTTGTAAAATTGTGCATATTTTTCAGTGACTCATCTTTCTTTTCGTTGAAACAGGCAGAAGATTGTTTTCTGAGGAAGGTTTTGCAAGGTCAGGTGGCTGTTCAGGCATTTGCATTGGTTAAACCCCTAAGTCCTGCAGGAAGACTTTATTGCTGACTTCTTCCCAGATATTTGTCAGAGCCTATGATTCAATTCTCTATTGGCGATGCAGTATATCCGCTCTCTGAATTCTGACGAGAGATAAAACCTTGACACTGCTATTACATAATTCTTATCAAAAAACTCGGGATTGCCTGAAGGATATTCGGTCCGTCACTCCAAATGCTCTAAATTATACCTTTTAATCTTACCAGCTCATTGAAGCAATGTCTATTGGGACCTTGGTGCTTATTTTTTCCTCTTATAAAACCACTTTTGTCAAGTGGTGTTTGGGCTTATACCAGTGTTTGGGCTTTAATTTATTGAAGGATGTAACAGGGAACAACCAAGTGAAATTTGTTGTTGTTTCTGTTATAGGGATGTTGTTAAGGATCTTGCATAAGGTACTTTACCAAGGACTCACCATTTTTACTATGAAGATCAAAGAGCAAACTTTTTCTCATGTTTCAGTATCAAAATGAAGAAGCACTAAAGCTCCCTCGAAAGAATGCCTTGTTTTTTTAAAAATGTAATTTAATTTTATTATATTTATTTGTTTTTATTGAAGTATAGTTGATTTACAATGTTGTGTTAATTTCAGGTGTACAGATTCAGATTTATGTGTTCAGATATATGTATATCTGAATCGTTCAAATATACACATGTTCTTTTTCAGATTCTGTTCCCTTATAGGTTACTACAAAGTATAGAGTATAGTTCCCTGGGCTATACAGTAGGTCCTTGCTGGTTATCTATTTTATATATAGTAGTGTGTATATGTTAATCCCAAATTCCTAATTTATCTGAAGAATGGCTTGTTCTTATTTTATGATGTTGTGTATCTTATAACTGTCTAGGTTCTTCCTTTCATTTGACTATTAGGAAGCTTACAGCTACCTTTTGGGTCATACATAATAACTATGCCAGACTGTATTGTAGGCATTTCTGTTGCTGATATTACTGTTGACTTGGCTATTCTGATGCCCATATTCCTTTTCACATTAAAATATAAGATTCGGTTTATGATTTTCTATTATGTAGTGCGTTTTGCTAATTGAAGTTTTATTCTGCATGCAGTCTTTTCCATCTCCTTTATTCTAGTCTTTTTGGGGAACTCTTCCCTTACTCCATTTGGGTCTTATTGGGACAGTCAATCTTAATTCCTTGGTCACTTTTTGGCAGAGAGGTAATCATGTGACCGTTCTGACCCTTGGACCCATGGGTGGGCATTTGATGCAAGCCAGGCCAATTAGAATAATCCTAAGTCTTCTCTGTTGAAGACGTTGGGAAAACTTCTTGTTCTTTTGGTTCATAACTGCAAGGGTCTGGGCTTAGAACCACTGGTGGCCATATTTCCTTCCTCATGGCACTCTCCCACATCATTTATCTATGACGCTGTGAAAAGAGAATTAGGCTAACGTGCAACTACAAACGGAGACAAAAATGAGAGAGAAACACATACACACACCCAAAGACAGACAGAGAACACCTTAAAGACATAATTTGAAATCCAACTAGGACTGAAGGCAGACCCACCCTTACATGTCACAGTTTTATGCAGCAAAAGAAAAATCCTATTTTTTCCTCCAAACAGATTGGATCTGGTTTTGGTCATACTTACCTAATATATAATATTGTCTATTTGTTTCTTTGTTTGTTTGTTTTGGCTGCACCATGTGGCTTGTGGGATGTTAGTTCCCTGACCAGGGATTGAACCCCTGCCCTTGGCAGTGAAAACATGGGGTCCTAACCACTGGACTGCCAGGGAATTCCCATAATATTGTCCTTTTAAATTTACTTTCTGTATGTTTGTAAGATTCCTTAAATACTTTGTAGAATAACTGTGTGTGTGTATGTGTGTGTGTGTGTTACACATGCAATTGTTTTTTAAAGACAGAAATGAAAATGTTTAAATTTATCTCTATATAACTACATTTTGTGACACTTACCTACATCTTCTTGGCCTGCTATGATCCTTTCAGATTTAAATTCTGTTATCTAACACTTTTTCTTCTCACTAACGTGTTATCAGTCATTTACGTATCTGATCAATGTAACATAGATGTCCATGCAAATCACTTACCAAAATGATAAATACAGCAGATTTGGGCACATACATGCTTTTTGGAGACCACTCTGCAGGTAGGTATAGCCAATTAATCAGGATTTGGGTTAGCTTATTTCTCATCAGTAAAGCCAAATAGTGAGTCCTTGATTTTATGGCTGTCCTCTAAAAGGTTTTCCTAATGTTCTGAAACACCACCTTATTCTAGTAATGGAATGACCTTACTAAACTTTGATTTTAGATCCTATAGAACTCCTAACAAATGATATACTCTTCAGCCCTACTATTTCAGAGTTTTCTTATTATAAAAGAAATACATGTTTACTGTGGAATTTGTGTGTAATATAAATATATATAAAGGAGAAAGCAGAATTCATCTGTAATCCTACCAGAGATAACCAATGACTTTTTGGTAACTATACTTTTACATATACAGTACCTTTTACCTCCACAGCAACATTTCAGTATATACTTGTATGTACACAGAGATAATTATCCCAGAGATAACTATTAACTTTTTGGTATGTATACTTTTATTCCTTTCTTTCCACAAAATAAACATAAAAATGCAAAATTTTGTATTTTTTTAACAAAACCATGATAGACCTTTTTATAAATTCCTTTTTTCACTTGAGAAAAGGTGAGCATTTCTATGCATTATTAGCATTTTCAATGCCTTGTGGACTTTTTTCTATTTTTAGATATTTATGTAAGCTGCTTACAACTCTTAGACAAATAATTTTCTTATTCTAACTTTTGCCTTAAGGTCGAAAGCCGTTGAGATCTGGGCTCCTTTGCATTTCTGAATCAGGATATATATGCTGATACATATATATATGTATGTATATATATATATTTTCCCTCAAGAAACCTGTCTTATTACTGTGAGGTATTTCTTGGGGTCCAGATGGAATTTCCCTATATTAAATTCAATACTGCATTACTCTTCTGGGGCTGTAGAGCATGTATTTGGACTTCTGTTGCTTCTCCCTTAGTCTTCTCTCCCAGATTTTCTCTAAATTAGATCAACCTCCCTTTAACACTTTGTTACTGCATTTGCACTGATCTTTTTTTAGTAGGATATTTTTATTACAATGAAAATAAAGTATTTTTCTTATGACTTTGGCAATTGAAGTTACATTTGCATGTTTGTGAACTTCCTCTGAACCTGGTGAAGTACTTTTCTACGAAGGTACTTTATGATGATCTGGTTTTCAAAGGCTCAAACAATTGTATTTCAAATTTGTTTTGAACCATCACGACTGTAAAAGTTGCTATGAAAGTCCAAGAAAAGCATTTAAAAATTATACCCCAAAGGTTTTTTTTGAGACCTACCTATTGAACCACCATAGGGTCATTCATGTCTAATCTAGCCTATATGTCTCGTTAGCTCCTTGCAAATATGAAATTCTAAACTCCTTGTTATTAGATTTTAACTAGTAACAATGTCCCCAGGACAGTAGCAGATCAGTAGACCAAGGTGTTGCTGGATTGCTGAGCTTTAGCCCAAACTTGTTAGCTCAAAGTATTTGACTTTGTGGTTTCTTGTTTCCTATATTATATGTAGACTGAGGGCAGGGGTGGAGGGCACCGCTTTCAACCAGCCAGACCCAAGACACGGTGACACAAGGCTGACTTGGCAGTGCTCCTGTTCAGTTGATAAGAGGCTCCTTCTCTGAGATCATATGGTTGATCCCAAATCTCTCTTCTCTTCTCTTGGCTTTGAGAAAATAGCCACTATTTCAGGTATCATCCCCCAAATAGTTTTGTTTCCATATCTTATCCTGGGAGTGTACCATTCATTACCTTTCCTGAGGAATTAGTCTTAAGGTCTAATTATTACTATCTTTTTTTTCTATTCTTGTTACTTAATGATATTACTGCAAAGAAGATCATTTATGGAATATTCTGTATATGCCATACACTGTCCAAATACTTTGTGTACATGTTTAAGGCTGAGGCTATTTCTGCACATTTTCAGAAATGTAACTCATAATTTCTTTTTAAACGCAGCTTGCAGCTTAACGTAGATATTTCTGGGTAGACAGACAAAGGAAAACAGGCTGTTTTTTTATTGCTGGAAGTTATGGGGCTTATAAGACTTGACTCACTGACAGCTGTGTGTGTGCATGCACGCGTGCGTGCACGAGAGAGAAAGAGAGAAATGGGGATAAAGGGAGATGGAAAGAGATGCTACTTTGCCTAGATTTTATATAACACTCTCTCTGAAAGCAAGGTCAGCTTTAGAAACAATAGGGGTTAATGAGTGTGATTTCCTCCATTAATTTATTACATTTACTTTAAAGTAGAACTCATTAATGGGATATCCCTAAATAACTAGCTACTCCCAAGCATTTCAGATTTGATTGGGCTTGGAAAAATTTGATTTACCTACAACTTCTCAGAAAGAGGTTTGTGCAGTACATATCTCTGCTAAGAGACACTCGCTGTTCCAGGCATCCTGATTTAAGTGAATTATTTAACAGTAGGAAGCCAATGGGGTGAATTTCAATTTTCACCTTAGAGGCCAGTGAGACAAAAGGTAAATTGTAGACTCTTTGGTAGATTTTCTGGAAATGTCACTCTAATGTCCAGTTCTCTGTTTTGCTTATAATTATGTACAGTGCTCTCGGATTTACAAAGCACTTTCACGTTATTTTTCTAGTTTAATAGCTGATGTACTTTGTCACATGGAGAATGACACTTTCAACCCTGCCTATCAAAATTCTCCCACATTGTAATACTCAACATAAACTCCATTTTCTCCATGAAACCTTTCCTCATTACTCCAGGGGAAGACAGTACTATCCCTCTTCTTTCTTCCCTTTGTTGCAGAAATCGGTTCATCAAGAAACCAAGCACCACACTCGGAGGGTTGGAGAACTCAGGTTTATTAAGCTGCTGGCCCCAGACAAGCTAACACTCCAAAGTTCTGGGCCCCGAGCTTAGGGTGAGCTTTACTTTTATAGGAGTCTGTACATGTTTACAGTTAGCATTGGTAGATTGGTTACTTGGTTTACAGAGCACAGAAGTTTCCAAACAGAAACTTACAAGAGCAGGTGCAGAACATTCCATATTTAGCAAAACATTCTATGGTTACATTTGATTGCTAGGTCATCCTGTTTTTGTTTTTCCTTTTCCTGCAGCAAGCATATTTTACAAAAGAACCAGCATGGAGTTATTTTTAGCTGAGTGCACATTTCTAGTTTCCCTCTTCATCTTCAAGTCAGTTCAACAGACATTTGAGAGCAAACTATGTACTAGGCAAGATGGATAAGATGAATAAGGCAATCCTCTGTTTTCAAGAAGTGGCAAGCCTATAAATAGTGCTTGGTACTGTGCCTGATAGATGATGGGTGACATTCAGTAAGTAGTTATTGATTTGATTATTGTCTTGGTACCTAGAGGAGTATGTGTGTGTCTGTGTCACTATAGGAATGCAGTGGAAGAAACCTGAGCCAGTCTTGGAGGTATGTGTTTGGGTTCGGAGTAGGTTTAAGGAAGGTTCTTAGAGCAGGTAATACATGATCTTAATTGATGTGTCCTAATTGATAATAATTATGGCTATTGCTACATGCCAGGTGCTTTCATAAATGCTTTACATACATTTATTTCTTTAATCCTCACAAGGATTTCCATGCAGCAAATATTATCATTCTCCCCACTTACACGTAAGAAAACTGAAGCTCTGAGTAGCTAAGAAACTTCTCCAGGTCATCTGGCCAAATGGGACTGAAGCCAAGATTCGAATCCAAGAGACAACACCCTCCTTACTACATAGGGTATATTGTTCCAAACTTGGTCACTTCTGACAGTGAATGAGAGTGCAATTTAGTACCTAAGCCAGGATGACAAGCAGGAACTGACCCTGTCTCATGCAAGCTGGAAGGTAGGGGCACCCTACGAAATAGTACATATTATTAAATTTCACATTTCTCACGAAATATTCATGGTATCTTGCAAAAACTGTTTCTGACAACATTCACAGTTATCCTTCCCCATCCTCCATAGCATCTAGTACCACTATGAGTGGTGAGTGGAGTACACAGTAGATGACTAAAAAACAGCTGTTGACCTTGATGCCAAGTGAAGCAGATGATCTAGACTGCTGTTTGTCCTCTCAAATTATAAGATAGTTGGTTAAATGTATTCTTGATCTCAAACAACAGAAGTGAAGGACAGACAGTGGGGTTGGAAGGAAGGAGAAAATTGCTACAGTTGTGGCAAAGCAAGTTTGCTTGGGAGGTGGGTTGCTAGAGGGAAGGAGAAAGCAGCTGTGATCATTCATCCTCTGTGTTCAAGTTTGGAGACTGCTTTAGACCCATTGTTCTTAGTTTTTTTGTGTGCTGCAGATCACATGATGAATAGATTCCCTGGGTGTGCTCAAGTGAGCTATCATCCTGCATCATTTATGATTTCTCATATGGGCTCCAGAATAGATAAGAGAGGCCGCAGGTTGTTGGTAATGAATCCCTGTGATGTACCTCCACTCTTTCACTCCCTCTCCAGAACTGACCTGCCAGTGAATGAGAGGGAACTTACAATTGGGATAACCTTGAAACCATTCTTATTGACATTCAAGTAAATCATCCTAAATTACTGTATCTTAATTATGAATTGTTGCAAATCACTTGTTCCTCATCTCCCACGCGGACAGGCGATGCCGGGACAAAGGTGTCCTGGAATCCTGTTGGAAAGATCCTGCTCCAGGCTACAAATAGAACACCTTGCACAAAGTTCAAGGTGACTGAGTTGGTGTCTAAAACGGGAAGCAGTGTCACCCTGGCCTTCTTTCATTTCCAAAAGAAATATCCTATTTACTTAGCTCTTTCCTACCAATTCCGCATTCTGGGTGGGTTTGTGAGCCAGTAGCCCTATTAGCACCTGGAGATGACATCTTCTCATTTGTTTGGCTGCTGGGCCTTTCTGCATGGCTGGATTTCCATTTCTAACCGTTCTTCAATTTCATGTTTGTGCTCTCCCTCTCTCTTTTTCTCTAACTCAAGAGTCGGCGTTAGAGCTCGATTTTATTGTGAATGCCCATGTGTTGTGTCCTGATACAAAGAGATATGAGGAGGGATTTTTGGCAGAGCATACTTGATCACTGTAAATATTTCTGATTGTTATTAGAGTTCATGATGAATATTAATCAGGTGGAAAATAATCCTAATTGGTCCAATTTAGAATTCAAAACTAATTCACTGAAATAGGGTGTGACAGTCCTGGTTTTAAATTTATGCATTTCTCATCCTTAAGGTGAAAAATGGGTTGCTAGATAGATATCAGTCTTTCTCCATTTAGCTTCTCCACAAACAGAAGGATTAAAAGGCCTTTGGCTGCTCTTTTGGCCACTTCTGTGATGTAGAAGCAGCTTCAGGTCATCATGACAATGGGATTGTCACATTTCTTCAAACAGTGGTGTTTTTCTTTTTCTTTGAACACATTTGAATGTTGGAACTTAGTTTTAAAAAATCTTCTTGGGATGACTGCTGTCATAGGCAATGGGAAAATTCTGGCTTTGTGCAGGCTGATTTGCTTACAAGATTGGCATTCAGGATCTTCAGTCAATTGATCATTTGTGCTTATCTAATGTGAACACCCATGTTTTCCTGTATGGCTTCTATAATTTTTACCTTATATGGTTCCCAATGAGGGAATTGGGGAAGGGATAATTTAGAAGTTTGGGATTAACATCTATACACTACTGTATAGAAAATAGATAACCAACAAGGACCTACTTTATAGCACAGGGAACTAGACTCAATGTTTTGTAATAACGTATAGGGGAAAAGAATCTGAAAAAGATTTTATCACTCTATATGTGTGTTTCTATCTATATCTATCTATATCTGAATCACTTTGCTGTACACCTGAAGCTAACACAACATTGTAAATCAACTATACTTCAATAAAAAAATTATTTAATATTTTATTCTTGCTAATGTTAGGCCTCCATATTTACCTGCAAAGAGAATCAATGGTACTAGCATTAAGCGTTCTTATTGTTCTTCATGGGTTGCTGTGAGGAGTAAATAAGCTAATGCAGATGAAGCCACGTAGTGCAGAGCCTGGTACAGAGTAAGTGCCACCTTACATGAAAATGTCGGGAAGTTTTTCTGTCTCCAGGAACTTTCTGCACCATCCAGCTCAGAAATCCAGTAATTTTACTTTGTTTTGAATTCTCCCTTAGTTGTTCTATTGAAGTAAAATGCATTCCCTCCCATGAGGAAAGGTGAGTGATTGAGCAGATGCTTGTGTCAGGAGTCCCTTTGTTTTCCTCCTGTGGGATGCTGGAAATGTGATCACAGTTACATTTGTAGATCACAGGGGAACTCTAAAATGCTGCCTATGAGCCACACCTGGCTCACCTGAGGTTTTGAGCATCCACTGTTACTGTGTGACAGCTTCCTGCCAAGTGTCCTGCTAGTAGGCTTGAACCGCTTGGTAATTGCTGTTGAATTGAAATACTAGTCACGCTAGCATTTTTTTAGGCCTTTAAATTTGATTCCATTTAAATTGCCTTATGCAACTGAGGAACAATGAGGAGTTCTTTACAAAAGAGAAAGAGGTGAGCCCAGCCTTCTAATACACTTTGCCTGCATGTGTGTCACACCCAATAGATGTCAAGCGGGCATGGACCCTCTCTACTCTGTGTTGTCATCAACAACAAGTTTGTTGGTAGCAAAAACTTGAATTTCAGATAATGTGAATCCTGACTAAAACATCTGAGACTCTTGTGTTTCTGTCTATATTGACAAACTCCCATAAGGATTGGCAGTAGGAATGAAGAATTCCCAGGATGGAGAAGTCTAACAGCAAATCCAGGCATAATGAGCTCCTGTGTGAGAATAAAATATAATTTGTTGCTAAACTAATAGACTAGCACTAAGACTCAGGTTTTCTGGCTCTAGTTATCGAAATGTGATTGTTCCCCTAGTGGCAGGGTTATTGACTTCAGATGCAATGATGAGAGACCCCCTCACAGGTAATAGGGCTGCTTGACATTGTGTTTTCTCCAAAGCCAAGAGGCATTGCCCACAGTCCAGTGCTTTGGCAAAGACTCTAGACTCCTTGAGAGTTATATTGATAGGTTACTATGTCACTGATGCACAGACTTCAAGTTGTATATTCATACCTGGAGAACTTGTTGCAAATGCTGATCCTGGAGCATCCACCCCACAGATTTAGATTTAGTGGACCTCAAGTGAGACCCAGGAATCTGCATTTTAAAGACGACCCCTGCCTCCCGCCCCGAGTGTTTTTGATGTAAATTCTCTACAATTTGAAATTCTCTAATTTGAAATTCTCAAATTCAGTTTGACTGCACTGAGAGGTATAACAGTTTTGGTGCTTGCAGTGTGGGAAGCACAAAGATGTATGCTTCTCTTATTTGATTCCCTTTTGTCAAATCCCTTACCAACTCTTGAAAACTGCATAACCTCTAGTGCCTTAGTCTTGTCCAAAAATTCCTGATTTTGTGGCCTTGGAACCCCTCCATGCTTTGGCCTTTTTCAAAATGGAGGTGGAGGGGGGCTGTGGATGTTTATTGACGGGTCTGACCCTGGACTATGATTTTACATATGTTATTTATTTCATTTAATGCTCACTGCAGCACTGTGAAATAGATACTGCCATCTCTGTTTTGGAGATCCAGAAACAAATTCATAGAAGTCATGGATTTGTCCGAGTCACCTAAATAATGAACCATAGAATTGGGAGTCAGATCCAGATCCTTCCTTTGTGGAAGTCTCTGCCCTTTCCATTGCAGAGAATGTGTATCATATCAGAGTATTTACCACCTTCTTCCTCCATCCTGACCCTTAGTCACCCAAAGCCATGTTGTGGACTCCAAGGACATTAATGGACTCCAGGTTTAAGGAGTGATAACATGTTATCTGGTCAACTTGAGTTCTTTCTTAGATGCTAATATGAATTACCTACAATTGGTTAGTCAACTAGTAAGGGGATTACTACTAGTTTTTTATAGTCCTCCTTTAATAAGGACTTCCTGTTCTTTCCACAATGTTTCTTTTTATTCTTGGCCGTGTCTGAAGCCACCAACTACCAAGTATTTAATGAGACTTGATCCTCATTCTCAAGGGGTGTGCAGTGTAGTTGAATAGATGAAAATAAATATGGACTCACTCAGAACTCTTCTTCCTTCCCTCTTCACTCTAAAGAAGAGTCCAAGTGATATACCAGATTATTTTGAAGGCTTTTTGCTAGGGCATTAATTAATAGCATTACCACAATGTAACACAATGAGTAACACAATGAGTAACACAATGAGACATTGACTTCTTTTTCAGTTATAAAGTTTCACTGTTAATACCTTTAGTTAAGTCAAAAAGTCAATTTAAAGGAAAATATTAAGTAAATGACAGTAGAGACTTTTATGGTTGTAAGGCAAGAATTGGAAGTTGTCTCTGAGAGCCACCACAGGATGAGAAAGAATGACTGTGATGTTATGAACTATTGAGATTTGTGAAATGCTGAGGAGCTGTGTGTTATGACTGGGTGAGGCAGAGGAAAAGGGCGGAATATCACAGGCACCTGAGCAAATTTTTTTTAAACTACTCAGCATCTTCCAGACTGAGAATCACTGATTTATAGAATACTTAATTATCGTCTGGGTTCTATTCTTCGAGTGGCATAGGAGTTTAGCAGTAGTCTTGTTCATAATCAGATCAATAGCTGAAGACATCTCCTTGGAAAAGTTCAACTTGAGCTAGTTCCTGAAAACATAAAATATTTTGAATATGGAAGAGGTAAAGAGAGGATATTTCAGGCCAGAGACTAGCAGAAATATAGGCATAGAGGAAATAATGTATTTGGAGTGTTTTAAAATATAATAAGGGAAGGTGGTTTGATCATGTTCCAGTGAGCTATTGCCACAGTAATGATAGATCACAAACCACCTCAAAGCTAAAAACTCAGTGGCTTCAGAAAATCCACTTGTTAGTAAGGACCTTTGGGTTAACTGGAGTGACTTTGCTTCATGATGAGAGTTTGCTAGTGTGTGTCTGCTCTCTTCCCCCTTGGGACAGCTGGTGAGCAGAGTCATGTAATTTTTATGGAAAGGAAAGTGCAAGAGAAGCCCAAACATACATGCACATAAATTTTAAGCTTCTGCTTACATCATATCTGTTAACATCTGCTGTCCAAAGCAGTTCACTTGGCTGAGACAAAAAGACAAGGGAACACAATCTTCCTTTAGTAGTGGAGCTACAAAGTCACCAAGCCAAGGGTGTGGATAGTGGATACAGAGAGGTGTGAAGAACTGGGACCAATAACACAATCTATAGCAGACTGGAACATGTGGTAGCCATGGGATGTAAAATTAGAATGATGGTGAGTATCTGTTACGGCTAACATTTAATAAATACTAATTGCTCTATAAGTAATAATAGATGTTTACTAAGTAAGTGTTACATGAATGTGTGTGGATAAAAGAACTGGAATCCAGTAATGTTAGATTTAATATAATTAACAGCAGTTTCCAATTTACTTTCTTGACTGTAAGAGTAGAGTGAAGAAAGTATTTTTGAAAAGTGAATTTAGTACCATCCGTCTCATGAACTGTTCAATGCTACTGCAGTCACCCAGCTGTTCTTGGTTACCTATCACACTCTGAGCTCCCTCCTACACAGCTGGTTTTGCTGTGTGCTCTGCTGCTGATCCCTAAGCTCCTTAATTCTTGCCCCAGTGTATGAGTTTTTGGTGTTTCTGTGTTCACGTTTGCAAATATGCAGTTCCTAAGAGCAGAATGTATCTACTTTCAATGCATATTTTTATAATATGCTACAGCTCTGTCTTTGGCATTCATGTTTTACAATTTTGTGTTTTTACCCCATCTTACTGTTTCCTTCTTCAGCTCAGTTGTTGAAGAACACTTCCCAAAGTCTCACCCTCCTTGCCTATAGGCAGTCACCTGCTGTTCAATACTTGTGGCTCCAAGATTTAGAAGTAAAGATAAAACCAGAGTGGAGCTCTTGGGGCTTATGCCCCAAATCTATCTGATTTTAGGACCTTCTTGGAATTGATAGCTTTATAATTTGACTTTTTATAAATCAGATTATACTCTTTAGCTACATCAAAGTCTCGTGTATATTTTGGTGAAAGTTTAACTTTTGGCACATTTGATAAGTGTTCATATTTCTTTAATGAAACTTATACTGTGTCAATATTGTATACATTAGTTTCCTTTATACTATTTGTCCCTATTTCTTGAAAGGATAATCATTTTGATCAATGTATTATTATTTTCTAGCTTTTTTTTATAGAAGGATAGAAGAAGACAATTTGAGTAATTTTTTCATGTCAAAATTTAAGATAAACGTAGCTATTAAGGGCTTCTTAGATTTGTGTTACAAAGCCATTTGATCAATATTGGTTAAAAAAGGCACCCAAATTTAAAGACAAAGATTGTTTCTCACTATCTTCCACTTTTCTGTTCTTCTAAGAGTCTTTTTTGCAATAGATATTAATAATAATAACGTTATTTTAAGCAATAGGTGATAATAATAAATCTCATTCTCCCTTAAAATAGTGGGAAATTGTTCAAGTAGCCAAGTTTGTGACTGAGTATTAGATTTATGAAGGTAGGAATTGTTCTAGGAGTTTCTATGAAATAAACCACAAGTTTCCTTGAAGGATGCTACAGATTGTGCTACCTAGAGGTGAGATATAGAAAAACCACACTTTGTGTGTGAACTCATCTATTTGCAGAACATTGAACAATGACAGTTACATAGAACATCTTTATTCTTTTCCCATTCCTAGTTTTGGATAAATGAAGAACAGTCTTCATGATCTCCATTATGGCTCCAGGACTAACTTAGTTCTTGGGCTTCAGTAATGTATATTTATCTACTAGTCATAATAACCATCCATCCAAATTCCTAGGCACAGTGTGACTGTATTCGAACTTGGCATAAAGAGAGGACTCAATGAGTAGCCTTTAGTTTGCTTCCAGGAGCCACGTTTTGCATGTAGTTTGAGGTAGGAGGATCTTATCCCCTCTCCCTTTGCAGCTGAAATAGAGTGCAACAATTTGGGACAGGAGTGAACAAACATTTTCTGGAAAGGACCAGATAGTATAATGTCTAAGCTTTATAGGCCATACAGTCTGAGTAGCAACTACTCAAGCCTGACACTGTAGCAGGAAAGCAGCAGTAGAGCATATGTAAACAAAGATGGATGTAGCTATGTTCCAATAAAACTTTATTCACAAGAGTGCCTGACTGGAAAGCTGGATTAGCCCGAGGGCAGTAGTTTGCCCCTGGCCATAATTTGCATACAAATGATTAGGAGACAATGGTGTGTCTATATTCATTGGGCAACACTACTTTGCTTTCTTTATGGAATTAATCTGTATGGTATAATCTCTGCTTTACATCCCATCATCTGGAAGAAAAAAACAAACAAAATCTCTGGTTGCTTCCAAAGCTGAGTTTATAGTAGATGCTTCCTTTTTGTTGTTCAAATTACTGAGGGCTAATTGGAAAAACAAATTTTTAGATGATTGAAATGTGTTCTGATCTAGAATTAACTAATTTTTGCCTG
This sequence comes from Hippopotamus amphibius kiboko, assembly GCF_030028045.1. Classification (NCBI taxonomy): domain Eukaryota; kingdom Metazoa; phylum Chordata; class Mammalia; order Artiodactyla; family Hippopotamidae; genus Hippopotamus; species Hippopotamus amphibius. The sequence goes on along the minus strand of NC_080194.1, from coordinate 23,784,635 downwards.
ATTCTGTTTGCCATGCTATTGTTCATGATTTTTATCAGAGCATTTACATAGAGATTCTCTTTTGGCCTCTAATATGATTTCTGAGCAATCCAAAATACTTTAAGATCAAGAGTAGACAATTTTGCTTTTTGTGGAAGAGAAATTAGCTGGCAAATAATGTAGAACTCAATCATCCATTTCTGTTTATTTACAGCTGGAGCTGTTTAGGGCTCAATTTAGAAGGAGGGTTTTTGTTCTTCCTCTGGCTGAGTGACAGACACACTGGCTTTTCTCTGAATTTTCTCTGAATTTTGTCTTAGAAGCTCTTTGGCTGAGATCAGTCCACTCCCTTCTGTTTGTCTCTGATGTGTTTCCTGTCCCTTCTCTGGACCAAGGCTTAGGGTCACTGTCCTGAGCAGGTCACCTGGAAGCCCCAGTGCAAATCTTTTGTCTAAGTTTCCAGCCTTTTTAAAGAAACCCCTCTCAATGGATTCTCCTAGTGATTAAACACCTTATTTCAAAAAATGTCCTCTGCGTAGGAAGCTCTGCTTTCTAGGCGATTTCTGAATCCCAGCCCCTATCTTCTTATCTCATCATTTGTGTAGTAGGCAAAGTAAACACCATGTTGGAGAAACTTCTTTGAGAGTGAGGATGCACCTGAGTGCCCCCGTTTCCCTGTTAAAGACCCACCAGTCTTTAGTGAGCTGAATTCTTCCTGTCCCCAAGGTAACATTGCAGGAGCTTTGAATTTTAGACCGTTGAAATCTAATTTATGACTCATCATTGAGATTCTGCTGGCTATCATTTGACTGATACATGGGAATGAGCAGTAATTTTATATTGAATTGATAAGGAAAAGCCACAAAAAAAAAATAGCACAAGGTGAAACTAGACAAGTGAATTTACTCAGGGAATATTTACTGAAAGGAGAAAAGAAGCTGCTGTTTGTTGAATGCCTACTAAGTGCCAGGGCTATGTGGCTCTGAGGAATCCAAGGCTGAGGAGTTAGTAACTTGTCAGTTTCAGAGATAGGAGATGGCAGAGCTGAATTTGGAACCCAATTGCAACTTCAAAGTCATTCTCTTTCCCTATATCACACTGTCACATGAGCAGTCCTTTTTTTTTTTTTTTTTAAGCTCTTTATTGGAATATAATTGCTTTACACGAGCAGTACATATTGATTTAAGGAAAGAGCTGGGGAATGATACCTCTTCTTTTACCATCTCTGAACCACGTACTCAGTAAGAAGTTTGTATGTTTATAGTATTAGAGATAGATAATATCTTCACTTAATTTTGTTGACATTTGTTCTGTTTTTTTCTCGATTGCAGCAAGTTAAGGGTTCTCACTTTCATGAGTGCAAAAACCTCAGCTCTTCATTTAAAGAATAGAAAATACAGCACCTTAAATTATCATCATTATTTCTTCCCTTCTAGTGCCCAAAGGTGAGAGGCTGGTTTCTGAGTATATGTGGTTCATCTTGGGAGAAGAATAGCTAAAATTTTAATAGTGCATCTACGACTTAGGTATTATTCTAATACTTGACATGTATTGACTCATTTAATTCTCCTACAACCTTACAATGTAGGTACTATCATTATCCCAAGTTAACAAATGAGAACACAAAAACAGAGAGGTGTGACCTAACTTCCCAACTAACTTCATACAACTACTAAATGGAGGAACTGAGATTCAAATCCTGGCCACTGGACTCCAGAGTCTGGGCTCTTAAAGAAATGGGTTCCTCTGAACTTTGCTGCTATCAGTCAGGGTTCACCCAGGAGGCAGAAACCATACTAGATATATTAAAGGAGGGACTTAATATGATGATTTGTAACTACATATTGAAGAACTAAAAAGGCAAAAAGAGAATGTCAAGGTACCACCAATAAAGGATCTTCTGGAAGCAGATGGGCTGGGAGATTAAAAGGATGAGGATGGAATTACTAATATTTCAGAAGCTTGGAGAAGGGGCTTTACAGAGCAGAAACTCAGATATCTGAGGAGGGGGCATGGTTTAGCTGGTGCTAATGTCTCTGAGAGTGGAAAAGTGGTATCATGGGACTGGTCCGTGGATGTCTAAGGAGGAAGTGTTGGCCAGCTGGTATTGATATCTGGGGGGAGCCATAACAATGGTTCTTCAAACACTGGAAAAACTGTAAACTGGAACCAAAAGCTGCTCCAGCGCTGCTGTTGAGTTGAGGAATCATTGCTAGGATGATGCTGACAGGAAGGAATCATAATGAAAACAAAAAGGATAAAGTCCCTTCTGCATTCTGAAACAATGCAGTTGCCTTCCTGCATCCTTATGAACAGAGCCTAACAGGGTGCATCTGGCAAGGTAGAGATGTGGTTTTGAGTCTCAGTCCCAGTACCACAAAGCAGAGCTGGGTTTGACTCAAAGCACAATTTTCAAATAGGGAAATCTGTTCAAGAGTCAAGGTGGGGGGGGGTGCGGAGAAAAAAGGATGCTACTTGGGAATTTTATTTGGTTCCCTTAGTACAGTGATATCTTACACACTTTCTATGAATATGGTCTGCCTCTCTCTTTAAATTACAGACTCTCTCTAACAGTGCCCAACTTAGACCTTTTTCAAGGGCCAGCCCAGTACGATGCACATAGTAGGTACATAATAAACTATGGTTGCTGAAGTGATGTCTGCAAAACTTGAGTATAGATTTCTTATTTAGAAATCATTTTATAGGTTTCAGAGCATCTGTTCTCGGGGTCAGCTGAATAAACAAAGCATGAGTGTATTATTCAGGGTAAGGGCTTATTGCATCCCTGTGAATGCTCAAGAGAGCTCCAGTGTTTGCAGAAAAGTTTACAAAGATTGAAACAATATCCACTCTCTCTCCCCTGGTTAGATGATCATTAATTAAGGAAATGGAGGCATTGATCTGTTTGATGGCACTCCATCAGCAGAACCACAGCCTGTGAAGAGGCAGGTTCTGATTTTCATTCATATTTCAGGAATGCTATGCGGTTGGGTGGCAGCGTTCTGATCCCCCATGTTACCTGTCAAAGGATAATGGACATCCCCGATGGGAACAACACTGAGCTGACAGCTCTTCTTTAATGCTAATAATTTGATTGGAATCAGGTTTGTGGTGCCAAATTGAATAGGATTAGGAAATCAGTCATGTCTTTGAACAAAAACAAAAATGTGTGTGAGGGAAGGTAAAAAGAAATAATTCCCTTAGTCTGAAACAAAAGAGAGACAGTGGCATTTCTGTTACCACAATTCTTACTTTAGGATCACAGATCATGAAAGGATAATTTTCTGTTTCCTCACTTGTTGGCCCACAGTATGTTTTCCATGCTGAGTGTGGCCAATGTGGTATAGTGTGGCCCATCCTACACCGGGATGCTTGAGCGTGAGCCCTAAGTCAGCCAGGAACTGCTATGTGAGCTTGGCTGAGTCACTTGGCTTCACTGGCCTTCTGTTTTCTCTTGCAAAATGAAGAAGTTGGTTTTAATCAACATCCCACATTTTCTCCTTCATTTCTACAGCGTCTTCTCTTTTCTTATTTTCCTTGGCATGATAACATGTATTGTTTCAAATGAGTCAGTTGAGAAGAAACCCTCGCTTTTTCAAGACCTATGTCACTACCTCTGGCGGGGAAAGAAAACCACATGCCGTTCCCCAAAGAGTAGTAGTTTCTTTACAAAATGACTTGATTTATGATGTACATATTTTACTAAAGTGAAAGTCACCAGTCCTATTGATGAACAGGTTTTGATTGACTGAAATCCCTGTTTTTTCTGTCATGTAGATTTTTGCTTTAGGTTCTACTTGTTGAGATGGAAAGTCTGAAGCCATTTAGTAGTGACTGAATTTCTTCACTGTTCTAAATATGATGTTTAAAAAATCTGTATGCAATATGAAGTAAATATGTGTTACATCTTAAAATGGAAACTTCAGATATAGCATTCTGTTCTATTCTTATGTTAGCATCAATCATTGCTTGTACTTTAACAGCTAATCACATAAGAATTGTTTTCTCTTGACCTAGACCAATGGCCTGTCTTCTTTTAGTCCATCCATATGTCCATCCATCCTGAGGGCTTGACTCTTACAAGATCACCCAGAGGCATTATAAAATAATGTCTTCTATTTTGATGCCCCCTAAGATTATAAACAAACAGTCCAAGTATCACTTGTTTCAATTTATAATTCTTTGTAGTTTGACTAGGGACATACTTGTATTTTATTCTAGGCTCTCTCATTTCTTACCACTTATCCTGGGCGAGGTATTTAACCTTCTTGAACCTCAGTTTCACTGTGAAATTGATATCCTACTTTTCGCCTCACAGGGTTATTTTGAGCAATTGTAGGTGTAAAGTTCTTAGTGCAGTGTCTGGGATGCATCAGTTTCTTCCCTTCTAGTTTTTAACCTGCTTCTTACTATTATTTATGAAAAAGTGGTTGCCTTGTAGCACCGTATCTGGACTTTGATGAGTATATCTGTTTCTTAGAAGTATATGAACTGACTCTAACTTAAACAAAAGGGACTTATTGCGAGACTATCAGGAACTCATAGACTTGTTTGGTACAATGGAGAAACTCATATAGAAAACAACTGGAATCCTGGAGGCTCCTAATGGCCAGGATATAGGAAGAAACGAATAGTTCCATAACAAGAATGGCTGAATGGATAAACCTAACCACCATTTCTTCTGAGCTCTTATTTCTCTGTCTCTCAAAATTTAAAGATGAAGATGAGAAAGAGTCTGATTGGCTGAGATTAGGTCACATGACTTCTCTGCAGTTTTACGGGGCTATTGAAAAGAAGGCCCCATTCCCTCAGATCCTAGGTGGGAGGGAAATCCCTGAAATTACTCTTCCACCACAATACACACACTAGTGGTAAAGGACAGGAAGCTCCCCTTAAGGAACCCCAGGTACCGGGGGAAAGGGAAATGGATACTGGATGGACATAAATAGCAAATGCCAATGGCAGTGAGCATGTGCATGCTTATACTATCTTTACAGACTCTGCATATATCTTTACAGACTCTGGATCCATCAGTTCTCAGTTTTTATCTTGGTAAACTTAAGGGTCTTGATTGATTTTAGTTTGTTCTTCTAGGACAGCCTCTTCTGTCTCTTAGGTGGTTTTAATTGCTCATCCCTGGACATTTTCCAAGTCTTGTTAAGTCCTTATTGAGCTGTGGCAACCAGAGCTGCACAGTGTTTTGCGTGCTGATGAAGTATGATTGGATTCAAGGAGAGGACAATGTGTTTGGTTTTATGCCCAATATCCTTGGTCAACATTATTGGAGGATAATACATTTCATTTTTACGTCACTTGAGCAGCCAGAAATGTAAGCCATGCTGGCCCTGGGGAGACCTAACATTTTAGAAACAGAGAAATATGGATAAACAATGGAGTTATTTGATACTACTTAGGAGAAGGGGAAAAAATAAGCAAAGATCCACGTTTCTGCACACACTAGCCTATTCTCTGAGAAACCCTTTGGTTTGGGGTTTAGATCCAAGTTGATTTGGTTATCAATTCTGGTTTTCCAAATGTGTGACCTTCAGCAAGTCACTTTAATTTTGCCTGGTTTCAGTTTTGTCACCAGTGAAATAGGAGTAATAATAGCTTGTCTAGATTGAATGTGATTTCATGTGATTACAGTAATTGAGGCTTTAGCAGATTATCTGGCACATGGTAGAAACAGAATTAAAAGTTTCCCTTTCTTTTCCCCTTGTATCAAAGAGACAAGAGAAATCTGAAGTAATTAAAATCATTGGGTTTTCTTGGAGTTAGTCGACAGAAGACTTTACAGGAGAGGTGAGCCTGGAGCTGGTCTTTGAGAGAGAGAAGTGACATGATTGCATGGAAAGAGAGAGAACATGAGCAGAAAAGTCAGCATATCTGAAAGCCGGAAGTAAGGACGACCAACCACTTTCCCTCTGGTTTTCAGAATAGCTGATTAGAAAAGGATGGAAGATGGTGGTGAGATATCTCCTAATGAAGTTTGATTTGAGAGGTTTCTGTGCCCAGAAGAGCATATAATCAAAGTAACACTTAAGATGGTAAATTCGTCTATAGTGACCTGGCCTGTCTCAAAGAGTAGATTGACTATTAAGCAATGAACACCTTCCTTTCAAATTTGTTCCTATTTATTTTAAAATTTCATCCAATATCTCTGATAGAGAGTTGATTCTATTACTTGTTGCAGGCTCTATTCTAACTTCACCTCTCCAGGTTGTCTCTGTGAATTGTAATTCTGTCTGCCCCACGGTTGCTTTATTCAGAGTCATAGAATGTTAAAGATAGGCTACTCCAGTTCATCCACATTTCAGATGAAAAATCTGAGGATCTGAGAGAGGACATGAAGTGCCAAAGACTATGGACTTTTGGAAGCACAGTGAAACAGAAAAACCATGAAATTTAAGTAGATTTCTTGCACTTACCTAAATGGGTGAACTTGAATATGTTATCTGACCTTTGGAAACCCAATTTCCTCTCTGTTTAAGAGGGTGGACAATGTCTGCCTCAAAGGATGATTGTGAGACTGAAGTAAGGGAACATCTGGCAAAAGAGCTCAATACATATTAGTCCCCTTGGTCTTCCTTTGGAACTGATTCACGTTCTGCAGCCAAAGAAAAGGTTTAGGCCACCCCTTAGGGGAGGAGCACCAAGGGGAAAGGTAAAATCACAGAAGGAATCTAAGGGTAAATGATCGTTTTTTGGTTCTGTTCTTTTCTAGGCAGTATCAATTTGGGGAAGGAGGTGAGCAGCATTTCTTCATTAGTTACTGCTTCTGGGGCTGGGGCACTTCTCATGACTCTGGTAGAAATTCAGGATGACAATTGAGGGGTGAAGCAGATAGCTGTCATCTCCATTAAGAATAACTGCACTCCAGCCCTTTAGCCACAAGTCTGCAAATGTGTCTGGCTCCCATAGAAGGTTTATGTGTTGGCAGTTTCAGTGAAATGATTCCTTCCAGCTCGGACATGTAAAGACTTTCAGATGGCCCTGCAGCTTTTTTCTCTCACTTTTACTTATTCCTGTAGTTCTGAAATTTATAACCCATAAGGCTGCGAAGGGTGTTACCTAGAACTGGGGGAACTACTGAACAGGGATTTTTTTTCCCCTCTAATTAAAAGTTTAAAAAACATTTTATTTAACTAAAAAGAACCAGAAATGAAAGCAAAACATAATATACTGGGAGGCAAAGTGAATAGAGAATGGATATGGAAATTAAAGAAACGGGATTTAAGTTTCAGAATTTCCGCTTACTTGCTCTGAGGCCTCTGGCTGTGTGATCTTAGCCATCTGATCTTGAATATTTCAAGGATCCATTCCAGCATAATCTTTTTGTGACCCCATAAGTATATTCTTTTAATAGGTTCACAAACTATTACAAACATATAGAAAAACTTACAGTATAATGTAACGAAAAATCTTGTACCTAACGTTGAATCCTATCAAATTTTAACATTTTGCTGTCCTGCCATATATGCTTTCTTTAAGAAGTTACAGGTAGCACTAAAGTGCTCATATACCTCTCCTGGATCTCGTTCATCTTCATATTTCTCTTGAATTTGATACTTATTTCCATGTGTGCTTCTATATTTCTATATTATTACTGTCTACCCATATAGCTATCAACACTGTGTGGTATTCTTTGGCATGTTTTTCACGTTACAAACGTGATCTCATACTGCATATATTCAATTGCCATTTGCTTTTGTCACTCAACATGTTTTTGAGTTTTATCTGTGTTCACATATGTAGCTCTGGTTCATTCATCTTAATTGCTATATAGTAGCCCATTGCATGAAGAATCCACAATTTACTTATTCCCTTTCCTGTTCACTGGTTTTTATAATGGCAAATAATGCTGGAATTATTATGCTGGTATAAGTCTCCTTCTGCTATGTGCATCTTTAACTTGCCTTGATATTGTCAAATTGCTACCACAGATTGCAATACCATTGTTCCAACTGCTTATTCCCGTTTGTTTATTTTATAATTACTTGGTAGCTCTAGGAATTATTAAGAATCCTAAATTTACTTTCTTTGTTCATTAAACACACATTACGTGTTCTCTTTGGCATTGAACTGCGCTCAATATAAGAATCAGAAAGACATTATAACCTGGTTGCAACAAATTCTATACTGTAGAGAAGCCATATACACTTATTATCATACTTATTATTATCATATATAATACTAACAATGTGCACTCAGTCCATTGGGCTATACTAATTTACTAGTATTACTAATATTAGTAACTACTAATACTAATAATTTATTAGTACCACTTTTCTTAAGCTTAGTTGAAATAAATTACAACAATTTTTTGGTGTTCTGTTGAGGTGTTTTGTTTGTGTTTTTACCTTTTTACTTAGAGTGCTTCTGGCATTATAAGAAGCACATATTACTTGGGACACAGATGTATTTTAATTCTTAATTAATTTGCCTTAGTTATGGTCAGAGTCCTCTGGATATATTGTTTAGCTGCATGGAATGTTGTAACTATTCCCAGAAAAAGAAAGAAGACTTTCTGTTGTTATCTGAGTTTAATACAGATGTTTGCTTGTCATATTTAGCAGTATTGAAACTGGACTCCCAGGAATGGCTCTTGTGCACATTGTGGAAAGATGCTCAGTCATTTGTTGAACAAGATAACAGGTCTTGTTTCCAGTGGTGTTGTCAGTCAAAATGACAAGAAATGATAGTTTTACCCAGCAGCAAATTTACTTATTAGCTTTAAGAAAGTATAGAGAACAAGGAATACTGCCACATGCACAACCAGTAGCATCACAGAGGCATCAAACCCGTAGATGCAGCTGCTGGTGTCCCATCCTAGCATGGGATTTGTTTTGGTTTCAGGGCATGGAAACTAATCCTAGTCTGGGTACCTTCCCTGTCAGGGAAGACTTTGCATGTTATATTGGGCGTATACTAAGATAGCAATGTAATAGAGGGATTTGAGAGCATGGGTGGGCTTTGGGGTCAAACAAGTTCAAGTCCTGACTGTAGAGAAGCTGCAGGGTCTGTGGTCCTTCAGCTTAAAAATCTTGAGAGTCACCTAGTATGTGGAGGGGAGTGTGGCCAGTTCCCATTCTGAAGTGCAACCTCTGGCATAGGTACCTAACTCTTCTGACTACTGAATCTAGCACGCTCCGTGACAGCCTTCAATCAAAAATCAGTACCTGGCAAACCTAGAGAGACCCTCATTTATCTCTAAAGGTTGTATTTCCTCACTTGATGTTGCAAAATGTGCAGCCAGGGATCCGATGTTCCTCAAGCGTCCCCAGAGGCTGGAGGAAGAGATAATCACCTAGTTGTTAATTCTTACCTCTTAGGTTGCCTCAGTTTACTAAGCCTCAGCAATTCAGGTGGACCACGGGGGAGAGAACAGAGTAGAGATGGTGCTTTCTGCCTCCCTGGCAGGGAAGACTTTGAGCGTCATATTGGGCATATTCTAAGGTAGCAATATACTAGTGATTTGAGAGCACAGGTGGGCTTTGGGGTCAAACAAGTTCATGTTCAAGCCCTGGCTGTACTACTCCCTAGCCATCTGTCACTGTGGTAAGCAGAATATGGAAGTATCTACATCCTAACCCCTGGAACCTGTTACATATGTTAGATTAAAAAATAAAGAAGAATTAAGGTTGCAGCTGGAATTACGGTTGCTCATCCACTGACTTTGAGATGGCTTCATTATCCTGGATTATCTGTTTGGCCCAAAGTAATTACAAGGGTCTTTATAAATGAGAGAATGAAGCAAAAGAGAGAGAACCAGACAGATGGCATCAAGAGAAGGAATTAGCTAGTCGTTGCTGATTTGAAGATGAATGAATGGGGCTGTGAGCCAAGGAATTCATGCCGCCTCTGGAAGCTGGAAAAGGCAAGGAGACATTCTTCTCCAGAGTACTACCCACATCACTTTCCCCTACCCCACCCCCGGGCAAAAGGAACACAGATCTGCTGATACTTTGATTTCAGCCCAGTAGGACCCATTTTGGACTCTCATCTCCAAAACTGAAAGATAATAACTTTGTATTATTTTAAGCTACTAGGTTTTTGGTAACTTGTAACAGCAGCTATAGAAAACTAAAACAATGCCCTTTACTTCTGTGTGATTTAGTTTCTCATTTTGTAAAATGATGTTTATAACAGTCCTATCCTCCTACCGTGGTTGTAAGATGTAATTGCCCTCTGCAGGGCTCTGTACTCACTTGGTGAGACTCAGTCTTCGGACCAGAAGTCAGGAGACTTGGGTTATGATCTCAGGCAAAATGAGGACAATAGTAATTTCTTGCCTTTCATATAGAACTGATGTGAGAAGCAAATGAAGTTGTCTTAACTTTTATTTTTTAACTGAAGTACTATTCAAATGTAACTTTCTGTAATTTAACTCTACGTTCCAAACAGTCCTAAGAGATGTTATATCAAAGGTATATGAAAAAAGGCAAAATATTACATATGAACCACCACATGATTCCAGGAAATGGTACTGAAGTAATAGGTGGTATTAATTCCATTGATTGGTACTGAGTAATATGATTTTTTCTTTTAGGTGTTCTATATTTATTGCATTTTTGATTTCTTATGTATGTGGTAATAATTATGGTTCTTCATTCCAAATCCCAGAGATGTGTATTATCTTTTAATTGCAACCTTTGCTTATAATGTGTGAATGTAAACAATGATATTTATTTAATTCAACTGAGGGTGAAGTGGAAGAATCTTCTATATGACCAGAATATAATTATTATACTTCTACTAACACATTTTGAGTGTTTTAAAAGATGTATTAATTTTCAGTAAGTGGACTGGCAAAGTTGTCATAGTACTGCTTGCTAATGATTAAGTAGTTCGCAAATATTTATGGTGAGTTTTGATTGAGTACACAGTTGAATAGGTAAATTCAGGCAGATATAATTAAGACTTATTTGTCTTGATTGCTTTTTAAAAGTACAACTGACCCTTGAACAACAAGGGAGGCAGGGGTGCCAGCCCTCCACATAGTTGAAAGTCCACTTAGAATTTATAGTCAGCCCTCGTATCTGCAGTGCCTCTGTATCTGCAGATTCAACTAACCCTGGATCATGTAGTATTGCAATACGAATTTAGTGAAAAAAATTCCACGTATAAGTGGATCCTTGCGATTCAAACCCGTTTTGTCCAAAAGTCAACTGATTTTCTTTATTGAGGTAGGGAGTACATGACACATGTGTCTGTGTGTGTGTGTCTGTATGGAGTGCAAAGTGAATGAGGCTATTATTATAATTGGTTATCACTGTTCTCGTTTTCAAAAACAAGTGGCAATATATAGTTTGATAGAGGTACTGTTTGCGTGTTTTAAATTTTCAGTGACTTGTGGTCATAGTTGGCACATTTTGTAGAGACAGATTTTTTTTTAAGAACTTTTTTGAGATACAGTTAACAGACAATAAACAGCATATATTTAGAGTGTACAATTTGGTATCCCAATCTCCCAATTCATCCCCGCCCCCCCCAACCCTCCCCGCTTTCCCCACTTGGTGTCCATGTGTTTGTTCTCTACATCTGTGTCTCTATTTCTGCCTTGCATTTCCTCTTTCATAGTTGTTAGCATTTGCCTTATGGATTGAGGTGCTCCTATATTGGGTGCATATATATTTATAATTGTTATCTCCTCTTCTTGGATGGATCCCTTGATCTTTATGTAATGTCCTTTCTTGTCTCTTGTAACATTTTTTATTCTAAAGTCTATTTTATCTGATATGAGTATCACTACTCCAGCTTTCTTTTGAGTTCCATTTGCATGGAATATCTTTTTCCATCTCCTCACTTTCCGTCTGTCTGTGTCCCTAGGTCTGAAGTGGGTCTCTTGTAGACAGCATATATATATGGGTCTTGTTTTTGTATCCATTCAGCCAGTCTGTGTCTTTTGGTTGGTGCATTTAGTCCATTTACATTCAAGGTAATTATTGATATGTATGTTCCTATTACCATTTTCTGAATTGTTTTGTTTTTGTTTCTGTAGGTCCTTTTCTTCTCTTATGTTTCCTGCTTAGAGAAGTTCCTTTAGCATTTGTTGTAAGGCTGGTTTGGTGGTGCTGAATTCTCTTAGCTGTTGCTTGTCTGTAAAGCTTTTGATTTCTCCCTCGAATCTGAATGAGATCCTTGCTGGGCGGAGTATTCTTGGTTGTAGGTTCTTCCCTGTCATCACTTTAAGTATGTCATGCCACTCCCTTCTGGCTTTCAGAGTTTCTGCTGAGAAATCAGCTGTTAACCTTATGGGAGTTCCCTTGTATGTTATTTGTCCTTTTTCCCTTGTTACTTTTAATAACTTTTCTCTGTCTTTAATTTTTGTCAATTTGACTACTATGTGTCTTGACATGTTTCTCCTTGGATTTATCCTGCCTGGGACTCTCTGTGCTTCCTGGACTTGGGTAGCTATTTCCTTTCCCATGTTAGGGAAGTTTTCAACTATAATCTCTTCCAATATTTTCTGGGGTCCTTTCTCTCTCTCTTCTCCTTCTGGGACCCCTATAATGCGAACGTTGGCGCATTTAACATTGTCCCAGAGTTCTCTTAGGCTGTCTTCAGTTCTTTTCATTCTTTTTTCCTTATTCTTTTCCACATCAGTGATTTTCACCATTCTGTCTTCCAGGTCACTTATTCACCCTTCTGCCTCCATTAATCTGCTATTGGTTCCTTCTAGTGTATTTTTCATTTCAGTTATTGTGTTGCATATCTCTGTTTGTTTGCTCTTTAATTCTTCTAGGTCTTTGGTGAACTTTTCGATCTTTGCATCCAGTCTTTTTTCAAAGTCCTGGATCATCTTTACCATCATTATTCTAAATTCTTTTTCTGGAAGGGTGCCTATCTCCTCTTCATTTAGTTGTTTTTCTGGGTTTTTATCCTGTCCCTTCATCTGGTACAAAGTCCTCTGCTTTTTCATTTTCTCTGTCTTTCTGTGGCTATGGTTTTCAGTTCCACAAGTGATTTACTGCTGATACTGTTTGATACTGCTGTCTCCCCTCTTGTGGAGGAAGCTATCTAGGAGGCTGGTGGGTGCCTCCTGATGGGAGGGACTGATGGTGGGTTGGGCTGGGTGGGCGGAGCTCAGTAAGGCTTTAATCTGCTTGTCTGTTAATGGGTGGGGCTGTGTTCACACCTAGTTGGTTGTTTGGCCTGAAGTTACTTAGCACTGGAGCTTACAGGCTCTTTGGTGGGGCTAATGGCAGACTCTGGGAGGGTTCATGCCAATGAGCATTTCCCAGAACCCCTGCTGCCAGTGCCCCATCTCCTCGGTGAGCCACAGCTGCCCCCCACCTCTGCAGGCAACCCTCCAACACCAGCAGGTCGGTCTGGTTCAGTCTCCTGTGGAGTCACTGCTCCTTCCCCCTGGGTCCTGGTGAGCACACGTTTTTGTGTGCCCTCCAAGAGTGGAGTCCCTGTTTCCCCCATTCCTGTGGAGGTCCTGCAATCAAATCCTGCTGGCTTTCAAAGTCTGATTCTCTGGGGATTCCTCCTCCTGTTGCTGGACTCCCAGGTCAGGAAGCCTGACATGGGGCTCAGAACCCTCACTTTAGTGGGTGGACTTCTGCAGTATAACGGTTCTCCAGTTTGTGAGTCATCCACCCAGCATTTATGGGATTTGATTTTAACACGATTGCGCCCCTCCTACTGTCTCATTATGGCTTCTCCTTTGTTTCTGGATGTGGGGTGTCTTTTGGTGAGTTCCAGTGTCTTTCTGTCGATGATTGCTCAGCAGTTAGTTGTAATTCTGGTGCTCTTGCAAGAGGGAGTGAGCACACGTCCTCCTACTCTGCCATCTTAATCCTATCTGTAGTGAGAGATTTTAAAAATGGATGCTTCCTGTGAAGATTTGATGAAGTAGTGTTTTGTTTAGATTCTATACCAGAAGCATCTCAGAAACTTAAAAAAAAAAGCCAAAGAAGGGCTTGTGGTATCACTTCTGCATCACATCTAGAATGTGAGCTGTTTTAATTACCTCTTAGGGCAAACACATCACAAAATGTCCTCCCCCATTTTTGAGTCTAAAGATAAAGAGCAAGGTGGACATCTAGGAATCTGTTAAGGTTTTTGCAGGACTTTTCAATCATTGTTCTTAAACCATTTATCACTGAGGAGTGATAGCCATTTGTAATATTTAAATGATTAAAATGAATATAACTAATGCACAACCTGGCAGTTTATTTCTGGTCATTTCTTCTCTTCTTCTAAATATGAAATAATGGTGAAGACTCTGGTTATTTGACTACTGCTATGTGAAAATTCAAAAGTTAAAATTAAAGATAAATGGGATAATTCTTGATGTTGCAAATAGTAGATTTACCTCATACAAGAATGCAATTCCTTTTCAAAGAGTTTGGTAGACAGAAAACTTAAATTTGAAATTTTTTGTAGTTTTGATACTCTCAAGTCAGTCAGAAATAAAGAATGGAAATTTCTTCTGATATTATACAGCAAATGGGAGGGAATTGGATTATTCTTCAATAACTGGATAAGGATTGGGTATGAATGCAGACCCAACAGGGGAAACTGCATGAATAAAAGCAATTTTGTTACAGAAATCTCGAAAAAAAACAAATCAATAAGCATTTGAAAATGTGTTTGCATTTTAGAGTCAGTCAGCATCGTTCACATAGCCGCAAGGCAATAAAGAAGCATCAAAAAAGAGAAAAAAAAAAAGTCTCTATAGAGGGGAAATATCCTCCTGTAAGTAAATCTAAAATAGAGGTGTTTCAGGAACTTTGTGTCCTGGAGCTACTAGATGGTTTTGAGTTGTGCTTCCACAAAGTTAAGAAACACCAGAAAATTTCACAGGTAAGATATCATCTCATCTGATGTTCCTAAAAAAAAAAATTTATTTTTTTTTGAGTGATGGGGATAAAGGGAAGGTTTTAGAGACTGTCTGCTGCTTTCACTTCTGGCATTGCAAAGGGGGAAGCCAATATCAGATTTTTAGATTGCTAGGATATGTCTTTTATGAAAAAAACTCATGATGTTTATACGTGAAATTCTTAGCTTTGTAGATTTTACAGGATTAGATGCGAGCTGCTCTGGGTCTCCTCTTTGGGGAAACTCACAGATGTGAATCATTTCCATTCCATCAACTTTCATTCCTGTTGAGCCACATGATAGTTATAATGTCAGTGTCCTTCACATTGGAGGATTCTCCAGCTATGAAGCAAAAGATAGGGACTGAACGCACATTGACCTTTAATATATTAAACTATCACTGCAGGACAGACTAATGTCATTTACTGGGTGGCATTTCTGGGGGCTCTCTCTTCTGCTGCTGTGCCTGTCCTGTGGTCTTCAGATTTCCTAACCCCCACCCTGATATCTGCCCGTCAAACCCCCAGGCTGGAGCTCGTCCCTGAAGTTGTGCCTATCTTTTGTGAATCAGTAAGCCTTGGCCACTTGCCTGGAATAGGCTTTGTTATTTTCCCCCAATTTTATCTTTTGGAACAGCTGGAGAGGAGGGTTCAACAGAAGGAGCAGATAGTGCAGTGGTTCTCAACTTTCACTTCTTTCCTGGGAGATTTAAAAAATGCTTATATCTGGACCCCACCATTGAGATTCTGATTCACTTGTTCTGTTCTAGGGCACTGGTTTATTTAAAAAACCCTGGGTGATTTAATATGTGACCAAGAAGATCTAGGAGCTAGATCTAGACTTAGGATTCTCAAAGTACAGTTGGGGCCAGCAGTATCAACATCACTTGGGAAGTTACTAGAAATCCAAATCCTCAGGCTCTACCCAAGAACAACTGAATCAGAAGCTTTTAGGGGAAAGGACCAGAAATCTGTGTCTTAATAAGCCCTCCATGTTCTGATGCATGCCACAATTTGAGAACCACTGGTCTAGATTAATCTTCCATGGTGAGGTAATACCTCAACGGTGTACTCCATTGATACCACTATATTATATGTGAAGGGAGGGTCAGTAGAGACCCAAGTTGAGGAATAAGTCAGGCACTAACCTTTGGGGAGCAAGCATAATACCAAGATTCATGCTGGCAACCCAGCATCCCAGAAATTTCTGCATCAGGAAATAGTACTTGATCCCAGCAAGTGGTGATTAGAGTGTGAGCTTTAGAGAGATGCTGTACTGGGTTCAAGTCCTGGACCATATTAACTTAGGAAACTAACCTCTCTGAATTTTGTTTTTCACATAGGTAAAACAGGAATGGTAGCTACTACCTTTCAAGGTTGGTCTCTGTGAAAAATAGAGTAAAATCGTGAATGGAAAATATCCACCAAGAGTCAGTGTCTAGCACATGCCCACAGCAAAATGTATTCTCAAGAAATTATTGATGATATTTGCATATAAGAATAGTCATTACATTGTATGTGGTGCTGTCACTTTCTCCTCTTGTGTCCATGGCAAGTATTATAAATTAACCCCGGCAATCTTCCCAGTGGACTGGAACCTTGAATCTTTTTTGATCCAGCACTCCGGGCAACCACAATCAGACAATCAGACCTGGCTTTCAAGAGGGACCCCGTTTGTCACTCCTGGTTAAGAACGCAAAAATCTTCTTAGAGATATTCCTGTTTCTCTGTTTTTTTCCTACCCACATTTAAGAAGCACCTGATAAAGCAGTGTCCAATAGATGCATAATGCTAGCCACATTTAAAAGTTCTGGTAGCCACATTAAGAAAATAAGAAACAAGTGAAACAAAAAATTTTTTTTTCATTTAATGTCACATATCCACACTATTATTATTTCAATACATAATAAATATAAAAAATTATTGCGATATTTTACATTACTTATGGGACTAGGTCTTGAAAGCCCGTGTGTATTTTACACTTAGAGCACATCTCAATCCAGATTAGCCATAATTTAAGGGCTCAGTAGCCACATGTGCTAGTAGCTGCCACATTGGACCGTGAAGCACTAGGTCCTAACATCAAGGCAGAAACAAGACCTGATCACAGCCTCAACAGGCTCACGGTTTATTCAATGACTCATTCACAAAGAAATAATATTTTCCTTCACAAAGTGCTGTTACCCTTCTCCCACCAACTTGGATTTTCATGAAGAGCAGGGTAATATCTGTGTGGGAGCAGAATGTCTGGCATTTCTTCAGGTTTTATTTTCTTTCCTTGTTTCTATATCTTGTGTGTCTGGCCGGAAATATCAGCTCCACTTGGAGCCAGCAGGTTCGACACTCTCTGATCCCATCACTTGTTTTGGGTGGGGGTTTGATTAGTGCTGCTGATGAGGAATGTGTTTCTGCGGTCCTACCTTGACATTCGCCCATAGTAACATGACAACCAGCCACTCATCAAGCTTGTGCTATAACATGCAAGGCACGGTGCTAAGCCACTTCCCACCACACTCAGAATAGCAGAAACTGGCACAATAGTGTAAAGCAATTATATTCCAATAAAGAGCTTAAAAAAAAATACTACCCTAATAGCATGAAGGGACCTACCCGATTTGACCCAGGGTCACCTGGAAGATCTGATTTCTTACCATCATCCCTTTTCCTCACTCCACTCCTGCCACTTTGGCCTCTTAGATCTTCTTTTTCCATACTCACTTCTCTTGGATTTATCTCAGCCTTCAGTGTTGCTCCCCAGAAGAACTGTCTGGTTTGCTCCTTCATTTCACCTAAGTCTTTGTTTAAATGGCATCAGACCTTTCTGTCTAATTTAGCACTCTCGTCACTGCCCATCTTTTCTCTCTGCTCTATTTTTCCTCATGTTAATTATCACTACCTGAAATTATATCGCATATTTCTTTACATATTTATTTGTCGGTTGTCAACCCCACTAAAGTGTGATCTCCATCATGGCAGGGAAATTCTCTTTGTTTACTCTCTGGTTTTCTGTGCTAGTACAGTGCAAACACACAGTAGGTACATGATATATATTTGAATGACACTGTGTGCATATTATCTCATTTAATCTTTATCCAGCCTTTTTGACTAAAGGAGAAACAGTGTGAGAGATAACACACTGTAAGTGTAAAATCACACAGTCATTAAGTAGCAGAGCTGAGACTTTAACCTAAGGTGATATGTGTCCAAAGCTCAGATTTCTAATCCCTTTACTTTACCACGTTTAGAGAGGACAGAACCTCGTCTCTGACCTTTATCTGTGCTTCTAACCTCCTATAAATTCTCCAGAGAAACCTTTGGCTCTGTTGGCATGCTTTTTCTACTTCCTCTCCTATTAATACTTTGCTAGACAGCATCTACCAGAGGAACTGAATATAGAATTTGGTGAGATGTTTCACCAGCGCTATTGACATATTCATTGACGTTCCCAGGGAGATCATGTAGTTGATGAAAATATGTTCTGCTTGCTGCAAAAATTGCCCATCCTTGGGTTCATTTTAGGGTCCATCTATGTCAGGTGATACCTGAAACCATTGCAGAGTGAAGACAATGTGAAACCACTGACAGATAGTGAGTTACCCTTTAATACACCTCATTCTGAAGATGCAAGCCTGTCTCAAAGGAATAAACAGTCTTTCCAGGTGCTTTGATTTCATTTCAACCCAGCTCCACAAAATCTCATTGAGCTCCTGTGTCACACCGTGCCCTGGACACAGAGCCAGGGATACTGTCCTGGAAATCTATTGCTGTATGATGGCCACCTCAAACTTAGTCGTGTAAAACAACCACCATCTTACTATGCTCATAAATTCTGTGCGTGGATAATCTAGACAGGGCCCAGCAGGGATGGCTTGTATCTCCTTGATATCTGGGCCTCAGCCCGGAAGACTTAAAGGGCTGGGGAGACTCAAACAGCTGAGAAATGCCATCCTCCTAAGGCTTCTTTTGTCACGTGTCTGGTGCCTGGATTGATATTTCTTGAAGGCTGGGCCCAGCTGGGACTATCACCTGAAGCTTGTACATGTACATGCCTGGCCATGTGTCTTCAACCTTTCACAGGTTGGCAGCTGGGTTCTAAGAGGTAATGCCTTGTGATGGGGCATCCAGAGAACGAGCGTTCCAGAAGTTGCCAGACTCTTTCTGACCTTAGCTTTGGAAGTCATGCAACATAGTTTCTGCCACATTCCCTTGGTTACAAATGCATTTCTAAGGGAGGAATAGATTGGACCTCATGATCCAGGAAAGGGAGAGGTTATATTGCAGAATATCACATAGGTTGGGAGATACTGCTTCAGCCATTTTAAGGAAATCTGCCACAGACCCAGAGGAGAAAATGATATTTGTTACTACCTGTAAACACCAGGAGTTATCCAAAGGTGGAGAGACAGGCCCCGGAGACATATCAGGCAGATTCATTTTCCTTTGGAAAGCAGTCCTGGCCCACAATGTGCACATTTGCTGTGTAAATGGGGTTATTTCCTCTGCCTTGTGTTTCCATCACATTGTTCACTGGGGCAGTTTTTATAGGTCTGTCACCTTGCTGTGATGATTCACTGTTTGAGTTTTGGTGTTGCTTTGACGCTTAGACTCAATTTGTTTGCTTATTTATTTGTATTTTCAAAGTTGACCCCTGGCCTCATTTTGCCTGGCTAATTCCCATTTAATTCTTTCATTAAATGTCACTTCCTCCAGGAAGTGTTCCCTGATCCCTTGCCTGAATTATGTTCCCTTGCTGTGTATTATTATTTTTAGTGGTTATTGTATGGGATGAGAAGGGCCTGCTTTGTCTCTAGACTCTAGGCGTTGCTCAAGAAGGCAGGACCAGTGTCCATCTTTGTCCTTGTTTCCCCTCTGCTGAGCACATTGTTAACACATGACAGATGCTGAATAATTACATACTGTTGAAGAAAGTTGCTTTTTAAATCTATTCTTGCACATGTCTGGTCTGGAAAGGTAAAGAAGGCAACTAAGGGCAGGGGTAGGACCCTAACGTTCTTGCGATATATTTCTCTTCTTCCTCCTTTTGCTTCTTCCACTTCCTTCGTGGAAAAAAATCAATCACAGAAACCTCCCAGCACACTTACCGATATCCATTGGGCCCCCAGTTAGCTCGGCATTGAGGGTGGTGGGACATAGCTGGTATCATACTCTATGCTGGATGAACTCCACCAGCAACAAAGAAGAAAGAGGGCAACAGATTATGGGTGGTCAACCACGAAAGTGTGTCATCCAGCCCATGAGGCTGAGAAAGCTTAGTGTCTTCTTATGCTCCAGGGATTTTCTTGTTAATACAGATTCCTGGGAATATTCATCAGAGAGCTGAGGCAGCACAGACAGACTGTAAGCCTCTTTCAAGCTTAATAAATATATACTTTAATATTTTAGGGTGGCATTTCCTTTGGTAATTGGCCTGGCATATGTATAGGTATATATATATTTAAAATTTGTTTTATTGAAGTACAGTTGATTTATAATGTGCTAATGTTTGTTATACAACAAAGTGATTCATATATTTAGACACACACACACACACACACACACACACACACATTCTTATTCTTTTCCACTATGGTTTATCACAGGACATTGAATATAGTTCCCTGTGTTATGCTGTAGAATCTTATTGTTTATCCATTCTAGGTTTTTTTTTTTTTTTTTTTTACTTTTTAACTCAGCAGAGGGGATACTACTTTTAACTTAAAAATCCCACATGGCATGTGGGATTTTAGTTCCCCAACTGCGCCCCCTGCATTGGGAGCACAGAGTCTTAATCACTGGATCACCAGGGAAGTCCCATATCCATTATGTATATAATAGTTTACATCTGCTAAGCCCAAACTCCCCATCCATCCCTCCCCCACCTTCTCCCCCCTTGATGACCACATGTCTGTTCTCCATGTCTGTGAGTTTGTTTCTATTTCGTGGATAGGTTCATTTGTGTTATATTTGAGGTTCCACATATAAGTGATATCGTGATATTTGTCTTTCTCTTTCTGACTTACTTCACTTAGTATGATAATCTCTAGATCCATCCATATTGCTGCAAATGGCATTGTTTCATTCTTTTTAATGGCTGAGCAGTATTCCATTGTATATATTGGGAGCGCCAGAAAGTTCCTTTGGGGTTTTCTGTAAGATGTCATGGAATGAACTTTTGGGCTAACCTCATATATATACCACATCTTCTTTATCCATTCATCTGTTGATGGACATTTAGGTTGTTTCCATGTCTTGGCTATTAATAGTGCTGATGTGAACATAGGGGTGCATGCATCTTTTTGAATTATAGTTTTGTCTAGATATATGGCCTGGCATATATTTTTAACTATTCTAATTTTCAGAGTCCTAGCCTGGCTGAGCAAAACAAGAAAAGCTAACACTTATTGAGCATCTACTATGTTTTAGGAACTGTGCATGTCTTTCTAATTATCTCTTAATACAACTCCATAGCAAGGTAGATGATATCATCTCTTTTTAAAGATGGGGACATTGAGTCTCAGAAGGTTTAAGTGACTTACTGATATCTTAGAGCTGCTTCATGTGGGGACTGGGGTTCAAACTCAGGATGTGTGTCTATCAAATACCCGCTCTTCCCCTTACCCGGCAAATGCTGTCACATGATTTCATTATGGACTTTGTATCCTCAGTCCTCTTTCTTTGAATCCTCCTGAGTCTCTTTTCTAGGAAACACGAAGGGCATTAGGACTTGGTCTCTCATTGTCCTCTCAGAACCTTATTGGTTGAACAATCATACGTAATGTTGGTAGATTAGTTTTCTAGCACTGCTGCTATACACTGGGTGGTTTAAAACCAGAGAAAATTTTTCTCTCACAATTTTGGAGGTCAGAATCCAAAACCAAGGAGCCAGCAGGACCATACTCCCTCCATAGGCTCAAGGGGAGAGCCCTTCCTTGCCTCTTCTGTCTCCTAGTGGCTCTGGTGCTCCTTGACTTGTGGCTGCGAGAGTCCAATCTCTGCCTCCAGCTTCACATGGCCTTCTTCCTGCTATGTCTTCTCCCCTTATAAGGGCACCAGTCGTTAGATTTAGGGTCCACCTTCATCCATTATGGCCTCATCTTAACTAATACATATGCAAAGATCCTGTTTCCAAATAAGGTCACATTCTGAGGTTCCCGTGGACAGGAATTTTGGGGGGAAACACTATTCAACCCACTACAGTTGGGTGTGGAGGAGGAATTCAAAAGGAACGAAGGGATATATGGGAAGGCAGGATAATAGGACTAGCACATTTTCAGGGTTCTGTGTTTCCCGTTAATTCTATCTTCTTTTTCTTTGGGACCTCATGAGTCAACTGGGCCCCAGAGCATTAAAGAAAGAGTCATGGTCACTGGTAAAAGGGGGAGGAAGGAGGCTTTTCCCTCTGGCCATTCTTTCTCCCAGATTCCTTTTCTTTTTCTGCACCATCACCTTGCTTCAGAAAGAGAAAGAACAGTACATTCATACCAAGAATCCCTGAAGGAGAAGGCAAACTTCTATGATAAAGAAAAACATCAACACAACATTAGTTTTCTTGCCATGTTTCATATTTGGACAGTTTTCTTCAGAGTTTCTGGGTAGTTGTGATATTGAAACAATAGCAAGCCAGTCTATTCTCAGTAGACAGATGAAAGGGTCACCTTGTAGATGCCTACGTGACCATTACATAAAACCAAACTCGAACAACAGTTTCACATCTTTCTTTTATTCTCATTTTGGATATTTCTATTGGACTAGTGTTTTAAAAGAAACCCAGAAACATTGGACTACAGTTTAGCTCTTCATTAGATTTGTAATTGAATGATGCCTTGCTAAATTTTCCCTGTGGAACAAAACTAACATTTACTGAATCTGTATGACCTGGCTGGTATGCTGCTAGACACTTCTTCATGCTTGCTCAGGTACTCTTCCCAGCAGCTCTGTGTGATGGATCTTATTGCTTCCAATTTCTGGTGACAACACTGAGGCTCAGAGAGCAAATGATAAAGCTGGATTTGGACTCCAGAGCCTTGGAGACATAAAGGAGAATACTAAAGTTCCTAGTAATATCTTCCTGGAATTACTGAGGAAGGACTCATGGAAAACACAGGCCGACACCACGTAGTGATGATATTGATGATGATGGTGGTGGTGATGGCCTCTGCCATTTTTGGAGCACCTACTACATGCCCCACATGATACCAGATGTTTTACAAAGTTTTTTTCCCATGAACATTCACTATATAAATGTTTTTTGAGTGTCTCTTCTGTACTATAATCTGTTTGGATCTGAGGAAACAGAGACGAAACCCAGTTTTCACCTCTTAGTCATGGTATCATTATCTGCATTTTACACAGACAGAAACTGGGGCACAGAGAATTTGTCAGATCTCTCCGTGATTTGTATCCGGTGCTGAGATTTGCATCCAGATCTGTCAGCCTCCAAAGCTCTGTCTTTTCCATATAAACTGGATTATACCCGAAAACTATTTTCTTTCTTCTGAAAAAAAATCCTCTATTTTTTAGTAACAGAAGATACATGTTGGTTGTAAGATATTCACAAGTACAAAGTGAATAAAATAGTGTAAGTGCCTTCCATTTATCCTCTATCCAACTTCCCAGCGTTAATAGTTTAATATACATTTTTATAGATTTTCTACATATGTACAAATATCATATGTGAATGATTAATATATATTACATATAACCTGCCATATTTAATATGTAGTACTATATATCCAAGCAGAAAAGCACTTGATTGAGTTACTACTTTGTGTTTTGTTTCTTCCTGCTGTGGAGGAATTAGAAACAGTATATATTACAGCAAATAATAACAAAAATAAAAGGTTATTTTATGCAGATCACACACGCACACAACAAAGGATGGGAACCAGCTCTTTTCCTTTCACTCCTCATCTTTACTTCTGCAGCCTTTCTGCCATGTCCGTTCTGCTCATAACCCTACTCAGGGCTTTCAGTTGAGGATGGCTTCCAGTCCTAGAGACCCAAAGCTTCTTTGCCAATGGGAAGAATTAGTACACATTTTCTGGAAACAGCTTAAGTGTCCATTGACAGGTGAATGGATAAAGAAGATATGGTATACACACACACACACACACACACACACACACACACACACACACACACACACACACACGCACAGTGAAATACTACTCAGCCATAAAAAATGAAATCTTGTCATTTACAACATGGATGGACCTTGAGGGCATTATGCTAAGTGAAATCAGTCAGATGGAGAAAGACAAATACCATATGATTTCACTCATGTTGAATATAAAAAACAAACACACTAAAAAATCAAAATGCCTGAAGAAACCAAACCAAACAAAAACAAACATGTAGATGCAGAGAACAGAGCAGTGGTTACCAGACAGGAAGATTGAGGGTTGCAAAATGGGAAAAGGGGGTCAACTCTATCATGATGGAGGGAAACTAAATTTTTGGTGATGTGCACACTGTAATGTGCAGAAACAGAAATACATGTTGTATACGTGAAATTTGTATAATGTTATAAAGCAATGTTACCTCATTTTAAAAGAGAAAGAAGAGAAAAATCAGAGACTGAATCTCCCAGAGGGAGCGGGGATTATAAGGTTTTGTATTTGGGAAGGTAAAAGTAGTCTAAGCTACAGTAGTTGAGCACCAGGAGATGGAAGGTAGAGGCCTGTAGATTCTTCAGTGGTCTCCCTGAGAGTGGGGAAGGAATGGACGTATGGTGCGCCCCACACTTCAGGTGCCACTACTGGGGTACCTGCTCTTGGCAAGGATCTCAGCATCTGAGTTTAGCAGGGAACTAGCAGGGCTTCCAGCCTCCTGTTTATGGGCAGAATTATAACCAGTGTGAAAATCAGACAGCCCTCCCACAAGCTTTTGTCTGAGACCTCCAGAACCATGATGGAATCCTGCCGAGGGCAAAATGGGGTGGAACGGAGCTCAGTAAGGAATGAGATGTAGTTGTCCATCCTGGCAAGTAGAGGGTTTAGAGTTACATTTATTTTGATTTAGAAAATTGTTTCTTGAATTCAAGCACTGTGTTAGATTATAAAGAACATTTGTCCTTGAGCCTAAAGCACAGATTTTCAGATTTCACATTTAAGAAACTGAGGATGAATACATTTTATATCGAATTACTTCTCCCTCCTTCCCCAAATATTACTATTTAATAAATTCTGTTTTTAAATTAAGGAAATGTGGCATATCCCTAGGATATTAGCAAAATAACTAGCAATCCTAATCCTCATTTGCAGAAGAACATTTCACCCAAGAGTGATGTCTGATGAGTCTTTACATCCTCAGCTTAAGACATGGCTATAGAGATAAATATGCCGGCTTATTTCAGAACTTTATCCTTAGTAATTTTTAACAACTTTATTGAGGTATAATTAAAATAGCATAAAGTTCACCTCCTTCAAATGTAAAGTTCAGTGATTTAAGTATATTGTCAGAGTTGCTCAACCATTATAATACTCTAATTTTAGAACATTTTTAGCACCCCAAGGAGAAAACTTGTACCCATTCCCTTGAACTTAGCCCTAGTAACAACTTATCTACTTTATGTCTCTATATATTTGCCATCTGGATATTTTATGTAAGTGGGATCATGAATAGGTGGTCTTTTGTGATTGACTTCTTGCACTTAGCAAAATGTTTTGCTTCATTATTCTTTATTACTGAAAAATATTCCATTACATGGATATACCATATTTTCTTTATGCAGTCATCTGTTGATGGCTCTGTGGGTTATTTCCACCTTTGGCTATGGTGAATGCTGCTAGTCTGAACATTCCTGTGAGAGTCTTTGTGTGGACATGTTTTAATTTCTCTCGGATGTATACCTAGGAGCAGAATTGCTGGAACATGCGGTAACCCTATGTTTAATAATTGGTGGAACTGCCAAAGTAACTTCCAAATATTTTACATTCTTACTAGTAATGTACAAAGGATCCAGTTTCTTCACATTCTTGTAAATAATTTTTATTGTCTGTCTTTTTTATTATAGCCATTCTAGTGGATGTGAAATGGTATCTCACTGTGGTTTTGCTTTGGATTTCCCTTATGACTAAAGATGTTGAGCATCTTTTCATGTGCTTGTTAGGCATCTATATACATGCCTTAGAGAAATGTCTATTTAAATACTTTTCCCCTTTTCTAATTGGGTTATCTTTTCCTGCTGTGTTTTAAAGGTTCTTTATATATTTTGGAGTCAAGTCACTTATCAGACTTATGATTTGCAAGTATTTGCTCAGAGTCTAGGGGTTGTATCTTTAGCAATTCTTTATGAAAGAAACAGCCTGCCTCAGAGAGAGCTCCTGAAGCTGCATCCCTTTCTCCTTTTCCCACAGTCACTGTGATAAATAAATATATCAATGTATCATTACCTGGTTGTATTTCATTTATGAGCTGTTCCCATCTAAGTTTCCCCCATCTGCCTGATTCAATTACCTTTTCTTTGTCTTCATTCTCCTTGACTCTCTGCAATTTTTGATGCCAAAGACAATAACACTCTATTTTTCTCTCTGTCCTTCCTTTTCCCCTCCCTCCCTCTTCTCTTTCTTTCTTATGTAAATGGGTATTTTTATTAGACACTAAGTTACAGAAGCTCTGCTAGGGGCTGGGAATAAAGAAAAGAAACATGTGTTTTCTCTCCTCCTTTGTGCTCTAGTAAAGAAGACAGACATTAGTAAATCACTAATATACTAATAAGCATAAAACAATAACTGGGATTAGCTCTTTGAAGGAGAGGCACTGGGGGTTATATGAATATATTACAGGGGAAACTTTCGGGTCAAGGAAATTGGCGATTCTTTTCTCTGAGGAGGTGAGGACTGAGTCGGATACCAAGGATGAGGAAGTGTTGATGGAGCTAAGAGGGAAGAGCGTGTGAATGTGCCTGTGACCATTTGAGGCAGGAAATAAGGACAGTGTGGTTGGGGCAGAGCAGACAAACGTGAAAATGAACCCGGGCAGTTAGGCAAGGAGGAGGCTGTGTTAGAAGTGCTTGTCACATTTTAAGACCAGTGAAAAGTAACTGAAGAGCTTTAGAAAAGACAGCAAGATGATCACATTTGAATTCCTAAGAGATTATTCTGAGTGCAGTATGAAGAATGAATGGAAGGTGGGCGATAGTGAATATGAGGTTTCCATTGAGAAGCTATAGCGAGAGTTCAAGTGATGGAAGCTTAGATGTGGGTAAGATGGTGGTAGCTTGGATGAGGGTGGTGGAAATGGAAATGGCGATCAAAGAATGAATCTGAAAGATATTTAGTAAGGAGCATCAGTGAGACTTGATGATGGCTTGATGATAAGGGATTAAGGGAGAAAGACGTTTCAAGAATGACTAATAACTTGCACCATAATTTGACCGTAACTGCCTCGGTTTGAATCTACCATCCTATAATCTTGGACCACTTACAACCTCTCTGTTCCCATTTCTTCATTTAGAAATTGGGATCATAATATTTAATTCATGTGAATGCTGCAACACATTTAGAGCAGTATCTCTGTCATAGTATGCGCTCAATAAATATGCTAAACAAATAAATGTGCCCATAGTATGTTTCTGGAAAATTATTAGGGACTTTTCTGTTTGAAAAACCAGAGCCGGAAAGTGACTACTTTCTTAAAAATTAAACACACTGAAGACTTTTGATTCTGGCCAAGGTGGACTATCCCCATCCTGACAGGTCCTTTTAACAACTAAAAAACCCTTGGAAATAACACAACAAATACCCAGGAAGACTCTAGAAGGTGGAAAGAAGAAGCTGGACTACCTAGCAACTCTGGGAGTTGAGGGACAATAAGGGGTGAGTTCTCCCTTTTCTTTTTGTCTCCTGTGTCTGCCGGATGGGGAGCTGAAGAAGCCTGCAGCCTGAATCCACAGACAGGCACAGAGTAAAAAAGCTCCAAGGAAAGCCAATTTCACCGCTCCCTAGGGAAAGAATAGAAAAGGGGGTCTAATAGAACCGAAACCTTTTTGAAAACACCTACCCTCCTTGAGCCATACGTTAGTAGAAAATCTGCTTGGCAGAAGCAGGCAATGCTCTGATTTCCTCTCTGTGGGAATATCAGGGGGCCCAACATGGAGCTCGGCCTCCAGTCCCGCGCAGCAGCACACAGACTGAACAAGGCAGTGCAAGGCAAGGCTGATGGGCGGTCCAGCTCTTGCAACTTCACTGTCAGTGGGCCCAGCAAGACCTCCACCTCCACCCAGCATCGACAAGGTCATATGAAGGAGAGCTAACATTATACATAAAGGTGAAAGACCAAGTGCTTTCTCCCTAACGTTGGTGACAAACCAATGATGGTCTGCTCTCAGTCCTGTGCGACATAGCGCCCCAGAAGTCTTGGCCAGCAGAATAAGGCGGTCACACAAGGAAATAAAAAGCATACAGATCAGAAAGGAAGAAGTAAAGCTATTCCTTTTTACAGATGACATGATTGTCTATGTAGACAATCGTGAGGAATCTACCAAAAAATTGTGTAACTAATAATTGAGTTCAGCAGAGTCACAGGCTCTACAAGATCAACACACAAAATCAATTGTATTCCTATATACTAGGAATACAACTGATATATAGAAACCAAAATTAAAAAACATAACATATACAATAACTCCAAGTAAAGTGAAATCCCTAGTTATAAATCTAATAAAACATGTACAGAATCTGTGTGCTGAAAATTATGAAACACTGATGGAAGAAGTCAAAGAAAAACTAAATAGGAAAACATGCTGTGTTCGTGGATTAGAAGATTCAATATAGTAAAGATGTCAATTTCCACAAACTGATCTATAAGTTTCTATGAAAATCCCAACAAGATTTTTTGTAGAAATGGACAAGCTTTATCTAAAATTGATTTACAAAGGAAGAAGAACTAGAATAACTAAAACAATATTGGAAAAGAATAAAGTGGAGGGGGTCGCTCTATCTGATGTGAAGGCTTTCCATATACTTAGAATAATCAAGGCAGTGTGGAATTGGCAGAGGAATACATACACAGATCAGTGAAACAGTAGAGAACCTAGAAACAGAAGAACATAAATACAACCAATTGATGTTTGACAAAAGTACTAAAGCAATTCATTGGAAGAAAAGTAGCTCTTTCAACAAATGCCATGCATAGGCAAAAACCTAAACTTCTTACCATATACAAAAGTTAAGTCAAAATGGGTCATGAACTTATAATCTAAGAGGTAAAACTACACAACTGTTAGGAAAAATAGGAGAAAATCTTTGAGACCTAAAGTTAGAAAAAGAATTCTTACATGTGACATTAAATGCACTATCCATAAAATGAAAAATAGGTAAGTTGAATTTCATCAAAAGTAAAATGTTTTGCATTGTGAAAGACTGCTAAGAGGTTAAAAAAACAAGTCAGAGACTGTAGGAAAATATTTGCAAATATCCAACAAAGGCCTTATGTTTAGAGTTTATGCAGAATTCTCAAAGCTCAACAGTAAAACAAAAATTCAGTTGTAAAATGAGCAAAACACATTTCACCAAAGAAAAGATATAGATGGCAAATGAGCATATGGAAAGATGTTCAACATCATTAGCTATTAGCAAAGTGCAAATTAAGATGCAGTATCATAACACACACAGTATGAATGACTAAAATTTTAAAAGTGACAATACCAAATGCTGTCAATGATGTAGAGAAACAATCACTCATGTTTTGCTAGGGGGAATGCAAAATGGTACAACCATTCTGGAAGATCCTTTGGCAGTTTCTTACAAAACAAAACGTGCTTACCAGATGCCCCTATAATCACATTTTTGGACATTTATCCCAGAGTAATGAAAATATATGTTCACACAAAAACCTCTGCACAGATGTTCATAGCAACTTTGTTCAGAGTAGTAAAATACAGGAAACAATCCAAGTGCCCTTCAATGTGTGAATGGTTGAACTAACTGTAACACATCTTTACAATAGAATACTATGCAGCATTAAAAAGGAATGAACTATTGAAGTTTACTTACTGTGTAATTCCACTTGTATAACATTTTCTAAATGACAACTATAGAGATGGAGAACAGGTCAGTAGTGCACAGGAGACAGGGATTGGGGGTGATAGAGGGGAATGTGGAGTAGGTGCAAACACAAAGACATAGCATGATTGTGGTGGTGGTTACACAAATTTACACGTAAGTTAATATTGCTTAGAACTACACCCATATATACATACACACAACATGAATGGAGTTTGAAAACATGGTGTGAACTGAATTAGGTCTGTAGACTACTTAACAATGATCCACAAATGTCAGTTTTCTGGTTTGTATGTGGCACTACTGCAATATAGGATGGCACTATGGAGAGAAACTGGGTGAAGGAGATAAGGGACTCTTTGTACTACTTTTACACCTTCCTATAAATCTGTAATTATTTTTTTAAAGGTAAAATAAATTACCTACATTGTGGCCAACATTATAGATATTCCTTTGAATCACATAATAAACTGGGAGTTGGGAAAGAGTGCAGGAGAAGGAATGAGGAGATGAGAGTTCAAGTTCTAGACGTACATCTTACTATCTATGTACTTATAGGAAAAGCCTTTTACATGCTCCAAACTTCAATTTGACCTGTAAAATATGACTAATAAGAGCTGCTCAGCATATCCCAGTGAGGTCACTGTAATAATTTTTTGTAAAATGCAAACTAGATTACTTTGGACAGAGTGAAGCCAAAGCCAGCCAGATCCCAAATGTAGGACATTTGCAGCCACAGCTGAAGTGACTATTTCAGTAGCTTGTTTGGATCCTGATTCGTTTACTAAAGAAAACAGTGTGTTAACTGATAATGGCTATTGATTACAATGTTACAGAGGTGATTAGAGTTCTTTTGAGCCATCCCACAGAGGAGAAAAGAGGAAGGAGAAAGGAACCATGTGATAATGACAGTGCTTAATGCATACTCAATAAATATTAGCCAGCATAACAATAATTATCATCAGTAGAGAGCTTGCTGCCAGAATCGTCATCTCATTGTCCTGAGAGGTTTGATACTCCAAATTTACTATAATCAAACCCTGGTTTGTATATCAGCAATCCTAAACATACATCCTTCACCTTCCCAATCTATAGCCTTGTTTTCTGGGGACCCTAATTGAATCTAAGCAAATACTTCTTTGGATCTTCAAAGAGGTATTCTAATTTGTGCCTTCGAAGTTTTATCTGTTCATAGCCTTTCTGCCTGAACCACCAGCCTATAAAGAAAAAGAAAGTTTTCTTAACCAGTTTTAACCACCATTCAACAATTAAGTCTGCTCACAAGTAATTGTAGTAACAGTGGGAAGAGTAGGAGTAATACCAGTAGTAGTAGTAATAGCAACTGTGGTAATAAAATAGCTTACACTTATTGAGCACTCACTAGCTGCAATGCACTGTAATAAGTTTCATATTTATATTAGATAATGGAGTTCTCATCACAACCCCAGGAGATAGGTTGTATTATTATCCATATTTACATGTGGGAACTAAGGAGACACAGATTGCCTGGGTCACTCAAGTGCACGTAGCTGGTAGGTGGCATGTCCAGGATCATCGAACCCCGGGCTGTGTGATTCTAGAGTCTGCTCTTCACCTCTAAGTCCCGCCACCTCTCACAAGTACTTGTCTCACACCTTCTATAGCATCTCCAGCAGCTGAATGGGGATTTGAGATTTTTAGGAGACGATTTCTTCTTTGGCCATCTCTGTCAAATATAGTTTTGAAGGTACTGGTTACTATGAAAACTTGGGCATGACTAGAGAAAATAAGATGTGAAAGTTTTGGAACCTTTGTCCTTTGGGTATAGGTTGGATCTTCAGTGGGCATTTGGGGGTAGAGAAAGACAGTCTCTATTCTTGGCATTAGGAGATCACTTCCGTGTGTCTTGGTTTAGCTTCAGCTACATCTAGGTTACTTCCAACTACTCAGTGATGTGAAAAGTCTCAGTGTTTAGAGTCTCAAGTCCAAACTCCTCCACTTATTAGTTTTGTGATGTTAGGTTATTTAATAATTTAATATTTAAATTTAATAATTTGCTTTTGTCTCCATTCCTTCATTGCAAAATGAGCACACATATTTCATAAGGTTGTTGGGAGAATTAAATGATATGACATATGTACAATATTTAGCTTAATGCTTGACACTTGAGGCTGGGTCCTACTGTGTGAAGTAGAGAAAGTAAAGTCAGGGTTGTAGAAAATGTGCTACAATTCCTTTCCTTAAAGTTAATCAGTTAATAAGACATTCATGATAAAATTTGCAAATCTCGTCACCATATATTTGTGATTTGATTGCCTCCAAAGAGGTAAAGATATTAAATTTATTAAAAGTTGAAGATAGGTTAAATTCATGTAGCATGGAGAGCAAGTGTGGAAGCCTGCATGGCAAAATGTGTTCGTATGAAATGGTATTTGAAGCCAGGCTGGGGCACAGATATCCAGCTACATTGAGAGATTATTTTGAGTCAGGGAAACATCATGACAAACTAGAGAGGTAGAAATCAACTCATATACTTGCAGGACAGTGATGGGGCCACCTCATCAGAGAAGGGGGTTTACATCGAGAATATTGGGAGATAATACAAGGTGGGATAGATGTGTTAATTAACCTGATGGGGGAATCCTTTCAGAGTGTGTATGTATATCAGATTATCACATTGTACATTTTAAGCATCTTTCAATTTTATTTGTTAACTATACCTTTATAAGGCTGGTGGCAGGGGCAAAGTGGGAGGAGACAGATAGGCAACAATGGACCAGACTTCTGGAATGTTGCATAAAATCAAAGGATTAATCTCCAAAATATATAAGCAGCTCATGCAGCTTAATACCAAAAAAGCAAATAACCCAATCCACAAATGGGCAGAAGACCTAAATAGACATTTCTCCAAAGAAGACATGCAAATGGCTAACAAAGACATGAAAAGATGCTCAACATCACTAATCATCAGGGAAATGCAACTCAAAGCCACAATGAGGTATCACCTCACACCAGTCAGAATGGCCATCATCAAAACATCTAGAAACAATAAGTGTTGGAGAGGGTGTGGAGGAAAGGGAACTCTCCTGCACTGTTGAGAGTGTAAGCTGGTATAGCCACTATGGAAAACAGTTTGGAGGTTCCTTAAAAAACTAAAAATAGAACTACCATATGATCCAGTAATCCCACTACTGGGCATATACCAGAGAAAACCATAATCCCAAAAGAAACATGTACCATAATGTTCATTGCAACACTATTTACAATAGCCAGGCCATGGAAGCAACCTAAATGCCCATCAACAGATGAATGGATAAAGAAGATGTGGCACATATATATAATGGAATATTACTCAGCTATAAAAAGGAATGAGATGGAACTATATGTAATGAGGTGGATAGACCTAGAGCCTGTCATACAGAGTGAAGTAAGCCAGAAAGAGAAAAACAAATACCATATGCTAACTCATATATATGGAATCTAAAAAAAATGGTATTGATGAACCCAGTGACAGGGCAAGAATAAAGATGCAGATATAGAGAATGGACTTGAGGATGCGGAGTTGGCGGGGGAGGTGGGGGGCCGAGGGTAAGCAGGGACGAAGTGAGAGTGTAGCATAGACATAGATACACTACCAAATGTAAAATAGATAGCTAGTGGGAAGTTGCTGTATGACAAGGGGAGATAACTTAATGTTGGGTGATGCTTTAGAGGGCCAGGACAGGGAGGGTGGGAGGGAGGGGATATGGGGATATATGTATAAATACAGCTGATTCACTTTTGTGTACCTCAAAAACTGGTACAAGAGTGTAAAGCAATTATATTCCAATAAAGAGCTTAAAAAACATCATACCTTTCTCCACACTATTCTTTTGCCTGGAGTGCCCTTCATGGGCACTTCTGGCTGAGAAAGTCATGACTATTTTTCAAAGACTAGTTCAAATCCTATGTCTTTCAAGAAGACTTTTCTCCCTATTAGAAGGCATTTCTTACCTCCAATGAACTTTTATTCCAGTTTATCTGTATTTCTCTTATCAAGCATGAGCACATGTGCGGTTTGCCTGGGTCATTCTGACTTATGCCTGTTCTTCCAGTGTAATTATTAGCAGAGCCCCCTTTCACTC
This sequence comes from Hippopotamus amphibius kiboko, assembly GCF_030028045.1. Lineage (NCBI taxonomy): Eukaryota > Metazoa > Chordata > Mammalia > Artiodactyla > Hippopotamidae > Hippopotamus > Hippopotamus amphibius. Next base: position 23,750,720 of record NC_080194.1, on the reverse strand, counting down.
TGAAATATGTCCTGTTTATGTGATAAAATATAAGGTCACCTACTTATAACTCTTATCACTTCTTCCTTGTGTTCTGGTTCGTTACATATTGCTGTCTGGTGGCCTCTATTAAAATGTTCATGTGAGCAGAGACCATATCTACTCATTTGTACTCCCAATACAGACTAATAATTACTTTTTTTAAATAAATTTATTTATTTATTTTATTTTTGGCTGCGTTGGGCCTTTGTTGCTGTGCGCAGGCTTTGTCTAGTTGTGGCGAGCAGCGCTACTCTTTGTCGCATTGTGCAGGCTTCTCATTGTGGTGGCTTCTCCTCTTCTAGAGCACAGGCTCTAGACGGGCGGGCTTCAGTAGTTGCGACACATGGGCTCAGTCGTTGTGGCTCGAACCCGTGTCCCCTGTATTGGGAGGCAGATTCTCAACCACTGTACCACCAGGGAAGCCCAATAATTACTTCTTAAATGGATTTAAATAAAGAGATTGAAAACTCTTGGGGTCTACGCCTATATTCTTCGACTTTTTTTGTGTCCCTGACATCATCTGGTATTGCACCTGTACATATTAGTTGCTTGCTAGGTCTGTAAATGTGATTGGACATTCACAAGGTTATACTATTTCTTGAGTATCCTGGAGATGATTTGAGTACAGACTAGAAGTGTGTCTTCATAAATCTTCTCCTCCCTTCGAGCTGCTTGCTAACCTGTGCACATTTCTCTCTGACAGTTTGAGTTGGTCTTAAGGTCTAAAGAACAATTTTCTTTGGAAAAACCCAAGGTGTTAAATTAGTAGCCATGTGCATGTGTATACTTGATGTTATTGCATGTGGGTGACTGAAACTGCTCTACTTTGTAGAATTTAACCCTTCTCATTACTGATCCCTGTTAGAAAATTTAAAATAAAAATTAATGAAGATAGATGATATTTCAATTGATTGGTACATTGATCTAACAGTTTGCTTAACAAACTATATTGAATTTTTAGTTTTGTTCAGTTAGTGTTGATTTCTTTGAGGTTTATAGCTGTGATTTCAACTCTTGTTTTATAACCTGTTATAACTTAAATAACCCTACTTGATTTTTCTTCTTAAAATTTCTAAGATGTTATACTAGCAGATGTTAAAGGGAGTAAAGGTCATAAAATTTCTCACATGATGTATTTACAGAGGAGTCATTTAGATGAGTATTAAAACTTCCTGATTATGAGGGGAGAGTCTCGTTATCTGTGAAATCTTGATTTCTAGCTTGGAATCTTTCAGTCCACTTCGTAGTATTAGATGTATTTCCCACTTTGTCTTGTGGATTAAGGATGCCGTGGCTATTTGAATATATGTAACCATATTACTACACATTAGGCATCAGTCCAGTGGTTAAATTCTGAACTCTTTGAAAATACTTGTGGGTTTATGTTCCCCTGCCAGGCTGTCTTAGCTGGGCTTCTTTAGTTTTACCCTCTTTGTTCTGTTGGAAAAGGACATTGAGAGGATGTGACAGGTGGTTGACTCAAAAGCTGGACCCAGGTAATCAGAGCTTCCGCACCTAATCCCCTGTCCTTGTAGTATACGTTCCGCCCACTGTTCCCATAGCCAGAGCTGTTTCAAGGACATAACCTTGAGAGAGCAAGGTATTGTTGAGATCATCAGGATGTTAAACATGACTGAACTCAAGGCCTCTATATAAACTTTTAAGATTGTGGTGGGCGGGTGCGGAGATCTACTAGTCTTGCAGCTGCCCAAGACAAGCCTCATATGTAAGTCCCCTTGCTTATCAAACCTGTTCCCCCCAATCTGGAGTGTCTGCCTCTTTCTTTGGGCTCTCCTTGCCCTCTTTGTATGAAGGCCAGGTTTAGATTTCACCCAGGAAGCTCCTGAGGTTTTCAACCACCATGTTCTAAAGAACAATGATCTTATGTGGGTTTGTTTATTTTCTTTTCTCTTCTTTAACCTTAGAGGAAGGTTTCACAACCTTGGGACTGCTGATGTATCAGACTGGCTAATTCTTTGTTGTCCTGGGCTGTCCTGGGCATTATAAGATGCTTAGCAGCATCCCTGCCCTCCATCCGCTAGATTCCAATATTTCTCAAAGCATGACAACCAAAAATATCTCCAGACATTGTCAAACGTTTCCAGGAGGAGGAGATGCAGAATTGCACACACCCCTGCCCCCGCCCCTGTTGAGAATCACTGTCTTGGAGCCTCTGCAAAAACCTTTGCAGACATGGAAGAAGCAGTGACCTTAGAGAAGCACTCAGCAATCTTGTCACTTGCATAAGTCGCTTGACTTCTCTGGCAGTCTGTTTACCTTCAAAGTGAGGATAATAACATCCCTGTTTTAGAGTTGTCGAGATTTCAACCACATCAGTCGTGGAAACTGCCAAGTGTAGAGTAAGGTCCCAATGCACGGTAGTCACTGTCATTGTTACTTGGTGAGTTCCAGCTAACTTTTCCAACACCAGTGATTCCAACTTATGAAAAGGTGTCTTTCTTTTTCATCCTGCAAACAGAGCACGATGAATGTGGCAGCGGGCAGCACACCTGTGATGAGAATGCCATCTGCACCAACACTGTCCAGGGACACAGCTGCACCTGCAAACCGGGCTACGTGGGCAATGGGACCGTCTGCAGAGGTAGGCTGGCCGCCATAAGGGCGGACCGGGAGCTGCCGGCCTACCCGGGCTCTTGGCGCTCCTGTGACAGACTCTTCGTGCCATTCTGATGGCTGAGCGAGACCAGGGTTCCTGTCCCTGGTCAGTCGGCTGGCAAGGGCACTGTGCATCCAAGAAGAAGAGAAATGCTCTGAGTCTACCTTTTGGGTTGAAGAAAGAAGGTGTGAGTGTGGGTCAGGGCCGTGGTTCCGTATCTTGATGCCTCTGTTGAGCTTTGCCTGTTGGCTTGTGTTTGTGAGGGATGCGCGGATTGCTGAGAGCCCTGCTCAGAGGGCAAGTGGGCACCACTCATGGCCACACGCCATGGAATCTGCTTGGGATATGAAGCGTAAAGTTTCAGGCCCTCTCTGTGTGTAGAGCAGTTCAGAGGCCAGTGCCCTGTCTTCTGTCTGCATGTTGAATAAAATTCCCATTCCTCCTTCTGGCTCATGGGAGCATTCGGAATCTGGTCCCTGGTTCCTCTCTGCTGCATCTCTCTTCTCTTCCCCGCATTCTCTCGGCACCAGCACTTTACTCCTCACTCTTCCTCGCACTTGCCAACTGCATACCTGTCTCGGAACTTTGCGCTTCTTCCCCGCCTTAACCTCCATGCTCATTTCTTTCAGGTCTCTGCTCTAGTCTCTTCTCATCATCAGAGACTTTCTTTGACCACTCTATCTGAAATAGACCGCTAGTACTTCTTGGCCCTATACCCTCCTTTATTTTTTCTTTACTAACACAACCTATCAGGACATTATACATTTATGTGTTTGTTTCTGCATTGTCTGCCTCCCCATGGGGATGTAAGCTCTGTGAGAGTGACCACTTAGTCACATCTCCCTGTTCTGTCCCTAGCAACAAGAATGGTACCTGGCACACCATAGGTGATCGTGAATCAGCCAAAGAGGAAAGAGACATAGTCACGTTGAAAAAAGGCAAACTGTACCAAAAAAAAAAACAAAAAACAAAAAAAATGGGAAATACCCTTTGAGTAGTATTATTATTCCCATTTTAGAGTTCACAAAGCTGAGACACAGAAAGGTTAAGTAACTTGCCCAAGGACACACAGCACGTTATCAGTATTCTTCTGCAGAGGTGACATGCTGATGATGAGAAATAATGAACAGGGACTGATCTAATGCATGAATATGAGATTAGATTAGAGGAAAATCTTAGAAGATTGCTTTTATCCCTTTTATCCTGTGTTGGCGAAGTTTGGGTAAACAACCTCGTGCGTGACTGAGAGTTAAATCAGTGAGACTTTTTAATGGCAATTTGACAAAATCAATCTATTTTTAAAGTAAATATGAAGGGTCATAGAGGGATTCTCTTGATTCCATTGATTTTTACCTCTTGAAATGTGTTCTAAGCACATGTTCCTGAGGGGGAAAATGCACATAGAGGGATGTTTTTGCTGCATTATTTATATTCACTGAAAACCAGAAACAGCCCAAGTATCTCTCAGTAATGGAATGATTTAATTTATTTGGAGTATAATTTAATGGAATATAGTGCAGTGGTTTGAACTTCTGGGTGGATATGTGTACAGACACATGCACACACATATACACACCCACACTGAAAGACATATTTTTGAGAAAAAGAAAGGAAATAAATAAAACCAAGTTACAGGACTATACCTACAGTATAATCACATGGCTAATTTATTATTTATAAGTATCTGTACATATATTTATGTAAATGCAGGGAGACTGGAATCATGCAGACTGTTCACCAATATACCCGTGGGCGTGTGTGTGTGTGAAAAAGAACATTCACTTATTGCTATAAGTTCAGTATTGTTTGCATCGCCTACAGTGGGGATTTATATATGTAATATTTTTGTGTTCTTTAAAAAATTCCATGAGTCAAATAAAGAAACTAGTACTCAGCTTTTAAAAGAAGACTTGAAGATATTTCCAAAGCAAAACAAAATAACCCATAAACATTAATATAGTTCCACAGGTTATCAAGGCACTGTTGGTACCTGCATGCTAATGCTGTAAATCTGAGAAGCAACATAAGGAATTGATTTTAATGCATTACTTTTCAGGATGATGTTACCTCATAAAATGATATTGATTGCACCAGGTCAGTGAGTTTGTGTCTGTCAAGCCCTTTTTTTACCACTGTGATAGGTGGTGGCTTCCCCTTTGTGGAATTTGAAAGTCCCAACTGTGAAAAATACGAGTTCAAATAATGTTCCTGGTGTCCATGGACTCTGCAAATACATCTTCCCTTGAAAGTTGTGAATTAGGGAAAATAATTTTCTTAAAGTAATTTTCGTGGTCAATCGTGTTAACCTCAATAAGATCAGGAGAAACCTGCATTTCTTCAATGTTGTGTGGGGAAGCATTGCAGTGGAGGTGAAGAATTGGACAAAAGGGTTGGAGAGTTGGGGTTTAGAACTGATTTCCTTACTGGTGAGTTGTCACTTCCGTATTTTTACATATTACAATTGGGTTAATATCACCTTCAGCATTTATCCAGCAGTTTTACTGCAAAGAATTATTAAAGGAATATATATTGCTGGGTTTTAAACCAGTGGTCCCTAACATTTTTGGCACCAGGGACCGGTTTCGTGAAAGACAATTTTTCCACGGATGGATGGGGGTGGGGGTGGGGATGGTACAGGCAGTAATGTGAGCAATGGGAGTGGCTGTAAATACAGACGAAGCTTTGCTCCCTCAACCGCCGCTCACCTCCTGCTGTGCTGCCCAGTTCCTAACAGGTTTTGACCTGTACCGGTCGATGGCCCAGGTGTTGGGGACCCCTGTTTTAAGCTGTCAAATGCTATAAAAGTGAAGACAGTATTGTCGACGGAGCTATGATGAAGGACAAGGGGAAGGTAGTTCATAAGTTCACTTGAACATCAGCCTTGTGACTCAAGTACCCAAGTATGTGTCTGTTTCAAGGCATACATTTTCAGAGTTGAGTTTTCCACTTGTAACTGAATCATTTACAGAGGGAGTTGGACAAGGAGAATCAGACAGCTTGAACTAATTCTTTTTTTTTTTCTTTAACGTTTAAAAGCTTTCCTAGACGTGGTGGTGTTCATGGAATTGGCTACATCTGGGTGGAAATAAACACTGCTAACACTTCTATTAACAAGTAAAACACAAGGCAGCAGTTTCTTGAACAATATTAATTGGTGTGAATTCTCTCAGATGGGCGTTCCTGGTGGCTGATGCCCATATAAGGAGTTTTGTTTTGCTTCGTTTTGTTTTTCTCATGTAGGTGGAAAATGCTCTCTCAACTTCAACAATAGTCATCAAGTATGTGCAAGACACCTTGTGGATGTGTTCACATATGTTATCTCATTTAATTTCCACCATAACCCTGGGAAATTGATGGCATTGTTCTATTTCAGGGTAAATCTAGAGTAAGTCATAGTTGAATCTGATTTAACTGAATTAGTGTGACTGCTCTGCTTTTAGTTTCTTTCCTCCCTGCCCTTCTCTGCTTCTTTCTTTTTCTTTCCATTTGTCTTCCTTTTTCTTCTCTTTTCCCTACCTCTTCTTCTTCCTCTCTGGCTTTTAATCATTTAACTCTCTCTCTCTCCCCACTACCCCTTCAACTAGAGACTGTCATTGCACTGTCTCTTCCCTTTCTGTGTTTTTGTTTTTAATAATCTATGATTTTTTTTAAAGTTCATATTTTTGATAAACAGCCTAAGAACTTTTGAAACTATGCAACACCTGTCACTCAATATTTTGGTATTTTGGGGTTAAATGGAAAAAACACTTGCAAAATGTTGCAAGTCAGATTTACACAACCAGATGCAAAGGGTGGGGTTGTCTGTGGAAGAGTGTTTATCTGCTTCCTTAGTCCTTCATTAACCCAGAACTGAAGGTGAGCTTTAACCAGGCAGCTGTTGATAAGTTACTGATGGGCTTAGCCTTCTCTCTTGTCTGTCATTAGGGCTGGATAAGATGTGGTGATCCTTGAAAACATTCTTGTTTTAATGACAGATAATATTGACATTTGTTTCATAAGCATAGTGAGTGTGAATTCTGTGCTCCAAGCACCGAAGGAGCAAGAGGCAAAGAAAACAAGGTTGGTAGAGATTCAGCCATTTAATTTGGGAAGGGGATTTGAGTAAATGCTTCCAACCCAATTGAACAATTTACAAAATGGTATTATCTTATGTGAAAGAGGCTGATAATTACTGAAACTATAGAGCCTTGGGAAAGACATGTTATGTGTTAGTTAGGACTCATTGATTGCAGGTAAGAGAAATCTGGCAGGACTGGCTATGTAATTTGCAGAGCTCAGGGTAAAATGAAAGTTGGGATCCTTGTTCAAAAAGTAGGAAAAACCTGCTTTTTAAAAGCGGGACATTATAAAGCTTTTGCCTTTCTTCTGTGGTCTATTTGTCAGCCTATCATGGTGTTTTTTATGCACTATTTAATGTCACTCCTTTGGCCATGGGGTTACTCCCAGGGTGAGTGCAGACCCTTAGAGGAGCTTCAGGCCCATCCCACAACTTGGCCCATGTGCGTGGCTCACAGACTGCAGGGCTCCCCTGTGCCCTTGACCAAGGCACTGTGACCTGGTTGGGCGGGGAAGTTGAGCTAGGTATCTGCCCTTCCCTTGAGCCCTCTGCCCCAATCCACAGCAGATGGGCAGCCCGTGGGGACTGCAGTCTCCCCACAGGTTCCCTGGACCACTGGGGACTGTGCTTGCGTGCCGCCAGCTGGGGGCAGGGATGGTGCAGCCATGCTCCACGTGGAAACACCTGTCCAACCCCAACCCTTCCTGTGTCTGTGCACAGGACCCTGCTGTGGACAGAAGGTAGCATTTGTCACTAGGAGGAGAGGGAGAGGCTATGAGGGACCTGAGGCTCCAGGGGACAGAAAAATGGAAAGCTGAGAACCCATCCTGGAGAAGCGGGCAGGAGATGGGAGGTGGGATGCCCCAGCACATGCGCCTTTGTCCTATTGGACTTCACTTAAAAAACATCAATTCAAAGATGAAATTATTAAGAACTTCAAGATGGTGACGGCAGAGCATTAATCCCCAAGTGTGGGGCCCTTCTGAGTGAGGGGTCCCGTGCAGCTGGGCTGGTTGCATGTTTGTGATGTTGGACCTGTTAGCATTAATGAGCTTTTGGGGTGGGTTATAGAACCTGAAGTGAAAAGGTGGCTGGGACGTAGGATCAGATCACTCCAGGAGTTGCAGTGCTGAGAATCCTCGCTCCTTCTGTCTCCTTTCTGCTGCTTTGTGGATTGGCTCTGCATTGCTCTCATTACAGGCTGGCTTTGTTTGTCCATGTGGTTGAGGGTCAGATCCTCTGTTTTGTAAGTTCAGAACTTTTGCTGTATCAACATCCCTGAGATAGTTAATCTCTTGAAGATCAACATACTAATTTATTATGAAAACTGTCATGGTTTGCCGAGAGCCTAAACGTAACACCCTTGTTTTTCCCACCTGCGTTGAGAATCAATTGAAAGACAGATGAAGAAATCAAGCAAGTGGAGAACAAAATGTCAATATGAATGCTGGTAAAGATGATACCAGAGAACATGGCTTATGTCTGTGACAATAGTATTCATAATACTGAGCCTCCCAAATTAGACAGGTTTATGCAGCCAATCACAGCTGGACCAGGGCAACTCATAGAGCATCTCCACATAGAACTTCCTATGCACATTTTAGGGCAGGAGGCACAACCCCAAATGGGTGTATCCTGCGGGCCTCCTGATTCCTAGTACAACGTTGTGGAGAGAGCTGGGCTGCACACGTCTAATTCTTCTCTCCACTCACCAACAATCGGGGTAGAATGAGAGGGGGGGCCAAGGGGAAATCACTCTTAGGGGAATCAGATAAATGGAAAAGAAGCACCTGCCTCCACCACCCCCCCAATCCACCAATGGCTTCTGTTAAGAGGCGGCAAAATGTTTGTGTTTGTAGTTTCACCTTTCTTAAATGGAAGATATGCAGGGAATCATTTCTCAAAATTCAGAATTATTTAAGTGAAAAATCAGAGCCAAGGGGTTGGCAGGGAATTTTATTGGCTCATCGTCTTAGTATCTGTTCATCTGCTGCAACCATCCCCACTGTAGAAATAGTCGTTCTAGAGTCAATTCTAAAGCTAGTGTGATGCCCTGGCTCAAAATCCTCCAGCATTTCAGGAGGCAGTGGCTAGTGTCACACTCCTAGTATCCCCACAATGTCCTTCTATTGTCTGGAGAAGTAGATTAAGTAGCCTTGCCCAGTGTTTATTTCAAACCATGCAAGGGGCTCTTTAAGGACTTTATAGTTTGTGACAATGTAGTGTTTTTTTCCCTTGCATTCCAAGTCCAAGAAGCCCTCCTTGATCTCTGAGTGAACATCCCTCTTCTGTGCTCTAAAGATACCCTCCAAACACTACTGCTGTCTTTCTAATCTCATGCTGTTTACACATCTGTTTCCTGGAGGCCATGATTGTGCATCTCTGTGTAACTAACATTTAGCACAGAACTAAGCATGTTATAGTGTTCAAGAGTTTCCTGATGAATAAACACATGAAGATGCCTTTCTACTAGAACATGCAATTGTCTGTCTAGAAAATTTTACAAGAAAGTGAAAGTCCACCTGGGGAACAGAGGTACTTAGCCACTCAAGCCTTACCCTCAGCGTGAAGAAATCACTGCTCCCACACGTAGATGTGGAAATCGACTTTAATGTTGAGTCTGCAGTGCTAATGGATGACTGACTTTCAAAGAAAATCATTGCAATAAAATTCAATTGCACTGTAGGAGTTCCTGTAACATGGGTGAACCTTAAGGCACTTGAGAATCCCATAGTGCTCTGAAATCATTCATCATGAGCATGCTTGCATTGAGGTGCCTATGCAGCAGTGCTGCTTCATAGGAATTTCTGTATGATGGAATGCTGGATAGATGTACACAAAGTTAGGAAAGAAAGACACAAAAACACAAAGTTAGGAAAGAAAGACACAAAAACACAAAGTTAGGAGCAGAAGGCTAGAGAAGCTTCGATATAGACAAAGATAAAGTCTAAATTTTTTAGCTCATACTAAAGATGTAAATGAAATCTTGAATTAAGTAAGTAATAGACGGGTTTCCCTGGTAGCACAGTGGTTAAGAATCTGCCTGCCAGTGTAGGGGACATGGGTTTGATCCCTGGTCCAGGAAGATCCCACATGCCGTGGAGCAACTAAGCCCGTGTGCCACAACTACTGAGCCTGCACTCTAGAGCCTGTAAGCCACAGCTACTGAAGCCCATGCGCCTAGAGCCTGTGCTCCATAACAAGAGAAGCTACCACAATAAGGAGCCCGTGCACCTCAACAAAGAGTAGCCCTCACTCGCTGCAACTAGAGAAAGCCTGCGTGCAGCAACGAAGACCCAATATGGCCAATAAATTAAATAAATAAATAAATAAATATTATAAAAAAGAACAGACGTATCCCACATACACAAAGATGCTTTCAGGACAAAGGTGATATGAGAGGAAGGGAGAGGGAGAATGAAAGGTAAGTTGTTTTATAACATACCACTGAGGATAAAATTGATCAGTTGCTAGGCTGTGAATCAGAGAAGTGATATTTGGGGATGTTGAAGGAAATAGCAAGGGGACTGGGAAAGCCTTTGGAAAAAGTACTTAGGGAACTCTAGACGGAGTTTTGAAATGTGGTTAATGTAATGAGGAAGCATTCAGGAAGGTCTCAATCTAGAAGTCTGCCTTCAGGTGTGCAGACAAAATGTTGGCAAGAATGGTGAGAGGCAAGATTGATTGACTTTGTAGGATGGTTTGACCCATTTAGACCCAGGCCTATTTGTAAAAACACATTCATATTGATAAATAGATAAAGGTTGTGGGTATATTTCTAAGAGTGCTTTAGAATGAAGTCTAAACTCTTTAGCAAAGCACTTGAGGCCCTGTGACAGCTTGGCCCCATCTGGATATTTTGAGCCTTATCTCTTACAATATCATCTTTCCCCATTTCCTCACCAGTCACACTTGAGAGTTAACTAACCATACTCCTAACAGGCCAGGCCAGATGACCTCATGCCCTCTTCCCTCTCCTTGGGATCATCTATTATCCTGGAATGACTTTTTTCATCCTCTGCTTCTTCCAGTTGAAATCCTGTTCATCCTTCTTAGTCCAGCTCAAATCCCATTTTTCCTTGATATTCTCAGGCAATGAATTGTTTCTCCTCTCACTTCTGTTTGTAGAATTAAGTGTACATGTATTATGCCTTGTTAAACTTAGCTGTTTACATATGTTTTTCCCACTGACACAAGACCTTTTGCTTCCTGGGTGCTCAGTAAATAGATACTGATAAAAAAAGGGACTTGGCCAGTACATCTGACACAAACCAACTCTGCTCTTGTAGCTTGATGTATTAATTACTACTGAAACTAGACCACTTGTCAGAAAATCAAAGCAAAATTACAATTGTAAAGTAAATGCTTGTGTAATATCTATTTCAATATTTTAGAAAATCATCAATGGGCTTGCTATTTAAGTTCAAAGACTATTATGCATAGAAAATTCATTTATTCTATTTTATGTTTCATTCCTACAGATACTGGATGCCCCATAGGTACTGAATGTACTGTGGATACAGAATATAATTATACCAGAAATGATTAAATCCTTTAGACTATTTTGAGAGGCACTAAGTAGCCCAAGTGTGGCTTCTTTTTCTTTTTTCTTTTTTTTTGCATCTATTTGCATCTATTTCAACAATTTTTTTCTTTGGCCGCTTTTTAGACTCAGTCACTTAATTACTCTGCAATGCTAATATGGGCTATGGTTACAGCTGGAAGGCATTTAACATGCAGGACAGCCAAGGCAACAAGGGAAACATGACAAGTTACTAAACACACAATTCTGCCCTTCATGTTCTGAGAAGTTTCCATTTCCATAGCCACCCACTCATCCCAGTGTGACACATGCTCTTGGGTGGGACATTGCCTTTTCATACTGTGTCCTAGCTTCACTGTGAGCAACGGGAAACATTCATGAGACTCAGCTCAGTATTCCACTATGTGGCCTCAAGCAGCGTGGAAACACTTCCTCTGTTGGCCATTTAACTTTCAACCATAGAGAAATTTGGAATCACTTTGTTCCGTAAAAATGGATGGTTACTCTGACTGCCTGTTAGAGTTTTGGGGTGTCACCATTTTCCTCTCCATTCCTACAGGTTCAGATCAGTAGAATACAGATGTGGGTCAGTGAGGGATTCAGAGTGTGGCCTTTATCTTGGGCTCTCTGGGATTGTCAGGCCCCATATCAGGGCTCCCCCTCATACTCTCTCAGTTGCAGGGGGAGAAGATGGAAGAGAGGATGCTGAGGCCTGGTCAGGCCCAGAGAGAAAAGAGATGGCTTGTATCGTGCTGGAGCCATGGTCTCGGGCACATGTGATCCAATTCTCATCAGACTTGCCAAACAGACACGCCTCTTTATAAAGGAAAAGGCTATTGCTTGGGTATAGAAACAGAGAAACTTAAAACAGTCATTTCACTACCATTACTTCTTGAGGGCTGGAGAAGGTACATGATAAAGACTCTACTCCACCCCGAGAAATGCTCACCTCTTTTGGATGCACTAATATTGTTGTTAATAAAAGTATATTGGTAGTAATGTTTACACGAGTATTGGAGTGTCAGTGCTGCAGTGTTAAGCCTAAAGTACTAAGTACTAAAATAACTTCAACCTTATTTGTAAACTCACTGTCATGCAAATGCTTACCAACAAGCACTGGTACTAAATTTAGATCTGAATGTATTTGTTATAGTCCTTGTCCCCCAAGGGGGGCAAGAAGGACTCTTTACAATACTGATTTAATTCCAAGAGAAGGAAGAGTCTCTAGGCCCAGAGACTATTATTATGCTTAAAGCTTCAATGATGCTTCCTTTGAAAAATGAGACTGAAACTCGAAAATGAAACTGATTGTCCAGTCTGTTATCAAGAAACAGTATGTTCATCAGCTTGATAAAGAAAGGCAGACAGACGTCTTGAAACCAGCAACCGTGCATTAGAAGACAGGCACAAGAAGGGAGCTTGCGTGGTGCAAGGTGCGATATATTGGTTGTGTTATTTTGACTTAACAAGGCAGACCTTGACGTAGTCTTTTCATATTCTTTTCCTTCAAGTGCATTTTTCCTGGGCAAAAAAGAGTCTTTTGGATGCACTTAAAGCATTTCCATCACTTACCAAAGTCAGTACTTACGTTTTAAGGTTTGCAGCCCAGTAGACATAACTGCATCCCTAGGGGCTTAAGGGAAACACGTTAAATCCACTTGTATCTCAGAGGGAGTGGAAATTTGACACTTAGATGAGTGCCGATTCTTTTGAGTGCATCTTGAGGTTGCACTTTGGTGAGTTACATAGATGTTTGTTATCCATAATTGTCACCTCTGAAATGACTTATGAGATTAGCAGAGCTGTATAAATATATATCATCAATTTTATTTTAAAACAGGCTCCTGAACATTGACTTTCTGGCGAGAAATCAAGATAAGACTGTCTTTCTTTCCTAACTAACAATTCTCAATGGACCAGCAGACTTTCTTTAGGTAACATTACTGAAAGATGTCACAGTCAATCTCTAGACTCTCTGCTGGATTATGATCTGTTGGGGGGAGCAATTATTTGCAAAATATTTAAAGTATTTCACAACTGCTACTTCTATAGAATGGTGCCAGCTAAGCTTGACATAGCCATCTCAGCTCAGAATATATGCAAAGAATATTAATCTTTTGTAGAACTGAAAAACTATAGTACCAAGTTGAATGCCATATTTTAAGGCAAGCTTAGCATAAGTAGATCTGGTTCTTCTTAATGACTCTCCCACTATGAAAGCTAAGCAGTCAGGAGCCCAGAACAGGTTCTGTTGCTGGGCCCGCCAGGGCCAGATGCTTCTTAATATTACCTTAGAGGCTTCTCTTGATCCAGATCTTTATTAAGGCAATGGATAAATTGAAAAGCACTTACAAAGAATGTGCAAATGTCAGCATAATTTTGCAGTAGTGCTAACTGTGATCTTTCCCAACAGGATTCTGCTGGGGTGCTAAACTCGTACTGACCAGTAGAACATGTGGTTTGCACTTGCTAGCTTTCACATTTCTGCCTCATCCTATTCTCAACACAAGGATATGTTTCTTCATTTCTGCCTCATGCATGCCACTCTGTTTGTCTCCTAGAACAGAGTACGATATGCTCCTGGCAGAGTAACTCAGCTCTGCTGACAATTGCTCAAAGCTTTACAGTCCTCATCCAACCCAACCACAGTGAGTTCAGTATCAGTTTCTATAGCTTTTGCCTAACCTTCGCATTTGTACATAGATGTTTATTTTCTAGGGTACCTGGATTACACCTTGTCCTGTGGTAATGAGCCGGTCAAGGGATCTCTTGTTACTCATTTCCTCATTTGCTAATAGACATAACAACATTTTCCAATTTCTTCTTGCCCTTAGCTCCTAAATTTTAGGGAAAACTGGAAGATAGTAGGGTTAATGTGTGAAACTGCTTGTATAAGGTTAGGAAACAGTGGTAGCTTCTGTCATAGACAAGCTTGAGAATTTCAGTAGGTCCAAAACAATATGTTCTTGTTTATCATGCATGAAGAGTTGGGGGAGGGGGGGTTGTGCTCCACCCAGCAATTCAGGGACCCACTCACCTTCCATCTTGTAGCTGTGACCTCTTGTTGGTTCTCAGAATCCTTACCATTCCATCAGCAGATGAGGAAAGAGAATTAGGTCACACGTGGGAGGTTTTGACGGGCCAGACCTGAATGTGGTGCACACCTCTTTGGTTCCCATGGCATTGAGCAGAATTAGGTCCATGGCCACACAATAGAGCAGAATGTCTGTGTGTTTGGGAAGGAAGGGGAGGCCACAGCCGTTGGTGAGCACTAGCAGCCTCTGCTATATTGCTGTTGTAAATACAACTCTACATGAATAAAAATGGCTGCATTATTATTTGTAGAAAATAAACCTCCAGATGCAATTCTAAAATGGATTCTGGCTGATGCACTGTGAAGATCATGTGTAGGCTTTCAAGTAAGAAAGACTGGGAGTATCCAGGGTTTAAAAATGTCTCCATTTGAATGCACTTATTCTTTCCAGCTATGTCATCACCAGTTCTGTCTGGCTTCAGTCAAATTAAAGATAGTTCACTTTTTATCTAAACTTCCGATCCTGCCAGTTATAAGAAAAATTGAGAAGCTCCTTTATGGGTCACTTGAAAGTAGTGCAAAACCTCACAATCATTAGCTATCTCTTGAGCAGAACTGCCAGTGACGCAGTAAAGGGACTCTCCACCTGAGCCCTGGATCTCTCATAATTCTGTTACTTAAATAACTGATTCCTGCTTGCGATCATTTCTTCCAAAATCAGTACATTTTCCGTTTTTAAACTTACAGCAGAGAAATCACGTGTGGGTTCTCTCGCACTGTGTTCTTGTATCGCCTTACTAATTTAGGGATAATACTATTTTTAATGTGCCATATTCTGAAACAGATACTGGACAGGGATGAGCCCAAATTTCAAGTATTTATTCAAATATTGGGTTTTTTTTATTTATTTATCGGCTGCATTGGGTCTTCGTTGCTGCACACAGGCTTTCTCAAGTTGCAGCAAACAAGGGCTGGCTACTCTTCATTGTGGTGCACGGGCTCTTTGTTGCGGTGGCTTCTCGTTGCGGAGCATGGGCTCTAGGTGTGTGGGCTTCAGTAGTTACGACACAGGGGCTCAATAGTTGTGGCTCACGGGCTTAGTTGCTCTGCGGCATGTAGGATCTTCCTGGATCAGGGATTGAACCCCCTGCATTGGCAGGCAGATTCTTAACCACCGCTCCACCTAGGAAGTCCATATTCAAATATAGTTTAACTATACTTTAAATTGCATGAGGAATAATGCACTAACTGAAATAGATTTTCTTTTAAGTAGAATATTAAAATTTCATAAAATGAATATTTAGCTTGTATTAAGTGACTATTATAGATGAGGGAGGAATTCTAGATACCTTCTAAAACTTAGCCTATTTTTGGAGATGGAACCAGATAAGATTGGAAAATGGTTTGAATGCAGCCTCCTAGACTATTTAAAGCAAGGAAATGATCTTTGGCATCTAGATGGCAAACTCTGTTTTGCACAGATAAGGGTATTGAATGTTGGCATATTCACTTACAGTGTCTCTCTAAAGACTATATTAAGTAGAAGAAAATAAGGTGTAGTAAGTTGCTCGAAAGAGGACTTGCTTTATGTTTAACAAAACAAAGTACAACACATACATGCACGTACACAAGTGTATAGTTTGAAATTAGTAGAAGACATAAAGGCTCTAGAATAGCAATGCCAGTTGAAATACAGTGTAAAACACACATGTTAATTTAAATTTTCTAGAAGTTGCTTTAACAGAGGTAAGAAGAAATAGGGCTGACACCTCTCAATCCAGACATTTCAAGTGCCCAACAGATAGCTGTGGCTACTGACTACCCCAGCTGCTCTAAAACTTTTTGGGGTAGGTTTCAATCAATATGAATATGGCGCACTCTTTAATCTGTACCCCTAAGCACATGGGGGAGAGCTCTAGAGAGGCAGCATGGTGCCCTGAAAATAAGAAATGGGGCTTCCATCATTTTCTTTGTTATACTGAGCAGCCCAGTCTAGCTTTCAGTTGAATGCAGAACTGTAGTGTTTATTAAGCAGACAGATGACTAAAATCCATATACCAGAGGCTGAGAATATCTAATTCCTTCTACAGTGTAACATTTCCTGTCTCGGGATGGAATTTCCCCATAAAGTCACATATTGAACAGAAATGAGTAGCATTCATCAAAGCTCAAATTATACGAAGATAAGAGAGTAGGAGGGAAAAGAAAACAACAAGTCTAGAGCATTTACTTTTGTTGCATTTCAAGATCAATTTCGTATTAAAAACAATTCATAAGCGAGCAGACATATGCTTTTCATAATGACCTGCTTACCGTGATGGTGCATATCAGCTTTGAATAGTGACAAGCTCTGCAGTCTCTTGCGACAGCCAGTAGGCAGAGGAGAGCCATGCGTTCTCATGGATAAGGAAACACAGCAATTTGTTGATAATTTTCTGACACGCTTATCCATGCCACTTAGTGGGATCACACTTAAATGCTGAATTTACAGAGAATAAAACCTCCTTATTTTAGACCCAGATAATTTGGAATTTGCAATAATTTTCTTGATATCAAATTAGCAAGAGGCAGCCCGAAACACTGTAAATACAAGGGCTTCTGCATCTGGCACCCTTGACATCAAATCTCCGCTGTGACACATACTGTGGGTTGTAGGGCGTAGTCTCTTCACTTCTCCCAGTTTGCTTGCTCGCCTAATGAATACGCAGGAAATGACAGTAACTTCATAGTGGATATTACCACCCCTGTCTTTTCCAGTCTGACTTTTTCTAATCCATCCAGTACACCTCCAGATCCAGTGATTCTCTATGGTCTACCTCCAGGCTGGATGGCAGAGTGATGAAGGGCATGGCTTCTGCAGCTAGACTGCTTGCTTAGAAGCCTGGCTCTTCAACCTAGCTGTGACATCTTGGGCTAGTTACCTAACCAATTTGTGCCTCACGTTAACAATGGGGCATTATAATTATATCTACCTCCTTAGTTTTCGGGACTGAGTGGAGTGAAAGTGCTTAGGGTACTGCCTGGAATATACTGGGTACTACTGAGTATCTCTCTCCCCTGTGAACTCTATGTTGAAGATCCTCCCTGTGCATCCCTGTGACTTTAAGGATAGGATTCACACTTCTTAGCCTGGTACACTGGCCTCTTCTGATCTAGGTCCCACTTACCTCTTTAGTCTCATTTCCTGCCACTTCCCCTCCAACAAAACCTCCCCTCCCACTTTACTCAAACTGCCTACAGTGTTCCAGGTCTTCCTTGCTGTGGAATAGCTCAACAATTAAGTGCATGGGTTATTGAGTCAGTCTGCAGGGTTCAAAGCTGGTTTCTAGCACTTAGCAGTTCCATGACCTTAGAAGTTACTTAAACTTCTCTCTCTTGAGGGTTAAAGTGCCTGTACACAGTATGTTCTTAGTTGTTACGTCCTCACTTTGAGTGAAAAATTTTTGCCTTCACTTTTATTTGGTGGGTGCTTGTCCTTCAAAATGCATTTCTAGTTCTGCCTCTTTCAAGCCATCTGCCTTCACCCCTGCTCCGTGTTCCTGCATGTTGTTCTCTGTCTTGGCATTTATCACACCATAGTGCAGTTGCTAATTCGCTTAATCTCTCTCCCTCACTGGCCTGGGAAGGCAGACAGCATGTCCTTGTCATCTTCATAAAGCTTAACACATAAGGATGATTTAATAAATATTTGTTGAGGAAAATAAGCAGTAAAACAGTTGTGAGGGTAGAGTGAAATAACCTACGTTGACCATTTGGCACAAAGTAGGAACCCAGTAAATACGAATTTCCTTTCCTTTAAAATTTACTAGAAGGAAAAAGTAAAATTTGCTTTTCTCTATGTCGTGTACAAAAAGGGTTTTTCACTTTACTGAGAAAATTAAGAAAGTCAATAAATAAGGATCTTGCTCACAGTACAAATATTCTACATTTGATCTCTATTTGGATGTGTCTTTTCTCATCAGAATAGTGTTGAGAATGGTTTGGTGGGTGGGTCCGCAGGTTCAGGTTATTCCATTTAATATAAAGTATGTTTTCTTTTTACACAGTGAATATCGAAGCAATAGAAATATAATACTCTAGAGTATGGCTTTTTACCCAGAAGCCCACCTCTTTGACAATAATAATAGCTAGCATTTATTGAACACCCGTGAGCCAGGCACTGTGCTAAGAGCTCTGCAACAAATATCTCATTTAAGTCATACCAGTTCTCTATGAAGGAGGCAGAATTATTGTCCCCATTATATACACGAGGAAACTGAGGCTTTAGAAAGGATGCTTGAGGCAATTAGCTATGTCGTCTAGGCCAGGGTGAGATTAGCTAAAGAGAAGGGGGGTTTTGTAAAACTGGAGTTATCATGTGTGTGGATACTAAGTTGTTATGTGGATAGAAGCTTGGAGAATGCCAAGATATTTCCTGGAACACAGATCATGCAGGAATAATAGACTTTTCTTGAGAGAATTGTAAGAGAAGGAAACATCTGGGGCGTGAGCAACTACCTGGTTGTTGTTGAGGACCCGATTCTTGCTCTACCTGGTGGAGGAAGCGTTCTCTGAGGAGGAGGAAGATTTAGGGAAATTCATTTCCCATTCCCTGAAGTCCCATAGCCCAAACCTTTGGGACAGAACAGAGTAAGGAGCAGAAAGGAGAAAGGAAGCAGCAAATCTGATGTTGAGTTGGAACTGAGATGGATCCAGGGAAGGGTTGCATTTTGGGTGATAGAGATCAGAGCAGTGTGGAACGTGGTTAGATTAATCTCAATATGCCAGTGGTGGTTCCTGAAGTAGAGTCAGGGGAGTGACAGCTGCAGAACCTGGGTTACAGACAGTAGAGGAGAGAAAAGGAGGATGGCCAGAGAACTAGACATCTGTTGTTTTTACCACTGAGCGTTCTTTCACCATGTTGGTACCCATTCCTCAGTTTCCTTCTGGGAGCCACTCCTCCTCATTTTCAGTCCCTATGGCCCTAGTGTTGGAACACAATTATAGAAGTGCATTTTCCTGGCCACAATAATTGGTTCAGGTTTGACATGTTACCCAAGCAGATCCAACTAGTTCCCCACCCCCTCTGGTTATATTGGACAGGGAGGCTTACTTTTCTACCATGGATTGGGGTCTGGAAGAATATAACCAGGAGCATTTATGGCCAATTCGAAACCACAGGAGAGAAGCTGAGAATGAAGCCAACACACAGAACTGTGTGGAGACACGAAGTTGAATCAGACCTCGATAATATCCTTGGAGCTTCTGTATCCAGTCATGCCTGAAGTAGGACCACCCCTAGTGTGCTTAATCCTGTTGACCTGGGTTTTCTGTCATTTTCTAAGAAAGTGCTAACTGTTGGTATGGTAACTCAGCTGCTTTGGGAAGGAAAGCAGTAAGAATCCTTAACATTCCAATAGGAAAAATCTTTGCATTTCTATGAGTATAACATATATTTGGAATAGAGATGCTAATGAATCAGGGTGGTCAAGGTTCTTACTATTAAGCCAAAAGGCTGGCAATGTTTTAGGTCAAAGAATATTAGCAGACTGACTACAGACTTGTACTTTTTTTTTCCTCTGGCATGGGCAAATTATTATCAGTCTTGATATTCTTGAAAGAGGGTTTTTTTCTTATTCCCTAAAAAGGTTGTTTATAGTATGAATGCATACATGGGCTTTGTGGATACTTTTCTCTTCTTCACTCTTTTCTGGAGCCTTTCCGTTCAGATCAATAAAACAGATACCACTTTGCATCATTCATACCATCCTCAAAACGCACAGGGCTCTTCCTTGGCTCCTGACTGTTGGAGTTAAAATATCGCTTCCCTCTTCTTTAGAATGGTGCTGTTTTGATTTCTTATCAGATTCCAGCTGGATTTGAAGGCCTCTAGCCTAATCACCCCGATTGGTTGGGGAGAGTTGTCATATTTTGTCTCCGGCTGATAAGAATTGGAACACAAACTCAGAAGAGTTCCCCTTTGGGTAAGATTAAATTAATGAGTCTAATTCAGATCATTTCGTTAAGTGGTATTATCTTGAGCAAAGCACTATTCCTTGACATTGCTGATGATAAATATTGGGGAAAAGAAGTAAAAAGAGTAACTATTTCACATCATGATACACATACAAATGATACTCTTTGATAGGCACATGGGTATAAAGAGATGAGGCTGCTCACTGCTGAGGGTCACCTGGCTGGGCTGAGGGGACCAGTGGCTCAGCATACCTTACTCTATTCCTGGCACTCTGATTTGGGAAACTTCTGGATTTGCAAACCATAAGGGCTGAATTTTCGTCCTAGCTCAGCCACTCAATCCCACTGCATTCTTGGGGCCCCTTTTTATTGTTAAAAATTTTTTTAGTGTACTATAGTTAGTTTACAATGTTGTGTTAGTCTCAGATGTACAGCAAAATGATTCAGTTATACATATATAAATATATATACTCTTTTTTTACATTCTCTTCCATTATAAATTATTACAAGACATTGACTATAGTTTCCCGTGCTATACAGTAGGTCCTTGTCGATTATCTTTTATATATAGTAGTGTGTATATTTTAACCCCAAACTCCTAGTTTATCCCTCCCCCCTTTCCCTTTTGGTAACTATAAATTTGTTTTCAACATCTGTGAGTCTGTTTGTGTTTTGTAAAGAAGTTCACTTGAATAATTTTGTTTAGATTCCACATGTAAGTGATATCATATGATATGTGTCTTTGGCTTACTTCACTTAGTATGATCATCTCTAGGTCCAACCATGTTGCTGCAAATGATATTATTTCATTCTTTTTATGGCTGAGTAATATTCCTTTTTTGTCCTCAGTTCTGCATCCTTAAATGAGGAATCTGAGGTCTAGTCCAAATGTAAATGTCTATATATCAGGAGCATTATCAGATCCAATAAACAGAGGCTTATGAGGTGCACTGAGGCTTTAAGCATGAAAGCATCAATACGGAGCTCATTACTTAGCTCTGTTTAATTACTGCTAAGCCTCCCTGATTTGTGCTGGTCTCAGCCTGTCAATCACCAAGATTGTGGTTTGCCATCAAGATGCCAAGGATCATATTTTTCTTCTACTTAATCTAGTCTTTGGAGAGATACTGTAAATGAATATACCCTTGTTTTTCTTAGTATGATTGTAAGAGTCCCTTCAGCAATTGCCAGTAAGAAAATGAAAAAATAAAGTTTTTTTACTTACAAGACCTGGAAATTACACAGCATACCTAGGGCAACATAGTGAGGTTACCAGAGGTGGGTCCAGAGGCAGGGTGTAGCCCAGGGCCTGGGGTTCTGCCTTTATTAGGGTCAAGGGTGGGGGCCTAGGGTTTTGTAGGCTCACTCTTTATTAGTAGAACATATTTAAAACATGTGAGTGGGGATTTAAAGCACAGGAAGAGAAAAAACAACAACAATCAGTATGGTTGTTGGTCAGATTTTGAAATCAGTCAACATCTCTAAAACAAAGGCCCTTCAGTGCAGGGAGGTGACCTAGCTCTTTATCTAGTTATGAGGCTGGAAGTGTGTTTATTTGGGATAATCGTCTTTTTTTTTTTTTTAGCTCTTTATTGGAATATAATTGCTTTACACTCTTGTACCAGCTTATGAGGTACATCAAAGTCAATCAGCTGTATTTATACACATATCCCCATATCTCCTCCTTCCCGCGACTCCCCCCGACCCTCCCCATCCCAGCCCTCCAAGGCATCACCCATCATCGAGTTGATCTCCCTTTGTTATAGAGGAACTTCCCACTAGCTATCTGTTTTACAGTTGGTAGTATATATTGTCTATGCTACTCTCTCACCTTGTCCCAGCTTCCCCTTCGCCCCCCGCCCCCCCACCCCCGTGTCCTCCAGTCCATTCTCTGCATCTGCATCCTTATTCTTGTCCTGTCACTAGGTTCATCAGTACCATTTTTTTTTTTTTTAGATTCCGTATATATGAGTTAGCATATAATATTTGTTTTTCTCTTTCTGGCTTACTTCACTCTGTAAGACAGACTCTAGGTCTATCCACCTCATTACATATAGCTCCATTTCATTCCTTTTTATAGCTGAGTAATATTCCATTGTGTGTGTGTGTGTGTGTGTATTTAAAAGCTTTTGCACAGAGAAAGAAACCATAAATAAGACAAGAAGGCAACCCTCAGAATGGGAAAAAATACTTGCCAATGAAGCAATGGACAAAGGATTAATCTCCAAAATATACAAGCAGCTCATGCAGCTTAATACCAAAAAAGCAAATAACCCAATCCACAAATGGGTAGAAGACCTAAATAGACATTTCTCTAGAGAAGATATGCAGGTGGCCAACAAACACATGAAAAGATGCTCAACATCACTCATCATCAGAGAAATGCAAGTCAAAGCCACAATGAAGTATCACCTCACACTGGTCAGAATGGCCATCATCAAAACATCTAGAAACAATAAATGCTGGAGAGGGTGTGGAGAAAAGGGAACTCTCCTGCACTGCTGGTGGGAATGTAAGTTGGTACAGCCATTATGGCAAACAGTTTGGAGGTTCCTTAAAAAACTACAAATAGAACTACCATATGATCCAGTAATCCCACTACTGGGCATATACCCAGAGAAAACCATAATCCCAAAAGAAACATGTACCATAATGTTCACTGAAGCACTATTTACAATAGCCAGGCCATGGAAGCAACCTAAATGCCCATCAACAGATGAATGGATTAAGAAGATGGGAGAATCATCTTTGAAGGGGATGCCTTGGCAACCAAAGGTTAAGTCAGGCATTTGTATTACAAAAAGGAAACAACAACAGGAAAAGAAACTGTCAGGGCTTATACCACAATATTCTTGAAAAAAAAAATCAGACCTAAATTATTTAAGATACCTGTATGACAGTATATAATGGAGAGTGTCAGGGTCTGGGTTAAGTACTTAGAGATTATTCATAGAATTTCTGAACTAAAAGGAAGAGTTGAGATAATTTATTCCCCAAATACAAAAGATGGTTCTCCTAAAATCATCAGAGTATATTTAACATAGAGCATCACGCAAATACACAATTGAGGATCCTTAGAGCCAACTCCTAGTTGTCCTTTGGCAGCATAAAAAGAAAAACATGAATACATAATCCATACATTATTAACCAACTTACTGCTCTTTAGCTTAGCATATAGAATTAG
Source organism: Hippopotamus amphibius kiboko (assembly GCF_030028045.1). Classification (NCBI taxonomy): domain Eukaryota; kingdom Metazoa; phylum Chordata; class Mammalia; order Artiodactyla; family Hippopotamidae; genus Hippopotamus; species Hippopotamus amphibius. Next base: position 23,727,309 of record NC_080194.1, on the reverse strand, counting down.
AGACATTTCAGTATCAATAACCTTCAGCATCCAGTAAGAGCAGGAACCGACCACTCTGATGGGACAGGACAACACTATATCCACCAGGTAGGGATAATTGGGGTCAAATATCAAGGAGTAAGGAAGATAAAGAGACTACAGGTGCCACCTAGGGTGCAAGAGAATCAATAATTCATGATCATAGTCTAGGCAAACTTTTGGCAGTGGTGTGAGGGAGTGCTATGGTCTGAATATTTGTGTCCCCATCAAGTTCATATGTTGAAATCTTAAACCCCAAAGGTATTAGGAGGTGGGGCCTTTGAAGGGTTCTCAAGTTATGAGGGTGGAATCCTCATGACTGGTATTAGTGCCTTATGAAGGAGACTCCAGAGAGCTCCCTAGCCCCTTCCAACATGTGAAGACACAGTGAGGAGACACTGGCTATGAACTAGGAAGAGTGCTGACCCTTTGATCTAGTACCCCCAACCTTCAGAACTATGAGGAATGCATTTCTATTCATTAGCCACCCAGTCTGTGGTACTTTGTTGCTGCAGCCCGAGCATACTAAGACAGGGGGTTCAAGATGATGCAGTGGATCACAGTAAGGAGAACTCAGAAGTGAGAAATAGTGAACCAAGAAAATTTTTTGTTGTTGTTAAGATGGCCTATCCATGGGTAGCTGGGGTCCAGACACTAGGATGAAGTTCAGGAACAAGCTCAAGGATAAAGCTTCAGTCTATCAGTGGAGCAAGAATAAGAATAGGATTTATGAACAGGACTTTATATATTTATTTTTAAGAACTTTTATTGAGATACAGTTGACACGCAATAAACTGCATATAGAGTGTACAATTTGGTATTTTTTTTTCTTATTAGTACTGTATATATGGCAATCCTAATCTCCCAATTCATTCCCCCCCAGCCCTACCCGCTTTCCTGACTTGGTGTCCATATGTTTGTTCTCTACATCTATGTCTCTCTTTCTGCCTTGCAAACCGGTTGATTTGTACCATTTTTCTATAGTCCGCATATATGTGTTAATATATGATATTTGTTTTTCTTTTTCTGACTCACTTCACTCTGTATGACAGTCTGTAGGTCCATCCATGTTTCTACAAATGTCCCAGTTTCATTGCTTTTTACAGCTGAGTAATATTCCACTATATGTATGTACCAAATCATTTTTATCCATTCATCTGTTGATGGACATTTAGGTTGCTTCCATATCCTGGCTATTGTAAACAGTGCTGCAATGAACATTAGTGTGTATGTGTCTTTATGAATGATGGTGTTCTCTGGGTATGTGCCCAGGAGTGGGATTGCTGGGTCATATGGCAACTCTATTTTTAGTTTTGCAAGGAACCTCCATACTGTTCTCCATAGTGGCTGTATCAATTTACATTTCCACCAACAGTGCAAGAGTGTTCCCTTTTCTACACACGCTCTCCAGCATTTCCTGTTTGTAGATTTTCTGATGATGCCCATTCTAACCAGGGTGAGGTGACACCTAATTGTAGTTTTGATTTTCATTTCTCTAATAATGAGTGATGTTGAGCAGCTTTTCATGTGCCTCTTGGCCATCCGTATGTCTTCTTTGGAGAAATGCCTATTTAGCTCTTCTGCCCATTTTTTGATTGAGTTGTTTGTTTTTTTTTTTTTGATATTGAGCTGGATGAACTGTTTATATATTTTGGAGATTAATCCTTTGTCTGTTGATTCATTTGCAATATTTTCTCCCATTCTGAGGGTTGTCTTTTGTCTTGCTTATAGTTTCCTTTGCTGTGCAGAAGCTTTGAAGTTTCATTTGGTCCCACTTGTTTATTTTTTATTTCCATTACTCTAGGGGTGGATCAAAAAAGATCTTGCTGTGATTTACGTCAAAGAGTGTTCTTCCTATGTTTTCCTCTAGGAGTTTTATACTGTCTGGCCTTATGTGTAGGTCTTTAATCCATTTGGAATTTATTTTTGTGTATGGTGTTAGAGAGTGTCATAATTTCATTATTGTACATGTAGCTGTCCAGTTTTCCCAGCACCACTTATTGAAGGGGCTGCCTTTTCTCCATTGTATATCCTTGCCTCCTTGGTCATGGATGAGTTGACCATAGTTTATCTCTGGGCTTTCTATCCTGTTGCATTGATCTATATTTCTATTTTTGTGCCAGTAGCATACTGTCTTTTTTTTTTTTTTTTTTTTTTTTTGGGGGGGGTACACCAAGTTCAAGCATCTGTTTTTATACACATATCCCCGTATTCCCTCCCTTCCTTGACTCCCCCCCCCCAAGTCCCCCCCACCCTAGCATACTGTCTTGATCACAGTAGCCTTGTAGGATAGTTTGAAGTCAGGAAGCCTGATTCTACCATCTCCATCTTTCCTTCTCAAGATTGCTTTGGCTATTCGGGGTCTTTTGCGTTTCCATACAAATCATAAAATTTCTTGTTCTAGTTCTGTGGAGGGCTGTATTTATTGAATGCACACAGACACACACAGAAATTAATGAATGTGTGGTATATTTAAATATAGAGCTCTGTCCAGGCATTTACACACACTATTCCACTTAACTAGTACCAAATCCCCAAAAGACATGCATTATTCTTTTTACAAATGAGATAACAGAGGTTTAGGTAACCACCTGTAGTCACACTGTTTGCAAATGATAGAACTAGGCTTTGAACTCAGGTCTATCTGACTTCAAAGTCCATCCTCTTTTCACTGGTATGTAAGAGAGGTTAGATAACTAGAAGCTTGGGAACAGGGACCAAGGGAGAAACATGGAGTAAGATTTGTAAAATATCCTAATATTAATTTGGGGGACATTTATGCCTTCAGCCTTAGGTCAGGGCTGATCTGTGGAATAAAAGGTGTAAGAGGATTTGGGATCCAGAAGCCCAGCTCAGAGACTTGAGACCGAGTTGACCCTGATACACCCTGTAAACATGTATCACATTTCTTTCAAATCTGATGCAACTGAAGGGAGCGGCTTCCATCTGAAAACTTTATGCCATTTTTTTAGGGCAGCAGATTGAACCTCAAAATGAACCCAGGTATACATTGACCTCCCTTACTAAAGTTAGTCAAAAGCAGTGAACTCCTTCTGTAATAAGTTGACAATTAGGAATTCATCAGAAATGGAGCTAAAACAGAAGCTTTTCATGGTTTGAACAAACATGTATAGTTTGAGGTTTTGCTTATTACTTGTACATGTTCAGACTTTTAGAAGAGGTATCAAAAGAAAGGAAACGTTTCAAAGAAGTCAGAGGGTAGGAAAAATGATACAAAGGCTTGAATATTAGGTTCTGATTTCTTTGAAGGCGGCTACTGATCACTTATACATGAGTTTGCATTTGAAGGCCTCTTAGCACCTCCCTCTTGATCAATTCAACCAAGTGAATAATTCCTGAACTTGGAGTACACAAATGAGAACAGGTGAAGTACCGTAGTCTCTATTCAAAAGTATTCACATTTGAGTAAATTTACCAAAATTACATCATTTTAAGTAAATCATATGTCTCTGAAGGTAAGGATTAACCTAGAAATGATATGAAACTCTTCATTGATGGACAAACAAGGCATGGTAGAGCTAGAAGCACCTGTAGTGATCGTGTCTCTCATTTGTATGTCAGGATGCTCTGGGGAAAGGACTTGCCTATAACTGTTACTGAACTGAACTTGGGTTGGGTTGCTCGAATGCACTAAAGCCAATATACTGATTCCAGGTAGTAGTGAAGGGAAGTGCAGTGTTTATTGCAGACACCAAGACAAGGAGTGCAGGCAGCTAATGCTCAAAAAACCCAAACTCCTTGATGGGTTTCAGGGAAGGCGGAAGGAATTTTAAAGGCAAGATGGGGGAGAGAGTTACATGGTGTATGTTCTCTGATTGGTTGATGATGAGGCAACAGGGTGGTGTCACAACTTAATATCATCAACCCCCAGGCTCTAGCCAGTCTGGGGGCTAGGTGCTTATGGTCGTCGTGCAGTTAGCTTCTTCCATTTGTTGGGGGTTTTAATATCTGTAAAACAGCTCAGGAATATGCATCAGACAGTGTTAGCTATGTCTTTCAGGGAGGAGCTAAAGATTCTGTGACTCTGCTATGTGGCTGATTTGCTGTTTAAATTGTTACCAGTTCTCCTGGCCCAACTACTACTATCTGTTATTACATGTTCACATTCTTTAAATTGTTAATTCTTGAGCCAGCCTTCTGTGACTCAGGGGAGGCCTGGGAGACTAAAGCTTTTGTACAAACAAGAGGCAGGTAGAGGACATTGTTTGGCGGTGGGGGGGGGGGTCTGTCCCGGGAAGGCCCCATAACGTCCTGCTTGGTTACGTAACCTCTTCATGATAGAATGAGGCTGAGAACCCATGGTTCTAACTCTTGGAAATCTTTTCATTATTCCATGATATCTTCCTCAACTTGTTTGTTTCACAGCTATTTTTACATGCTACTGTACATACTACAACTATAGTGATAGAGTGGGAACTATGATTTACACAGCAATTTACTTGCTATCAAAGTAATTTTTACTCTGTTGTTTCCCAGGTAACCCTGGAGGGAGATATCACTGTGAACTCTGTTTTACAGATGATGAAACTGAGTTTAAAGAGGGGGAGTGGGTTGTTCAAGATCACATAGCAAAGGCACTAGAGCTCAGAGTCAAATGCAGATTCTTTGAGTGCACAATATACTCTTCTTCCAATGTGTTGATCATAAAGGCAACCATGTGCTATAATATTCAACTTGTGACATTTTTGAGAGTGAAGAGGGAGAAATTAATGATCTCACTCATCTGGGATAGACGTGGTCATCTTATAATTCATGCTGCACTTCTTGATCAAGCAAGAATATGTCAGATGGTTACAGTCAGGGATATGATGGTCAAAACAAAACCTTGGTCTTAGTTTGGGAACAGATGTCTGGGATGGTTTGAACAAGTTATTTATTTATTTATATTTAATTAAAAAGTTTGAAGTATGGTTGATTTACAGTGTTGTTAGTTTCAGGTGGAGAGCAAAGTAATTCAGTTATACACACACACACACATGTGTGTGTGTTGTGTATTTATCAGATTCTTTTCCCATGTAGAATGAACAAGTTGTTTTTAAGCTGACTAATGAGGGTGAGTAGACATTAGTGAAACAAACAATGTCAGAGTTTTGCAGAAGGAGGTGATGTGGGGAAAAAGAGAAAGACACCCACTTCAAAGGAGCAATGTGGGCCGCTTGCAAGAAGGCACATGCATGTGTATGGAGCTACTCCTCTCCATATGCCCGGTCATTCAACTACCAAACTTGCCTAAGAATTGTAGTTCACTGATCTATGCTAAGGATTTCTTTTCATGACATTAGGCAATGAAAATAATAAACCCGTCTCTGTGAAGTCAGCATATGTTTAAATATAAGAGTAATTGTAAGACTAAATGGAACACTCATAGCGGTACCTGAAGGAAATGTAATGATGGAAACATGCCATTTCCTTGCTACCCAAGAAATTACATTATGGAAATTGTGGCATCAGCAAACAGATGCATATATTAAGTATGTTGAGTAAGATTCATGTTAAAGGAATGTTTGCTCAGTTTATGGAAAAAGGCCTTTGCATGCAGGGTAGGGGGTGGGGGAAAGGGAGCTTTGAAGTTGGACAGCAAGAGAGCATGTGCAAGCCCGAGGGAGCTGAAATCCGTTGAACTGCCTGGATATTCATCTTTGCCCACCAGCCCTTTTCAACAGTCCCAGGCCAGACTTGTCTTTGTTGCTAACTCCTTAGCAGTAAAGGTGGCAGACACGCTGGTGATCATTGATGAAATGACTGACAAGCTGAGCTGGGCTGTCTGCTGGGTGAGCTTCATCTTTGCCATTAAGCGGAGTTTCCCGTCCCTTCTTTTTACAGTACATTTCACAGCCGTTTCTGAAAGAGCCCAGCTGTGCTGAGATGGCCACCGGGGGCGGGGGGGGGGGGGGGTGCAGGGGACGCCATGCAATTGCGTGCAGCTCAGGGATATCTGAGAGCAGCTGAGCAAGCCCCATAGCCTTCACACACTCATTGAATTGCTTTCCAGAAGCACATTCCTTCACCTTTCTCTGACACGGAAGGGAGCAGAGGGAATGGTCATGATCTGAAACGACAGACACACTGGATGGGCATGAACTCATTTACAGGGGAAAATATGGTCTACAAGTTAAGAACAAAGAAGATAGCCCCGTAGACTGTGTTGAGGCTTTTAGTGTATCCTGGAGAGAGTATCCTTAGCAGTGAGTAGACGGGTCTTGGAAGAATGATTTGAGGTGCCAATGTTTTCCCCCACTGTGGTTCTCAGGGGTTTGCATTTATCTTGCCTGTCCACAGAAGCTGAACTTCTAAATCTGACACCTCAGCTCTCTCAAGTTTGTTGATAACCTTCAGACATTTTGTTTCCCAGGAAAGTAATTGCCTTACTCTTGTAGTGGTTAAACAACAGATAAGCTCTCCTTAGGAAACCCTCAGGATATATTGTAAGGCAAATAGGCTTTTCTGCTTGGATCATCTACCACAAAGCTAACAACTAAACTCATAGTTTCTTAGCAAAATACCTTTTTCTGAACTAGATTTGGAGGGAGAATTGGAAAGCAATTTGGCAAGATTATATCCAGGCAGACATCTGGGGCAGGGGTTGAGGGGAGGCAACAGTGTCAGTACAGCTGGGAAACTGGAAATGAGGATGTGCTGTTAACAAGTGGCTTTTCATACACTTGTGTAGTAATTAATCTGAGTCTTCCTCCCTCCCATTTCCGGAAACACTCTGATTATTGTGTTTCCTGATTGCAGATTATATTCTATTTTTAATTTGTTCACAAAAAGGTGCCAGCAAAATAAAATTTAAAACCTACACAATTCCTTGTGAAAGTATCCTGTGTGCCTGTGCCTGCCTGTCCAGATTCAATACTACCCTTCTTACCTCCACTTCTGATGGGGAATCACCCTGTGCTCTTGTTACTTTCCTGCTTTTGTATTTGTTGGTATTTCTGCTTGGAATTTTCTATAGGTTTTAACTGTTGAGGAAAATTTCCTTCCTCTTTAAAGCATCAACTCAAGGCTTACCTTCTCACTGAAGACTTTCTCAATCCCCTTAGCATTCAAGCATACTCCCTCTATGCTCCCACTGCAAGCAATTCTTACATACATACCAAAACTTAGCATACATATCATATGTCTTTACATAGCTGTCTCCTCTACCAGCCTGTGATTCCCTCTAAGGCAGAACTAAAATCTTTCTCATCTTCATTGCCTAGCAAAGTGTCCAGTACATAAAAAACAAAACAAAACATGTTTATGACATTTATTTTCTCAAGGTTTCTTTACTTCATATCCATAAGATAAGTACTTTTTACCTCTACTGAACAATCTCTATATGATTATATATTAATTCTTGCTAGGAACCAAACATAGATATACTTGAACACACAGATGCTACATGGGGTGGATTTACATCTGTACTATGTAGTAACAGAGATGAAGTGCTGCTGATCTAGGTGTGAAGCTGGGTACAAAACAAATCCCTCTGGGTTACTCTTAGTGGTGACAGTTAAGGTCTGGAAGGTAGATCTGCTGTTGCATCTACTGATTTTTTTTTTTCTTTAAAGGCAGCATAACTCTTCACTTTAGCCTCAGGAGGTCACAAGTAGTTTAAAACCATCACCATACTCTGACTGCTTGGTTAGCCTGAAATTTGTAGCAGGTCTCAGCCTGACTCCCTGGGGTCAGATGTATTCATGCTATCAAACTGCTAGTGACCTAAAAAGGCTCACTTTGTTAGACCATGGAGCCTGGAGTCATTGCTGTGGGTATTTGACTGCTCTCTCCCTTTCCTGAAGCCTCTTGCTCTAGGCTGTGGGTGCAGACTTGGAGGGAAGGACCTGGTGTGCCCAAACAATAGCAGTGTAGTAGAATGACTAAGAGTATAAGAGTATCTGAGTTTGGGTTCCCCAGAGGCCAGCTATAAGGAAAGGATTTGAGCTCCTAGGTTTTATTTGGGAGGAAAGCACAGGAAACCCTGGTAGGGGGATGGGAGAGTCAGACAGGAAAGGGGAGGGGGCCAGTGTTGGGTGCTTCTCTTGAGAAGTGAGTTACAGTTGCGGGCAGCAGGACTCCATCCTTATGGCCACTGTGGAGGACGGTGGCCCAGAGTTGTCTCTCCCAGGGGCTGTCATTGGCGGATGGCTGCTCCTGAGGACAGTGAATGTCCCAGCACTTGTCTATTGTCAGCCTCCCCTCAGAGTCAGCTGTGCAGATGCTAGAAGGCAGACACGGGCGGGTATGTGAGGAAATGGTAAGGCCCAAGGAGATGTAGAGGTGCTACCGAATGAATCAGGGGTCCAGCTGCACACTGCTTACAAAATCAATACTCACAAATGGTAGAAAAGAAAGGTGCCTTTAATCAGAATGCTGGCAGTCCAGGGAGATGGTGGACTTGGTGTCCCCCAAAACCACCTCCAAAGATTCCGCTCCGCCAAAAAAGTTTTAAAGGAAAGGAGGGAAGCAATCTCAGTTAATCGCTGAGATGCGGGTCAGAATCCTTGCCATCCCCACCATGTGCAGCCTTGTCGACTTCTTGTGATCTTCCTCTAGATGCTATCTCGTGATCTTCCTCTAGATGCTATCTTGGTCACACAGTTTGTTGAGGAGATTCCTGAAGGGGAAGCTAGGGAAGAGATCTGGTCATCTGTTAACTACTTTTCATCTCTACTTCTTTGATTTACAGAAAGAACAAAGTTAGGCAAGGTATTGTGTGACCAAGAGATTTGAAAGGTGTGTTTGAGCCTGAGATGAGTAGAGTACGAAAGAGATGCACACTTCTAAGTAGATATTTTTGAGCTAGTTGCATGACTCTTGAACACCTCACCCACTTCAAGGATGTGGAACGTCCAAGGGAGTGGAATTAGAATTTTTTGAGGAGACCTTTTTGGGACAAATCTGTCCTGTAAACCTCTTCACCTCCAAATGTGCCTGTACTTTTTCTCTTATCATGCCTGAGAGCCCTTCAGTTAGGTTACGTAGGGAGCCTCACATATGGCTTCTGAAGTTTGGTGATACAGTGAGCTGGAATCTGAGCCCCACCTGGGGAAACCTAGAGTGTTGGAAGACAGGCTGGTGAGCTGCTTTCGAGCGGAAGTAAAGGTGACCCTCTGCTGTGATGGGCAGTAACAGTTGCTCTCTGAATAGCCCTCAGAGGAGGCATGCATATTTCCTCATGGCCTGTATGCTGCACCGGAGCCATTTTAAGTTTTGCCAAGAATGTTGCAAGGAGGTGACAGTGGAGCAGTGAGACTATACATGGATTGAAAGAGAAACAGGTGTTTAAACTACAGCAGCCATCTGACTTGTCCAAGTCAGCGTAGTGGCAGGAGAGGAGTACCCACGATAGAGTCCATCACTGTACACCTGCCACCAGAGATCCCTACTCTAAATGACAACTGCACCTACCATCTAAGATGCATTCTCTTCTCCTAGTTTCTTTTCTCTAACCTGCTCCTGGAAGGAGAAAGAAAATTAGATAGCCATCTGAGGAAGAAGGAGACACGTAGGTGGGGAAAGAGAAAGGACCATGTCCCTTTCCCCTATTGGAAGTACCCAACCACAGTGGACCCCATCAGTGATTAGAGGTTGAAGCAAGTTTGGAGTTTGGATTAATGTCTAGAGCTGGACAATTGTTCATAAGACTTTCTGTTATCTAAGAGTGAGGAAAAAAGTTATGGGACTTGACCAAGACCAAGATTTCATTTAGGAGCAAAGAAAAATCTTTCCTCGGCATCAGAGATAAAATGAAAGTTGTTTCTTTATTATATCTTGTGGGTGGTGTTTGTTAAATCACGGTCTGGAAACAGACCTTGGTTGAATTTCTTTTCCTGTAGCTTGTTGGAAATGTGGACTTAGTAAAGTTTCTTCCTCACTGTAGTGGAGTTCTCCAGGGAAACAGAATCAATAGGAAATATGTACACACACACACACACACACACACACACACACACACACACACGTAAACACATATATTTAAAAAGCAATTGGCTCATATGATTATGGAGGTTGGTCATGTCCAGAATCCCAGAACCAATGTCCCGGTTGGAGTCCAAAGACTGGAGACTGCTGTGGAACCAGGAAAAGCTGATGTACCAATCTGAAGGCCATCAGTCAGAAGGAACCAGTGTTCCAGTATGAAGGCAGTCAGGCAGAATACTTCTCTCTTATTTGGGAAAGGGTCAGCTTTTGTTCTATTCAGGCCTTTACCTGGTCGGATGAGGTCCATCCTAGTTATGGAGGTCAATGTGCTTTACTCGTCTACTGATTTAAAGGTTAGTCTCATCCAAACACACCTTCACAGAAACACCAGAATAAGATTGGACCAAATATCTGGGCACCCTGTGGTGAAGTCAGTTTGACGCATAAGATTAACCATCACATTCACGCTCTGTGAACCCATTTGGTTCCCTCAAGGGTTGTGGAGAGATGAAATGAGAAAGGTGGAGAAGGACCGGAGGCTCAGAAGAGTCAGAGGCTCAGGAAATGGTTATTGTTATTATGCTATTAATGGGAGAGTTCAGAGAAGCAGGAGTTTGATCCAAGCTTAGGAAATAGAGAACTCAAAGGTGTGGAGTTACAGGAACGGATGTAGGCCAGCAATCAGGGGAGTAAGAAAAGAATGTCTCTGAGATAAGAGAAATTTGAATCCTAAGTTAGTCTAGTCTTGGACAAAGAACCCCTTATATTGTGCCTATTGAAGCAGGGAAAAGATGATTGATCTAACAACCTTAAAGATTTATTGAGCATCTGTTATATACCAAATATTGCATTAGTATTTAGAGATTTAAGAATGAATGAGATGCCATCTCTGCCCTTAAGGATGTTATAATCTGTGATGGGTAAACTTTTGATAACTTTACAATTCTATTGGGCCTTAATGGAGGTATTATTATAAAGCACAGTGGGAGTGACTTTCTGTAATAGGGGGTCAGGAAAGGCTTTACTGACATGGTTTCTTTTTATCTGAATTTCAGTGAACAGGTAGGAGTTTGCTAAATGAATATGAGGGGTAGACACTTCATGCAGAGAAATTGCATGAGCAAATTCATGGGGGAACTATTGTACATGGTATTTTGGAGGAACAAAGTATAATATATTTCTGCTGGGTCACAAGGGTAGCGGAAAGCAGAAGATGAAAAGAGTTCCAGGAAGGATCCAAGGGTAGGCTGAGCCAGTATCCAGGAAGTCTTGAAGGCTCCATTAAGGAGTTTGGACTTTAATCTCTGTGGAGCAAAAGAGTGACATGGTCACGCTGGTATTTTACAGAGGAAAGAAGGAAAAATAAAACAGCAGGGAGGAGTTTCTCTAGACCACTGCAGTTAAAAGACAATTATTTTTCTACTTTCTCAGAAATGATTTCTCTTCCAGGATTTATCTGGCCTGGCTCTTGGGAACCCAGCCGATATCAACGAAGCAATTCACCCTACTTAGCAGATTTGAATTTAGGTTGAATTTGAATAGAGTTGTCCTGATCATACACTTTAGAGTGGAGTCATATGTGGCCAATCAATTCTGAGATGCAATTTATGTACAATCAAAATTACCATCAAATCCTTTAAATCTCGTTAAAGTACAGCTCAGTGTAGTTCCTCAGTTCATTTAGTCAACAGATGTTTGATGAATGCCAAGATTTGTTCTAGATATCATGAGTGTAGCAGGGAACCAAAAGATTAAGTCCCTGCAGCTGGGGAATTAAACAATACAAATGAGCAAATAAATACATGTTTTCAGTTAGTGATAGGTACCAAGAAGGAAGATAAAGCAGGATAAGAAGCTACAGAGTGAAAGATGGAGGGAGGCTGTTCTCTGATATAAACAGCCTTTCTGATAGGGTGGTATCTGAGCAGAGGTCTTCAGAGTGGTGGGATTGGAGCGATTGTTTGAATTTAGAACCAAAAGGATTTGTTGATGGATTGGGTGTGAGTATGAGATAATAAAGGTGAAGAGGGATGATTCCGAGGCTTTTGGTGTAAGCCAAAAAAATCAGCTCTTTGTGGAGATAGACAAGATGGTGGGAAGAGCAGCTGTTGAGCTTAGTGAGTCTAACACAACCATTTTTTTTCCTGTATAGTTTGAAGAGATGGAGGTTTGTTAGTTAAGCACCAGATAAAGATAATGTGATTTGAAGCCATGTTAAAGACAACCAAAAATAAATACTGTGTCTTTAAACATTAGAGTCACATTCAGGAAAATACTGATGCTATTAGCAGGCAGGAATAAGAGACTGAGTCACACAGTAACTGTAAGGTTCCCATCTCCCATCTCAAACTCTCTCATTTTATGGCAAATACTCTTCTAGCGAAGTAGAATGGCAGAAGGAATCACCCAGTCTAAAATATTTCTCTCAGTGATTCCTCCTTCTTCCCTTCTGTCCTCCCTCTTTATTCCCCACCTTCCATGCTGTGTACAGAACATTAAATATACAATGTTACTCCACTATGAGTTGAACTTTTTTTCTTGATACATGGTACTAACTGCCATGGTTGCATTAGATGTTGTAACAAGGAACTAGGGTTTCTCCAGATGAGATGAAGGAAAGTAAAATGCTCTTCTTAGTTTTCAGATGCACAAACTGACACTACACTTATGTCCATACACTTTATGTAGATTCAGAGCTGACACACAACCTTCCAAAATACTTTTATCAAACAGTACCCAAGTAGTCCACAGGTATGAGAAAGCACTAACACTATTACCCGTGACAATTTAATTTCAGCAAACCTGGCACATTATATATTCATCTGAAAATAGTTACTTAGTTTTATCACATAATATTCTTTCTGACACCCAGACCTTGATGAGCACCGTAAGCAGTGTCTCCTAGGTTTTTTTTTTTCCCCAGTGGACTATGCTATTATTGCCTTCATTTCATATATGCTCACTTGGGACATGTTAACAAGGTACTAGACAAGTGATAAGTTCCTGTTCTGCTGGTAATTAAATTTGACAAGCGGTATTGCAGGCTGCCTCAGGAAACAGAAGGATTACTGTCCATGAAACTGCTCTAGTCTCATGAAAATGTATTCATAAGATTTCCTTTGTACAGCCAGGATGGTGTGGCTGGCACCATGGACATTCCATCCTGACTCATGAGTAGCTTAGAGCATCCTGGTGTATTTCATTTTTAAACATACACTCTGGCTGTTTGGGACAAAAAACAATATAGAACATTCATCTTCAGTTGACCACTTATGTATGGATGCTTTCATCCTTTGACTTCCTGTACCAAACTGTAGCTCAGTGAAGTATATTAAGTTGCTGGAGAATTGTCTGTCTTCTAGCTTGTTAAATCAGCAGACTAATATATATGCAGCAGATAGAGTCCTCATCTACATGAGGGCAAATGATATTCTGTCTTGAGAGTTATTGAGGAGCCTCTCTCTTTTTCTCATCTTATTTTAGATAAATGAATTTTAACTCATATAGGCTCTAAAATATTAAAAAATTAGTGCTCACAAAATATGAACACAGATTTTAAAATCATTTCTTTTTGGTAAGGGGAGATATAAATGGAAGTTAATTCATTTATCCCTACAAGACATATTAATATTTTCCATCAATTTCTCAAATTGTTAAGTGGAAGAACGTTAGACTATTAAGGGCTGTAAATATTCTTTAAGTGGATATAATATCACAGAACCTTCTCTGCCTTTTTGAATAGACATTCAATAAGTGACCGTACTAAGCAACTGTATTCAGTTATCAAAGGGTTGCATAAGAAATTGTTACTATTTAGAATGGTAGTTTGTTGGTTCTTAGAATTTTTTAAATTGTAACTTTGGGCCAATCTATGCAATTTGGAGTCAAAATGAAATGATGTTTTGGTTTTATTCTCTTATTATTTAGGCCGATATAAACTATCCTCAGACATTGCATTCACACTAGTAATAATGATCATGGTCATGCACTGAGCTAGGCACTGTTCAAGTTGCATGTATTTATTCCCTACAAAACTCTTTGAGGGAGATATTATTATCGTTTACACAAGAGGAAACCGGGGCAGAGAAATTTATAAGCAGTTTTCCCAAGGTCAAATAGTTATAAATGAAAGAACCGAGATTAGAACCCAAGCAGTCTGTTGACTTTTAACCCTTATGCTTTGTTGTCTCAAATGAAAAATCTATTTATGCACATTAAAAAATAAATTTGTATTTCTATCAAATTTATACATACATGTAGTTTAAAGCGCTAAATGATTCTAGAAGGCTTTATAAAAAGAGATTTATCCCCTGGAAAACTTTTCCCATTTCCTGTCCCTAGAGGCAACCACTTTCAGTGCTTTGAATGAATTCTTTTTTGGTGTTTTTGTCCATATCTCTAAATAGCATATTTCATTGTTACTTATTTATATTTCCAACTTTGGTATGTTTTATTGACTTCCCACCACATAAGGGGGATTTGGCTATCTTCCACACACCTCAGCATGCATCTGATTGTTAGATCAATATTCTGCATTTATGTTATCAGGACCATGTGCCTGCTATTGTTAAATGAATTATTATTGGATATTCTTGGTTTCCTTTCTTGTATAATTCTTGGTTCCCCTGTCATTAGTAATCATCTAGTTTATTCACCTTATTGCTTAGTTTACTATGGATTTATCATAATTTATTCCCAAACTCTCACCAGTTGTATAAATACCCTTAAAGACAGCAATCCTTTCATGGTCTTGAATCAGTCTCCCCCAAATGTAGGCTGACTTCTAGGCTCACTGCATAGCGCATTTCCTGGGAATCTCTCTTCGTCGTGATTCTGGGGACCCCCTTCGCCTCTCTCTGGGGTG